>NC_090389.1:63053184-64424434 GCF_036365525.1 Heterodontus francisci
CTTTCCTCGCAAGACCTTCCCTCCATACCAGGCAACATCCTAGTAAATCTCCTCTGCACCTTTTCCAAAGCTTCCACATCCTTCCTATAATGCGGTGACCAGAACTGCACGCAATACTCCAGGTGCGGCCGCACCAGAGTTCTGCACAGCTGCAGCATGACCTCGTGGCTCCGAAACTCGATCCCCCTACTAATAAAAGCTAACACACCATATGCCTTCTTAACAGCTCTATTAACCTGGGTGGCAACTTTCAGGGATTTATGTACCTGGACACCAAGATCTCTCTGCTCATCTACACTACCAAGAATCTTCCCATTAGCCCAGTATTCTGCAATCCTGTTACTCCTTCCGAAGTGAATCACCTCACACTTTTCCGCATTAACCTCCATTTGCCATCTCTCAGCCCAGCTCTGCAGCCTATCTATGTCCCTCTGTAACCTACAACATCCTTCGGCACTATCCACAACTCCACCGACCTTCGTGTCATCCGCAAATTTACTAACCCGCCCTTCTACACCCTCTTCCAGGTCATTTATAAAAATGACAAACAGCAGTGGCCCCAAAACAGATCCTTGCGGTACACCACTAGAAACTATACTCCAGGATGAACATTTACCATCAACCACCACCCTCTGTCTTCTTTCAGCTAGCCAATTTCTGATCCAAAGCACTAATTCACCTTCAATCCCATACTTCTGTATTTTCTGCAATAGCCTACCGTGGGGAACTTTATCAAACGCCTTACTGAAATCCATATAGACCACATCCACGGCTTTACCCTCATCTACCTGTTTGGTCACCTTGTCAAAAAACTCAATAAGGTTTGTGAGGCACGACCTACCCTTCACAAAACCGTGCTGACTATCTCTAATGAACTTATTCTTTTCAAGATGATTATAAATCCTATCTCTTATAACCTTTTCCAACATTTTACCCACAACCGAAGTAAGGCTCACAGGTCTATAATTACCAGGGCTGTCTCTACTCCCCTTCTTGAACAAGGGGACAACATTTGCTATCCTCCAGTCTTCCGGCACTATTCCTGTCGACAATGACGACATAAAAATCAAGGACAAAGGCTCTGCAATCTCCTCCCTGGCTTCCCAGAGAATCCTAGGATAAATCCCATCTGGCCCAGGGGACTTATCTATTTTCACACTTTCCAAAATTGCTAACACCTCCTCCTATATAGTTCATATAGATGTTAGAACTTGTTTTCAGATTTCCTTGAAGATGATGACCAGGCTTTGTTTCACCCTTGCTGCTCTGGTTCAGCTTCCTTAAGCTTCCATTATTCCCAGGAAGCTATGACTGATACAGAAAAGCCATGAGCCCATATGTTCCTTCCTCCCTTGACTAGGCTCAGGATAGGTGCAGCACTTTGGAAGTATACTGCATCTGTCCAGCCTGCAAGCCCCATTAAATTGAGTTTGCTAAGTAAGACCATTAGCATAGCCTAGATGTGCCCCCAGTACAGGCCCAACCACTAGCAGTGACGGAGATGGATTCAAGGGCTAAGGAGCTTGCAGCTGTGGGCGTGGCTGTCGGCCTTGGGGCTTTCTTTGCTCCACCTGTTGTAATCACCCTAGTCCTCACTGACCTGCATTAGCTCCTGGTCTCCCAAATGTATTAAAATCACTTCATGGCCTCATCCTTTTCATCTGTGCAATGCCTTCCAGCTCCACAACCATTCCCAAATTCTCTCTCGCTGTGATTCTGTGTTCCCCTCCCCCTTTGCCCACAATTGGAAGCTGTGCCTTCACATTCTAAAATTCCCTCCCTAAACCCTCTGCATCTCCATCTCCTTCCCCTCCTTTAAGATGCTCCTTAAAACCCACTTGTTTGGTCAAGCTTTCGGTCACCACATGCCCGTGTCTCATCATCTTTGGGTCAGTGTCCATTTTTTGCTACCTCCGGGAAATGCTTTGGGACATTTTTATATGTTAAGAGTGCAGCATAAATGCAAGCTATTGTTATTAATGAGGAACAGCAACTGAAGGCCCCAGGATCCAACGATCCCCTGGGCTCCTGAAAAGGTAGAATCAATCCTATTGTTGCTGGTCCTCTCAGCCTGTCAGATGTCCTGACATAATGTCCAGCAGTAGTAGCATCGTGGTCACCACTAGAAGTGGGAGCCTATTGATTGTAGTTCCAGGAAAATGAGACCGTAGGACTGGGAATGCTCCCTACTGTCTCAGTAACATTTTAATCCTGCACCAGTGTCTAGAGCAGATACAACTCCTTCTTTGACCATTTATAGAAACTCTGGAAACCCCAGGAAATTAAAAATAGGGGAGAACCAATGTAAGAACTCTCTGCTTCCTTCTTCCTCTCTTGCACCTGGGAAACTAGGGGGGATGTAATTCTAACTTAGTGAGCGCATGGGTTTGGGAACAGATATGGTGAAATCCTGGAAAAATGCGAGTGCATCGGGAAGATGACTCCAATCTGCATCATCCGCATTTCACCCCAGCATGTTAGGTTGCATGTGTGCAACGCCCCCCCACCCCCCTCGGGACAGGGAGGTTGCCAATTTCAATATATTAAACACTCAATTAGAACAATATTGATGTGGGTTTTACAATGTAACTTTAGGTTAATGGGTTTCCCAGGCTTCCTGGAACTCACCAGTGAAAGTAAGGTGAGAACACAGTGGCAACTGAGGGGGATGAAGACATGACAGGGAATTTCTTTTGGGCCTCCTTATCGCGAGAGACAATGGATACGCGCCTGGAGGTGGTCAGTGGTTTGTGAAGCAGTTGCCTGGAGTGGCTATAAAGGCCAATTCTAGAGTGACAGGCTCTTCCACAGGTGCTGCAGAGAAATTTGTTTGTCGGGGCTGTTGCACAGTTGGCCAATATATTCAATACTTACATCTGCTTTCCTACCTACTTGAGTGAAAGCATTTGTTTACAGTACTTGTGCTGAGAGGTTACTCTACAGACATTGGAGGTTGGAAGGTCTGATCTGCATTTTAGAGCTCTGATCATCAGATAAGCATCGGTGTTACTGACGCTATGCTACTTTGGACCTCATATAAGAACTAAGGTGACCAGTAGCAACGGAAGCTGCACGATCAGCAGGAGCAGCACCAGCAATAGTCTGCTATTCAAAGACCTGCAGCTCCACAGGAGAGAGGGCATAAGTAGAGAGGTGCAGCTTGCAGGTGGTCATATCCGGCACACAGGTTCGACAAGCGGAGGATAAGCTGCCTCGACATGTTGGAGCATGAGGCTCAGGGTGTCAAGTCAGGTGGGGCAGATATTTGCTGCCTGCTGGAACAAGATCTGCTGCCAACTGGACATGGTGACTATGCTTTACCAGTGGTTGCCAAAGTCACCACCAACCTCAACTTCTTTGCCGCTGGATCCTTCCAGGCCTCTGCCAGAGATATCTGCAGGATCTCACAGTTGGCAGCCCAGAAATGCATAAGACAGGTGACTGATGGCTTCTTCGCCAGGACCGACAATTATGTCAACTTTTGTTGCAATGATGTCGGTCAGAAAGAGCGGAGAGTTTCATCTGTTGACTTTTCTTTATTAAAATAAAACCACCCAGTTTGGCTTCGGACAGGTGCAGGGCATCATCGAGTGTACATGTGGCAATTAAGACACCCATAGATCACCCAGGTGTATTCATCAATTGCAAGGGCTTCCACTCCATCAGTGTGCCGCTAGTACACAACTACACAAAGAACTTTATGCAGGTGTGCTTTGTTACGTCCAGGTGACAAAGGTGTCTAGAGGTCCTCTTAGCCTTCACCTGGTCTTACCGTAACAGGGTTTAATTTTAAACACCCCATGGTTTTAGCTCGGCCTTGGTGAATCCTTGTTCACCCCTTTCCAATTACAACGCAAAGACACCAGCACAAACAGGCTTTCTGAGGTTTAAAGAAGAAAAGTTGACATTTATTAAACTTAAACTCTAATTCGGTTAACACCTATGGATACATGACGCGCCCCACTCTAGCATGCATATGCGATACACACATGCAAATAGAGACAGAAAAGAGCAGAAGAAAAATAAAGTGGAAAAGTCTGAGGCATTATCTGAAGAGTTTTTGTTCTGGTTCTTTGATCTCATTGTAGAGTCCTTGATTGTTGGAAGATCTTGCTTTTTGTTGGGGCCCAGTATTCCTCTTAAACCTTGTTTGCTGTAGGAGACTTTTCTCTCTTGGGGTTCATGTGTCTTCAGCGGATTCAGAGGCTTGTGAGAAAGAGATGGGAGCAGACAGGAGAGATCTTCTCAGTTCAGGAGCAAACAGACTTTCTGCGTTCAAACTCTCTGTGGCCAGTTCAAAAGAAAAGCCTGGAAAAGCCAGGTAGTCATGTGACCAGCTGGTCTAACCAGTCCTGGCCCTTGTGGATTGTATCCTCCGCAGCAGGCCCTGGAATGCGCTTCCTCACCTTCGATGTCTGTTAGTATGTAAATGTTCTTTTCCAGTCACAGCTGATCTGTTTAACAAGTCATTTCCTCGCTCCAACGACAGTTAAAAATCAATGTTCATGACAAAATTGATGTGCCTCATTCTTGGCAGGTGGGGGCCTAGCATGACAGTGTACAAGTTTCCAGTGGCAGTACACCCTCCCTCATCGCTTCACACCTCAAAGCCAAGCTACTGGCTGGCTGCTCAGAGACAAAGGGATCCTCACTTAAAACATGTTCTGATTACACCTCCCAGAAACCTAAGGAATGAGGCCCAGGGGCAATACAATGCATGCCATATGACCACGAGATGTGCTATCGATAAAGTCATCGGCATACAGGGCTTTAAAAAGTGCGCCAAAATGACAGTCGGAGACCAGAGAGAGAGAGACAGAGAGAAAGAGAGTGTGGCGGGAGCAGAGCTTTAAAAAGCACGCCAAAAGGACAGTCGGAGACCAGAGAGAGAGAGACAGAGAGAAAGAGAGCACAGTGGGAGCAGAGCTTTAAAAAGCACGCCAAAAGGACAGTCGGAGACCAGAGAGAGAGAGACAAAGAGAGCATGATGGGAGCAGAGGTTTAAAAGCACGCAAAAGGACAGACGGAGAACAGAGAGAGAGAGAGAGCACGGCGGGAGCAGTGCAGGGGAAAAATCGAAAAGTGACATCAGAGTGACGTCACAGTCAACAGAGAGAGCAAGGGAACAGAAAGCTGCCAGTGTGAGTGTACAGGTAAGCTTTTAATTTATCTGACTCTCAATCAATCAAATATAAAATAAGACTTGATCGATTCAGTATTATATAGACTAAAAACTAAAGCAGATTTTATAATTTATAATGCAGATTGAAAGAGAGAGACCATCAGGGAGTGTATTCGCTCAAATTTGGATAACTTAATACGTAAGCTGTATTAAGTATTATCAGCGTTTATCAGTATTTGTAAGGTTTACATATAGCAGTAAGGTTTATTAGAATTGGCAAGCTTTATAAGCATTGGTAAGATCAATTACCAGTAAGAAGGTCTACATATCTGTGTCATCAAGAAAAGTATAACTTTAGAACAAGTAGCTGGTGAGTATTTTGAACAAGTGAGTAGCTGGTGAGTATTTTTTTTGAGTAAGGTTTATTTTAACTAGTGAACTGTATTGATTTTTTGTAGGATTTATCAGTACTAGTAAGGTTTTATTAACAATTCTAAGGTGTTGTAGTATTGGTAAGTTCTTTTTTAGCAGTAACAAAGGGTCAACGAATAAATAAAGGAATGTCAGGGGTGCTTCAACCTCGAGAGTGCGCCTCCTGTGCTGTGTGGGAGCTCCAGGATCCGGGAAGTATCCTGGAGAACCATTTGTGCAGGAAGTGTTGTCAATTGTGGCAGCTTGAGCTCTGGGTTTTTGAACTTGAGGGGCAGCTGGCGACACTGCGGTGCATTCGTGAGGATGAGAGCTATGTGGATAGCACATTTATAGATGTGGTCACCCCACAGCTTAAGAGTACGCAGGGAGAGAGCGAATGGGTGACCAGCACCGTGGCGCAGTGGTTAGCACCGCAGCCTCACAGCTCCAGCGACCCGGGTTCAATTCTGGGTACTGCCTGTGTGGAGTTTGCAAGTTCTCCCTGTGTCTGCGTGGGTTTCCTCCGGGTGCTCCGGTTTCCTCCCACATGCCAAAGACTTGCAGGTTGATAGGTAAATTGGCCATTAGCAATTGCCCCTAGTATAGGTAGGTGGTAGGGAAATATAGGGACAGGTGGGGATGTGGTAGGAATATGGAATTAGTGTAGGATTAGTATAAATGGGTGGTTGATGGTCGGCACAGACTCGATGGGCCGAAGGGCCTGTTTCAGTGCTGTATCTCTAAACTAAACTAAACTAAACAAGCAGGCAGTCAAAAAGAATCAGGCAGGTAGTGCAGGAGACCCCTGAGTGAATCTCACTCTCCAACAGGTATTCAGTTCTGAGTACTGAGGACAGTGATGCTTCACCTGGGGAGCGCAGCCAGAGCCAAGTCCATGGCGCCACGGGTGGCTCAGCTGCACAGGGGGGTACAGGAAGACTGGAAGAGCCATAGTGATAGGTGATTCAATAGTCAGGGGAACAGACAGGCATTTCTGTGGCTGCAGACGTGAATCCAGGATGGTGTTGCCTCCCTGGTGCCAGGGTCAAGGATGTCACTGAGTGGCTGCAGAGCATCCTGAAGGGGGAGGGTGAACAGTCTCGTGGTCCACATCGGAACCAACGACATAGGTAGAAAGAGGGATGTGAACCTGCAGTCAGAATTTAGGGAGCTAGGTAAGAAATTAGCAAGCAGGACCTCAAAAGTAGTAATCTCCGGATTACTCCCAGTGCCACACGCATGTGAATATAGAAATAGAAGGATAAGACAGATGAATGCGTCGCTGGAAAGATAGTGCAGGAGGGAGAGTTTTAGATTCCTGGGACCGGCTCTGGGGGAGATGGGACCTGTACAGGCCAGACGGCTTGCACCTGAACAGAGCCGGGACTGAGTTCCTTGCGGGATGGTTTGCTAGTGCTGTTGGTGAGGGTTTAAACTAGTTTGGCAGGGAGATGGGGACCTGAGAATAGACTCAGTTGGGACAAAATCAGAAATGAAAATGGAAGGCAGAAAGTTAATGGATGAGTCTGGAAGACAGAGGAAGCAAAGGTTAGAAAATAAAAAAAAGTTTGGCAGTGCTTAAGGGAATCTATTTCAATGCAAGGAGTATAACAAATAAAGCAGATGAGCTGAAGGCACAGATAGACACGTGGCAGTATGATATCATAGCTATTACAGAAATATGGCTTAAGGAGGGATGGGAATGGCAGCTCAACGTTCCTGGTTACAGGGTTTTCAGACGCGATAGTGAGGGGGATAAGAAAGGAGAGGGAGTGGCAATTGCGGTCAAGGAAACTATTACAGCTGAGAGGAAGGATGATATGTTGGAAGGTTCATCAAATTAGTCCATATGGATTGAGCTAAGGAACAAAAAAAAGGCAATCACACTGCTGGGAGTGTACTATAGACCTCCAAACAGTCAGAGGGAGATAGAAGAGCAGATATGTAGGCAAATCTCTGAGCAGTGTAACAACAATAGGGCAGTAATAGTAGGGGATTTTAACTACCACAATATTAACTGGGATAGTTTTAGTGTGAAAGGAATTGAGGGAGCAGAATTCTTGAGGTGCATTCAGGAAAATATTTTTGCCCAATATGTAGCAAGTCCAACAAGAGAGGGCACAGTTTTATGCCCTGTGTGCTGTGTATTTTATGCCATGTGGCTGACTAATATTTAACTCTGTTACCAGGTAGGTGGCAGAACCACATCTTCCCATCTCTGAAAGCCAGGCATGCCAAGACTCCACTGATCACCAATGCCTCCTATGCAGATGGCAACTGAGAAATGACTAAAGGGCCATCTTTGGTTCTCTGCCTCTCCCTTCTGTCTTCTGCTCTCTCATTCTGCAGGAGGGAAAGAAGAGACCTGTGACTAACAGGAATGATATGTGTTGAATGGATGGATGGAGAGCATTTGTTGAGGGTGACTATGAGAGATAGGCATGACATTGCATAAGGATGAGTGTGAGTGCCAGTGGTGGATGAATAGATGGGGATGTGAGTAAGTGCATAGTCAGAGAGGGATGGGTGTGTCTGCAAGGTAAATTGGTGTGAGGATTGATGTGCTGGATTAGGCTTGAGAAGGCAGAGTGAGGGAGCTAGGATGAGACGCACATTAGGATATAGGTGAATGTGACACTATACTCACCTTTCTTGCCCTGCTTACACCATTAAACTGCTTTCTGAATGGCACCAGGTACCTGTTGTTGATCTCCAATGGCAACCTCCTACCGTGCATTTTTTGCGCATTCAGCTGGCCTCTTCCTCCCATCAATACGGAACAGTAGCTCCCTCTAGGCCCTTACAGCCCCCAACGGCACATCCAGAGAGGCAGTAATGAAGTGGGGTGCAGCCTTTGACTTTCTATGGTAACACTCCTTTCTCTCTCCTTCCCACCTTCGGTTGCTTCAACTTGCATGTTTGGAGTGTTCCTTTAAATAGTGAAGTCGTGTCTTGCAGGTCATCATCATGCCTGCTGATATTAATTGCTTGGGAAGCCTGGGAATCATATGTTAATGCAGTGACTGTGCTAAAAAGCCACTGAAAGACGCATTTCACATACTTCAGAGTTCCAGAGTTACATTGTCGGCCCCAACCCACCAACAGCGCATCCGTACATGAAAGCCCAGCCCAAGCATTCCACAATTTCCACTGAGAGGAATATCCTGGGACTTGACTGTGTGATTTGCATATCACTGCTGTCATCGGATGCACGATATTATGCCCAGAAATTGGCCCTTCCAACTGTAACTGTTTGGCCAAAGAATGGGCACAATGTGGACCAATTTCTCCTCCATGGTATTTCTTTCACTCACTCACTCCATTCAATGTATTCCATAGCCTCACAATCCTTTGTCTTAAATCTCTTACATTTAATTTTGTATATATATCCTCTCATTAGATACGGGTTGACTGAAACTTCTAGCTGTCTGCTACTAAGTTATTTGCCTAATTTTCCCAAATGTCGATTAAGTACCTTAAGAAAAATAAGCAGCGGTATATAAAGGGATAGTTTAAATAGAATGTAACTGCACTTCAAAGAACCCTAAAGTGAATGATTTTAATTATTATGTAACCCATAACTGTCTTAAATAAGCTAATTTTATAAGTTGTGCATAACAGCATTGTAATACACAACTCTAATGTGTGGAAAAGTTACTTCATTAACTGTAAGAAGTTACTTGAAACTCCTGCTAATGTCTTTGCTCATTAATTAGAACAAATGCAGACCTCAAAATATTTCTAGTAGTTTCCTAGGTTACAATAACTGAATAATTCAATAGTTTCAGCTTATCTACTGTTATCAAGGTGCTCCGTGCTTAAGATGTTCTGAGAACTTGTGATAAAGATTGTAGACATTGGTTCATTTGGAAAACTGAAAATATTCCATTAATGTGTTTTTTTTCAACAAGGGTCACTGGGAAGACACTTTAGGTTTTGTTTGAAAACAATGCTTTACTGGATGTCACATGCCTTAAGCTAAATAAACAACAGAAGACTTGGTGACTTGGGGGAGATGTTTACATAGAAGTGACAACAAAATATATGGTGGTCAGGAGGTTTTGACTTTCTGGATGGGGTGTGGACTGTTTTGAATGTCAGTTGGGTTTGTAGCCTGCTGAAAGAAACATCCAGCTCATTTTTCTCCCCCTCTTTGAGAGACCCTGCAAAAAATCCTGTGTGTGACAGCTAAAACCCCTGATCCTGCATTGCTCCTGCGATTCACAGAATCATTACAATGCAGAAGGAGGCCATTCAGCCCATCATGTCCACACTGGCTCTCTGAAAGAGCAATTCACTCAGTTCCATTCCCCCGCCTTCTCCCCGTAACCCTGCACATTCTTCCTTTTCATATAACTGTCTAACTCCCTTTTGAATGCTTCAATTGAACCTGCCTCCACCACGTTCTCAGGCAGTGCATTCCAGACCTTAACTATTTGCTGCATGAAAAAGTTTCTCCTCATGTCACTTTTACCAAATACTTTAAATCTGTGCCCTATAGTTTTCGATCCTTTCATGAGTGGGAACAGTTTCTCTCTAACTACTCTGTCCAGACCCCTCATGATTTTGAATACTGCTATCAAAAACATCTCTCAGCCTCCTCTTCTCCAAGGAAAACAGTCTTAACTTCTCCAATCTATCTTCATAACTGAAATTCCTCATCCATGGAACCATTCTTGTGAATCTTTTCTGTACACTCTCCAATGCCCTCACATCTTTCCTAAAGTGCGGTGCCCAGAACTGGACACAATACTGAGGCTGAAATAGTGTCTTATACAAGTTCAACGTAACGTCCTTGCTCTTGTTCTCTATGCCCCTATTAATAAAGCCCAGGATACTGTATGCTTTATTAACCGCTCTCTCAACCTGTCCTGCCACCTTCAATGACTTATGCACATATACACCTAGGTCCCTCTGCTCCTGCAGCCCCTTTAGAATGGTACCCTTTATTTTATATTGTCTGTCCATGTTCTTCCTACTAAAATGAATCACTTCCCATTTCTCTGCATTGAACTTCATCTGCCTCCTGTCTGCCCATTCCACCAACTTGTCTATGTCCTTTTGAAGTTCTACGCTATTGTCCTCACAGTTCACAATGAGAAGCTCCTGGAAAGCCTGCCAGATTAATTCTCAATGCCACCTGGAAAAATTTGCTCCAGAAAAGATCCCAGTGACCCGTCTACGTGTACTCAGACGCCAGACTGTATGTTATTTGGGACACAACATATCTTATGCTTTTTCTTCAATAATTAACAAGTATTTGGCCAAAGTTTTTTTCTGTCTTTTTTTTGTAAAAGACCTCTGCGAGAAAATTTCTTTTTTTAATGTAACTGGTGTATGTGTGCGTGTGTGTTGGGTATCTAGACGGGAATAGCTATTTACATTCATATTTCAAACTGTGTGTTAATGCTTTGCATCTTTACTGGATATGTCTTGTTTTATAACAAACTGATAATTTTGTTGTTTATTAAAGAAACCTGGCTGGTATATTTTATTCTGGGATAAAGAGTAGAGTATATGATTGACTGCATCGGTAACTGGGTAAATATTTAAATATATGTTGTGACCTGTGGAGAAGTGGAACCAGGGAGAGATAGTGCACTTCTCCCGCCTCGGTCATAACACTACATAAACAACCCCCAGTGATTTGCTATCTGAAGCTGTCCAAATGCACAAGTGACTGCAGTGGAAAATTTAATTGTTTGGAATTATGTCAAGCAGCAAGTGCCATTGAATTGTATATCAGTCGCAAGACAAAAAAGCATTTACTAATGCATAATTCATAAAGGAATCTTTCTTTATATATTCTTCAATGGGGTATATTTCAACCTTGTGCTAAGTAATGCTAAATGGATATATATCCTCGAATTATTAATTTCACCATAATATTACAAGAGGCTCAATATAGGTAGGTGTAACCTGAGCATTTTGGCTATTAGTTTACAAAAATGTAACCATCACTACTTCTTTATTTTAAGCAGGTACAATATCATAAATAAATAAAGTTAATATATTGGAATATAAAAAGATAAAAAGCATATTACACATAAAAAATAGTTAAAATTCTACAAAAGCTTATGTCTCAATAATGTTCTGTTTAATGTTTGATAACCCAGATGTTGAGGCAAGGTTAGGGTAAAAAAGAAAAAAATGAATAGGAAAGGAGTACAGGACACGATTATACCAGAAGAAGGGAACACAAAGTTGAAGGTATTTGAAAAATGTGATTCAGTTGGTATAGTTAGACAAACTGAATAATTCCTGAGGAAAGGACAGGCGTAAGAATATACCATTAATCCCTTCTCTTCTTGTAAAATTGGTAGCAATTCTGATTGATTCAAAAATGGGTTTCAAAATAGGTCAGTATAGATTTTCTTACTGTTAATAAAAGACACATATGACCATCAAATTGAAAATGTCAGCTGTGCCTCTGATTATTTCCCTCGGTTTAACACACGGTCTGAAAGACAACATCATTGATGAAGCAGCACCCCCTCAGTACTGCACTGAAAACACAGCATAATACTGTCAGCTCAAGTCACTGGAGTGGGTCTTGAACCTATGACTGAGCACAGCTGGAATGGGAATACAATTTCTGATGCTTACTGTCTCCTCAGATTAGGTATATTGTCAGAGGCAGAATAAACTCTACTTCAACAACATACCCGACTGAAATTTATTGACCCCCCCCCCCCCCCGCGCCCCAACAAACATCAGGGGAACGTGGTGGGGGGTGGGCAGGGGAGGTGGTGTGGGGCTGAAAAGTGTCTCCAGGAGAGGGCCACCACGCACCCCGGTTCCGGGAGGGCTCGGCCTGATATTGCCGGCGACAACGAGGCCTCCTGGTGGCCTCCCCACCGCTTGGTGATGGGACACCTATTTAAATATTTAAATTAATTGAAATCAATTAATTAATGATATTTACATTCCCGCCGTCATCAGACCCCTTTCCTCTCCTGAGTGGCGTGAAACAGGGCTGTGTTCTCGCACCTGCACTGTTTGGGATTTTCTTCTCACTACTGATCTCACACGTGTTCAAGTCTTCAGAAGAAGGAACCTTCCTCCACACAAGATCAGATGTTCAACCTTGCCCATCTAAGAGCGAAGACCAAAGTACAGAAGGTCCTCATCAGGGAACTCCTCTTTGCTGATGATACTGCATTAACAGCTCACACAGAAGAGTGTCTGCAGAGACTCATCGACAGGATTGCAGCTGCCTGCAACGAATTTGGCCTAACCATCAGCCTCAAGAAAACGAACATCATGCGACAGGACGTCAGAATTGCTCCATCCATCAATATCGGTGACCATGCTCTGGAAGTGGTTCAAGAGTTCACCTACCTAGGCTCAACTATCACCAGTAACCTGTCTCTTGATGCAGAAATCAACAAGCGCATGCTCGCTTCGGCAGCACATATACTAAAATTGGAACGATACAGAGAAGATTAGCATGGCCCCTGCGCAAGGATGACACGCAAATTCGTGAAGCGTTCCATATTTTGCACATGTCACTCTCTGCCAAACTTGCACATTTATTCCTGTTCCACATTGATGCTAAAATACTAGTTATCCAAACAGTGACAATCTCTTCAAAAAAAAAACAAGCGCATGGGAAAGGCGTCCACTGCTATGTCCAGACTGGTCAAGAGTGTGTGGGAAAATGGCGCACTGACACGGAACACAAAAGTCCGAGTGTATCAAGCCTGTGTCCTCAGTACCTTGCTCTATGGCAGCGAGGCCAGGACAGCGTATGTCAGCCAAGAACGACGTCTCAATTCATTCCATCTTCACTGCCTCCGGAGAATCCTTGGCATCAGGTGGCAGGACCGTATCTCCAAAGCAGAAGTCCTCAAGGCGGCCAACATCCCCAGCATATACACCCTACTGAACCAGCGGCGCTTCAGATGGCTTGGCCATGTGAGCCGCACGGAAGATGGCAGGATCCCCAAGGACACATTATACAGCGAGCTCGTCACTGGTATCAGACACACCGGCCATCCATGTCTCCACTTTAAAGACGTCTGCAAACGCGACATGAAGTCCTGTGACATTGACCACAGGTCGTAGGAGTCAGTTGCCAGTGATCGCCAGAGCTGGTGGACAGCCGTAAAGGCGGGGCTAAAGAGTGGTGAGCCGAAGAGACTTAGCAGTTGGCAGGAAAAAAGACAGAGGCGCAAGGAGAGAGCCAACTGTGTTACAGCCCTGACAACCAGTGGAAGAGTTTGTCACTCTAGAATTGGCCTTTATAGTCACTCCAGGCGCTGCTTCACAAACCACTGACCACCTCCAGGTGCTTACCCATTGTCTCTTGAGACAAGGAGGTCAAAGAGAGAGAGAGAGACATTCCCGCTGTCTGTCCCAGTACGACCTTCGTGCCACGAGCCGGCACTCCCATGCCTTTGGATCCCTGTCCGGGGCACCAAGGCGGAACACTGGTGGGGAGGGGAGAGGAGGTAAGTTTCTCAGTAAGTGGGGAGTGGAGCGGGGTCAAACTAATATCATTGGTGAAGGGGATGGTGGGAAGGGTTATAGTTTAAAGTTTATGCACTTTGGGGGTGGAAGGTCAGGTAGACAAGGTAAGTGTTTTGGGGGGGCAGAGTTCAAGTAACTAATTCTATGGTTATTGGAGGGTGGGTGAGGGGCAAAATAAATGTTTTTAATTTTGTTAATTCTTTGCCACTTAAATTTTTTAATTCAATGGCAGGGCTCAGGCAGCTGATGCCATTGCCCGGGACGGACAGCCCGTCCCCTCCATGTCATCGAGGAGGGGGAGGCAGCCCACCCAGGCTATTTAAATGAGCCGCTGTGCTTAATATTGCGGCGGTTCTATGACGTGCGATCTGCATGGGCGGGCCAACATTGTTTTTGCCTGCCGCCGAATATAAATTTCAGCCTACCATAACTCTAGCTTTAGAAGAGAATTTTGTCACTATCTACACCAGCCGAAATTATTGCCCTTTAGATTTGTGTCAAACTGTGGTCAATTTTGTACTGTGAAACCTATTCACTAGGAACTGCGAAATTTTGTCTCAACTATGTTTCTCATGCAGCTTTTACAGTCAAAAGAAAGAGATAAAGAAAAATATCACGTGTTTGACAAAGTGAAAGACAGCACTCTGTACCAAGATATCTACTTTCTTCCATGAATGCTTTCTGATATTAGGTACAAAAAAGAGTAGTGTTGTATGAAATTAAGGTACTAATTATCTGATTCATAGAGGTTTATGGGAGGGACCTGTCTGAGGTTTGTAAACACCCTTTCCCTGAAAGGATGTGAAATGTATTGCAGATTTGAATAATGGTTAGATGAGAACAATGCTTCAACAGCAGTTTCTGCAGATGGAGTACCCCCTTTCTACTGGAAACAGTTGTTGATAATTTTCTCTCTAATCTAGCATGCTGCTGGCAAGGGGTTGTCCTGTGCCACCTCTTCCATCTCCTCCGCACCTTTGCCATGATCAAAATATGGGGCTGAATTTTATGACCCCCCCCCCCCCCACCCCCACAAAAGAGCAGGATGGTGGCCGGGGGTGGGGGGGAGGGTGGCGTAAAATGGAGTGGAAGGCTCTGGTAGCCCTTCCCGACCCGCTCCCGCCACCACTTCACGCAGGGCCACACGACCCAGGCCAATCAAGGCCCTTAAGTGGCCACTTTACGGCCACTTAAGGGCATTTGCCCGCCTCCACAGGGATTTTACCTGTGGCTAATTGGGCGGCTGAGGCCCAAGAGAAGCTGCCTGACAAAAGCAGGCAGCTCTCTTGATGGCCCGGGGGGGGGGCCCTTATTATCGGGCACCCTGTGCCCAATGGAGGGCTGCCCCAAACACCCCCAACATCCAACACGCACCCCCTTCCCCCCATTTGACTACCCTTGCCTCACCAGGGTCTGCCCAATCACCCCCGGTGAGGCAACCAAAATTTACCTTTATTCCAGGCTCCCCGACATCTTCTTCTTTAAGCTGCTCCCAGTGGCGCTGCTGGGACAGAGAGCTGCCAGCCCGCTGATTGGCCGGCAGCTCTATTAGGCGGGACTTCCTATCTCATGCGGGTGGAAGTCCCGCCCCACACCAATTAAAGCCCAGCGACCCGCAAAATACAGGTCGGATTCCCAGGCGAGGTGGAAGCGGGTTTGCCACCGACTTTTCAGTTGGTGGCCGGCTCCCGTCCGCCCAGGGTTAAATCCCAACCACGATGTCTGTTACCTTTTTTACCTCTTAATCTTTTGTAGATGGAATGTCCATTTCCTTTCTCACTGCAAAATTAGCATACCCTCATCATTCTCTTCCTCACAAGAACAATGGAATTCCAAAAGGGCTACCCTAAAATTAACTTCACTTTTTAAATTTTCTGCAGTACCTAACAACTACCCTTAGTATTTGAGATATTGGCAATTGCTTCCAGGCTTTAGAGCTTACAAGTGCCAATGAAAGGTATTTAGCAATGGGCTCAACTATTCTTTTCCATCTCTGGGACACTGTACTGATCCCATCAGAGCCACCTTTTTTATATCGTGATGGTGTTTCTTGGCGGTGGAATTGGGTGGAAGCTAAAGGAAATCTTTGGGAGAAGGGCAAATTACAGGTATCCCTTTCCATATTATTTTACATAGAATCATATAATGTTTACAGCACAGAAGGAGGCTATTTTTTTTAAATTTTGTGATACAGTACCGAAACAGACCCTTCGGCCCACCGAGTCTGTGTCGACCAACAACCACCCATTTATACTAACCCTACAGTAATCCCATATTCCCTACCAACTACCTACACTAGGGACAATTTACCTATCAACCTGTAAGTCTTTGGCTGTGGGAGGAAACCGGAGCACCCGGCGAAAACCCACGCGGTCACAGGGAGAACTTGCAAACTCCGCACAGGCAGTACCCAGAATCGAACCCAGGTCCCTGGAGCTGTGAGGCTGCGGTGCTAACTACTGCGCCACTGTGCTGCCCATTCATCCCGGCATGTCGATGCGGCTGTCTGCAAAAGCAACTCAGCTAATCCCACTCCCCCGCCCTTTTCCCATAGCCCTGCAAATTTTTTCTCTCCAGGTGCTTAACCAATTCCCTGTTGAAAACCCCGATTGTATCTGCCTCCACCACACGCGAGCAGTGCATTCCAGATCCTAACATTCACTGCATAAAAAAGTTGTTCCTCATGTCTCCATTGGTTCTTTTGCCAATCACCTTAAATTGGTGTCCTCTGGTTCTCGACCCTTCTGTCAACGGGAACAGTTTCTCTCTATCTACTCTGTTTAGGCCCCTCAATTTTGAACACGTCTACCAAATCTCATCTCATCCTTTTCTTCTCTAAGGAGAACAACCCCAGCTTCTCCAATCTATCCACATAACTGAAGTCCCTCATCCTCAAAACCATTCTCGTACATCTTTTCTGCACCCTCTTTAAAGCCTTCACATCGTCCCTAAAGTGTGGTGCCCAGAATTGGACACCATACTCCAAGTGAGGCTGCACCAAAGTTTTATAAAGATTCATCATAACTTCCTTGCTTTTGTGGGCAGTTTTGGAGATCAGTGGCTGCAGTCGGAGAGAAATTTTTTAAAATTTATTTTTATTTAGAGATACAGCACTGAAACAGGCCCTTCAGCCCACCCAGTCTGTGCCGACCATCAAACCACCCATTTATACTAATCCTACATTAATCCCATATTCTCTACCACATCCCTACCATTCTCCTACCACTTACCTACACTAGGGGCAATTTACAATGGCCAATTTACTTATCAACCTGCAAGTCTTTTGGAGGTGGGAGGAAACCAGAGCACCCAGCGGAAACCCACGCAGACACAGGGAGAACTTGCAAACTCCGCACAGGCAGTACCCAGAATTGAACCCGGGTCGCTGGAGCTATGAGGCTGCGGTGCTAACCATTGCGCCACTGTGCCACCCGCATATTTTGAAGTAGGGACTTGGAAGAAGGTTTGCTATCCCATTTTCCTTTTTCATACTACCTCTGTACTACCTGAAATTGCGCAGGGTTCTCCAGGAAAATCCAGGCCTTGAAGTTTAGTAGATATATTCTCCTCAATCAGGGATGGATCCAAGCTGACATATAAAACATCATCAGAAGATAAAGTTGTGTGGTTATATAATGATCTTTATATTTCTCTCTGAGAAAAGCGAGAAACCCATTGTGAATTTTGTCTGTGACATGATGCCTGATATTTAAATAAAGCAAAGTCTCAGGTAAATGTAGATATATGTGATAAGCCTTGCTGGGCTTACAAAGATAGGTAATCAACAGCCTAACTCTTACATTTTTAATTATTTTGTAGTGCTAAAATATGGAGTTGAGTATAGCTGACAACAACTGGAGGGCTTTTTTTTGGCGAAAAAGTGTTAATTTCAATCAAAACTCTTGTTAACATGTTATTTTTAATTCAAGCCCAAATAACATTTTCTATAGTTATTTACAAAGTACTATTTTCATCAAAGTTCCTCATAGGAAGAGAGAAAAGTCTTCACATGCAACATGGTTTTTAAGTAAATGAAGTTGCTGAATAAACATGTTCTCTGAAACAGTGAAAAAAACACAATGCTCAATTGTGTGTTTAAAGAGAAAATTACACAGTATGAGCGAATCAAAGATCAAATCCAACCCACTAATTGCAGTTACAGCATTAAGTTTTCTTCATTGCTCTTGCAACACAAGTTGTAAATGCAAATCATGTTTGAATCCACAACTTGGGGTTCTTGTTCAGATTTGTTTGATGGGCCCATGTTTATAAACATGGCTTTTATCACATTTTTCCATTCAACAACCCTGTACAGCTGGAATAAGACAATATATTTTATGATGGATACTCAGAAGCTTTTCCCCCCATACTTACCAATACCTGCTATTGTGCTCTAATATGTCAAAACAAGAATATCAACCAAGCATGTTGCATCAACAAATGGTCACACTGCCAGAGTGACTTTTTTTTTATTCATTCACGGGATGTGGGTGTCGCTGGCCACAATGACCTTCATTTATTGCCCATCCCTAATTGCCCTTGAGAAGGTGGTGGTGAGCTGCCTTCTTGAACCGCTGCAGTCCATGTGGGGTAGGTACACCCACAGTGCTGTTAGGAAGGGAGTTCCAGGATTTTGACCCAGCGACAGTGAAGGAATGGCGATATAATTCCAAGTCAGGGTGGTGTGTGACTTGGAGGGGAACTTGCAGGTGGTGGTGTTCCCATGTATTTGCTGCCCTTGTCCTTCTAGTTGGTAGAGGTCGCGGGTTTGGAAGGTGCTGTCGAAGGAGCCTTGGTGCATTGCTGCAGTGCATCTTGTAGATGGTACACACTGCTGCCACTGTGCGTCGGTGGTGGAGGGAGTGAATGTTTGTAGATGGGGTGCCAATCAAGTGGGCCGCTTTGTCCTGGATGGTGTCGAGCTTCTTGAGTGTTGTTGGAGCTGCACCCATCCAGGCAAGTGGAGAGTATTCCATCACACTCCTGACTTGTGCCTTGTAGATTGTGGGCAGGCTTTGGGGAGTCAGGAGGTGAGTTACTCGCCTCAGGATTCCTAGCCTCTGACCTGCTCTTGTAGCCATGGTATTTATATGGCTACTCCAGTTCAGTTTCTGGTCAATGGTAACTCCTAGGATGTTGATAGTGGGGGATTCAGCGATGGTAATGCCGTTGAATGTCAAGCGGAGATGGTTAGATTCTCTTTTGTTGGAGATGGTCATTGCCTGGCACTTGTGTGGCGCGAATGTTACTTGCCACTTATCAGCCCAAGCCTGGATATTGTCCAGGTCTTGCTGCATTTCTACACAGACTGCTTCAGTATCTGAGGAGTTGTGAATGGTGCTGAACATTGTGCAATCTTCAGAGAACATCCCCACTTCTGACCTTATGATTGAAGGAAGGTCATTGATGAAGCAGCTGAAGATGGTTGGGCCTAGGACACTACCCTGAGAAACGCCTGCAGTGATGTCCTGGAGCTCAGATGATTGACCTCCAACAACCACAACCATCTTCCTTTGCACTAGGTATGATTCCAGCCAGCGGAGGGTTTTCCCCCTGATTCCCATTGACCTCAGTTTTGCTAGGGCTCCTTGATGCCATACTCGGTCAAATGCTGCCTTGAAGTCAAGGGCAGTCACTCTCACCTCACCTCTTGAGTTCAGCTCTTTTGTCCATGTTTGAACCAAGGCTGTAATGAGGTCTGAGGAGCTGAGTGTCCCTGGCGAAACCCAAACTGAGCATCACTGAGCAGGTTGTTGCTAAGCAAGTGCTGCTTGATGGCACTGTTGATGACACCTTCCATCACTTTACTGATGATTGAGAGTAGGATAATGGGGCGGTAGTTGGCCGGGTTGGATTTGTCCTGCTTTTTGTGTACAGGACATACCTGGGCAATTTTCCACATTGCAGGGTAGATGCCAGTGTTGTAGCTGTACTGGAACAGCTTGGCTAGGGGCGCGGCAAGTTCTGGAGCACAGGTCTTCAGTACTATTGCCGGAATATTGTCAGGGCCCATAGCTTTTGCAGTATCCAGTGCCTTCAGTCGTTTCTTGATATCACGTGGAGTGAATCGAATTGGCTGAAGTTTGGCATCTGTGATGCTGGGGACTTCAGGAGGAGGCCGAGATGGATCATCAACTCGGCACTTCTGGCTGAAGATTGTTGCAATGCTTCAGCCTTATCTTTCGCACTGATGTGCTGGGCTCCCCCATCATTGAGGATGGGGATATTTGTGGAGCCACCTCCTCCAGTTCGTTGTTTAATTGTCCACCACCATTCACGGCTGGATGTGGCAGGACTGCAGAACTTAGATCTGATCCGTTGGTTATGGGATCGCTTAGCTCTGTCTATCGCACGCTGCTTACGCAGTTTGGCATGCAAGTAGTCCTGGGTTGTAGCTTCACCAGGTTGACATCTCATTTTGAGGTATGCCTGGTGCTGCTCCTGGCATGCCCTCCTGCACTCTTCATTGAACCAAGGTTGGTCTCCTGGCTTGATGGTAATGGTAGAGTGGGGGATATGCCGGGCCATGAGGTTACAGATTGTGGTTGAGTACAATTCTGCTGATGGCCCACAGCGCCTCATGGATGCCCAGTTTTGCATTGCTAGATCCGTTCGAAATCTATCCCATTCAGTACGGTGATAGTGCCACACAACAAGATGGACGGTATCCTCAATGTGAAGGTGGGACTTCGTCTCCACAAGGACTGTGCGGTGGTCACTCCTACCAATACTGTCATGGACAGATGCATCCGCGGCAGGCAGATTGGTGAGGACGAGGTCGAGTATGTTCTTCCCGCGTGTTGGTTCCCCCACCACCTGCCGCAGACCCAGTCTAGTAGCTATGTCCTTTAGGACTCGGCCAGCTCGGTCAGTAGTGGTGCTACCGAGCCACTCATGGTGATGGACATTGAAGTCCCCCACCCAGAGTACATTTTGTGTCCTTGCCACCCTCAGTGCTTCCTCCGTGGTGTTCAACATGGAGGAGTACTGAGTCATCAGCTGAGGGAGGGCAGTAGGTGGTAATCAGTAGGAGGTTACCTTGCCCATATTTAACCTGATGCCATGAGACTTCATGAGGTCCAGAGTCGACGTTGTGGACTCCCAGGGCAACTCCCTCCCTACTGTATACCACTGTGCCACCACCTCTGCTGGGTCTGTCTTGCCGGTGGGACAGGACGTACCCGGGGATGGTAATGGCAGTGTCTGGGACATTGTCTGTTAGGTATGATTCCGTGAGTATGACTATGTCAGGCTGTTGCTTGACTAGTGGGACAGCTCTCCGAACTTTGGCACAAGCCCCCAGATGTTAGTAAGGAGAACTTTGCAGGGTCGACAGGGCTGGGTTTGCCGTTGTCGTTTCCGGTGCCTAGGTCGATGCCAGGTGGTCCGTCCGGTTTCATTCCTTTTTATAGACTTCGTAGCGGTTAGGTACATCTGAGTGGCTTGCTAGGCCATTTCAGAGGGCATGTAAGAGTTAACCACATTGCTGTGGGTCTGGACTCACATGTAGGCCAGACCAGGTAAGGACAGCAGATTTCCTTCCCTAAAGGACATTAGTGAACCAGATGGGTTTTTACAACAATCGACAATGGTTTCATGGCCATCATTAGACTAGTTTTTAATTCCAGATTTTTTATTAAGTTGAAATTCCACCTTCTGCTGTGGTGGGATTCGAACCCATGTCCCCAGAGGAATACCCTGGGTCTCTGGGTTACTAGTCCAGTGATAATACCACTACGCCACCGCCTACCATCAACATGCTCAAAGGAAAGTTTTTGTAATATGTAAGAAAAAGACTGCTAAATTCTGTAAGAACAATGTGCAACCAAATGGAGAAGAAAAACATATATAAACCATCTTACCAACAGCAAGAAGACATCAGACTACCTCAGCATGAAGCAATTTGCTCTAAAGTCTGACTAGTTAACTCTCTTCCTACCCTCCTATTGTCTATGAAGGTATTGACCCATTTGGGCAGGGGGGGGGGGTGGTGGGATAGAGTTGAAAGGGCACTGAGGCACTTCTCTCAAGTGGCCTTTATCCATGTGAGTCTTGGCAGACTATTTGACATTGGGGGCAGCGGGGGGTGGAGTGGGGGTGGGGGGGAGGGGTTCACTGCTAAGCTTGATTCTAGCCCTATCTGATATTCATGAACACATATTTACAGGTCAATAGCAATCAGTTGTGACAACTCTAGTCAGTTTTTGCCTCACTATTTTGTGTGGTGCCATGGCCATTTGTAGCTACTTTTTCACTGCCTGACTGAGATTATCCAACTCAGCACAGACTGGGGATGAACCTGGAATCTTGCTACATTGTACTTTTCGTTACTTACTGCATAAACTTGCTGAGCCATTGTGGCACCTGTTTAGTTTCTAACTTCCGAAATGAAGACAAATGATGTAGTCAAACAATTTTGGTTGTGATTGAATGAAATAGAATGGTGAATACTAAAGTTGTCTTTCACAGCTCAACAAATCTGAAACAATCCGATAACAAAGATTATATACGTTCAAAATCAGAAGTCAAATCTGAATTACATTAATTCTACACACTAGAATAGAGAAATGTGCATGAGATGAATAGAAATGACAACTGATCAACTAGTCTGTGCTCTTCTGATGGAGGGGTCAAATTTGTGTTGTGTAAGCTGTGTGATGGCGTTGATATGCCATTGCTAATTTAGGATGCAGCTATTCTACTATTGTCATATCAATGCACAGAAATGTATAAGTACAAAGGGTTGATTTTATGCAGGGGGAAATGGGCAGCAGCGGATCAGCTGCCCATTTTACACTCCATTTTGTTGTTTTCTCTCCTATTGACTTCAAGTCAAATGACTCAGTGCCACACCACAAACAGCTCTTACCTACAGCTTAGACTGGGATCAATGTGGACACTCTGGTCTGTATGGTGTAGTACCACACCAGATGGTGGTCAATCTACATCACAGATCCAAATCTGGGACACTCTGATCAGTATGACACAGCACCACAATGCTTGGTCTTCTTCTTTGGCCTCCTTGTCTCGAGAGACAATGGGTAAGCGCCTAGAGGTGGTCAGTGGTTTGTGGAGCAGCGCCTGGAGTGCTATAAAGGCCAATTCTAGAGTGACAGACAATGCTTGGTAATCTACTGAATAAACCCTGGAATTTTTATGATAAGTGCTTTTAAATAATGAAATACAAGTTACATATTAGATCAGCTTTATGAACAATGATATACTCATTGTTGGATGCAAAGTCTTGCCAGTTTTCTTGTGGTGTGTCAAAACACATGAGATTAGGACTACTGCTCATGTGAAGGATAAACACTGACATGGACTAGTTAGGCCAAACGGCTTGATTGTACACTGCAATTTCTATGTAATTCTATTATTAAGTGGGTTCTGTGGTTTCAGGGGATTATCAGTGTAAGTTTTATAGTGCATGAAGGTATTGGTAGGGATATAAGTTTGTTCATGGGTGTATCTTCAACCTGATACATTGACTCCTGACAAATACAAAGAATTTTCAGAAGCATTTAACTCTGCTGGCAATCTGCATGCAATGAAAAGGTAATTGAAGGCTTAATTAGATGTCATCACATTGCAAGTTACAACTTATATCACAACTATGCAGAGCCATATGTGCTCTTTGTCTACGAAATTGTGAAGAGCATTAACTAATCTTAGTCTTTGATATGGGCAAACAAAAATATTTTACAGCACATTCAATTTTACTGATTTATTGGGTTCTTTTGAAGAACATATTTTGTGGCATTTTATTTCGATAATATGGGATTCTAAATCAGTTGGAATTTTCAAGCTGGAGATTGACAATATTTTTGTTAGGTAAGGTTATCAAGAGATATGGAACAAAGGTGGGGAAATGGAATTGAAGTACAGATCTGCCATGATCTAATACAATGGCAGACAAGGCTTGAGGGGCTGAATTTTTTTTTATTCATTCATGGGATGTGGGCGTCGCTGGCTAGGCCAGCATTTATTGCCCATCCCTCGTTGTCCTTGAGAAGGTGGTGAAGAGTTGCCTTCTTGAACCGCTGCAGTCCATGTGGGGTAGGTGCACCAACAGTGCTGTTAGGAAGGGTGTTCCAGGATTTTGATCCAGCGACAGTGAAGGAATGGAAATCTAGTTCCAAGTCAGGATGGTGTGTGGCTTGGAGGGGAACTTGCTGGTGGTGGTGTTCCCAAGCACCTGCTGTCCTTGTCCTTCTAGGTGGTAGAGGTCGCGGGTTTGGAAGGTGCTGTCTAAGGAGCCTTGGTGCGTTGCTCCAGTGCATCTTGTAGATGGTACACACTGCTGCCACTGTGCGTCGGTGGTGGAGGGAGTGAATGTTTGTAGGTGGGGTGCCAATCAAGCGGGCTGCTTTGTCCTGGATGGTGTCGAGCTTCTTGAGTGTTGTTGGAGCTGCACCCATCCAGGCAAGTGGAGAGTTTTCCATCACACTCCTGACTTGTTCCTTGTAGATGGTGAACAGGCTTTGGGGAGTCAGGAGGTGAGTTACTCGCCGCAGGATTCCTAGCCTTTGACCTGCTCTTGCAGCCACGGCATTTATATGGCTACTTCAGTTCAGTTTCTGGTCAATGGTAACCCCCAGGATGTTGATTCTGTGGGATTCAGTGATTGTAATGCCATTGAATGTGAAGGGGAGATGGTTAGATTCTCTCTTGTTGGAGATGGTCATTGCCTGGCACTTGTGCGGTGTGAATGTTACTTGCCACTCATCAGCCCAAGCCTGGATATTGTCCAGGTCTTGCTCCATTTCTACACGGATTGCTTCAGTATCTGAGGAGTTGCGAATGGTGCTGAACATTGTGCAATCATCAGCGAACATCCCCACTTCTGACTTTATGATTGAAGGAAGTTCATTGATAAAGCAGCTGAAGATGGTTGGACCTAGGACATTACCCTGAGGAACTCCTGCAGTGATGTCCTGGAGCTGAGATGATTGACCTCCAAAAACCACAACCATCTTCCTTTGTGCGAGGTATGACTCCAACCAGCAGAGATTTTCCCCCCGATTCCCATTGACTCCAGTTTTGCTAGCACTCCTTCATGCCATACTCGGTCAAATGCTGCACGGATGTCAAGGGGAGTCACTCTCACCTCACCTCTGGAGTTCAGCTCTTTTGTCCACATTTGAACCAAGGTTGTAATGAGGTCAGGAGCTGAGTGGTCCTGGCAGAACCCAAACTGAGCGTCACTGAGCAGGTTATTGCTAAGCAAGTGCCACTTGAAAGCACTGTTGACAACCCCTTCCATCACTTTACTGATGATTGAGAGTAGACTGATGGGGTGGTAATTAGCCGGGTTCGACTTGTCCTGCTTTTTGTGTACAGGACATACATACTTGGGCAATTTTCCACATTGCCGGATAGATACCAGTGTTGTAGCTGTACTGGAACAGCTTGGTTAGGGACGAGTCAAGTACTGGAGCACAGGTCTTCAGTACTATTTCCAGAATGTTGTCAGGGCCTATAGCCTTTGCAGTATCCAGTGCCTTCAGTCCTTTCTTGATATCACGCGGAGTGAATCGAATTGGCTGAAGACTGACATCTTTGATGCTGGGGACTTCAGGAGGAGGTCGAGATGGATCATCCACTCGGCACTTCTGCTGAAGATTGTTGCAAATGCTTCAACCTTATCTTTTGCACTGATGTGCTCCCCGATCATTGAGGATGAGCATATTTGTGGAGCCACCTCCTCTAGTTAGTTGTTTAATTGTCCACTACCATTCACGGCTGGATGTGGCAGGACTGCAGAGCTTAGATCTGATCCTTTGGTTATGGGATCGCTTAGCTCTGCCTATCGCATGCTGTTTACGTTGTTTGGTACGCAAGTAGTCCTGGGTTGTAGCTTCACCAGATTGATGCCTCATTTTGAGATACACCTAGTGCTGCTCCTGGCATGCCCTCCTGCACTCTTCATTGAACCAGGGTTGGTCCCCCGGCTTGATGGTAATGGTAGAGTGGGGGAATCTGCCGGACCATGAGGTTACTGATTGTGGTTGAGTACAATTCTGCTGCTGCTGATGGCCCACAGCGCCTCATGGATGCCCAGTTTTGCATTGCTAGATCTATTCGAAATCTATCCCATTTATCACAGTGGTAGTGCCACACAACACGATGGAGGGTATCCTCAATGTGAAGATGGAACTTGGCCTCCACGAGGACTGTGGTCACTCCTACCAATACTGTCATGGACAGATGCACCTGGGACAGGTAGATTGGTGAAGACGAGGTCAAGTATATTTTTCCCTCTTGTTGGTTCCCTCACCACCTGCTGCAGACCCCGTCTAGCAGCTATGTCCTTTAGGACCCAGCCAGCTCAGTCAGTAGTGGTGCTACCGAGCCACTCTTGGCGATGGACATTGAAGCCTCCCACCCAGAGTACATTTTGCACCCTTGCCACCCTCAGTGCTTCGTCCAAGTGCTGTTCAACATGGAGGAGTACTGAATCGTTAGCTGAGGGAGGGCGGTAGGCAGTAGGTGGTAATCAGCAGGAGGTTTCCTTGCTCATGTCTGAGCTGATGCCATGAGACTTCTTGGGTCTGGAGTTGATGTTGAGGACTCCCAGGGCAACCCCCTCCCGACTGTATACCGCTGTGCCACCACCTCTGGTGAGTCTGTCCGCCGGTGGGACAGGACATACTCGGGGATGGTGATGGTGATGGCCTGCTCCTGTTCCTATCTTCCTACTCTCGCCTCCAGATACTTTAAGAAATCAGCCATTTGCACTGCTAAAATATTTTAGAAACAAAACTGAAACAAAATTGCCATCCAGCTCAGTCAAATAAGCACTCCAATCTCAGGAAGAGGTACTTGTAAAAACGCATTAGTTTTATATAAAGTAGAATCTTCTTTCTGCAAGTCCCTTCACAGTCACACTTCAACAGTTCTGGATTGAACGTAACATTTAATGTGTACTTTAAAAAGATTCAGGAAACTATATTTTCAATTTCTTTGTTGAAAACCTGAGAAAATTTAAAATAAGAGAAAAGCATCAAACTATATTTTGAAGCCGAAGTCATTTGAATTTGATCTCTTTGTGTCTGTGCATGGGAGACAAGACAGAAGGCTGAAGATTTTAATGAAATTGTGGATTTGGTTACTCAGATTAGAATGAGTGACAGATAAAATTTGCAGGTGCCTGGAGGAAAATGGTCTTTGGGATTTTTTTTTGATTCAACACCAGCAGTGGGAAACCTTACCCAGGTTTTCCATCCAGATTTCACTGCACCTATGATTTTCTGATATATATTGGTGGAGACTGAGGTTTCCCAGACTCAGATTATTACTCTTTGATTACTGATATGTTCGTCAGGATTGTGTCATGTACCAGCTGCATGCAAACAACATTAGTTATACACAACACAGGCTGGACTGTAATATATTTCTTATCATCTAATGTTAGAATATAGGAACAGGAATAGACCTCACTCATTCATTTTAGGAATTTTTTTTTTAGTTAATATTCAAACAACATTATTTGGAGAGTGAATTTAGTACAGCTAGAAAAGGTTCTGCTTCCTGACTATTGAGTAAGGTTTCAAACTGCTTGCAACAATAATGAGAAAACCTATGCAGATTAACCAAACGCAATTGGTAAAAGGCAAGCAATGTTGCCGAGGTGAAGTTATGCTCAAGTTTCCACACAAGCTCATTAGCATAAGCCTGATTGTAAGATCTCCCTTGAATGAGTGCAATCAAGCAGTCCAATCAAATGTAATCAATTTGTGACTGAAACAAGGCCAATGGGGCTCAAGATGCTAATTGGGATTGTGCAAAAGGTAAAAAACAGAGTGAGGCTGAAGATCACAAGGTAAGACAGCTACAACTGACTGTTGGTCGCTGTGGGCTTCAATTAACACATTACTCCAGCAGAGCTGGACACACTTGTGTAACTTCAACTGACTGCTGGTCACAAGTCTTTGATGTGCCAAGGGCAGATAAATTGACTGAATTCAAATGAAGTTAAACTGAATTGAAAATCATTTAAAGTAATTACAGCAGCAAGAGGACGAACAGACCTGGGTCAGGCTTCAGGCTGCTCATGTGATTAACACTGGATTAATGTGACCATGTGCCTGTGCACCAAAGTACTAGGGTGCAATTAGCAGAAACATGCTATTCCAATCTGAGGGAACTGTCCAGGCAAATTCACTTTGAAACAATGTAAAAGATCATGGATAATTCAGCATAAGGTGGTTAATGGCACAACTCATTTATGCTTAAAATTCTGTGATCTTTAACGCTATTTCATTTGATTTTGCGTAGATTAAGCCAATATCTGGGTGGAAACTCAAGGCCGAAGTCTTTATGAGAGACAGTTTCCCAGAGTCCTGAAAATGTGGCAGGTAAAAAGGCTCCGGAGTCTATCATTGTGTGTGTGTGTCCTTGAGCATCAGGAAGGTCGTGGGTTGGGGAGGGGGTTGGTGGTGGTTGGTGTTGGCCTAACATAAACTTTTAACAGAAATTTGGCTTTGCGTTCATGAACACACAAGTTTTAAGGCTTCATCACCAAAAAAAACCAAACACATATTTCGAACGTCACTTATGGTTTGTGGTGTTATTGGAGGTATTACACTAAGTATTTGGATTGCGATCGTATTATCTTTTGTCAAAATCCAGAAACTGGGTCAGCTAATAGTCGGCACCAGTTGTGGATTTGCTATTAGAAGCTTTTTGAATTCTGAGCCAGGGGCATGTTGCCAGCAAAGGTAAGGCACGACAGATAAAGCGCCTCACTTGTTCCTAACAACACAGTATCTGTCTTTGCAAAACTGAAAGGTATTAAAGAACTTTTGTTTAATGCTTTCAGATTTAGGAAAAAAAGAAATATGAGAGCCATTTCCACAGTAATTCACATACCCTTTGATTGTGTTCCTTGAAATCTCGTCCAAGTTTAATCCATTTAGTCTAGACCTAGCTTGGTGTTGTGGTTAGAAATTTAAGCTTTAAAGTCACAGTTCTTTTATCAAAAGTAAAACGTAAGGATATAAGAAAATCCATAAAAGTGTGCTATTGTGTGGTAGCGATACTTCTTCCTTTGAGCTGAGGGCATTAATCTGATTCTACCATTTGCTGTCCCATTGTATTTATGGCCTACTGTCTTGCTGTTCACTTTCTGAGTGTCAAACATGAAATATGACAATAGCTTGACTCTCTTGGGTACCCAATTACCATTCTTGCTCTAAAGGAAATGCTTTTAGTCTTAAATTTATCATTAGACTGCATCGAACTAGCAAAGTAGGAGTTACGTTTTGACTTGGTATTGCATATCTTGATGGGTAACAGGCTACTTTGTGTATTTCAGTTGTGAAACAAAGGACGGTGTCCCTCTTCAAATGCACCATTTACAATTTCTTG
The DNA here is from genome assembly GCF_036365525.1 of Heterodontus francisci. Classification (NCBI taxonomy): domain Eukaryota; kingdom Metazoa; phylum Chordata; class Chondrichthyes; order Heterodontiformes; family Heterodontidae; genus Heterodontus; species Heterodontus francisci. Next base: position 63,082,559 of record NC_090389.1, read on the forward strand.
CCATATCTTTGTGATCTTGCTCCACAATTAGGGCTGCCCAATGAGAAAGCAGCCCTGTGATCACAGATTCTTATTTTCTAATGCAAGGTATTCCGGCCTGTTTGCTATAAATGTTTTAAAGGGCCCTCTAATCAAGCATTGATGTGGAATTGTTTTCTATAATATCCTTTGGTACTTCTGGGTTACCTTTTTTGCCACTGGGGGGATATATCTGCACAACTATGTATTTCCTCAGTCAGGCCAAATTTCAATATTTGACACTCTGACCTGCAGATCACCTAGGGTTAGCAGTTTGCACCCAAGAACTCACGTTGAATAATTGTCCCCCTCCTCCATCATTGCTGACCTTTCTGTCTGTACTTTTTCCTCTTTCCTAGGACTGGAGGGAATGTTCACATTCTACCTTCCATATGCATCCTCACTACTTAACAACACTTAAAAGCAAAGCAAACCAGAGAAAGGGATTCAAGGAGGGTTGAAACAAAGCAAGGTTTTATTCATAGTCCCTGTCATAGTGAGAACTCAAATACTTTTAATAGCTTGTTACTATGTGTGATGAATTCCAGAAAAGCATGAGAATAGCTGCAAATTCTGCCAAATCGATGTGTAACAGAATACCTGAATCTGGAATTTAATGTTAATAAGCTGAATAATGTTATCTGCTGACTAAATTTAATTTCTATCATAAAATTGATCAAATAAATATATATATATATATACAATAAAAGCTTTGTTATCTGGCAATTTACCAACCGGCAAGCTCTATTATCCGGAATTTCCAAAATCTCCCTAAACAAGTCTCGATTGTAGTAACTGGAATCCATCCGGCACCTCCAGACATCTCCCAAAGCCTAGTTTTCCCGAGTACAGTCGGTTGTTCTCAGCATTAATTGGTGATGCTGCAGATAGTCATCTTAGTGGCGCTGCCAGCAGTCCATCTTGTTCGTATCCGCCATTGTGTTGAGTGTGTCATTCTTGTACTTTGTATGTAATCATTTTTCTTAAAACTAAAAACATGGTATTGTATTGCCTTGGTAAGTACAACTCTCGATTAACCAGAATTTTTGATTGTCTGGCACTTCTCAGGTCCAGCACATGCTGGCTAACAAAGCTTTATATACATATTATATATACATACACAAGGAATTCACTCCTCCAAAGTGATACAACTTTTAACTGTCTGATTGTACGGTATTCGCAATGGGGCGAATTTTACAGATCCCTGACGCTGGAGGTCACGGTGGGGGGGGGCCAGAAAATGCCTCTGGCAGAGGCTCACTACAGGCCTCGATGTCAGGAAGCCCCGGTCCGATATTGCCAGCGGCCACGAGGCCTCATGGTGGCCCCCCTGTCGCTTGGCGACAGGAGCAAAATTTAAATATGTAAAATTATTTAAATAAATGTATTCATTACCGTTGTGTTCCTGCCGTCTGTCCCAGAGCAATATTGGTGTCGGTGGCTGGCACTCACGTGCCTTCACGTCCCTGTCCAGGGATCCAAGGTGGAACACTAGTCGGGAGGGGGAGCAGGTAAGTTTTTCAGAGCAGGGGTGGGGAGTGGGGTCAAACTCATCTCATAGGTGTAGGGGATGGTTGGAAGGGTTACAGTGTATAGTTTATGAACTTTGTGGGGGGAAGGTCAGGTGTACAAGGTAAGTATTTTTGGAGGGAGAGAGGGCCAAGGAGGCAAGGAATTAATTCTATGGTTATTGGGTGGGGGGGTGGGGGAGTGGTGGAAGAGGGTCAAGATCAATTTATTCAATTTTTAAAAATCAGTCCAGCTTTAAATATTTAAATTGAAATGTAGGACTCGAAACCCTTTAAAAATGGCATCAGCACCTACGCATTGCTGGGACCGCCCGCCCCCTCCACATCAGCGGGGTGGGCGGTCCGCCCTGGCCATTTAAATGAGCCACCGGAGCCGCCGCGGTTAGTATCGCGCCGGCTCCGCAATGTTAATGCCGTTAACCGTATAAATTTCGACCCTATAAGTGCAGAACCACCCAAGTTCCTTCCCTTCGTGAATGTTCATTCAGCGCAGTGTTGTCCTATATTGTGTCGAGTAGGAAGAGTCCTGTCACCTAGGTAGCAACTGATCTATGACCCAGTTCACTGCAGCATTATGCAAGTCCAGAAGTATCCCATTTATTTTTCTCAATAGATTCACAGACATTCTCCTAACCTCAACCGCCAGACAGGGTTCACACAGCAAGCAGTCTCCAAAGTCCTAAGCATGGAAATGCATGAAACTCAAATTTTGCTGTCGTGTATGAAGTACACTGTGCAACAAAGAAAAATCATAAGTCTCTAATGGAAGCATGGAATTTGGGAAAATTGACAAGTGAGTATGGTGGGAAGGGCATCCATTTCCAGTTACTGGACAAGGATGAAATTTGAAAACTCCTATGTCCTTAGTTGCTTTGTTCTTTTAAGTTCCTAAAGAATATTACAATGCCTATCTTTGATTATTTGTGCTAACGTGAAACTCCACTGCTATTTGCTGTTCAACAAAAATTTATTTCCTTAGTTTTTTTGTTTTCCCTACATTATAACAATGAATACACTTCAAACATACTTCATAGGCTGTTAAGCGCTTTGGGACATCATCTGGTGGTCGTGAAAGGCGCTATGCAAATGCAAGTCTTTCTTTTCTTTAAGTTTTAGTATGTGGCATCTCCACTCGGCCACTTTCTTCTTAATGCAATCATTTCAGCCCCAGGATATCACTGCAGGAATTCCTCAGTGTAGTGTCCTAGGCCCAACCATCTTCAGCGGCTTCATCAATAAACTTCCCTCCAACATAACATCAGAAGTGGGGGTGTTCGCTGATCATTGCACAATGTTCAGTACCATTTGCAACTCCTCAGATACTGAAGCAGTCAATGCCAGAATGCAGCAAGTCCTGGACGACATTCAGGCTTGAGCTGATAAGTGACAAGTAACATTTGTGTCACACAAATGTCAGGCTATGACCATCTTCAACAAGAGAGAATTTAACCATCTCCCCTTGAGGTACAACGGCATTACCATTGCTGAGTCCACCACCATCAACAGCCTGGGGATTACCATTGACCAGAAACTTAACTGGACCAACCATGTAAATACTGCAGCTACAAGAGCAGGTCAGAGGCTGGGAATTGTGCTGCAAATAACTCACCTCCTGGCTCTCCAAAGCCTGTCCACCATCCACATGGCACAAGTCAGGACTGTGATAGAATACTCTCCACTTGCTGGATGAGTGCAGCTCCACCAACACTCAAGAAGCTTGACACCATCCAAGACAAAGCAGTCTGCTCGCTTGGGCACCCTATCTACAACCTTAAACATTCACTCTCTCCACCACCAGCGCACAGTGGCAGCAGTGTGTATCATCTACAAGATGCACTGCAGCAACTTGCCAAGCCTCTTTCGACAGCACCTTTCAAACCCGTGACCTCTACCAGCTAGAAGAACAAGACCAACAGACACAAGGTAACACCACCACCAGCAAGTTCCCTCCAAGTCACACATCATCCTGATGTGGAACTATTTCGCCATTCCTTCACTGTTGCTGGAATCCTGGAAAATCCATCCTAACAGCACTCTGGGGGTACCTACAAGACATGGACTGCAGTGGTTCAAGAATTTGGCTCACCACCACCTTCTCAAGGGCAATTAGATATGGGAAATAAATGTTGGCTTTGCCAGCAACACTCACATCCCAAGAAAGAATTAAAAAAAACTTCTGGGGCTCACTTTTCAAATGTGATGATTTGACACTCAGTTGAATTCCAGCACCTGTTTATATTTCACGTAAAGATGAGAGCAGTTGGGACACTGGGAGGTAAGGGGAAATTGCAGACATTTAGTTTTTGGTGCCCTTGCCTCAGAAACTATAAGGTGACAATGGACAAGATGAGGCCAGGTTTTACATGGAATTAAAAATAAAAAGAAGTGACATTTTAAAAAATGACTGTTTAAAACATTAATCCTTTTAGCTGTGATTTTTCCAAGGCTTTTAAGTTATCTTTGTTTTTTTGATTCACCTGAACTCATACCACTGGTCCCAAGAGGGCTGGCTGCTCTCAGTACTTTGTCAATGCTCTTTTGACCAGCTAACAGGAGGAATGAATTACAGAGCAGAAAGAACGGCTATTTTCTTTTACTGTTGTCAGACATACCAGAACATCCAACCTGCATCTTCCCACCCATAATATTTACTGTGAGTGCTCTCACACTTATACTTACCATGCTATGCAAGGCTTCTTTTTAAAAAATAAAAACATGAATCCTTTAGCTAAGGCCTGCTGTATTCTTTAACAACACTGGTAATATTGCTGCAGCTTCATGTTTGTGTACTTTCTTGCAGTTTCTGATTCTAGACGAGATTCAGTTGCTTTGCTAATAGCAAATGAAGTTCTGATATTGCTGTGGTAACAACATGGGACCAACTAATGTTTTTGCCTCATTACTTATGTTTTTCTCATCACATTGCATCTGTTGAAGAACAGTGAATTTGTCGTTGGGTTTGATGGGGATGGTGCGATGGTCAGGGAAGAAGGATCATTACCAGTCAAAAACCTCTTAATCTGTACTAGGCTTAGGTAATTTTTAAATTAATTAATATTACTGCATCTGCTTTTCTGCCTTATACTTGGTAAACATATACACAGTGAAAACCTGAAAATGTGAAGTTGGATTTTCCCCTTGACCTGATTCCAACACTTTCTGTCCCAATTCAATGGATGCATTTCACCTTTTAAAACACTTCTAACGAAGATGCTGTTTTGTTTAGCCTTAAGTAGATTTGTCACAATCTCACAAATTTGTATGGTTTGCCAGCAGAGTATCACAGCTTTTCAAAAAATGTTCCAGAGCAGTAAAAATTTGAATGGTATCATGACGGTGCTTCCATTATTAATATTTTTTGAGGATTCATGTTTAAAAGATTGTGAAAATTGATTCATTTGAAAGACCGAGGAGATGCCTGGATTTGTTTTTTTTTAAAGGGTTACTGGAAAGGACACTTTGGATTTTTTTTTTAAAAAACACTTACTGGAAGAGACAACAAAGTGCTAAAATAAACATAAGGAGCCTTGCTGGCTACTGGAGTTGTTTACAGAGAAGTCACATGTCTAGGTTTATGGTTGTCACCTGCTAAGACAGAAGCCACCCAACTCATACTTTTCCACCTGTTTTGGAAAACCTTCTGAGAATCCAAATGATAGCTGAAACCACCGATGCAGCAATTCTCCCAACTACTCCTTGATGTCTCCTGAACAGAACTACATCTGGAACATTCCACATCGTGCCCTTTTTCTTCAAGAATTGTCAATAACTTGGCCAAATTATTCTGTTAAATTTGATCTCTGCCGAGCCAGTTTTCTCATTTTTAATTTTTTTTTCCTTTAACCAATGTGTGTGTGCGCTAGGTTATTTTAGAAGGGTATATATTTATACTTTCATATTTCAAACTGTGTGTTAATAAGCTTTGCATCTTTATTCAATAAGTCTGGTTTTATAATAAATCAATAATTTTGTTGTTTATTAAAGAGACCTGATTGGTGGATTTTTTTAAAATACTGAAATATAGATAAAGTATATAATTGGCTGTTCTGAAGACGGGTCACTGACCTGAAACGTTAACTCTGCTTCTCTCTCCACAGATGCTGCCAGACCTGCTCAGTATTTCCATCGTTTCTTGTTTTTATTTTATATATAATTGGCTGTATTGGTAACTGTGTAAAACATTTAAACATATGTTGTGACCAATGGAGTAGTGGAACTAGAGAAAGACAGTGCATTCCTCCAACCTCAGTCGTAACAATGAATAATAAATTATCTCAAAAGATGATTCTAAGGCCATCTAAAGAGAACTGGATAGTTATCTGAAGAGAAACAATTTGCAGGGCTCTGGGGAAAAGGCATGGGAGTGGGACTAGGTGAGTTGCTCTTGCCGAGAGCTGCATGGACACAATGGGCCAAATGGCCTCCTTCTGTGCTATTCTTTCTTTTCTTTTGGGCCTCCTTATCTCGAGAGACAATGGATACGCGCCTGGAGGTGGTCAGTGGTTTGTGAAGCAGCGCCTGGAGTGGCTATAAAGGCCAATTCTGGAGTGACAGGCTCTTCCACAGGTGTTGCAGAGAAATTTGTTTGTTGGGGCTGTTGCACAGTTGGCTCTCCCCTTGCGCCTCTGTCTTTTTTCCTGCCAACTACTAAGTCTCTTCGACTCGCCACAATTTAGCCCTGTCTTTATGGCTGCCCGCCAGCTCTGGCGAATGCTGGCAACTGACTCCCACGACTTGTGATCAATGTCACACGATTTCATGTCGCGTTTGCAGACGTCTTTATAACGGAGACATGGACGGCCGGTGGGTCTGATACCAGTGGCGAGCTCGCTGTACAATGTGTCTTTGGGGATCCTGCCATCTTCCATGCGGCTCACATGGCCAAGCCATCTCAAGCGCCGCTGACTCAGTAGTGTGTATAAGCTGGGGGTGTTGGCCGCTTCAAGGACTTCTGTGTTGGAGATATAGTCCTGCCACCTGATGCCAAGTATTCTCCGAAGGCAGCGAAGATGGAATGAATTGAGACGTCGCTCTTGGCTGGCATACGTTGTCCAGGCCTCGCTGCCGTAGAGCAAGGTACTGAGGACACAGGCCTGGTACACTCGGACTTTTGTGTTCCGTGTCAGTGCGCCATTTTCCCACACTCTCTTGGCCAGTCTGGACATAGCAGTGGAAGCCTTACCCATGCGCTTGTTGATTTCTGCATCTAGAGACAGGTTACTGGTGATAGTTGAGCCTAGGTAGGTGAACTCTTGAACTACTTCCAGAGCATGGTCGCCAATATTGATGGATGGAGCATTTCTGACATCCTGCCCCATGATGTTCGTTTTCTTGAGGCTGATGGTTAGGCCAAATTTATTGCAGGCAGACGCAAACCTGTCGATGAGACTCTGCAGGCATTCTTCAGTGTGAGATGTTAAAGCAGCATCGTCAGCAAAGAGGAGTTCTCTGATGAGGACTTTCCGTACTTTGGACTTCGCTCTTAGACGGGCAAGGTTGAACAACCTGCCCCCTGATCTTGTGTGGAGGAAAATTCCTTCTTCAGAGGATTTGAACGCATGTGAAAGCAGCAGGGAGAAGAAAATCCCAAAAAGTGTGGGTGCGAGAACACAGCCCTGTTTCACACCACTCAGGATAGGAAAGGGCTCTGATGAGGAGCCACCATGTTGAATTGTGCCTTTCATATTGTCATGGAATGAGGTGATGATACTTAGTAGCTTTGGTGGACATCCGATCTTTTCTAGTAGTCTGAAGAGACCACGTCTGCTGACGAGGTCAAAGGCTTTGGTGAGATCAATGAAAGCAATGTAGAGGGGCATCTGTTGTTCACGGCATTTCTCCTGTATCTGACGAAGGGAGAACAGCATGTCAATAGTCGATCTCTCTGCACGAAAGCCACACTGTGCCTCAGGGTAGACGCGCTCGGCCAGCTTCTGGAGCCTGTTCAGAGCGACTCGAGCAAAGACTTTCCCCACTATGCTGAGCAGGGAGATTCCACGGTAGTTGTTGCAGTCACCGCGGTCACCTTTGTTTTTATAGAGGGTGATGATGTTGGCATCGCGCATGTCCTGGGGTACTGCTCCCTCGTCCCAGCACAGGCATAGCAGTTCATGTAGTGCTGAGAGTATAGCAGGCTTGGCACTCTTGATTATTTCAGGGGTAATGCTGTCCTTCCCAGGGGCTTTTCCGCTGGCTAGGGAATCAATGGCATCACTGAGTTCCGATTTGGTTGGCTGTATGTCCAGCTCATCCATGACTGGTAGAGGCTGGGCTGCATTGAGGGCAGTCTCAGTGACAGCATTCTCCCTGGAGTACAGTTCTAGGTAGTGCTCAACCCAGCGGTCCATCTGTTTGCGTTGGTCAGTGATTATGTCCCCCGATTTAGATTTGAGGGGGGTGATCTTCTTGATGGTTGGCCCAAGAGCTCTCTTCATGCCATCATACATTCCTCTGATGTTTCCGGTGTCTGAGGCCAGCTGAATATGACTGCATAGGTGTTGCCAGTAGTCGTTTGCGCAACGCCTAGCTGTTCTTTGTGCAGTACTTCTGGCTGCTTTAAGTGCTGCGGATGTTAAATCGCTGGGGGCTTTCTTGTAGTTCAAAAGTGCAATGCGCTTAGCGGCTATGACAGGTTCCAGCTCTTCATTATGAGATTGAAACCAGTCTGCATTTCTCTTCGCACTTTTGCCGTAGGTGGTCAAAGCTGACTCATAGATGGCGTCTCTGATGTGGGCCCACTTGGTCTCAGCATCCCCTGTGGGAGTGTTTTGAAGGGCTGTTACAAGTGAATTTAGAAATTTTTGTAACAGCTGTGGGTGAGAAATTCTGCTCGTGTTGATGCGCGGATGGCCCTTCTGCTTGGAATGATGCAACTTCTTTGGTCTGAGTCTAACCTTGCTGCACACCAGGGAGTGGTCGGTGTCGCAGTCCGCACTGTGGAAGCTGCGTGTGATTTGAACACTGTTTAAGGCGGCTCGCCTTGTGACAATGAGGTCTAGCTGGTGCCAACGACGTGATCTTGGGTGCCTCCATGAAACCTGGTGACAGGGTTTAGTGTGAAAGAACGAGTTGGTGATGCAGAGGTTATGATAGGTACACAACTCAAGCAGTCTCTGCCCGTTCTCATTCATCCTTCCAACGCCATAGCGCCCAAGGCAGGAGGGCCATGAGTCATGGTCGGCCCCAACCCTGGCATTAAAGTCCCCCAGCAGGAATAGGTGTTCGGTGTTGGGGATGCTGCTAATGATGTTATGGAGTTGTTCATAGAACTGGTCTTTAGCTTCAGGTGCGGAGCAGAGTGTTGGAGCATAGATGCTGAGTAGGTGTACTGGACCAGAGGTGGTGAGCAGTCGGATGGACAGTATGCGTTCCGAGCCATTTGAGGGAGGCTCTATCATGCTGAGCAAGGAGTTTCTGATGGCGAAGCCCACTCCATGCTGTCTTGGTTCTTCAGGATCCCTGCCCTGCCAGAAGAAGGTGTAGTCTTGCTCTGCTAGAGAGCCACTCGCGGGGAGGCGAGTCTCCTGAAGTGCTGCAATGTCCACATTGAATCTACTGAGCTCGTTGTTAATGATGGCGGTCTTCCGAGAATCGTTGATTTGTGTAAGGTCTTCCGACAGGCCAGGACACATAGTTCTGACGTTCCAGCTTGCAAAGCGAAGGGCTGGTACCTTCTTTCCTTTTTTCATGTTGTTTGGTGCGGTGTATCAGTCCACCTTTCGGGCAATGACCCTGAGCTCCAAGCACCCATTGAAGCAGGCAGACTGTGGCGGGACAGAACCTTATTGACCGGGGGCTGCCCGGTTTGAGGCGGGCGGTAGCTGTCCAGTGAGGTGCAATGACCTCTCCCACCGACAAAGGCAACCCGTGGCGCCCAGTTTCTACGCCAATTTATCTGGACTTATAACCCGTAACTGCTGCCTTCCGTGTTGTTTTAGTCGCTGTGAGGCAACTATGGAGTGACCTCTCCATGGCGCATGCCTGGGCAAATTTATGGAGGTTGAGAATTGCCCAGTCGTCAAAACCCCCCTCTCGGCCTTTCTGGTGGGGTCCAAAGGAGTGCAGGACACGACGTTTGGCACCAGTATGGCTGCAGGAACTGCCGGAAACATGCCAAAGGTGACACATGACCGCCTACGGGGTTCCGCTCCGGATTTTCTGTTAGGGTTTACTCCCTTAGCCTTGGTCTCTCCCGAGACGCCCACAAGGCAGTGGGGTTGTTGGGGCCCCTACACAGGTGTAGGATGGTGCCGGTGGGAGGAGGGGATGCAAGGGGGAGGGGTAGAGGGAGGGGGTGGGGGGGGGTGCAGGGGAAGGGGGAGCGGGGTGAAGATGGTGCGAGGGGGGGGCGGGCTGGGACGGGGTTGTGAGGGGGTGAGCTGAGAGGGTGGAGCAGGGAAGGGGACGGGGGTGGGGGGGGGGGTGGAAGGGGGGTAAAAGGGGGGGGAGGGGGGGTGGAATCTGGTGCAGGTAATAAGCCATTTCCTCAGTGCCCACCATCGACGTCCGGAAAGCTCATCCACGTCCTTCGGGAGGTGAAGCATCATTTGGCAGACTTAGAGGTGATTACATTTGCTAAGGGTTTTTTTTTTTTGCAGTGGTTTAAATAAAGGCATGCAGCATTGCCGACAGTGCGCTGCAGATGCTCTCCGAGCCATCTCCCGCGGGCGCTTTGAAGTTGCGGCCGGGGGGGCCGTTCGTGGATGTTTTGGGTGTTCGGGGCACCTTTTCACAGGACTTCTCTCGGGTCCCGCAGCTCCTTCTTCACCTCAATGGACTTACCGCATGCCGTGGCTGCAGACACTCTGGACTGTAAAGACAGCAGGATCGGAGATTGAAGTATCGGCAGCTGTGCTTGTCAGTTTCATCCAAGATGGCTCCTGGGCTGGAAGCTCCCTCGGAAGCTCCCTTGCTGTTCAACTCTATCCATGGCCATCTGCTGCCATCCCTAACGTTTTCTTCCCCAATCTGCCCTCTTAAACTGTTTAAATTCCCCTGGCTCTTTAAATCAGTTCATTTTAGCCCTATCTAAAAGTTAACAGTTAGTTTAGTGTATGTTACCTGGGCCCACTGCCCTCCCCCAGCCACACCTGCTCTTTGTTTTCTCAATGAAATTGTGCTATAACCATTCTATGATTCTATAATTCTATGATGCACAGCTGTTGATTGTCTTTCACCTAGGAGAAACTTAGTATGGAGTCCTTGAAAAGAGAAGTTGAGAGCAAAGATAATTCATGAAGAGTTGGCATTGTAGATGCACAAAAGGATGAATAAGTGATCTGGCCAATTCCAGAATTTGTTGTAAATTTATAACATTTTCATTTTGAAAACTCATATTAGTTGATAAATAGGGGTCAGTTTGGCTCTTTTGGAGCACATGCATCTTATGAAGCAGCTGGAGTGACCTCAAGATCATAATTTCATCCTTGATTGGAACAATACTGCTGAAATTTAGGGTCCCGCTGCCAAAGTTGGCGGCAGGCGAAAACAATTGGGGCCCGCCTGCGAGGGCCACACATCACAGAGCTGCCACGATATTAAGCACGGCAGCTCATTTAAATAGCCGTGGTGGATGGCCCTCACCAATGATGTGGCGGAGGCGGGTTGTCCGTCCCCGGCAATGGTGTCGGCTGCCTTAGCACAGGTGCTAACGCCTTTTTTAAACAGCTTCGAGTCCTGCCATTCAATTTAAATATTTAAAGAAACATTGATTTTAAAAAATTAAATAAATTTATCTTGCCCCTCTCCCACCACCCAATGACCATAGAATTAATTACTTGCCCTCTCCCCTGCCAAAACACTTACCTTGTCCACTTGACCTCTCCCTCCCCCCCACCAAAAGTGCATAAACTTTGCAACTTTACACAATAACTCTTCCCACCATCCCCGACACCAATGGTATTAGTTTGACCCCACTCCCCACCACCCACCACCCCACTGAGAAACTTACCTGCTCCCCCTTCCCCACCAGTGTTCTGCCTCGGTTCCCAGGACGGGGATCCGAAGGCGTGGGAGTGCCAGCCGCTGGCACGAAGATCGCACCGGGAAAGACGGCAGGAGAGTAATGGTGATTAATTCATTTATTACAATTAATTTAAATATTTAAATAGGGGTCCCATCGCTGAGCGGTGCGGGGGCTGCTATGAGGCCTTGCCGCCACCAGCAATATTGGGCTGGGCCTTCCCGGCGTCAAGGTACGTGGCGGGCCCCTCCTGGAGGCATTTTCTGGCCCTTCCCATCACAACCCCTGTCGTCAGGGTTTCATTAAAATTCAGCCCATAGAAAAACCCAATAGCAAAGACATGTCTTTGAGTTCAAAGCTTTTTAGTGCTCTTGCTTTTTGGGCAAGGAATAAGCTATGCAAAGGCATCTGTCATAAGCAGCAAATTCTAGCTCCTGCCATTGGAATATAGTAAAGCCATTCACCAATGCTTCTCGAGGTTTTGTAGCCAGGTAAATACTTGTTGCAGTACAAACATTGGATGATTGAATACTACCCCCTCACCCCACCCCTGCTCAGTGGGAATGGAGCAGGTGTGAGGGGGGGGTGGGTTAGAATGTGAGAGGAGTGGGGGGTGGGGGGGGGGGATTTTTGCTGCATTCATAGGAACATAGGAGTAGACCATTTAACCCATCGAGCCTGCCCCACCATTCAATAAGATCATGGCTGATCATTCACTTCAATGCCTTTTTCCCACACTCTCCTCATATCCCCTTATGTCATTGGTATTTAGATATCTGTCAATCTCTGCTTTAAACATATTAAATGACTGAGCTTCCATAGCCCTCTGGGGTATAGGATTCCAAAGATTCACGACGCTCTGAGTAAAGAAATTTCTACTCATCTCTGTCCTAAGTGGCTTCCTCCTTATTTTGAAATTGTATCCCCTGGTTCTAGACTCCCCAACCAGGGGAAACATCCCTTTAAGTATTTTGTAGGTTTCAATGAGATCACCTCTCATTCTTCAAAACTCTCGAGGATATAAGCCCAATTTCCCCAATCTCTCTTTAGAGGACAGTCCTGCCATCCTGGAAACAAGTCTGGTGAACCTTCGTTGCACCCCCTCTATGGAAATAATATCCTTCCTAAGGTAAGGGGACAAAAACTGCACACACTACTCCAGGTGCAGTCTAGCCAAGGTGCTATACAATTGAAGCAAGGCTTCACTACTCCTGTACTCAAATCCTCAAGTGGAGGACCTCATATTTTTCCACATTATATTCCATCTGCCATGTTCTTGCCTACTCACTAAGTCTGTCCAAATCTCCTTGAAGCTGCTTTGCATCTTCCTCACAACACACATTCCCACCTAGTTTTGTGTCATCCACGAACTTGGAAATATTACATTTGGTCCCCACATCCAAATCATTGATATATATTGCGAACAGTTGGGGCCCAAGCACTGATCCCTGTGGTACCCCACTAGTCACAGCCTACCAATGCGAGAATGACCCGTTTATTCATACTATCTGCTTTCAGCCTGTTAACCGATCCTTAATCAATGCCAGTATATTACCTCCTATCCCATGTGCTTTAATTTTGCTAAGCAACCTCCTGTGGGGGACTTTATCAAAAGCCTTCTGAAAAACCAAGTATACCACGTCCACCGACTCCCCTTTATCAATTCTGTTAGTAACATCCTCAAAAAACTCCAACAGGTTTGTCAAACATGATTTCCCATTCATAAATCCATTTTGACTATGCCCAATCAGATCATTATTATCCAAGTGTCCATTTATCACATCCTTTATAATAGATTCTAGCATTTTCCCAACAATTGATGTAAGGCTAACAGGTCTGTAATTCCCTGTTTTCTCTCTCCCTCCCTTCTTAAATAGTGGGGTGATATTTGTGGCCTTCCAATCTGTAGGAACCATTCCAGAATCTATAAAATTTTGGAAGATGATCACCAATGCATCCACTATCTCCATAGCTATCACTTTCAACACTCTGGGATGTAGAATATCAGATCCTGAGGACTTATCAACCTTCAGCCCCATTAATTTCTCCAATACAACCTTCTTACTAATAATAATTTCCTTCAATTCTTCATTCTCCCTAATCCCTTGGATCTCTCATTCTGGGAGATTTCTTGTATCTTCCTCAGTGAAGACAGACACAAAGTAATCATTTAGCTTCTCTGCCATTTCTCTATTCCCCATTATAAATTCTCCTTACTCTGCCTGTAATAGACCCACATTTGTCTTAGCCAAACGTTTCCTTTTTATGTACCTATAGAAGCTTTTACTATCCATTTTTATGTTTTTTGCTAGCTTACATTCATATTCTATTCTCCCTTTCTTTATCAGTTTCTTCATCCTCCTTTGCTGTATTCTAAAATCCTCCCAATCCTCAGGTTTATTACTATTTCTGGCAACTATTTCTGGTTGATAGGTAAATTGGCCATTGTAAATTGCCCCTAGTGTAGGTAGGTGGTAGGAGAATTGAGGGAAGGTGAGGATGTGGTAGGGAATATGGGATTAATGTAGGATTAGTATAAATGGGTGGTTGCTGGTCGGCACAGACTCGGTGGGCCGAAGGGCCTGTTTCAGTGCTGTATCTCTCTATGACTCTATGACTCTAACTTTATAGGCCTTTTCTTTTAATCTTATACAATCCTTAACTTCCTTTGTTATCCACATTCGACAGCCTTTACTTTTGGGGTTTTTGTGCCTTGAAGGAATGTATAGTTGCTGTAAACTATGTAATATTTCTTTAAAGACTATCCATTGCCGATGTACTGTCATACCTTTTAATGTATTTTCCCAATCCACCTCAGCCAATTTGCCCCTCATACCTTCATAATTTCCTTTGTTCAAATTTAACACCCTGGCTTCAGATTGAACTATCTCACTTTCAAACATGATGTAAAATTCTATCATATTATGGTCACTCATCCCTAAAGGTTCTTTTACAACAAGATTATTAATTATCCCTTTATCATTAGATAATACTAGATCTAAAATAGCCTGTTCTCTCGATGGTTCCTCAACATACTGCTCTAGAAAACCACCCCTAACACCCTCCAGAAACTTGTCCTCCACAGCATTAGTGCTCATTAGGTTTACCCAGTCTATATGCAGATTGAAGTCACCCATTATTACTGTATTACCCATGCTACATGCTTCTCTAATCTCCTGATTAATGCCATGCCTCACAATACCACTACTATTTGGTGGCCTATAAACAACTCCTACCAATGTTTGCTGCCCCTTGTTGTCTCTTAGCTCCACCCAAACAGATTCCGCATTTTGTTCTTCCGATCTGAGATCCTCCCTTACTAATGTACTGATCCCATCCCTTATTATCAGCACAACACCACCTCCTTTTTCTTTTCGCCTGTCCTTCCTAAATGTCGCATATCCTTGAATATTCAGTTCCTAGTCCCGTTGTATTCCTATACACAATGCAATTTTAACTTGCCTAAGTTCAGGTGGTGGGACCATTCCGGTTGTCTTCAGCCAGAGGTTAGTGTCAGGACATGTAACTAATACCCAAGAGTTAAAATCTTTGGTTTTCCACCCATTGCAGCCCTGCACCACCGAACGCCATTTCAATTTAAAATCAATACTTAAGTTGATACGTTTTTGCAAATGCACACCTTTTGTCTTGCTGTGAAGATTATGTCCACTCTGTCTCTTGATGGACAGAATCCACATTGTGATTCCAGTAGGAGTTCTTCAGGAGGAGGCAGTTGAGAATAACCTTCCCTGTGACAGACAGCAGGGATAACCCTCTGTAGTTACCACAGTCGGTCTCTTGTCGCGTTTTTTGAAGATGGTCACAATTATGGTGTCTCGGAGATCCCCTGGCATGTCCTCCTCCTTCCAGATGAGGGAGATGAGACCAGGTATTTATATCAAGAGTGCCTCTCTGCCTCTTCGCAAGCACAAGGCATTCCTATACTGGAAGCATTACCAAATCTGAGGGAAAAAAAGCAGGTTTACAGACAATTGTTCAACAAAAAACCCGTGACCTGAAGAGCAGTTGGTGGGCTGAAAGAGTGCAGGAAGTATAGCAACTCACAGACAGCCACGACATGCGTGGATTCTTCAGCGCAGTCAAGACCATTTACGGTCCAAGTATCCAAGGACCTACCCCACTGAGAGCAAAGAACAAAGTGGTGCTGATCAAGGACAGAGAGGCAGTCAGTGCTTGTTGGAAGGAGCATTTCGAAGATCTCCTCAGTCGCGACTCAGTCCTTGATGCGAGTGCCCTTGACCACATTCCACAGCATGCTACCCGCCATGACCTCAGCACAACACCAGTCTGACATGAGATCGAAAAGGCCATCCGACAGTTAAATAACAATAAGGCTGCCACGTGAACGGAATTCCCGGCGAAATTCTAAAATACTTCCCCTTTAAGTTGCTACAGGCCTTCAAATGCTGTAGCAGCTTCCCAGTTTTCACTCCTGTGAACCTCTTTGCCCAATCACTGGCAGCTCTCGCAGCCAGAAAACCTGTGGAGAAGACAGCTTCTAATTTCAGTGAAAGAGTGATGGATATATTTATCACCTGAAGCAAAGAAAACAAGAAGGGTAGGACTGTTTGGCAAGAAGGGAAAGCAACCATCTCGGATCACAGTGTGGCCGCGGGGAAAGGGGGTGGCTAAAGCTGTTAGTGCCACCTCCACAACCCCAATATCAGCAATGCAGTGCAAAAAATCATTTAATGATTTGACCAGAATGGGCTTTCCCAGTAAAAGTCATTTAACCATATTGCCATCTTGGCACAAGTAATATATCTGAGTGAAATTGCATACTTGTATGGAGGTGTCAATGCGACCAAGCTTCATCAACATGCCAACTAGCCTCTCGCATCCTATTGAAACTGCAAAACTTCTGAGCACCAGAGTTATTCGTCTGCCATATGTATGCTGGGTGCCATTCCCAAAAATCTGTGAGTTGAGTGAGACTGTTATGTTATATATTCTGCATTTATTTTTGAGGATAAGATGGCCCATAATGGGAAAAAGTGAAAGATCATATGGGGACAATTGGCAATTAAATGGGAATTGACCCTGGCGAGGAAGTGGCACTCAGCAAAGTGGTACTCAGCAAAGTGGCACTCAGCAAAGTGGGATGTCTGGTGGCCAAAGGTGGAGGCAATGGAGAGATTTGTGAGCAGGTGACATAACCAGGTTTGCACGTGAGTTTTATGCAGCCATAATAAAGAGACAGACACTACAGCAATATAATTGTACTGTTAGATGTGAAGGGAGCATGCGAGGCTTCATATTAATTCTTGTTATTTTGTACATTCATTGAATAAAATGCCACCAGATGTGGGTAATCAAATTGGGGAAAAGGATTGTCCTTGCCCACATTCACAAAAGGGAGGCATTGTGATGGTGATTGAGCTTATTCTGTGTGTCATACGGATGTCATTGTAATGAATTGGTGTGACACTACCTTTCTGCTTTTATTGAGAAATAAAAATAAGTCTTGTGAGAAAGGGAGGTGTTGTTGAGTGACTGAGGGAGTGCCACAAAAGGTAGGATGTATCATATAATGTAGTTGAAAAGTGTAGCCATGAACTGACATGGGTGTCTTGGCTTGCCCATGGAAATGTGAAAAAGAGAATTAGTTCTCAAGTGAAGGTGTCTTTTATAAGAGTATTTCTAATGTTTCTCAGTTCAGGTACAGAAATGCTCCCAAGGTTCACCATATTATCCAGATCTTTGCTCTCTGCTGTCAGATTTTCCTTCCTATCATTTGGCAGTTCTTCCTACAACTCCTTCTTGTCCTCCTGAAGCTGAAGTCCTCTCTTCAAAGCAAAATTGTGGAGGATGCAAAGCATTATTACTACCCTGACTATTTAAGTTGGAGAATATTGAAGAGTGCCACTAGACCAATCTAGAGTCGAGCATTCCAAAAGTCCATTCATCTATAAACCTGATGGACACATTACAGAGTGGGACTAGCCAAGTTTTTCTTGCTGAGAGCCGGCATGGACACAATGGGCAGTACGGCCTCCTTCTGTGCTGTAACAATTCTAAGATTCTGTGTGCCTCATTGTCCGTCTCCTCAACACAAGTGCAAGAAATCCTAACAGGGCCATCAACCAGGTCTATAATGAGTATATGAGTATTCTTCATCTCCAGCTCGTCATCCATTCACCTGCCTCTGATTTTCCAAAAGTACTGCAACTGCCTCAAGATGAAAGTGTCATGACAAATACTAGGATACTTAATAGGATGTCACTACTGTGGTCACAAATCAGTGGTATGTCGAGAGAGAGTGGAATGCCTTTCTGTTAATGCATGAACCACATCATCAATTGACGCTGATGGCAACTAGAGTGCAAGCCAGAGCCTTATGCATTTTTGACAAGTCTGCCACTCGTAAATCTGAAGTCCTTTCATGTTGGAAGGGGCGTCCATTAAGAATAAAATTAATTCACCAACTTGAGGGAACAATGCACTGATCATCAGCTTGATGGATCTGAGTATAATGGACTGAAATATGTTGCATAGATAATCTGTACTGGATTGAATTAATCCAGCAACATAAAAGGTGAGCAACAGTGAAAACCACACCTCCACTGATGTCCCTAAAGGGTGGTCTTTGGTCAGATTCCAGAATCATACAAAGCTCACAGAGTACATCCTTTGGGAAACTGAGTCTCCTTGTGCATTGTTCCTCAGATTGCTACAAAAAAAGAGCTTCTTGGTCTGTATTGTGTGTTTTCTGGGTAATTGCTCACCCTCCTCAATATTCCCTGATGTAGCCATATCACTCCGTTTCCAACTCACTCTGCCCCTCTTTTACATCAAGGCTTGTCAAATATAATGGTATGCTCATATTTAAATCCAGGCCCTGAATTCTTCCTAAAGAACCTGAATTATTTCCTCCCATCCCTTGCATGCAGATTCATATATTCATTCCAGCATTTCTCTTCAGGATATTAGGAGTTTTTTAAAAAGCTATTTTCCTTAAGTAAAGATCTTAGTGATTTTGTGACATCGCTGTATAGTTCCATCACATGCTACTTATAGGGGATTATATTGGTATCGTAGGGTTGCTGAAATAATGTGCACACACTGGAAACAGCATGTAATTTTGGGGAGGGTGCAGACTACCAAGGATGATGGGCTTTGTACTTTTCAATTGATCTTTTCCTTGTTAAGTATGCTGAAGACTTAGGCTGGATATGACCAATTAACAGGCAATTTTTCATCCATTATGAATTTGTCTGATAATTTTGGGATCATTTTCTTTCTGTGTATTAAGAACATTTGGTGATATTATCTTTCTCGTGCACTTCTTTCCAATTTCTATCTTGTTTTTTGGAATAGCTGCACATAATTTGGAGTTACATGGGCAGTAATTTGAACTTTTTGCTTAAATCCTAAAAGGCTGGTATCAATAGTTTAATTCTGGATGATATAAAGAACAAAGAACAGTACAGCACAGGAACAGGCCATTCGGCCCTCCAAACCTGCGCCGATCTTGATGCCTGCCTAAACTAAAACCTTCTGCACTTCCGGGGCCCGTATCCCTCTATTCCCATCCTATTCATGTATTTGTCAAGATGCCTCTTAAATGTCGCTATTGTACCTGCTTCCACCACCTCCCCCGGCAGCAAGTTCCAGGCACTCACCACCCTCTGTGTAAAGAACTTTATGCCATTTATATATTTGGAACACATCTTAAATGGATTGTGTTCCATCGGTATTACAGTACGAGAAGAAACCTGGATCAAAACAGCCATCATTCTTGGCTTTAAAACACTGAGTGAGAAGATTTCTTCTGATATTTTAGAATGCATTTCTGATTGAGCTAGAGATAAGCAACATGAAAAATCCTATTGCTATGTTTACAATGTTATTAACGCATAGCAACTAGAGTAAATTTTCCCCCAGGGGCTAAAATGACATGAAGAAATATTAGTAGCAATCGGTAAGCTATTTAAACAAAGGGATTGACCAATTTAAAATAAGTGGGTTAATGCCCTTGTTACAATAGAGAGCAAAACAATTAAATTTCTTACCAATATCACATAGTGCAATATCAATCCTATTGTTCGGGCAGTACATCAATCAAGAAAAGTGCCATTGTTCTGTACTGACCTTCAGAAATAATGCCATCCTATAATATGCCATATGCCCATTTGAGGACATCAATTGAAATGAAACAAAGTTATCACAGTGTGCTCACTCATTTGTTCTCCCAATTCCTAGTATTTTCTATATAGTTATGAACATGAGTTGTGGTTTTTAACTCTGCCCACTTGGCAGAAATAGAGCGGATGGGAGTCAAAATCGGTCAGGCGACATACCTGCTAATGTTCCGCTTCATTCCGGCTGTCTTCTACTTTAACCTGGTCTTCTGAAGAGGCATCAAGGACACACACCTGAAACCAATGAAGTCCATTTTTAAACATCCAGATCAGGGCTTTTCTAATACTTCAGGATCATTAAAAAGAGACAATAAAATCAGTGTAAGTAGTTAAAGAAATTGAACAAAAGCAGGATGCAGAAGCAGTGAGGTCCTGAGTATATATGTAAGATTTCCTCTGTATTAATAAATATATAGAGAAAAAAGGGAGCATTTTAATACTCCAAACATTTAAATTAGTGCAGTTCTCATAAACAGACTGCACTATTATCCAGCACTTAAAAATGCTATAATTTCAAGAAACAATCAGAGAAAGTAAAATATAAAATGAATATGCAACATCAAACTACCACTTCATTTAACTGATACAAAATTTGCTAAATCTTGGGCAATAACTAAATGTTCTCTATATTCTTTCCCCCACCCCCATCCTTTCCTGCACCAAATCATTACTCTGATGCTGTGCAAAGCAGGAAAGCGAACCCCATTACCTTATCAAGACACTTTATGACTTAGCATTTGTCCCACGACCCAGCTTCCCACAGCACCAGCAGTCAACAGAAGTGTCTTAATTTCCTTTTTTTATGCTTCAGTCCATTCATTCTAAAATATCTCATTGTAATATTTATAATACTGTTGAACTTTCTTTGTCGTGAACTATTACTGTAGCTGTTGGACTTGTTACAATATATGGACTAAAAATGCTTCAAATTGAAATCATAGATGCAAGCTTTGTTTCTGCCAAGAAAAAGTAATTTTATCTGACAAATCTGTTCCCAGTCTTTGCATTTTGCTAATGGGGATATCATACGTTCATTTTACACAGTTCACAAACTCTAAATGAGTGATGATTTATTACCAATTAACCATAGATCACATAATTTCGCTGCTTCAATATGGTGGCCTCTAATTACATGATGCAATTAATTCATGCTAAAATAATGGATCTAGCATTGTCACTTTAGTAATAAATGGTTTGAACGTCTCGTACATTTAATTTAAATGTAAAATTTAAAATTCAACCTAAAGCCTAACTTTGCAATCAACATTCAATATTTTGCTATAGAAACAATGATTTAATGAATCCGGCATTTTGATTTTGATATCATCAACAATGTGTATGTTTGAGCCAACCTTTGTATACAATACCTCAATAGACACTTGACATCGATCATTTGTTCTTATCAAAAAGAAAATATGAGATTGTGACAAACACAAGACCCCTTTGTTTCAAGGTCTTTGTCCAACAGGTTTGGTGTGCTCCTTTTTAAAATTTAAATCTTATTCTCACCATCATGAGCCTTCAGCTGTAAATTAATTCACAACACTCTTGAAAATCTTTTGTAAGTGAGTGTTGAAAGGGAAGGAATATATGACCTGAACTTTGTCCATCCTTCCTCAGGTCTGATCTTGGTCAAAACACTTCCTTCTTGTGAAATAGATAATGATAGAACTTAATAAAATGAAAATAAAGTTGGGACACTTTTGGAAAATGATAGGCAGTTGTCCTATCATTACTGTTTACTGTGTGGTTGACTTTCATGATTTACAACACTGATTAAAAATTACATTTCATCAATAGCACAAATGTATATGTGTGAATAGAGATAAAATAGAAATATATTTTTCAGCAGTGATAGGAAATGGGGGGAAAGATAGAAACACGTCTAGTAAAATAAAAGCGTGATCGGAGTTCAGAAAAATATATACAAAGCAGCGACCATGCCTGCATCTCAGCCTTGCAGGCCTGTGCACCTGGCAACTGAACAAGTAAAGCTAACAGCTGTGGGAAGTAAGTTCACATTTCTTAGTCAAAGAAAAATACAGCAATTTCCATCGAACCCCCACCCCGCCACCCACCCCCATTTCGCCCACCACCCCACGTAACAAGTTTGGATTTTACTTTCCCAGGGTTGTTTTATGTGAATTGTTGCTGTTCTTCTCTGCTATTGTTTAGACAGCTTGGACACTCAGGAGGAAAGTAGATATTGACACTGTAGGCCACAGAGATACATATGCTTAGAATTTGTTTATGTCCTCCTGGAAGTAAGGATCTCATGAAACATCCAAGCCCTCCTTGAGTATATATACATACAAAAAACATGCACACTTAGAATTATTTTAAATAATGGGGCAAGAAAATGTACATCAATATGTTAATAATCTGTTTGATGCCTCTTTACTCATTGCAGAAATAATAATTATGACTAGCATTATATATTATAAATATAATGGAGTGAATTACTTAAAATCAAAGAGCAACATATTTGTAGTGCTCTAGTGCAAATCTGTTGATGTCCACTTCACCAGAGCCAGGTCATCAAAATACATTGTTAGATAGTCCATTCCAACAACAGAAAACTGCTATTGATTCTGTTTTCTGTTCTGCATCTTAGTCAGATTCATCAGCACGAGAACCACAACAAACATCATCTGGTAAGTCTCAGTTGTATTATGTATAAAATGTATGCAAGTGCATTTCAAGGCTGCAGAAAATACTGGAATCTTATGATGTTCAGGAACTTTACTCATGTGGCTTGTGCTGCCACTTAAAGCCCTATTTAGTGCAGTCCTATAACAGTCTTCTAGATGCATTAAATGTTGGGAGGGTCAATTCAGAAGTTACATAAGCTAAAAAAAAAAATTAGAATTTGTATCCTTTGAACTTCATTCTTATACAACACCAGGTATGACAGTATTCAGTCCTGAAGGGGTCCATGCTATAGCATGAAGTTAGACTTGGAAAACATACTAGTTTAAGTGCAGAAATAAATTTTTACCAGAAACCTGCTACTTCTAGGCTGCACAATTAATTCACCTTTTATTGCCATGTTGCATTTGACTTTATCATTTGTTGATGTTTAACTTGCTTAAATCTAATGGTTTTACCCTGTCGGCTTTCATTCTTCTGATGCTGGACAATGCTATTTGGATGCATATGGTGGGCTGCATACCAGTAGTATCTCAGGGTTAGAGTGAGGTAAGGTTCACCCATGGTTTATTTGACCTCCAGAGGTTCAGAATTTCTCTCTGTAACAAACTTCCTCCATTCCTAGAATAACACAGCTGTACAGACATGCTAAGTCAATGGAAGATGTTCGACATAGTTCATGCAACGTGCCATTTCAATGTACTTCTGAATATCAAAATTATATAAGAAATGAAACAAAAACATAGGAACTACAGCATAATATGACCAGGTATTACACTGACAGTTGTAAAATCAACACATTCCATTTACTTACCACTACTATGGTGGAGAATGAAGACTTTTTTTCTTAAACAATACTAATTTATTCCTTTCAATGAGTTCAAAATGCATTATTGTAATTTTCATTCCAAAATACATTTACCATTTAGATATATGTATATAGTATTTGTTCTGGGGATGTGGGTGCTGCTAACAAGGCAACCTTCATTGCCCTGGTGTCCTCAGAAGGTGCTAGTGGACCTTCTCCTTGAATTGCAGCAGTCCCTGTGGTGTTGGTGCTCTCACAATGATGTACAGTGTGCATTCTAGGATTCTGATCTAGCAATATGAATGAGCATGATGTACGTCCAAGTCAGGATGGTGTGACTTAGAGGGAAAGTTGGAGGTGATGGGTTCTCACGAGGACCGCTGCCTTTATTCTTCTTGATGGTAGAAGTCGCAGGGGAGCTAGGTGCTGCCAAAGTAACCTTGATGAGTTTCTGCAGATTATCCTGTGAATTGTACATACTGCAGCCACACAGCACCAAATGGTGAAGGAGCTGGATATTAAATCTACTAGGAGGGGAATGCAATAAAGTGAATGCAACCTCAATTCATTCTGAGTAAATGTAGGTTAACATTGGGGCGTTATTTGATTGTACTACTAAACAATATGAATTCCCCAAAAGCTTGCATTTCAGCTTTCTTCAGTCCCATGAAACGTTGTAGAATTTACCTCCTTTTATTCAGTAGTTTGTAATCAGTGCATTTGATCGTATTTTGATGCAAAACAATGAAAGAGCAAAAAGTACACTTAAGTTTGCTCAGTGGATGTGGGTCATGATCAAAAATTAATTTCTTTTTTCCACCTATTTTCTAAAAAGAGAACAATTATCTGTCATTAAAATAAATACTGGACGGGTTTAAGCTCAGTGGAAATCTGAGAAAGAAATAATGGTCTTACATTTTCTGTGGGCTGGGAATAAATCACAATTTTGATGGTTATTTCTACTGAGATTGCTTCTAATACACATTCCTGTAGTTTCTCTATTTGGAGAACTGAGCATAACAGTAAAACTACATATCAATCTATTAATTTTGTACAATAAATTAGGGGATAGAATTTGATAGATCAAGGTGAAGCAGTGTGTGTTTAGTTATGAAGGCAATATGGACATATTTCCTTATTAAACAAATTATTTATTTGATTGGAATAATCTAAAATTGTACAAATGTTACACATGTATATATTCCGACAAAGATGAAGAAATACTCCCCTGGACCTTTCTGTTGATATTTAGTGGAAACACATTGGCTGAACTGGTTCAAAGTTATAATGCTGCCAAGATGATGGAACAAAGCCCATTCATGCACCTTGCAAGCCAAGTTACCTGAGTCAATGAAAACCAGCAGGTGTAATCAGGGACCTCGTGGAAGGCTACACAGAAACAAATTCACATAGAGTATGTATAACATTTTGCTGGCACGAGGGCATAAGTTCCGGAGGCAATGCTCAATACAGCAGACAATCACTGGCAGCTAATAAAGGATGCATTTATGTGATATGTCAGCAGTTACTGCAAAGTTTAAAAGAAAGGAGACGATGCAGTAAGATAGCATTCTCTATATCTCCCAGAGGGGAGAAGGTATTACTGTTATTACTATAAGCCATTGTTACAGCTGCTTCTTTGAAATAAAATGTGACACTGTATTGTCAGCTGATACTTGTGCGATCCCAATCAATATGAACTGCAGTTTTGCAAGAGTATAAATCTCAAATTACAAGAGCAATAACAAAGCCAAGTGCTGTCATGGCTGGAGGAATCAAAGATTTCCCGTTACTATACCAGTAATGATCTCTACTGACAGCTACAAAATTGTGATGGTTTCATTCTATGTTTGAAAATACACTCTTCAGGTTAACAGGCATGCATTGCCCCACTGATACCTATCCTATTGATACAAATGGCAAGAATACAACATTGTAAATTTTCTTTGAAACAGAGGAAACTTCCCCCCCCCCCCATTATTAATTAGGATACACTTTCTCCCTGTTTTGATCAGTTTATCCCCTCTAGGCATCCTCCTAATAAGTATTTTCCTGAACCAAATTGGAAGCAGGCAAACTACTCTTGTGTCCATACCTGTGCTGTTCTGGAGCTGTCCACTGAGACATTCAAAGTGATTTGCTCTCTGATTTCCCCCCAACCTATTATTGATGTATTTGTACTTATATTTAATTGGATGCTTAATTTTGTTAGCTGTCTTAGTAACAGTGATGCTATATATTTAAACGATTTTTAGCCACGCTTGTTTGAACTTTTGGCTTGAAATTAGCTGCAGCTCATCCCATTGAAATGAATGGAAAAGTGAAAATGACCTTAAAACTACAGGCACATTTTCTGGAAATATGCAATGTTTATACTCTTTGTAATGCCAAACATTAGGCTGAAATGTTTGATTCTCTAGGGAATGACCCAGTCAGGATGCTGCAATTTGTTGCGGTTTTCACCAGATAAAATCCCGTACATTGAACCAAAGGCTGGGATTTGGCTATTTCTTTCCACCAATCTCAGCCTCTCACCCCGTGTTAAACTGCGAGAAGAAAAACTTTCAATGTTAGGATAAGAGCCGCCCAATTGGCCAGTTTTTAAGAGATTCTGTCTTGCCCAATTGTCTGACATGGGTTTTTCTTCCCATATTTGTGGACTTGAGATCAAATGAAATCAAGCGAACCATCCTCCGCAAGAAAGACAGAAAATTATTTGTTCTCAGTGATATAACTTTACATTTATATGCGTTTTAGTTTTTTATATATATGAAAATTATGGTAATTTGTCATTAATTGTGGGTACATATTACTAGCTCTAGTAGTTTATAAAAACGTAAAGCATGTTGGTATAATTTATCACTGTGTTATATGGAAAAGTATCTTGGCGCAATGTACTCAGGAAAATTTCGGGTTACTCTTTCTTTGGCCTCCTTGTCTCGAGAGACCTGGAGATGGTCAGTGGTTTGTGGAGCAGCGCCTGGAGTGGCTATAAAGGCCAATTCTAGAGTGACAGGCTCTTCCACAGGTGCTGCAGATAAAATTGGTTGTCGGGGCTGTTACACAGTTGGTTCTCTCCTTGCGCTTCTGTCTTTTTTCCTGCCAACTGTTAAGTCTCTTCGACTGTGTTGGTAGTACGGTTTTCCTGCCACCTGATGCCTATAAGGGGGAGATTTTTCTGGGCGTATTGAATCACATGGGTGCACTGCATAGGGGATAAATTGAGCGAGAGACCCATAACGAAGCTTAGCCGATCTTCTATGAACTAATTTAAAAGGATGGAAAACCAGACAGTGACCCAGCCTGATTTCTCTATGCGCCGTGCAGAGATCCAAAGCAGCTACGTACAATGATAGGAAAACCCCATCTGTACTTGCGAAACGGTCCAAACGAAACCAAAGCCTACATTAATAAGTACATGAAGGCAGCATCCACAGAACGAGAGATACAAGACAATTAAATCACTAATATGCAACCAGTGCAGGTGGAAATACTGCTGAACCCTGCCACACAAACTCAAATGGGACTGGTTTGCAGCACATCTATCGAGTGGGCACTAGGCTTGCCCCACTGTGCTCATGGAGGCATTAACTGCATGAGAGGGAAATCTGAGCCATTTTTCCTGGAGGTTTCTTCAGCACGGAGTGTAGCTTCAGGTAATTCAGATCTATTTAGATTTGGTCCATATAAGTGCGGACTACTGCCCAGAATCTGCTTGTTTGTACTGCTAAATAATATGAATTCAAATTTGAATTGCTCAAGAATGATGTTCAGGTTTGTTCATCTCCACAAAATATTATAACATTTACCTCCTTTTTTTCTCTGCTCTCAATGGTTTGTAATCTACATTTGATTGTAAGAATAGCAAAACAATAAAGAGAGGCCTAAACTCAACATCGTTGCTTCGCTTTTACTTCCGTAGAATAGATGCAAGGATGACAAATTTCATGAGGTGATCGCGAGCTCAATTCGTGCGTGCGTTCTAGACGCCGCTACATCCTTCAGGACTTTTATTTTCGGCGGGAGCCACAAGCCCAGGCATCATTTCAATATTCAAATGAGGATCCTGCGGCCTTTTTAGTTTTTTTTAATGAAAACATTATTCGGAGATTGCGCGGCTACTTGGGATTGGTCTGTGGATCGAGGACAAAATTTAAAACAAAGTTCTTTTTTGTCATTTACTTTCATCACATCGTCTTCAATGACATTTGGTGACAAATGGCCCCCCTGGTATTGCAGGACAATTTAATTTCTCCTAATGTCACTATACACAGAATTGAACCCAAACTGCAGAAATTCCATAAATGTACCTTTCCTCTGGCACAAAGAAATAACTCACATTTATATAGTGCCAAAGCACTTCACAGCTAATGAAGTATTTTTTGAAATGAGACAAATGACCAGATAATCTGCTGTGTGATATTGCTTGAGGGATACATGTTGGTCAGGGCCGTGGGAGATCTCTTCTTCAAATAGTGCTGTGGGATATTTTACATCAGCCTGAGAGAGCAGATGGGGCCTTAAAGACTACAACTCCAACAGCACTCTCTCAGCACCACATTGAAGCATCAACCTGCATTATGTGCTCAAGTCTCTGGAGCGGGGCTTGAACTCATCATCTGGTTTAGAGGCAAGAGTGCTACCACTGAACCAAGGCTGACACCTGTGAATAAGTTTTTCCTCTTTGATGCTGCAGGACTGTGGCAGGGAAGTTGAAGGGAGAAAAGGTGTAACACACTGGCTTATACCGTAACCCTATGGTGGCTATCTCCTTATGGAAGATTGCATCCTGCTGCCAGACTTAATGATTAGGTCCTCAACATACATACATGTGCTGGACAGAGACTACCATCACAAGGAATGCTCTTCCAGTACTGAGGAATGCTGCCCATGGCCATCTGTTCTCAATCATCATGTCACTGGAGCAGAAATGTTATATAATACAGTTCTGCACAAAATGCCTATTATCAGATTGCCCCTTGTGAACAGTTCTATGCTAAAGAAATAAGAGATGATTCAGTGAGGTGACTGTACAGGTGTTTCTGCTGATAACATTTAGGGCTACATTACAAGAGAATACACTTCCTCTCTGAGCTCCATTATCATGATAAAAAAGATGCAGGGATATCAATTTTGAATCTTGACATTCTACAAACGTAACAGTTTTACTGTTGGTAGTAAAATACCAGTTTATATTTCACAGCACAAACATCCTCACTTGTGGTACAATGAATCATCTTGCCTTGTTTATTTGTTCTAAAGTATATTGTGTTAGAAAATTCAGGCAGAATAAGTTGAGTTGATATTATCATGCTAAAAATGACAGGACGTAGCAGATCTCACTTATCTTCAATCTCTGTAGTGACTTTTCTTCCCAACATTTGATAAACATTTAAACTATTGCAGAATAAGAGTTTGTTTTTCCAAGTAATGTGCTAGCTACAGGTTCCAGGTTGTGTTATGATCGAGGCTGGAGGAGTGCACTGTCTTAATAAAAGAAAAATACTGCAGATGCTGGAAATCTGAAATAAAAACCAGAAATGCTGGAAATACTCAGCAGGTCTGGCAGCATCTGTGGAGAGAGAAGCAGAGTTAATGTTTCAGGTCAGTGACCATCAGAACTGTCTTTCTCTAATTCCACTTCTCCACAGGTCACAACTTATATTTAAATATTTACCCAGTTACCGATGCAGCCAATTATATGTTCTATTTTTATTTCAGAATAAAATCCACCAACCAGGTTTCTTTAATAATCAACAAAATTATTAATTTATTATAAAACAAGACTTATTCAGTAAAGATGCAAAGCATTAACACACTGATTGAAATAGGAAAGTTCCCTTAAATTAGCCTAACACAGACACACACACACCGGTTAAAGAAAAATAAAGAAGTTTTCCCTGCACAGATCTCTTTTTAAAAAAAAGACAAAAAATACTTTGGCCAAATACTTGTTAATTCTTGAAGAAAAAGGAGAAGATATGGAATGATATCCGTTGTCCCTTTTTTCTGGTGTCCCAAATACGCGTAGACTGCTGTCACTGGCATCTTTTTGGAGCGGTTCTCCTCATGTGACGTTGAGGATTGATCTGGCAGGCTTTCCAGGAGAAATGCAGCATCGGGGTTTCAGCTATCACACTGGATTCTCAGGGTTTCTCAGAGAGGTAGAAAAAGGATGAACTGGTGTCTTCTCTCTTAGCAGGCTGACCCTCAACTGACTCAAAACAATATCTAAAATGAAACCAGCTCTTGACCAGCATAAATCTTGACATGTCACTTCTCTGTAAACAACCACCCCTAGTCACCAAGGCTCTTGCTGTTTACTTAGCTGAAGACATGTGACTTCCAGTAAATGTGTTTCTAAACCAAGTCCCACAGTGCTTCCAAAACCTTTTTTGAAAAAAACAAAGTCCAGCATCTATGTAATCTCTTCAGTCTTCCAAAGGAATCCATTTCCACAATTTTAAAATAAGAGTCCTGACAAAATATTAAAAAATGGAAGTACTTTCCTAAGTTGTACCATGGTGAGATACCAAACAAGCATAGACAGCTGAAGAATATAACACTGAGCTACGTAAGAAGATATTAGGGCAGATGACCAAAGGTTTGGCTAAATAGGTAGGTTTTAAGGAATGGTTTGAGGGAGGAAAGCAAGATACAGAGGCCGATAGGTGTATGGAGGGAATTCCAGAGCTTAGAGCCCAGGCAACTGAGGGCATGGCCACCAATGATGGAGCAATTAAAATCAGGGATGGACAATAGGCCAGAATTAGATGAGTGAAGATTGCTCAGAGGGTTGTGGGGCTGGAGGAGATTACAGAGATAGGGAGGGGCGAGGGGATGGAGGGATTTGAAAACAAGGGTGAAAATTTTAATATAGCACCTTTCGTGATCTCAGGGTGTTCCAAAGTACTTTACAGTCAATTACATAATTATGAAGTGTAGCCACTGTTGTAATATAGGAAAATACACTTGTGTAAGAGACAGTTATCCCCATTAAGGAAGTCCAGAGCTGCAACTTTAGCAAAATCAAAAGTACATTTTCTCCCTATGTCAGGATAAAAATCTGGCAGCAGATAACATTCATATGGTATCCACTTGCTCTGGATACAATTTTAAAGTGTTTCAGTATAATTTGAAGAAAAATTAGCAATAAATGCCAGAGTTACCAGAGCATTGGTCGAGTCCCCATAATCAAGTATTTACTGGAAGCTCTGAACGCGTATCCTTGGGCACTGAAAAGAAGCAACCACATCTGCTGCAGTCCCACATGTCTCCATAACATCCCACTGCAGTAACCACCCTGGGCCAACAAGAAAAGTTTCACCAAAATGTGTCTGAAGTCTATCTTTCTTTGCTCCTTTGGTTTTTTTCATGATTCATGTTTTTGTTCTCAGTAAATAACTTGTAACTGGTTTTATACACTTCCTTCAAACTTGTTTTTCCTGTGGCTGTGATCTTTTCTGGATCTTTTTACTCAAATAGAAGTAGGTGTATATTGAGGTGTTAGGCAATAACCATCCTCCAAAGGAAACAAGATGTGGTAAGGTATTGATATGTGCAGGAACAATAACCTGGCTAGAACAAATGAGGTGTTGTTTTTTAATGCCTGTTGCTCATAATGATCAAGCAGTTGTAACATGGATAATAGGCCGCGCAAAATCTGTGACTTGCATGTTGAGAACCCAGAGCAATTCTTTCAGATCATTTTGTGTCTCTCTGCAACCGCCAGAATCAAATTTGAATCATTAGTCCCTGTTACACTTGTTTCAAACTGTGTTCTGTTGTTGCTTCACCTAATAAAAACTCATAATCTTTGCATACTATTACAAACTCTGATTTTCTACTAACAAATCTTTTGCTTTTCTAAATTGGATAAAAAATTATGAAACATGTTGAATTTAGTAGCAAAACTCTGATGTAACAGAAAAACTTCAAGGCAATCAAAGTTTTGCATCTTTACCAGTATAATCTAATGTTTGAAATTTAAATACATTGGATACATTAACCATTAACAATGACCCTTTTTTGTGATTGTAATAACTTTAAAAACATTTTATCGCTGATATAAAGTTGACATTAGCAATGCCCTGCCTTTTAATTTAGCATGGATACCAGGCCAACTGATTTTACAGAACAGTGGTATGGCAGGGCTACATTGTTCTGGAGACATAGCTGGCTTCTGTCAATTCCTCTGAGACAAAATGTCAGACAAAACTTTCATTTTACACCACAAAATATTTGTTGTGTCTAATGTTCATTTTTTCTTGTGTATTCCTTTAAAATAGCTCCAAATCTCTGTGTATTAGACATGTACTTTCATCAGTTAGTTAACATCAAGCTAATCTTGTTCACTTCAGAAATGTTCACCCTCTGACTGAGATCCCTTCATGCAAAATAGGGTTAATCACAGACAAAGGAATTAAAATCTTTCTTTAGGGCTGGTGAATTATTCAGGGCACTGTCTTGCTGGTCAGAGGAGACTATGTTCTGTGTTAGCCCCAGTGAGAGAATGGCTTGTGAATGAAGCAATAATTTTCAGATTGTCGTGCACACAGCAGTGATAAAGCTTCCTGTCACATTTTTCTGCACAGCTACAGGAGCAACCATTCACATGAACTGTCACGGCTACTTCAAGCCAAACAAGCAACCCTTCCGGCCTTGTTTGCATTAAAATGTGATAAAACTGAAGGTGACTTACAACACAGCTGTGCAGAAAACTGGATTAGGTCAAAGTGACAGAGTTCGTCAGGGTCCGCCACAAAGGTAGCTAGAGATCTATCGTAAGTATTAATGTGTGAAAAGCAATGGCATCTCAAATCAAGCCATTTGTAAAGGGACACGACAAAAAAGTCGCATCTCTTTCAAGCAAGCACAATTTGTGATGGCAAGTATCCAGCTCAATGCCTGCTCTTGCAGAAGTTTAGAATGGCAAAGAATCCAATGAACAGACCATTGTCACATATCATTTACCATAAGAACATTAATAATATGTCACATCCAAAACATAGGACTGAGCCTCAGGCCTTTTCTGAAAGAAACCTTTTTCTAAATAGTATACCTGTCAGGGAGAACTTGCACAAATCCCATCAAATGAGTGTTTAAGAGACTTTTATTTCCCATCTTGAATCTAATCTCATTATAAGGAACAAAAGGATAGGATAGTTGCTTAAAAGTCAAAACATTTTAAAGTGGTCACTTTTATAAGACTTAATAAATACAGATATATGAATTTTTTTGTCAGCCTTGCGACCAGGGTCTCCTATTGAAGCAAAATAATTTGGTCACCACCATAAAGAGTAAGGTTTATCAGCCTCAATTGAAAGGAATAATGATGGCCATGTAATTACCATCTCAGGAAGGCACCCAAAACATTAAATTTTTTCCATCAAGTCGATAAGTCTTCTCCATAGGAGTCTTCATCTGACAGCCCTTGTTTCTCCATAAAAATGCTGACAATAGAACTTTGAGGTCTACCATACTATCTGGTACTTGACAATACTCATACTATATGTTACACTGCTGGCCATTTCAAAATTTTCTTTATGCTTGTGCAAATAACTAAAATAATGGGAATGATTGTGAGAAAAATGACACTATTTTCTACATTAGTAGAGCTACATTATGCTTGTTGTGAGAATATAATTAACACACTAACTTTCAAGACTTGGTTTTCTACCTTTGCAGAGTTTTACTTCTTTTGCAGCTGATAAAACCAAATGACCTCTTAAAGAATACGTTCATGAGTTTTTGATGTAATTCATGTTAATTCAATCGGCTGCGTAAGGAAGTAAACTTCACGCATTTGTGTAATTGTCTTTGTAAATTTTTACTTGATTATTCATCAATCTCATTAATCCAGCAGAATTTGCTTTGGAATGTCAGACTGGTGAATCACTGCTGTAATTTAAAATCCAAAGTAACAAATGATTGGGAGTGTTCAGATTCTGTCCCTCTGGCAATTTGTTTCTTGACAATTCCACAAAAGTGTTGTGTAAAATGTCTGATTCCTTTTTTAAATGCTACCTCATTTGGATAAAACACATCTATTGCTTGCTAGTAAACTTTGCAACAATGTTTATAAAAATATGCACATCTGGCTCTGGACAATAACAATAAACAGAAAATAATGCCAAGATTTCTATCAAAAAATGCCAAAAAATCTATAATGTACACAATACTCTTTCTAGCTTAAAAATGACTTTTTTCCCTTTCTGGGGGGGGTGGAGGTGGGGGAGGGAATGTATACTGTCGACATAAATCAGTTTGTTTGCCTGAAACTTTGACGGCCGGGCAAGACAAAGCATAGAACCTATATTAATTTTTTAAAACTGAGGATTCTGGCACTAGCATACTCATCACAGGTATTAACTTGTTAGCTCTTCGGGAATGGAACTGAAGCAGGAATATATGGCGATATTTTTAAAAAACACACAAAGCAGACATGAACAGCATTTATATAAATAGCAATTCATATAAAGTTTAGATAGTATGCTGCAAAGTGAATGAGCTATTGGAAACTTAATCTTCCCAATATTTGAGGGTGAAATTCTTCAGTGCCTGTAGCTTGTAAGTTCCTGTCGGTTTAAGGGTTTATACTGCCTGGAATTGTGCATGTGTACAAGATAAATTCCTCACTGTGTTCTCTGTCTGCCTACTTAGCTCAATGCATGAAAACCTTGTCCTGCTTTCCTTCCAGCAGCACGTTCTTTTGCACGTTATGTACAACATCTTCATTAGCAATGCAGTTCTTCTTTTAAATACCACAGGCAATTTTCCTGTTTTCATGCAATGCACGTGTAGTGTCGTGTGTTAATCTTGCCCATTTCAAATGGGCGTTAAAGGCCAACCATGTTCTTGCGTGTGAGAAGCTAATCCCCAAAAGTTGCACTCATTTATTTTTGTTCCACACAGTTGTAAACTGAATGGATTACTCTCAGTACTCCACTCTTGCTGGATTTAATGAACGAGGACAGAGAAGTGATATCAAATGGCACTGTATGCAGCATGTCCACATTGGCCAATAAAGGCCAAGACACAGTTACTTGGCAATGTCTGATGAGAACTACCTAACATGGAAGCAGTTGGAATATACCATTTGTTTCATGGAGAGTTGCATCCAACTTCCACCATTGTCACTGACAGTCAGGGCAGCTGCAACCCTCAACTTTTATGTCTCCAGTTTCTTTGAAGTTACCACAGGAGACATCAGCAGAATACCAATTTGCTGTCCACATATATATCAAACTGGTGACTGATGATTTATTCAGCAAAGTCAACACCTTCATCTTTTCTGGTTTGATAGGTTTTAATCAATTTCACTACACTGTTTGGTAATCAAAAGTATGGTATTACAGATGTTATCTATTTGGCCATCTGTCCCAATAGAATAGCATACATTGCCAGAAAGGACTTTTATTCCAGTATATAACTGATCAGTGGCCATCACTGCATCATGTAGGCCAATGCCTGTATCCCAAGCAGCAGCCATGGTGCTTTAATTTTACCAATGGAATCTTGAAGCAGCACTTCAGATGTTTGAACAGATCAAGGATAATCTTACAGTACAGCTCCACCAGAGTGTGCAAGATCAAGAATGTCTGCTACATGCTACATAATTTTGAAATGCAAAGTGGCCTAACAATACATAGAGGAAATGGCATAGTCGGATGCACATACTGACTAGGCGTCCATCCAAATGGCATTCAATTAAGTGCCGAAGCTACATCTTTAAGGAATTCCTCTGCACTTCTCAACTAACATCAACAACAGTTGTCTGATATGCTGTTGTTACTTTACACAGTCAGAAAAGCACTCTGGACAATGTTGAGATGCAGTGCAACCAATGTTTTCACCTAATTTGTATCATGTGTCAGGCTCGTCCGTATCTTTTGAAAGCTGAAGGAATGTGGGTGATGGCTGGAGAATACTGCACTTATGTCTGGAGGAAACATAGTAGGAAAGTTGGTCACTGCTATGAAGCATGACAAAGCCAGGAACCAGAAAGAAAAAATATCAGAGCAAGTGCTTGGGAAGTGGAGGCTGCGGCAGGGAAACCTTGAGAAAAACTGGAAAGAATTAGAAAGGGAAGCCATAGCAGTAATAATATTGATATGGAAGAGTCTATTAAACAGGTTTTGTTAGGGTTTTGTTATAATAACTGAAGGATGAAAATCAGAATAATCAATGCTTCCAAAAAAACAGCAAAACAGATATTACCAGTAAATATCTGGCTGTTTCCAGAACATTCTGAACAGAATCAGCCACATTCTAAATACAGTAATACCATGACAACACAAACCAGTAGAAGTTCATAAAAAACTCAACTTGCAATTTATTCAAAAGTGAAAATGAAGGTAAAGTAATAGTTTCAAGATAAATACATGGAGAAATAAGTTGTAAATTTTCTGTGCAAAAATGTTATTATGATATCCATTCCAAAACAATATGAATATGTACTTCCCAACTGTCAAAAAGAGAAAACAGAAGTCCTGATTAATAGCCCGGTATGCTCTGCAGGTACTCCACAAGTGTAAGGGTTATGGGTGGAGACAGGGTTTAGTATAACAATATTACCACACCTGTACTATAAAACTAGCAGAGAATTAATACTGAGTGAGGGCATAATAAAGGGTATGACACGTACCAATAACCAGTTGATTATTGTTTTCATCAAATTTACTGCTGTTGCCATAATTTAACAAATTTATTAAAGAAAAGCTAATACATTTACCGTTTGTAAGGCAAAATATTCAAGAAAGACACGATTTTCTGGAAAATTTCAATGTAACTACAGTGTAAAAATGGTATTGTGATGCTTTATTCAGAGGATGGCTGAGTGTCACTAATTTACAATGAAATATCATTATTCACAAATTTCCTTGATCTTTTGCACCATCTCCCAGACATGTTTGCCGAAAATATCTGGTGTAGGTCCGCACCCATGTCAAATGAGCTTTCTGGTTTTAGGTGAATAATTCACTGGCATACATGTAGGCCTGGAAAGTGCAACATTGCCAGAAGGCACCTGATATTGGTGTAAATGGTTTCTGGCATTTGATAGTGATTTTCTTGTCAATTTTATTTTGAATTTCTTACTGAGGCCTGCACTGTATTTAAACAAAGTGCTGTCAGTCTCAGTGCACTATAAATTCTTTAGTTTTCCCACCTCCTCCGCAATATTGTTCAGAAGGACTAAATGACTGGAATGGCCTTCCCAATGGGCATACCCCTGTTATGCATAATGTTACCACCAAGGTGAGAGGAGTGCACTGTTAATTCAGTCCCACTTCTCCACAGGTCGCAACATATATTAAAAATTTTCCCATTTACTAATACAGGCAATCATATATTCTACTTTTTCTCAGAATAGAAAACACTAACCAGATTTCTTTAATAAACAACAAAATTATCTGTTTATTGTAAAACAAGTCTTAATGAAGTAAAACATAAACACACACATTAAACATTTTTAAAATCCCAACATTAAATTTTAGAGTCCCCTTTTTTACCTTAACATCTCACACTCACACACGCACGTATATATGTATACCGGTTAACCGGAAAAATAAAAAGGGATTTTTGGATCCAAGCTGTTACAGACAAAAAGCACTTGGGTGGATTACTTGCTTGTTTTTGCAGAAAACAGCAGATGAGATATGTTGTTCCAACACTGGCATCTAGTCTAACTTCTGAGTACATGTAGACAGGTCACTAGGATATTTGGAACAGTTCTTTTCAGGAGGCATTGAGAATTATTTTTAGCAGGCTTTCTTCAAATACAGGAAACAAGATGAATTGACACAGTGGACTTCTCAGGATCTTTAGTGTTTTGCTGGAAAATGAAGCTGGGTTGTGGTCTTCTCTTCCTTGGAATTCTATTCTCCTTCTGCGGCAGACTTGTCGTTATCTCACTCCGGAAGGTAAAACACATACACACACACACACTAACTGACTGACAACCAAAAAGCTTGAGTTTTCTGCTCATCCCAGGTGCTCTCTGCTACTACTGGGCTTGTCCAATTAAGGGAACGCTTGTTACTTCTCTGGCCCTGTTACCAGGGTTTCTATTATATTTTTTAATTGAGTCATGTGACAACCAGTAACATTGTTGTCACCAGTTCCTTCAGTGTCCCCTTGATGGCTTCCTTTTTTTTAAAAAAACCTGGTCCAGCATTTATTCAGTTTAACTATAAATTCCCTAAAAAATTTATTTTTTAACAAAAAACAGAATCACTTTCATAACAATAATAATGGATGAGGAAGATGAGCAGCAGACTTAAGAGACTCTGACAGTGAGGCACCATAGCAGAAGACAACAGCCCACTTGTTATTATGCCTGTGGGTGGTGCTACATTTACACATTTTTCACACCAGTTTTTACATTCTGGCATAGGCAAATGAACTCTGTAGAATATTTTGGCTTAAGTTTCCAGCGGCAAGATCGACCAGCTTTGAATTTCGACATAATTGCTGTGTAATTGTGATCTGGAAAATTCCAGGCTTCTGGATCTTCTGTTTGTTATGCAAAGAAACATGAGGCAGGTCCAGTTTAATGAGATCTAGATGCAGTTACCTAGGAATATCTGAGGTAAACAGCTTTCTAAGGCTAAGAAGGCAGCAATGAAATTATGCCGCCTGCTTCAGGCGGATTGATACATAATCTCCACTCGAGGGACATTCAGTGTCCAATGAAGTAGTGGCCTGCTTTAGCCTGCTGTTACAACCAGGCGAGAAAGGGTCTAGGGTTCCCTCTCGGCCTTCACCTGGTCTTACCATGACAGGGTTTAATTTTTAAAACACTGTTTTTAGCTTCCCCTTGGTGAATCCTTGTTCACTAACTTCCAATGATAAGAAAAAGAAACTAGCACAAACAGGTTTTCTTAGGTTTAAAGAAGAAAGGTTGAACTTTATTAAACTTAACCTCTAATTTGGTTAACACCTATGGATACATGACATGCCCATGCTAGCATGCATACACGATAGACACATGCAGATATAGACAGAACAGAGCAGAACAAATAATGTGGAAAAGTTTGAGGCAATCTCTGAAGAGGGTTTTTGTTACAGATCTTCAAGCTCACTGTGGAGTCCTTGATTGTAGGTAGATCTTGCTTTTCATTGGGGCCCAGTATTCTGCTTAAACCTTGTTCACTGTAGGAGACTTTTCTCTCTTGGGGTTCATGTGTATTCAGTGGATTTGGAGTGCCATGAGAAAGAGATGGCAGCAGACAGAAGAGGCTGTGGCGAGCAGCCAGGGAGGTCTTTTCAGTCCAGGAGCAAACAGACCCTTTCGGTTGAACCTGTTTGTACAATTCAGAAAAATCAGGTTGCCAAGCAGGCTAGTCACATGACCAGCTGGTCTGACCATGTCTGTTTGTGGATTCTCTAGTCTTAGCTGACACTGGAATGTCTCTTCTTACACACAATACCTGGTGCTCAAAGTCCATTGTGGGTTAAATTGGACAAGGGAAGTAACCTCTCTTGTCCCTATTGGTATGCAAATGTCCTCCATCCAAGTCTGGCAGCCCTTGTAACAGGCCTTCTCTTCTTCCCAGCAACAATCTGAAATTTAATGTCCATATGGCAAAATTAATATGCCTCATTCTTGGCAGGTGGGGGCTAACATGACACTGCTTTTTGCCACATTTTTGTCAATTGAAGAGGAGAGCTAGAGGGGCCATTGCAGCATTGCACATAATGGCAGCAGCTTTATTCATACCTACTCAAATCATGCTCCTGATGCTGGACTCTATCTCAGCATGTTCAATGATCTGCATGGGAGTAGACCTCTGGGCAGCCATAAGGGTAGTAAAGTCTCCATTTGCTTCCCCCAGTTTAAATAATAAGAGGAAGAATAACAAATAAATAGGATTGCGCTGGCTGAGCTTTGGGGAGATCTGCACCTTCACCCAGACCCACAACCTCTAAGCCTTAGGATGTTGAGATGGTATCTTCAAATGTATTTGGGAGAGGTCTAAAACTAGGGTACCTTCCTCCCATTCAGGCCTGCTTCTTGCTATTGTGATTTAACGGTGAGATAAAACTTAATGATGTGCAAAATTTTAAAGCAGCATTGGCTAGTTTCATCTTGATAACCTCTTGCGGCTAATAATCTCCTCTACCTCCACATCCTCTGTATCTTTGAAACTGAAAAACTCTGGCAACAGCCACCTGTCAAACAGATTGGATGGCCTAGATCTTCCTTAGTAATAGGACATCCATCAGAAGTACATCAGGGCAGGATTATCACCTGCCAGTGTGACTCTGTTCATCACTGGTATATTTCCCTGGGTCACGTTAATTGAAGTATTCATGTAAGCTACTAGTGCTTTCTTTTGGGAGTTTACCATTGGGGAACTGTGTCACATATTCAAGCATATTCACTGTCCGTCCTGACTTCCAGTGGAAAATCATTGAACTGCTGGCAGATCTTCAAGAATCAGGAGAATAGCTCCCTGTCATAATGACCACTACAATTCAGTCTGAAACCTCTTGGCAGGAAATCTGGACTTAAATCCTTCAATGAATAAGGTTCCCAGGATCTCGAAAACAGCAGTCTTCTTTTGCAGCACTTCTGCAATCAGCATTTCCAAAAAATCAATCTGAAAATAGAGGTGTTTGTGGCTTCCCTTCCAGCCCATAAGTAAACCCATTAAAAAAAGAAGCTACAGCATATAAGGGATGAAACTGCATGCTATTTCCTGATCGCTGCTGCAAGGTGACTCCAGCAAGCAGTTCCAAACCAGGCTTAGAGCTTAGTATGAATTAGAAATCAGGCCAATTTTGGGAAATCTTACTAGATTAGCCCAATGCAGAAATCAGCAAGCACTAAGCTCAATGCATTATGTTAGCACTCACATTGAAAAGTTCAACATTGGGAAATTCTCATAGAGGCCTCAACTCATCTACCAACAGCAACAACAATCCACATTTAAAAAGTGCCTTTAACACAGTAAAATGTCCCAACGCGCTTCACATGAGTGGTAATAAGCAACATTTGACACCGAGCCACATAAGGAAATATTAGGACAGATGGCCAAAAACTTGGTCAAAGAGGGAAGTTTTAAGGAGCGCCTTAAAGGGGGGAAGAGAGCTAGAGAGGTGGCAAGCTTTAGGGAGGGAATTCTAAAGTTTAGGGCCTGGCCATCTGAAAGCATGGCCACCAATAGTGAAGGAATTAAAATCGAGGATCCTCAAGAGACCAAATTGGAGGAATGCA
The DNA here is from genome assembly GCF_036365525.1 of Heterodontus francisci. NCBI lineage: Eukaryota > Metazoa > Chordata > Chondrichthyes > Heterodontiformes > Heterodontidae > Heterodontus > Heterodontus francisci. The sequence goes on from NC_090389.1 coordinate 63,122,907, forward strand.
GGGATCTTGGGCTGCCAAAGAATACAGGGAGAGGGAGGGGCAAGGCTATGGAGGAATTTGAAAACAAGGATGAGTATTTTAAATTTAAGGCGTTATCAGACTGGGAGCCAATGTAGGTCAGCGAGCACAGGGCTGAGGGGTGAACAGGACATGATGGGAGTTAGGATAAGGGCAGCAGAATTTTGGATGAGCTAAGTTTATGCTGAAAGATGGGAGGTCAACCAGGAAAACATCGGAATAGTCAAGTCTAGAGGTACCATGAGGGTTTCAGCAGCAGATGAATTGAGGGATGGCTGGATTGGGCTATGTTATGGAAGTGGAAGTAGTCTTGGTGATGGAGCGGATAAGTGTTGGAGGTTCATCTCAGGGTCAAATACAACACCCAGGTTGCAAGCGTGCTGGTTCAACTTCAGACAGTTACCAGGAAGAGAGATGGAGTCAGTGCAAGGGAATGGAGTTGGTGGTGGGGACTAAGACCATGGCTTCAGTCTGCCTAATATTTAGTTGCAGGAAATTTCTGCACATCCAATACTGGATGTCTGACAAGCAGTGTGATAAATTGGAGATGTTGAAGGTTACCCAAAAATCTAACCCTAATCCTACCTTCTGATTACAAACCAGAACTGGTGGAGGCTTCAGAGCAAGTTGCCTGTTGAGTGAGCAAAGACTAGTGCTGGGGAAAAAAAGAAGTAAAAGCAAAAGAAAACTCCAAAACAGGGGAAATTTACATTGGGAAGTAAATCACATCTCTAAAACATGAGGCTGATAGAGCTATAAAAGTTTAATTGCATTCTCATCTGTACAAAATTATTTTTGCAAAGTGTTATATAACCTGTAAATTCAATAGAATAAGAACAAGTATTATTTTGTGCAGAAACAGAGGGACCTGGAGGTGGATGTGCATTGACCTTTGAAGGTGGCAGGACATATTGAGAGTATGGTGTTACGATCAGGTGAGGAGGGGTTGGAGGGCTCCCCTCTTGTCCCTCTTTGTTTGACTGTAACAGGATTTATTTCTTTTAAACAGTGAATGTGTTTACCAATTCAGTGAGTGTTTAACCCTTTATGTGCTGTGATCATCCAAGAACCAATCGGACAGGTTTTCTTGAGTTGAAACAAGCAAGAGGTTAGTTTATTGTAATTAACATCAAAATCTGGTCTCAGTAAAAATAATAAACTATGCTCCAACTTACACGCACACACAAGAATCACACACACACACAAATGAGAGTCCAGAACAAATAAAATAGTATACAGTCTGTGGAGTCTGGTAATTCAGTTGTCTTCTGGATGAATTTGTGGTCCTGAAGTTCCTGGCTGGTAGAGGTGGCCACCTGGTTCAGGGTTTTCTTGGAGACAGTGATGTAGATGACTTTCTCCCTGGAGTCTCTGTCTGCAGCAATGATAGACTTGGATGCTTTGCTGTTCGCAGACAGGGTTCGAAACTTACAGCATTACCTGGAGAGAGAGAGAGAGCAACAACCCCAACTGGGGTCCTACACTGATTAGCACTCAAAGCTTGTCTGCCATGTCCAAAAGAAACTCCAAGTTTTCACAGACGTGGACAGACTGCCACATGATTGTCTCAGGGTAATCTCTTTTTCACTTTAATGAGATCCAAGTTTAAGAATTTCAATCTCTCTCAGGTCTTATTTTTCCAATGATTACCCCCTGGCGGTTCATCTCCACTAGGGTTAATGTTCCGAGATGGCTTTGAATGTCTTGCTAATGAAGGTGATATCAGGTAATTCATTCAACTGCTCAAGCCATTGTTCTGGATGAGGGCTTGTTTAGACATGCCTCTCCACCTTGATACCTTGGAATGTGAGGTATTTCAATGCAAATTTGGGGCCATCTTAGCTGCTGTCTTTTAAAAAGTTCAATGTAGGTTTCCAACCAATGAATTCAAAATCATCATTCAGCATAGCACATTTTCATGACAGTGGTTAACAAAGCATATGGGATGTTGGGCTTCAAAAATAGAGGCCTACAGTACAAAACAAGGAAGTTATGCAGAACCTTTATAAAGCACTGAGACTAGAATATTGCGTCCAGTTCTGGTCGCCACACTTTAGGAAAAATGTGAGGATCCTTGAAAGGGTGCAGAGGAGATTTACCAGAATGGTTCCAGGGATGAGGGATTTTAGTTACAAGGTTAGGTTGGAAAAGCTAGGGTGGTTGTCCCTGGAGCAAAGGAGATCGAGGGGAGATTTGATAGAGGTGTACAAGATTATGGCAGGCTTAGATAAGGTAGACAAGGAAAAACTGTTCCCATTAACTAATGGTACAAGGATTAGGGGACATAGATTGAAGGCTTTGGGCAAGGGGGAATGTGAGGAAGAACTTTTTTATGCAGCGAGTGGTAATGACCTGGAACTCGCTGTCACAAGGGTGGTGGAAGCGGAGACAAAACAAGTTAGATGGCAACTTGATGGAAATAAAATTGCAGGGCTACAGGAATCAAATGGGGGAGTGGGACTGACTGGAGAGCTGGCATGGACCCAATATGCCAAATGGCCTCCTCTTATGCTATAAATGACTCTATGACTCTAAATGTTTTGGACTTAAATTGCAGTACACAACATTCAAAACCAACTCCTTTCCTTCACTGCTGCACTCAGTAGATTTTCATCAAATCAATAAGTGAAAGCAGATCCTGAGGCTGTAGACTGATGGTACAATTGAGAAAAAAATGTGGGGCATGTATCTTTTGTGAGGAATTTTCACATACAAAAAAATTATTCAAGTTTTTTTTCGTGCAAGCCTGACATTTGTGCTTCTAGTTTAAAACATTGCTCTATTTTAAATCCACTTAATAATTCCCAGGCATCCGTCAAGTACTATTTTCCTCATGGCATCCTCAGGCAAACCAAATTTACAGTAATAATGTAGAGAACAAGTTCATGGAATGTATGTAAGATAGGATGTCAAGGAACCAACTATGCAAAAAAAACTTTTAAAATGTTACCTTATGTTCAAATAACAGGTTGCTATTTTGTGCAATTAGTAACGATGATTGTTTAAAACCATTTAACAATGGAGCAATAGACAAAAAGGTGCAAAATGCTAAATTAATCTGGGCCACCAAATTTAATTTTGAGACCTATTTTTAAAATCCAGGCTTTTTTCTGTTCAGATGAGAATTTGAAAAGTTCTTTTGCAGCTCAAGGATGCTAGCGAGGAAGTTCTTAACACAAATTATATGCTTACCATCTCAGTTGGAGAATGGTATATGATGTGAAAAGGGTAAGGAGGCAAAAAGGAGAAATAAAACTATTAAAAAGGAGAGATAGAACAAGAGATTGCAGGGAGAAAGACTAACACTTGCAGGAAAAGACACAAAGAGAAAGAGATTATTACTGATGCACAAGAAAAATAGATAGAGATTGAGAACAGTGACAGGCAGTAGTTACAGGAAAATTGAACAATTTTGAAAGGAAAGACAGATGAGGTCAGTGGGTTTAGATGAGAGAACGTGCAAGCAGGTGTGGCCATAAGGAAAATAACAAGTCTGCACCTGAAAGAGCAACACTAATTCATAGGTAGACAGTGAATGTAATTTTAACTATGGCTCGGGAGTTGCATAAACAATAGGAAATAAATCACTCTTTCAAATACACAGATTGTAAGTAGTTATTTGAATGATGTTTCTCAATCATATCCAATAGAACAGTATATCATTTTGAATATACTTGTTAACTAGCAAGGTTGCAATATCCTCTTTAAAGAAACTACTTTAGTCTGTATAAATAACATTTGCATTCAAGCAATTTTACCGTATATTCATCGAAACTCGTACCTATTTCCTAAATATTTGATTACTGTTAGTTCTCTCGTAACTTTTTCGGTTATTTTATCACATGATTACCACAGTAAACAAGCTTGGTCTTGCAATCCATCAAATTTGAATTTTCCCTTAGATAACACACACACACACAGTATTGGTTATGGAGTTAGGATTGTGTTGAGTTTTGCAGCATTCAGTGCGATCTATAATGTACATACACTGGAGCTATTTAAGATGGACTATGTTGTAGCTTTTAGTTTTCCAGAAGAGGGTGGGAGAGGGGGATAGCCTAAAGCAGGATTTCATCTGAAGAAAGAAACGCTAATATGAATGCATCATTTTAAGATTAACCTGGCGACTACCTGTAAAAGCAATGAGGTAATGCTTCAAATATGTAGTTTCACATTGGAAATTATGTGTAAGTGTCCTATGTATCTACTTGTACAATTGACGTGTACATTCCAGAATTCCTTGAGCATGGAATGGACACTGAATGCAGTTCTGGTAATAGATATAAATAGTGCTGATAATATCAGCGTTTGTGCAACTATGTACTAAAACACTATATAAAAGGGGCGGCACAGTGGCGCAGTGGTTAGCACCGCAGCCTCACAGCTCCAGCGACCCGGGTTCAATTCTGGGTACTGCCTGTGTGGAGTTTGCAAGTTCTCCCTGTGTCTGCGTGGGTTTCCTCCGGGTGCTGCGGTTTCCTCCCACATGCCAAAAGACTTGCAGGTTTATAGGTTAATTGGCCATTATAAATTGCCCCTAGTATAGGTAGGTGGTAGGGAAATATAGGGACAGGTGGGGATGTGGTAGGAATATGGGATTAGTGTAGGATTAGTATAAATGGGTGGTTGATGGTCGGCACAGACTCGGTGGGCCGAAGGGCCTGTTTCAGTGCTGTATCTCTAAACTAAACTAAAACATTATGGCCAAGAAATGTGATGGTGCAGTGCCAGTTTCACAGGCATAAAATGGGTGCCTAAAGGATCAACGTGGTGGGCTGTTCATGCTGCGCCGGAAGCATGCCATCTTCCATATTGGGTCAGGCTTCTCTGTAGGTATCCAGGGCCAGCACCAGAAGTATTAAAACACCTCGCTTTAGTATTAAGGGTCCTATTCGTCGTGAAATTGGTCTGCTGCAGGACCGGATCAAATGCATCTGAGGATACTGAGGGGAGTAAGGGTGGAAATTGTGGAGGCACTGGCCATAATCTTCCAATCGTCCTTAGATACAAGGATGGTGCCAGAGGACTGGAGAATTGCAAATGTTACACTCTTGTTCAAAAAAAAAGTGAAAGGATAAGCCCAGCAACTACAGGCTAGTCAGTTTAACCTCAGTGGTGGGAAAGCTTTTAGAAATGATAATTCCAGGACAAAATTAAGTAACTTGGACAAATATAGATGAATTTGTTAAGGGCAAATTGTGTTTAACTAATTAGATTGAGCTTTTCGATGAAATAACGAAGAAGGTAATGCCTGGTCTGGTAAGTTTGCCTTTCGGGCTTGAGGATGAGGGCAGCAGCGAATACGACAGGATTAAGCAGAGGCAGTTGGGTGAAGAGGGAGCAGGAGAGCACTGCACAGGAAGCCATATCTACAATGCATTTTAATGGAACACTTCTACCTTAACTTCACCAAGGAACAAATGTATCACGGAGACAAGCACTGAGCTATATCACCTGCTGCAGCCACTGAAGCCTTCCATCAGGGCATGAACAGCACAGCCAGTGGTTATGAAGGTTACCACGATCCTTAGCTTTTATGCCACAGTTTTTCCCCAGACTGTAGCAGTTGACATCAGCGACGTCTCCCAGTTTGTTGTTCACCGTTGTATCAGACAGGTGATTGAGGCTGTCTACACCAGCAGGAAAACCTACATGACTTTTCCGATGGATAGAGCACAACAGTACGAGAGAGAACCAGGCATCCTGGCATCTTTTCTAAGAGAAAGGGATTCCACTCCCAGCTTGTTCATGACCACAGCAGTTTATGAGCTGACGGGAGGTAATCGGATGGTAGTAGTAAAGACAGTGGTGATGAAAATTGTGGGAATTTGGTGTATTGGGGTTGGGAGGAGTGGTTTACATGAAACAGTCTCTAAGAGCTGTGGAAGCTAAAGAAACTGGTGTTTGATACTGCTCCTGGTCTTCGCTGTCCTGATGAGCAGCAAATATTAATGCAACATGAAATCCAGATTTTTTTTCATCCAGCAACTCAATTCCATCTGTGTTTAATGCTTAACAGGAATAATTACGAATCACCCTAGTGCAATTCCTGTGTGCTTGTTTACCTATCCTCGTGTTCGACAAAGTATTCTCTCTCAGCACTGAATTTAGTCGCGCCAGCGAGGCTCCGGGAGCCGGGCCGAAAAGTCAGGGGGAGTCCCGCCTCGGCCATTTGGAGCCCCCAGTGTGCACAGCTTGGAATGTGGAAGGCTCCTAAGCATCCTTTTTTTTATTCATTCATGGGATGTGGGCGTCACTGGTCAGGCCAGCATTTATTGCCATCCCTAATTGCCCTTGAGAAGGTGGTGGTGAGCTGCCTTCTTGAACTGCTGCAGTCCATGTGGGGTAGGTACACCCACAGTGCTGTTAGGAAGGGAGTTCCAGGATTTTGACCCAGCGACAGTGAAGGAATGGCGATATAGTTCCAAGTCAGGGTGGTGTGTGACTTGGAGGGGAACTTGCAGGTGGTGATGTTCCCATGCATTTGCTGCCCTTGTCCTTCTAGTTGGTAGCGGTCACGGGTTTGGAAGATGCTGTCTAAGGAACCTTGGTGCGTTGCTGCAGTGCATCTTGTAGATGGTACACACTGCTGCCACTGTGCGTCGGTGGTGGCGTGAGTGAATGTTTGTAGATGGGGTGCCAATCAAGCGGGCTGCTTTGTCCTGCATGGTGTCGAGCTTCTTGAGTGTTGTTGGAGCTGCACCCATCCAAGCAAGTGGAGAGTATTCCATCACACTCCTGACTTGTGCCTTGTAGATGGTGGACAGGCTTTGGGGAATTAGGAGGTGAGTTACTCGCCTCAGGATTCCTAGCCTCTGACCTGCTGTTGTAGCCACAAGTATTTATATGGCTACTCCAGTTCAGTTTCTGGTCAATGGTAGCCCCTAGGATGTTGATAGTGGGGGATTCAGCGAAGGTAATGCCATCGAATGTTAAGGGGAGATGGTTAGATTCTCTCTTGTTGGAGATGGTCATTGTCTGGCGAGGATTCAAGCATGCTGTCATATTGAGAAAGCATCGAGAAAGATACTTCTCCCATAGAGCCATACCAGTCCCCTAGAACCGCGCCTTAGCATTTCCATGGCTCTGCATGAGAACATAGTGCAGAAGTGACGTGACACTCTGGAAGCTCCTGCCAATACTGGCCTCATGTTGCATGGAATTGTTTGCGCGCTTTGTGCAAAGCTACAACCAAAGTTAAAGCTTTGAAACATTGAGCACAAGCTTACTGGCAGGCTGTCCAGTGAACCTCTTAGTGTGTGCCCATCAGTCTTCTTCAGTAGCTTGTGCCCAAAAGTTCTGCATCTGAGTGTTCTGCAACAGAGCTGGTATGTGATCTCACCCTCCAGTGAGCTTACACTAGTGCTGTCCTATCCCCCTGCCCTAGATCCTGCACACTCATAGACAATGATTCACCACATGAAGACTCGACCTCCAGCCTAGCCGCTAAAGTATGCATGGTGCAAATATCTGAGCTTGTACTGATGAGGATGAGATCAAGTGATGCAGCATCATCGGGAAGGCTGGCCTCTTCTTCTCAAATGGCAAGGTATGTCCACATCTTCAGCACCTGAAATGAAAGAGAGGGACAAGGATTAGCTTTGATGTGAAGGTGGAGCAGAGGGAGATGTGTTGTTGCTGAAGCAGCTGAGTTTGTCATGCAGAGTGTGTAGGGTGAGATGGAAGTATGAAGGGAAAAAGATGACGTGTGAAGAAATCTTGTATGATATCGCCTCCAGTGTTGCCAGTCGCCATGGGCATTACTCTCCTCTTGTCCATGACTATCAACGTGATTTCTTCCAGTAGGGAGAGGGTTTGCAAGTGGGCTCAGCGTCCTCTGGCCTCTGCCACATGTTGTGTGTGACCTTCTGCAAGATAGAAGGGAGTGGGTCAGTGAAAGTCTTGTGATGTGTTTTGAGAATATACCTGTCATAATTAAATGGTTTGTATGTTGTATGGCAGATGTTTGACAATGTACCACATAAAAGGGTGGTAAACAAAATTGAGGTTCATGGAATAGGAGAGTCAGTGTCAGCTTGGATGAAAAAAATTGGCTTAAGGACAGAAAACATCGAGTTGTGGTAAATGCTTGTTTTTCAGACTGGAGGATGGTAGACAGTGGTGTTCCCCAAGGGTCAGTGCTAGGACCAGTGATTTTTTGATATATATAAATGACTTGGATATTGGAATACAAAGTAAAATTTCAAAATTAGCTGATGTTACCAAATTTGGAGGTGTGGCAGGCAGTGTGGATGATACCAATTGACTGCAACAGGACATAGATAGGCTAGCAGAATGGGCAGAGAAGTAGCAGATGGAATTTCATAAAGAGAAGTGTGTTGTGATGCATTTTGGCAGAAGGGATAGGGAGAGGCAATACAGACTTAATGGCACAGTTCTAAAGAGTGTGCAGGGACAGAGGGACCTGGGGGTTCATGAAGGTGACGGTACATATGACAGAGTAGTTAGCAAAGCATATGGGATCTAGGGCTTAATAAATAAAACTATTGAATACAAAAGCAGGGATGTTGTGCTGAACCTCTATAAAGCTCTTGGTTAGGCCACAACTAGAGCATTGTGTCCAGTTCTGGTCACCAAATTTTAGGAAGGATGTGTGGGTCCTTGAGATGGTGCAGAGGAGATTTACCAAAATGGTTCCAGGGATCGGGGATTTTAGCTACAAGGGTAGATTGAAGAAGCTGTTCTGATGAAAGATCACCGACCTGAAACGTTAACTCTGTTTCTCTGTCCACAGATGCTGGCAGACCTGCTGAGTATTTCCAGCACTTTCTGTATTTATTTCAGATTTCCAGCATCCACAGTATTTTACTTTTATTGAAGAAGCTGGTGTTATTTTCCTTAGAGCAAAGGAGATTGCGGGGAGATTTGATAAAGGTGTATAAGATTATGACAGGTTTAGATAAGGTAGAAAAAAAAAGCTGTTCCCGTTAGCTGATGGTACAAGGACAAGGGGACACAGATTTAAGGTTTTGGGCAAGAGATGCAGGGACAGATATGAGGAAAAACATTTTTCTGCAGCGAGTGGTAATAACCTGGAACTCACTGCCTACAAGAGTGGTGTAAGCGGTGATGATTAATGATTTCAAAAGAAAATTGGATGGGCACTTGAGGGAAATAAACCTGCAGGGCTAGAGGATAGAGCTGGAGAATGGGATTGACTGGATTGCTTTACAGAGTGTTGGCATGGACTTGATGGGCTGAATGGCCTCCTTCTGTGCCATAATGACTTTATGACTCTATGTGACATGTGAGTGAAGTCAGGATTGTAACAGTGGTGAGAGATGGAAATACAGACTGAGTAGCAGGAGAAGGTGGTGGTGTGAAATGTGATGTATTAATTTCAGGGTAAGGAATGGAGTGTGGGGGAGAAGAATGTTGTGCATCGTGAGGCTGCCGATGGTGGAGGTATGAGGAGAGAGCAATTAATGAGAGAGATGATTCTGACCTTGACAACTCTGGTGAGGTCATCAAACCTTTTTCTGCTGCAGCCATTCCTGGGAGCTACGTTCCTATTGTAACTGTAACCTCTTCCTATTGTTGCCGAATTGTTGCCTGGAGGGCTTTCTGCCCACACAAAGATCAAGATGTCCCTCCTCCTGTTGACTGCATGAACCAGGGTTTCCAAACCTGCACCATTGAATCTGAGTGCCCTCTCTGTATCACTTCTATTTATTATAGATCTTTCATAGCATTTTCCTACCGTCAATAACCAGAGGGCACCTCCCCTTTAAGAAGTGTTGGCTGCCTTTAAGTAGTGTCAGTGAAGCCCAACTTCCCACCCCCTCTAATTGGCATGGAGCCAGTGTATGGCGCCGGCTGTACTGGCTGCACGCCTGACTCATAATGAGCTGGCAGCACTAATTTAACATGGTCCCTGTGGCCACATGAACAGGCGCCTGCAGTGCCCACCTTGCAGGCTACACACTCATTTGTGGTTGCAATCAACTTTCTAGGCCTATAATTTAATGTTTAATTTTATTCACTTGTAAAATGACAGTTTTCCATCTATACAAACTTATTTGATCACCTTGCATTTTCTGTGAGCTATAGCCTGATAATTTGCAATCAGCGGGTACCTCATTGTAATTTCTCCCCTCATACTGTTTCAATCAGATGCCCAGTTCCATGCTATCTGTTCCCAATGTTATCCTCATTGGCTTTGTCAACCCATTTAATGCAAATTTGAAAAGAAACTCAGATACTACAGGAAACAAATAATATACATCCACAATAAGAAATTTGTCATTAGTGGCATAACAAAGAACCAATTCAAGTTACACATATGCATCAGCAATTCAGCCCTGGGTATCCATTGCTCTGTATTAACCCTGATAATTCTTTGTTGCAAGAAGCAAGCAAGAAATTGGTACACTAAAACCAGAAAATCATCTCCTTGTCTCATCTGTAACACAAGTGATGATACCTTAGCACAGAAACCATAAAACATCTTTAAGAGCTCTTCTTGCGCAACATTAAAAGCATGTCGACAAATTGACTCTTGGCTACACTGGTTTTTTGGTACCATATTGATAGCTATATTATTTTTATCCTATGGGCCAATCAGAGGATATCAAGTGTTCACATAACTCACCACTACAACATACATTCTTTGTTGCCAGAATGCAAATAATGACAACTACATTTCCCCACATTGTTGTGCTTTATTTTCTGTTTGTTCTCTTGCTGCTGCTCTCACAATTTTGTCAGCATTTCTTTTTCTTTAAAGTTTTATTGATAATTTATTTCCCTATTAGAAGATAGCAAGATCATACAAACATCACCAAATTACAGCAAGGAGAAGTAAGTAACTGAGGAGCTATTCACAAAAATATTTTGGCAGTGTTAAATTATTTTAGTCAACAACATGGTGAAGTAGTTAGCATTATGTAAAATCTGTGTTTTACAAGCCAGTTATTTTGTGAGGTATAGATATGTACCCTGTTATAAGCAATACTGATAAAGTGAGTGTGGTATCTCAATATATCCATTTTGCCCTATTTAACTTTGTCACCGTTTTACCCACCATATTACCAGATAATCCAGGTTGACACCTGATCACTGCTATCCAGAATGTGCCAAGACTACTTTTTGCAAAAGGTGGGTCAAGAGATATAAAACCAAATATCTGACTTAAGTTGGTCCAGTGCTTAATAATTTACAGTTGTCCCTAAGGTAAGGAAATTTGCAAGTTATCTGAACTAACTACAGGCATGAAGCTAATTTAACTCCAAGATAATTGCCACTCAATCTGAGGATCTCCATAACCATTGGACATGAAGCATTGAATCCCTCACCAATTCGTCACCAAATTTTTTTTTTTTGCTTGAGCTTAAATAGCCTTTAGAAACATCAGGAGAATATTCAGCAGCAGCTAGTTATTATATCTCCTAATGATCTGCAGTTTAACAAACAGTTTTTTAGATATATTTTCACTTCTACAATTGCCATTACCCCACTGGTCACTTTGGTGTTACATATTTTCGAATTCTGGTTGGAGGCAAGTAAGAGGAGAGACACAAAACAACTAACACTGTCATCTGAAGAATGCGGTCTGCATTGGGGAGTGGCAATCAAATTGGGACAGGGTGAGGGTTAAAAATAATTCCTTCAAAGCATCTTCTAAATTATGCTCAAAAACACAATATTACACACCCATAAACAAATTGTATTACAGACATAGGAACAAAAAGTGCTGGAAATATTCAGCAGGTCTGGCAGCATCTGTGGAGAGAGAAGCAGAGTTAACATTTCAGGTCAGTGACCTTTCATCAGAACTGGCAAAGGTTAGAAATGTCATAGCTTTTAAGCAAATAAAGCGGGGGTGGAGGAAAGAGAACAAAAGGGAAGTGTTGATAGGACAGAGGGTCAGAGAGATTAACTGACCAGGAGGTCATGGGGCAAAGGCAAAGAGTGTGCTAATGGTGTGGTGAAAGACAAAGCATTAGTGCAGAGAGGGTGTTAAAATGAAAGAATAATGAACAGCCCGAGCCAAAAGCACAAACATGAAAAAAACAGTGGGCAGGCACATGGTAAAAAAAAGAATGATGAAACAAACTAAATAAAAATAAAAAAGGGCCAGTCATGCTCCGAAATTATTGAACACAATGTTCGGTCTGGTAGGCTGTAGCGTGCCTAATTGGTAAATTAGGTGCTGTTCCTCGAGCTTGCGTTGACGTTCACTGGAACACTGCAGCAGGCCCAGGACAGAGATGTAGGCATGAGAGCAGGGGGGTGTGTTGAAATGGTAAGCAACCAGAAGCTCGGATAAACTGGGAAATGGAATGGAGTCCTTATAGAAAGCAGGGTGTGAAGAAGTGTATTCAAGGTAACTATGGGAGTTAGTGGGCTTATAATGAATATTAGTGGACAGCCTATCCCCAGAGATGGAGACAGAGAAGTCGAGGAAGGGAAGGGAAGTGTTGGAGATGGACCATGTAAAGGTAAGAGAAGGGTGGAAATTGGAAGCAAAGTTGATAAAGTTTTCCAGATCGGGGCGGGAGCAGGAAACCGCACCAATACAATCATCAATTTACCGGAAAAAGAGTTGGGGGAGGGGGTCTCTGTAGGACTGGAACAAGGAATGTACGATATATCCCACAGAATAACCCATGTGGGTACCCATGACATCACCTTTTATTTGAAGGAAGCGAGAGGAGTTGAGGGAGAAGTTGTTCAATGTGAGAACAAGTTCAGCCAGGCAGGGGAGGGTGGTGGTGGATGGGGACAGTTTGGGCCGATGTTCAAGGAAGAAGCGGAGAGCCCTCAAACCATCCTGGTGGGGGATGGAGGTGCAGAGAGGTTGGATGTCCATAGTGAAGAGGAGGCGGTTACTGCCAGGAAAGTGGAAATTGTCAAAATGACATAGGGCATCAGAAGAGTCAGGGTTGTAGGTGGAAAAAGACTGGACCAGGGGAGAAAAGATAGAGTCAAGATAGGAAGAAATAAGTTCAGTGGGACAGGAACAGGCTGAAACGATGGGTCTGCCAGGACAGTCCTGTTTGTGGATTTTAGGAAGGAGGTAGAAGCGAACTGTCTGTGGTTGTGGGGCTATGAGGTTGGAAGCTGTAGAGGGAAGATCTCCGGAGGAGATGAGGTCAGTGACAGTCCTGTAGACAGCAGCTCTGCTTTTCTATCCACAGATGCTGCCAGACCTGCTGAGTATTTCCAGCACTTTTTGTTTTTATTTCAGTTTTCCAACATCTGCAGTATTTTGCTTTTATTATTGTATTACAGACACTTGGGTTAAAGAACAGATGTGTCAAATTTCATTCATTAGGACTGACTCATTCATTTTGGTCTAAAATGTAATCTATTTTCATGCCACCCTCTAAAATGAGCGCAGTTTCACGTATTCAAATCTGTTTCAGTCTATCTGATCAGCATTCTCAATCTTAATATTTCATCGATGTCGACTGCCCTGTATTGTAGAGAAGTTGTTGAACAGTGTTTAAAGTGTAAATTAGTTTCCTTCATTGCCTAAAAGAAATGAGAGATATTGGTTGTAATTTTCACCACCAGAGCATTAAACTGACCCCGCGGGTTGGGCGCCTGTTATGGAAATTGTCCGATTTTCATTTCCATTGATTTCAATGCAATGTAAAGTCAAGCAGTTTCTGTAACGGGCACCCATCCCACAAAGGCATTTTTACTCTTCTGCAGTTAGTTGAAAATGGCCTCCGTCATCTCTAAAGAGATTCATTGGTTAAAATATCTCTTTCCATGCAGGATTTAAAATGCACCATTTTAAATTCTAGGTCATGCCCAGCCAGGTGGTCTCTTGGAGTTCAATGTGCTTTAATAATGCATTCTGATTTTTATGTTACAAAAAGAATGAATGAAAATGAACATATTCAGTGGAGGCTGAGGCCAGCAAGAAACAATATATGAAGGCTAATACAAGCTGCACCTCGATGAAAATGTAGGGGTAAGTCTGCCATTTTTAGATAAAAATATAAGGAAACTAAACTGGATGATCAATACCTTGCCTGATATCTAATCCCTTTTGTGAAGCAGGCAGCTTCTGTTCTTGGAAAGTTCTCGATTCTTTCACAACCTACATTGTGAACAAATCTGACTTTCACCATAACAAGGCTTACACAGGATTAAAATCTTTGCATGCCATGAAATAATGTCTTCCTGTTTGTGGATGAAATGAATTCACAAACCTATCACATGGTCGCCAAGATTTATTTTCAGTTTTGATCAGAAGCTGAGTACAGAAAACATGACCATTCCATCCAAGGGTGGTAGCATTAAAACTCACATCCTGGGATGAACCATTTATTCTAACTGAATTAGCCTTGTGATAGACTTTTATGCCAAGCCAGGCTAGAGTGGTCTTTTGTCCAATATTTATTGAATTGGCTGTACTGATCTCATCGCTTTATTAGACACAGCTCACTGCAGTTTCATTGAAATTGTTTAATGTTCATTTGGCAACGTAGTGGTGAGGATGACCACGTAAGCTCAAAAGTTCAGCAAGTTCTTATCATGCATCTAAAAACATTTTGTGCATTAGATTTGCTGACATGATAGTAATGCTGATAGAATTCATACTTCTAATCTACCTAATGCAGGTACCTCTACATTACATTGGTGTTGAAAAGCCAGGCACTAGGCTTGTTTATTTGCCAATTGATTCCAGCTTTTTATGTTAAACTAACAAAGTGAAGCAATAAAATAGAAGATAAATAAGCTCCCCTGAATGCCTAATGAGCAGACAAACTGACTAGAATGGTATTCAAACATACCAAGCACAAAGCCCTACTCTATGATGAGTTAGCTGGTTTCTGCTGGGGAGCATCTGATACAATTGTCCTCAGTGTTCTGTGGGTAAGGGGTAAGGGTGGGGGGGGGACAGTGAGGGAGGGTAGGAGGGGTAGGGAGGGTAGGGAAGGATAGAGAAGATAGTGGGGTAGGGAGGAGTAGAGAGGGTAGTGGCATGGCGTGGGGTTAGGGAGGGAAAATCAACAGGGTGTTTCCCTTGATCACTAACCCAATGACCATGTTGTACAGTGTGCACGTGTGGACATCAGGCCAGGACAAGATTGGGATTAGCTGTGATGTGCTTCAGAGTTGAATAATCTACCAACACTTGCATCTAGGCTTATTCTTGAAGAATGGCAACTTGATCAAGCTATCGGGGGTGCTATGAAATTCGAGTCTGGGCAGAGTCCTTGGTTTCAAGAGAGGAGGGAAGAAAAATATTTTTTTTTTCAGAAAAATACTGAATAACTACTTCAAAAGTTAATCTGAGTCAAAATCTTTTTTTTAAAGCAATCATGTTTTAATTTCTAGTACTCACAGAGTTAAAAAGCTATGGCCTGGATTTCACGGTCAGTGACGAAGCAATGGTGCATGCCGCTGACCTCGAAGAAAGCTGCTCACAAAGATCTAGCAATCTCTGTAGCGTGAATTTCCCCTTTCTCAACATTAGTTTAAATCTGGCACCAGGTCAAGGGGATCCAGTAATAGCGATGTCATCAAGCGGGGTAAGCAGCCAATCACATTGAAGTATTCTCACAGACAGCAAAATGCACTTCACTTTTAATTCTGTTTTACAGAGAGCAAGATAAATCATTTGTACATATGCATGGGATTAAGGTAGAAGCTGAAATGTCATAAAGAAACTTTAAACAGTTTTTTTTTTAAATGTGGAATTTGTTTATCATAATGGAGAAATGTAACTTTCAACAAATATAAAATTAGTATTTCCGGGCCAGAGAGGTATTTCAGCAATAGTTATGAACTTAGTACATCATTAAGAACCAAGTTACATCTCATTCAAGGGTTTTTACAGCAAAACTAATGGTGTAAGAGAACAGGTTCTTGTTAGTTCAGTGATATCAAATTAATTGCAGTTGGGGTGGGGTGGGGGATTGAGGGGGGGTGGGGTGCTTCAGCAGCGCACCCTGTGGAGAAGCAATGAATCAATGACAGCAACTTCTGGATTTCTGCATTTAACTGCATGTGTGTGGACTCCAGAAGTTGTCTGTTACAGAGGAGCAAAGATGGTGAGTGCTGACAGTTTCAATGTCAAAATCATGCTCCCAAAATTGTCTTGCAAGTAAAAATAAGTTGAATGCATATTAGGAAAATAGCTAGGTATAAAACTTTGTTTTATTAGAATAGACTGGTTATCAGTCTGTAGGCAGGCATGAAACATGGACAATACTCAAGCACAGCTTGTTTACTTCACACTGTCACAACCAGCATGAGTGAGGGACATCATATAATGATATATTGCTTACATAGGCAAGTTACATTCCTTATAACACTGACACTTTGGTTTCCTTTGAAATGCAGAACACCACTCAGCATACACAGTGTGTAACCTGTCACTGTATATAACTGTGGTTGCAGAATTATTTCTCATGTTACAGGAAAAAGTGGATTACCTGGTGGGCACAGTTTATTTCATCCCATAAACATATTGAATCTACTTATAAAACTTATGGACAATTCACAGCCATGTTAAAATCCTATATAAAAACCAAATGTTACCCCAGCAGACAAAGCAGAAGCACTACAGTTATTGAAGAAATGTAAATCATCAGGTCGGAACAGGAGATGCTTTTCTTTTGCTTTGCATTTGCAGGACACTAGTACCCGGTCTCAAACCAAAGGAAATCGGGGTGGAGATTAGTGGGGGTTTCCCTGAAAAAAAAGTCAGACATAATGAGCGGGATTTTCATTCCGGGGTCGGAACCCCGATGTTGCAGTGACTTCCGGGTCCCAACCCCGCATTGCATCGGCAACGCACATGCATTGCAATTTTGATATGTAGAGAAGCTAACTGGCCTAGAGTTGAGTTCACTGCCTAATTAGCGATGGTGGATGCGGGAAGGAGGCAGGATGCAGGCACCAGTGGACCTGACTTAAAGGGCGGGCGTCAGCCACTGCCGCTCATCCAAGGGATGGAAGAAGGAGATGGTAGAGGGAAGTGAAAAGGGAGGCCTCCGTGCCAGGGCAGCTCCTGTTATCTGCCAGTGGCAACAAAAAGCCTGCAAGGCTCACTAACAGGGTATGGATGGAGGTGGCTAAGGAGGTCAGCAGCAGGGGAGTGGTGAGGAGGAACTGGGTGCAGTGCCAGAAACATTTCAATAACCTTCTCAGCTCTGGCAATGTGAGTCCAAAGATAGACCCAGATGTCATGCCTCCTGGTTACCAGTCACCACAGTGCAAAAGAGAGGGGCAGCCTGAGGTACATAGAGTTCTCTAGACCATGGGAGAGATGAGTTCTCAGCAGTCTTGATGACCCATAAGCATAGGTCAGAACCCTAGTGCTGTTGGACAGGAGGTTGGAGTGCAGACTGCAGCAGTGTATGCAAATGGAAAGCAGTGAGTGGTAAGGGAGAGAGGCATTATCCTAATGGCATCTTTATTCAGTAGGCAGGCCAAAGAGGAATTGAACGCTCGGGAGAATGAGGGGGCATGCCTGGACGGTGGGATGCCACAGCTCGCATCCCTGATGCACTTTGAGGAGCTGACCCTTGATTTGGCCAGAGTGTCAAGCTACAGGGATGCTGGGGACGGAGAAATGGGGGTCGACCAGTGAAAACATCTCAAAATCTCCAGGTTCAGGGGATGCATGGCAATGCTCCCCATTCAACAACCTGTCACAGCATGAGCTGTCATCTCATTATTTTTAAACATGAGCTGTGTTGAATGTCCCAATCTCTCATCACCATCTTCTAATATGTCTCCCATAGGGCCAGCTGCAGAGGGTCAGAAGCCCACACAGTGCCAACATGATCCGGAGGAGTCAGAGGTGGAAAACACCCTGGAGACTGCACCATCATATCTTTCTTGCACACCCCCACCAGCGCAGATACTTGCACCTTGGTGGGTCCTCGCACATTATTAGAGAGGGTGGCACAGGATGAAGCGCAAATCACATCAGAACAGGAGGCTAGTGGGGAGGCAGAGTCAGCTGTGGCCAGTAGCCCTTGGAGGATGGAGGGCAGGTGCAGCCCTGATCAGTAGGAAGGAGATTCCGAGTCTAGGGGGTCATGAAACAAGTGGCTGTACCTGGAGAACCAGTGTGAGATGTGGCCACATATCGGAGACAGCTGAGGCACTGCGGAGTCATGGGATGAGAATGGAGGAATCCATTCATCTCATGTGCTCCAAAATGTCTCAGTGCTTTGAACACATGAGTTCTTCCATTGAGAGAGTAGCCAACCTTATGGAGAGCCATATGCAGCATCACTCAGAGTGGATGCAGGAACAGTGCACTGACATGCATGAAATGCATGTCGCAATCTATAGCATTGACTGGTCAGTGGTGCAAATGGCACAAAGAGGCATGGAGTGGATGCCAGCTGTGCCCCAGCTAGTGCTTCCCTCCAGTGATCAAGGGCACCATAAAAGAACAAAGAACAAAGAAAATTACAGCACAGGAACAGGCCCTTCGGCCCTCCAAGCCTGCGCCAATCCAGATCCTCTATCTAAACATGTCGCCTATTTTCTAAGGGTCTGTATTTCTTTGCTTCCTGCCCATTCATGTATCTGTCTAGATACATCTTAAAAGACGCTATCGTGTTCGCATCTACCACCTCCGCTGGCAACGCGTTCCAGGCACCCACCACCCTCTGCATAAAGAACTTTCCACGCATATCCCCGCTAAACTTTTCCCCTCTCACTTTGAACTTGTGACCCCTAGTAATTGAATCCCCCACTCTGGGAAAAAGCTTCTTGCTATCCACCCTGTCTATACCTCTCATGATTTTGTACACCTCAATCAGGTCCCCCCTCAACCTCCGCCTTTCTAATGAAAATAATCCTAATCTACTCAACCTCTCTTCATAGCTAGCGCCCTCCATACCAGGCAACATCCTGGTGAACCTCCTCTGCACCCTCTCCAAAGCATCCACATCCTTTTGGTAATGTGGCGACCAGAACTGCACGCAGTATTCCAAATGTGGCCGAACCAAAGTCCTATACAACTGTAACATGACCTGCCAACTCTTGTACTCAATACCCCGTCCGATGAAGGAAAGCATGCCGTATGCCTTCTTGACCACTCTATTGACCTGTGTTGCCACCTTCAGGGAACAATGGACCTGAACACCCAAATCTCTCTGGACATCAATTTTCCCCAGGACTTTTCCATTTACTGTATAGTTCACTCTTGAATTGGATCTTCCAAAATGCATCACCTCGCATTTGCCCTGATTGAACTCCATCTGCCATTTCTCTGCCCAACTCTCCAATCTATCTATATTCTGCTGTATTCTCTGACAGTCCCCTTCACTATCCGCTACTCCACCAATCTTAGTGTCGTCTGCAAACTTGCTAATCAGACCACCTATACTTTCCTCCAAATCATTTATGTATATCACAAACAACAGTGGTCCCAGCGCGGATCCCTGTGGAACACCACTGGTCACACGTCTCCATTTTGAGAAACTCCCTTCCACTGCTACTCTCTGTCTCCTGTTGCCCAGCCAGTTCTTTATCCATCTAGCTAGTACACCCTGGATCCCATGCGACTTCACTTTCTCCATCAGCCTACCATGGGGAACCTTATCAAACGCCTTACTGAAGTCCATGTATATGACATCTACAGCCCTTCCCTCATCAATCAACTTTGTCACTTCCTCAAAGAATTCTATTAAGTTGGTAAGACATGACCTTCCCTGCACAAAACCATGTTGCCTATCACTGATAAGCCCATTTCCTTCCAAATGGGAATAGATACTATCCCTCAGTATCTTTTCCAGCAGCTTCCCTACCAATGACGTCAGGCTCACCGGTCTATAATTACCTGGATTATCCCTGCTACCCTTCTTAAACAAGGGGACAACATTAGCAATTCTCCAGTCCTCCAGGACCTCACCTGTGTTTAAGGATGCTGCAAAGATATCTGTTAAGGCCCCAGCTATTTCCTCTCTCGCTTCCCTCAGTAACCTGGGATAGATCCCATCTGGACCTGGGGACTTGTCCACCTTAATGCCTTTTAGAATACCCAACACTTCCTCCCTCCTTATGCCGACTTGACCTAGAGTAATAAAACATCTGTTCCTAACCTCAACATCCGTCATGTCCCTCTCCTCGGTGAATACCGATGCAAAGTACTCGTTTAGAATCTCACCCATTTTCTCTGACTCCACGCATAACTTTCCTCCTTTGTCCTTGAGTGGGCCAATCCTTTCTCTAGTTACCCTCTTGCTCCTTATATATGAATAAAAGGCTTTGGGATTTTCCTTAACCCTGTTTGCTAAAGATATTTCATGACCCCATTTCGCCCTCTTAATTCCTCGTTTCAGATTGGTCCTACATTCCCGATATTCTTCCAAAGCTTCGTCTTTCTTCAGCTGCCTAGACCTTATGTATGCTTCCTTTTTCCTCTTAGCTAGTCTCACAATTTCACCTGTCATCCATGGTTCCCTAATCTTGCCATTTCTAGCCCTCATTTTCACAGGAACATGTCTCTCCTGCATGCTAATCAACCTCTCTTTAAAAGCCTCCCACATATCAAATGTGGATTTACCTTCAAACAGCTGCTCCCAATCTACATTCCCCAGCTCCTGCTGGGCTGAGGTGGCAACAGATGGCAATAAAGGAGCCACCCCCAACCCCCGCGAAGTTCCCCCTCCTCCCAAAATATCCTTGTTCACAGTGACAAGAAATGATAGATAGTTCTCATGACTATTCAAGTGCTTGCCTGTGATTGAGGGCCTTTTCTAAGCCTTCCCTCTTTGATGGAACCTCATGCCGCTGTCCCACTGTTCTGAGTGGCTTCCCACTTTGTTTGTGCTTCTTCCTTGCTGTTGTGGTGCAGACCTTGCGTGCATATCAAGCCTTGGAATGGGCTGACAACAAGCTCGTTAAGTGGCATAACTGGCTGTTTAGCGATGTTGGTTGAGTTGGCCCTTCCGGCTCTCGGTGGAACCTTTTAAACTTGGAGTGTGCTGGTAACATGTTGGCAAACGGGCACGCCGATGCAAGGGGTGAGTTTAAGTGCCCGCTCGCCCCCAATCCTGCCTTCCTGGCCAATAAGCCTGTAAAATGGATGTTAATTCCATGGGACATGTCACTTCAGCTCCCATTTTCTTGGGCCTTCCCTTGGTGACCTTCATGGAAAAATGTCCATAGGCAGAAGACCATACAGCTTGCATACAACCCTCTCCTATCACAGTATTTGAGTAGGGCAGGTAGTAGGCACATAGAGGATGATCATTAATGCTGGAGGCGTTCTGGCTGCTGTTTTTAGACTGTAGCTAGTGGACCCAAAGCCAACTGTCATCAGTATTCCTGTAGGTCTGTCAGACAGTTTACTTACTTCCCCTGCCTTTAGATGTAGGGGTGGACCTGCAACAGGGAACGTTGAGCTCATGCAACTGGCCTGAACCCAAAGAGACAATATCAAGAGTGGCTCGTATACGGTAAAAGGTAGAATCCATTTACAGAATTAGGAATACAGAAGTGAAAGTTGAAACTTGAAAAGAAAGGATGGAGGACATCAGTATTTTATCATCACTGTTACCTTCTTCCTCATCAGGAAAAAAAGGAGCTGGTCTTTTCCCTAAATAATCTTGAGGAATGTTTACCTTTTTGCTAACTATATTTTTTTATTCACTGTGAAGCCTGGATGTTCACCTTGCTTGATATGGTTGGGATTGAATATATCAATCTGTTGAATGGATGCGAATGGCAGGTGAGATTTCATGCAGACAGGTGTGATGTAGTGCACATAAGGACAGAAAATAAACAACACACATATTCCATGAATGATGGTGAAATAGCCAAAGATGATGTTAAAAGAGACCTTGGAGTTTTAATAGACTTAGGGCAGAATTTTATTTTGCCCTTGGAGACGGGCAAAGAGGTGGGGGGGGGCCAACCAAACTGGCAGTGGGCGCCATTCCCAACATTACCCAGGCTCCCTGCCATTTTGTCCAGGGTGGAGAAGGCTGAGGACAGCCTTCCCACCCCAGGCCAATTGAGGCCCTTATGTGGTCCATTAATGGCACCTTAAGGGCCTCTTCCTGCCTCTATCTCAATTTTATAGAAGGCGGAGGGGCACACCGTTGTGGGGAGATGCCTCTGAGCAATATAGGGGGGTGGTCCCTCCTTTGGGATAATCCAGGGTCCCTGGAAGTCACCCGGCTGTGATTGCCATCCTCCTGGGAAGCCCCCCCTCCCACCCTCACTAATCCCACCCCCAGCCCGTCGCAGGCCCTGCTGACTCTGACACCACTCATCTGTCCCAGGGCCTTCTGCAGTACCAGCAGTGCCCACTGCTCTCAGTGGTGCTGTCAATACAGCAGAGCTGCCGGCCTTCCGATTGGCCAGCAGCTCTTGGAGGCGGGAGTTTGTACCTTAAGGGGACTGCGTCTCTGATGGTGGTCAGTTAATTGCCCAGCCGCCGTGAAATGGCTTCGGCGGTCTGACAGAAGGCTGAGGTGGGGTCTCCCAATGCCTACTGGCCCGTCTCTGGGACCTGATCGACTAGAATACTAATGGAGCCCTTAGAGTTCAACATATCCAACCAATGCAAAGTGGTAAACAAAGCCAATAGAATGTTGAAAAACATGGCCAAAACAATAGGTCACTAATCAGAAGAAGCCATGACCAAAATGTGTTCAGAGCAGACTTTGAATATTGCTTCCAGTTCTGATCACTAACACAAGAGGAAGATTCAAACACTGGAGGTACAACAGAGAAGAGTCACAAGACTGAACCTTAGTGTCAAAGGTCTGAGTTATGAAGAAAGACTGGAGAATCTTGGGATTTTCATGAAGCGTGTAAGAATTAATCTTATTCACTACGCTTCCTATGCCTCTTATGTGAAAACTCTGGAATGTTTGAATTGAAGTCTGAAACAATAGAATTCATAGACAATAGAATCTTTCTGGGTCAATGAATTAAGATTTGCTGAATAACTTTCCTTATCTATAGATATCTTGTGATCTTGTGTGCTTGCAAAAGAAGCTGATTTATGCTTCTGATCAATTGCAAAGTCAAACATTAAATGCACAGTGATGAGGTGTTGGTGGTTCTGCAGGAATTTTTAAGTGTTCCTAATATGTAAAATCAAAGAACAATTACAGCCCAGAAATAGGCCATTTGGTTTATCAAAGTCTGCACTAGTGTCAGCCTTCACAAATCTAATTCCATTCTTCTGTTCAATGCCTATTTCTTTAATGTTTCTCTTTTTAGAGCAACTGTTTCAATCCCTTTTAAAATAATTTATGGATTATGCTTCAACAATGGTTTGTAGCAGAGAATTTCATATTCTGTTTACACTCTGAATATTTCTTTCTGACCTTCTCCTAATTGTTTTTGCGATTATGTTAAATTTTTGCTCTTTTGTTACCAGTTTTCTAACCAGTTGGAACAATCTAACATTATACCTTATTGCAATACTTCATAAGCTTTAAGATCTCTATCAGGTTACTCCTTAGCCTTATTATCTTAAGTGAGAAATCTCCACTCAAAAATTTCTCTTCGTAATTGAAACCCCTCATCACTGGTAACATCTTGGTGAATGTATGCGGCACCATTTCTGTTGCTTTTATATCCTCCCTAAAATGCAATGTACAAGCTTTACACAGAAGTCCAACTCTGGTCTAACTCAGGTCATGCACACATTCAATATTATCTCCTTACTTTTCTGCTCTATGTTTCTATATACAAGATAAAATATTTCATTAGCCTTTTAATGACCTTATCTGGTGGCACAGTCATCATCAATGACCTGTGTATCTCCACACTAAGATCTGCTCCATTTAAAATGTTACAAAGGTGTTTTCCCATTCACAATTCTTACTCCATTCATACTCCAAAAATGTATTACGTTAGACTTTTCTATATTGGACTTAATTTGCCACCTAGTTCCCCATCCAGTTAGCCTATGTCCTGCTGCAGCCTTTCACAATTCTCAGTTTTGTCATACTATCAAGCTGTGTCATCAATTATAACACATTTGACACAACATAATTTTTTTTAACAGGAGCAATAGAATTTCCCACACTTATTCCATGTTTTGAGAGAGATGCAGCTAGCTAAATAATTGATACATTATATTTTTCAAAAAGGATGGGAATTAGCAGCACATAGTTAAGCAAACTGCTGTTAAAAACAGCATGTACAATATATATGACATGCTTTAAACATGTACAACATATGTAGAAAAAGAAGCAGCAGACACAGGAAAGATAAATCAACATCTGAGGAGCGAACAGTCCATTGACTTTTCAGGGTTGCACCCTTGTTCAGTTCTGCAGAACCCGAAACATTGTTACCTCCACAGACGCTGACAGACCTGCTGTGTATTTCAAATGCTTGCTGTTATTTGTTTCAGCATTTTACTTTTTAACCATATTGTGTGTTCTTTATTCTTCAAAGCCAAGCCAGCTCTGTTTAATTCATAGTTCTAAATACGGAATAAAGTTCTAAACTGTAGTAAGAAAGAAACCAACACAAAATGGTGTCAATCACTAACTGTCACACTACAAATCCAGGTCCAATATTCCCTCGTCAAACACAGTGCCATTTTATTTATTTCTTTTGACCTTTGGTCAGTGTAATGCAGCACATCTTGAATAAATAAAATAGTTCTGAAAGGATATACATCAACATTACATTTTCAGAAATATCTCAGAATCCTTGTAGTAATTGTGCAGCTGATAATATTGATATTATGTAAATACATTTCTGTTTAATTTTTTTGGCACGTGGCATGCTTTAGTTAGTCATTGATTTCAATACTGGGAGAAGATTTCTCTGTTGTAAAATTATAAAACTAATTCCCTCATCGACTTCTTTGAAGAAAAGCGAAAAGCTGGCTTAATATCTACTGGTACAGCGCAATTGCTTCAGTTCTTAGCTTATGTAAAGTCTCACGATGCCTTTTGTGGTATTTGTCAGTTTTTACACTTCATGCACCAGTAGCAATATTAATGTACATGGCTTTTTTTTTCATCCAACCGCTATTTTGTGACAAAGAGTGCAACAATTTCTTTTTAAGCTGGACTGCACAAAAATAATGGGGTACCTCAGTAACTTAATTGAATCTCAACAAAATCAAATTACAAAAGCTTTTCCATTAGAGTTAGAATAGCTTAAACATAAACCATGCTTGCATTTACATATAAACTCTGTGATCACTGGCATGCATAGCTCTGAAGACGGAGGTCAGCTTGCACCAGTGTCCATTTTGGAACTGATTTCACTTGCTTTTTTGTCAATTGAAACACAGAAGCACATAGCAGCACACTTGCTTCCTTCGGGAAAACAATTGATTTTCTAAAGAGTGAGCACTGGCTTTTGATGTAAGCTATGGGTGGTGTGTTACCAGTGATGTGTGGTCAGTAAGTCTCTTGAAGTATGATGAAAAAAATAAAGTATTACTGAAAGTACTGAACACCACAAAGTGCAAATACATGCATATTCAATTAAAAAAAATAGTTTACATAAACAGCAGAATCACCGATGCACTGGGATTTTAATTATGTGCTTAACACATTCATTTCCAAGCTCCAGTTCCAAGTAGTTATAGGTCTGAAAAATATATATAATTGACAATATTTATGAGTCTTTGCTGCTTTTGAGTCTGAGCCAAATTCTTCATCTATGCTGCATTGAAATTACAGATCTATGGAATACCTATGGATAGCCTAGCTCACCTCACTTAAAATGTCCTTTTTACATTCACTTAGTTGTAGTTGTAAAATTGAAAGTGGGCCAAAGCACTGTCTGGAAATGGGATACTGAACTAAGAAACAATGCCAAGAAGCCAGGTAAGACTCATCTTGCAAAAAAAAATGTAGTACAGTTAGCCATGGTGACTGTGCATGAATCAGCATGGATATAATTATACAATGAAACATTATCTATTTAAACAGGCAACAGTGTGGACCATCAGTTAACATAATCATGACAGGTTTTTCCTAGTCTCTTCTCAATTACTGCATCAGAAACACGTGATGTTAACTGCAATAATCACAGAATGTCAATAATGGATCACACACAACATTTTACAAGATTGGCAGCACATGTTAATCGCTAGACAGTTTGCCCATTACTGCTGTATCACTAATGCCACTGTTGTACACGAATCATTACACCTCTCCGCATTGTGTTATCAAACTCACACTGAGTCCAATTAAAAGAATCCGCAATGTGAAAGTACTCGTGCTTGGGTTCACCATGTTACTACTATATACTTTGTCGTAAACAACCTGTTCTCTCAACAATGTCAGCTGCTGCTTGTGCCAAATATTATGACATTGATAATGGACTTGTGGCATAAAATCCCAGTAGAGCAGTGCCCATGACTCTTGCTTGCATTGATGAACTGCATCTAGTGCTTCCTTCATAAACCCTTTAAATTTTCACACAGGCCCAGTAGCAGCAACTGCATTTCTAAACTTAGATCTCCATGTTCTCTCTATGTCTGGCCAATCCATGGAAATGACATGTGGCAGGAAGATTCTGTCCTCGATTCTGTAGTGTAATGGCAACGGCATACAGAAACATACATAAAATGAAGTTGGTATAGTCTTTATTTCATTTATACATTATTACCAACACTAAAATATTTTGTAATTTTTGTGGTCAGCAAAGATTTGTGCAGTGCTAACTTGCAAGCTGTGGCCATGTTAATATCAGCTAAATCTTCATAGCCACAGACTATTCTTCAATGTGACAGATCATGACTGTATGAACACTTCCAAGGTTTATGGTATCACATTTAAAAACTATGGTCAGAATAATTATAATTCCTATAGATGGAAACACATATTGTTGACCTTCAAGACCACAAATAATAGAGAAACATGATTTTTGATTACTGTTCTATGTTTCACAATTCAATATTTACCTTTCAGTCTGCTAGTCTTGTTTAAAGGAGAATATGAGGTACTTGTTTCTTTTTCCTAGCTTGCTAGTAATACTTGAAATGCTGCTGCTTTTCAGCAGCAAAAGAGATGTTTTTGGATAATTTACCTTTTTAATAACTCATCACCACATTTATTATCTGTCTAGTTCAGTGCATGTTGGAGGGCACCCTGCTCCTGCAGAGAAGAAACTGACTTAGTTAAACAGGAAACAGGGCATATGAACCGAAACAGCGCCCTGTCTAAACAATGAAGAATACTGCTTTGCTTAGGTCAGTTCTAAATTATTACCTAAAACTTCTTCCAGGTTTGCTGATAATATACATCCTTTTGTACCATGGGTTGTTCAGCGTCTGGACTAAGCATAATGCAAAATAATTATTTCTATATTTGTGATAATATTAACTCTATTAGTATACTTACATCTTGCATATTTGCCTATTGACTTAGGTTACTACATATATGTCAGTATATGACAGTCTGCTTCTAAAGATCTTGACAGATGAAAAGGAAAAATCTGTAAGAACTGAACTTCACATGCAGTTCAGCTGTATCCCCCTTTCCTTACCGAGGAGGATTTATTCCAGCATAACACACAAACATATTGGATGAAGACAATAATTAGCATGGACTATTACGATAAACACGCACTATATGTGCACATCATATTGATGGGGCCGTCAAGTAAACCAAGTATTGGTTCAAAAAATTGTTATATTTTAATGAAGTTCAAAAATGACTTCATTAGACCAGGTTTTGGTTTATATTTTTTGTGTTTAACCAATTCATGCAATTATTTATTTATTTTTCACAGCTGACTGACTTAATGATGTATTTAATCCTTCAGACCAATAGAGTTTAATGATTACAATAACACTTAGCTAAAAGTGTTACTGTCAGGCAAACCCCCCTCACCTACCAAGATTGAGGCACACATTATTTCGCCACATGAACATTAAAACTTAAAATGTGCAAGCCCATGACTGGGGTGGCACAGTGGCGCAGTGGTTAGCCTAGCAGCTCCAGGGACTCGGGTTCAATTCTGGGCACTGCCTGTGCGGAGTTTGCAAGTTCTCCCTGTGACCGCGTGGGCTTTCGCCAGGTGCTCCGGTTTCCTCCCGCAGCCAAAGACTTGCAGGTGATAGGTAAATTGGCCATTGTAAATTGCCCCTAGTGTAGGTAGGTGGTAGTGAATATGGGATTACTGTAGGGTTAGTATAAATGGGTGGTTCTTGGTCGGCACAGATTCGCTGGGCCGAAGGGCCTGTTTAAGTGCTGTATCTCTAAATAAATAAAATAAAATAAAAATAAACCAGTTGGTGACGTGACTGCATGCTGGCCAACTAGGGGAGTTTTGAACTGGAAAAGCAGATTTTTAAATCAGAAAGCTCCTGGCTGCTGGTTTGATAAGACCTCTCTCCTGTCTGCTCTGATCTTGCTCTCACCAGCTTCAGAAACCATTGAAGACGTGTAAACTCAAAGAGAGAAAAGTCTCCTACGTGAACAAGGTTTAAGAAGAATACTGGGGCTCCAACAAAACGCAAGACCATATCTTCAATAAAGGACTACAGCAAGCTGGAAGCACAGTAACAAGATATTGCCTCAAACTGCTCCACTTTATCTTTTCTTCTCTTTTCTGTCCCTATCTGCATGTGCATATCGCGTGTGCTTGCTAGCGTGGGCGCATCATATATCCGCAGGTGTGAACCGTATTAGAATTTAAATTTAAATAAAATTTCATCTTCTTTAAACCTCAGAAAACCTGGTGTGTTTGTTTCTTTGCCTTATAATTGGAAAGTTGTCAACAAGGATTCACAAAGTGGGGGGGAGCTCAAAACATATTGTGTTTGAAAATAAAACCCTGTTGTAATAAGACCAAGTGAAGGTAGTAACAGACCCTTAGACACCTTTCTTTGCCTGGTCGTAACAGAAATTTGGAGACTTGTCCGGGGTTTTTACCCACCGACAAACGAATGAGATTGGAAGTGGGAAGCCAAATTGTTCCCAATCAAAAAGAGCAAAAATTAATACAGGTTTTCTTGTGGTTATGTGTGATTGAATACTAACATGTCCGCAACTGAAGCGAGTAGCTCTCCAAGCCAGGGTGAGGTAACTTGGGATAAGTTAAAAGCACAGTCTATGGAGGAGTTGAGGAAAATGGCTGAGCAGTGTGGGATCACTGCATGTGGCAAGGCTAGGAAGTCTGAACTCCTAAGGCTAGTTGCCAACCATTTTTCCCTTGAATCTGAAGAAGCAGAAGCAGGGTTAGAAACAGAATCTGACAGGGTATTGTTAGCAAAGATACAATTGGTACAGAGGAAACTTGAATTTGAGGAAAGGGAGAGGGAGAAAGAGAGAGAGAGAGAGAGAGAAAAAGAAAATTCTGGAAAGAATCCGAAGAGAGAGAGCTGAAGCGGCTTGAGTTATCTAGGGGGCGACAGTGTAACCCCAATGAAAGCATGGCCAATATGGAGGAGCACAATTCAGGGCTGGTACAAGATTGCTAAAACTCGCTCAATTCATTCCAAAATTCAATGAGGAAAATGTGGAAGCATTTTTCATGTCTTTCAAGAAACTGGCAAGGCAGCTAAAATGGCCAGCTGAGACCTGGTCTCTTTTACTGCAAAGCAAACTAACCGGAAAAGCCCATGAGGTTTATTCCTTGTTGCCAGATGTGAGTTCATCAAGTTATGAACTTACCAAAAATGCTATCCTCGGGGCATATGAATTAGTACCTGAAGCCTTTCGCCAAAAGTTTAGAACACTCAAAAAGCAAGCCAATCAAACTTATCTGGAGTTTAAAAGAAGTAAGCAGCTGGCTTTTGACCAGTGGCTGAGGGCTTTAAAAATCCAACTCAGCTACGAGACTCTCAGAGAAGTAATCCTGTTAGAGGAATTTAAAAACTCTCCCATTCTCAATAAAAACCCATGTAGAAGAGCAGCGGGATCAGAGAGCCCAGCAGGCGGCCGTTCTGGCCGATGAGTTTGCTTTAATTTATAAGTCGGTTTCCCAGGGAGAACCTTTCCTAATCACCCTTGCAAATCTGAAAAGGACGAAGGGCGGGAAGGTGATATCTGCCCAGGCAGTCCTGGAAGAGAAAGGAAAGCAGGAGACACAGGGGGCCCTCCTCCAGCCAAAAAGGAAGGTGCTCTGAGCAAGAGTGAGTCCCGGAGACCTGTGTGCTTCCATTGTAATAACGCAGGGCATTTTAAAGCTGACTGCTGGAAACTAAAGGGGAAACCGGTAGGGTTAATCAGGGCACTCCCACTCTGTGAAGACGGGGCCCTGATGGGAAACACAGAACAACCGTATGAGAGTTTAAGTTTAAGTTTTAATAACATTTCATCTTCTTTAAACCTCAGAAAACCTGGTGTGTTGGTTTATGTGCCTTATAATTGGAAAATTCTGAACAAGGATTCACAAAGGGTGGGGGGGGGGGGGTGGTGGTGGTGGTGGTGGTAGCTCAAAACACTGTATTTAAAAATAAAACCCTGTTACAATAAGACCAGGTGAAGATAGTAACAGACCCCTAGACACCTTTCTTGCCTGGTCGTAAATCTACAATTATTACCCTTGATAGCACTGGATTTTCATCTCTTCACTTATTGCAAATAGCTCCCTGTTTTTTTAAAAAGAAATGCTACCCTTAGGATCAGATAGTACATTAAACGCATTGTATCATGTAATGGTAACCTAGTTTTAACACAAGTTCACATAAAGATTGTTTTGCAAACATACAAATAACGTAAAACAGGTGTTCAAAGGTAAAGGCTTTACCCAGTCTCCTGAGTATCGGAAATTAATTTGAAATCTATTCCTCCAATCAATACAAAATTCATTTCTTTTGTTAACATATCTGGTGTCCTAATTGGTGCTCATGGTGCATAGATTGTTCTCTCCACTTAACTATATTGTTACTATATCAATCTTCTTTTGACTCAGTTAAATGGTGATTGAATTCACCTAAATATTAAAAACAATTAGCCAGTACCACTGGATAGTAAACCAACAAGATAGCGAATCAGAATAGCCCTAGAAAAGATACCACTGGTGGCCATTTACATGCTACTGTAAATGCATTATGGAACTTGCTGCTCATTATTCAAATGAAATGCATTTGTGTCAGGACCTAACATAAGAAATAAGAGCAGGAGATACAACCCCTCGAGCCTGTTCCGCCATTCAATAAGATCATGGCTGTTCTTCAACCTCAACTCCACTTTCTACCTGATCCCCGTATCCCTTGGTTCCATTAGAATCCAAAAATCTATTGATGTCAGTCTTGAATATATTCAATGACTGAGCATCCACAGTCCTCTGGAGTACAGAATTCCAAAGATTCACAATTCTCTGAGTGAAGAAATTTCTCCTCATCTTAGTCCTTAATGGTCGAGGTCAAATCCTATGCTGCCTAGTTCTAGACTATGCCCCCTAGTTCTAGACTCTTCAACCACAGAAATTGCTTCTCAGAATCTAACCTGGAAGCCCTCTCAGAATAGTCTGTTTCAATGAGATTACTTCTCATTCTTCTAACTCCAGATAGTATAGGTCCATTCTACCCAATCTCTTCTCATAGGATATCATCTCAGGAATCAATCTAGTGACCCTTCATTGCACCCCCTCTAAGCCAAGTAGATCCTTCCATAGGTTGGAAGACCAAAACTGTACACAGTACTCCAGGTGTAGTACCACCAAAGCCCTGTACAATTGAAACAAGACTTCCTTATTTTTGTACACCAACTCCTTTGCAATAAAGACCAACATGCCATTTACCTGTTCTGATGAAAGGTCACGCAGACCGGAAACATTAACTCTGTTTTTCTCTCCACCGATGCTGCCTGACTTGCTGAGTATTTCCAGCATTTTGTGTTTTTGTTTCAGATTTCCAGCATCTGCAGTATTTTGCTTTTGTATGCCATTTGCTGTCCTAATTGCGTATAGTACCTGCATGTTAACCTGTGTTTCATCTACAAGTACACCCAAATCTCTCTGATTTTAGGCAATGTGTGCTAGCACTTAAATGTGGAGCATTTTGCTCAGCTGCTTTAAAAATCCTATATGCTCCTCAGCTCAATGTTACATTCACATGAAAATGTTACAGTCTTATGTCAATACAGAGAAGATCAGAACTAACCAAGAAACAAATCTAACTATAATGCTTAATACAAACTATACAAGCATAGAAACTTGAATTGTAGTTTACTCTTTGCTTCTGATTTCAAAACTCCTGGTTGATTGTACAAATTAAAACAAGTACCCTGGTTCTAACAATAACTAAAGATGTTGGAAATACTCAACAGGCCAGGCAGCACCTGTGATGGGAACAGACATGTTAATATTTTGTGTGGAGACTCTCCCATCATTCTCAATGTTCTAACACCACAGAAGTATAAATTGGCCTTTTACTCATCAAAAATGTCCATGTCAGTAA
Organism: Heterodontus francisci; assembly: GCF_036365525.1. NCBI lineage: Eukaryota > Metazoa > Chordata > Chondrichthyes > Heterodontiformes > Heterodontidae > Heterodontus > Heterodontus francisci. Next base: position 63,155,224 of record NC_090389.1, read on the forward strand.
ATTGGGATCGGAATCAGTGGGCTGGATTTTCTCAGTCCTTTGATGCCGTTGGTCATGGCGGGGAGGCCCGCCACGACCCAAGATGCTGAGAAGGCCCCGCCGGATAATAGCGGCAGGAGTGAGGCCTCGGTGCAGCACCCCTGCCGCTAAGTGGTAGGGCCTTCAATAAAATATTGAAATGAGGTTAATAAAAATGCAAATCAACTTACCTGCTCCCGGCGGCTGTCCCACACCGATTTTACGGTCACTGGCCGCAACACACATGGCTTCGGAACTCCGTATGGAGTTCCAAGGCAAGACACTGGTGGGGAGAAATAAAACTATCAGGGCAGTGTGGGTGGGGGGGGGGGGGGATCGGTGGGGAGAGCGGTGGGGAAAACAATCTTTATTGGTTGTGGGGATGGTGGGAAGGGGCTTAGGATCAAAGGGAATAAAGTTCGGGGGTGGGGGGAGGTCGTGAGTGACAATCTACTTTTTTGAAAGGGATAGGGCATAAAACTAAGTATTTATGCATTGGGCGGTGGGCGGGGGGGAGAGGGGTTTACAGGTGGGGACAAACCTTTTTGAAATTTTTATGGACCGGCATCTTTAAATATGTAAATCTCTCCCGAAGGGCTTGAAGCCCTTTAAAAATGGCGCCAGTGCCTGCGCAGTAGCACTGGACGTCGTTGCCAATGACGTGGCGGCCGCCCCCTCTATGTCATCGGGGGAAGCCGCTCTGCCGCCTTCATTTAAATGAGCCCCCATACGTAATATCACGGGGGCTCTGCGGCAGATGCTTAGTGCGGGCAGGCATTCAACCCACGATGTGCGGCTAATAAAATTTAGCCCAGAATCTTCACTGATCTGCTTAATTCCCTGCAGCTTCCCTCTCTCCAGAACTGTATCGATGTTCTTAGCTGTTACCTGACTAGTTAATTGGTTGTTTAGGTACCTCAGAGTTGTAAAATGAACATTATTGTCGGAAGCACTGATTAGCTCTGTCAGAACAAAACCTGGCTATTGAAATCATTTGGAACAAAGTCAGCCAGCAGAAAACTGAAGCAATTAGTGTTTCTATTACTCAAAACTGTTAAAATAAACAAAAAGGACTAACAGCCCTTTTTTGAGAAGTAGAAAACCGTCACTTACCCCCAATGAGGGGCCCAATGAGTTCAGAGTTACAGAAAGGAAAAAGTACTGAGAATGAAAGAGAAAATCGCACTTCTTGGAGGCAGTTTTAGTTCTGGAGTAGATGTGGCAATTATGTTTGAGTTTGGAGGAAAAAGTGAGATCAAGAATGCTAATATATGAAGAATGACTAGGCCAGAGATGGTAGCTGTTGGTTAAACTTACGTGAGACATGGAGAAATCATCTTTCAAGAATTGAAAAAGTAAGAGTTTCATTATCCCATTGAAGGACATAGAAAATATTCAGATGTATTGAATCAGCCATTGCACTGGGTGAAGTTGTGAGCACTGAGGGCACAGACAATTTGATGAAAGTTAATGAATGCAGAGCAGAATCACCAAAAAGCGATGAATGGAGTTGAATGATGAAAGAGCAGGTAATTAATGTGAAGGAAGTAGTGGAAAAGAAGCAAAAGCTCTGAGGTATCCCTTAGTTGATGGAAAAGAGTCAGAAAATGATAGAAGTTGGAAATGGTATAGGGCAGAAGTAATCTAGAGGTATAGATACTGAAAATGATTAAAGGGATATATTAGTGAGGTTCAAATATTAGAGGATCAAGAAATCTAGGGGAATAAAACTCAATGCCGGTCATAATAACCGAACAAAACAGATGGAGATTTCCTCACAGGTGTTGTTGTAAAAGAGATACTAATACATAATTTTTTCTCTTTTTGCATCTCTACAGGCAGCAATGGAAACAAATTGAATCCCCCTATTTTTAATATAGGTGGTGTTAAAGCTTATCCAATCTGTCTTCAAAAAGAAGGGTCATAGCCTTAATTATACTGCAAGCATTGTTTTTGCATCCAGTTTTAGTGGTAATGGGTAACATGATTAGGACATGCCTCCTACTGGTTTTAATAATACGGTGGCACTATAGTATTCTGAAGTAATTAGCTCAGTCACCAAGCAGCAATAGCAAAGGCAGTTGGCATCTTAGGTTAGTCCCTGCTGCTGAAGAAATGGATCTGAGGAAGAAGAATACAGCTGCACACACATAGTAAAGATACACAGTTCTCAGAATAGCATTGGATCAGCAATTTCAAATTCAGCAAGAAGATTCTTCTGACTATGCCAGGAGTTGCAGGAACCAGGAGAGCCCAAGATGTTCAGATTCGCACACAGCTCACTAATAAAACATTAAAACACTACCTTTTAAAAACAGTTTACTGTCAACACAGAGAGCAGGGAAACAAAGCCACCGGGGTGAGTATACAGGTAAGCTTTTAATTTAATTTAAATCAATCATAGCATCAAACATCACAGGCAAGCAGGTAGGTGATTGGTTTGGGAAGAAGCTATCTGTTTGGTGAGTATCTGGTAAGTGATTAAGGTCCATTCTAATCCTAACGTTTATAATAGTAAAGGAACTAGTGGTAAGCTTAATAAAATATATTTTAAAAAAAGGAAAATAAAATAAATAATTGAATAAAATAATTAAGTAGTTAATTAAAACACATTGAGGATGGCAGGACAGGTGATATGTCACGGCTGCAGCATGTGGGAGCTCCTGGATGCCACTGTGATCCAGGGCAAACACATCTGCAGTAAATGTTTGTGGCTCGAAGAGCTTCGGCTCAGAGTCATTGAACTGGAGTCCAAGCTGCAGACACTGCGACACATCAGGGAGGGGGAGAGTTACCTGGATATTTTGCACCAGGAGGTGGTCACACCCCTTCAGATAGGGTCTTCTGATTTGGTCAGTGGTCAGGGACAGGAGAGTGTGGCTGCAGCTGAGGCAGGTAAGGGGACCCAGAGGACAGGAGTGCTGGAGCCTCAGCCTTTGCGATTGTCCAACAGGTTTGAGATTCCTTCAGCTTGTTTGGATGAGAATGGAGGTTGCAGGGTGAATGAGCAACCTGACCATGGGACAGGAAGCCATTCAAGTGAAGGGAGAAAAAAGGAATGTAGTGGTAGTTGGGGACAGTATAGTTGGGGGGATTGACACTGTTTTCTGCAGCAAAGTGTGAGAGTCCCGACGTCTGTGTTGCCTGCCCGATTCGGGACACCTGCACAGGGCTGGAGAGGAACTTACAGTGGGAGGGGGAGGATCCAGTTGTCGTGGTCCATGTAGGTACCAACAACATAGGCAGGACAAGGAAAGAGGTTCTGCATAGTCAGTATGAGGAACTAGGTGCCAAATTAAGAAGCAGAACCTCAAAGGTAATAATCTCTGGATTATTACCTGAGCCACGTGCAAATTGGCATAGGGTAAATAAGATTAGAGAAATTAATGCGTGGCTCAAAGCCTGGTGTGGTAGAAGTGGGTTCTGGTTTGTGTGACACTGGCACCAGTACTGGGGAAAGTGGTGGCTGTACCGTTGGGACAGTCTACTCTTGCACCGTGCTGGGGCCGGTGTTCTAATGAGCTGCAAAACAAGGGAAGTAGAGAGGATTTTAAGCTGAATAGTGGGGGCAAGGGATCAAATTTGGGAAGATATGGTAAATCAAGGAGTAGAGACAAGGCAAGAGAGAAAGGTATTAATATGGGAAATGATTAACAGAATGTGATTGGAAGGGGCAGAGCAAACAAATCTAAGAGTAAATCAACAGATAAGGCTAGAGGTTACAAAAACAATAAAAGGACAAAACTAAAGGCTCTGTATCTGCATGCACGTAGCATTCGAAACAAAACGGATGAACTGAGACCGCATTTCAGAGACATGGCTGCAGAACGACACAGATTGGGACCTGAATATTGAAGGGTACCTGGCATTTAGGAAGGACAGGAAGCTTGGTAAATGTGGAGGGGTAGCTCTGTTAATTAATGATGGTATTAGCGCAATAGAGAGGGATGACCTATGTTCAGGAGACCAGGATGTAGAAGCAGTTTGGGTAGAGATGAGAAATCATAAAGGCAAGAAGTCACTTGTGGGTGTGGTGTACAAGCCACCTAACATTAACCACACTGTAGGACGGGTATAAAGGAAGAAATGGGGAGGTAGTGGCGTAGTGGTATTGTCACTGGACTAGTGACCCAGCGTATTGCTCTGGGGACATGGGTTCAAATCCCACCACAGCAAAAGGTAGAATTTGAATTCAATTAATAAATCTGGAATTAAAAAACTAGTCTAATGATGGCCATGAAACCATTGTCGATTATTGTAAAAACCCATCTGGTTCGCTAATGCCCTTCAGGGAAGGAAATCTGCTGTCCTTACATGGTCTGGTCTGCATGTGACTCCAGACCCACAGCAATGTGGTTTACTCTTAAATGCCCTCTGATATGGCCTAGCAAGCCACTCAGTTTATCTAACCACTACAAAGTCAATAAAATAGGACGGACTACCCGGCATCGACCTAGGCATTGGACACGACAATGGCAAACCCAGCCATGTCGACCCTGCAAAGTCCTCCTTATGAAAATCTGGGGTCTTGTGCCAAAGTTGGGAGAGCTGTCCCACAGTCTAGTCAAGCAACAGCCTGACATAGTCATACTCACGGAATCATACCTTAGAGTAATGTCCCAGACACTGCCATCACCATCCCTGGGTATGTCCTGTCCCACCAGCAGGACAGCCCCAGCAGAGGTGGCGGCACAGTGATATACAGTCAGGAGGGAGTTGCCCTGGGAGTCCTCAACATCAACTCCAGACCCCATGAAGTCTCATGGCATCAGGTCAAACATGGGCAAGGAAACCTCCTGCTGATTACCATCTACCACCCTCCCTCAGGTAATGAATCAGTACTCCTCCATGTTGAACACCACTTGGAGAAAGCACTGAGGGTGGCAAGGGCACAGAATGCACTCTGGGTGGGGGACTTCAATGTCAATCACCAAGAGTGGCTCAGTAGCACCACTACTGACTGAGCTGGCCGAGTCCTAAAGGACGTAGCTGCTAGAGTAGGTATGTGGCAGGTGGTGAGGGAACCAACAAGAGGGAAAAACATACTTGACCTCATCCTCACCAATCTGCTTGCTGCAGTTGCATCTGTCCATGACAGTATTGGCAGGAGTGATCACCGCACAGTCCTTGTGGCGACGACGTTCCGCCTTCATATTGAAGACACCCTCCATCGTGTTGTGTGGCACTATCACTGTGCTAAATGGGATAGATTTCGATCAGATTTAGCAACTCAAATCTGGGCATCCATGAGGTGCTGTGGGCCATCAGCAGCAGCAGAATTGTACTTAATCACAATCTGTAACCTCATGGCCCGGCATATTCCTCACTCTAGCGTCATCATCAAGCCAGGAGACCAACCCTGGTTCAATGAAGAGTGCAGGAGGGCATGCCAGGAGCAGCACCAGGCATACCTCAAAATGAGGTGTCAACCTGGTGAAGCTACAACACAAGACTGCCAAACCGCGTAAACAGCATGCAATAGAAAGAACTAATCGATCCCATATCCAATGGATCAGATCTAAACTTTGTACTCCTGCCACATCCAGCCATGAATGGTGGTGGACAATTAAACAACTAACTGGAGGAGGTGGCTCCACAAATATCCCCATCCTCAATGATGGGGGAGCCCAGCACATCAGTGCAAAACATAAGGCTGAAGTATTTGCAACAATTGATGATCCATCTCGGCCTCCTCCTGAATTCCCCAGCAACACAGATGCCAGACTTCAGCCAATTTGATTCACTCCGCGTGATATCAAGAAACGACTGAAGGCACTGGATACTGCAAAGGCTATGGGCCCTGACAATATTCCGGCAATAGTACTGAAGACCTGTGCTGAAGTACTTGACTCGCCCCTAACCAAGCTGTCCCAGTACAGCTACAACACTGGCATCTATCCTGCAATGTGGAAAATTGCCCAAGTATGTCCTGTACACAAAACCCGGCCAATTACCGCCCCATTAGTCCTATCTCAATCATCAGTAATGTCTTGGAAGGTGTCATCGACTGTGCTCTCAAGCGGTACTTGCTGAGCAATAACCTGCTCAGTGACACTCAGTTTGGGTTCCGCCAGGGCCACTCAGCTCATGACCTCATTACAGCCTTGGTTCAAACATGGACAAGAGAGCTGAACTCAAGAGGTGAGGTGAGAGTGACTGCCCTTGACATCAATGCAGCATTTGGCCGAGTATGGCAAAACTGGAGTCAATGGGAATCAGGGGGAAAAGTCTCTGCTGGTTGGAGTCATATCTAGCGCAAAGGAAGATGGTTGTGGTTGTTGGAGGTCAATCATTTCAGCTCCAGGACATCACTGCAGGTGTTCCTCAGGGTAGTGTCCTAGGCCGAACCATCTTCAGCTGCTTCATGAATGACCTTCCTTCAATCATAAGGTCAGAAGTGGGGATGTTTGCTGATGATTACACAATGTTCAGCATCATTCATGATTCCTCAGATATTAAAGCAGTCCATGTAGAAATGCAGCAACACCTGGACAATATCCAGGCTTGGGCTGATAAGTGGCAAGTAACATTCATGGCACACAAGTGCCAGGCAATGACCATGTCCATCAAGAGAGAATTTAACCATCTCCCTTTGACATTCAATGGCATTACGATCGCTGAATCCCCCACTATCCACATTCTAGGGGTTACCATTGATCAGAAACTGAACTGGAGTAGCTATATAAATACCATGGCCCCAAGAGCAGGTCAGAGGCTAGGAATCCTACGGCGAGTAACTCACCTCCTGACTCTTCAAAGAACAGTACAGCACAGGAACAGGCCATTCGGCCCTCCAAGCCTGCGCCGATCTTGATGCTTGTCTAAACTAAAACCTTCTGCACTTCCGGGGACCGTGTCCCTCTATTCCCATCCTATTCATGTATTTGTCAAGATACCTCTTAAACGTCGCTATCGTACCTGCTTCCACCACCTCCCCCGGCAGCAAGTTCCAGGTACTCACCACCCTCTGTGTACAGAACTTACCTCGCACATCCTCTCTAAACTTTGCCCCTCGCACCTTAAACCTATGTCCCCTAGTAATTGACTCTTCCACCCTGGGAAAAAGCTTCTGACTATCCACTCTGTCCATGCCACTCATAACTTTGTAAACCGCTATGATGTCGCCCCTCCACCTCCGTCGTTCCAGTGAAAACAATCCAAGTTTATCCAGCCTCTCCTCATAGCTAATGCCCTCCAGACCAGGCAACATCCTGGTAAACCTCTTCTGTACCTTCTCCAAAGCCTCCACGTCCTTCTGGTAGTGTGGCGACCAGAATTGCACGCAATATTCTAAGTGTGGCTTAATTAAGGTTCTGTACAGCTGCAGCATGACTTGCCAATTTTTACACTCTGTGCCCCAACCGATGAAGGCAAGCATGTCGTATGCCTTCTTGACTACCTTATCCACCTGCATTGCCACTTTCAGTGACCTGTGGACCTGTACACCCAGATCTCTCTGCCTGTCAATACTACTAAGGGTTCTGCCATTTACTGTATACGTCCCACCTGTATTAGATCTTTCAAAATGCATTACCTCACATTTGTCCAGATTAAACTCCATCTGCCATTTCTCCGCCCAAGTCTCCAACCGATCTATATCCTGTTGTATTCACTGACAATCCGCATCACTATTCGCAACTCCACCAACCTTTATGTCTTCCAAGCCTATTCAACATCTACAGGGCACAAGTCAGGAGTGTGATAGAATACTCTCCACTTGCCTGGATGGTTGCAGCTCCAACAACAGTAAAGAAGCTCAACACCATCCAGGACAAAGCAGCCCGCTTGATTGGCACCCCATCTGCAAACATTCACTCCCTCCACCACCGATGCACAGTGGCTGTACCATCTACAAGATACACTGCAGCAACGCACCAAAGCTCCTTAGACAGCACCTTCCAAACCTGCGACCTCTACCAACTAGAAGGACAAGGGCAGCAAATGCATGGGAACACCACCACCTGCAAGTTCCCCTCCAAGCCACACACCATCCTGACTTGGAACTATATCGCCGTTCCTTCACCTCGCTGGGTCAAAATGCTGGAACTCCCTTCCTAGCAGCACTATGGGTGTACCTACCTCACATGGACTGCAGCAGTTCAAGAAGGCAGCTCACCACCACCTTCTCAAGGACAATTAGAGATGGGCACTAAATGCTGGCGTAGCCAGCAATGCTCACATCCCATGAATGAATTAAAAAAAATAATGGCAGCTTGTCAGAAAGGTACAGTGATAATTATGGGGAATATTAACCTACATATAGACTGGAAAACCTGATGGGCAGAGGTAGCCTAGATGAGGAGTACTTAGAATGTTTTCGGGATAATTTCTGGGAACAATACATTCCGAAGCCAACCAGAGACCAGGCTATACCAGACCTGGTATTGCACAACGAGATAGGATTAATTAACGACCTCATAGTTAAGGTGCGCCTAGGTAGCAGCGATCATAACATGATTGAATTTTACATTCAGTTTGAGGAAGAGAAGAGTGGGTCCAAGACTAGTATTTTAAACTGAAATAAGGGCAATTATGAGGGCATGAAAGCAGAGCTAGCTAAAGTGAACTGGTAAATCAGGTTAAGGGACAGGTCAATAGAGATGCAGTGGCAGACATTTGAGGGGATATTTCAGAATACACAGAATAGATACATTTCAATGAGAAAGAAAAATTTCAAGGGTGGGACCTGCCTACTGTTGTTAACTAAAACAGTTAAAGATAGTATCAAACATAAAGAAAAAGTATGTAATTGTGCAGATATGGGAGGCAGGTCAGAAGATTGGACAGAATATAAAAAACAGCAAAGAATGACTAAAAGATTGATAAAGAAGGTAAAATTAGAGTACGAGAGAAAGCTAGTTAGAAATATAAAGACAGATAGTAAGAGTTTCTATAGATATTTAAAAAAGAAGAGTTAACAAAGTGAACATTAGTCCTATAGAAAGTGAGTCTGGGGAATTAATAATGGATAATAATGAGAAGGCAGATGAATTGAGGATACTGTTAGCTGTAAGTCAGGAAATGGAAGGGAAGGAGGAAAGGGAAGTGGTACTGAACAAGTTATTGGAGCTGCGGGCTGACAAGTCCCTGGGTCCTTGTGGACTTCATCTTAGGGTGTTAAAAGAAGTGGCTAGTGAGATAGTTGATGCTGTAGTTTTAATTTTCCATAATTCCCTAGGTTTCGTTAGATTGAAAAATAGTGAATGTAACTCATTTATTCAAAAAGGAAGGGAGACAGAAAGCAGGAAACTACAGGCCAGTTAGCTTATTTGTCTTAGGGAAAATGTTAGAAGCCATTATCAAAGACATTATAGCAGGCCATTTAGCAAAATTCAAGGTAAACAGGCAGCGTCAACATGGTTTTTTGAAAGGGAAATCATGGTTAACCAATTTATTGGAGTTCTTTGAGGGAGGTACATGTGCTGTGGATAAAGGGGGACCTGTGGATGTATTGTACTTAAATTTCCAGAAGGTATTTGATAAGGTGCCACATCAAACGTTATTGCAGAAAATAAAAGCTCATGATGTAGGGTGTAATATATTGGCATGGATAGAAGATTGGCTAGCTACCAGGAAACAGAGAGTAGGCATAAATAGGTCATTTTCTGGTTGGCAAGATGTAACGAGTGGTGTGCCACAGGGATCAGTGCTGGGGCCTCAACTTTTTACAGTTTATATAAATGACTTAGAAAAAGGGACCAAAGATATGGTTGCTAAATTTGCTGATGACACAAAGATAGGTAGAACAGTAACTTGTGAAGACGACGTAAGGGGGCTATAAAAGGATATAGATAGGTTAAGTGAGTGGGCAAAGACCTGGCAAATGGAGTATAATGTGGGAAAGTGTGAAATTGTCCACTTTGGCAGGAAGAATAAAAAAGAAGCATATTATCTAAATGGTGAGAGATTGCAGAGCTCTGAGATGCAGAGGGATTTGGCTGGCATGAATCACAAAATGTTAGTATGCAGGTACAGCACTTAATTAGGAAAGATAATAGAATGTTATCGTTTTTTGTGCGGGGAATTGAATACAACTGGGGCAAGGGCAATTTTACTAAACTGAGGAGTGATTTAGCGAAAGTGGACTGGAAACAGCTACTTGAAGGTGTCAGAACAGTTGGTGGCATTCAAAGTGGAGATTCAAGGGGTTCAGGGTAAACATGTTCCCACAAAGAAAAGGGTGAGGTGGCCAAATCCAGAGCCCCATGGATGTCAAGGAGCCTACAGGGTAAGATAAGGCAGAAAAGGAAAGCTTATGTCCGACACCGAGCACTCAATACCACAGAAAGCCGAGAGGAGTATAGAAAGTGGAGGGGTGAAATCTAAAAGGAAGTTAGGAAAGCAAAGCGAGGGCATGGAAGAATATTGGCAAGCAAAATCAAGGTGAACCCAAAGATGTTTTATCAATACATTAAGAGTAAGAGGATAACTAAGGAGAGAGTAGGACCCATAAAAGACCAAAAAGGTAACCAATGTGTAGGAGCAGAAGATATTCTTAATGGTTCTTAATGAATACTTTGTGTCTGTCATCACAAAAGAGGGGGACGATGCAGATATTGTAAATAAAGAGGAGGAGTGTGAAGTATTGGATGTGATAAACATCGGGAGAGAGGAAGTATTAATGGGATTAGCATCCTTGAAAGTTGATAATCACCAGGGCCAGATGAAATGTATCCTCGGCTGTTAAAAGAAGCAAGAGAGGAAATAGCAGTAGGTCTGACCATCAGTTTCCAGTCCTCACTGGATACAGGTGTGGTGCCGGAGGATCGGAGAATTGCTAACATTGTACCTCTGTTTAAAAAGGGAGCGAAGGATAGACCGAATAATTGCAGGCCGGTCAGTCTAACCTCAGTAGTGGGGAATTACTGGAATCTATTCTGAGAGACAGCATAAACTGTCACTTCAAAAGGCATGGATTAATCAAGGATAGTCAGCATGGATTTGTTAAAGGAAGATCTTGTTTGACCAACTTGATCGAATTTTTTGAAGAAATAACAAGGAAGATAGATGAGGGTAGTGCTGTTGATGTGGTCTACATGGATTTCAGCAAGGCTTTTGACAAGGTCCCACATGGCAGACTGGTTAAAAAATAAAATCCCATGGGATCTAGGGAAATGCAGCAAGTTGGATACAAAATTGGCTCAGTGGCAGGAAACAAAGGGTGTTGACAGGTGTTTTTGCGACTGGAAGGCTGTTTCCAGTGGTGTTCCACAGGGCTCAGTTCAGGGTCCCCTGCTTTTTGTGGCATTTTAAAAAAATTCATTCATGGGATGTGGGCGTCGCTGGCCAGGCCAGCATTTATTGCCCATCCCTAATTGCCCTAATTGAGTGGCTTGCTAGGCCATTTCAGAGGGCATGTAAGAGTCAACCACATTGCTGTGGCTCTGGAGTCACATGTAGGCCAGACCAGGTAAGGACAGCAGATTTCCTTCCCTAAACGACATTAGTGTATCAGATGGGTTTTTACAGCAATCGACAATGGTTTCATGGCCATCATTATACTAGCTTTTTTAATTCCAGATTTATTAATTGAATTCAAATTCCATCTTCTGCTGTGGTGGGATTTGAACCCATGTCCCCAGAGCAATACCCTGGATCTCTGGGTTACTAGTCCAGTGACAATACTACTACGCCACCGCCTCCCCTTAATGGTGTACATTAATGATTTGGACATAAACGTAGGGGGCATGATCAAAAAGTTTGTGGATGTCACAAAAGTTGGCCATGTGGTAGATAGCGATGAGGATAGCTGTAGGTTGCAGGAAGATATTGATGGTCTGGTCAGATGGGCAGAAAAGTGACAAATGGAATTCAACCTGGACAAGTGTGAGGTGATGCATTTGGGGAGGTCAAACTAGGCAAAGGAATACACGATTAATGGGAAAATACTGAGAAGTGCAGAGGAATTAAGGGACCTTGGAGTGAATGTCCACAGATCCCTGAAGGTAGCAGGACAGGTCGATAAGGTGGTTAAGAAGGCATATGGAATCCTTTCCTTTATTAACCGAGGTATAGAATACAAAAGCAGGGAGATTATGCTGGAGCTGTATAAAGCATTGGTTAGGCCATAACTTGAGTACAGTGTGCAGTTCTGGTCACCTCATTACAGAAAGGATGTAATTGCACTGGAGAGGGTACAGAGGAGATTTACAAGGATGTTGCCAGGACTGGAAAAATGCAGCTATGAGCAAAGATTGGATAGGCTGGGGTTGTTCACCTTGGAACAAAGAAGACTGAGGGGAGATCTGATAGAAATGTACAAAATTTTGAGGGGCCTGTATAGAGTGAAGGGTCCATTCGGCTTAGCAGAGAGGTCAGTGACGAGGGGGCATAGATTTAAAGTGATTGGTAGAAAAATTAGAGGGAAATGAGGAAAATCTTTTTCACCCAGAGGGTGGTGGGGGTCTGGAACTCACTGCCTGAAAGGGTAGTTGAGGCAGAGACCCACAACTCATTCAAAAGGAGTCTGGATATGCACGTCAAGTGCCTAAGCTGCAGGGCTACGGACCAAATGCTGTAAGGTGGGATTAGAATAGGTGGATCATTTTTCGGCCGGCACAGACACGATGGGCCGAGTGGCCCCTTTCTGTGCCTAAACTTTCTATGATTCTATGCTTCAGCTATACAGGGCCTTGGTGAGACCACATAGGAGTATTGTGTACAGTACTTGTCTCCTTATTTAAGGAAGGATGTAAATGCATTGGAGGCAGTACAGAGACAGTTTACTAAACTAATACCTGGAATGGGCAAGCTGTCTTATGAGGAAAGATTGGACAGTCTAGGCTTGTATCTGCTGGAATTTAGAAGAGTAAGAGGCGACTTAATTGAAATATATAAGATCCTGAGGGGTGTTAACAGGGTGGATGTTGAAAGGATGTTTCCCCTTGTGGGAGAATCTAGAACCAGGGGTCACTGTTTAAAAATAAGGGGCCGCCCATTTAAGATAGAGATGAGGAGAAAATCTTTCTCTCAGAGGGTTGTGAGTCTTTGGAGTTCACTTCTTGAAATGTGGAGTAATCAATTCAGCCAAAAACCTATTGAATGGCGGAGTGGCTCGAAAGGCCGAGTGGCCTACTCCTGCTCCTAATTCGTATGTTCATATGTTCATGTGTGAGCAGGAGGAGGTGATGAAGGTAGAGGCAACTGTGGGCAGTCCCCCTCGGAGGATGGAGGACAGCTCCAGCATCCTTAACTGGGTGAGGATGCAGATCCTTGGGAGTCACATACAAGGCCGGTCTTTCTGAGTAGCAATGGGAGATGTGTGCCCAAATGTCAGAGTTCCGTGAGGCAGTGCGTAGTCTTGGGCAGAGCATGGAGGAGTCCATTCATGAGTTGCGTTTCGCAATGTCACAGGCATATGAGAGCATGAACCCCTGCATTAAAAGAGTGGCCTACCTCATGGAGAATCATATGCAGCATCAGGCTGAGTGGATGCAGGAACATCACACTGCCATGCACAGAATGAATGTCACATTCTGTAGCATTGACCGATCAATTGCACAGATGGTGCAAAGATGTATGGATCGGCAATGAGATGCACCCCAGCTGCTGGTTCTGTCAGTCACGCCATGAAAGGGCTGGGGGAGGCAGGGATGATATTGAGGGGTCCAGGCCTCATGGCGCATCTTCATCACGACTGCCCTCTTGGCCCCACTAGCACTGAGGAGCGGCACCATGGGCATCTCAGCCACGTGCAGATACAAATGAGCAGCCTGCCTTCACCTGCCTCAGCCACAGGAGGAGTACCCCATAGGAGAGGCCATGTCTGGACCGTGCTGCGTCGGTAGTTTCACTTTGGGATTCACTTGGGTGACTTTGGTAATGATTACACTGATTAACCCTCAATATTATGAGATGGTTCATGGTAGCATCCTGATTTGTGTGATCCCATTGTTTTGAGGGCATTAAGGCACCAACATGATGAAATGGATGTGCGATGCAAAAGTGGGTGTCTTGCAGGCATTGTTGGGAAATAGCAGCCGTGTATGCCTGGCAGGAATTTTGGATGCGGCCGTTCCTTGTGGGGTAGCTATGGTACTGGGCCAAATGCAACCAAGTCCAACCATGGAATGAAAGTTCAGCCCAGTGAATCTGAGCTGGAGCGATTGGTGGGAACACTACAATTGGCCTTCATGTCCCTGGCAAGGGAAATGAGGGGGAAAAAAATCAACCAAGGTTTTCACCTTTAATTACCATCCAATTACCACTGCTAGAAATTACACTTGTGGAAATAGAATCTGGTTTGCCTGAGATCAAATAGCCTGATGACTCTCCTTATTTAGATTCACACATGAGGAATGACACCAAAGGATTGCCATCATATGTGGAATTGTATGTTAGAATGAGTCATCACTTTAAAAAGGGGGAGAAGGATCGAATATTAAAAGAAAAACCATCATTAGTAGTAGCCAGCCACTGATATGACGAAGAGCTGAATGATAATATAAAAGCAAAATACTACGGATGCTGGAAATCTGAAATAAAAACAAGAAATGCTGGAAATACTCAGCAGGTCTGGCAGCATCTGTGGAGAGAGAAGCAGAGTTAACGTTTCAGGTCAGTGACCCGTCTTCAGAGCTGAATGATAGTTGTGTTCTGAAGCAGGGATAGACACTGACATGTTGCACCATGGACATTTGACAAAATTATTGACTCAGCCAAGGACATGGGGGCAATTAATCTGTGTATAAAGTGTGTATCCAATCTAATGCCATCAAAACACAGTCCTAGTTAAAACACATTTCTCCCTATAAATAAAGTAGCTAAACATACAAACATCAATGGAGCGCAGCACGACTGTATTAGCTGGCCAGCAAGAAAAACAGTATCCAATGCCAATGCAAATTACTTTTGTTGACAGAATAGAGCTAGCCTACACCATGTCATGGGGTGGTAAATGGACCTATCGGATGACCTCTGTGGATTCACACTGTGACAGGAATGCAAATTCATCCAATACACCATGAAACTCAAGGAGAGGACTGTTATTGTGGTTATTGAGGTGAGGCAGTAAAAAAACCAGCATCAGGAAGATGGAACATTTATCACACTACTGTTGTCACAAGACAATTTAACCCGTGATGGTCAATGTTTGTGCAACTTCTCCACCTGCTTGCAATATGTGTCTGAAGACAGGGCAGCCAACACAAAAGCAGTGATCTGCAAATCAAGAGAATTTTATAGGATGGCGCAGATGGTATTTCAGAAGAGTCAAGTACAGAAAAAGCAACGTTTGACAGGAAGGGACAGATTAATAGTAGGTAGCCAAGATGAGTTGATTCATCTTAACAGGCTATTAAACTAGGTCCTGGATTCTAAAATACAGGAACAGCAGCATCACTCATGGACAAAATGTCATTTGCTCACCAAAGCTGGTGACAAAATTAGATAATCACAATTACAAATAAAGGGCACCTTTCAGTTCCTCCAATACAGTGATTCTGTTAAACTCACTTATGTCTATATCACTGTTGATTCCGATTCAGCTCTGACAAGATAATTATTAACAAATAGCTTTTCTGCAAAAAGTTGAGCAGTTGTTACTGCATGTATTATTCAGTTATAAAATATTTAGTCACTATCTGTAAGATTGTACTCAAGATTAACCAATTTAATTCCTAGCCAAATCTCTTACCTGTTAACAAAGGTGCACTTTTAACAATGTAATTATATGATAGCGACAACTTTCAAATGACATTGGCCACTCAGGTTATCTGCCCTCAAACTGGATAGTAAATGATGCACATTGCAGTTACTGGTCTTTGACATATTGTAAAACCTGTCCTTTAATTCAATTTGCGGCAACAACATCACTTAATGACTGTTTCTAACATGGTCATTGAAATAAAATGTTACTATGTCTTCCCAGACAGTTTTTAAAACTTCAAATGCAGCATGGATTTTGTTATGGAATTGTAGACAGTTTATTAAAGCTATCTGTTACATTGAATTTACTAACTATTGTATATGGGTCAGCAGTATCCTGTTTTTGCCATTATCACTTACCCCCATTACACCATACTCTTGCATTCAGGAGGAATTTGCCGTGCTGATTTCTGGAGATTTATTGGATTTTCTTGCCCATTTCCCCTCAATACAAGTTATGGAACAATTTGATTCCAAATGGATAGCAGCGGAATTGCGACATTTATATCGAAGTAAAAGTCCAGCAACTTTCAACATGTCACTCAGCTTGTATCACAAGTGAAAGTAATGCATGACAGAGCATAGAAATTGAGACATTCCCTAAGTGACTTTTGCCATTTTAAAATGAGTTTACATAACACAAGCCTTTAAACTTGTGTTTTAAAATAACCAAGCTGTTAGGGAGTGGGGGGAGAGAGACAGAGAGACAGTGGGACAGGAGAGTGATGGGGGGTGGGGGGGGGTGGGGAGTGTGTGAGAGAGTGGGGGACTGACAGAGAGGGGGGTGTCCAGACCTTTCGCATGGAGGGCCACATTACAATTTTTGTCTTACATAGGGGGTTACTGAGACAATTTTGGAAAGATAATGGCATTAAAAATGTATCTTACTATTAATCAAAACAACAACAAGTGTGCATTTTTGTGAAGAAGCTTTAAATGAGAAGACTAATTTGTTGACTTACTTTCTCGTCACTATGTTGGACACTGATTTAGTAAGATACCTAGCATCCTTTTTTGTCTGCACGAGAAGTCAATGTCTGTCCACACACTTGTATCAGTGCAAAGTATTCTGGAAAGATTTTCATCTGTAAGGAATGATCTTGGCTGCTCTCTCTCCCTCCTTTCTGTGTCCATCTGTCTGTCTGTCTCTTTCCCCCTCCCTCTCTGTGTTCCCCTCTCTCTGTATTGTTCCCTCCCTCTGTATTGTTCCTTTTCCCTCTCTGTGTCACTGCCCCCCAGCCCCGTCATTACCTCCCTCTCTGTGTCATTCCTCCCCCCCGTGTCATTTCCCTCTCAGTGTCATTCCCACTCACTCTGTCCCCATGTTCCCTCTGTCTCCCCTCTCTGTCTGTCCGCCTCTCTCATCCTCATTCTCTCTCTCCTCACCCCCTCTCTCTCTCCTCTCTTTCTCTCTTCCCTTCTCTCACTCTCTCTTCTGTCCTTTCTCTCCCCTCTTTCTTTCGCTCTCTACACCCTCCTTCTCTCTGTATCCTCTTTCTCTATCCCCTCTCTCTCTCTGACTGTTGCTGAGAGCAGGAACAGCGATTTTTGAATTTTAGAAATCTTCGGGGTTTACCGGCAGGTTTTAAAAAAAAAGATGGAATCTGCCGGAAACCCCCGAAGCTATCCGACGTTCAGAAGCATGGTTCCTTCTCTCATGCAGCAGTTGTCAGCTGTGAAAATGACAGCGCTATTTCTTTTAAACTCTTGTTGGAAAGAAGAAGCCAATGCACAATTTCCTGTCTCTGAAATTCCGAGTCACGGACCTCAAAATGTTCTACCACGGACACTGGTGTCTGTGTATGGACACATTGTCGACCCCTGTTCTGAAGTTCATCGCACCGTATGCTATTTTAGCTTTCACTACTGGTTAATATAAAGGGATATCTAGTCAAGAAAATAGTTTAAATGGCAAGATAAATAAAATGAGTAGCCAAGATCTCCGGGATTCCCCAATTACAATGCTATTGATAAAGCTGACCAGTATTTTTAAATAACCTTAATCTTTTTTAGTTTGGTTCATAAAAGCAGAAGTCAAAACTAGAATACTTTAGTGTCAGCTGTGGCTCAGAGTAGCAGTATTGCCTCTGCATCAGAAGGTTGTGGGATCAAGTTCCACTTCAGTAGATCACCACATACCGAAGGCTAATATCTGAATGCTGTACTGAGAAAGTGCTGCACTGTCAGAGGTGCCATCTTTCAGTTGAGCCATTAAACTGAGGCCCATCTGCCCTCTCAGGTGGATGTAAAAGATCCTACAGCACTATTCAAAGAAGGATAGGGGAGTTCGACCTGGTATCCTGGCTAATATTTATCCCTCAACCAACATCACTAAAAACAGATTATCTGGTCAATTAAGAACATAGAAACAAAGAAAGATTTATTGCCCAGTAGGAGGCCATTCAGCCCATCATGTCCATGCTGGCTGAAAAAGAACAATCCAGTCTAATTTCACCTTCCGGCGCTAAGTCCGAAGCCCTGTAGGTTACGGCACCACAAGCGCCTATCCAAGTGTTTTTTAAATGAGTTGAGGTTTTCTGCCTCTACCGCCCTTTCAGGCAGTGAGTTCCAGACCCTCACCACCCCCGGGTGAAATAATTACTCCTCAATGCCCCTCTAATCCTTCTACCAATTATTTTTAAATTTATGCTCCCTGGTTATTGACCCCTCTGATGACAGAAATAGGTCCTTCCTATGTTATTGCTGTTGTGCGAGCTTGCTGTGCACAAACTGGCTGCTGTTTTTCCTACATTACAGCAATAACTACACTTCAAAATTAATTATTCAGCTGTGAAGCACTTTGAGACATCCTGGGGTCATGGAAGCTCTGTATAAATGCAAGTTCTTTTTATTTCTTGTCAATCAGAGAGTGGCAGGAGCTGGAGACAGAGTGAAATATGCCTAACCAGAAGAGAGCTGCTATTTACCATTAAAATTAAATAATTGTGTATAATAGTTTGTGTAGAGATAACATAAACCCATAGATAAATTCACCTTAATGACGTCTTGCATAACAGGATAACCCAATTCTTTGTTCCCACTCCAGCCTTTGTGAGAGACCGAAATGCATCCATGAAGAGAAAAGACAAATGAAAAGACAAAAGATCCAGAGGATGTTAATCTTGTTTGAGCCTCCTACCCACTCCTCCTTAGGTAGGGAGAAAGAGAGACTGCATCAATTCCACTGGCAAGATATTCTGGGTCAACTTGGCTGCCTCTACTTCTTCCTCTCCAACTCAAACAATAATGTGCACCTTCAATTACTAAGAATAATTATTCATTGCCTACTTGTCTGTACTGCACTGCTGTATCTTGTTCCTACAGATTGAAACACCTCTGAAGTCATGTTGGGCCACACAGTTTGAATGCAGTGCACAGGTTATCAGGGTGTGCCTCTTTAATGAAATTTAACTTCTGTTTCCTCCTCCATCTTCCTGATGACTCAAACTTGACAGCTCAGAGGAATGGTAGCGTTTCATTAAATTCCACATTTTTTTGATAAAATATCAAGAATCATTTCTCACTGGCCCCTCAGTCTTAAACCTTACCAGCTGCATTCTTCCATTTTTCATCAAGATATCTACTGCCACATGTTGCTGTCTTTTTTTTTTTCAGTGCATTGTAGGCTTCCTGGACTGAGATTTTGTTTTTAAAAGCCCACATTTTATGTTAAGCTGGATAACTGTCATAATTAAGGGTAGCAGTTTGTCAGTTCTTCTTCAAGGGCATGAATCACATATTTTATGATGATTGTAGGATTTCTGAATTCTTTTCCTTTAATAAAGTAATTTTGATAAATAACATGAATGCAGTGACTTAGTAGACTGTTCTTTCACTTCTATAGGATCTATAGGTTGGTATTTTCCCAGGTCCTTGGAGACGAGTTTGGAGGCTGGGGGGTGGGGGAATGCAGGGAGGGGGGCAAATAAATTTAGGAAAAAAATGTAATGGACTGGTTTGCCTCTGGCTGCTTTTCCCAGGACCGGGCGAGGTCCGATGCCAGCAACCCTCACATGCACATTGGGAAGGGAGTTAAGGTAGCTAAGGGATCAATTTCCAGTGATTTTCCCAGCACCAGGCAATTTCGCCATCATCGCATGGGCCCCCTCTGTGTCAGCACCCCGGCAATTCAGAGAGGGTGGCTGCACAGCGGGAGGTCAGGGCTGTGTGAGATTTCAGGTCTTGTTAATGTATACTGGCAAGAAATGGCAAGGCTGATTCATTCCCCTGTAGACTAATGTCTTTGATAGTGCTGGGACTGATGCAATGCCAGCCGCTCCCCTGATAATGACAGCGCCTCCATTGCATCCCTGCCGCTCCTGCTGCTTGCCCCTCAACAGCGCTCTCACTGGTGACACTGTGAAGGCTGCCGGCCGTCCGAGCAATGGGCTGCATTGTATCCACCTTCTGTCTCTGGAACCCGCCTGTAATATTACTTGTTCCTTTGGTGTGTGAACTATTGTAAGGTTCACAGGACTGCAAGTAATAGCCAAAGAAAATGTGGGTTTTTATTATACTTAACTAGAATATATATATATATACAAATAGTTACTGCATGAGCCACATCCAAACACATCTTACTCTGTCTGGCTCCATCCACAGCTATCTGTCATGTGTGACGCGACATCACATCCTCTGGTAATCTTCACTTACAGCTCTTGGAGTGGTCCGCTCCTAAGGTGGGCTCTTCTTAAGGCCATCACACAGCATCGCCCACTGCCCCCCATTGGACTGCTATATTGGAGGTGGATTCTTAACTCCCCATTGGACTGCTATATTGGAGGTGGGTTCTTAACTGGCTGGCTCACGTCTGAAGTCCTGCTGCTTCAAATTGGGTTGGGACCAGAAAATGGTCCTGTTGCCCCAAAATTTTCAAAGTCTGGAAGATTCAGCCCTATTTTTCAATGCAGCCGCTAATGAGGAGAAGGTCTATTCTGCTGTTATGATGACCCTGTGTAAAATAAGTTGGGCAGTTTCAAGCTAACAAAATCTCAAGTAGTAGGCTCAGATACACAGCAAAATACTACTATAAATAATGTTCACAATTCAGCACAAGTTGGCAATCTCACTCAGAGATATGCAAGTGCAGTATTTTAAACTGAGCATTGAATATATAGAAATTGTGATAATGATCTTCAGTGTTGAAATTTGAACAAGTTGGTTCCTTGAAGTATTAGGTGTTAACATTTGCTCAAATATTTTTGCCAGTTTTCTCATTCCATCTATCTTTGCAAATGTTCAGGAGTGCTCTAATAATTAAATTCGGAACAACTTAAAGAGCTTGCATTTCAATTAAGACTTCTGAAAGATTACCATGGGTTATTAGTTTAATATTCTGCTGTAGTAGAAGTCCTATACATTATTAAAAACAATGGGATAGATTTTCACCTTTCAACACTTGTGCAGAATGTAGTACATCATACACCAGCTTCACTCTCATTATTTGACATATTTATACATGGCACAAGTTGTAGCAAAAAAGAAGTTATATATTTTATAAAAATTGTTGCAGAGATAGGAGGAGCTGTTGGCCTGAAATTTGATTGTTCAGGCTCCAGCAGCTCGCCACAATTATTTAGATGAGCCCCAAGGACGAATTCCTTATGATTCTTGGGCCTCTGTCTATGGGTGCGGATTGTTCCTTGTGCCCATTTCGTGCTTGAAAACTAGCATAAATAATTCTCTAGGCTATTGTACTTCTCCCTATTATAGATGAGATAATATTATATTACATTATAGTTATAGCGTTTTCATGAGATCATGTCACTTATGTTGATCATTGCATACATGCATCTTGCAAATAAGCAATGCAAATTTAAACCAATTTATTTGCCTGGTATTTTAACAGAGAAATTGATCTCTTTATTCCAAGCATTTCCATTAAAATAATGAAGAAATGAATTTCCCGCAAATATGTACAGTGTATGAATACTAATATTCACATTTATAGGTAACAAGTGTTGTGTGTGCTGTCCAATAGTAGCAGTAATTTAAATCTTGGCTCTTGATAACGTGAGCCCCTCTGGATCTAGGTGAGAGAGTGTGCACTCTATATCAGACAAACAGAAACTCTATGTGAAATTCTCAATAATTTGATTTGGAGACTTGCAATAATTTCCACCATGTCAGATGCTTGACTGACAAAAAGAGACAACTACTATCCCGTTTGATGTTTCTTTTATTTTATTTGAGGGCCTGGCTTCTGTAAGTAACATAAGTTATAAAAGGGTTGTAACAAAACCATGTGCATTTGATGCAATGAGTGCACTGTAAAAATAATTGGAGAGGGTCCCCCTCTTACAGCACATTACTCTTCCTCCACCCTTTGTGAGGTTTTGATATGAGACAATTATAAATCAAAGAAAAACATTTATTTAAATCAAAGAAATCAAGTTATTCACAACGCTGCACAATATCTTAATGTCCAAGTCTTCACTTTGGCAAATGCAGTTGAAAAAATCACAGGCAGAAAGATCCTTGTCATTTGGTAGCGATTTGCTGATACTAAGTACAGCACACAAAAGTAGAAAAATAGCATTATAGTCAGACTAGTTTACACAAGACTTAACCTATGTTTGCGCACCTTTCTAAACCTGGCATCAATGTAATCTAACCTCTACTTCGGTACACGTGGCATAAGGTATTAAAAATATCACTACCTGACCTTATTATGCAACACATGGCTTAAGCATCCTCTTTGCATGCATTTACACATGGCTATGTCTGTCACAACATTTGACTGCAAGTAGGTAAACCACATCCTTACCATTGTCTCAACACAATATTCAACTTAAGCATCCTATTTGCGGACATTCATACATGCTTAGTTTAGGATTACAGTCATTCACACTCTTAGGCCTGAGGCCTAGACCAAACACCACAAAGAATTGGGAAAAGAGGGTATTTAGTTGATTAGAGATACAGACAATTCTTGAAATCCACATTGGCCGGAATTTTACACACTCCAGCGAGTGGGATGGTGCCAGGGGGGTGGTGTAAAATGAAGCGGGAGGCTCTGGGAGGCTTTCCCGACGCGCTCCTGCCTCCACTGCCCTTTACATAGGGCAGGGGGTGGGGGAAAACAGCCCACCCGCCCCAGGACAATCAAGGCCCTTAAGGGTCTTCGCTTGCCTCCACGTGGATTTTAAGCATGGCAAGCGGGCGTCCTGGGAAAACCAGATGGCTGCTGAGCATCCTGGGGGGTCTTGCTCATCGGGCACCGCCCCTGCTACCCCAACCACCCCCAGCACCCAACTCGCCCTCCTTCCCCCCAACTGACCACCCTTGCCTCGCTGGGACCCGACTGATTGCACCTGGCGAGGCAACCTAAACTTAACTTAACTCCCGGCTCCATGCTCCATGTCTTCCTCTGCGGTCGGCTAGGCTGCAGTCCCAGAAGTGGCCACCACCCCCGGTGGCGCTGCTGGGACTAGGAGCTGCCGGCTCGCTGATTGGCCGCCAGCTGAATGAGGTGGGACTTCCTCCCTCAGACGGGTGGAAGTCCTGCCTCAGAACAATTAAAGCCTGGGGATCCATATAATACGGAACAGATCCCCAGGCAAGGCGGAAGCGGATTTTTCCCAGAGTACTTCAAGGTCATGCTGGACATTACTGTTCCACCTCATCACTCAATGACTATTTTCCAGAGAAACTAGTTCTGTGAGTTGTATTCTAACCTGCCCAGCTTTTCAAAAGTATTTTCTTTGTGACTAGCCAAGACAGTTGGTGATGAGAGTAACCAGCATTCATCAACTTCCAATGAAACATACCTAATTAGAAAGTTTCTTAGTCTTCATTTCTGGTCAATTTTACTATCAAGCACAATTAGCAGTGTGTCAGGAAAAGCAATTACCTGAAAACACCGATTGCTACAACTTTTGTTTGTTTTTTAATTAGTATTTTCTCTTTTGGAGTAGTTCCTATAAGTATAGCTGGATCTGTACATTTGAGAATTTGGATAATCTGCCCATGTATGTGAAAGGGATGGTATTTTCAATAAATTATGTATTGGTTTATCAGTGGTTTACAATACCACTCCCTTCAGTTTGGTGGGATATCAAGCACAGACCAAAATGTTTTTTTTCACTTGCTAGAACAATTAAAACATTTATTTATAATTGTATGGAAATTGAAATCTAAAAGGGTAGTCAGCAATAAAAGCAAGGATACATTTAGTTTGGAATTAATTATCCTTTTCAATAACTTTTCCTACAGTACTGAGAAAAAGTACTCTCTGGAGAGAAGAAATCTGTCCAATTTCTATATAATGAAGTCCACTATTTCAAACTCACTGGGAGGGGATTTTAACCCCAAAGAACAGGTGGGTTGGGGCAGGTGGAGAGTTAAAACTACTGATTTTATGATGGCAACAGGGCTCCAACATGTCTACTTCTGGCTTTAACGGAGGTGCATTTTGGATGATGTTTCTGATGGAGTATGGAAAGACAGAGTGAAAAGATGCCGGGACGGGAAGGTTAAACCACAGGATGTAGTTGAATCAGTCATTTTCCTGACCTGCTTCGGTCATTAAACTACTTCCTACATTGCATCCAAGACCCGAACACAACGATACTGCTGCTCACCTCCTCAGCTACCTCCACCATGCCTTCCTAGTAAGAGCCACAAGTTTCTTTCTCCCATTTCTCGGGAAAAGTATATCGCTCCTCTTCCTGACTGCAGAATTCCTGTGATGCACCATTATAACTGGGTGCTGCCCTTGCGCTATGCACATGAACACCTCCATCTGTGCATTGTCCATTTAAATAGAGCTGAGATTGAGTCATGCAGGAGCACATCATGACTACTGTGCAGCTTGGAGACGTGGCAGCCTGCAGTCGAAACCAAATGCTGCAGTTGGGTTGAGATTGCAGATTCTAAACCGTTGAGTTGACTTCCATGTTTCGCCCACGCAATTCCATCCCTACCCTGGCTCGGAAGTCGCTTTCAGATTAACACCAGGGGGACCGAAGGAGACATTGTGACTGCTCCATGCTGGCCTGAGGCCCAAGCCAAATTTGGATTTAGATGTCACCAACAAGCCGAAGGTGCTCAGCAGGTCGGGGGAAGTTGGAAATTGCTCAGCCCCTACACTAAGCCTGTCAGCAGGTCAGATTTGGTGGGGGTGTGGGGTGAATGAGGCTCTTTAATGGACTGGCAGTGGGCTGAAGTTTTTTGTGGGCCCAGCAGACACATCATGCTTCTTTTGGCCCCACAAAAATAAAAACTCGAAGCTTTCTTGGACCTTCTTTTGAACGGTACCCAATGGTTCCTTTGAGAACCTCTGGGTCGGGTCAATCAGAGCCTGGTACAATTGGACGGATCATGCAAGGTCCACACTCGGCCCAGTTGAAGCATGAATTTTGCAATCACAGCCCTGCCCCAATTTGCATATTTAACAGCTTGTTTCAGGGGGGGCAAACTCCTCGGTGATTTGCAGGTGCAAAATTTTTCCCCCACTATCAAAATTCGTAGATGAATTAATTTCACAATCTTAAAAGGGTTTAATCCATTTGAAACTGGCCAACAACCTAGTAGTCCTGGAACTCGCTGCCCATGAGGGTGGGGGAAGCAGAGACAATCAATGATTTCAAAAGGAAATTGGATGAGCACTTGAAGGAAATACACTTGCAGGGCTATAGGGATCGAGAGGGAGTGAGACTGACTGGACTGTTCTACAGAGAGCTGGCATGGACTCAAAGGGATGAATGGCTTCCTTCTGTGCTGTAATGATGCTATGGCTGGAATTTTGTTCTTGTGGTGGGGGTCCGGCCAAAAGGCCGAAAAGCGGGGGTGGGGGGCAACCCCATTTCGGTATTCTGTGGGACCTGGAGCTACATTTTACGGGTGGCAGGCAACGGATTCGTTGCCGTCAGGGCGGCCATCTCTATTAAGGATGCGCATGTCCCCCGGAGACGCTGGCCAATTGGAGGGCCAGCAGCTCAGCAGTCTTAGCAGCGCCATCAAGAGCAGTGGCCACTACTGGGAATGAACCTGGAAGAAGAAGATGCCATGGAAGGATGGCGCCTTCCAACTACGTAAGTGGCATCTGGGAGCGCCAGAGCCAATCAGGCAGGCCCCCGTGAGGGGGTGGGGTATTGGTGAGAGTAGGTGGTGCCATTGCTGCCGGAGGGACCCTCCATGGGCCAATGTGTGCCCGAATAGGAGAGCCCCCACCTCACCAAGCCTGCTAGAGTTATCTAGTGGCTTCCCCACCTGATGGAGGACCCACCCACCGCTAGTAAAATGCCAGAATGGCAGGAAGAGACTTTAATTGGACACTTAAGCGGCTCAGTTGGCCTCTGGGTGAAAGGGCCATCCACCACCTTCCCTGCCTGGCAAGATGGCAAGGTGGTAAGAAGACAATGGGCACTCCACTCCTCACCTTCCCCTGCCTTTTAACACCCCAGTCCCACCTCCCAGCCCGTCCCCAGAGGGCTCGTAAAATTCAGACCTGTGAGTTTATCTAGCTTTCCCTTAATTGCATCTATGCTCATCGTCTCAATTATTCCTTGTGATAGCAAGTTCCACATTACAAAACGCACAGCACAGAAACAGGCTACAGAAGCAACATACTGCAGAAACAGGCCATATGGTCCAACAGGTCTATGCCGGTGTTTATGCACCATATGAGCCACTTCCCAACCCTCTTCGTCCAATCCCATCAACATATCATTCTATTCCTTTCTCCCTCATGTGTAAAAGAAGTTTCTCCAGAATTCCATATTGGATTTATTTGTGATTATCTTATGTTTATGACCCCTAGTTTAGTCTGCTCCATAAATATAAACACGCTCTCTATATCTATCCTATAAAACCCTTTCATAATCTCTAAGACTTGTATCTAGCCATTCCCTCAGTCTTCTATTTTCTAGAAAAGAGTGTGAGCTTGCTTAATCTTTCCTGATACATATAACCTCTCAGTTCTGATATCATTCTAATAAATCTTTTTTGCACCTTCTCCAGTGGCTCCATATCCTTTTTATAATATAGAGACCAGCAATGAAAAATTTTATAAGGCCCTAAAACGGGTACAGAGATTGGGTTGTGTGATTAATCCATCCCTGTTGCTTCTGATGCAGGCAACTTGCAAACTTCATGCTGCCTGCTTATTTATATGATTGTAGTGAGTGGCTGATTGCCCATCCATGGTGGGTAGCCAATCAAGGTATGTAAAAGAGCAATTAGTCCATAATTGTGCACAGCAATGCAATCGTACAGGAGGCGCACAGATCCCACACCGTGTCATGAGTCCAGCAGGGCATCAGAGGCAGCCTCACAGTGGGAGCTCAGAGGGACCTCAGAAGCTGCTGTCCATGCCACTATCACCCAGCCACAAAGCTGAAATGGGTACAGCTGCAGTCAAAAGCATTCGTGTGGAGGGGGAGCCCTTCCACATTGATGACCCTAACAGCTCTGGGTGTTGATTTTTAATAAACCTCAGAAGCCTTTCAACAGTGTCTCCATGTCTCTGTATCCCTTCTGCCTTCCTGCATTGGACTTCAAAAGCAGAGGCTTTTGGTGACTATGACTATGGTGCAATAGGGGAGAGTGCGGACTCCAATGTTCCTTGATGCAGCAATGGGGGTCTTGCTGCATGAACTGGGCAGGAGGAGAGTGGTCCTCAATCCACAAGGGACCAGGAGGCCCTCCAGACTGACATTGCAAACATAGTGGGAGCAGATAACCATCGTGATCAATGCCAGCAGCTAAGCCCCAAGGACTTGGATGCAGTGCCACAAGAATTTCAATGACCTCACATGAGTGGTTAAGGTCAGGAAATGTATCTTCAAATGCCACATTTCACCAATTGCACAATTAGCCTCAAATCCCCACAACTGTCTTATGATGAGAGATTGAGGAAACTGAGCCTCTATTCTCTAGAGGTTTGAAGAATAAGAGATGATCTCATTGAAACTTACAAAATTCTTATATGGTGTGACAGGGTGGATATGGATAAGATGTTTCTTCTGGCTGGTAAGTCTAAAACCAGGGGACACAGTCTCAGAATAAGGATTAGGCCATTTAAGACTGAGATGAGGAGGAAATTCTTACATAGAGGGTGGTGAATCTTTGGAATTCTCTACCTCAGAGGGCTGTGGAAGCTCAATCATTGAGCATGTTCAATACAGAAATCAATACATTTCTGGATACTAATGATATCAAGGGATATGGGGATAGTGCGGGAAAGTGGCGTTGAGGTAAATGATCAGCCATGTTCTAATTGAATGGCGGAGCAATTACATCCTACCTAATGCAATAAAACTCCAAAGTAATACATTTTGCCAGAATCTTTGCTCCTCAGCTTCTGATTCCACTTACTTTCCTGGTTGCTTGTTCAGGCTGATCCTGACGCTGTGCAACTTCAGTGTCCTATTCAACCCTGAAATGGTTTAGCATTTGCTTTCAGTTTCTGCCCTTATCTCCCTCCCTCTGCTGCTAAGACATTTATTCATGCCATTAGCACCTCTCAATTTGACTTCTTCTTGTTGGCCCATTAAAATCCACCCTACATAACTGCAGTACATCCAGAATTCACCACCTTCATTCTATCATGCACTAAGTCCTGCTAACCTATCACCCATCATCACCAATCTACACACCCATTCCCCAATACATTGCTTTTGAAATCCTTATTCAGCAAATCCTGTAGAGCATAGCTTTCATTTATCAGTCTTTTCACAGCATTATCCTTGCCTAGAAATCCCTCCATAACTTCACTCTGCCCTCTCCCTGCAACCTTATCCAACACTGTGTCGGCACCTGCACCTTCCACTCTCTCCATTCCACCATTGCTGACAGGGAATTCAGCCACTTTGCTACATCCCACCACCACCCGCCACACCCTGCCCACCTTCTATTGTGTCATTAATATATTTGTCTTCAGCTACACCCTCAATCATATTCCATAATCCTAGATTAATAGTCATCTATCTTATTGCAGGAGATGAGATCCATAATGACATTTGGTATGTTGCAACCTAAACATGATTATCATTCAAAATAAAAGAACACATAGAAGCTATGTCTGATATTTGCACATTTTATGACTGATATTTGCACATGCTATGACTATCTGTAACCTTTCCAGAGCTAAACATACATCAACAGGCAGGCCCAGAGTTGATAGACTGGAGACAGTGGGGATGTGGGTGAAGGATTATTGCCCTAGAGGCTCATTTTGAACAGATGCCTCTGGAAAACCTCACTCTGCCCTCAATACCATTTCATTATAATGGCAGTAGTAGGTCCCAGATAACTTAAATAATGTATATGCTAGAAATCAATTTTTGCTTTAAGCATTGTCATTTAAAAAATTTTGGATGACAGATTACCACTCATTTTTTATTGCCATAAACAACTATCCAGAATAAACTGGTAAATGTTATAGCAGAATCAAATACTTTTTAAGATGCAAATTGCTTATGGATGTGATAAATTTACAAATTTAAAGGGGTGGGGCATTCTACAGGATTTATCCAACACTGAAGTTACTAAGTTGAAGTTCTATTATTTGTATAAGGAACTAATGATGAATGACTTTATTGAATAATCATTCCTTCAGAATTGATTCTAAAGCTCTGTGTAAGCTTTATTTGCAATAAGATCATATGGATTTTACCTTGAGTAACATTTAATTTCTAAGTAAGTACGTTTCACTTTTTGAAAAATGAGTTGTATGTCAATTCACAGAAAGAATTAATCTGAAACTCCTTTTTAGTTCAAAAATATGTGTAATGATCCACAGTGAAAGAACATGCCTGTGTTTTATCTTGTTTATTTTTTGGTTTTTCTTTCAAAGCAGGCAAAAGATCCCATAATCAGTAAAAAAACCTAAAACGGCACAGGTGGGGAATTTTACAACAAAGGTGTGTGGCAAATAGCCACTGTGTTAGCATGACTGGTCTTGTAAGTTAAAAATACTTGTATGAGCATAGAAACAAGACTGTCAAAGTCTGAATTCTTGAAGAAAAAGTTGGGGTGTGTTCATGATGAAAATATATGTTCTTAGTGGTAATGCATTATATATTCAATAGTTAAAGCATGTAATAACTTTACAGTGTTTTACATCTTAGAAGTTATGCCAGATGGGAAAATATATTTACATTTAATTTATATATTCGCTTTTGGTTTGAGGCAAAGTTTGAAAGCCTACTTGTCCTGTTTATTTTTTCTCCAGGACATTATTCATTTCACCTTCCAAATATATAATTCCAGTAATAAAATTATCTTGTGATGGAAGGAATTGAGAGTGTATGGAATTATATTAAGCTTTTTGTTTAAGGGGCATTGATTTCAATATATATTCTTGCAACAATCTGAGACTAACTTTTTTGGTATTTATAACTACATATACAATGAATTTAACAAAATAATCAATACATCAGGTGCAAAGCAATACAGCGATGTTTTGTGTGGGAGCAGAATATAATGATACATGACAAGGCAAAAGTAATTTAAAGATGAATTTATTCACATTTGGAATTATCCACTTATTGTCAGCTTGGCTTAGTGCTGGTACTTTCACTTCTGAGTGAGTAAATTGGGTGTTCAAGCTCCACTTAAGGATTTGAGGCCATAATCTAGGCTGACACTTCAGTGCAATACTGGGGGAATGTTGCATTGTTGGACGTAATGGCCTGGGTTTTGTGGTCAGCAGTGAAGGAACGGCACTTGTCGTTCATTACACTTGTAGCTGCCCAAAGACTTTTTGTGGGCTTTTGGGCGGCAACGTTCCTATATGCAATTTGGCTGCCACATTTGCCTACATAACAATGACTGTATTTAAAAGGTAATCCACTGGTTGCAAACCACTTTGGGACATGATGAGACACTACATAAATTCAAGCTCTTTCTTTATGAAATAGACTGTAATCTAATAGAATGTTTACCTGAAGCCTTCAAGATGGCCAGGTTTCTGTTTCAGCAGAAAGCAGGGATACTGGCTTGGTCCAGAAGAGCATGGAGAGAATGAAAGGAAAGTATTTGCATTTATATACTGTTACAATCACCTGGTTCATGGTTTGTATTAATTTTCTAGAGGTAACTTTTAGTTTGGGAATTGAATTTTGTTAATGCAAGACAAATTTTAAAAAAACTGGTTTGAGAAGCTGGAAAACAAACCTAAGGTGGTTACAAATCAAAGCGTAACCCATGTTTATTTAGTCAGGTCATATTGGGAAGTTTGGAGACCCTAAACAATGGGAGCCTCTCTGAACTTTTTAATGGAAACGGTGGGCTGAATTTTATTAGCGCACTGCACATTGCGGCGGCGCACTTTGAACTCAGTGGCCTTCTGACAAGAAAGCGCCACTGCTGAGCTTACGTGATATTTCAGGGTGGGGCTCATTTAAATGGAGGGGGCAGAGCGGCCGCCCCCGATGACATAGAGTGGGTGGCTGCTGCGCCCTGGGAAGGGGGTCTGGCACCACCGAGCGGCCGCTGGCGCCATTTTTAAAGAGCTTCAAGCCCTTCAATTAAATTTACATTATTAAAGAGAAATTGATCGCATGTTGATTTGAAAAAATTTTTTTAAAATCTGGAAGCTCCTCTACCACTTCCCCAATGACCACACACTTTATTTTTGGGCCTTTTCCACCAGAAAAAGCTTTATCCCAAACGGGACCTTTTCCCCCTGAATTTGGTCATGATTGCCCTTCAACCCCTTCCCACCATCCCCACAGCCAATAAAAAAGGTTTTCTCTGCTCACCCCCGCCTCCCTGATAATTTCAGTCCTCCTCCCTCCCCACCAGTGTCTCGCCTCGCAACTCCATAGAGTTCCGAAGGCACGCGATTTGTGGCTGGCGCCCATAATATTGGCGTGGTAGGTTCATCTGCATTTTAAAAAAACTAATAATAATATTTAAATGAAGGCCCTGCCGCCAAGTGGTAGGTGGGGGGGTGGGGTTGCACCGAGGCCTCGCCACCACCAGTAATATGAGGCAGGGCCCTCTCAGCATCAGGGGTTGTGGCGGCCGCTCCCGCAAGTATTTTATGGGCCTCCCTGCCACGACCCCCGATGTTGAGGGGCTAGTAAAATTCAGCCCGGAGTGTCTGCAGCTACCTCAGTCAGGGATTTAAATTATTCATATGATTTCCCAGAACAGAGAGAAGATTTAAAGTTTAAAAATCTCTCCATGAATACTTACAGAGACAGAGTTAGAGAGGTGAGGGCCATAAAACGGCAGGTGGCGTCATTTAGTTGGGCAGTTGGAACCAGAAAATTTAGAAGAAATTGCTCTGTCATTATTAATATCAATTACTCATATGGATATCAGAAATCAAGGAGATGTTTTGGGAGTTGGGGAGATAATTAACTTAAATTGCTATCTGAGACATCCGACGTGTACCATTTGCTATGGCGATAGATGTTGCTATGGAGATGCCTTTTGGGTCAGGTGTTCTTCTTGGTTGATTGCTGACACAGAAAGTTAGTTGACGTTTGAAAAGCTGTTGGCTTCAGACAAGCAGTTAGCTTTTGGAAAAGCAAGTTGGCTTTTAGAAAGCTGGGCTCAGGAGCAAAGAGGTTATCAGGAACCAGGGGTGCTTCTGTTTTGAGGTAGTCCAGATTCTGGAGGTGATCTCATGCCTCGAAAGATAACTGAGAAACTATGTAATTGAAGTGAATTCCTAAGAGCTGTGGTACACTTTGGATTGGTCCAGGAGAAGTGAACAAACCGCCAAGATCCTATAACATATAGGGGGAATTCATGCAGTAGAAGTAACAGTCAAGTAGGAGTGTTCTGTTGGGATTTAAAGTTTAAAGTATATGTCTTCATGTTCTGTTAAGATTTTAAGTTTCAACAATTAAGAGTTTCTAAATTGTAGTGTTAATTTCATAGTGTTTAGTTTGTACAGAAAAGTTTTTTGTTTAAAATATGAAATCTTATGGCATAATTCTTTCAGTAATAATGGGAATTAAACATTCTCTTTTAAAAAGTTAACATTCCCTAATGGGATTACAACAACACAAAGCACTTACTTGATTTTTATTCAATGCCCTTTTGTATGAAACCCAAAATCCTATTTGGATTTTTATAGCCTTGCTACTCCCACTTTTAAAGCCCTTTGAACACCTAGGTCTCAACATTCCTCATCGAGTAAAAATCACATCACTTAATGTGGATCTTCACTACCCTTTTTCCCTAAACTACAGTTCTTTGCATTTCACTGCATCCGCTATCTATTTCTGCTATCCACTGATCAGTCCTTGCTTTTCCACATTCTTGACCTGATTTTAACCCTATGCAAGTGGATGGGTTTTGAGTGGATTAAAAGCTTGCCCGGTCTTTCTCAGTTTGCCATGCCCACTAATTTGGTATCATTAAAATATGTCAATAAAAGTCCTCTTCTACCAAGTCTTTGATATAAATAATTAGGAAAGCAAGAGGTTCCAGCACAGAGGTTCCAGCACAGATCCCTAGTTAACACCACTACTCACATTATGATCATCTAAAAGAACACATAATCCTACCATCTGGTGAGTCCCAAAGCCATCTGTATATCCCTGTGCCTAATTTCCAATATTATAAAGCCTTATTATTCATACCACACACCATCCTGACTTGGAACTATATTGCCGTTCCTTCACTGTCACTGGACCAAAATCCTGGAACTCCCTTCTCCACAGCACTGTGGGTGTACCTACCCCACATGGACTGCAGCAGTTCAAGAAGGCAGCTCACCAACACCTTCTCAAGGGCAATTAGGGATTGGCAATAAATGCTGGCCTAGCTAGTGACGTCCACATCCCATGAACCAATAAAAAAAACAAGTTTTGTACATGGCATCATATGAAACACCTTTTGAGAATCCATATTTAAATCTATTGCAGTGGTTTCCTCAAAAAAAGTGAACTGATCAGACATGTCCTAATCTTTATAAGCCATTCTGACTGTTCCTGATTAGTCTGTTGTCAACTGAGATGCAGAACAGAGTGCAATTACATTCAATTAGATCAGGGGCAGGTTGTTCAACCTTGCCCGTCTAAGAGCGAAGACCAAAGTACGGAAAGTCCTCATCAGGGAACTGCTCTTTGCTGACGATGCTGCTTTAACATCTCACACTGAAGAGTGTCTGCAGAGTCTCATCGACAGGTTTGCGGCTGCCTGCAATGAATTTGGCCTAACCATCAGCCTCAAGAAAACGAACATTGGGACAGGACGCCAGAAATGCTCTATCCATCAATATCGGTGACCACGCTCTGGAAGTGGTTCAAGAGTTCACCTACCTAGGCTCAACTATCACCAGTAACCTGTCTCTAGATGCAGAAATCAACAAGCGCATGGGAAAGGCTTCCACTGCTATGTCCAGACTGGTCAAGAGAGTGTGGGAAAATGGCGCACTGACACGGAACACAAAAGTCCGAGTGTATCAAGCCTGTGTCCTCAGTACCTTGCTCTATGGCAGCAAGGCCTGGACTACGTATGTCAGCCAAGAGCGACGTCTCAATTCATTCCATCTTCGCTGCCTCCGGAGAATACTTGGCAACAGGTGGCAGGACCGTATCTCCAACATAGAAGTCCTCGAGGCGGCCAACATCCCCAGCTTACACACACTACTGAGTCAGCGGCGCTTGAGATGGCTTGGCCATGTGAGCTGCATGGAAGATGGCAGGATCCCCAAAGACACATTGTACAGCGAGCTCGCCACTGGTATCAGACCCACCAACCGTCCATGTCTCCGCTTTAAAGACGTCTGCAAACGCGACATGAAGTCCTGTGACATTGATCACAAGTCGTGGGAGTCAGCTGCCAGCGATCGCCAGAACTGGCGGGCAGCCAAAAAGAACGGGGCTAAAGTGTGGCGAGTCGAAGAGACTTAGCAGTTGGCAGGAAAAAAGACAGAAGCGCAAGGAGAGAGCCAACTGTGTAACAGCCCCAACAAACAAATTTTTCTGCAGCACCTGTGGAAGAGCCTGTCACTCTAGAATTGGCCTTTATAGCCACTCCAGGCGCTGCTCCACACACCACTGACCACCTCCAGGCGCTTACCCATTGTCTCTCGAGATAAGGAGGCCAAAGAAGAAGACATACTTAAAATGATTAAATGCTATTTGCTTTATCGAGGTATTTGTTGTATGGAACTGCATATGCTTTATTAGATCAATTTTTCAACAACAGATGCCATTTTCTCTGAGCAATGAAACAGTGACAGAATGAAAAAATGAAGACATTGGCTCAGACATAGTAAGGACAGCAAAAGTGTCAATATTCACTGTCATTATTGCTCTGAAACTGACAGCAATTTCTGGAGTCTGCACATGCGCAGTTAAACAGGGAAATTGATTGATTAATCAGTGATTCTATGCTTCTCCATAGGGTGTGCTGCTGAAGTACACCCAGTCTGCAATCAAATAGAAATTGTGGAGCTGACAAAAACTTGCCCTTTTACACTATTATTCTCATTGTAAAAACCTTTGAAAAAGTTACACCTTATTGAATGAGGTGCAACTGGGTTTTTAATGGCGTACTAAGCTCAAAATTACTATTGAAGATTCTCACTGGGCCTGAAAAGTTAATTCTATATGTGTGGAATGTTTGTGATATCTTAGCTTCTATCTTAACCCCATGTATATGTCCCAATTGTTTTTAAGGTGTGTACACCTTTAAAAGCTATAGTTACAACCCCATGTTAGTCAGGTAAGAGCTATGATGTAACACACCACATGATTCTGAGTGTTTAGCAGTCTCCTGTTGACTCAATTGACACAGGGACTCTGAGGTCAGTTTCTCACATTGGGAGCAACTTGAGGAAGACTGGCCCAAATTAGCTATTGATCGGTAACCATTCAAAACCCTATCACTGGTACATGAAGTTCTACCAATAGTCTCCAGAATTTGACCAAATCCACACTCTTATGAAGTAACTACACCTATTGGTGATACACTGCATTGTAACTGAAGTCAAAGCAGAGCTGTTCATTATCCCAAGTCCATGGAAGATTCCATTGCAACTCAGACAAGATCGAAGACTATGGCTGGAGTTTTACGCTCTCCAAACGAGCGGGCTGGTGGTGGGTTGGGTGGGGGTGGGGGCGGAGGAGTGCATAAAATTGAGTGGGAGGCAGGGTGGGAGGAGGGGCGGGGCCGTTCCCGACCCCCTCTCACCCCTGTTGCCAATTTACGCAGGGCGGCAGCGGTGAGAAACAGCCCTCTTGCCCCTGGCCAATCAAGGCTTTTAATGGCCAATTAACTGGCACCTAAGGGCCTCCACCCAACGCCATGGGTATTTTATTCTTGGCTGATGGGCGGCTGAGGCTTCAAAAAGCCTGCCTGATGAAACCAGATGGGCTTCTCGCGGGCTGGCGGGGGACCCTCCTGATCAGGCACCCTGTGCCCCATGGAGGGCCACTCCCAATGCTCCAACCGCCCCCAACGTGCAATGCTCCCCCCGCCACCCTAACCAATCTCCTTTGCCTTGCTGAGGCCCGACCGATTGCCCCAGCGAGGCTCTAAAAACATACTTTTTTTCCGGGGCCGTCCTTCATCTTCTTCCGATGGCTGGGTACAGTCCCAGCAGTGGCTACCGCTCCCAGTATTGCTCTGAGATTAAGAGCTGTCGACCTGCTGACTGGCCGGCAGCTCCATTAGGCAGGACTTCCTAAGGTGGAAGTCCCGCCCAAGACCCATTAAGGGCCTGGGGAGCGTAAAATCCAGTCTGGTTCATTAAGCCCAGCGGAGACGGGCTCCCAATTTCCTCTTTGGCCAGTGGATGGCCCCCCTCACCCCACCCAACAAAAAAGTCCAGTCTCTATCTCAGGCAGAGTCTACCCATTTTTCTTCCATGAAACCCAATTCACAAACATCTGTTCCAGTCTCTGAGAACTGCTACCTTGTTTTGAAATCTGGCAGTTATCAAACCACCTTAACATTTTCGCAATTAATATTCTTGCATATTCTTATTGTAATATTTCATAATACTAATCTGTATATTAGATTAGAGATTCAGCACTGAAACAGGCCCTTCGGCCCACCGAGTCTGTGCCGAACATCAACCACCCATTTATACTAATCCTACACTAATCCCATATTCCTACCAAACATCCCCACCTGTCCCTATATTTCCCTACCACCTACCTATACTAGTGACAATTTATAATGGCCAATTTACCTATCAACCTGCAAGTCTTTTGGCTTGTGGGAGGAAACCGGAGCACCCGGAGAAAACCCATGCAGACACAGGGAGAACTTGCAAACTCCACACAGGCAGTACCCGGAATCGAACCCAGGTCCCTGGAGCTGTGAGGCTGCGGTGCTAACCACTGTGCCACTGTGCCGCCCTATGTATATAGTTAACTTCTACTTGCCTAAATAAGATGTTTAAATTTATAAATATGTTCTTCTTCTTTTCCTTTTGGGAAAAGGAGGTTATGTGTGTATACCTTTAAGAGGTGCGGCTACAAGGCCATGCTAGTTATGTAAGAGCTATGATGTAACACATCATGTGATTCTGAGGGTTCAGCAGTCTTGAAGAAATGCCTGTACAGTGAATATCTCGATGTACTAGCTGCTCCACCATTACTCAATAAAGAACCCACAATATTGCATTACTGATCCCATCTGGAGTCATAGTGAGCAATCTTTGTGTACAGTCTCTACCAACGCAAAGGTTCAAGGTTCAAACACAACAGTTTATTTCCCGATCTGTGAAATTAAAAATTTAAAGTGAGGGGATTTGTAGTTTTTACTTCCTGGTTTGCTGTCTGTGAGAATATTTCAATGTTTTTACTCTGCTTGATAGCATCACTGCTGCTGGATGCCTGGAGATCCCCTTGACTTGGCCCCAGAATTAAACTGATGTTGGAAAAGGGGAAATCCACGTCACAGAGATTGCTAGTTCTCTGTGGGCAGCTTTCTTTGAGGTCAGCAGCAAGCACCATTGCTTCATCATTGAATGTGAAATCCAGCCCATTTTATTTTCCAGTCCCGCATATATGATTTATATGTTAAATGCAGAATGGTTATCTTGTTTTCCATTCTGTTAATTAAACTATATCAAGAAAAAAATTCTAAATTGATTATTCCCACCATTTTGAGACTAGGTTGGTGAATAATAATCAAAAAAGGGCATTCAATCCATTTTTCAATGCAAAGTGCTCTGAATGACTGCCAACGTGAACCTGCCACTAACACACCATAATTTTCTCCCACTTTTCAGTAAGACAATAGAAGGAGCAGTGGCCTCAGAGGTGTTGCATCCGTCGAGGTGCTGCTGCCGGAATTGAGGGCCAAAAAGAACCACCTGATGGGCATTGAAGCCAGGAGACTCCATAGGAGAGTGGTAAAGCTGTCTGGAGATGCTATCAATGAAACTGCCATCATGCCAAGAATTACCACAAACTGCAGAAGTTCAGTGAACTCTGGTGCTAATACACATTTCTATGACTCATACAGCTTCAGGAACCTCCATATGAATGGTTTTTAAATGTTGTTTAAATAGATGATGGTAAGCATACAAACAGCAGCAGAATTTTGTTGTGCAGAATGACAATTATAATTAAACACTCTTAAAGCTGATCCTTATATTTAATTGGCCTTATAAAGGATTTTGCCCTTTACTTTCTTGTTTTTTTGCTAAAGAACATTCTTTCATCATGTACATGTTGTTCTTCCCAATATTTATTATCTTGCTTTTACCTACAATAAAATTAATCTACCATTCTTCGGGCTATTTGTTTAATTGACCCAGACCTTCCTCAATGCTATTTATCTGCTCAGCTGTATCAACCAGATAACATCAATAACATCAATTTGTTGTCTTCAGCAAATCTTAGATTATTAGAAGAATTAGTCTCCTCCAAGTATATTTTGAGTAATATGAACAGCGTCGAGCACAGAACAGAAGTCTGCAGAACTAGTGTGTAACATTGATAACCCCTTAGTTTGGAATTTAGTTTGGCATGCAAATTCTCTAGCCTAGAGTCTTTGTCCTGTAGGATATATTGCAGCAAGTGGGAATAATGAATAGAAATTGAAAATACCATATAAATTAAACAGATGAAATTAAAGCAGAAATTATAAGATCTTATTAAATATGTCAAATTTTCAAATCTCTCTCGTCCAACTGTTGTTTAATCATGATTTGTTTTCAGGATTTAGTGGTTTCTTTAATGGCATTATGCACAACTCTTGATGAAATGTGTTAACTTGCAAAGCAAATGAACAGCAATAAATCTGCCAAATATTTATTAGGGAGGATAAAGGCTGCAAATTTCTGAACATTTTTGTTTAATGTAAACCGATGCAATACAATCATACATATATCATACTGCACGAGAGCAAGTATTAGATCCTCCAAGTACTTATAATTAACTTTATGTTCAGCATTCTTAGCATTGCTTTCGATTATCAGGTGTACTTAGGTATTGCCCTAAAGCCATTTCCTTCAGCGTCATTGTGAAATAATAGTGAACAGCTATGTCTAAAGTAAACAGTAAAACAGTGAAACATAACTAATGCCATGAACAACCTACATCAGACTAATAAATGTCAGCTTTGGCTCAATGCTCGCACTCTTGCGCCTGACTCAGTCATGGATTCAAGCCCAACTCCTGAGTTTTGAACATGTAATCTAGGCTGACACGCTGGTGAAGTATGGAGGGAGTGCTGCATTGTCAAAGGTATTGCCATGCAGATAAGATGTTAAACTGAGGCCCTCTCCCTCTTATGTAGACATGAAAAATCCAATGACAATACTCAAAGAGCAACATTTATCCTTCAACTACTATCACGTAAACAGATTATCTGCTCATTTATCTCATTGTTGTTTGTGGAAGATGCTGCGAACCTATTAGCTGCTCTGTTTCCCAATGTTACTGAAGTGACTTCACTTCAAAAGTGCTTCATTGACCGTGAAATGCTTTGGGATGTCCTGAGGTTCATATAAGTGCAATTTCCTTCTTTATTCTTTCAGAACTCAGGATGAATTCCAATCATAATACTGCAGATCTAGCACACATTTTTTGTCTACATCACACTTTGAGCTGAATTTTGCGGGTGTGCAAAATGGCGGCAGTCCCGGTTATGACGTCAGCGGCCATTTTGAATAATAATGGCAGCCATCCTCCCCCAATCACGTGGTGGAGGCGGTATTGGCAATGCTGTTCACGGCACCACCTGGTGTTAGAGCAGGTGCTGGCACCATTTTTAAAAGGCTGCCAGCTCTGCATTTACTCTCTGCATTCATTCATCATCCTCCCAAAGCTAAAAGTTTGTCCTCTGCAAAGTCCTGGCCAACATTCATACAATGACAGATGTACGATCAATGGTGGCTCCATGCTTCAACAATGCCTCCCTGCTGATTCTCCTCCAGGCTGCAAGGGCAAGGCATGAGGTCCTTTTCCCCAGTAATCGCAAGAAGAGGTCCTCTCGCCTAACCAAGCAAGCCTGGACAGTGATCGCAGAGGAGGTCAGTAGCCATAGGGTCACCCGTTGTAACTGAGTGCAGTGTAGGAAGAGGGTCAATGACCTCCTACGCTCAGCCAAGGTAAGTGTCACGGTTCCAGATAGCTAGTTTTGATTTGCTTGCCATAAGTGAGATGCCATACAGTTGCCAGAGGCATTCCAGGAAGGTCATAGCAGAATGATGGCAGATGACTGACTGCACAATAAAAGGGACGGTAGCAACATGGATACGAAATTGGCTGAGTGACAGGAAACAAAGAGTAGTGGTTAATGGATGTTTTTTGGAGGAAGGTTTGTAGTGGAGTTCCCTGGGTATCAGTGTTGGGACCCTTGCTTTTCCTGATATATATTAATGACCTAGACCTTGGCATACAGGGCACAATTGCAAAGTTTGCAGATGATACAAGACTTGGAAGCATTGTGAACTGTGAGGAGGATAGTGTAGAACTTCAAAAGGACATAGACAAGTTGGTGGAATGGGCAGACAGGTAACAGAGGAAGTTCAATGCAGAGAAATGTGCAGTGATTCATTTTGGTAGGAAGAAGATGGAGATGCAATATAGAATAAAGGGTACATTTCAAAAGGGGGTTCAGGATCAGAGCGACCTAGATGTATATGTGCATAAGTCATTGAAGGTGGCAGGACAGGTTGAGAGAGCGGTTAATAAACCATACAGGCTTTATTAATAGGGGCATGGAGTACAAGAGCAAGGAAGTTATGTTGAACTTATATAAAACACTAGTTCAGCCTCAGCTGGAGTATTGCATCTAATTCCGGGCACCGTACTTGAGGAAAGACGTGAGGGCATTGGAGAGAGTACAGAAAAGATTCATGAGATGAGGAATTTCAGTTATGAAGATAGATTGGAGAAGTTATGACTGTTTTCCTAGGAGAAGAGAAGGCTGAGAGGTGATTTGATAGAGATATTCAAAATCATGAGGGGTTTGGACAGAGTAGATAGAGAGAAACTGTTTCCACTCATGAAAGGATCAAGAACGAGAAGGCACAGATTTAAAGTATTTGGTAAGAGAAGCAAAAGTGACATGAGGAAAAACTTTTTCACGCAGCAAGTGGTCAAGGTCTGGAACGCGTTGCCTGAGAACGCGGTGGAGGCAGGTTCGATTGAAGCATTCAAAAGGGAATTAGACATTTATATGAAAAGGAAGAATGTGCAGGGTTATGGAGAGAAGGCAGGGGAATGGAACTGAGGGAGTTGCTCTTTCAGACAGCCAGTGCGGACATGTTTAGTTTAGTTTAGTTTAGAGATACAGCACTGAAACAGGTCCTTTGGCCCACCGAGTCTGTGCCGACCATCAACCACCCACTTATACTAATCCTACACTAATCCCATATCCCTACCACATCCCCACCTGTCCCTATATTTCCCTACCACCTACCTATACCAGGGGCAATTTATAATGGTCAATTAACCTATCAACCTGCAAGTCTTTGGCATGTGGGAGGAAACCGGAGCACCCGGAGGAAACCCACGCAGACACAGGGAGAACTTGCAAACTCCACACAGGCAGGACCCAGAATTGAACCCAGGTCGCTGGAGCTGTGAGACTGCGGTGCTAACCACTGCCACTGTGCCGCCCCAAATGGGCTGAATAGCCTCCTTCTGCGCTGTAACAATTCTGTGATTCTGTGATATGTGAGACCAGTCTCCCTCGTTTCAAACTCAGCCCAAGTGAGACCCATGACAGGTTGAGTCAGTATGAGAGAAGAGAAATCCCCCAGGTGTTGATGAGGGGCCCATGTTACTATTGTTGTGATGTGGAGACGTTTGGAACTTGACAATAGCTGCATGCTTGATCTTTTAGGAGAAGAGGGCCCACAACAGCAGCAAGGTGGTCAGGGCAGGTGGTAGGGTGCCCAGCCTGCGGCCTTTGTCTCAGGGAAGAGGAGGCGCTTGAGTTAGCCGGGAGCCAAGGAGCACGTGCCATATCCATTTTTGAGCTCAGGGTCCCAGTTGAAGAGAGTGATTATTGCCAAACACAGAATGAATTGAAATTACATTTTATTGTGATATGCAATTTTGTCATTATGGGACATGTGTACCCTAATCCCTAAATGTCTTATTTACATTGTATCTTGCAGGGCATCGCTCACTAAAGAATGTAGACAATGGTGGAACAACAACAATCTTTGAGGACGAGGAACACAGAGGATGCACTGTCGCATGACTCTCCTAGTCCTTCTCCGGGGAGCAGGAAGGTTCCAATGAGCTTTTAGAGGGCG
Source organism: Heterodontus francisci (assembly GCF_036365525.1). NCBI lineage: Eukaryota > Metazoa > Chordata > Chondrichthyes > Heterodontiformes > Heterodontidae > Heterodontus > Heterodontus francisci. The sequence goes on from NC_090389.1 coordinate 63,197,531, forward strand.
GAGGAGAGGATGCCCTCCACATCTGGGGTCTCCCCTTAGGGCAATTCGAGTGTGGACAAAGGCTTCTTTGCCCCTCTCCCAGTGAGCCCAGCTCCAGCAGCCACACGCCTGAGGACAGTCCTGTACCAGTGCAGGAAGACTGCGGGCAGTCGCGGCCCTCCAGGCCTCAGGCACCCAGAGGACGACCGCTGAAGTAATCCCAGGCCAAGGGCATCTTGATCAGCACCCTGCCTGCAGTCCAGCTGCTAGCTCAGGAGTTACACTGCAAAGGAGCACCCCCAAACATATTAAAAAGAGACCTAGACACACATGGATATTCATGGATGAGGCAAGTATGTCATGTTTACTTAAATTAAATGTTCTTTAGTACCAATCAGCCTTCATTGTTTGAAAACCATATTCCACCATGGCATGATTGTGACTCCTGCAATCCCATCATAACCCTTCCAGCATTGCCAATGTGGCCACTGACATCTTTAACATGCCAATGATCACGATGTGTCATTGCACCAATGATGTCACAAGGGCAATGGCTCAGTTTGTTGCTGCTATTCACACTGGAGAGAAGATGTTATGGAGGTGAAAGACTTGACATTATAAGTCTGTGCCTTGCCTCCTTTCTGAGCTGCTCACCATGTGTGGCCTCCATCGCTGTGCTATGATCTTCTATGTGTGCTTGTCTTTGTGTGCCCTCTGTGTCCTTTTTGTCAGAGGATATTTCATGCTCTCGCATGTCTTCATCTTGCAAGGCCTCCCCCCTCTGTAGTGCAATGTTATGTAGAACACAGCAGACTACAACGATGCACACAACCCTGTCTGGTGCATACTGCATCTTCAGCATACCAAAGGCCTGCTTGATGGTCGCTCGGGTGGAAGCGTGGCAGACATTGTAATGCTTTTCAACATCATTGCTGGGATTCTTTACTGGCGTTAGAAACCGAGTCATCAAGGGGTAACCCTTATCCCCAAGAATACACCCCTGAAGGTGAACAGGAGGAGTGTAAAGCTGTGGCACCTGGGGCTGGCGAAGTATGTATGAGTCACGGCAGCTTCTCGGGAAGCGGGCACACACTTGTAGGAAACGCTTTCTGTGATTGCATACAAGCTGAACATTATTTCAATGAAACACGTTCTTGTTTATGAAGGCGGCTGGTTGGTTCGTGGGAGTCTTGATGGCCGCATGCGTGCAGTCGATAGCACCTCGGACCTGTGGGAATCCCACAATTGTCCCAAATCCAATGACCCTCTCAGCCTGACTCTCAGGGTCTATCCTGTAGCAGACATAGTCACCGGCCCTCCTGAACAGAGCATTCAGAGCATTGGTCATCTCCATGATGCAGCGGTGCTCTGCAGATTGAGAGTCCCCACACATCTGGCTGGTGGATCCCTGGAATGATCCAGAGGCATAAAAGTTTAGGGCCACGGTAATTTTGAGGGCCAGGGGCATAGGGTGACCACCAAAACCCATTGGTTACAACTCATCATTCGACAGTGTGCAGAGGTCTGTGACGGCCTCTCTGGATATCCGCAATCTTAGCTGACAGTTTCACTCAGACATCTTCAGGTATGTCAGCCGAGTCCTGTAGACTCACTGGCGTACCCGGGCTCTTCTTTGCCTTGGCGGCTGCTGTGGCTCGCATCTAAGGGCTTCCTAGTGAGCCACAGCTGCCACTTGGTCCCACCTCCAGCGGAGATGCCTCATTACAGCAAGGGGATCCAGGAAAACAGGGTGAATCATAGCCATCTCGATCCTCCTTGGACCTTCGACTTCCTTCAAAAGGTAAAGTACATCTACCTTGGCAAAGATTTTTGTTAATGTTAGTCCTGTAGGATGCCTGCATTAGCTCTATGGTATGAATTGATGTTGCTCTCACAAAAAGTGTGAGCCATCGTGACCATATCAACACCATTTAAGCACCCTGTACTGGACCCCTGAAAAAACTAACCTGAACAATTGCAGAGATATCCCCCCCACCCACCCCCCCAAACAGATACACACAATCCACTTGTCGAGATCCCCCCCACCACACACACTCCACTTGCAGATTGAGCTTAGCGGCAATGTCTGCTTCAAAACCCACTTCCCCTAGATAACACCAATAAAGTTACCTACCCTCTCGAGGCACCGAGGACTCTCACCTCGGTGGTGCCAGCTTTACAAAGACATGAAACTGAAGGCACGCGAGTGCCGCACATCAAGCTCAAAATTCAGAATGCCTGATCGAATCACAGCGAATGACTTCCAAATGTATGCAAAACAGTATGTAACAGATTTAAATGATCATGCCATCACTTTGGGGTGGATGTGCTTCCACGGCACTTCACCGCCTCCGAAAAAATAAGGAACAAGCATTACGGTGTTGGGTTCCATGGCAGATGGCTCCATGTGGATGCTCCAGCTTCACCCCTGCCAAAAAACCTGCCTTCTACACGACCATAAAATCCGGCCCTTTATGTTGCTCCTGCTCATGACTGCATCCATCAACAATTCCAGGAAAGCAACACTGAATCTGAATGCTGCCCTTGCTTTTTTGCAAATCACTGCTAGGCACCTCCTGGCTGCTGCAAATTCTCTTTCTGCATTAGCTCACGAAATAGTGAACTTCAGATCGAGTTATGCAGATGTCATCGCGTCTGCCACCATTCTGGAGATGGACAAACTATAAGGGAAAATATAACAACTCAATGAAGTCTAAATCAAAGACTCCAACATGCTGACTTTACTTCAGGGGTTTCATGCATGCTAACCCCCCAGCACAGAACACACTTTTGCATTAATATTGGTGAAATTATGTGGTATTATTGGGCTGGAATTCAAAGGGTCCTGACACCGGGAACGGTGGCAGAGGGGGCATGAAGATCGCAACGGGTGAGACCCGCCACCAACCCCGACACGGGCAGGGCTCGTCCTGTCTCGGCGCTGGCGGCAAGGCCTCGTCAGTGGCGGCCGCCCCACCGCTCGGCTACGAGACCCCCAATACAATATGCAGATGGGTACTTACCATTAATTAATATGCAGGCCACAGCGATTATGACATCAGGTTGAGTTCTTCATTCCAACAGCCGGCAATGCCGCGCCTTCGAATCACCATTCAGGAAACGAGGTGCGACACAGTGGCGCAGTGGTTAGCACCGCAGCCTCACAGCTCCAGGGACCCGGGTTCGATTCCGGGTACTGCCTGTGTGGAGTTTGCAAGTTCTCCCTGTGTCTGCGTGGGTTTTCTCCGGGTGCTCCGGTTTCCTCCCACAAGCCAAAAGACTTGCAGGTTGATAGGTAAATTGGCCATTATAAATTGTCACTAGTATAGGTAGGTGGTAGGGAAATATAAGAACAGGTGGGGATGTTTGGTAGGAATATGGGATTAGTGTAGGATTAGTATAAATGGGTGGTTGATGTTCGGCACAGACTCGGTGGGCCGAAGGGCCTGTTTCAGTGCTGTATCTCTAATCTAATCTAAATCTAAACCTGTGGGGAGTGGGAGGAGGTACTTTTCTTAGTGTGGGAGGGTGGTAGCAGGGTCAAACTCTTCAGATTGGTTGAGGGGGTGATGGGAAGGGGTAAAGGACAAAGGTTCTGAACTTCGGGGTGGGGGGAAGGTCAAATGTTCACGGTAGGTATTCCTGTGAGGGGGAAAGGACAGGAATGATGCATAATTCCATGGGGGGGGGGGGGGCGTGCGGAGAGGGCATGGAAAGATTATTTTATTCATTTTTATAAACTTTACAGTCACTGTGTCTTTAAAAATGTAAATGGTCATTGAGGGCTGTAAGCCCTGTAAAAATGGCGCTGGCACCTGCATATTGGCACTGAACACCGTTGCCGGGGATGGCTCGCCTGCTTCCTCCATGTCATCAGGGGGGCAGCCGCCCCAGCCATGCTAATGAATCGCTGTGGCTCTGCCACTTGTGCCCCGTGTGCGCGGGCCGCAAATTTTTTCGCTGAAATAGGCAGCGGGGGAGGGCTTTTAAAATGCAGACCATTATGTACTTGCCAGTCAGCCCTGAATATTTTTTCTAGTCTGCTTTCCATTGTTCCACCGTGCTCTTGGGATGGTAGTTATTATTAAAACATCACTCCTATTCAAGTAAGAGTTACAAATAGTAACTATACATGTAGCAGAATGAGGCTGTGAGTGATATGGGGAAAGCAGAAAGAGGTGGAGTGGGGGAGGGGTATTGAAGCTGGAAGCCTGAGATGTGGCCTTGGGATGTCAGTGGCAGCGTGCCCAATACTGTGAAGAGGGCCAATCAGTGTAGTAACTTCAGCTGCAGAAAACCTTTTTGAGGCAGAGGAGCAACACAAGAATACTGGGAGTGACTTGCTGCGAGTGGTAAAGGGGACCAGGTCAGGGTAGTGGCATTGACATTTTGAAGAAATAGAAGTGAACAAAGTATGCTGGTGATGGCTTGGTCTGGGGCAGGGACAGGAATTTAAGAGCAGGAAGCGAAGCAGGGTGAACTATAGATGCTGCTTGAGGATGTTGGGTTCCGGGGAAAGGCGGAGGAGCAGAGAAGCATCAGAGTACACGAGAAAGATAAGGCAAGAAGAGGTAGCAGAGCCCAGCCATTTATTGGGAGGTAGGGAGACAGTGGGGTTGATAGAAGAAAGGCTGGAAATAATTTAAGTAAGAGATTTAAAATAAAATAAAATAATTTGAAAGCAAAAGAAGAAATGCATTGAAGACAATTTTTCAATGTAACTTTCCTGTAGATTGACCAGAAAAAGTAGCTGGACATAACTGGGACAACCCATAAAGTGACCTAGTGGCCACAGCCTACAACCAAGTCATTACAGGCAACATTTACAGACAGGATTTGAATATAAATGTTTGTATAGGCAGGTTCAATATTAAATATTGAAATAAGAGCATGACAAAAAAAAATGATGACAACAGGAAGTAGTTCAGGTTAACAGGAAGTACACACATACACATACACATTAATAACATAGTTGATAGCTTGACAGACCCAGACACATTGTGTGGCTGATTTTAACTTCTGGCAGTGACTTTGAGGCCAATCGAAAGGAAATAGGCCGGCTCATCCTTCGTATCTAGATGCCTAGAATATAAAGGGGATAAGGTTTTGACATGGCTGTACAAAGCCCTGGTTAGATCATATGGGCTGAACGTAGTGCGGCCGTTTAGAGTGGGAATGGTGGCATGGGGGCCGGAGAATTGTGTTGGAAGAGTCCGCCCAGAAATCCAACATTGTGATGTCAGTTCCAGATTTAGTCAGCAGTGGGAAAGCACCAAGATGGCCTTGCTGCCCCAATGCCAAACAGTTAGTTTTAATACATTAGCATCTAATTCATCACGATTCAATGGGGAGCTTGGAATTTAGTGGACAACGATTGGCCCTCATGTGCCTTGGATTCCCGGCCATTGAAAGCTATTGGCGTCAAGGCCGAGCCTCAGTGCAGCAACGTATAGGCAGCCACGACAAGCACTACATAGGGGAGGAGGGGGGACCAGAGGCCATTGTCGGCCTGCAATGCTGTGCGCTCTCAAAGGGGTGATGGGGGAGGGGGGCTTCGTGGTCTCAGGTGTTCTGCAAGTGGAGTTGCGATCTCGGTTGCAGCTGATCAGGGTTTTGGGTGGTCTATGGGGGGGGGGGGGGGTGGGGGGGTGCTTGGTTTTGGGTGGCTGGATCAGGCGTCCAAACTGTTAGGTGAGAGAGTTGGGTGCCTATACTGCTGGATGAGAGGGTTGGCTTTCAGCAAGGGTGGGCACTGAGGGACATCAGGGAGTCTGTGGGAGAAGTAGCAAAGGCACAGCTGCCAAGGCAGGATTGTCACTGCATTGACAACGCTCTGGAGGCCTACTGATCTCTCAGCATGGGTCTCATGCACCCTGTTCTTTTGGACTAATATTGCATGATGTGGCGGCTCCAATGGAGGAGGGGCTAGGCGGCAGCTGCTCTTGCCCATGAAGCTCCATGACAAGAGCAGCAGCAACCGGCTATGCCAGGAATTGCCCACCTGCACCAGGGAGTGTACCGGACTAGACTCAGCTACCTCCAAATGTCCGAATGACATTGTCAGTGAAGACTATGGCTCTCCATGGAGGCCATCACTGAATTATGTGCCCCACTGCAGGATGAGTTGCGAGCTAAACTTTTACGCATCTGGATCATTTGAAGGAGCCACTGGGGACATGTGTGGGGTCTCCCAGGCAGCAGCCCCAACTCTGCATCAAGGAGGTGACCAATGCCCTGTTGAAAAGGGCCGGCAACTATATGTCCTATCAGACCAACCCTGCCAGTCAGGCTGAGAGAGGCATCGGATTCGGGGCCATTGCTGGATTCCCCCGGGTGCAAGGTGTGATAGATTTTAGGCCATCAAGGCTTCAATGGAGCAGCCAGCTGCCTTCATCAATGAGAAGAGCTTCTATTCTATTAATGCTAAACTGGTCTGCAAACACCGATAGCATTTTCTGCAGGTGTGTGCCCGTTTCCCGGGAAGCTGCCACGACGACTATGTACTCCGACAGTCCCAGATGCCATATATTTGAGTACTTTTATGAGGTCTCACTCTAGTGACAGCAGCTGGGCTGGGGGCAGGCTGCTGCTCAGGCTACCCCTTGGCCTGTGATGACTTCGGTGACCACCCTTTGGCTGCTTGAGGCCTGGAAGCCCCAGGCTTCCTGAGGGTTTCCTGCACTGGAGGAGGACTCATCTCAGCTGTTGTGGCTGCAGGAGCTGGACTCATTGGTGGAGGAGCTGAGGAGCTGCTGCTACACAGAGCATCCTGAGGGAAAGCCCTAGATATCAAGGGCAGCCTCTCCTCTTCCCTTTCAGGACTCACTTGAACCTGCCTGCTCACCAGAGAAGGACAAGAAGCTGGAGAAGACTCCATGCACCTTGTCCTTCACTCACCTTGCCTCCGCCGCATTGAGCTCATGGACATGGCGATAGTGTGGAAATCTGCATGTATTTGTGTGATCTTGCTCTTCTTGAGGATTGCCAACCTCTCAATGGAGCCCCTCAGTCTGTGAAGTTTAGTGATTCAGCTGGCTTCTAGCTGAATTCAGTCGACCTGAGGCTTTTAGTTTGAATAGATAGAAGACAGATTTAGTGGGTCTCTTGGAGACAGTGATGCGGATGATTTCCTCCAAGGTGGTTTCTAATTGTAGCCGGAGTATGCAAAGTCAACAGGCCAAACAGGCAGGGTTTGAAGCTTGCAAGCTGGAATGGAGAAACAGAGAGAGAGAGGGACCCCCACTTGAGTCTGCATGTATCAGAGTCCAGATGCATCTCCTTGCTGCTGCAGAGAAACAGCAGCTTAAAACCACAGATGGCCCGGAGTTGGGGTGGGGGGGGTGGGTGCTTGTCACATGACAGTCAGCCAGTAATTCAAGCATGGCAGTTAGCAGTATATTTGTTTTTGCTAAAGAGAACAGGCAGTTCCCTTAACCTTCCTGGGATTTTGCTGGGATGAGCAGACATTTTTTCTCCACCTCACAGGCCTTGCAATGTAGGATACAGTTTTGCAAATTAGGTGGCCATTTTAAGCTGCTAGCAAAGTCATCCTTTATCTATTCCTTTTTAAATTTCTTGAAAAAAATATAAATTTAGATCTCCAGTCAGTGGATTAAAGAAAATTATCATTCAACAAAGCATGTTGACATGACATAATTGTAGAAATGTGAAACACTCTCACAAAAAGCAGTAGATGCTAGCTCAATTAATAATTTTAACTCTGCAAGCAATAGCTTTTGGCTAACCAAATGTATTAAGGGATTATAGAACCAAGGCAGGTGTATGGAATTAGGGTACAGATCAACCATGATCTCATTGAATGATGGAACAAGCTCAAGGAACTGAATGGTCTACTTCTGTTCCTGTGTTCCTATCCACTACTGCCAATTTTCAGCCATCAATGAAAGTTAAAATCAGCCCTAAAATATCAGACACACTGTATGCTACAATGTTGTATACTTTGAAATCACTATGTAAATGAACTTTATGTTTGAGTGTATAAAAATGCACCAAATTGTTTAATTAGAAATCAGCAGCAAAGGCCCCCCCCCCCCCATTAAAGACTGAATGTAGAGATGCTATTATGGTAATTTTCACTTTCACTGACTGAACGATAACCTGAATGCCCACCCATTCTGGAATCCAACTCCAGAACACACTGATCTTCAGACAATCCACTTACCAAAGTACTGCCCATCACCATCAGCGTGCCAACCCCAGGCATGACTTTTTACACATCTTTTTCTCTTTAACTACAAGCTGTAAATTATGCCCATCAAAATTATAAATATTGACTAACTAAAGTAGATGTTAATCCAAAATGATCAAAGTTGGATAAAGTTTCAGTATTTACCATGTTGGGAACTCCAGTTTTACCAAATTTCTAATTGGGATACCTGATGATTAAAAATTGGGCCTCCTTATTGTACATCTAACAAAAGCTTTACTGTTTTTTCCACTACTTCTATTACCAATTCTTATTATGCTACTCGAATATTTCACTTTTTTTAACTTTTGATTTTTAACCACTTGTAGTTTACCCAAATCAGCATGTTGGTTATGTTTATAAAGCCAACTATACATTCCAATAAGTACAATACTTATATTATTTAATTATTTTCTTTTACAACAGCTAAATGTGTTTTATGACAGAAAAATTGATTTTTTTGCAATCAAACAACAGACAAATTGGACAATATGATTTGTTTTCACTTTATCAGCAACTAGTCCACTTGCAACTGCAAAGCAGATCACTGGTCTGGAAGAAAGCAAACATTTTGTTCTAGCTGTTAATCCTGTTTATTACTCTGTCGTGACCTTACTGATAAAAATAAATTAGTTTGGGGCCATTTTTATGTACAAGAAGGTGACTTTCAGAAGATGAATAATTCAATCAATGGTATGCACCTAACTAAATACAGCAAGAAAATGTCAACAAATCATTCTTAAAACAAGCAGAAAAATATAGTTTACACGAGAACTGAGATCCTTAATTTTATTTCATGTTACCATTTTGTTGACTATAAATAGTTCAGCAACTTGTTCAGATCAGAACTGTTAATAACATACTTGTTGAGTTACATGGTCATTAGGTTAAATAATCCCGTTGACATTAATTTATTCAGCATTTATCTACAGTGCATGGACTTGCTATTTTATAACTAACTACTGTCACCATTGCGGAAAATCCACAGCAAACTGGAACACATTCCATCTTTGTAATTTTTACATTTGTAGTTACAAAAAAAACTGCTGAACATAGACGAAGTTTTTTTTAAAATGAGAAAAGCATAATACTTAAGTCATCAACTAATGCATATATTCCCCAATATAACCACCAAATCCTAAGCTTTTCACAACTAATGACAATTATGAGTTAAAATTTAAAAATAAAAATTGACAGCATAATTCTAAATGGTTTAAAGGCACACAATTCACCCTCCAAAATCAAACGAAACAAAAGAAACATCAAGTAATATATACATGTCCTGATAAAGCCATCTAAATCTTGATGTAAGGTTTAATTAGTGTAATGAACACAGATGTTTTCGGTTCCTTTTTTGTCCCAGGAAATTGTGTAGTGAAGACATTAATTTCATGAAGACATAGTTAACAATTTTGCATTGTGCTGTAATCAGACAGAACGAGGGGAAAATTACAAACCAGTTCCCATCAATCAAAGTGCTGACACACAAAAAGTCGAGGTGAGCAGCTGCTTAAAGGAGAAGGTTCACAGTTCCTGTTGGACATACTGCATCAATAAATAACGATAATAATACTTCACAACTCAATAGGCTGGGTTACATTTATAGGCAGAATATTTAAAAGAAAATATTTTGAAGTTTATTTATTTTATTGCATATTGGGATGAATTAAATTCCAGAAATATCTAGCAAAAGTCAAACCCTCTGGATTGTTAGGTCTTACAGAGTTAACTAATCTTGAGTTCAGTTAAAAAAATATAAAATATAATGCCACATATTACTTTTAGTTTATAAATAACATGTCCTAAAGCTACATCACAGTCTGAAGTCTTCTTGTTAAAACTTGAATAGAATTTGCAGGCAAATGAGAGCACCAAAGATGTGATGAGTTTTTCATTTTAAAGTTGAGCTCCAAATGATGAAACAAGACCAAAGCTTTTTTCATTCTCTGAAATGTACTTGATAGGATTCCCTTTTTCAGGCCTCTGCAATTTGAAAGAAACAGTGTCCCTTTTGTTTGGTTTGTACTTTATGTGGTGTTTTCAAAACTATACTCAACAAGTCTTCACAGCTCTCCCCTTTAGCACAATGCATCTCAAACCTCTGCAGTAATGATTGCATATATATACTGCTTGATTTGTTGAGTAAAAATTGTTGTTTATAATTTGTATCATCTATATGGTTTTCAATATAAGGAATGATAATTATGTGAACCTTATTTCTTTGTGTTCATAAGTATTTGTGTCAACAGAAAGCACCCCTAAATCAGGTATGGAATGGATAGATATAAGCGATGTATACCCCTTCACTCCAACAGTGGAGTTTAATATCCATTAAAAATACCCCTGGCATTAGTTGGACATTTCATTTCCCAGATCATTATTCATTTGCTGCTTTGCTGAGTGAGATAGCTAGATTAGCACTAAAATACAAAGATAGTTTTGTCCTATCGGTTTGTGGGAAATAAGTTAAAAGTCTATGCTGTTTCATTTAACTTGGGAGTGTTTAAGAGCAGTTAAAGAAAGGGGGCCAACATCACTTCTATCTCAGCAGATTTAGGAGGAAAAGGAACATTATTTTAATACATCCTGTTCCTTCAAATGGAGTTCAATCCAGAGAGTGTGAAGTAATACCATTGGAATGCTAACAAGGCAAGGGAATACACGATAAATGGTAAGATACTGAGAAGTGTAGAGGAACAGAGGGACGTTGAAGTGCATGTCCACAAATCACAGAAAATGGCTGGTCAGGTAGATAAGGTGATCAAGAAGGCATACGGGATACTTTCCTTTATTAGTCAAGGCATAGAATATGAGAGTTGGGAGCGTATGCTGGAACTGTATAAATCATTAGTTAGGCCACAACTGGAGTACTCTGTGCAGTTCTAGTCACTACACCATAGGAAAGATGTGATTGCACTAGTGAGGATACAAAGGAGATTGTTGAAGATGTTGCCTGGACTGGAGAATTTTAGTTATGAGGAAAGATGGGATAGGCTTGATTTGTTTTCTATGAAACAGAAGAGGCTGAGGGGAGACCTAATCGAAGTATATAAAATCATAAGGGGTCTAGATATAGTGGATAGGAAGGCCCTAGGGGATTTAGGATAAGATGTAGGAGGTTTTGAGGGGGTTGGAGGGTTTTTTTTCACCCAGAGGGTGGTGGTGATCTGGGAACTCACTGCCTGTTGGTAGAGGCAGAAATCCTCATAACATTTAAAAAGTACTTGGGCGTGCACTTGAAGTGCTGTAACCTACAAGGCTATGGACGAAGAGCTGGATAGTGAGATTAGGCTGGCTGGCTAATAATGGAGAAATCAGACATTCCACAAAAATCAAACTCGGATTTCAGGCCCAGTTACACCTCATTCAACAAGGTGTAACTTTTTCAAGGGTTTTTACAGTGAGATTAATAGTGTAAAAGTTTTTGTCAGTTCAGTGATATCTACTTGATTGCAGTCTGGGGAGACTTCAACAGCACACTCTGTGGGGAAGCATAGAAGAACCGACAGCAACTTTTGGATTTCCACTTGTGCGTGGACCCTAGAAGTTGCTGTCAGTTTCAGAGGAGGAACAACGTGAATGCTGACAGTTTACTGTCATTACTACCACAAAATCCAGGCCATTGTTATCCATTCTTTTGTTTCTTCATTCACATTTGCTGTTAGTTGCTCACCTTCTAGCCCAAACCGTGGATGGCAATTTTTACCAGGCTTCTTCCAATGTCATAATGTTCTGATGAAAGGTCACTGACCTGAAACGTTAACTTTGTTTCTCTCTCCACAGATGCTGCCAGATCTGCTGAGTATTTCCAGCATTTCTTGTTTTTATTTCAGATTTCCAGCATCTGCAGTATTTTGCTTTTATTCTTCCAATGTCACCCTGATCTGACTACTAGGATATGCATGACAATTTCTAGGGATAACATTCCTGCTAATTCTTTATCAGTGTGGGTATTATCATAGTTTCATGCTTGGTGTTCCAATCAACTGCACTATAAAACTACTGTCTATAAGTTAAAATTGTGCCAACTTTAAAACTGAGTCCAAAAAATATATTTGCATGCAATTGGATTAGGAACATCCTTGCAAGCTTTGACTTAAAAATACAAATATGCTATACTGGAAATGCTATGATATGTGGAAGGGCAGGGAAACGACCCTAATATCAAGAAAACATTATGAGGATTTCAAAGACTATGCAATTCCTTCGACCATTCTGTTTTTTTTAAACTCATTGTTTTAAACAAAGTAACCAAACTACTATGAGTTTTCTACTCCGCGTACATTCTGCAAGGATATATTTTTCTGATTTGGCATCCATTTAACAAAAATGGATGGGGAAGGGCAATCAGTTGGACATTAAGAGATTGTTTGGGGGTCTGATTGTGCATGAATAAGTAATTATGGAATATGGTGTGATTCATAACTAAAGTTATGAGCAGAGGAGCTCCATTTTATTCCATTCCTTATCCTCCAGTCCCTTAACATTTTAATGATATTCTTCTTTAAGTAAAAGATTAAAACTCTGATAATTGATTTTGTCAAAGAATTGAGAGAACTGCAACTCAATGTTCATTTTAAATAATTCTTTCAACCTCTTTCATACCATGGCAATTTTTATTTGACTATTCTTAGGACAATAGAAACTGTGAAGTTTAAACCACTGCTCATTTTTGTTCTCGCTTTTCCTTTGAATTTGCGGTTTCTGTGCGGCTGAGCATTTACCAACCAGAGATTATTTCTCATTCTGAAACCAGACTACTGAGATGCAAACCCCATTATAAAAGCCTGAGCTTTGTTTTGAATAGGCTGTCCAGATTCAACCCTGCCCCATTCATAATGACAGAGCAATTAAAGGGGAACTGACAACCATTTATAAAGCCTGCAAACATCTTCATTTTCTGAGACTTATAACATCTGGCTTATCTATCACCACTAACAGCGGGCGTATTATTGTTTTCTGATAAAGGTGGAAGCATATTCTATAAATTCACTGACTAGACCAGCACAGGCCATGTTAGACAATTTATCACATATTTTCCTGCTTTGGTAGCCAGTTTATCAGACAAACAGATAAGCAACTATGGAGGAAAAATAGCTCTGGTCATCATATGTGGCAACACTATAACTGGGCCCTTTTTCAATGTATTAACCGTTCTGCTGTGCAAACTGACGAGATCAGTCCTGTGCAAAATGCAAACGCCTTTCTTCGCACTGCCATCATAAAAACATTCTTAGTGAGTTCATATAGTATATTTTCATGGTTTCAATTTTTCAGTAATAGCATCATCTGCCATTGAATTGGAGGCAAAATCTTCTCATTTTATTTTAAATAGTTCTATCTGATGGTGTGTTCCACTTTTTGATCAGGATCAAAACTATATCCAGACTGGGCTGCTGCACATCACTGACATATACCTATCTGCAAAGGAACAATTCTAAGTTGCAGTATCAAATAAGTTTGAGTGTTACATCAAATAGAGAAGCAATGGGAGAGTTAATTCCTCATCACATATATTACAAGTTCATTTCTGTTTCATGCAAAAAGCTACTTGTACTTTGTGATTGAGAATACTTATAGAGCGGTTTAGATGTTCCTAGGATAGAACAGGACTTCCTAAATGAGGAATATTTTCTTCTTTGGTCAAATTGAGTCAACAAATTGTATGACCTAGGTGGGAAGAGTGCACTGTTTTTCTCTAGTCCCACTTCTCCGCAGGTTACAACGTATATGTTAAAAAATATTTACTCAGTTACTGATTCAGTCAATCATATATTCTTTATTCCAGAATAACAAACAGAAAAATTATCACTTTATTATCAAACAAGACTTATCCAGTAATGAAGCAAAGCATTAACACAAGATTGAAATATGAAAGTTCCCTTTTTAAATTCCCCACACACACTGAAAAAAATATAGAAATTCTCTCAGCAGAGGTCTGTTACAAAACAAACAAACAAAAAAATACTTTGGCCAAATACTTGCTAATTCTTGAAAAAAAAAGAGTAGATATGGAAGAATGCCAGATATCCGTTTTGTCTGGCATCTGGGTGTACGGTGATGGGTCACTGGGATCCTTTTAGAAGCAATTCGTTCTGGAGATGTCGAGAAATTGTCTGGTAGGCTTTCCCGGAGACATGTGGCATCAGGGGTTTCGGCCAGCACACTTGAATCACATGGTTTTTCAGCTTCTCAGGAGAGATGCAGCACCAGGGATTTTAGCTCTCCCACACTGGATCTTTGCAGGATTTCTTCAAAGAGGTAGAGAAAGAGATGAGCTGAGTGTTTCTTTTTCCTTGGCAGGCAAAACCAGCTGTCTTCAAAACAGTTCACACCCCAACTGACTTGAAAACAATATCCAAAACAGAAAGTCAACCTCTTGACCTCCATAAACCTTGACAAGTGGCTTCTATGTAAAAATCTTCCCCCAGATCACCGAGGTTTCTGTTGTTTATTAAACTTAAAGTACATGACTTCCAGCGAGGTTGTTTTTAAGCAACATCTCAGTGTCCTTTCAATGAACTGTCAACAACAAAGCAAAGTCCAGCTTCTATGAAATCTTCAGCCTTTCAATGAATCCATCTTCACAATTTAAATAGGAGCCCTCAAAAATACTTTAAAAAATATAGGAGCATCTTCATAAAAGTATGTTTGCAAGAATAAACTCCTGACCATTTGTAAGAATTCCAACCACCACCTTGATATGGTATCAGGTGTGTAACAAAGCTAAGATTTGTTTTAAACAAAATGATTACACATTTGCCAAAGCTGTATAATTCCATCAACACTTGATCCATTCATCTTAGTTTTCTTTTGTTTTCTTCTAACTTGGCAGCAAATGAATAGCATTCATTTCTGAAGTTAACTTCATCCTTCCTTGTAGCACTGGGCACACCATCAATACAGTGTAACAATTTGTTGCCAAAGAAGTTTTATGCTCAGATCTTGCGCACAATTTTTGAAACTTTATCATGTTCAAAACAAATAGAAAATCCCTCTGGGGAATTCCAAGAGAAACAGTATAAAATACAGACTTAATCAACAAAGCATAAAGAGCACAGAAAACATAAAGACTTGCATTTCTAAATAAGGGAGGATGCTGGGGAATGGAGGCTGAAGCAGGGAACATTGCTAGCCATGATTAGAGATTTACAATCTCAATCACTAAAACATATCCCTTAGAGAAGTTCACAGTGGTAGAAAGCTGCTAGATGCATCATGTAGACCATTTGGATAGCCAAACTCCACTATTTGTATCCAAATGCAGAACTATCATGTGTGGTTCATTGGTCATGGCGATCATACATTTTACTTGAACAAATTAACATAGATCTAAACCAAAATGTGCATAAATTAGCTTGAAAGCCATGTCACTGTAACTCAGGAGGATCAAACCTGCTCCCAAGCCCAGGCAATTGCCCCTCAAAACCTAGGAAACTCAATTCTGTTTGTACTATTATTTTTGATATGCTGTTTTGTCCTGTTTGAAGTGTGTAGGTCACAAAGTTGCAAAAGGATTGTTTTTAGTGCTGTTGCCTCATTTGTGAGTCCTAAATTAGAACATCCAGATCTTAGTATCAGCAACTTGAGATATATGCAAAACCATGGGAACATTGTTTGAAATATGATATGTGGCCCTGAAGACTCCATAATACATATCTATCTCACCCATGAAGACAAAAGCTTGACACCCCTGCACAGACTGATTATCAGTGCTATGCCTGACATTCTCCTGATTTTTTTTATTCATTCATGGGATGTGGGCGTCGCTGGCTATGCCAGCATTTATTGCCCATCCCTAATTGCCCTTGAGAAGGTGGTGGTGAGCTGCCTTCTTGAACCGCTGCAGTCCATGTGAGGTAGGTACACCCACAGTGCTGTTAGGAAGGGAGTTCCAGGATTTTGACCCAGCGAAGGTGAAGGAATGGCGATATAGTTCCAAGTCAGGATGGTGTGTGGATTGGAGGGGAATTTGCAGGTGGTGGTGTTCCCATGCAACTGCTGCTCTTGTCCTTCGAGGTGATAGAGGTCGCGGGTTTGGAAGGTGCTGTCTCGGGAGCCTTGGTGCGTTGCTGCAGTGCATCTTGTAGATGGTACACACTGCTGCCACTGTGCATCGGTGGTGGAGGGAGTGAATGTTTGTGGATGGGGTGCCAATCAAGCGGGCTGCTTTGTTCTGGATGGTGTCGAGCTTCTTGAGTGTTGTTGGAGCTGCACCCATCCAGGCAAGTGGAGAGTATTCCGTCACACTCCTGACCTGCACCTTGAATACGGTGGACAGGCTTTGGGGAGTCAGGAGGTGAGTTACTCGCCGTAGGACTCCTAGCCTCTGACCTGCTCTTGTAGCTACAGTATTTACATCACTACTCCAGTTCAGTTTCTGGTCAATGGTAGCCCCTAGGATGTTGATAGTGGGGGATTCAGCAATGGTAATGCCATTGAATGTCAAGGGGAGATGGTTAGATTCTCTCTTGTTGGAGATGGTCATTGCCTGGCATTTGTGTGGCGCAAATGTTACTTCCCACTTATCAGCCTAAGCCTGGATATTGTTCAGGTCTTGCTGCATTTCTACACGGACTGCTTCAGTATTTGAGGAGTCACGAATGGTGCTGAACATTGTGCAATGATCAGCGAACATCCCCACTTCTGACCTTATGATTGAAGGAAGGTCATTGATGAAGCAGCTGAAGATGGTTGGGCCGAGGACACTATCCTGAGGAACTCCTGCAGTGATGTCCTGGAGCTCAGATGATTGACCTCCAAAAACCACACCCATCTTCCTTTGTGCGAGGTATGACTCCTACCAGCAGAGAGTTTTCCCCCTGATTCCCATTGACTTCAGTTTTGCTCGGGTTCCTTGATGTCATACTCGGTCAAATGCTGCCTTGATGTCAAGGGCAGCCACTCTCACCTCACCTCTTGAGTTCTGCTCTTTTGTCTATGTTTGAACCAAGGCTGTAATGAGGTCAGGAGCTGAGTGGCCCTGGCAGAACCCAAACTGAGCATCACTGAGCAGGTTATTGCTAATGGCTGCTTGATGGCATTGTTGATGACACCTTCCATCACTTTACTGATGATTGAGAGTAGACTGATGGGGCGGTAATTGGCTGGGTTGGACTTGTCCTGCTTTTCGTGTAGAGGACATACCTGGGCAATTTTTCACATTGCCGGATAGATCCAGTGTTGTAGCTACACTGGAACAGCTTGGCTAGTGATGCAGCAAGTTCTGGAGCATAGGTCTTCAGTACTATTGCTGGGATATTGTCAGGACCCATAGCCTTTGCAGTATCCAGCGCCTTCAGTCGTTTCTTGATATCATGTGGAGTGAATCGAATTGGCTGAAGACTGGCATCTGTAATGCTGGGGACTTCAGGAGGGGGCCGAGATGGATCATCAACTCGGCACTTCTGGCTGAAGATTGTTGCAAATGCTTCTGCCTTGACAGCTTTGTGAATCGTTCTGTTCAACCAATATGACATCCCTAATACTCCATTTAATGTGTCACGTGGAATTAAGATTTGCATTCTCAATGCTAACATTCCAAAGACTGCAACTTCACAATTCCCCAAGGACTCTCACGAACATTGCACTGAAATCCACTCAAAGTACTGGGTAGTTTTTGTAATTAAATTGACACACAGGGCAGCATTTTAACTACCAAGGTGGGGAGGAAGGGTGCAGGTTGGGGTGCAGGAAGGGGGTTGGCAGGGGTGGAGGGGGTTAAAGCCCAAGGAGTGGTGTCGGGTTAGAAACGCAACATGCTCCCATTGACTTCCAGGTTTAACCCAGATGAGTTTGTAAGTGAGCGGGCAACTCCTGTGGAACTGTCAGGTAGGTATTTAAATCCCCAAGGAACTCAGGATTTAACAAACAATTCTGACTTTAGCAGCCAGCGCACCGGTTTCCTGAGCTGTGTGTAACTTTCCCAGGTTTCCTTATCATTCCTGTGCTTGTTGAAGCCATAGGAACGAATCTATAATTCAGCCATTCTGATGCCTGCCAGTGTTCTGTTAACTGGAAATCTTTTCTTTGACAGACTCAGTGTGCCATCCCGCCCACCTTCTGTCGTTGGTTGGGAATCCCGGCAGTGGGATGCTAATGCTGTGGCTATGTTGAAGAGCCTGCTTCCGTTACAAATGGACTCCTGACCCGCTACTCCCCCATGCTGCTTGTGGGTCTGTTAGTTAAGATTCCACTCACAGGCTCTATGGTGGAATCTTGTTTGGCTAAAAATGTGTTTTACGCTTTCACCATTCTATTCCTCATGACTAGCTTGCACTCCTTTGTAGCAGTCTCCTTCTACTTACTTGCTCAATGTTCATGGACCTAACTATGAAATCTTCATTTTGTTTTTTCTTTAGCCAATTATGAAATATAACTGAGAGAATCACACTCCATGCATGTGTAATCAAGTACGGTGCATACTAATTTTTGAAAATAGCAGTTTATTTCTTCAGCTGGCCCCTGCAGAGTAAGCAATAAATGGTGGAAAAACACCATGCTGGAGTGCAAGGGTGCTGTGTGCAGTGACAGGAATCCTTTCCTATCTACCTGCCAGCTCTAAGAGCTACCCTAAGTAAGAAACAATGTGGCCTTTCAAATTGGCAGGAATACAGACATCTGATTCAAAATGAAGTGAATGTGATGCTTGTTTACACTCTACAATGGACGTTAGTGGACTCTTTAGAATGTTTAGACTGTTTATGGCACAGAAAGAGGCCACTTGGCCCATCCTGTCTGTGCCAGCTGAAAAATGTTCCACCCATTCTAATCCCATCTTCCAGCATTTGGTCTGTAGCCCTGCAGATTACAGCACTTGAGGTGCATATCCAGACTTCTTTTGAATGATTTGAGGGTTTCTGCCTCAACTACCCTTTCAGGCAGTGAGTTCCAGACCCCCACCATCCTCTGGGTGAAAAAAACTTTTCCTCATCTCCCCACTAATCTTTCTCCCAATCACTTTAAATCTATGCCCCCTAGTCACTGACCTCCCTGCTAAGGTAACTAGACCCCTCCCCTCCACTCTATCTAGGCTCCTCAAAATTTTGTACATTTCAATCAGATCTCCCCTCAGCCTTCTCTGCTGCAAGGGGAATGACCCCAGCCTATCCAATCTTTCCTTATAGCTGCATTTTTCCAGTCCCGGCAACATATTCGTAAATCTTCTCTGTACCCTCTCTGGTGCAATTACATCCTTTCTGTAATGAGGTGACCAGAACTGCACACAGTACTCAAGTTGTGGCCTAACCAATGTGTTATACAATTTTAGCATAACCTCCCTGCTCTTATATTCTATACCGCGGCTAATAAAGGAAAGGATTCCATATGCCTTCTTAACCACCTTATCGACCTGTCCTGCTCCCTTCAGGGATCTGTCGACATTCACTCCAAGGTCGCGCACTTCCTCTACACCTCTCAGTATTTTCCCATTAATCATGTATTCCTTTGCCTTGTTTGACCTCCCCAAATGCATCACCTCACACTTCTCTGGGTTGAATTCCATTTGCTACTTTTCTGCTTAATTGACCAGACCATCAATATCTTCCTGCAGCCTACAGCTATCCTCCTCGCTATCTACCACACGGACAATCTTAGTGTCATCTGCAAACTTCTTGATCATGTCCCCCCACATTTCCATCCAAATCATTTTATACCACAAAAAGCAGGTGATCCAGAACTGAGCCCTGCGGAACGCCACTGGAAACAGCCTTCCAGTCTCTAAAACAGCCATCAACAATTACCCTTTGTTTCCTGCCATTGAGCCAATTTTGTATCCACCTTGCTGCATTTCCCTAGATCCCATGGGATTTTATTATTTTTTAACCAGTCTGCCATGTGGGACCTTGTCAAAAGCCTTGCTAAAATCCATGTAGACCACATCAACTGCATTACCCTCTGTATCTTCCTTGTTATTTCTTCAAAATATTCAATCAGGTTGGTCAGACAAGATCTTCCCTTAACAAATCCATGCTGACTATCCTTGATTAATCTGTGCCTTTCTAAGTGACAGTTGATCCTGTCTCTCAGAATTGATTCCAATAATTTGCCCACTACTGAGGTTGGACTGACTGGCCTGTAATTATTCAGTCTACCCCTCGCTCCCTTTTTAAAGAGGTACAATGCTAGCTGTCCTCCAATCCTCCGGCACGACATCTGTATCCAGTGAAGATTGGAAAATGATGGTCAGACCTTCTGCTATTTCCTCTCTTGCTTCTTTTAACAGTCTGGGGTACATTTCATCTAGCCCTGGTGATTTATCAACTTTCATGGATGCTAATCCCATTAATACGTCCTCTCTCCCTATACTGATCACATCCAATACTTCACCCCTCTTCCTTAACTACAACATCTGCATCATCCCCCTCTTTTGTGAAGATAGACGCAAAGTATTCATTAAGAACAATAACAACATCTTCCGCCCCTACACATAGGTTACCTTTTTGGTCTTTTATGGGTCCTACTCTTTCTTTAGTCATTCTCTTATTCTTAATGTATTGATAAAACATCTTTGGGTTCACCTTGATTTTGCTTGTCAATATTCTTTCATGCCCTCTCTTTGCCCTCTAATTTCCTTTTTGATTTCATTCCTCCACTTTCATAAGATCATAAGATCATAAGAAGTAGGAGCAGGAGTAGGCCGTCCTGCCCCTCGAGCCTGCTCCGCCATTCAATAAGATCATGGCTGATCTTTTCGTGGACTCAGATCCACTTACCCGCGTTCTCACCGTATCCCTTAATTCCTTTATTATTCAAAAAGATATCTACCTTAGCTTTAAAAACGTTTACTGAAGACGCATCAACTACTTCACTGGGCAAGGAATTCCATAGATCAACAACCCTCTGGGTGAAGAAGTTCCTTCTTAATTCAGTCCTAAATCTGCTCCCTCTAATCTTGAAGCTATGCCCTCTTGTCCTAGCTTCACCTGCCAGTGGAAACATACTCTCCACTTGTATCTTATCTATTCCCTTCATGATTTTATATGTTTCTATAAGATCCCCCCTCATTCTTCTGAATTCCAATGAATATAATCCCAATCTACTCAGTTTCTCCTCATAAGCCAACCCCCTCAACTCCGGAATCAACCTAGTGAACCTCCTCTGCACCCTCTCCAGTGCCAGTACATCCTTTCTCAAGTAAGGAGACCAAAACTGCACACAGCACTCTAGGTGCGGCCTCACCAGTACCTTATACAGCTGCAACATAACCTCTCTGCTTTTAAACTCAATCCCTTTAGCAATGAAGGACAAAATTCCATTTGCCTTCCTAATTACTTGCTGTACCTGCAGACCAACCTTCTGCGATTCATGCACAAGGACACCCAGGTCCCTCTGCATAGCAGCATGCTGCAACTTTTTACCATTCAAGTAATAATCATTTTTACTGTTACTCCTACCGAAATGAATGACTTCACATTTATTAACATTGTATTCCATCTGCCAGTCCTTTGCCCACTCACTCAATGTATCTATGTTCCTCTGCAAAGTTTCACAGTCATCTGCACACTTTGCTCTGCCACTCACCTTAGTGTCATCTGCAAACTTTGACACCCTACAAGTGGTCCCCAACTCCAAATCATCTATATAAATTGTAAATAATTGCAGACCCAACACCGATCCCTGAGGCACACCACTAGTGACTGATTGCCAACCAGAATAGCACTCATTTATCCCCACTCTCTGCTTCCTGTCAGTCAACCAATCCTCTATCCATGCTAATACTTTACCCCTAACGCCATACATCCTTATTTTATACAGCAGCCTCTTGTGCGGCACCTTGTCGAAGGCTTTTTGGAAATCTAGGTACACCACATCCACTGGGTCCCCATTGTCCACCTTGCTCGTAATGTCATCATAGAATTCCAAAGGATTTGTCAAGCATGACCTGCCCTTCATGAAATCATGCTGCGTCTGCCCAACGGGACAATTTCTATGGAGATGGCCTGCTATTTCTTCCTTGATAATAGACTCAAGCATCTTCCCCACTACAGAGGTTAAGCTAACCGGTCTATAATTCCCCATCCTTTGTCTACCTCCCTTTTTAAACAGTGGCATCACATCTGCTGTTTTCCAATCTGCTGGGACTACCCCAAAGTCCAGTGAATTTTGGAAAATTACCGTCAGTGCACCTGCTATTTCTCCCGCCATCTCTTTTAGTACCCTAGGATGCATTCCATCAGGGCCAGGAGACTTATCAATCCTTAGCTCCATTAGCTTGCCCAACACTACCTCTTCCGTAATAATGATTGTTTCCAGGTCCTCACCTACGTTCGTCTCTTTGTCAATTACTGGCATGTTATTAATGTCCTCCACTGTGAAGACCGATACAAAATACCTGTTCAATGCCTCGGCCATTTCATCATATCCCATAACTAAATTCCCCTTCTCATCCTCTAAAGGACCAACGTTTACTTTAGCCACTCTTTTTCGTTTTATATATTTATAGAAACTTTTGCTATCTGTCTTTATATTCTGTGCTAGTTTTTTCTCATGTTCTATCTTACTTTTCTTTATAGCCCTTTTTGTGGCTCCCTGTTGACATTTAAAGTTTTCCCAATCTTCTAGTTTCATGCTGTTTTTGGCCACTTTGTATGCCTTCTTTTTCAATTTGATAACCTCCCTTATTTTCTTAGACACCCATGGCAGATTACCCCTTTTCTTCCAGTCCTTCCTTTTCACTGGAATATACTTTTGCTGAGCACTTTGAAAAATTGCTTTGAAAGTCCTCCACTGCTCGTCAACTGTCCCACCATAAAATCTTTGTTTCCAGTCTACTCTAGCCAAGTCCTCCCTCATTCTATTGTAGTCCCCCTTGTTCAAGCGCAGGACCCTGGTATTGGATTTTATCTTCACACTCTCCATCTGTATTCTAAATTCAACCATACTGTGATCACTCCTTCCAAGAGGATCCCTAACTATGAGGTCATTAATTATTCCTGTCTCATTACACAGGACTAGATCTAGGATAGCTCGCTCCCTCGTCGGTTCCATTACATACTGTTCAAGAAAACTATCACGGATACACTCAACGAACTCCTCCTCAAGGCTACCCTGACTGAGCTGGTTCGACCAATCTATATGTAGATTAAAATCCCCCATGATAATTGCCGTACCATTTTTACAGGCATTAGTTATTTCTTTGTTTATTGCCCGCCCCAATGTGATGTTATTATTTGATGGCCTATAGACTACGCCTATCAATGACTTTTTCTTCTTAGAGTTTCTATTTTCCACCCAAATGGATTCAACCTCATTCTCCATAGAACCTATATCATCTCTCAGCACCGCCCTGATGTCGTCCTTGAATATCAGAGCTACACCACCTCCCTTACCTTCCTGTCTGTCCTTCCGAATAGTCTGGTACCCCTGGATATTTAACTCCCAGTCATGACCAACCTGTAACCATGTCTCCGTAATGGCTACCAAATCATATTCATTCGCGATGATTTGTGCCGTTAACTCATCAACCTTATTACGAATGCTACGGGCATTCAGGTAAAGTGCCTTTATGCTAGCTTTCTTACCCTCATGATTTCCAACATCTCTAATAACTCCTGAGTTATCCTTCCTTTCTGATTCTTTCATAGTCTGCCTTGAACTTAAACCCTCCTGCACACATGTTAACCTGCTGCTTACCATTTTATTTACCATCATACTCCCTGTCGTTTTCCCTTTCCCTTCCCCCCGAGTCACTAGTTTAAAGTCCTAGAGACCACCCTATTTATCCGTTTCGCGAGAACACTGGTTCCAGATCGGTTCAGGTGGAGACCGTCCCATCGGTACAGATCCCCCCGGTTCCAAAACTGATGCCAATGCCCCATGAAATGGAACCCCTCTTTCCCACACCACTCCCTTAGCCCCATGTTTACTTCCCTAATATTCTTATCCCTAAGCCAATTTGCACGTGACTCGGGCAGTAATCCGGAGATTATGACCCTCGAGGACCTGTTCCTTAATTTCATTCCTCGTGCTTTATAATCCCCAAACAGGTCCTCCATCCTAGCCTTGCCTATGTTGTTAGTCCCAACGTGGACCACAACAACTGGATCCTCCCCCTCCCGCTCCAATATCCTTTCAAGCCGGTCAGAGATGTCCTGCACCCTGGCACCGGGCAAGCAACACACCATGCGGGACTCCCGATCCGGCTTGCAAAGGATACTATCTATCCCCCTAATTATAGAATCCCCTATAACTACCACTTGGCTTTTTGCTCTATACTCCTCTCGGCTTTCCGTAGTATTGAGTTCTCTGTGTCGGTCATGAGCTTTCTTTTACTGCCTTATCTTACCCAGTAGGCTCCTCGACATCCATGGGGGTCTAGATTTGGCCATCCCACCCTTTTTCTTTGTGGGAACATGTTTACTCTGAACCCCTTGAATCTCCCCTTTGAATGTCTCCCACTGCTCTGACACTGATTTACCTTCAAGTAGCTGTTTCTAGTCCACTTTCGCTAAATCACTCCTCAGCTTAGTAAAATTGGCCTTGCCCCAATTGAGAACTCTAACTCCTGTTCTATCTCTGTCCTTTTCTATAATTATGTTGAAACTGACTGAATTATGATCACTACCACCAAAATGCTCTCCCACTGCCACTCCTTCCACTTGCCCATCTTCATTTCCTGAAACTAAGTCTAAAACTGCTCCCTCTCTTTTTGGACTTGCTCCGCACTGGCCAAAAATGTTCTGCTGAATGCACCTCAAGAATTCTGCTCCCTCAATTCCTTTCACACTAAAACTATCCCAGTTAATATTGGGGTAGCTGCTTACCCATTGTCTCTCGAGACAAGGAGGCCAAAGAAGAAAAAATCCCCTACTATTACTGCCCTATTGTTCTTGCATTTCTCAGAGACTGCAGTAAATGCCCCACGTGCCCAACTGTGCTATTTGGCTAGAGTGTGATGCTGCTACTAAGTAACTCAGAATATACTGGTAGATAAAAGGCTGGCAAGTCTTTAAATTACTAATGAATACCTCATTACATGTGCTTTTCCTGAACAGCATTATCAGCACTAAATAGCTTGTTACTTAATGCTGCAACAATAACTAGCATCAGTTAAGAAAGACAAAAGCAAAATAGTGCAGATGCTGGAGCTGTGGCCGGAATTTTACGCCCCCCCCAAAGAGCGGGAAAGTGGCCGGGGGGGCGCGTAAAATGGAGCGGGAGGCTTGGGGGGCCCTTTCTGACTCACTGTCTCCGCCACTGTACGCAGGGAAGCAGCGGCGAAAAGTGGCCCGCCTGCCCCAGGCCAATTAAGGCCCTTAAGTGGACACTTAACGGCCACTTAAGGGCCTCCGCCCGCCACCACGGGGATTTTACCTGTGTCAGGCGGGTGGCCCAGGCCCGAGAAAAGCCGCCTGTTAAGAGCAGGCGACTCTCTGACGGCCTGTGGAGGGGGGTGCCCTCACGATCGGGTACCCTTTGCCCAACGGAGGGCTGCTCCCACTGCCCCGACCACCCCCAACACCCAACACGCCCCCTGTCCCCCCAATCGACCATCCTTGCCTTGCGGAGCCCGACCAATCATCCCCTGGTGAGGCAACAAAACTTACCTGCATTCCAGGGTTCCCCGACATCTTCCTCACGAAGCTGGGCTGCAGTCCCAGCAGTCGCCACTGCGCCGGTGGTACTGCTGGGACTAAGAGCTGATTGGCCAGCAGCTCTATTAGGCAGGGCTTCCTGCCTTAAGTGGGTGGAAGTCCCACCTCAGAACATTAAAGGCTGGGGAACTGCAAAATGTGGGCTGGATCCCCAGGCCAGGCGGAAGTGGGTTCGCCACTGACTTTTCAGACGGTGGACAGCTCCCGTCCACCAAGGGTAAAATCCCGGCCTCTGAAATAAAACACATAAAATTCTGTAAATACTCAGCAGGTCTGGCAGCACCTATGAAGAGAGAAATAGAGTCAACGTTTCATGTCAGTGGTCTTTCATCAAGCTGTTCTGGTCACTGCACTATAGGAAAGATGGGACTGTACTAGAGAGGAGACAGAGAAGGTTTATGAGGATGTTGCCTGGACTTGAGAACTTTAATTATGAGGATAAATTGGATAAACTAGGGTTGTTTCTTTGGAACAGAGGAGGCTGAGGGGAGACCCAATTGAAGTGTATATAGGTATGGGTGGTCTAGATAGAGTGGCTAGGAAGGCCCCATTCCCCTTGGTTGAGGGGTCCATAACCGGGGGCACAGATTTAGGGTAAGAGGTAGGACGTTTAGAGAGGATTGGAGAGGAAATTTTTTTACCTATAGGGTGGTTGTGGCAGAAACCCTCATAACATTTAAAAAGTACTTGGATATGTACTTGGAAGTGCTATAACCTACAAGTCTACGGACCAAGAGCTGGGAAGTGGGATTAGGTTGGATGGCTCCTTATTGGCCGGTGTGGATACGATGGACTGAATGGCCTCCTTTGGTGTTGTAAATTTCTATGATTCGATGAATGTAGCATCAGAAAAAGACAGAGGTCTCCTCGGGTATCAATTATTCCATAACTTGTGCAAAAGATACATAATCAGCTATGAAGGGTTTTTAACTGTACAGAAATATTGGGCATCATTAATAAAGTTGTAGGGTAAAGGATCTCATCAATATCTCTAGTACATTCTGTGCCAGGTATTAAGTATACTTTCATATAGGTTTCTGCTGGTCCCCGAGACCAACTGAATGTAGATGACATGTAATTTGCACCATTGCACATTATTCCTAGCCTTCCCATGTAATCCCATTGGAGTCAGACTCAGATGAGCACTTTGGTTGGTTATTGCATTTTACTAATTATACTATTGGGTGATGCTCTAAATGTGAAGTCCTGTAAGTCCTGAACCCTCAAACAGAAGTATAGTTAATGAAGGGCAGTGCTAGGCTCTTCATTACATGAGAAATAATACATCCTTAAGTTTCAAATTCAGAAGCATAGATTCAATTTACACAGCCTTTCACTCCACAATGGAGGTTAATCCATTTTTTTTGAAATGTTGCCTACAGATTGTTGCATTGATGAACAGAATTGATGTAACCTAAAACCTATATTCAATGACCAAATGATCCCTTTTGCCCTCAAGTTAAAACTGCCTGATAACCTAACTCCTTGTTGGCTTTGGTACTCCTCTGAGCAATGCCTTCAGTCCAAGTGATAACATTAGTCTGATATGCAGCTGTATTCTCATGATAAATTGTTTTGTAGCAAAGTATTTTCTTGCAGATAGTTTATTCATCCCAAATGCTATGATACACTTTTTGTGATAAAACCTGACTAACTACAGTGAAAACAATCCAAAATGGCACGTGTCTGTTTCTTCTTGCAGCTGTATATTGGGTAATTTTCCATCACTATTGTAATATTCTATTTATTTGACAAATTCATGTTTGAAAGCCTCAAAGATCGATTACTTGAAAAAATCTATACTTGTAGGGCTGAATCTTGACTCCCTAAAACGGGTGTATTGGCCTTCATTTAAATAGTCATTCTATTTTTAATCACAGGCAGCTGGGGATCCCAGGTCTCGGGAAACTCAGCAGCTTAAACAAAGTGAGAAGAGCTGAATCCATGTTGTAATTGTCTTTATAGCACTGCTTGTGGGCCAAGAGGAGCAGAGGTGCTTCCTCTAGGCTCAACAAGTTTTCCAGTAAACCCCCATTCTTGATCTGCCTGTTCCCATCCCCAACCACCATTGGACCCAACCCCCTACAATTGGGACACTCCCATGACCGCCAATGGACATCCCCCCCACCCTGCGATCGGGGTCCCTGGACTATCGGACATTGTCCCTGTGATAGAGGAACACCCCCACCCCAGCAATCTGGGACTCTGACTCTAGCCCCCTGTAATTTCTTCCACTCTCCTAATACATCTATCTGCCGTCATAAGCTTCAGCCTTGTGAAGGAGGCTTCCTGTTCCAAAGGTCACCAGCCTGCCAATCAGGCAGCCTGTGGGTGGGAACCCCACAGAAAAAACATTAAAGTAACCCTGGAGTTAAATTCTGCAGACATTCGGGAAATTTGTTTCAGAAAATCCGTTCTTTTGTGTATTGCAACCTCACAACAGTCCTCCTGCACAAAACACACATCCGGACTAAAATCCAGGCTGTATTGTGGAAAGTAACCAGTGGATACTGTACAAGAATCAGCACTTCTATCAGATTTCTCTACGTTGTCTATGTAGTGTTGAATTCTTTTGGGCCTCCTTATCTCGAGAGACAATGGATACGCGCCTGGAGGTGGTCAGTGGTTTGTGAAGCAGCGCCTGGAGTGGCTATAAAGGCCAATTCTGGAGTGACAGGCTCTTCCACAGGTGCTGCAGAGAAATTTGTTTGTTGGGGCTGTTGCACAGTTGGCTCTCCCCTTGCGCCTCTGTCTTTTTTCCTGCCAACTACTAAGTCTCTTCGAATATAGTTAATATATTAACAAGTGGACAAGTGGCAGATGAAGTTCAATGCAGAGAAATATGAAGTGGTAGAACATGGAGAGACAATATAAAATGAAGGGTACAACACGAGAGGGGGTGCAGGAACTGAGGGACCTGAGTGGATATGTGCATAAGTCATTGAAGGTGGCAGGACAGGTTGAGAGCGTGGTCAATAAAGCAGACAGTACCCTAGGCAAAACAGGTGGGTTAAGGCCATGTCAGAGATTAAAATGCAAAAAACAGCTGTAACAGGAACCAAACCCACCTTGAATGCACTCACTTCTGCTTTCAACAGAGGCCGGACGAGGGGCACATGACCAATCCGTTCGTGTGAAGTGGGTTGGCCATTTAAATATTATAATGAGGATGCTTGTCTTCATTTTTAACAGTCATTCTATTTATCATCACAGGTGGTTGGGTTCCCCAGGCCTCGGCAAACACGGGAGTTTAAAGGAGGCGATTGGACCCCTCTGCAATTCAGGGCCAGCTCCTGCTATATGACAACCTCCCCCCATCCCCCAGATGATCAAGAAACTCCACCCTCTACCACCCCGCCCCAGCCCAGGGGCTGGATTTTACCAAGCCCCCGACATAGTGATCCATGGTGGGGGGGGGGGGCCTGAAGATGGGTCCAGAAGAGGCCCACCATGGACCTTGCGCCGGCAGGGCCCGGATTGATCCTCTCGGTGGTGGCGAGTCTCCGGGGTGGCCCCCCCCCGCCCCCCCACCCTGCTGCCGGGCGAGACCGGACTTTAAATATTTAAATTAATAAAATGAATACATTTAGATCTACTCACCTTCAATCTTCCAGGCTTGCCGCGATCTATGGCACAGCCGTCGACACTCCCATGCTTTCAATTCCTCGTCTGGGGAAAGGTGGCGTGACACTGGAGGGTGGGGGGGGGGGGGGGGCGGGGAGGAGTTAGTACTTTCTGTTTTGGTGGGGGTGTGGGAGATGGGGTCAAATAAACGTAATGGGTGTAGGTGGTGGTGGGAAAGGTTGAACTCACAACTTTGTGCAGTTTGGGGGGTGGGGGAAGGTCAGATTTAAAAGGTAAGTGTTTTTGGTGGGGGTGAGGGCAATATAAATGGTTTGGGGGGTGGGAAAGAGGCGTTAGAAAATTATAAATTTTTAAAGAAGTATGCCCCCAAAAAATATACATGAGCCAGCAGGGCAGGCTGCCCTTTAAAAATGGCACCAGCGCTTGCACAGAGGCAGCTGATGCCATTGCCGGGGACGGACAGCCCGCCACATAATGGGAGTGGGTGGGTGAGCTGCCCTGGCTATTTAAATGAGCTACCATGAGGAAGATTGCGGCGGCTCTTCGGCGTGCAGCCCGCATGGGCGGGCCACCATTTTTTGAGTTCACCGCCAGGAGGCTCTTAAAATCCAGTCCCAGATTGGGATCTGCCCTGCAATCTGAACCTCCACCACCCCTCCCTATCCTTGTGATCTCCTACCTGCTCTTGTAGGCTTTGGCCTTGTGGAGCAGGCATGCCAGAGGCTGCCTGTGGGTGGGAACCCCACAGAAAAAAATTTAAAGCAGCCCTGCAGTTAAATTCTTCAGGACATTCGGGAAACCCGTTCTTCCAGGTTTCCTGACCTCACGACAGCTACTCGCTCCCGTACAGAACTCACCTCCGGGCTAAAATCCAAGGCTTTGTATCTATATAACTAATCTAGTTATTGGATAAACCAACTGAGCTATTGGGAATGGGAAGTCAATTAATGTGGGCAAGATTGGCCAATTCTCTTATAGTAAGTTGATATGTCAGCTTTTCCTCTAAATTCTGTGATTAATTTTCATTTACTACCCCATCTTTTGGCAAGGCAGAATTCCTGATCTTTGCAACTATAAAGTGGGCAGGGACACAAAAGTCTCTTTTAATGTCTTGAAACAAGGTATGTGCTTCTGTTTCTTCTTGAAGGTGTAATGTTCACAAAGGAGAAACATTAAAAATGACACTCTAAATATCATTGTCTCTGATTGGTAGAAACATCTTTTAAGATTTTACAGCTGGATGAAATTACCTTTTAACACTCAGCTTCATGTGTGGTCATTCCTTTTTGTTGTTCTTACACAGTAATATAATTCTGCATTATGCTGTGAAATTACATATTTATCTGCAATTATCAATATTAATATGGCCATTAGTGCTGATGCACAGAACAAAAGACAACATTTTGCTTCCATTGTTTGAAACAGACTTTGGCAGAGCAAAAAAAGTGGGACAATTTGTTAGTTTTAAAAAGTGCAGCTTTGAATACTTCAAGCTTAAAGCTGCTTTAAGGGGATATAATAGACAAAATAAAAACAAAACTACAATGGAGCCAGTCTTACTGAATGTCATTTGAAATAATCTCTGTAAAGTTTAATAAAATAAAAGATTTACGTCTTCACCTGGATTGTAATCCAGCTGGGCCAGTGTGAACGGGATGGGTGGGTAGTTAAGGAGAGGGGGGGGGGGGGGGTGGCGGGTGGTGGTGGGATGGTGGGAGTGGTGTACACAGCACATTCCTGATGGTTACCACTCCATATCACTTTAACTCCAAGGAGGGCAGCGCAGCCTAGCCCGGCCAGGCAGCGGCCTACTTAAGATGCAGACGTCACAACTGACTGACATCATTGGTACTGTAACACAATTTTAACTGCCGGCAGTGTGAGGCCCACGTGGTGCTGAACCCACCAGAGGAAGCTGATAAAACTCAACATCAGACCAGAAAAGGCCCAGATAAATGTTTTTGTTATACATTTTGTTAAGGATCTTTGTGGCCCAAGGAGGAGCAGGAGCATTCAGTCAAGGTGGTGTGAAACTTGGAGGGAAACCTGGAGGTGATGGTATTACTTTTCCTGCTCTTGTCCTTCTCAGTAGTAGAGGCCACAGGAGGAAGAGGAGTTGCAATAGTGCATCCTATAGATTGTACACATAGCAGTCACAATGTCCTGGTGATGGACAGACTAGACAGGGGCAGGGGCACCAATTAAGTGAACTATTTTGTCCCGGATGAGGTCAAGCTTTTTTGATTTGAGGCTTGAAGGCAGGGTTTGAAGCAAACCATTCATCACAAAATACCTAGCTTCTGTCATGCTCTCATATCCACAGTGTGGATAGGGCTGATCCATCTGAACTTCTACCAATGGTGACTCCTAGAATGTCACCATCTTGAGTGCCGTCCATCAGACATTTGAGAGGAGGACTTTACAGGGTTGACTGGGCTGAGATTGCCGTAGCCTCTCATCCTGATGCTTAGGTTGTTGTCTTTTTTTCTTGTTATTCTTGATTTCAATTGGGTGGCTTGCCAGGTAAATAAGATTGGTGAAAAGCAGGCATGTTGTCAAATGAGACTATCATATAGTGGAAATATTAGAGACCTGGTTCAAAGGAAAGGGTTGGGTGCTTAATATAAAAGCAAAATGTCCGATGAAGGGTCACTGACCCGAAACGTTAACTCTGCTTCTCTTTCCACAGATGCTGCCAGACCTGCTGAGTGATTCCAGCATTTCTTGTTTTTATTGGGTGCTTAATATACCTGGCTGAAATGTATTCAGGAAGGATAGGGAAGGGAAAAAAGGAGGTAGCAGTATCGACCAAACAAACTATTATAGGACTGAAGAGGAATCATATAGTAGAGGGCTCAAAGGCAGAGTCTATTGGTTAGAATCAAGGGAAAAAAATGCAGAGCTATTACACTCTTGGTTGTCTACTATAGGCCTCCAAATATTTGGGGAAGGAGATAGAGGAGCAAATTTGCAGGCAAATTACAGAAAGATGTAATAACTACAGAGTAGTGATAATGGGGGACTCTATTATCCTAAAAGAAGCTCAATAATTTCCATCTTCGCTATCTGTAGTGCATTATGGGTATATCCTGGTAGGACAAAATCACAAATGTGGCAGTCCTCTCAAAGGCAGAGCTCCCAAGTGTATTGGCACTAATCAAACAGAGGCTGCTTCGGTGGATCGGACATGTCCGTAGGATGGAAGGCGGTCACACATCTAATGACCTTCTGTATGGTAAGGTAGTTGGGGCCAGATGACCAGTGGAACGCCCAAAGCCCCGCTTCAAGAATGCTTGCAAGCATGACATGAAGGCCCTAAATGTCGACTATCACACTTGGGAGTCACTAGCTGGCAAAGGGGGGAAATGGCGACACTTCCCGTGGACTGGTGTGGACTACCACAACAACCAGTTGCTACAGTAGCTTGGCAACAGGTGCCAATGTCAAAAACAACAACTCACAGCATCACGTCAGCTTTGCGTGCAGCACTTGTGGCAGAACCTGCCTCTCAAGGATTGGCCTTCACAGCCATCAGCATAGGTGCACCAAGAGAAGACACCCCACCTAAATGGATTGTTTGTTGCATGTCCATCATCCTTCATAGATGGAAGGATGCAAACCAAATTGTCCTAATATAGATTGGGATAGTAACAGTAGTTACAACCAAGGCGGGAGGAGTGCACTGTTAATGCAATCCCACTTCTCCACAGGTCACAACATATATACTTAAAATATTCCCATTTACCAATACAGTTAATCATATACTCTATTTTCCCCCAGAATAGATCACACTAACCAGGCTTCTTTACTGAACAACAAAATTATCAGATTATAAAACAAGTCTTTTAACTGCTAATGAAGTAAAACATAAACACACAGATCAAAATTTAAAGTTCCAACATTAGATTTTAAAAGTCCCCTTTTTACCTTAACCAAATTTTAAAAGCCCTTTTTTACCTTAGAGCCTTCACACTCTCACACACACACATATACACTGGCTAACCGAAAGAAAATAAAAAAGATTTTTGGATCAGAGCTCTGTTACGGACAAAAAGCATTTGGGTTAACTATTTGCCTGTTTTTGAAGGAAACAGCAGATGAGATATGTTATTCCAAGCTGGCATACAGATTAACTTCCGAGTACATGTAGACAGGTCACTAGAACCTTCCAGAACAGTTCTTTTTCAGGCGACATTGAGAATTATTATTTATCAGGCTTTCTTCAAATACAGGAAACAAGATAAATCAACACAATGGACTTCACAGGATCCTTCAGAGATATTGGAAAACGAAGCTGGGTTGTGGTCTTCTCTTCTTTCTTGACTTCTTCTTCAGACTTGACTTTATCTCCGCTCACTCCGGAAGGTAAAACACACACACTGACTTACAGCCAGAAAGCTTGTCAGTTTTCTGCCCATTGCCAAGGTTTCTGCTCCAAACCTAACCTGAGCCATGTGACAACCAGCAACACTGTTGCCAATCTGGCTCCCTCTTGACTAAAAAACTTGTCCAACATTTATTCAGTTTAACCATAAATTCCTTTAAAAATATTTTTAACAAAAAAAAGAATCACTTTCATAACACAGTGTAAAGGGAAAAAAAGGGGACAAATTCTTTAAATGTGCACAAGAGAACATTCTGACCAGTATATTTCCAGCCGAATGAGGAAGGAGGCAGTGCTGGATCCAGTTTTGGGAAATGAAGTGGGGTAAGTCGAGCACATTTCAGTGGGAGAGTGTTTGGGGAAGAGTGATCATAGAATCACTGGGTTTAGAATAGTTATGGAAAAGGACAAGGTATCATCAAGCATATAAATATTTAACTGGAGGATCGCTAACTTGAGTGAGTTGAAAAGAGATCTGGCCCAAGCAGATTGGAATCAAAATTGACAAGCAAATCATTGAACAATAGGAGGCCTTTAAAGAGGAGATCACTTGGGTACAGAATAAATGGGTTTGGATGTACAAGGGGGAAGGGAAGGGCATCCAATTCTAGAGTTCCCTGGATTACTAAAGATATAGAGATTAAAATGAGACAGAAAAAAAGAGGCTTATGACAATTGTAAGGTTCATAATATCGTAGAGAACCAAGCTGAATATAAAAAGTACAGAGGTTTAAAAAGGGAATAAGAGGGACAAAAAGAGTATGAAAATAATTTAGCAGCTAGCATAAAAGGGAACGCAAAAGTCTTTTATAAACATCTAAATAGTAAAATCTCGTGAAAGGAAAGGTGGGGCTGATTAGGAATCAAAAAGATCTTCTTGTGGAGGCTGATGCAGTTTACACCTATCATCACTAGAGAAAAGGATGCTGCCAATGTAGCAGTAAAGAAGGAAGCAACAGCGATATTGGAATACATACAGATAGATAAAGAGGATATATTTGAAAATTTGGCAGTCCTCAAAAAAGTGGAGAGGGATAAATCCAGAAACTACAAGCCAGTCAGCCCAACGTCAGTGGTGGGGAAATGTTTAGAGACAATAATCCGGGACAAAATTAATTGGCATTTGGAAAAGTATGGGTGAATAAATGAAAGCTCGCATGGATTTGTTAAAGGCAAATCCTGTTTGATTATTTTGATTGAGTTCATTGATGAAGTAAAAGAGAGGGTGGATTAGGGTACTGTCGTTGATGTTGTGCATATGGACTTTCAAAAGGTGTTGACAAAGCACTACGTAATCGATATGTTAGCAAAATTAAAGACTATGGGATTAAAGGGGCAGTGGCAGCATGGATGCAAAATTAGTAAAAGGACAGAAAGTAGAGAGCAGTGGTGAGCTTTTATTATACAGACTGGGGGAAAGTATACTATGGTGTTCTCCAGAGGTCAGTATTAGGGCCACTGCTCTTTTTGATATATACTAATGACCTGGCCTTGGGCATACAGGGCAAAATTTCAAATTTTGCAGATGATATTAAACCTGGAAATGTAGTAAATAGTGAACAGGCTGGTGGTAATAGACTGCAAGGGGACATAGACTGGTAAAATGGGAAGACGTGTCAGATGAAATTTAATGCAGGAAGAATGCGGAGAGACAATATGAAATTAATTGTTCAATTTTAAAGAAGGCGCAAGCTCAGAGAGACTTGGGGCTGCATTTTATTATGGCAACGGGGGTCCCGGTGGTGGACTGGAAGGCAGGAGATGGTGGTGGGGGGGGCGGTGGGGACCCTGCCTCGGCCCTCCATCAGACCTCCGAAGCCATTTGACGGCAGGCAGGCAATTAACTGCGTGCCACTGTGGAAATTATCCTGCCTCCAGAGCTGCTGGCCAATCAGAAGGCCAGCAGCTCTGCAGTACCGGCAGCACCACTGGGAGCAGTGGCAACTGTCAGTGCTGCAGGAGGCCCTGCAGTAGGAAGATGTCCAGACACCCCCAGAAAGGTGTGGGGTGAGGGTCACCAGGGCCACTTAGGCAGGCCCCGGCGACGGGATGGGGGAGGTTTGGTGAGAGTGAGGTGTCTTCCTGGGGTTTGGGGCGAGGGCTGGCGGTGATCGCTGCCAGAAGGGGGCCCTGGATTGTCACCAAAGGAGGGAACTTCCAACCCTGCGAGAAGGCCACAAGGCTTTATCTGGCAGCATCTCCCTGTGGCGGTGGGCCCATCAGCCATCCACAAAATTGAGGTGGAGGTGGGAAAAGGCCCTTAAGTGGTCATTAATTGGCCATTTATGGGCCTCAATTGGCCTGGGGTGGGAAGGCCCTCCTTGGCCTTCACTATCCAGGACAAAATGGCAATGGGCCCAGGCAACGTCTCCATTCCCACCTCCAAGGGCACAATAAAATTCTTTATTAATAGAGGAATGTGGTACAAAAGCAAGGAATTGAGCTAAACCTTTATAAAACACTGATTAGGCCTCAGCTGAAGTAATGTGTTCAATTCTTGGCACCACACTTTTGGAAGCATATCAAGACCTTGCAGAGGGTGCAGTGGAGATTTACTGGAACAGTACCAGGGATAAGGGACTTCAGTTATGTGAAGAGACTGGAGAAGCTGGGGTTGTTCTCCTTCTGGCAAGGAACCATAGAAAAGCTAAGGCACAGAAGAAGGCCATTCAGCCCATCGTGTCTGCGCCAACTAAAAAATCTAGCCACCCAATCTAATCCCACCTTCCAGCTCTTGGTCCGTAGCCTTGCAGGTTACAACACTTCAGGTGCATCTCCAGGTACCTTTTAAATGAGTTGGAGGAAGGAGAAGAGGAGATCTGAAAGAGGTTTGAAAGATGCATGATTTTGACAGAGTAACTTTCCAATGGCAGAAGAATCAATAACCAGAGGACACAGATTTAAGTTGATTAGCACAAGAACTGGAGGCAATGTGAGGAAACTTTATTTTTACACAGCAAGTTGTGATCTCGAATGCACTGCCTAAAAGGGTGGTCGCAGCAGGTTCACGAATAACAAATCCTTCAGATTGAGTGAATTAATTTTGAAGTGCAGTCACTGTGGTTGTATATATAACCGCAACAGAAAGTGTAAACACAGTAAAGTTTAAACACAGCAATTGAGATAAATGAGGAAGGAATACTGGCCAGAATGCCAAAATAACTTCCTGTTCTTCTTCGAATAGTTCCTTCAGTGGGATCTTACACGTCCACTTGAATCAGTGGTTAAACATCTCATCTGGAGAATGCCATCTGCAACAGTGCAGCACTCCCTTGGTATTTCATTCAAGTGTCAAGTTGGATTGGAAATAGCCAAGCTTTTTTTGTTCATGGGCCACATCATTGTGTACCTTGGAGCTTTATAGGCCGCACCGAAATTTTAAAATAAATCTTCCCATTAATTTGAATATATGTCAATTAATTGTTACTAACCAGTCTTGGTATACTGATTTAGGAGTTATCACCCAATAAGGCAACATCGCTAAAAACACATTTCAAACCTCCAGGTCAAACTAGCAAATAAGAAATAGATACAAATCGCACTCAGTTGACTAGGCTTCAAGGATTTGATTGCTAGGGCTTGAGGGTTTCATGCTGTCTTAGAGCCCCAGGATGAACAATCTTGTTTTAGATTTTGTGCTGAATTCCTGTGATCCCATAACCGCTCGACTTAGAGTGGAGTGTGTTAACTACTAATGTTTCAATCCACACATAATTCATCATAAATTAAACAAAGCCTCATTTTTATACTTCCGCAGATCACCTATATCTTAACAATAAGAATTAGAATAAGAAGTAAACAGTCATGGTCTCAAAGATATAAGAGTTGGTATCTGGTCAATAAGCGAAGCTTGGTGTGGTTGAGCAAAGCTCTGAATCAGATATGCAACAAAATATTATGACCAGACAATGGGAAGCATCCGAGAGAGGGATAAAGGTAAGTTGGACTCATACACTAGTCTACAGGTGATGTGCGTTTATCTCCCCCAATTTGCAATTTGATGGAGCCAAGATATGTTCCTGTTAGTGTTTTGGTTCTTTGCAGAATTTTCTTGGATAATTCTTAGTTTATCTTCACTATTTAGATGTTTCTGCGAAACAGACAGTCGAGCAGTTTTAAGGTAGCATTACCTGCTACTGAACTTTAACCTAGCCTGCTTCTGAGCCAACAGCTCTCATTTACAAAACGAATTGTAAATTCCTTTAAAAACCCCCTTGGCACTGACACTTCCAACATACATATTTATTACATTACCATGTCAGCACTTGAAGCTTTTAATCATACATTATAATTGGTTCACAGCATATGCCTCTGGGCTAAGATTATTGTGATACTTTTAAAACACTATTGCAGTAAATTAAATGTTAAAGGCTTTCATTAAGTCTAAACAAACTTCAAAATTATTTATATTGTACAATAGACATATACTTTACAAATTTAAGCATGTTTCTGCCTGATCGATATTGATACGCTACATAAATTCTAAAGCTCCCATATGTGTTTCTGCTGCTACTTCTTTTCAGGGATATAAATGTCTGAATACAATTAACTGTACTGTCACAGTTTAGCCCTTTTCATCAACATACTTCTTCATATGAAGCAGAAAAATTGGACACTAAAGTTGATATTATTTTTCTTTAAATGTTTTCCTCTCCCCAATATTCCTCTTCTAGCCTTTCCTGAAAATGTTTCTTTGCTATGAATGGTTCCATAGTCAATGGCCACCCTGCACTACCTCCACCCAAGTGGCTTTTACCCAACACTTAGGAAGGAATGCTAACTTCCTCTCGCCCGATAGGAAATGGCAGTGGTGGCGTTAAAATTTCATGGGAGAACTTAATCGCCCCATTTCTGCCCGATTGCCAACTGCTGTCACTTTTTTTTTTATTCGTTCCTGCGATGTGGGCATCGTTGGCTAGGCCAGCATTTATTGTCCATCCCTAATTGCCCTTGAGAAGGTGGTGGTGAACTGCCTTCTTGAACCATTGCAGTCCATGTGGGGGAGGTACACCCACAGTGCTGTTAGGGAGGGAGTTCCAGAATTTTGACCCAGCGACAGTGAAGGAACAGCGATATAGTTCCAAGTCAGGATGGTGTGTGGCTTGGAGGGGAACTTGCAGTTGGTGATGTTCCCATGCATTTGCTGCTCTTGTCCTTCTAGGTGGTAGAGGCCACGGGTTTGGAAGGTGCTGTCCAAGGAACCTTGATGCGTTGCATCTTGTAGATGGTACACACTGCCACCACTGTGCATCGGTGGTGGAGGGAGTGAATGTTGTGGATGGGATACCCATCAAGCAGGCTGCTTTGTGCCAGATGGTGTCAAGCTTCTTTAGTGTTGTTGAAGCTGCACCCATCCAGGCAAGTGGAGAGTATTCCTTCACACTCCTGACTTGTGCCTTGTAGATGGTGAACAGGCTTTGGAGAGTCAAGAGGTGAGTTACTCGCCGCATGTTTCCTAGCCTCTGACCTGCTCTTTAAGCCACGCTGTTTATATGGCTACTCCAGTTTAATTTCTGGTCAATGGTAACCCTCCAGGATGTTGATAGGAGGGGATTCAGTGATCGTAATGCCATTGAATGTCAAGGGGCGATGGTTAGATTCTCTCTTGTTGGAGATGGTCATTGCCTGGCACTTATGTGGCACGAATGTTACTTACCACTTATCAGCCCAAGCCTGGATATTGTCCAGGTCTTGCTGCATATCTGCACAGACTGCTTCAGTATCTGAGAAGTCGTGAATGGTGCTGAACATTGTGCAATCAGTGAACATCCCCACTTCTAATCTTCTGATTGAAGGACCATGCATTTTGTTTTTTTGAGGCAGTTGCCAGAAGCATAAACTGCACAAAGCACCAAGATCCAGTCTGCCGCATTTGTTAACAGGAAGGCATTTCATTCCATGAATGACCATCTGCACCTGCACAGTGAACATCACCACAGAATCATGCAGGCAACTCACTGAGGATCCTTTGACAGCATCTTCCAAACCTGTGATCTCTATCACCTAGAAGGACAGCAGATGCATGGGAACACCATCACCTGCAAGTTCCCTTCCAAGCCACACACCATCCTGACTTGGAACTATATCAGCATTCCTTCACTGTTGCTGGATTAAACTCCTGGAACTACCTTCCTAACAGCACTGTGAGTGTACCTACCCCACATGGACTGCAGCGGTTCAAGAAGCTGGCTCATCACCACCTTCTCAAGGGCAATTAGGGATGGATAATAAATGGTGGCCTAGCTAGCGATGCCCACATCGCATGAAAGAATTAAAAAATGTTCCAAGTTTCCAGGTAATGGTGCTTTCATTCTACACCAGTCACTCATTCTCCTACTATTGTACCCATCAGGAATTTCAGAGGATTGCTGCAAGGGAGCAGGGCTACCATCTCCATACATAGCCGATGACAACCCTCCATAACTCCAGCCCTCCTGCACAACCAAGGTTAAACCAGAGCTATGGGGCCACCAGTTGAGCTCCTGAAACAACAGTTTTGGCCCCTGGATAGGTTATAGAATAGAATCATAGTATGGCCTCCTTCTGCGCTACCTATCTGCAAGAGTGACTCAGCTAGTCCCTCTGCCCTGCATTTTCTCCTTAGTCCTGCAATTTTTTTTCTATTTGGATAATTATCCAATTTCCTTGTGAAAGCCATGATTGAATCTGCCTTCGTCACACTCACAGGCAGTGTATTCCAGTCCCTAACCACTCACTGTGGAAAAACCTTTGGTCCTTTTGCCATTCACCCTTAATCATTGTCCTCTGGTTCTCAACCCTTCTGCCAATGGGAATAGTTTCCCCCTACCTACTCTGTCCAGACCCCTCATGATTTTGAACACCTCTATCAAATCTTCTCTTAACCTTCTCTTGCCGAAGGAGGGTCTCGCATGTTTTTTATTCATTCACGGGATGTGGGCGTCGCTGGCCACGCCAGCATTTATTGCCCATCCCTAATTGCCCTTGAGAAGGTGGTGGTGAGCTGCCTTCTTGAATCACTGCAGTCCATGTGGGGTAGGGACACCAACAGTGCTGTTAGGAAGGGAGTTCCAGGATTTTGACCCAGTGACAGTGAAGGAACGGTGATATAGTTCCAAGTCAGGATGGTGTGTGACTTGGAGGGGAACTTGCAGTTGGTGATGTTCCAATGCATTTGCTGCTCTTGTCCTTCTAGTTGGTAGAGGTCACAGGCTTGGAAGGTGCTGTCTCAGGAGCCTTGGTGCATTGCTGCAGTGCATCTTGTAGATGGTACACACTGCTGCCACTGTGCGTCGGTGGTGGAGGGAGTGAATGTTTGTAGATGGGGTGCCAATCAAGCGGGCTGCTTTGTCCTGGACGGTGTCGAGCTTCTTGAATGTTGTTGGAGCTGCACCCATCCAGGCAAGTGGACAGTATTCCATCACACTCCTGACTTGTGCCTTGTAGATGGTGGACAAGCTTTGGGGAGTCAGGAGGTGAGTTACTCGCCTCAGGATTCCTAGCCTCTGACCTGCTCTTGTAGCCACGGTATTTATATGGCTACTCCAGTTCAGTTTCTGGTCAATGGTAGCCCTTAGGATGTTGATAGTAGGGTTTCAGCGATGGTAATGGCATTGAATGTCAAGGGGAGATGGTTAGATTCTCTCTTGTTGGAGATGGTCATTGTCTGGGACTTGTGTGGTGCGAATGTTACTTCCCACTTATCAGCCAAAGCCTGGATATTGTCCAGGTCTTGCTGCATTTCCACACGGACTGCTTTAGTATCTGAGGACTCACAAATGGTGCTGAACATTGTGCAATCATCAGCGAACATCCCCACTTCTGACCTTATGATTGAAGGAAGGTCATTGATGAAGCAGCTGAAGATGGTTGGGCCTAGGACACTACCCTGAGAAACGCCTGCAGTGATGTCCTGGAGCTCAGATGATTGACCTCCAACAACCAAAACCATCTTCCGTTGCGCTAGGTATGACTCGAGAAAGCGAAGGGTTTCCCCCTGATTCCCATTGACCTCAGTTTTGCTAGGGCTCCTTGATGCCATACTCGGTCAAATGCTGCCTTGATGTCAAGGGCAGTCACTCTCACCTCACCTCTTGAGTTCAGCTCTTTTGTCCATGTTTGAACCGAGGCTGTAATGAGGTCAGGAGCTGAGTGGCCCTGGCGGAACCCAAACTGAGCATCACTGAGCAGGTTGTTGCTAAACAAGTGCCGCTTGATGGCACTGTTAATGACACCTTCCATCACTTTACTGATAATTGAGAGCAGGCTGATGGGCCGGTAATTGGCTGGGTTGGACTTGTCCTGCATTTTGTGCACAGGACATACCTGAGCAATTTTCCACATTGCCAGTGTTGTAGCTGTACTGGAACAGCTTGGCTAGGGGAGCAGCAAGTTCTGGAGCACAGGTCTTCAGTACTATTGACGAAATATTGTCAGTGCCCATAGCCTTTGCAGTATCCAGTGCCTTCAGTCATTTCTTGATATCATGTGGAGTGAATCAAATTGGCTGAAGTCTGGCATCTGCGATGCTGGGGACTTCAGGAGGAGACCGAGATGGATCATCAACTCGGCACTTCTGGCTGAAGATTGTTGCAAATGCTTCTGCCTTATCGTTCGCACTGATGTGCTGGGCTCCCTCATCACTGAGGATGGGGATATTGGTGGAGCCACCTCTTCCAGTTCGTTGTTTAATTGTCCACCACCATTCACGGCTGGATGTGGCAGGACAGTAGAACTTAGATCTGATCCGTTGGTTATGGGATCGCTTAGCTCTGTCTATCATATGATGCTTACGCAGTTTGGCACGTAGATAGTCCTGTGTTGTAGCTTCACCAGGTTGACACCTCATTTTGAGGTATGCCTAGTGCTGTTCCTGGCATGCCCTCCTGCACTCTTCATTGAACCAAGGTTGGTCTCCTGGCTTGATGGTAATGGTAGAGTGGGGGATATGCCGGGCCATGAGTTTACAGATTGTGGTTGAGTACAATTCTGCTGCTGCTGATGGCCCACAGCGCCTCATGGATGCCCAGTTTTGCATTGCTAGATCTGTTCGAAATCTATCCCATTTAGCACGGTGGTAGTGGCACACAACACGAAGGAGGGTATCCTCAACGTGAAGGCAGGACTTCATCTCCACAAGGACTGTGCGGTGGTCACTCCTACCAATACTGTCATGGACAGATGCAGCTGCAGCAGGCAGATTGGTGAGGATGAGCTCAAGTATGTTTTCCCCTCTTGTTGATTCCCTCACCACCTGCCGCATACCCAGTCTAGCAGATATGTCCTTTAGGACTCGGCCAGCTCGGTCAGTAGTGGTGCTACCGAGCCACTCTTGGTGATGGACATTGAAGTCTCCCATCCAGAGTACATTCTGTGCCCTTGCCACTCTCAGTGCTTCCTCCAAGTGCTGTTCAACATGGAGGAGTACTGAGTCATCAGCTGAGGGAGGGCAGTAGGTGGTAATCAGCAGGAAGTTTCCTTGTCCATGTTTGATCTCATGCCATGAGACTTCATGGGGTCCAGAGTCGATGTTGAGGACTCCCAAGGCAATTCCCTCCCTACTGTATACCACTGTGCTGCCACCTCTGTTGGGTCTGTCCTGCCGGTGGGACAGGACATACCCAGGGATGGTGATGGCAGTGTCTGGGACATTGTCAGTTATGATTCTGTGAGTATGACTATGTCAGGCTGTTGTTTGACCAGTCTGTGGGACAATTCTCCCAACTTTGGCACAGGCCCCCAGATGTTAGTAAGGAGGACTTTGCAGGGTCGGCAGGGCTGGGTTTGCCGTTGTAATTTCCGGTGCCTCGGTTGATGCCAGATGGTCTGTCCGGTTCATTCCTTTTTATTGACTTCGTAGCAGTTAGATACAACTGAGTGGCTTGCTAAGCCATTTCAGAGGGCATGTAAGAGCCAACCACATTGCTGTGGGTCTGGAGTCACATGTAGGCCAGACCAGGTAAGGGCAGCAGATTTCCTTCCCTAAAGGACATTAGTGAACCAGATGGGTTTTTACAACAATCGACAATGGTTTCATGGCCATCATTAGACTAGCTTTTTAATTCCAGATTTATTAATAGAATTCAATGTCCCCAGAGCAATACCCTGGGTCTCTGGGTTACTAGTCCAGTGACAATACCACTACGCCACCGCTTCCCT
Organism: Heterodontus francisci; assembly: GCF_036365525.1. Lineage (NCBI taxonomy): Eukaryota > Metazoa > Chordata > Chondrichthyes > Heterodontiformes > Heterodontidae > Heterodontus > Heterodontus francisci. The sequence continues at coordinate 63,241,416 of NC_090389.1, forward strand.
GTATGGCTAACAGAGAGTCTCATGGATTGTGGTTGTATGCAGTTTTGAACCCTGGGGCATTTTTGCCTCCTTAAACCCTGACCATGATTGTAGTATCTCTGCTACCAACCCATTGAGATTGGCTAATTTAGCATAGGGCAGGAATTGAAACAGAGATCATCATAGCAACGTTGAAAAGTCATAGAGTCAGAGAGTCATAGAGTCGTACAGCATAGAAACAGGCCCTTCGGCCCACTGCGTCCATGCCAACCATAATGCCTATCTATACTAATCCCACTTGCCTGCATTAATTCCATATCCCTCTATGCCTTGCTCATTCAAGTACCTGTCCAGATGCCTCTTAAATGTTGCTACTGTTCCTGCCTCCACCACCTCCTCTGGCAGCCCATTCCAGATACCCACTATTCTTTGTGTGAAAAATTTACCCCTTTGATCCCCTTTAAACCTCCTCCCTCTCACCTTAAATCTATGCCCTCTAGTTTTAGTCACCCCTACCATGGGAAACAGACTCTGGCTATCTACCCTATCTATGCCTCTCATAATTTTATCATGTCCCCTCTCAACCTCCTTCGCTCCAGGGAAAACAGACCCAGCCTATCCAATCTCTCTTTATAACTCAAGCCCTCCAAACCAGGCAACATCCTCGTGAATCTTTTCTGCACCCTCTCTAGCTTAATCACATCTTTCCTGTAGTGCGGCGACCAGAACTGTACACAGTATTCCAAATGCAGCCGAACCAACATTATGTACAGCTGTAACATGACGTCCCAACTCTTGTGCTCTATGCCTCGGCCAATGAAGGCAAGCATGCCATATGCCTTCTTCACCACCTTGTCTACCTGTGTTGCCACTTTCAGGGAACTATGTACTTGCACCCCAAGGTCTCTCTGCTCAACAACACTCCCCAGGGCCCTGCCATTCACTGTATATGTCCTGCCCCGGTTTAACTTCCCAAAATGCATCACTTTGCATTCGTCTGCATTAAATTCCATTTGCCAATCCCTTGCCCATTTTCTCAGTTTATCTATATCCTGTTGTGACCTTCGACAACCTTCTTCACTGTCCACTATACCACCAATTTTGGTGTCATCACAAACTTACTAATCATGCCCCGTACATTCACATCCAAGTCATTAATATATATGACAAACAACAGAGGGCCCAGCACCGATCCCTGCGACACACCACTGGTCACCGGCCTCCAATATGAAAAACAACCCTCCACTATCACCCTCTGCCTCCTATCACCAAGCCAATTTTGTATCCAATTGGCTAGCTCACCCTGGATCCCATCTGTTCGAACCTTCTGGACCAGCCTACCATGCGGGGCCTTGTCAAAGGCCTTGCTAAAGTCCATGTAGACAATGTCCATCGCCCTGCCCTCGTCAATCCTCTTTGTCACCTCCTCAAAAAACTCAATCAAATTTGTGAGACATGATTTCCCACGCACAAAGTCATGCTGACTATCCATAATCAGACCTTGCCTTTCCAAATGCAAATAAATCCTGTCTCTCAGAATCCCTTCCAATAACTTTCCCACTACTGATGTAAGACTCACCGGCCTGTAGTTCCCTGGCTTAATCCCGCTGCCCTTCTTAAATAAAGGCACAACATTAGCTATCTTCCAGTTTTCCGGTACCTCACCCGTGGCTAACGATGATACAAAACTCTCTGCCAGGGCCCCAGCAATCTCCTCCTTTGCTTCCCATAGCATCCTAGGATACACATGGTCAGGCCCTGGGGATTTATCTACCTTAATGTGCTTCAAAACCTCCAACACCTCTTCCTTTGTAATGTTGATATGCTCCAGGATATCGCTGTTCCCTCCCTTGAACTCACTAACTTCCATGACCTTCTCCATGGTAAATACAGACGAGAAGTATTCATTTAAAACCTCGCCCATTTCCCGTGGCTCCACACATAGATTACCACACTGATCCTTAAGGGGACCTACTCTCTCTCTAGCTACCCTTTTACTCTTAATATACTGATAGAATCTTTTAGGATTCTCCTTTATCTTATCTGCTAGGGAAATCTCATGGCCCCTTTCCGCCCTCCTAATTTCCTTCTTAAGGGTACTCCTACATCCCCTATACTCCTCGAGGGACTCGCTTGATCCCAGCTGCCTATACCTGACATATGCCTCCTTCTTTGTCCTGACCAGAACCTCAATATCCCGCGTCAACCAAGGTTCCCTAAACTTGCCAGCCTTGCCCTTCCATCTAACAGGATCATGCTGGCCCTGAACTCTTCCTATCTCAATTTTAAAAGCCTCCCACTTGCCAGACGTCCCTTTCCCTGTAAACAGCCTCTCCCATTCAACGTTTGAGAGTTCCTGTCTGATGCCATCGAAATTAGCCTTCCTCCGATTTAGGACTTCAACCTGAGGACCCGTCCTATCCTTTTCCATAACTATCTTGAAGCTAATTGAGTTATGGTCACTGGTCCCAAAGTGCTCCCCCACTGGCACACCAACCACCTGCCCAGCCTCATTTCCTAAGAGGAGGTCAAGTGTAGGGCCATCCATATACTGCTTCAGAAAACTATCCTGAACACACTTAACAAATTCTCCCTCATCTGATCCCTTAGCACTAAAGCAGTCCCAGTCAATATTAGGGAAGTTAAAATAACCTACTATTGCAACCCTATAATTCCTACACCTATGATTTCCCTACATATATGCTCCTCCAATTCCCTCTGACTTTTGGGGGGCCTATAGTAGAATCCCATCAAAGTGATCACCCCTTTCTTATTTCTAAGTTCTACCCATATGGCCTTGCTGGACGTTCCCCCTGGGATATCCTCTCTAAGTACTGCCGTGATGTCCTCCCTAATCAATAGTGCCACACTCCCTCCTCTCTTACTTCCACCTCTGTCACGCCGGAAGGATCGGTACCCCGGAACATTGAGCTGCCAGTCCTGCCCATCCCTCAACCACGTTTCCGTAATAGCTATAATATCACAATCCCATGTACCGAACCATGCTCTGAGTTCATCTGCCTTACCTGTAAGGCTTCTTGCATTAAAGTAAATGCAGTTTATGCTCCATATCCTCCCCCTGCCCAGTCTGCCTACTGGACTTGCTTGCTTTAACCTCTACATTTGCCTCAACTATCGCATCGGAGAGACTACTACTTTGGGTCCCACCCTCCGCCAGACTAGTTTAAACCCTCCCAAGTAGTACTAGCAAACCTCCCCGCAAGGATATTGGTCCCCTTCCAGTTCAGATGCAACCCGTCCCTCTTGTACAGGTCACCTCTGCACCAGAAGAGATCCCAATAATCCAAGTAGCTGAAGCCCTCCCGCCTACACCAGCTCTTCAGCCACGCATTCATTTGCCTTATCCTCCTATTCCTACCCTCACTCGCACGTGGCACAGGGAGTAATCCTGAGATTAGAACACTACAGGTCCTGCTTTTTAACCTTCTGCCTACCTCCCTATATTCACTTTGCAGGACCTCATCTCTCTTCCTGCCTGTGTCGTTAGTACCAATATGGACCATGACCTCTGGCTGCTCACCCTCCCCTTTCAGAATGTCCTGCAGCCGCTCTGAGACATCCTTGACCCTAGCACCAGGGAGGCAACATACCATCCTGGAGTCTCGTTTGCAGACACAGAAACGCCTATCTGCACCCCTTACGATAGAATCCCCTATCACTCTAGCTCTTCCATCCCTTTTCCTCCCCTGCTGTGCAGTAGAGCCCTCTGTGGTGCCACGAACTTAGCTGTTGCTGCTTTCTCCTGGGAGGTCATCCCCCCAACAGTATCCAAAGCGGTATATCTGTTTGAGAGGGGGATGGCCACAGGGGACTCCTGCACTACCTGTCTGCACCTACTATTCCATCTGGTGGTCACCCATCCCTTTTCTGCCTGCGGTGTGACTACATCACTAAACATGCTATCCACAACATCCTCAGCATCGCGGATGCTCCAAGGTGAATCCACCCGCAGCTCCAGCTCCGTAATGCGGGTAGCCAGTTGCTGCAGATGGATACACTTCCTGCACACATGGTTGTCAGGGACACGGGAAGCATCCCTGATTTCTCTCATAGCGCAGGAAGAGCAGACCACGGGGCTGAGCTCTCCTGTCATGACTTACTCTTAGATTAATTAGTTACTCCCTTAATTAAATAATACTAATTACACTAGGGGCCTTGTTCTACCCACTCCAATCTAAAGTCCTTAATAAGCTACACTGAATTTAAAAAAAACACTTTAGTAGTACTCACCTTATCACCAGAGGTTTTTTTTCCAACAAAAGAAAACTTTCCCCTTATTTTTTTTAAGATATTTAAATGCACTAACAGCAGTGACTCACCAACCAATCACCTTGCAACTCTCCTCTGAAGTCACTGTTATTTTTTTTTTCAAATCTCCGGTGCGCTGGAAGAGCTCCTCTCCGCTCCGCTCCCGGAAGGTTCAGAATACTTTCACAACATTTTTTAATCATTCAAAATTCATTTGTCAGTGCTCCCATCACTTTTGCCACCAAAGAGGCATTATTTAACTTGGTTTCTCTCTCCACAGATGCTGTCTGACCTGCTGATTATTTCCAGCATTTTCTATTTTTATTTCAGATTTCCAGCATCTGCCGTATTTTGCTTTTGCATTATTTAACACACTCTAATTCTACCAGGCAGGTTACACTGGCTTCCTCTCAAATGGATCTCCATGTCACATGGGCAGGCATAGATACATCCATCATCCATCTCTCTGAGGTGTAGGAAAGCCGTAATCCTTCAGTACCCACTGTATGCAACCAGTTTCACCTGGTTGCCACACAAATTTACCTATTGGACTATCATCTGTTAACTCGAGGTGTCAGTAGTCAGTTATCAAATGTAAGTGGCAACACTGATGTGTCTCCAAATGCACAATGTATTTGAGGCTTCATGTTACTTTGGCAACAACACAAACACTGCTCTACTGTCAGTTCACCATTTTGGATAGGTCCTATTTGGAGGTGGCACAATCTAGAGCTACATGAAAGCTGTAGCTTTATGCCAAGATCTTCGCTTGATTGCTGTGACCATACTATTCTGAATGTGACATGGCACTCTGAATGTAACTGAGACATTACCAAGCTGTCAGTTTTAACTTCACCAGACTTATCTCAGCAGGTTCATACCTTGATTACTAGAATCCCACATTACATGTGTTCTTTGTGTGGGATTTTAATATCTCACTTTGAGGTAATATATGGCCAAAGTACATTTGGTACACCGACAGACTGCCAGCCAGTTGCTGATTTATTTTATTTATTTCTGTATACTTTAAAATACTAATATTGAATCTACTATTAAAATTTAGATTTGGATCCAATTCCTTTCATTCTGTCACTCAGTCTTCATCTTCAGGTTTAAAGCCTTTTCTCATGTCATCAGACCAGTGATCTATATCACAGCTAGATTTTCTGCTCCCACTAGCTGAGCAGTTTTAATATGACCATTTAGGTTAAGGCACATGAGCGGAGGAGACAGAATTTTTTAAAAATAAAATCACACATGTATCACAATCCCTTGACAGTGAAACAAGGGAATGCTTTTGTAATGTGCTACAAGGGTACTCACTTTCGTGCCTATTGCAGAAGGCTTATTATATAACTCAATGGTGGGAGAACAGCTAATTATCCTCAGATATCAATGCTTATGAATGAGAACATTTTCAAGTTTGCATCCTGAGTGACACAATTCAGTGTGTACAGTCTCATATTCCATTCTCTACTTATCTTTTCGCATTCAGGGCTCCCAAGTTTTAGCGATGGGTTGATATTTTCTATTGTAATGTCTTATTCAGGTAATCTTGTTAGCTTCAATTATTTTTATTTGCATCTTATCTTCAATTACTTCAGATGAGCATTGCCATTCCAGTTCTTATCCTCTACTGCTGCAGTAAGAGAGGAAAAAGCAAGAAATTATGGGGGAGACAAGGACACAACACAGGCCAACTAGAGCAGAGAACAATTCAAGTGATTATTTTTTGTTGAAATTTGGACGGATTTTTACTTTCAAGTTTATATAACAATTTCTGGACAAAATTGGAATATTTCAATGGAAAAAGCTGCAATATTATAAATAATGCTGTTGCACGGTTACTTTCTTCCATTTGAGAATTGTGCGATATGCATATTCAATTGCAGATCACATTAAAAAAAATTAAATAAACCACTCCCAGTGGTGCAGAGAAGGGTTACATCAGCTTATCAGCTGGTTTATATCTATCACAAAATAAGATCTGCTGGTGAATATATTTGATAATTTATTTATAACCACAAACAAGGAAAGAATAGCCTCCTTTACCCAAATAGGTTTCACGACATTGCCAATACCTGCGGTACAAAAGGCTTGCTTGTGAACTTTTCGGTCTTTCAATCACACCGAAGTTTCTGCCAGACTTGACAAAATGATTGATGAGATTTAAATAGGGAGATTCACATGACTTCATAGGGAATGAGTGATACATTTTTCAGACCTGACAACATTCAGTGAAGAATAACTTGCATTAAGGACTGTCGCATTAAAAATGGAACAATAATGATCATCCTGTGCCTTTAGCATTGATGTAGAATACTTGCTTTATTAAACTTTCTTACCCTTTACAGATTTGATTATTTAATTGCGGAATTACTTGGGCTGTTTAGTGAAAGTTCAGAAGCACTTACTCTGTTTCAAAGTTCAAGGCAAAACCCAAAGCCACATCACACCACTAATTAAATTTGTTAATCAGATAATGCTTGGCCATAAATTACGACAAAAACCTATTACAATGGCATTGTCTTGCTGTCAGCTTGATTTTCCTTGCCAACTATTGCAGCTTCTACAGAATTATTTATTTGGCTAGCTTGTGTTAACACTCCATTAATTTCACCAATGAAAGGATATTTTCTCAAAAGCAAACTCAAGTTTTTGATGTGATAAACGTACTTAAAATTAGAAAATGCTATTTATCTTGCCATGGTTAACCTTGGTAATGGAAGGGGACAACATATCTCCCCCAAAACAGTCGCAATCAAAGGCTAAGCTCACATTTTATACAAATGCTTCTCATTGTATATATCTATTAACTGTCAAATTTGTCAGCAGCAATCAGCATGTTAGAAAAATGATCCACGTTAAAGTTTAACAGCAAAATTTAAGGAAAGAAATGCACCATTGTTTAAGACTGCTACACTTCAGCTTCCTGGTATCAGGAGCTCCAGTTGAGTTTGCCACAGGCTTCTCAGACTTGCAAGGAGTTTAAACTTTGATTAAAATGCACTATGGAAATTATATCTACAATGGATTAAGAAAATCACATTTAATGAAGAGTTTCCTTAGAATGGATTGATCGCAACTTCTCATAAGATGCCATAGAGTTATTTACGGCACAGAAGGTGGCCATTCAACCCATCGAGTCCATGCCAGCTCTCTGCGGAGCAATCCAGTCAGTCTCATGCCTCCACTCTATTGCTGTAGCTCTGCAAGTTTATTTCCTTCAAATGCCCATTCAATTTCCTTTTGAAATCATTGATTGTTTCCGCTTCCACCACCCTCACAGGCAGCAAGTTCCCAGTCATTACCACTCACTGCGTAAGAAAGTTCTTCCTCACATTCCCCCTGCATTTCTTGTCCAAAACCTTCAATCTGTGTCCCCTAGTCCTTGTACCATCAGTTAAATGGAACAGTTTTTCCTTGTCTAACTTATCTAAGCCTGTCATAGTCTTGTACACTTCAATCGAATCTCCCCTCGATCTTCTTTGCTCCAGGGGGAACAACGTCAGCTTTCCCAAACTAACCTTCTGGCTAAAATCCCACAGCCCTGGAACCATTCTGGCAAATCTGCTCTGCATCCTCTCAAGGACCCCCACGTCCTTCCTAAATTGTGATGACCAGAACTGGACACAATACTCTAGGTGGAGTATAACCAGAGCTTTAAAAGGTAATGCCATAACTTGCATTACATAGGTCTTTTCTTCCTGGAATCATGTGGCCATTTACTCACTATTATATGCCAGCCAGGGATACATTTCCTTAGTATGTGTTCAGCAACTTAACGCAGTGAATGATAACAATTAATTTGTTGCAGAATTATTTGTTATATCCAAGACAATAAAATTATATTGAAGTTAGAAAATTAAACTACTGAAGGATGCAAGGTGAATTTAACATATTCTTCTTCTGTGACTTTCTATTTATGCAATGTAACACACCGTCCTGATTTGGAAATCTATCACTGTTCCTTCATCGTCGCTGGGTCAAAATTCTGGACTTCCATACCTATCAGCACTGTGGAAGTACATTCACCACACAGACTGCAGTGGTTCAAGAAGGTGGCTCATCAGCATGTTATTAAGGGCAATTACAAATGGGCAATAAATGCTGGCCTTGGCAACAATGCTTACATCCTGTGAATGAATAAACAAAGTCAAAATTACTTAAATTAAAGTTAACAGAAAACTAAACAGAAATGTTAAACCAAAATAACAATTTCAGGAGAAAAGGGAAGTTGCACACTATAGAACCTGTTTGTGCACTGGGCCAGTACACAACATTTTCACTTCTCAGGGCTGAGTGTGTACTCATCTTGGAAACTGCTACTGTGAAAAGTCACATTAGGTAGCCTGAACACAATGGAAATAGGACTATGGCATTGAAATAATTTAATATTAATAGGGATTAAATTTATAATGTCACTCATAGAAGACAGAAGGAGTTCAGTGCCAGACTTGGAAATATTCAACAATCGCAGTAGAAAATGTTTTCTTGAGACTGGGCTTGAGGCATATTCTTGAGCCAGGGATTTATTTTATGAACAAACCTGTGCTGTACCTGCCTGATACAGCCTGATGCTGACTTTGTGTAAGAAGTGGGAAAGGTTTTGTTCTGGTGCACAAGCATTTCTGACCTTGGAAAATTCAATAATCAATATGCTATTTACTGGCTACAATTAACAAAAATCAGTGTAATTAGTACAAAACTCGAACAATGGTAAGAACTAATGTGACCCCTGAAAAATGTGATCTTAGAGTACAACAGCAAAGCACAAACAACATACATTCATACCACACAACTCATGCTTTCAAGAAGTTATGGTTTTACAGATCTTTCAGCAAATGCTTAGTGGGACCACCAGTTGCTGATGGCCACTAGAGCCATATTCAGTCGTTTCTGGCTCCAGTTCAGTGTTCTAACGCACAAAGACTTTCAAGAATGTGCTTTTTTGACTGTAAGGTAGGGTTAGGTGCAACAAACTCAACCACAGGGTTCATAATCTAAGCATAGGTCAAAATAGCTACATTCCACCATCCATTATAGGCTTTTCAAACAATCTCTGTTGTATACTACATTGTGAAAACATAATGCAGCTCATGCATCAGTGAGCTAGTCTGAGGTACTGTGCAGAATGCAGGTACAGCAACACATCATTTTAATGACACCTTAACACTGCATAATGGATCATAATTTTTCTTACAGTTTAAGACTATCATACTTCTGGATTTAAAGTCTAAAGTAATTTCAAAAGCATAAAAGAGGTACGAGTTCTGGTTATTCTCTTATTTTGCTTGGGATAATACAGTGTTCTGCATCAACATTGCAATGAAATAACAATTTTTGTGTTTTGATTATTTTTGAGCACTATTGTAATTCCATTTTGCTAAAATGCTGCAATTCAAAATTTCAATTCACATTCTTACACATTTTACCCAATATATTTACTTCTATTGAAACAGAATCGCAATATACTTGGAATGGGAAAGAGAATGAATAGAACTTAGGGCCCAATTAACTCAAACTCATTATTTATAGAATAACCATGTGATGGGAAATCAACAAATGCTTGAGAAGGTTGAAGTTCATCATTCAGTCTGCACACATTTAAATCTGAATAAAATGCCTCTTGGACACTAGTAACCTACATTTTTATTGTTGTTCTTACCTTTGGTCATTCTGTTGTATGAATTAATTGCAAAAGAGATCTATATTTCCATCAGGAATTCAAAAATATTACTGGAAACAAAGATAAATAAATAGTAAAAACAAATATAAACCACAGTGTTATAACTGTGGTGTCCAGAGGAAGGAGCAATTCGAACATATGGAGTTGTTAGTTGGGGTGGGGGGAGGGGGGGTGCAGCAACTGGACATAAACCTGCGACAAAAAATTGGGACCAAGAGACATTTGACCCTCTTTAATTCCTGCACCACCCCCCCCCCCCACCCCCACCATGTGGTTGTGCCGAATGTCATCTTGGTCTCTGAGTCAGATGCTTGTGGCATCAAGGGCAACTGCAGGATTTAAGCATCTTATCTAAGCTGAAAATTGGTATAGTTTTGAAAGAATGGCTGGAATTTTACTCTCGGCAGACAGGAGTCGTCCACCGACTGAAAAGTTGGTGGCGAACCCGCCTCCGCCTAGCCTGGGGATCCGGACCACATTTTGTGGTCCCCAGGCCTTTAATTGGTCTGAGGCGGGGCTTCCACCTCATTGAGGCAGGAAGTCCCACCTAATGGAGCTGCCAGCCAATCAGTTGGCCGGCAGCTCTCTGTCCCAGCAGTGCCACCGGGAGCAGTGGCCACTGTTGGGACTGCAACCCAACTGAAGATGGAAGATGCCAGGGAGCCCCGGGGAATGGGTAAATTTTTGGGGCCTCACCGGGGGCAATAGGTCGGGCCCCGGCTTGGCAAGGGTGGTCGATTGGGGGGGACGGGAGGTTGTGTTGGGCATTGGGAGTGGTTGGGGCATCAGGGGCCACCCTCTCTGATCAGGAGGCCCCCCCCCCCCCCAGGGCCATCAGAAAGCCGCCTTCTTTTAACAGGCGGCTTTTCTCAAGCCTGGGCCGTTCGTCAGCCAAGTGTAAAATCCCTGTGGCGGTGGGCGGAGGCCTTTAAATGGCCGTTAACTGGCCGCTTAAAGGCCTTGATTGGCCTGGGGCGGGCGGCCCATTTTTCACCACCGCCCTGCATAAAGTGACGGTGGAGGTGGGAGCAGGTCAGGAAGGGCACCCCCGAGCCTCGCAATCCATTTTACGCCACCATCCTGCTCTTTGGGGGGTGTAAAATTCTGGCCAATGTTTCATTGGCTGAGATGCTGTCCTCTGTATGAGACATTAAACTGAGGCATCATGAGGTGGAATTTCCCGTGTATATGTGTCCAGTGACACATGTAACTGGGGTGGAAAGCAAAAACCCAGTGTAAAAGATTGAGGAATCTCAGGTGCAAGTATTTTACACACATAGTTATGCTATGCCCAAATGTCTTCCTTATTGATGCCTGCCCCTGAATGCATCTCAAATCATTACAATGGCTCCACCCCCAGGCTAAAGAGCCAAACAGATGAATTTCCTGTAAAATGGGTGTAAAAGTAAGTCCAGAGTTTTAAACACAGTAGGTAACATAATTTTACTGCTGCTTTATTGCTGTTCGCAGAGCGATTTATTTTTCAAATTTACCCTCCAAGACTTGCTCTGTGTTTTCTGTTTCTTTGAATCCATTTTTATGCCATCAAAATAAGTCACTTTAAAAGCTGAAAAGCTTCCATCATTGCATGTTCTTAAACATGATGTATTGAATGTGCATGAATGGTAGTTGGATGGCAACTAGAATAGTGCGGTACCATCTACGTTATAGCTTATAGAAACTACAATAATAGAAACTTTCTGGATATTTCTCTTGAATGCATTTATTATTAGTATTTAGATATTCAGTAGACAGCTTTATCCAAGCTGACTTACACTACAGACTCTGTGCTGCATCTCATTTATGCATATGACATATTCCAAAATAAGAAATTAAAGGCTAGGGTATTTGGGTGTGAACTTGGTGAAGCAGGGCTTCTTCCAGGACTGTACCTTGTCCAGGGACTCTCATTAGAAAAGGGGGATCTATGGTCACCCTGGTATACACACAAATAGCAGACTGTCAGTCATTCACAAAAAAAAATTTAAATGGCTTTAAAATGTTCCAGCACATCAAGGCTTCCAAACTAGATAAAGAGAAAACTATAACAACTTGCATTTATATAATGCCTTTAACGTAGTAAAACATCCCAAGATGCTCCATTCATAGAAGCAGTTATCAAATCTATAAATAGAAAAATGCTGAAATGATTCAGGCCAGGCAGCATCTGAGGCGAGAGAAACAGAGCTGGCATTTCAGGTCTGTGACCTTCCCTCAGAACTGGAAAATATTACAGATGCAACATGCTTTAAACAAGTCCAGCTGCAGGAAAAGAAGGGACGTGAGGAAAGAACAAAGGGAAGGTCTGTAATAGGACAGAAGACAGGAGTGATTTAATGAACAGCAGGATCATTACCAGAGCCTGCTGTCTGAAAAAATGGGAGCAGTGATTACGATCTGAGATTGTTGAACTCGATGTTGAGTCCAGACGGTTGTAAATTGCTTAACTGAAAGATGAGGTGTGGAACCTCAAGCTTCCATTGAGCTTCACTGGAATAGTATAGGAGGCTGAGGACAGAGAGGTCAGAGCGGAAATGGAACAGAAAATTAAAATGGCAAGCAACTAGAAGCTCAGGGTCATGCTTGTGGACTGAACAGAGGTGTTCATAAAAGCAAACACCTAATCTGTGCTTGGTCTGCCTAATGTCGAGGAGACTGCATTGTGAACAGCAAATACTGATAAAATTAGCAAAATTTGACATGTAAGGAGATAGAAGGACAGGTGGCTAAAAGCTTGGTTAAAGAGGTAGGTTTTAAGGAGCATCTTAAAGGAGGAGAGAAAGGCAGAGAGGCAGAGGGATTCAGTGGAAATTCCAGAGCTTGGGGCCTAAAAAGTTGAAGGCACACCCACCAATGGTGAAGTGAAGAAAATCAGGGAAAATGCCAGGACTGGAGGGGTGCAGAGATCTTGGAGGAGGTTACAGAGATAATCAACAGCAAAATGGACACAACCTACTAAATCGCCATTGAAAAAAATGTTTTATATAAAAGTCACTAACCTTTAGATTCATTTCTATAGCTGCCAACATACATTACAATGAAGGCAAACATATGTTGATAAACTAAATGGTGGTGTGCATCAGCAGAGTGAGATTTTCACCTTTTGTCCATGTGTGCTGTTGTTAGATTTCTTTAAAGGGACAGGCATGTCACTCAGCTCACTTAGATTCTGCACTGAATCCCAGAACACAGCGGAAGAAATGGCTGCCATCATGAGGTTCCATTATGTGGGGAGAAATTCTACGTAAAAAATGTCTAAGGACTGCTTTTCTAAAGTAGCACTGTTTTTATCGAGACAAGTCCAAACATTTCATCATAATGAAACCCTATCATTTACATTGTCACAGAAAATTTATTGCCACATATCCTTTAGGAACAGATAGCACACATTCCACAACTGATTTGTTACTTTAGGCCACAACAATTTAATTTGGTGATTTAAGGAATTTTTTTGAACAGCAAAATGTCAAAGCAGACAAAAAAGATCTTGAACCCACATTAACACATAAATTGCCAACAGATATGCATCACATTAATCATGTTGATGTTTCAGTGACAACAAAATAATTCTAATATAAACCTATCCATACAAGATCAGCAACATTTTTGAATAAGTATTTTGTATGAATGAAGGATTCCAAGAATCTTTCTCTTGTGAATGAAATGCTTCCATCTGGTGCCTCCAGTTGAAGATTGGAATGCAATCGCTATATGTAACTGTACAATGCAAAACTGTCTGAATGTTTTTAATCATTTGATGAATCCGTATTACAAGTTTCATGTTTTAAAAGGTAATTGACATATTGAACTGCTTGCAGTATTTTAAGACAACAGTATACTGCAGACTTAGAAATTAATTGAGTAACAAAAATAGTCTCTCGTTTGAACAAATCTCTTTTTAGCAATAGACAGCAAAGTACAGATCAAAATTTCCTTTAGATACAAAGAACTGAATGCTTGGCCTTGCTAGGACACAGTGATACCATCACACTATAGCCAGTCTTAAAGCAAAAGCCTAGAACAGCAAGGCACTGGGCCAACTGCACCTTTCCTTGCAGTAGATTGCATCCTAAGCAGAGACTTACATTCTACACCTAACTTCTGTCAAATGTTCACTATGACCTTTATGCTTGGTACACTCTCACAACCAATCTCCAGGACATCAAATGTAATTTCAAATAACTCAGAACCAGCACTTGGAAATATCTGAATACCATTACATGACTTATTTCCCCACCTCTGACAAAAATGGTATGACAGGTAGCCAGGCCCCAAGGAAGAAAAATCGAGACCTCCAGGCTCCCACATTCTTGGAAAGCCTCACACCACTTCGTGACACACCTTAGTTCACGTGGAATAATTGTCAATAAAGCCCAAAGCAATTTTTGCCCTTTGTTATTACAAGTATATGTTGGCACCCACTATTGTCCCCTGTTGTTTAATTCATCATCTGGACAGATACTTCTGCAAGTGATTTCAACATCAGTAGCTCGCACCATAACAGAGATTACTACATTGAATGATTTGAAATGAAACAACCACTCCCCTCCCCCCACACAGGAATTTTAGCACTGCGAAAAAGAGTGTGGTGATAGTTACAGGATTATTAATCTAATCAGCATAGAAAACAGACAAAGTATTGACATTGGTTTGGGCTATACTTAAAATAACACAGCAATGAAAGCACTGCACAGTCTAGTACTGGTTTCATCAGAAATGTTACCTATTTGAAGTTAAAGTAACTGAGACAAAGTGTGATTTATTGCTAACCATTGCCTTGGTCAAAGGGCCAATAGCCCAGGTGTGGCGAAGATGATACCATTTGAGCCACTTGCACTAATTATAGGAGAAAACACAATACACAAAATACAGGTAAATATATTTCACGTGTGTATTTCATTAAATATCTATCATTCAGTGCAAAGCATTGCAGTCTTTTTCTTCATCAAAATTTGGAATACTGCCATTAATTTATCAGACACATCGCTTCTCAGTTTTTGCCCAACAGTTGCAAATCGTACTTTGACTTTATTAGAGTGATTGCTGAGAATGTTGACTTGCATGATGAGACACTAGCCCTTGATCATAATCTAGAATGCAAATGGATGCTGCTTGCCCTGTGCCACAATGTGCCCCCATCGAGCTGCTCGTTAATGGTTGGGTTTGCTTTCCTCTGCTGATCGCTCTCCTTGCCACACAATGTTGTTGGTGTTTTCATGGTGCTGAAGGATAGTGTTTTCACTCATGTTACACAACATCTCAGCAGAGAGCCAACAACATTGGCAGTAAAGCACACTCAAAACCACTTGCGCATTCTGCATTTCAACTTACTGTTTTACCAATAAAGGCACAAACAGTTAAAATAGGCATGCATATGAATATGAGTATTGAGATCACACCCAATAACTGTTAATTACCCACTTTTTCTTTATTAATCAAAAATGCATCTGGATTCCCAATAAGTCACGTGGCTAGTGGTTAACGTATTCGACAAATCTGATTTAAAAGACTGTACAAAATATTAACAGATAGTTTAAACAGGCATAACTGAATTTTGTGCAATAGGCATTATTGAATTAGGAGAAAAACATATCAGTTTAATATTAGCTGAATTAACAGTGCTGCCTCCACTCTGGGACCTGGCCCCACCAATTACCAGATATCAGAGCACCTGGGTAATGATATACTGCATCAAGTGATCAATTAGATCTCCAGGCCATTCTATCATCCAAAATAGAAGCTACATTTCTGTTAATTAATCTGGTCAGCATCTCAGTTCGGAACACTGGGAATAATTTGAAACGGGCCACATGGATGCGTGTTTCAGAATAAATAAGCTAAAAACTAAGTATTAACTATACGCACATTTCTTAAAACTAACCCTCAATGAATAAGCAGAATTAAGAATTTAGAGGATTCCTTACAGCCAACTAAAAAATGAATTAAATTTTTTGTTGCTTTGCATTTTATTTTCCAACTGTACATCAACATGTTTAGCAGTTTTCCTTATCTTTCCATTTAACCTGGAATTGATTCAACTTCAATCCAACTATCTTTTTTCCAAGTTGCAGAATTGTTCACTTAACAATTTAAACCTATATATTCTGACATATAAGTATCTGAACTCATGACCATTCATACTACTGTTTCATCTTTGGATCAGTTCAAATAATAACTGTGATTGAACTCTTTGCTCAGAATACTATTGTTCATTCAAACGTTACCACCATCTATCAGTAATTTTGGAAATACTAGAATTTATGATGTTCCTGACTAGAAGCACAATGACTTTCATTACAAAAGCACCTATCACTGTATACCAATATTATATCTAAACACAAGACTGCATTTTATAAGAGTATATTTTGCACTTAAATTAAAATTTACTAAGCCAAGTACACCTATGTTTGACATTCTGCTAATGGTCAGTACTAAGAAAGCCCTTCGGGCAACACAAAATACTAAAGTTCCATTCCAGGTCAATTCCTCTGCTTGTTGTTTGAAACACTGACATATTTAAGCTGTGGAAGCAATAAGTGTCTTCAAAATCTATGTTGCCTAATGAAAGGACATCTCTGGTCTGACATGTGCTTCAGCACTTACAAGGAAACCAGCCAAACTTTCTTTATGACGAGATTATTAGTAAAACTTCCACCTTGTAGTTAATGAAGACCTGTGCACCTTCTAAGTACTGAGATGGCCTGTCTTGTTCCCAGTAAATTACAAAATCTTTCAACCAAAATTTAGAATTGTGGAAGGCTTCCATGTATAACCAATAGCATGCTGACAAGTGATAGATGAATGCCACATAAGAAAGCAGTGAAACTATCCATCATCATCATTATCCTTTGTTGTATCAAGACCCACCTTACGCAGGTGATGAAAGTTTGGGTTAAAATGCCATTACTAAAAGAAGCCTGGTACCTCTCCAGTTTCCCTAATCCCACATATGAACTTACCGTAAACTATAACTCAATCAATAGAAACAGGATTTTAATTGAAATGTTTGACTTGTTTCTCAATTAATCCTTTCAAAACCATCATAAATTTAATGAAAAATGATAACAGGTAATTGCATTCTAGGAAATGAAACTAGGAGCAATAATAGTCCCCTGTTATTTGTAGCATTTGTACAGTTCAGAATATTTAACTACTGAAAATCAATTCTGTCCCAGTCAGATTTTATCCTTTGTTTATCTTGCAGTTAATAAGCATTTATTTGGTGTATTAAAAATGCCCCAAGTACACAAGATGTTTTACTTTAACAATTACAAGTAGCCTGAAGCATTTATCGTTCATGGTAAGGACTCTATTCTGCTTCACACCATTGAAGTCCAAACTGAAGACATGCTAGTTATTAGCCAGTATTGGAATTTATGTTTCCCTCAGGCCATGAGTTTGAATACTGAGGTCAAACAGCTCATCAATAGTTAATTTATAACAGAGCTTTTAAAAGGATGAAATATATTTAAGAAATAGCCAGTTTATTTTTAATATTATTCTACCGTCACAAATAAAAATGCTGAATACAGTGTAGAGTTTGATTAAAATTATTAGGAGCAGTATATTGTAAATTGGCATACATCAAACGTAAGGAAAATCAATGCTCCAAATGTCAAAAAGCCAATGACTGGAAAATCCTCTTGTTTCCCCAAAATTAAAAAATGCCAGTTTGAAAGTATGTTAAGTATTTTTTGGAGCGGGAAGGAGCTGTGGGAAACTGTCTTTTTTTGAACAATTTGTTCTTGCAATGTGAGCTACACTGCATTTATTGCCCATTCCTACTACTCTGAAAAAGATGGTCCTGGACATTCTCCTTGGGCTGAATTTTATGGACCCGCCCCCCCCCCCCCACCCCCCACCCCCCGAGACGGATTTGGAGGCGGGGGGACCAATAGAATTGCAATGGGAGGTGGGGTGGAGGGCCAGTCGCATTCCAGTTACAACGCAATTTTGTCGGGGGTGGGACAAACCAAAGAGGCCTTCCTGCCCAGAAGCAATTGAGCCTCTTAAGTGGCCTATCAACAGCCACTTAAGGGCCCCTCCCTGCTGGCACTGGGATTTAACCAGAGGCAGGGCGGGTCTCCACCACATGGGGAGGTCACCCAGTAAAACGAAGCGACCTCCCTGCGGGTTTGGGGGGCCCTCCTCTGTGGGCAATTTGTGGCACATGGAAGCCCCTGACTGGGAAAACTTGCACCTCCCTGTACCACCCTCCCCTACACTAAATGCCCACCCTCGCTGAGGCCTGCCAGTCTGGTCCTGGTGACCCCACCTCACTTACCTTGCGTCTGGGCTTCAGCACTGGGCCTTGGTTCACTGCTCCCAGTGGTGCTACAGATACTGCTGAGCCTCCGGCCCTGTGATTGGCCGGCAGCTCTTGGGGGCACGATCCCCATCTTTAAAGGGATGGAGATCCTGGTGCCAGGCTGTTAATTGGCCCTGTGCTGTAGAATTGCTCTGGGCACGGGCTCCAGTTGGCTGAGGTTTGATTTCCCCTGTCTTTTCGGCCCAGCGCAGGCACAAAATTCAGCCCCTTGTGGTAATAGTGCTCCCATAATAGTGTTTGGTAGAGAATGCCACAATTTTGACCCAGAAGTGAAGAAGAAATTGCAGTCTATATCAGACTGAGGATAGCATGAGACCTGGAAGGGAACTTACAGAAATTGTGGACAGAAAGGAAAGAATGTAAGAAAAGAACTTGGGGAAAGAAATTTGGAAAGTTGTCACTCCAATGAAGCCCAACAATTAAAAGCGGACAAGCCTGACTGCTATCGCTCCACAATTGGCACACTTCTGGCTTTGCCGCTTCGACATTCAGGGAGGTAAAATCATCCCCATTGCTTCTCTGTGCATGAATCTCAATATGTTATCATGTGCTCGGAGATAATGGCCTGGATTTTGCTGGCAGCAGCAAGTGAACGGCGCTCACTGTTCATTACGCTTACAGCTGCCCACAAACTTTTCGTCGGCTTTTGTATGGTAATATATGGTCATCAGGTGTCTGATAGAGTGTGGCGTCCTCTACACAGGAACTGGCACCTGTGTAAACAGGGCAAACAATGGCAGTCTCTTCAACCAATCAGATTAAAAAATCCTTATGAGGCATGCAGTATCTTAACCAGTATCTCAACAAGTGTGAGTTAGAATATAAAAAAGGGTCAGTCTCAGCATGGATACAAAGTTGGCTGAGTGACAGGAAACAGAGTAGTGGTGAATGGTTGTTTGTTGGACTGAAAGAAGATATACAGTGGGGTTCCCCAGGGGTTGGTGTTGGACCACTGCTTTTCTCAATATATATTAATGACCTAGACTTGGGTGTACAGGGCACAATTACAAAATTTTCAGATGACACAAAACTTGGAAGTATTGTGAACTGTGAGGAGGTTAAACTTCAAGAGGACATAGACAAGACTGGGCAGGCAAATGGCAGATTAAATTTAATGCAGAGAAGTGTGAAGTGATTCATTTTGGTAGGAAAAATGAGGAAAGGCAATATAAATTAAAGGGTACAATTCTGAAGGGGCATCAGGAGCAGAGGGACCTGGGGGTATATGTGCACAAAACATTGAAAGTTGCAGGGCAGGTTGAGATAGCAGTTAATGGAGCATATGGGAACCTGGAATTTATAAATAGGGGTGTCCCTTGCAACAAAAGCAAGGAAGTTATAATGAACCTGTATTAAAGCACTGGTTCAGCCTCAACTGGAGTATTGTGTCCAATTCTCGGCACTAGAATTTAGGAAGGATGGGTAGGCTTTAGAGAGGGTGCAGGAAAGATTCACAAGGATGGTTCCAGGGATGAGGAACTTCAGTTACATGGATAGGTTGCAGAAGCTGGGGCTGTTCTTCTTGGAGAAGAGAAGATTAAGAGGAGATTTGATAGAGGTGTTCAAAATCATGAGGGGTCAGGACAGAGTAGATAGGGAGAAACTATTTCCATTGGTGGAAGGATCCAGGACCAGAGGACACCAATTTAAGGTGATTGGCAAAAGAGGCAATGATGATATGAGGAAAAACTTTTTATGCAGTGAGTGATTAGGATCTGGAATGCACTGCCTGAGAGTGTGGTGGAGGCAGATTCAACTGAGGCCTTCAAAAGAGAATTGGATAATTATCTGAAAAGAAAGAAATTGCAGGTCTATGAAAAAATGCAGGGGAGTGGGATTAGGCGAGTTGTTCCTGCAGAGAGCCGGCACAGATACAACAGGCCGAAAGGCCTCTTTTGAGCTGTAACCATGCTATGATTCTATATTTAATCCTGTGTAAAATCATGTACAGAGCAAAATAAAGAGAGGGAAAGAAAGATGAGATTAAGAGATGGAGAAAAAGAGATAAATAAATTGTTTATTTTTTCTTTCTGTCTCTTTTTAACATTTCCAACAATAATTATATAATTATAATAAACATGAAGGAATGAGACTCCACACTTGGAGAAATAAATTCAGTGCCAGACAAGTTGTTTGGCAGTAATTATGCTATTAAAAAAATCACTTATACTGTCATAGACAAACCCAAACTTTTTCTGGTGTGCTCAGTGGGGATCGAGTGGGTAAGTACTGCCACTTCATGCTTTTCATGTGTTTGAATGCCATATTTCTAGGTGAGATATTGTGAAGAGTAAAGTTTATGCTGGAGCAGGGCAAATCGGACAGCAACTTACTTAATAAAATCACTTAATAAAGTTACCTGGTCTGGCCTACATGTGACTCCAGACCCACAGCAATGTGGTTGACTCTTAACTGTCCTCTGAAATGGCCTAGAAATCCACTCAGTTCAAGGACAATTAGAGATGGGCAACAAATGCTGGCCAGCAACAGCCACATTCCATGAAAGAGAACTTTTCAAAAAGTCGACTACGTTGGTGTGAGACTGCAGTTACGTATAGGCATGAGTAAGAATGACAGGTTTCCTTCCCTAAAGGCTATTAGTGAACCAGTTGGATTTACAACAATTTGTCTGCTTTTATTCATACTGGCTTAATTTCCAGACTTTTTAAACAGTGAATTCAAATTCTCAAACTGCAATGGTGGGATTTGAACTCATGTTCCCTGGACTAGTAGACCAGATCTCTGGATTACTAAAGCAGTAACATAACAACTAAGGCACAATATACTGTGCTATTGATAACTCTGCAACCTTTCTGTGATTTTGTTCCCACATATCAGATTGTGAGATGCACTCTGCATTTACATCATATAATCTTAATACAGTATAAACGACTTTACCTGCAGGATGAAAATGGTTATATGCTCCTATGGCCTTGATTTTAATCCAACTTGCCCAACAGGGACAGGACTGGGAAGCACTTAAAATCAGCTTACAGCCTTGCTCCTGCCAGAAAGTCGTCAATGTCATTTTGACTGTGAAACTGACTCAGGTCGGAAATGCACAGCTGAAAACAGGCAGGTGCATTGTGAATAAATTCAAATTAGGATCCAATGCCATTATTTGGACTCAATGCAATTTTAACTGCGACAAATCCGATGAGTAAAACTTAACGGCATAGGTTTCACAAACTGACCGACAAGATCTGAAGATGCATTTAAAAGGGGCATTCACCTGCAGGCACATAGGTCATTAGGATCTGTGTGTCATTGTGAGTAGTGCATTTCCAAGGCCGTTCTGAGCTTACAGTTTGCTTTTTTATTTTCTTTGCCCCAATTATCTATCCTCATTAAGCACTCATTGTGGATTCTGTTTTTGCTTCGCTCCATCGGATGGATGAACAGATCCAGGAAGAGAAACAGCAGCAGTCTGCAGAACTAGAAAAGGCAGCAACTTGGCTTGTTAGAAGACAGCAGGTGAGAATGCTGCTTGTCGAAGGCCTTTCCTAGCCCATAGGGTACATAGATCAGAAACCACTTTGAGAAGTGCAGGTGGAAGCTGTGCTTCAGCAGGCAGGCTATTGCTGACCTATGCAGCCAATTGCAACAGGACCTGCTGTTACCCAAATGATCAAATCATAATGCTCCTCTTAAAAAAGCTTTACCAGCTGTACCACATCTATGAGGTGCTCGCCCAGTGACTTTAGCAGACTGTTGTTGCTCACACAGGGACCCTTTAGATGCTTGTGGCTGGTGACTTTGGAAATTCAAGCTTCTGAGGGCCTGGCTGTAGACTGAAGCTCTTCAGCTGCTGTTGGACCAGTCTGGTTGACCTGGCTTTCTGGCACCATGGTTGGTACTGGTTAAGTAAGTGGCAAGAAAGCAGACATCTATTATACTGAGAGTGGACAACTCGTGTCACGCACACAGCCATTGCCACTCCCACGGGGCTGGGCCTCATCACTTCAGGTCATCTGTGGGACAGTAGGCTGCAGGAGATGACTGAAGCCTTAAAATCCCTGTCCACCAATCTGTGCAAGGTAGACATCTGCCTCTCCAATCAGGAGAAAGTGATGGGTGACAGGAGACTGCAGTTTTAATGTGGAACTAGTAGGAGTCCTGCATTGATACAAAGAATAGTAAAAATAGTATTGAAAATTAAGCATTAGAAAAAGAAAGACTTGTTTTTATATATTTTCACATCCTGAAGATGTTCCAAAGCACTTTATAGCCAATGAAGTACTTTTGAAGTACAGTCACTATTGTAATGTAGGAAAGTGGGGTGGCCAATTTAGCACACAGCAAAATGAAGAAAGCAGAGTGATACAAATTATCTTATACACACTTTGATTGGAGAGAAACTATATTGCAGAAATCAATTCCTGTTGTGTGGAGCAGATGGCGAACTTTAGAATCTGAACCTCTGATTCCTATAAGCAAGCTTTTGTGTGGGAGGGAGCAATTGCAGTTATTTGGGATCTTGGTGGTCTGTGGAGGTTGTAGAACTATGCAGAACTTGTGGTATATTATACATTTTAAAAATATTTCATCAGTAACACAATATTCTATGACCATGGCCACACACACTAATTATGTCTGAATACATAATAAAATGCACAATGACAATGCATACCCATAACTGGTAAAAATGCTTATTTACTCACAATACACGTTCTGTTGCTTCACAGCGCAAAAACACAGTCACCCTAAAACATCCTTTACTGGAGCACCAGCCAATACCACCCACACCAAAATTAGTCACCAGTATGGACACGTATGCATTGGAAGCAGTAGAAAGTGGTGTTCAGGGGATATATTGTGAGGCACCAAGCACCGATGATGAAGGATAGCAGTGGTGGTAGGGTTAATAATGGACTAATTGATGCAAGGTAGCAAGGCAGACTTCTAGAATGCTGAATGCCTCTGACTGAGTTGAATAGGTTTACAGATCCTCATGAGTCTGCCTATGAAATGGCACTTGGTAGGGCATTGGGTCTGTATTGAGGGGTCATTGTCTCCTTGGACACAACAGCAGAAGCAACAAATATGGGAAAGCACAATGATCAGCCTGGATGAATAATCCAGGGAATATGAATGCTAATTCCACCACAGCAGTTTGAGAATTTGAATTCCGTTTTTAAAAAAAAACTCTGTAAATAAAAAAGGCTGGCATCAGTAAAAGCAACCATAAAGCTATTGGATTGTTGTAAAAACCCAACTGGTTCACTAATGTCCTTTAATGGAGAAAACCTGCCATCCTTACCCAGTCTGGCCAATATGCAACTCCAATTCCACAGCAAAGCAGTTGACTGTTAATTGCCCTCTGAAGTAGCCTAGCAAGTAATTTAGCTGCACTAAACTACAATCAGCAATTCAAAGACAACGGCCAGCCTACTTGGCAATTAGGGATTGGCAATGAATGCCAGCCTTGCTAGCGATGCCCACATCCCAAGAATTAACAATAAAAAAATTGAGTCTGTCATTGGTACATCCACAGTAGGGACCTATTTTATGCAAGTAGGAGCATCCTGCCATCTCTTATGAATATTTTCACTGCTACTTTAAAGGTTTTAGGTTCAAAGTCCAAGATGCAATTATGACCAGCTTCACCTCACTTGCAGAATGATTACAGATCACTATGCAGGAAAGATCCCAAGATCTCATAGATACCCAATCTTCTACATCCGAACAGATAATTAAGCATCATGAGGAGATACCTTCCAGCAGTTACATGCATGGAGTAAGCCAGCATCAGCTAGTGCCATTTATGTCAGAAGTATTTCCGTGCCATTACAATAGGTAGCACCTGGGAAGCAATGTACCCACAGTGATGACAGCAAAGGATAAAGGATATCTCATCACAGATTCATAGGAATACACAGAAGTTAGAACACAAAAACAGGTCATTCGGCTCAACCAGTCTGTCTCAGTATTTACACATTCAAATAGTTCTCGTCTCACTTATCCATCCTTTTTCCCTATCCACCTATCCAATCTAATCTTTAATATTGGAATAGTTTTTGTCTCAACCAGTGACCCTTGAAGCAAATTCCACAGCCTCACAACTCTGAAGAGGTTTTACCTGCCCACAATTCTAAATCTCTTGCATTTAACCTTCTCTCTATGGCCCTGCGTTTTTGGTCCTTCAACTACTGGAAACAGTCTGTTTCTTTCTAACCTGTCCCATCCATTCACAATTTTAAACACTTCTATTATATCCCCCATAATCTGCGTTGTTCTAATGAAAACAGCCCCAATTTTTCAAGTACAGATTCATCACTGTCCATAACTGATATGCTAAGGAGCCTCCTGTAGTGTCTACAACTACCCAGGTGGCAGTGCAGCCTCATGTCATTGCTATTTAGTAGTAGTGAATTCTAGTAATTCAGTATATGAAGTGCTCTGAGTTGCTATAATGTGGTAATGTTCTATATAAATTCAAATATTATTTAAGTGACTGACACTTGAGATATCCCTTGTATATGACCCTATACAATTACATTTGAGGGCAGTGGTGACCATAATTGCAATTGGTAGTGCATAACAGATGGTTGATTGTCCTTGCAAGTCTTCATAACCAGGTAATACACCTGATTCATAGACCTGCATGACCTTAAGCCTGCTCATATGCTACTTCTCCAATACAGGTAGCTGATTCTCACAGCGCATCTATTGCCTGAGATAGTAACCATTCTTAGTCACACAGCCCCTCTGCACTCTCAGGTTAGTCTTTCTTCCTTGCTCACTGCAATATGCTTGCCAAGAGGCATTGGACCATTGCTGTCTGACAAAGTGTATTATTTCCTTGCACCTTTCCTTTGAAGGTGTCCCTTCAAAATTCATTAATGATCTTAGCCATGCCATAACAAACAAAAATATGCTTCTTTTTCTCACTCTTGCTAATTAAAGCTAAGCCACTTTTGGAGAAGTAGGAATTGTCAGAGCAGTGTTCAGTACAGATGAATAGTTCGTTAGAATTTTCTAACTACGTTTCACCACTTTTAGCTGACTTCTACATTTTCATTAAAACTAGCAAAGATCATATCTTCAGCCTCTTTGGCAGTTTTCATTTTTGTACATACACAAGTTATGCTAGCTCAAAGACAGATCAGTTTCAGCTATGCTATGCACCCATGGTGAGCATTTCTGTCTTAAGGAGATCATTTTACCAATAATAAACTTTCAGTTACTGTGTTCTTGTAACAATTTCTAGAGGCATTTATCCACAATGATCTACGAAAATGAAAAAAAAATCATCTGTGGGGACAAAAAGACAGGGAAATGGAGTTTACGAAAATAAAATCAGAAAATGCTGGAAATACTCAACAGGTCAGTTAGCATCTGTGCAGTGAGAAACATAGGGCTCACGTTTCAGGTCGATGCCCTTTTGTCAGTAGAATACAGTTTATTGTTGAACTGATTGGGCAGCTATTTGTAAACTTTTGAATGCATTTACTAACCAGTACAAATTGACTGTGCCTTATTAGTCTCATTGATTGCTCAATACACTAATTTCCTTTGTCCTTTTGTAACAATTCAGCATAAAGATATTTTTCTTGCTTTGCCCACTTACTAAGTCGTGCTGTTACTTCAAACTTTTTGTTACCCGTACAAGCAATGCTTCTACACAGGTTGCTTTCCTTCTTATAAAAGCAAAATACTGCAGATGCTGGAAATCTGAAATAAAAACAAGAAATGCTGGAAATGCTCAGCAGGTCTGGCAGCATCTGTGGAAAGAGAAGCAAAGTTAATGTTTCGGGTCAGTGACCCGTCTTCGGAACTGACAAATATTAGAAATGTCAAAGGTTATAAGCAAGTGAGGCAAAAGAGATAACAAAGGAGAACGTGTAGATTGGACAAGGCCACATAGCTGACCAAAAGGTCATGGAGCAAAGGCAAACAATATGTTAATGATGTGTTGAAAGATAAAGCAAGTACAAACATGAAAAAAACCTGAAAAACCTGTTTGTACTTGCTGCTGTTCAATCTTCAGTCCGTTAACACGTTACCTGTACTAATGCCTTGTCTTTCAACACACCGTTAACATATTGTTTGCCTTTGCTCCATGACCTTGTGAGAAAGAGATGGGAACAGACAGAAGAGAACATCACTGTCCAGGTACAAACAGACACTGTCCATTCAAACTGTTGTACAATTCCGAAAAAACCCAGTTGCCAAGCAGGTTAGTCATGTGACTAGCTGGTCTGACCACGTCTTGGACTGTATCACCTTAGCAGTCACTGGAATGCTCCTCTTACACACAATACCTAGTTATCAAGGTCCGTTGTGGGTTGAATGTGTCAGGCAATGGTTCTTTGTCCTTCCAATCACCATCTGTTAATATGCAAATGTCTTTTCCAGCCATGGCTCATCTGTTCAGTAAGTCCTTTCTTCACTTCAGTAACAGTTTAAAATCAATGTTCATGACAAAATTAATGTGCCTCATTCTTGGCAGCTGGGGGCCTAGCATGATAATACATATCATAGAATCATACGGTGCAGAAGGAGGCCATTCAGCCCATCCTGTCCCTGCTGGCTCTCTGCAATAGCAACTGAGCTAGTCCCACTTCCCTGTCTTTTCCCTATAATCCTGCAGTTTCTTTCTCTCCAGGTAATTAGCTAATACCCTTTAAAAGGCCACAATTGAATCTGCCTCCACCTTGCTCCCAGGCAGTTCATTCTAGATCCTAGCCACTCGCTGGTGGCTTATTGCCACCATTATAATTTTCTCCAACAAACTATGCCTGGAACTTTAGGTGTTGCATGACTCAAACTCAACACACAATCACCTGAGGAAATCTGACTTATCAATCAGAGGTCAGCACCAAGCAATTAGCACAAGTACTGAGCAGGCTAGGCTTATACAATATCTGAAGAGACATTCTGTGGCATGTAGACAGCAGTGATCACATTATATAAGAGTTATGCCCAGAACATTAGCTTGTCAAGAAATGGAAGCCAGAAAGTGTGGGAAATCTTACAAAACCATGTGGAAGGAAGCCAAGAACCGGCATCCTCCGTGATAAGGAAAGTGAGGCCATCACAGGAATGCAGAAGAACACTGGCAAGCTCACAGGCTTACAGGAGACAGCATCAGTAAAGATGTTAGGATATGAGAGAAATTATCATTTAGCATTAAACCTTGTCTAGCATTGTATAGTAATTAAAGTATAAAGTGTCACATACTTCCTAGAAGTGTTTAAATGAAATTGCTTGTGAATAAAAATTTTGGCCATCTTTAGTAATAAATATGCTTAAGAGGAAGTGTCCGCAAGCTTTAAAGGTTACTTTTAGTCATGTTAATTGTTAAGAATTGATTTTCAAATAGAGTTTAGTGCTGCACATATGTGAGGTGAGCTGTGGTTTTATTTGAACTATCTATCTGTCACAACTGATAATCACCAGAAAATTCAGAAGCTAAAGCATAGCCGCTAGCCATTCGGGAGGGAAACTTATAAGAACAGTGATTGTACAGAAATATTTGACAGCTGCAATTTAGATAATCTGACTTGTGGTTCACTGACAACTAGTGCACTTCATTCTTTTCTAACAGTGAGTATCGCCTCTCCCTTAACTAAAACTGCATCCATGAATCCACAAGGCTCAAACTGGCTCTGTGGCCCATAGTTTGTCAAAGTATTAGGATGATTATAGGCAAATAGCTTGCAACTAACCATTGTTTTGAAGTTCTGGCACCACTGAGATTTTAACTATTGATCCCGAAGGCCAATCCAAATCTACTTGGAAACAATTCATGCCTGCAGCAGCAGCTGGAATTTCAAGAAGAACCAAATAATATTTTTTTCTGCCCATTGCTACAAATAACAAATTGTACTTATAAACATCAAATGCTGGAAGTATTCAACACATTAGGCACCATCTGTTGAGAGAGAAAAACAGAGTTAGTGGGCAGGATCTTACCAACAGTCCCAGTGCAATGACCATCTTCAGATTTGGAACCTGACTCCCTGAACAGCACATCCTACAATTGCTCTTTATCAGAGAAAATAAATTAACAGCCCACCTCTGGGCTACCTGATTAATCTATGGAAGGTTTTCTAACTAAAGAGACCATAGCATCTTTCAGGAAAGTTCACTAGAATTTAGATTTTTCAGACTGCAGCAACACTAGGAATGGGGAGGAGACTAGGAAGGCTACCCTAGGTCACAAGGGCTGCAGTGAGGTGAGCTGTCTCAAGGATGGGAGGAAGAGGCCAGCCTCTCCAACCAAGCAGGCATGGATAGAAGTGTCTGAGAAGGTCAGCAGCAGAAGTGTGCTCTCTCCAAGTTGGAGTCAGTGCACCAAAACAATCCAGGACATCAGGAGGACATGGTAGGTAGGTACTATAACAATTTCCGGTGACAAGCCCTAGATTCTGGCTTGCCCAGCATTTTTTTTAAATTTGTTACGGGATGTGGGCATCGCTGGCTAGGCCAGTATTTATTGCCCATCCCTAATTCCCCTTGAGAAGGTGGTGGTGAGCTGTCTTCTTGAACCGCTGCACTCCTTGGGTTGTAGGTACACCAAAAGTGCTTTTAGGAAGGGAGAGCCAGGATTTTGACCCAGCAACAATGAAGGAACGGCGATATAGTTCCAAGACAGGATGGTGTGTGACTTGGAGTGGAACTTGCAGATGGTGGTGTTCCCATGCATCTTCTGCCCTCGTCTTTCTAGGTGGTAGCGGTCGCAGGTTTGGAATGTGCTGTTGAAGGTGAGTTGGTGAGTTGCTGCAATGCATCTTGTAGATCGTACACACTGCCGCCACTGTGCATCAGTGGTGAAGGGAGTGCCAATCAAGCAAGCTGCTTTGTCCTGGATGGTGTCAAGCTTCTTTAGTGTTGGAGTTGCACCCATCTAGGCAAGTGGAGTGTATTCCATCACACTCCTGACTTGTGCCTTGTAGATGGTGGACAGGCTTTGGGGCGTCAGGAGGTGAGTTACACATTGAGAATTCCCAGCCTCTGACCCGCTCCTGTAGCCACAGTATTTATGTGGCTCGTCCAGTTCAGTTTCTGGTCAATGATAACCCCCAGGATGTTGATGGTGGGGGATTCATCAAGGGTAATGCCATTGAACATCAAGGGGAGATGGCTAGATTCTCTCTTGTTTGTGATGGTCATTGCCTGGCACTTGTGTGGTGCGACTGTTAATTGCCACTCATCAGCCTAAGCCTGGATGTTGTTCAGGTTTTGCTGCATCTGGACATGGGCTGCTTCAGTATCTGAGGAGTCACGAATGGTGCTGAACATTGCACAATCAGCAAACATCCCACTTCTGACCTTATAATGGAGGGAAGGTTATTAATAAAGCAGCTGAAGATCATTCGACCCAGGACGCTACCCTGAGGAACCCCTGCAGTGATGTCCTGGGACTGAGATGATTGACCTCCAACAACCACAATCCTTTGTGCTAGGTATGGCTCCAACCAGCGGAGAGCTTTCCCCCTGATTCCCATTGAGTCCAGTTTTGCTAGGGCTCCTTGATGCCATACTTGGTCAAATATTGCCTTGATGCCAAGGGCAGTCACTCTCCCCTTACCTCTGGAGCTCAGCTCTTTTGTCCATGTTTGGACCCAGGCTGCAATGAGATCAGGAGCTGACTGGTCCTGGCAAAACCCAAACTGAGTGTCATTGAGCAGGTTATAGCTGAGCTAGTGCCGCCTGATAGCACTGTCGACGACCCCTTCCATCACTTTGCTGATGATCAAGAGTAGAATGATAAGGCAGTAATTGTACAGGTTGGATTTGTCCTGCTTTTTGTGTACAGGACATACTTGGGCAATTTTCCACATTGCCGGGTAGATGCCAGCATTGTAGCTGTACTGGAAGAGCTTGGCTAGGGGCGCAGCTAGTTCTGGAGCACAAATCTTCAGTACTATTGCCTGAATGTTGTCAGGGCACATAGCCTTTGCAGTATCCAGTGCCTTCAGAAGTTTCTTGATATCACAAGGAGTGAATTGGATTGGCTGAAGACTGACATCTGTGATGTTGGGGACCTCAGGAAGAGGCCAAGATGGATCAGACACTCATCACTTCTGGCTGAAGATGGATGCAAATGCTTCAGCCTTGTCTTTTGCATTGATGTGCTGGGCTCCCCCATCGCCGAGTATGGGGATATTTGTGGAGCCACCTCCTCTTGTCAGTTGTTTAATTGTCCACCACCATTCACGATTGGATGTCGCAGGACTGCAGAGTTAAGATCTGATCCGTTGGTTGTGGGATCGCTTAGCCCTGTCAATCGTATGCTACTTCCGTTGTTTGGCATGCAAATAGTCGTGTTGTAGCTTCACCAGGCTGACACCTTATTTTGAGGTGTGCCTGGTGCTCCTCCTGGCATGCCCTCCTGCACTCTTCATTGAACCAGGGTTGGTCCCCCGGCTTAATGGTGATGGTAGAGTGGGGGATATGCTGGGCCATGAGATTACAGATTGTGTCTGAATACAATTCTGCTGCTGCTGATGTCCCACAGTGCCTCATTGATGCCCAGTTTTGACTTGCTAGATCTGTTTGATCTTTGAAATCTATCCCATTTAGCACGGTGGTGTTGCTATACAACAGGATGGTGGGTATCCTCAATGTGAAGACGGGACTTTGTCTCCACAAGGACTGTGCGGTGGTCACTTCTACCAATACTATCATGGACAGATGCATCTGTGACAGGTACATTGGTGAGGACAAGGTCAAGTAGGTTTTTCCCTCTTGTTGGTTCCCTCACCACCTTCCGCAGACCCAGTCTAGCAGCTGTGTCCTATTAGGACTCAGCCAGCTCGGTCAGTAGTGGTGTTACCGAGCCACTCTTGGTGATGGACACACCCAGGAATGGTGATGGTGGTGTCAAGGACATTGGCTGAAAGGCATGATTCTCCTGCATAACTCACCTCGGGGCAACACACCTTGCAGCTCTACTCATTGCTGTCTCTGCAGGCAGACCACATCTTCATCTGAGCAGCCAACATTCGCACTCACCCTCAGTCTATTGCCCTCTTGCACCCATGTCTCACAGTCACGCTCCACAAACTTTATCCTTCCTGCATCTCTACACAAACCATTATGAACACTCACACCTCTGCCTTTTTCTCTTTGAAGGAGTAGAGAGCACACAACTTGATGAGAGGGGCATGGAGTGGTGTTCCTACAATGACAAGAACCTTGTCGGCTCTTGGTAATTCATGCACACCCATTCTATTGGGAAGGAGATCGTTACAGGAGGCTACAACCTCCTGAGGCACTGGTCCTCACACATGCTGAGAAAGCTGGTATCCTACCTGTAGACCCTGTATTAGGGGTCTCTCCTCCTTCCAGCTGAATCTCAGTGTCAATCCCATCTGTCTGGTGGAGGGGTACGTGGCTGAAGAGAAGGCTGCTGGTGCTGCTGCTGGTGTTGTTCCTGCTGCTGCTGCTGCAGCAGTTGGCGGTGGTGTGGCCTCTGCTCTTGACCCTCAGCAGAGGTGGAAGATAGAGCTGTTCCAATGCTGTGATGACAGCTGGCAGCAGGGAACTGCAGCTGAAGGTGAGTGAAGTCCTAGACTGGTGAAGTGCTCTCCAAGAAGTTGCCAATCACCTGTCAAGCAGTAAAAGCATTCTCAGAGAAGAAGTGCTTTGAACAACAGTCGTTCAATGGCCATGGCTGGAGCTCTTCATTGTAACTGATCAAAGCCTTCCTTGCTTGTCAATTTCACTGAAGCAGCTCTTCCCGCTATGCACTCACCTCGGAGACCCTGGCGAGTTGTTAACAGGTCAGGGAAACAGGTTTCATGGCTGGAAATCCAAGATTCATAAATGGCTTAACAACCTTAAGAAGTTCTTAATTACTTACCCGAGGGGTTCCCTGCACAGCCTTTCCCTGGGAAAGTCAGAAGTAGGCAGAATCACGTTGGTCCTGACCAGATGTCACTTTCCGGGACTTTCCCACCCTATTCGTGGCCGAACCCACCTCCAACAGCCTGGGAAAATTCTGACCAATGTTTCAGGATGCTGACCTATCAGAACTGGAAATTTTAACAGGTTTTAGGGCAAGCACCAAGGCAGCGAAAGTTGGGTGGGTGCAGAAGGGAGGGGAGGAAAGAATAACAGGGAAGGTCTGTGATTTAAATAACAAGAGGAGAAAAGTGCAAAGCAAAAGATGTGGTAATAGGCCAAGTAAAGAAACAAAAGATGGATCCAGAGAAACTGCAATTGGCAACAGCAGAATCATCACCAGAACCTGCTATTTTAAAAAATGGGAGCAGTGGTTATGATATGAAAAGAGTTTCGCTCAGCACTGAGCCCAGAAGGCTTTAAAGTGCCTAATCAACAGATGGGGTGCTGTTCCTCGAGCTTCATTGGGACAGAGGTCAGACAGGTCAGAGAGGGAGTGGGGTGGAGAGTTAAAATGACAGGTGATTGGAAGCTCAGCATCTCGCTTGCAGCCTGAACAATGTATGTTTGTCTCCCAATGTTTCTCTATCTACAGATGCTGCCTAACCTGCTGAGTATTCCCAGGATTTCTGTCTATGTTTCAGATTTTGCCATTTGTTGGATTTTGAAATAGAATTTCTTTTTAAAAAAACTAACATATCTAATAATTGCATCAGTTAAACAGTTGTATACAAAAAAAAGCCAAATCATTGGAAAACATGCTACATGCTGAATGATACCTGTGACAAGACTTACCATTTTAGTTATGCAAGATAAAATAATTTTCCATAAAATTAGAATCGGCCACAGCCAATGTCCCCTCTCAGCTGCAGAGGTGTGCAGCTGCACAGCAGTCCAGAACTTACCACATAGGGCTCAAACAAGCTGTGCACAAGAAGTGGTCCCTTTAAAACATGCGCATGTGCAGCCGCGCAGCAATTTTAAAGGGACGGCGCAGTGCAATAAATGAGCCACACACAGCAAAGGGAAATTATAGGGATCATTGGCCACAGCAATTGGACACTTATCCTCAAATATCTTAGGTCAAGGTATGTGTATAACTTGCTGTCAGAGAATTGATTTGTAAATTGATATCCAAAATTATCATACTTACTGGGGAGAAGGCGGGGGAAATGGTATTAGGTGAATTGCTCATTCGGAGAGCTGGTGCAAACACGATGGGCTGAATGGCCTCCTTCTGCGCTGTAACAATTCTGTGATTATTAAAGAACTGTAAAATAGTAAATTGGGTTTTGATGAAAGGTCATCAACCTGAAACATTGACTTGGTTTCTCTCTGCACTAATGCTTCCAGACCTACTGATTATTTTCAACATTTTCTGTTTTAATTACTGTAAAACAGTCCTTTGTTGTCTACAACAGAAGAATAAAAACTGTTTTAGGCTTTCCAGCTTCTCATTTCAATACCTTTGTGAAAATTAAGACTTCCACTTGGACTTCAGTCAAGATTAAAAAGTAAAAGCAGCAGGCTGGGCCATCTCAGAGAACTATAGAAAGGTTAAAGCACAGAAAGAGGCCATTCAGTCCATCGTGTCTGCACCGGCTGGAAAAAAAATTAGCTGTCCAATCTAATCCCACCTTCCAGCCTTGCAGGTTACAGCACTTTAGGTGCAGGTCCAGGTACCTTTTAAAAGAGTTGAGGAACCCTTCAGATGAGCACTCAGCCTTGCATGT
Source organism: Heterodontus francisci (assembly GCF_036365525.1). Classification (NCBI taxonomy): domain Eukaryota; kingdom Metazoa; phylum Chordata; class Chondrichthyes; order Heterodontiformes; family Heterodontidae; genus Heterodontus; species Heterodontus francisci. Next base: position 63,275,269 of record NC_090389.1, read on the forward strand.
GGTCATCTAAAGAAGCTGAGATGCTTGCTCTGCCAATGGAAAAATGGTACCTCTCACTTTTTCAACAACAAAATAGCCTTGCTGCCTAACACTTGAATATTTGAAAGTCTGAAGATGCACATTGATATCTATGTAAAAAAAAAAGCTGTGTTACAATTTTAAGTCTTTTCACAAACTACGAATCTACTTTAAAGTTATAAGCCTAAAATTGCTGGTGTTGCCAAGCCTAACATCTGTAGTATTACTAAACAGTAATTTAGGTTGCATCAATTAGTTTTCATTTACCACGCCACTCCCAACCATTCAAAATCAGCTATTGATTGTTGACTAGATGTTGACTGAAATCGAAGAACTGACCCAATGAGATCCATACAGCCACCAGGACCTATACTGAGCGTAGCACTGGCATCTTAAAGCAGCACTTCGGGATGCATTACAGCACGACATCCTTATTTTCTGAAATAGGACTAGGACAGATTCATTCTCAGTTCCTCACTATTTATCACAACTCATTATATGTATTAATGCTCTGTGAACTTTCAGGTTTTGGCATTTTTCCTGAAGTCTTAAGTAGTAAGGATTAAGTAAAACAGAAGTCTTTGGTGACAAATTCTGCACACAATTTATATTCACCATCTTTTGCACGCTTTAGAGTGCATAAGTACTACATGTATTTTGCATGGCATATGCCATGCAGTTGACCCAGGTGTGATACACATCAATGACAAATTTGGGATCCTGGACACAGCTGAAATGTAAAATAAAAACAGAAAGTGCTGGAAATACTCAGCAGGTCTGGCAGCATCTGTGGAGAGAGAAGCAGAGTTAACATTTCAGGTCTGTGACCTTTCATCAGAACTGGCAAAGGTTAGAAAAGAATTAGGTTTTAAGCAAGTGAAGGGGAGTGGATGGGGGTTGGTTTGGTGGGGGAAAATAGCAAAAGGGAAGGTATGTGATAGGGCAGGAGAGATTAAATAACAAAGCTGTCATGGGAAATATGCAAAGAGCATGTTAATGCTTGTGGTGAAAGACAAAGCATTAGTCCAGAGAGTGTTAATAGCATAGTAATGAGCAGCTCAGTCCACATGAAAAAACAAGAAAATGGTTAAAAAATAAAATAATAAAAAAATATATAAAAAAGGCCAGTCATGCTGTGAAATTGTTGAACTCAAGGTTGAGTCCACGTGGCTGTAGAGTGCCTTATCGAAAGATCAGTTGCTGCTCCTCGAGCTTGTGTTGATGTTCACTGCAGCAGGCCAAGGACAGAAATGTGGGCATGAAAGCAGGGCTGTGTGTTGAAATGGCAAGCAACTGGAAGCTCGGGGTCATGCTTTCGGACTGAGCAGAGGTACTCTGCAAAGCGGTCACCAAATCTGCGTTTGGTCTCCCCGATATAGAGGCGACCGCATTGTGAGCAGCGAATGCAGTATACTAAATTGAAAGAAGCACCAGTAAATCACTGCTTCACCTGGAAGGAGAGTTTGGGGCCTTGGATGGTGAGGAGAGAGGCAGTAAAAGGGCCGGTATTACACCTCTTGCGATTGCATGGGAAGGGGATGAGGTGTCGGGGGTGATGGAGGAGTGGACCAGGGTTTCATGGAGGGAATGGGTCTCTTTGGAATGCTGACAGGGGAGGGGTAGGGAAGATGTGTTTGGTAGTGGCATCACACTGGAGGTGGCAGAAATGGATGTGGAGGCTGGTGAGGTGGAAAATGAGGACAAGGGAACCCTGTCGTGGTTCTGGGAGGGAGGGGAAGGGGTGAGGGCAGAATTGCGGGAAATAGGTTGGACATAGTTAGGGCCCTATCAATCACAGTAGGGGTGAATCCTCAGTTGAGAAAAAAGGAAGGCATGTCAGAAGGGCTGTTGTGGAAGGTTGCATCAGAAGATGCGTCGGAGACAGAGAAACTGGGAGAATGGGATGGAGTCCTTTCAGGAAACAGGGCGTGAGGAAGTGTATTAGCGGAAAAGGAACCCCTGGGATTACTGCTAGCTGTTAAGCATTTTGAAGTGTATGCCCCCCATGGCTACAGAAAGACACTGGTTTCTACTGATCATAACCCCCTAGCTTTTGTGGAAAAATTCAGAAACCAGAATGGCAGACTATTTCGATGGAGTTTACTATTGCAGCCCTATCACTTAAAGATTATCCACATTGTGGGAAAAAATAATGTAATTGCTGATGCTTTGTCTAGAATTTAACCTTACTTTGAATTATCTGAGTACAAAGATGGTACAGGGCATAACTGTATTAGTTACAGGTAAAGAGTGAATGAGAATGAGTGTGCAACTGTATTAATGTTTTTTTCCATCATTTTCCCCCCACTATTTCTAATGAAACATATTTAAAACTGGCGTTTCATTTCTCCAAGGATGGAGGTGTTATGAAAGTGCTTCCATTGTTTAATATAGTTTCTGGTTGCTGGCCATTTCAACACACACCCCCTGCTCTCATGCCCACATTTCTGTCATTGGCCTGCTGCAGGTTCCAGTGAACATCAATGCAAGCTCAAGGAGCAGCACCTGATCTTTCGATTAGGCACTCTACAGCCTCGTGGACTCAACCTTGAGTTCGACAAGTTCAGAGCATGACTAGCCTTTTTTAATTGTTATTATTTTATTCTATTGTTTTAACCATGCCCCTGTTTTTTCATGTGGACAAAGCTGCTCATTACTCTGCCATTAACAGTCTCTCTGGACTAATGCTTTGTCTTTCACCACAAGCATTAACATGCTCTTTGCCTTTGTCCCATGACAGCTTTATTATTTAATCTCTCCTGCCCTCTCCCCTGTTACCTTCCCTTTTGTTCTCTTCCCCACAAAACCTCCCTTCACTTGCTTAAAACCTAATTCTTTTCTAACCTTTGCCAGTTCTGATGAAAGGTCATAGACCTGAAATGTTAACTCTGCTTCTCTCTCCACAGATGCTGCCTGGCCTGCTGAGTATTTCCAGTACTTTCTGTTTATATTTTACATTTCCAGCATCTGCAGTATTTTGCTTTTATCGCTGATGAAATGTATATCCTCAAAACATAACTTAGGAAGAACACCCTCTGCTGTATCAGACAAATGTTGAACAAGAGAAAAAAGAAAGACACTTCAGTAGCCTATAGATCTATAACAAAGTGTTGATAGGAAGAATTTAATTTTTAACTAAATAATTATGCTAAGGAGATTACATATAATTTTAAAACAATTTAGTAATGTTGCTCTACCTAATATTTAATAAGGTTAAAGTTTTTCTATGAATAATTTACATCAAATGATATGATCTATAAGCCTGTATAAAGAAAAGAAACAAAAAAAATCGAGATCTCGAATATAGAACAAAACTAGTTGTGCTAGTTTAAATATGTGAAAACTCACCTTTAGTAAATCTTAGTGGAATTTGAAGTAAAGTAAAAGATGATGTACGTAATAAAACCAAGGTCTAATGTAAGTGATTTTATTTTTACATTCCCCTCCCACAGTATAGCCATAGATCTCAACTTCTGTCTATAGCTATTGCCAAAGCAAAATACTGCGATGCTGAAATCTGAAATAAAAACAAGGTGCTAGAAATACACTGTAGCTGACAGCATCTGTGGAGATGTGAAATTATAAAAAAAGTAAATGCTGGAAATAGACAGCAGGTCAGGCAGCATCTGTGGAGATCCAGAGAACTACTGTGAATTTTCTAATGCTTATTGAAGTTGGTGAAATAAACAAGGAGTGGTGCTGCATGTGATGCAGGTTCTAGTCAGACCACTTGCTCTCCGTTATGGGTGCTGTATCATTCTCCTTGGCCTGCGGCATAAAAGGGAAATCCCAGTTTCTGATTCAAACAGCAACTGCATTGTTGTTGAAGACAAAAATATGATCATGAAGTGCATACTTTGATGGCCTTAATCAAAGAGAATTAACCTGAATTGGGCAGGTACTTCCCTATCCTTGACAGAGATGCTCAGTACATTTAATGTTTAAAACCTCCTGGTTAACCAGACACCAGAAAGTCAGCACCTGTAGGAAAAACAATTAGCAGGAAATCATTTCTACAACTGATAAGCAGCCAAAGGAGATACTTGTCTTGTACAGGAGAAACATTAAACAAATACTTTGTACCTGTCTTCAGGGTGGAAGACACAAAAAAAAATCCAGAAATCGTGGGGAACCAAGGATCTAATGAGAATGAGGAACTTAAAGAAACTGGTATTGGTAAAGAAATAGTACTGGAGAAAATTACAGACCTAATGGTGTACATACTTAGGTTTTAAAAGAGGTAGCCACCGAGATAATGGATGCATTGGTTTTGATCTTCCAGAATTCCCTAGATTTTCAAATGGCCTCCATGGATTGGAAATCCCACTATTCAAGAAAGGAGCGAGAGATAAAACAGGGAACTATAGGCCATTAGCCTGGCATCAGTAGTTGGGAAAATGCTAGAATCTATTATTTGGGACATGGTAACAGGGCACTAAGAAAATCATTATGTGATTGAACAAAGTCAACAAGGATTAATGAAAGGGAAATCATGTATGACAAGTTTGTTAGTATTTTGAGGTTGTAACTAGCAAGGTAGATAAGGGAGAACCAATGGATGTAGTGTATCTGGATTTTCAAAAAGCATTTGATAAGGTGCCACAAAAGGGTTTTTTACACAAAATTAGGACTCTTGAGATTGGGTAATATTTTAGCATGGATTGAGGATTGGTTAATGGACAGAAAACAGGTTAGGAATAAACAGGGTTATTTTCCGGTTGGCAGCCTGTAAGTAGTGGGGTATCATGAGGATCAGTGTTTGGGCTTCAGTTATTTACAATTTATATCAATGATTTAGATGAGGGGTCTGAGTGTAATGTTTGTTCACGATACAAAGTTAGATTGGAAAATAGCTGTGAGGAAAATACAAAGAGGCTGCAAAAAGGAATAAAACAGGTTAAATAGGTGAGCAAGAACTTGGCAGATGGAATCTAATGTGTAGAAATGTGAAGTTAATCACTTGATAGGAAAAATCAAAAACCAGCATATTTTTTAAATGGTGAGAGACTGGAAATGTTGGTATTCAGAGGGACCTGGGTGTCCTTGTACACGATTCATAGAAAATTGACATGCAGGTACAACAAGCTATTAGGAAAGCAAATGGTATGTTAGCCTTTATTACAAAGGGATTGGCGTATAAGAGTAAAGAAGTCTTACTGTAATTGTATTGGGCACTGGTGAGACCACACCTGGAGTACTATGTACAGTTTTGGTCTCCTCACCCAAGGAAGGATATACTTGCCGAGAGGGGCTGCAACAAAGGTTCATTAGACTGATTCCTGGGATAAGTGGATTGTCCTACTGAAAGAGACTGAGTAGACCAGTTGATCTAGTGGTAATATCACTGGACTAGTAATCCAGAGACACAGGCTCATGCTCTGGGGACATGGGCTCAAATCCCACCATGGCAGCTGGTGGAATTTAAATTCAATTAATGAATAACAAAATCTAGAATTTAAAGCTAGTCTCAGTAATAGTGCCATAGCATTATCATTGACTGTCGTAAAAACCCATCTGGTTCACTAATGTCCTTTAGAGAAGGAAATCTTCCGTCCTTCCTGGTCTGGCAAACATGTCACTCCAGACCCTGTTACAAAAGTGCTTCCATTACTTTTAATATTTTACATTTTTTGAGAACTTTTGTTAAAACTGAAAAGATTCCATGGATGTGTGTTTTTTTTTACCAAGTTCACCGACAGGAGATGATGTTGTTTGAAAGCCACGTGTGCTGGAGGCCACCTGTGATTTAGGCTCAGTAGCAACAGAACCCTTGGCGACTTGGGGAAAATGGTTACAGAGAAGCCACATGTCAAAGTTTATGGAGGTCAGGAGGTCATCTCACTGGGGTTTGAACATTGTTTTCAGCTTTGGTTGTGGTGTGAACTGTTTGAAGGCTGTTCGTGTTTTCCTACCAAGGAGAAAAGAAACCACCCAGCTCACCTCCTTCCTTACCTTTTTGAAGAAATCCTGCCAAGATCCAGTGTGGAAAAATAATCCCTGGTTCTGTATAGCTCCTGAGGAGCTGAAAAAACAATCCTGCGATTCAAGTGTATGCCGGCAGAAAAACCTTGATACCACATTTCTCCTAGAAAGCCTACTAGAGTAATTCTTGACATCTCCAGAACAGACTCCTTCTGAAACGATCCCAGTGATCCGATTCCATATACCCGAATGCCAGACCAATAAAGGGACAACTGGCTTCCATCCATATCTTTCTTTTTTCGTCATAAATTAGCAAGTATTTGGCCAACGTAGTTTTTTTGCCTTCTTTTGTAACAGGCCTCTGCAGAGTGAATTTCTGTATTTTTTCCACTGTGTTTGTGAGTGTAATTGGATTATTTTTAAAAAGGGAACTTTCATATTTAAATCGGCGTGATAATACTTTTCTTCATTACTGGTTAAGTTTTGTTTTATAATAAACTGATAATTTTGTTGTTTAATAAAGAAACCTGGTTGGAGTACTTTATTCTGGAATAAGAAATAGAGTGTATGATTGGCTGTATAGGTAACCAAGTAAACATTTATATAAATGTTGTAACCTGTGGAGAAGTGGAACTAGAAAAGACAGTGCACTGCTCCCACCCCAGTCATAATGGTGATGTGGTTGACTCTTAACTGCCCTCTGAAATGGCCTAACAAGCCACTCAGTTATCAAGAGCAATTAGGAATGGACACCAAACGCTGGCCAGTGACATCGACATCCCATTTTCTTTAAGATCCATGCAAAAATATTTATAAAACGTTAGAAAAGTTTTCCTTGGGTCAGCATCCCTGTACCACAGCCAATATTATAAAATCCCACAGGTTGACATGCATATCAGAAACCCCCCACCCCCATCAATTCTTCTCTTTTATATGAAGAAAATCAAGCTAATTTATTTACAGGTGTGCACTCCACCTTGTCCAATTTGTATATTTACTGTGGCCAAATGATTCAGGGCACCTGGCCTTGAATCCAGTAAGAGTTCCCCTGAATCACTTACCTTCAAAAAGACTTAAATGCTTTGATGGAATGAATAGTTTTGACCAAAGTTCTTCAAAGTCTTACTTAACTAGCCGGAGAACACCTTCTGTGAACATAGTAAAGTTCTGACATGACTGTACTCCAAGAGAAACTTAAGGAATGCTCAATTTGTTTGTCTATTTTTGGAACAGGTATATTATTCTAAAAATATTCAAAATAACACGAGGTCTTGCAAAAATATTCTTGCAAAAACATAAAACTAATATTTCAAACGCGAAGTGATTTTTATCTAAAAGTTAAACAGTTTGTTGGTTATTCAGGTTCATCGAAAAATGTTATTAAAAGACTTTTTTTTACCTGTGAAAGGTGAAGAAATAATAGATTTCTTCAAAAACTGCAGGTTGAAATCACCTGCCCGAACTGTCAGGTAAGAGGAGATAAGTAATCACTTTTTTCCCTAATAACAGTAATATTTGATCATATCACAAAATGGACTGGAAAAATGTTATGGCTGGAAAATGCCCAGTGCTTAGTAGGTGATGAAAAATGAACACTTCCTTGCAACCAGAGATTGAACTCCCTCCAAATATGACAGGCAAGTAGCATGTATGCATATGTTAGAATTTGTTCTCTGTGATATTGCTTTCCATTTTTTCCTGTTTACATTGTAATATCATTTACCTGTGTGCGTACCATGTGAAAGTTAAATGCCATCTTTTTGAACCTGCACAGTAAGTATACCTGAACATTGTGAAACCTAATATATAACAAGAGTTTTAATATTGTCTGAATAGTCAGATCCTCCTTAACAATTAAGCAAAGAATTGCAAACAAAAGTCCGCAGTATCTGGGGTTAACAATAAAACATCAAGGGGTAGAAATTGGTATGACCAATTTAATAATACGATGGCCTTCAATTTGCATATGCATTTAACCCACTTTTAAATTCATCAGGTCTTTTTTTTAATATAGGTGTTTGGGGAAATTGTCTAAAAGAGGTGTTTGGCTCCTTACGTATGCTAATTAAGGACTTAATGCCTATTGAATGACCCCTGTGCTGAACTGGGCTGCCCTAAAGCATCAGATTTTCCGAATGCGTATCAGGTCTAGTAAACGGCCTTGATAGAAAAGATAAGTAACATTTTTTGTAACATCTCTATTGACTGGAACTTTTCCCTAAACTGCTAAAGTTCTTGTGGTAATGGTGCTCTAGCAATGTTGGGAAGAAAATTTCAGGATTTTGGCCCAGCAACAATGGTGAAACGATGATATATGTCCAGGACTGGATGATAACTGACTTGGAGAGGAGCTTGGAGTTGACTGTGTTTCTATGTATTGCTGCCCTTGTCCTTCTTCATGGTAGCGGTCACAGAACTGGGAGGTGCTGTTGAAGTAATCTTGATAAGTTACTGCAGTACATCCTGTATATAGCACATACTACTGCCACAATGTACTGGTGATGGAGGGGGTGGATAGAGTCTAGTGATCATCGATCAAGCAAACAAAAAAGTTCCGTCTTGGATAATGTTGAGCTTCTTGAGTATTGTGGCTGTAGCCATGCAGACAAGTTGTGAGCATTCCATCACATTTCTGATTTGAGCCTTGTTGATGGTAGTGAGGTGTTAAGGGATCAGGAGGTGATCCATTCATAAACTGCACTGTTCTGTTCAATTTTTTTCATTCATAAAAGACACACAAAAACTCTATCTAATTAATGTAGAACTTCAAAAAGTTTGAGACTTTGCAAAGTCTTGATTTAGAATTTAAGTTAGTGATTGGCAGCTTACTCACATATAATTGTTAATGGGCCAAGAGTGAAAAACAATTGAGATGACACATGTCACCTCCCTAGGCTCCAGTGCAAATTCAGATTTATTTGAGCTATCTGAAATGAAACACTTCTCTAATTACTTGCAAGATCTACAAATGTAACAATTAATATATTTAGGTAATTCTAATCTACAAGACAATTGTACAACCTTGTTGGTCATAGTAGGACCCAAATTAAAAATATTAGAAGAACACTGCTCAAGCTCATACATTCTAAGAGCAATTGGCTTGGTTAAGATGAGTGACAATTTGTTCCATACTTTATCATCAGTTTTGTTAATCTCTTTTCAGGTCACAGCCATCATCAACATACCTAAATTTGTATAGTATCTGTTACGAACAGGTGAGAAAGGTGTCTAGGGGTCTCTTTCAGCCTTCACCTGGTCTTATTGTAACAGGATTTAATTTTTAAGCACATGGGGCTGGACTTTACGTAAAAGTCGATGGCAAACCCGCTTCTGCCCAGCCTGGGGATCCGTCCCGCATTTTACGGGACCCCGGACTTTAATTGTCCCCAGGCAGGACTTTCACCCGCTTGAGGGAGGAGGTCCCGCCTCAGTGAGCTGCTGGCCAATCAGTGGGCCAGCAGCTCTTAGTCCCAGCAGCATCACTGGGAGCGGTGGCCACTGCTGGGACTGCAGCCCAGCCGACGCCATGGAGCCAGGAGATGATGTAAGTTGGGCTTGCCAAACCAGGGGGGATTGGTCCTTCCCTGGTGAGGCTGGAGTGGCCATTTGTGGGGGGGGGGGGGGGGGCGTCTTGGGTCCCGTGGGTGGGTTGGGAGGCGGGGCGGCCCTCAATCGGGCACCCTGTGCCCGACTACCATGGCCGCCCCCCTCCCGAGGCACGTAAAGGTGAGCAGCTATTGCTGGGCAGCCTTTCACGTCCCCAGCAAACCCGCTTGCCACAGGTAAAATACCCATGGAAGCGAGCGCGGTCCTTTAAGTGGCCAGTTAATGGCCACTTAAAGGCCCTAATTGGCCTTGGGCGGGTGGGCCATTCCCCCCTTTCCCGCCCGACCGCTGTAAAGTCGACCGGAGGTGGGAGCGGGGCGGGTAGGCCTCCCGGAACCTCCCGCTCAATTTTACGCCGCCACTGGGGTAGCGTAAAATTAAGCCCACTCTGCTTTGAGCTCCCATTTGGTGAATCTTTGTTCACCACTTTCCAATTATAAGGCAAAGAAATGAGCACAAACAAGCTTCCTTAGGTTTAAAGAAGAAAAGTGAAATTTATTAAAACTTTAACTTAAACTCTAATTTGGTTAACGATGCGCCCCACGCTAGCATGCATATGCGATACACACATGCAAATAGAGACAGAAAAGAGCAGAAGAAAAAATAAAGTAGAGGTTTCAGGCAATATCAAAAGAGTCTCTTGTTACTGTGCTTCGAGCTCACTGTAGCTCTTTTGTAGGTAATTCTTGCTTTCCGTTGGGGCCCAGTATTTTTCTTAAACCTTGTTCACTTTAGGACACTTTTCTCTCTTGAGGTTCATGTGCCTTCAATGGGTCTTCAGTTCCATGAGAAAGAGATGGAAGAAGACAGGAGAGAGATGTTCTCAGTCCAGAAGCAAAGAGCTTGCTGAGTTCAAATTCTCTGTGGCAAGTTCAAATTTAAAAAAAAATAGCTAGTTAGTCTGTTTGTCCATCTTAGCAGTTAACCTGGAATGCTAGCCTCTCCACCTTCAATGTCTGGTAATCAAAAGTCCATTGTGGTTTAAATTAGAGCAGGGAGTGGTCCCTGTGTCCTTTCCAAGTACTGTCTGTTGTCTTTCCAGTCAGGGGCTTGGCCATCCCTTGTAATAGGCCTTCTTTTCTTCCCAGCAACAATTTTAAAATTTAATGTGCATGTGGTGAAATATCTGTGCCCCATTCTTGGCAGGCGGGGGCCAGCAAGACATATCCTTAATGCAGAAAACATCCCAAGGCACTTCAAAGATGGATGTTGGAAATGGATGCCAAACCAGGAATGGAAATGAGATGGAAAACTTGAAATCAACTTTGAGAAGACTTTTAAAGGTGGAATGGAGGACAGAGTGACAGAGGTCTAGGGAGGAAGTTCCAGAAAGCAAGACCAATGCAATGAAAGGTCCTACCACCAATGATTGGGTGAAGGGAAGGTGGATCAATGTTAAACCACAATTAGAAGAACAGAGTTCAGGAGTAATTTTAGGGCTGGAGGATCTGAGTATTTTCACCATCCCTGATGTTACCCGTTTTTGCTACCAGCCACAGCAATTTATTTAAAATATTTGTCATGCTTTAAGTAAAAAATTTCTTCTTGCTAAATATTTTACATTTCCTTTTCACCAATTTCCATTTATATGCTCTAATATTACATTATTGGGAAGGGAATTTCAGGATTTTGACCGAGCAACAATGGTGAAAAGATGATATATGTTGGTTTACTTTGACATAAAATTCTGCATTTACCTTCAGTATATCATTTAATATTTACATATTTTGACAATCCCCTTTCCTGCCTTCATTCTACAGTATAAAGTTTGAACTTGTCCAATCTTTCCTCTTAGCTCTATCTCTTTAAAGTTGGGGTCAGCCCTAGTGCTTTGCTCTGTACCCTCATCAATACAAGCATGGCTCTTTGTGGCATGATCATCAAAATGAATGAATCTATTATAAAGCCTTAATGCAATTTCTGCAAACTTATGTTGTACTGTGCAGCCTGCATATCTTCGTAGCCTATTACTGTAGGTTTTTAATTAGTTCACTACATTATTTGGGCATAGTGATAACTGATCCAAATTTGGAAAATCTTGAACTACATCCTCTGTCCAATTGCTTTCTCTATTTTACTGTCATTAGCAAGGTCATTTACATAGATTTGAAATAGCAACAGGCCTCTGCTTACCTTGTTACTTATTGTACTTTCTCCTTACCTAATAATAATGTCGAGAAGTACAAAACCTGAATGAATTAAAAGTTAATAAAAGCATCTTGTTTGGTGGAGAGGAAAAAGGGAGACTTGCAGCTTCTCATTCTCCTACACATAATCTTAATTCTCTTCCAATGAATACTTTTAATACACTTTTTGCTTTATAATAAATGTGATAGCAATATTAATATAATATAAATGATCTAGAGTATAAGAACATAAGAACTTGGTGTTTGTCAGTGTTTGATAAATTTTATGGTTGAAAATTGGCCCAAACAAATAAAATGAATGAAAATTGAGTTTTCGAGGTGACAGGAGGTATGGTGGGGGAGGAGCAGAGAGAGAAGCATTTCCAGCAGAGTTCAGCTCCACATTCAAGTCAGTATACTTTTAAAACTTGCGTTGTTGGTTACAGCCTGTAATCCTAGTTTTCTAAGTGTAGCCAGCAGCTTCTGCTCAGGGCAGTAGCAGTGGAGTGACTTACACAGTCATTAGGCCCTTTTTTGTATATGCAAGGGATCTAACACCTGTTTCAGGTGTGTACACAGCAGACTGATTTTTTGGCCTTTACCAATATGGCAGGTAACGCACTTACAGCAAACAATGAGCAAGTGCTTTCTACCGCTTATTGGAAGTCAAAGAGACTATTTAGTCCTTAAAAATCAGACACTTCATGGTTGATTTCTAGGCTTCTATTCCTTTATTCAAAAAACACTGTTGCCCAAGTACAGATCCTTGGAAAAACCATTTATCACATCAGGCAGAGTGTGTTCCCTTTATTCCTACTCCCTGTCCCCTACCTCCAACGAAATTACCAATCCATATCACAAGGCTACCTCCAGTTCCTTTGATAAATGTAGTGAAGCCATTTGTGAGCCAGTAAAGCTGGCCAAAGATGTGTGTTGGTGTGTGTGTGTGATTTAGTTTGGGGAAGCACAATTTTGGATTAGCCAAAGTAGCTGATGTTTGTGAAGGGCTGAAGGGAGGGAGAATGACAGGCAAAGACACCATTTGAGATCTTTTGAGGCATTGTAAGCCCTTAAAATGCAAACTGTATGGTTTTGACCACCACTTGAGCCAAAGCAGATAAGCAACTACACATGCAACACAGACAGTTTTCACACATTAAAGAAAAGATATGAATCTACTATATTTCTCTTATGCTTCAATGCCAACATGAGCTTCAGGAATGCTCTGTTTTACTGTCAAAACACCGCGCTGGTAAATCAGAGATAACAGCTACCTGCAAACAGAGGAAGTGGACTCAAACAATAAGCAGATTTTTCTTTTAGGACAAGACTCTTTTCACCAGATTATTGTTAACAACAAAATCACAAACAACAGGAGGAAGCTTGTACATCTACAACAAACCCTTATCAAAAAGTGAAGAAACAGTGGCAGAGTTTGTCATTTCATCACTTGGATTGAAGATTATCTTTACTTAGATTTCTATCTGATGTATCATAACCTCTGCAAAAGAAACATGATATTTTTGATTATCAAGTCTCTGGAAATTATTTTTCTCCTTGATGTTTTTATCATCACATTTAACATGCTTGAACATGAACTTTACAGTATTTTCTAACAAAACTATGCTTCTGCCGTTCCATAACCTCACACTTCAAGTATAGATAACATTCGGAAAGTTGCAACATCACGTAACTGACACTGTATTTTGGCATGCCAGTTAAAAAAGGGGAGCATTTTCAGTATTAAGTTTTAGTCAGTATATTTTTGTTTCTTTTATGGGGGTAACATTTATATCAGTTGTATAGTAATATGTCACTAAAATTACAAAACAATTGCCCCCATAAAAAGCAATTTCTTCGCACCATACAGTTCTTATGCCAGTTTTATAATCATATTAACCTTCTTTTGCTAAGCATGCTACTTTACATTTTTACTACTTACTTCTTATGGATGATATCTCCTATGATGGCCTCGATGCTGTGATTTTAATTGCATTTTATCTAACACTTTACCACATAAATTGGACGATCTCAAAAAATTGAAATCTTTTCTTGATACATAACTGTGGTGAAGGTGAGTACTCTGTTAGGTTTGAACTTTCACTGATAGTTAATGACAGGACTGATGCATGTGCAGCCCATGAAATACTATTTATTATTTCCTTCCTGTTACAAATGGGTCAGAGTGCAAAGATAAAATTATGGTGACCAGAAAGTCTTTGTTCACAACCAGATGTTGAAAAAACATATGAAGGAATCAATGCCTTTGAATTCCAACAGTTTAACCCCCATGTTGCATATGTGTCAGGTTCTGATCGTGGCAAGCATTACACTGTAATCTCTAGTGTTGTCACTTTAAATTTAATGTGTGGTACACCTTCTCTGTCAAATATTATGTCCAGAAATAACCATGGAATTGCAATTTTATTTCTCTTCAGAATTAAAACATTCTCCTACTAAAATACTACCCAATTCACAACCATTTGCCAAGGCTGCTGTTGATGATTAGTTTACTTCATGCCTATTTGGTGCATCAGCATCCTTATCCTATGAGAATCTTTTGTTTGTGTCTCCCTATGAAGAAGCAATGAATAGGGTAAGCAAGAAGGTCACCTATAATTTCCTAATACTGTTAAAATGTCCCCTTCTTGCTGGAGGTGTCCATCATCCTTCTCGAATTATTCCTACTATTGCAAATACTGTTCTAGTTGCAACCAAGTGATCTACCCTAAAGATATATAAATAATGGTATGGATTATAATTACAATTGAATTTTGTTTAATGTAGGAAGTTTTTTTCTGATGTAATATTATTTGACCACATCTCTGATATGTTTATATTGTTTGTAATTCTCCATAAGGAATAATGAGAGCTGTAAAAGAGAAAGATGGGAGATCCTCTGGGTAGTGTCCCAGGTCCAACCATCTTCAGCTGCTTCATCAATGACCTCCCTACAATCATAAAGTCAGAAGTGGGGATGTTTGCTGATGATTGCACAATGTTCATCACCATTCGTGACTCCTCAGATACTGAAGCAGTCTGTGTAGAAATGCAGCATACCTGGACAATATCCAGGCTTGGGCTGATAAGTGGCAAGTAGCATTCGCACCACACAAGTGCCAGACCATGACCATCTCCAACAAGAGAGAATCTAACCATCTCCCCTTGACAGTCAATGGCATTACGATCGCTGAATCCCCCACTAGCAACATCCTGGGGGTCACCATTGACCAGAAACTGAACTGGAGTCGCCATATAAATACCGTGGCTACGAGCAGGTCAGAGGCTAGGAATCCTGCGGCGGGTAACTCACCTTCTGACTCCCCAAAGCCTGTCCACCATCTACAAGGCACAAGTCAGGAGTGTGATGGAATATTCTCTACTTGCCTGGATGGTTGCAGCTCCAACAACACTCAAGAAGCTCGACACCAGGACAAAGCAGCCTGCTTGATTGACACCCCATTTACAAACATTCACTCCCTCAACCACCGATGCACAGTGGCAGCAGTGCGTACCATCAACAAGATGCACTGCAGCAACGCACCAAGGCTTCTTAGACAGCACCTTCCAAACCTGCAACTTTTACCACCTAGAAGGACAAGGGCAGCAGATGCATGGGAACACCACCACCTGCAAGTTCCCCTCTAAACCACACACCATCCTGACTTGGAACTTTATCACCGTTCTTTCACTATCACTGGGTCAAAATCCTGGAACTCCCTTCCTAATAGCACTGTTGGTGTACCTACCCCAAATGTACTGCAGCGGTTCAAGAAGGCAGCTCACCACCACCTTCTCAAGGACAATTAGGGATGGGCAATAAAATACTGGCCTGGCCAGTGATGCCCACATCCCATTAAATGAATTTTAAAAAACTCCTTAATAATAAATGTTAAATGTTGTCTATGTCCAATGTTTTCTGCTTTTGTCTTCTTCTTGAAACCTGCATGCTGACATTTGTCTTCAGTATAGTAATTAAGTATATTCATCATATTGTTGATTAATGCCATTGCTGTATGGTTCTACTAGTTTCTCTCAATTTCAATTGTCAACAAGAGCAAAGGAAGAGAAAATTAGAAGGTTTAGAGGACTTTCACTTGAACTTGCTAATTGCATCTCAACCTCTTAAAAGTCCAGTATGAGGCATTAAATGTAATTTATTACCAAAATATTTAGACCCATATCTTCTTCATGTTCAAATATAAATTAAGTAGTAACATTTTTGGGCCTTCAGCAAGCGGGCTAAAATTCAAGGTGGAACCTTGTTCAATTGGGTTTCTATCCCTTATTTTTAAACTGCTGTCAAATTCTGCCAGAAAGTGGCCTTTCTTGCATCTGCTCCCTTCACATTCTAGAGGTCCTCAAAAGAGTTGGTATAGGTAGGTTGATGTTAACTATCAGAAATCCTGCCAGTTTATACTATCACATAAAGATCTACCTTCACCAGTGGAAAACAACCAACCAGGGATCAATCATGAACATATTGGGAAGAACAAATACTCTGGAATCTTGCTCAAGTATGACGAATATACTTGGCAAAAATTTCCCTCAGAAGGTGGCAGCTATGAGATGGTAAATCGAGCGTGATCTGTGAATTGAGTGAACTAAATATGCTAAATTGTCTTTCCTTATTACATGCTTATGTCTCCTTTTGTCCTTCATTACAGGTCTCCATTCCAATTCGTATAGAGATTGAAAAATTATATTGCCTATTTCCCCGACAGGGTCAGTTCTAACAGTTTCCGAACTATGTTTTGCTCTTTTATCTTGGAAGCCTGTTGCTTTCATTCATACATTCACGAAAAATGGTGCCAGGATTTTCCCACTAGAGAAACTGAATTTAGTTTTTCCCAACTGCCAGCTGAGCCCTTCAGAAAATTGCAGGAATGCAATGTTATACACCATCTTCAGTGAACAAAATCATCAGCATTGCATCTCATTGCAGCACAATACACAAATAGGATTTTTGTTCCAATCAGTTGGGTGTCTGACACACATAGAAAACTATTACTGTATTCAAGTGTCTCCAATTCAAGTTTCGTAGAAATCTATACCCATCTATAAGGCTTTTTGTCTACCCAATATGGAGCACACAACCTCTCCCTGTAAAGACATCTCAGCCATCTAAATCCAGAGAGGCTATGTGCTGCACACTATCTATTCAGTTGGCACCAGCTTACTCATTAGGGCATTGGCTGGCTGAGCAGCATGGGAAGAATCACATCTCCAGTGACAGGAATACCCCTCTAGATTCTACTAGTGAGCCAGAATGGTTGCTTTCTTATCAATAGCATCCTGGAGTACTGCAAATCTAATTGACTCATGTATTGGATTACCAAGTCTGCCGGATGGTTTATTTGGTAAATCCATCTCTCATTGAGTTATGTTGGAGCTGCTTCAATCCTAAAGACATCCTAAGGAAGCTGTTAGGGATCCTTACCTCAAAAGATCCTAACAACCTCACACTTATATAGTAACTGATCAAGAAACAAGTGAGGGTTTGAGTCTTACTTTCTGCATTGCATGATCTCAAGTGCAGGTCTTTTCTTCACTAGAGTATGTATGCTGTCTATAAGCTATGTGCTGAATGTGTCTCACAAAATGGTGTCTCCTCCTTATCTATGTCTGATGATGTCATCAGTTGCATCAGTGGCCTGGTCTCTTAAAGGTAATGTTTCTTAAAGGTGAAATCACCATTGTATTATATTACATTACCCCCTTTTAAATTTAATTTCCCCCCTTTTCTTTAAAAATTAACAATTACTCTCTAGCAACATAATTATGCAAAATTATATCGAACAAAACTTGGTTGGACTGAAGTTTGAAAACCTTGGAAGACAGAGGTTTCGGGCACATCATGCTCAATACCAGATTTTTTCCCTTCTGACTGCCTTCATCATCAATGCATGACATATTCTTTAAATTAGACAGGTAATCGATGAGGTCTTGATGATCTTCTCTGTGGATCTTGCAGTATCAATCTTGGCTCTGCTTGATTTGACTGAATTGCTTCTTGAGTTGTCACAGGCATGACGCCATCAAAGTCATCTTCATCACTTTTGGAATTGTTTTAGCATTGACTCTTTTGAAGAAGATTTAATTTCTCTTCACAATGCAGTTTCCTCTCTTCACTATGATCATGCTTCCTTTTCTCTGAACTACTGTAAGCACTCTTGGGTCAAATTGTGTGCTAATTTTCAATGTTTTCTCTTGCTAAACCAGGGCTTTGTCTTCTTTTATCTCACTATCTTTCACGTGTATCCATTGGTCTGCATGTGTCTTTATCCTATGTTTTTGACTCTTGTCTCTCTCCCTCAAGCCTTCCGTTGAGTGTGTGTAGGGTTGAGTCAGCATGAATTGTGGCAGTGAATACTTCTTCAAGATGTCTTCTTTTGTCAGGTAGTTCTGCCTTCTGATGGTGTTGATCGTGATCAGCTTCAATTCACTGGCAGTTTCGAAACTTCGCTTGAGTCTACAAAATGGAGCTCAGTATGACACCCATGAGAGGATTTAATACTAACTTGAATGATCCCTAGGTTGGTAGAGGGGTATCTGATCCTTAGGAGAAGATTACAGATATCAGCTTGTTCAATCACAGTTTCTGTTTTCTCTGTAACTCGTGGAATGCCAGGGCATCAATTATGCTGACTGTTGCTCCTGAGTCAATTGCTGCAGAGATTGTTGAATTGTCTATGAACACATCAAATGTGGGCAGGTGTCGGTACAATGATCTTCTCTTGTACTGTGAATATGTAATCTTCCTTCTGACATTCAACTCTATCAGTGTCTTCTGCAGGCTTCGATCAGCATACTCTTGCGAAATGTCCCATTTTTCCACACGCTTTACATCTCTTTCCTCTCACAGCACAAGTTTTATAGTGAGGATACGCACCACCACAATGATTGCATGTTGGAACATGAGGTGACTGTAATCTCTGTCTTGGTCTTCCTTGACATGCCTCAGACCTTTCTCTGGTTTCCTCTGTGGCCTTGTGTTTGGTGTGTTTCTCTAGTGAAACCTTCCTCTTGTGGCATTCATGGATTCTATCGACAGTCCTGACTTGGCCTCAGGGCATTCTTGTCTTATGTTATTTGTCGCTTTCCCTTCTAAGACTTCAGCTTGTCCTTCGCTGGCTTCCAGCATTCTGCCAATATTGAGTAACCTTTGCAAATTTAATGATTGGCCATCTCTAAGAGCTTGCCTGCTTAATTTTGGTGATTAGATGGTGTCATGGAAATGTAGTTTATTTTTCCTCCGTTAAAAACTAAGGGGGCATTTGTACCTTTAAAACTGAGAGTTGTTCTCTCACTCTGGGAACAGTGTGCCAGCAGCAAGCTGTTTCCTAGGCAATAGCAGAAGAGAGAGGGGGCCACCTGCTATATTGATCAGTTAACTGTGTAAAGACTGGATAGAACCAGTTTGATCTGGAGGCCAACAAAGTGTGCTCTATGAAGAAAGGAGTTCGCTTGTCTCTCTTAGCAGAAAAATCTACATTGAAGTACAGGCTGAGTATTGCACTGAATGCCAAAGTTTTAGTGAATGGTATCGACAGGCAGTATATACCCGTACCTTTGTATTGGGTGCACCTAATGTCTGGAACAGTAACTGTAGGAGTTGCCCATTGTTTGCCTGTAGACTGAGTTGACTTACTCCTGGGAATGATTTGGCTGGAGCGAAGATGGTAGCTTCTCCAGTAGTCATGGAAAAACTAGATAAAGTTAAAGAGACAGAACAGTTGCAGGGAAATTTCCAGGAAAGTTTCCTTCATGTGTAGTGTCCCGAGCAACGGCGAAACAAGTTCCATTGTCAGAGGTGAAATTGACACCACAGACAGATAGTCGAATATCTGAAACTTTCTTTGAGGATTTGGGTAATCCGAAGGAAATATTCAAAAACTCTTCTCTGATCAAGGCTCAACAAGCCGATCCAGAGTTAAATAAAGTGGCACATTGGGCTCTAAAGGAAGATGAATCAAAGGGAGTTCCAGAAAGCTATTATATTAAAAATGGGATTTTGATGAGGAAGTGGAGACCTCCTCACAGATCTGCAGACGAAGAATTGACAGTGGTTCACCAGATAGTGGTACTGCCCAAGTATCACTGGTAAATATTAAGGATAGCCCATGAAATTCATATGGCGGGACATGTGGGGATCCGGAATACCCAATCATGTATAGGTCGACATTTTTACTGGCCAGGTCTTTCCAAGGACGTGGTGCAGTTTTGTAAAACGTGCCATACGTGCCAGATTGTGGGAAAATTGCAACCTGCCATAAAGCCGGAATCTAATTCCCATATCAGTTTTTGGGGAACCATTTAGTAGGGTGTTGGTAGACTGTGAAGGACCTTTACTGAAAACAAAAGTGGGACATCAATATATACTCACTATTATGGATATGGCTACTCGGTTCCCAGAGGCCATTCCCTTGAGAACAGTTTCTGCTAAGGTAGTGGTAGAGAGGTTAACCCAGTTCTTTACTAGATATGGATTACTGACTGAGATTGTCAGATCAAGGTTCCAATTTTATGTCTAAAGTTTTCCAGGAGGTTTCCAGAAATAATTTGGGTATAACAGTTAAAGTGTTCAGCATACCACCCACTGACACAGGGAGCTTTAGAAAGGTACCATCAGACCCTCAAAACGATAATCAGGGCATACTGTCATGAATATGCCCATGATTCGGATAAAGGGCTAGAATTTCTTTTGTTTGCCACTAGGGATTCATCTAATGAGTCTATGGGCTGGATTGTAAGAGTCTGCCGCCGAAGTGAACGTAAAAAAATGCGCCCCGCCTGCACAGGCATCGCATCACAGAGCTGCCATGATTTTAAACGCAGCGGCTCATTTACATGACTGCAGTATCCGCCCCCCTCCCCCTCCAACGATCACATGGAGGGGGGCGAGCAAACCGTCGCAGGCAACGGCGACCGGTGCCAATGTGCAGGCGCCAGTGCCATTTTTATAGGGCTTACAGCCCTTACTAGAGGTTTTAAAATTAAAGGGCCAGGTCAGTTCAATGACCAAAAAAAAATTATATTTTCATTAAATTCATTTTCCCACACCACCACCACCCCTCCCCCCCCACCCGCACCACCCCCGCAATGGCCCTTTTCCACCCCGGAATTTGTTTATTAACAATTTGACCTTTCTCCCCACAAAATTTGGTACCTTTGCCCTTTACCCCTTCCCATCCCCTCACCGACCAATCCGCAGCGATGTCACCCCACTCCCCCCCTCCCACACAGAGAAACAATCCTCCACCCTCTCCCCACAGGTGTCGCGGCACATTTCCCCGAATGGGGATTCGAAGGCCCGGCATTGTCAGCCACCCGAATGACGATTGGTGTGGCGATCAAGGAAGCAAAGGGACCCT
This sequence comes from Heterodontus francisci, assembly GCF_036365525.1. Classification (NCBI taxonomy): domain Eukaryota; kingdom Metazoa; phylum Chordata; class Chondrichthyes; order Heterodontiformes; family Heterodontidae; genus Heterodontus; species Heterodontus francisci. The sequence goes on from NC_090389.1 coordinate 63,296,315, forward strand.
CATTTAATCAGGTATATAAATTAGTTTACATATTTAAATGGGGGTCCTGTCGACGAGTGGCGGGGCGGCTGCCATGAGGCCTCGCCGCCGCATCCGAGACAGGGCCGGTCGCGGTTGGGGTTGGTGGCCGGCCTCCGACAACCGATCTTCATTGTCCCCCCGCCAACGTTCCTGACAGTGGAGGGGCTTTAAAATCCAGCTCTACCGGTTTTAGTCCTTTTGAATTAGTTTATGGACATGAGATAAGAGGTCCTCTAAAACTAATCAAAGAAAATCTTTTAGAACTGAGGGACGAATCTTCTGTGTTAGATTATGTATCCGTGTTCCGGGAGCAGCTCACAAGAGCCTGCAAAGTAGCTCAGGAACACCTGAAAGCTTCCCAAACAACCATGAAGAAATGGACAGTCAAGCATGCCAAGATCGGAACATTTCAACCAGGGGCTGAGGTGTTAGTATTACTACCTTTACAGGGTGAACTGCTGAAAGCACAGTTCAGTAGTTCATATAAAGTGGTCAAAAGAATTGGAAAAGTAAATTATTTGATTGACACCCCAGATTGCCGGAAAAAGAATAGGCTCTGGCAATATGTTGAAACGATATTATCGGGGCGGAGGAAGATAAGCAAGCACCTGTCAGGTAGTAAGGACAGTGAAGGATGAAAGGAATAGTGAGGATGAGGCAGAAGGAGGCCGAGATAATTCTCAGATTGAACCTCCTACTATCCGGTTAGCTAATACTGAATTGTTAGGGATACTATGCTTTCATATTTAGATGCAGAACAATGAGAAGACCTAACAAGGCTACTCATGGCATTTAAAAAGTCTGTAGGGACAAGCCAGATGTACAACCTTAACCACACATGATGAGGATGTAAGGGAATCCTTTACTATAAAATAGCATCCTTATCACCTAAGTCCTGAGAAACAGGCCCAGGTAAAAGCAGAAATCCAATATATGTTGGAAAACCACCTAATTAAATCCAGTCAAAGCAGCTGGAGTTCCCCAGTGGTGTTTATGCCTAAACCTGATGGTTCAACTAGATTCTGCATAGACTACAGAAAGGTTAATGCAGTAACAAAGGCAGACTCTACCCAATTTCTCATTTAGAAGACTGTATTGACAGAGTGGACAGTGCCACGTTTCTTACAAAAATAGATTTGTTAAAGGTATACTGGCAGGTTCCTTTAACACCCTGAACTAAAGAAATATCGAACTTTACCACACCAGACGGTCTTTTCCAATGCTGAGTGATGCCATTCAGGCTAAAAAATGCCCCAGCCACTTTTCAGAGACTAATGAACCAAATGGTAGCCAGTGTTACTAACTGTGTGGTTTACCTTGATGATGTACTGTGACACTTAGAAGGACGACTTGGAACAACGAAAAGTTCTGTTTAGAAAATTACAATCAGCTGATTTAGTGATAACCCTTGCCAAAAGTGAATTTGTAAAAGTGAGAGTAACCTACCTCGGGCATATAGTAGGGCAAGGACAAGTGTTGCCAAGAACAGCAAATGTACAAGCATTGGTGGAGTTCCACCCATAAGACGAAATGAGAAATCATGAGGTTTTTGGGGATGTGTGGTTTCTACCACAATTTTGTACCAAATTTTAGTACTATAGCTGCTCCACTAATGGATTTGCTACTAAAAATGAAAGCCAAAGTGGTGTGGTCAGGAGAGTGCCAAGCACCTTTTGAGAGGCTGAAAGCCATTTTGATTAATGAACTAGTGTTGGCTGTTTCAAATTTCACTAAGCCCTTCAAGGTAGCAACTGATGCTAGTGACCTGGGGGTCGGTGCAGTCCTGTAACAAGACATGAATCAGGCATAAAAAGGCCAGTGGGATACTTTTCCAAAAAGCTAAATCATCATCAAAAAAGATATTCAACAGTGGAAAAAGAAACCCTGGGCTTTTTTACTAGCTCTTAAGCATTTTGAAGTCTATGTCAGCCATGACTACTGGGATACACTGGTATATACTGATTATAATCCCCTTGTCTTTGCGGAAAAATTCAAAAACCAGAATGCCAGACTATTCCAATGGAGTTTACTGTTACAGCCTTATCACTTAAAGATTATCCACATTTCAAGGAAAAATAATGTGATTGCAGATGCTTTATCTAGTATTTAACTTTGCTTTGAGTTTTCTGGGTGCAAAGATAGCACAAAGCAGTACTGTATTAGCTACAGGTCAAGAGTGAATGAGTATGAGTGTGAAAATGTGTTTTAACATTTTTTCATCTTCTGTTTTTGTAATGAAATGCATTTAAAAATGACATTTCATTCCTGCAAGGATGGTGGTGTTATGAGAGGCTTCTTTTTTTTTAAATGATATGTTTTTAAGGACTCATTTAAATTGTGGAAATGGATTCATTTGGAAGCCTGAAGAAATGCTGGACTTTGTTTTTTTCACTGAGGTCATTGAAAGGACAATTGACTGAAAACACCTCTTTTTAAAGGGCTGCAAGCCCTTACCGGCAATTTTAATTTTTAAAGGGACATGGATGGCAAATTTAAATTTAAAACTTTATTAACCGATTGAAGTCCCTCTCCCACCACCCGCCCCCCCGCAATAACCATTTAATGTCTTTGAGACCCATAAAAAACTTTTCTTCCCATCACCAACTTTGCCTCCCAAACTTTGCTACCTTTGACCCCTTCCTAACATCTCCTCAGCCAATACAAAGTGTTTTCTCCGCTCCCCCTCTCCTCCCACCCTGATAATTTCGCTCCTCCCCCCTCCCTCCCAGTGTCATGCCTCGGAACTCCGAACGCAGTTCCAAATGCGGGTGAGTTCTGGCCAGCGGCCAGAATATCAGCGTGGGCAGCTGCCGGGACAAGGTAAGTTAATTTGCATGTGTTTGACTTAATTTTAATATTAAAATGAAGGCTCTGCCACCGAGCGGCAGGGGGCTGCACTGAGGCCTCGCCACCGTCGGTAAAATGCAACGGGGCCTTCTTGGCATCGAGGGCTGTGGAGGGCCTTTTCTGGAAGAATTCTCTGGGCCCCACCCACGATGACCCTTGACATCGGAGGTTCAGTAAAATTTAGCCCTCTGTATTTTTTCAGTGTGTTTGTGAGTTTGTGTGTGAGGGATTTTAAAAGGGACCTTTCCTATTTCATGCTTTGCTTCATTACTGGATAAGTGTTGTTTTACAATAAACTGATAATTTTGTTGTTTATTAAAGAAATCTGGTTGGTGTAGTTTATTCTGGGATAAAGAGTACAGTATATGATTGACCACATCAGTAACTGGGTAAACCTTTAAATATATGTTGTGACCTGTGGAGAAGTGGAACTAGAAAAAACAGTGCACTCCTCCTGCCTGGGTCATAACAATATCAAGAACTGGAAGGTTTACTGAAGTCCTTGGTTCCCAGTCCCGAATAATTGGTTTTTAGTCCTCTAGTAGTATTGTTTCAGGCTAGATTAAATGTGCATCAGAATATGTGGTATGATCTCAAAGTGAGCTTTAACACAAGGCATATCTATTTTTTTTGTCTCTACTCTGCTTTCAAGATGACACATTTAGAAAATATGGTGCATGGTTATTCATTGCACATACAATTAAAAGATTTTTCAAGAGAAAACTCCTTCAATTTACAAAATAAAAATCAGTAAAATAGGATCAATTACTGTTGCACAGGTGAAATGTAGAAGAAATATAGGAGACACACAATAAGAAATAGAATCACAGTGCTTTACAGCACAGAACAAGGCTGCTGACCCACTGTGCAAGAGTAATCCAAAACTAATCTGTAGATCTGTTCTCTCTCCCCATCATATACTAATTAAGGCACTACACCCATAAAGCTAACCTACCATATTATTTTTTAGATGCTGACAGGCCCGGGGTTGTTTTTGCTTTTATTTCAGTGTTCCAGGGAGGAGGCTAGTTATTGGATAGACAGTTACAATGACATACTTTCCTATTTGACTACACGCTGACTCATGCAGATACTTAACTATTTTGTTATTCGTGCTTTCTATGTATTTAGCATGCAACATAACACGTGGGATCAAACACACTGTTATCCACACATCAAGGCAGAGGGTTTTGTCTTTAGTGTTGCTGAGGGTATTGCGTAGGCTAATCCCTCTTTTGTATAAGTATTTTTATCTTAAATGCATCTCGAATCCTTTTACAAGTTTTTTTTCAAACCTACTGTTGGCAGCACCTGTTTGCACAAGATGCTATTCAAGGACATTTGCCATCATTTTAGTAGCTATCAATTTCACATCAGTTTCCAGCCACTATTCTTAACACAGGAGTTTGATACTGATGGGATTATAGGATTCGAATTGCAACCACTGATCTATAATCATTTGCTTTCTGAAAACATTCCCTTTCATGAAAAAGTCTACCTAAAGGGATTTCTCACCTCGCTCTCTTTTTATACATTGCATGGATTTTTGAGCGCAGGCTGATTATTACTTTGTTTCCTTACTATAGCATGCATTTCCCATAAAAAAAAGCTCCAGATGGAGAGCATCGGTGCTAAGTTGGAGGAAGATATCTTCTGTGGTGATCTTTCTAAACAGGCTTATAATTACATATAGAGCAGAGGAAATCTTCCACCATAAGGGAGAGATGAGGAGAATTCTTTTAAAACTCAGCAAGGTGTTATGATCCAGAATGTATTGCCTGAAAGGGTGGTGGAAGCAGATTCAATAGAAATGCTCAAAAGGGAATTGCATCTCCATTTTAGAAAGGAAAGCTTTGTGGTGCTGTGGGGAAAGAGCAGGGGAGTAGGACTAATCAGTAGCTGTCTCAGAGAGCTGGCACAGGCACAATGGGCTAAATGGCCTCCTTCTGTGCTGTATGAATCCATGATAATTGCTCTAGTAAATTGCTTGTTTGGCACTCACCTTTGCATTGAACTGATACCAAGCATCCACAAAGACTGCCAATGTTTGCAGAAATGTGAACTTTAGCACCTGGTGGTATTCTTTAGCACTGCTGGTATTCGACATCCTCTGAAGCAGAACTGTAGCCAGTATGCAGATCACCTTTCAAACTTCACCTTTAGAGTTTAAAAACAAATTTGACAATTTGCCTTTACTTTCCAACAACTAAAAACAGACAACTGTCTCAGATGTTTTCACCATCGGACACCTCATTGGCAGTTGGAAGCTGGTGCCCAATGCTCTGAACATACCTTCAGTACAACTGTAGAGTTTGGTTCTCCACCACCTACCTAGGAGAGAGAACAGACTCAAGGGGATAGAAGGCCTACTCCAGTTCCGATGTTCCTATACGGCAATTCACACTGAGATAAACACCAACTGCTGCTGGAGGACTATCAATTCGGTGAAAGACGCCCTTTGGTCTGCCCGAAACTTGTTGGTCTTCCAGCGCAAATAGTTGTCCACGACCGAATGTTGAAGACTGGTACATTCCAAGGTCCAGGACTACGTGCTGAGGGACGCACTAAAGCTTGGGGCAGGCGCAGCAAAGGCTCAATGGGGAAAGACCACTGTGTAAGGTCCCCCCACCAAGCTGAACGGAGGGGCTGGATCCATGGAAAACCCCTTGAACTGTATCAGGAAAATTTCGTGTGCTGTAAAATGTAAAAATGTATATGGCATGAGAAATGAAATGGAAGAGTTGTGAGGCAACTCATGATTGTATTGAAGGAAACTGACCTCCATTGCACTGTTCGTATTTTTGACTTGGTGCTGTTTGAAACTGTTTGGTAATGTATTTTTATGAATAAAGTATATTTTGGAAAAAAAAACTGCAATTTGTAAATAAGCAGTGTGGCCATAGCTGCCTGTTTGCACCACTCCTAAAATTGCCAACGTTAGTTTAATATTACTGGAGCATAAAACTAGGACTGAAGGATTAATAGATCTGCACACTGGGATAAAAACAAAGGGTAATAAATAATGAAAAGGAACAGGCGGTTAGGCTGAAAAGGAAATCGGAAGGAAATCAAAGTCTCCAAAGAAAATGTACCTATATCAATGTAGCCAAGAATAGGGTGAAAATTCTGCTTTACAGAAATATAAAATGTACAGGATAGAAAACATATGAGATCCAACACCGCAAAATTAGCAGTCAATCAATTTATAAGATTCAAAGCCTATGTGCACATATTATTAGGAATGAATAGAATTCATTGACATATATTTCGTAGGCAGAATTATTACTCTTCCAGGCTTTTATGGAATCATCTTCTTTCTCAATGGCTCGGTGTAGTTTCTCTAAGTAGACCTGTCCTCATGATCAGGAAATTTTTGGCCAGAATCTTCCGGACTTGTAAAGTTCTCAGGCGTCGGGACCATTTCCATCTTCCAACCCTGCACATCTCAGTAGTGCACTCACTGGCGTAATCTTACGGAAGACAGCTAATTAACAGGCTGCCTCTGTGTTTGCCGTCCACTGCAAGGAAGGCCAGCAGCCCTCACTGTGTGACTAGTGGAAGCAGTGCTAAGACCCATGCAGCAGATGTGGCAGGGAAGCACTGGAGCCGCCATCAACACCAGGGGAGCGGCTGAGACAAAGGGCTGGATTTTAAGAAGCCCTCGATGTCTGAATCCATGGTGGGGGTGGGGGGCTTGAAGATGGCCCTGGATGAGGCCCGCCATGGACCTCGACACCGGCAGGGCCCGGCCCGATATTACCAGTGATGGTGAGGTCTCGTGATGACACCACAACCCCCCCAACCCTTCCCGCCGCTCAGCGACAGGACCACAATTTAAATAAATTAAAATAACTGAATTAATTAATCTCACACCGTCTCCTGACGTCCCGCCACAATCCTCAGCCCGCCGGCCTGCACTGCTGCACCTTCGCAGCCCCGTCTGGAGAAATGAGGTGGAAAACTTGTGGGGAGGGGTTGGGGGGAGAGGTAAGCTTATCAGTGTGGGGGTGGGGGTGGGGGGTACAAGGTCAAATTAGCCTTATGTGCATAGAGGATGGTGGGAAGGGTTGTAGATGAAAGTTTGTGCAGTTTGGGGGGGGTGGAAGGTCAGATGGTAAAGGTAAATATATTGGAGGGGAAAAGACAAATAATTAACTTAATTGTTATTGGGGGGAGGGAGAGGGGCAAAAGAGATTTTTTAAAAAATTCCATTTAATTTTCAATATTTAAATTTCCGAGTGGAGCTGACGGCCCTTTAAAAATGGAGTCAGCGCCTGTGCACAGGCAGCTGATGCCATAGGCGGGGATAGACAGCCCTCCCCCTCCCCATGATTAGGGAAGTGGAGGGCAGCCTGCCCCACTTATTTAAATAAGCTGCCACGCTTGAAATCGCATTGGCTCTTTGGCGTGCAGCCCGCATGGGCTGGCTGCCATTTTTTCATTGGGCTTATAAAATTCAGCCCAGTCTGAGGCCCATGGTGATCGGACACATCCTTCCCCAGGAATTCCACACTCAGAGATGAGAAGTCAGTAGTCTTGCCATTTATTGCCAATATCCTTTAAAAATCTTTCATCTGTAATGCAGCCTCCACCGCCCACTGTGCAGCTGCGCCCTTTTACTTGCCAGGGTGTGGACACAAGGGGGGCCTGTGCGACGCTGGCGTAATTGCTGTGCTACTTCAATTAGCACCATCAAGCGGCTTCTTAATTGGGTTGATTGCATTCCCGTTGGCTGCTGTCCGTGAAACCGTCATCTCTGCAAAGCCACCTCCAGGTAAATCACGAGGAGGCGGCGACACGTTGGGCAACTGGCACATTGTCTTCTGTCATGAATTTGCAGGCCCCTCTGCCTCCAAAGCCAGCTCTAGCTGTCTGGGAAAATTCCCCCCATAACATTTTCGACTTTGACCTTGCAAAGGTGAGTAGCTGATAAGTGAACAATTACACCATTTGCAATAATTTTCCTAAATATTTAATGTACTAAATGTAAAACTGATGAACTTTTTTTGAAATGTTATTACCATACAGACTAGATAGTAACACTATTGCTGTTAATATTTTCATTTACAATTCAATAGCAATATGAACATACGAATTAGGAGCAGGCCTAGGCCATTCGGCCCCTCGAGCCTACTTCGCCATTCAATAAGTTCACGGCTGAACTGACTACTCCACATTTCCACCTACCTCTGATAACCTTTCACCCCCTTGCTGATCAAGAATCTATCCACCTCTGCCTTAAAAATATTCAAAGACTCTGCTTGCACCGCCTTATGAGAAAGAGAGTTCCAAAGACTCACGACCCTCTGAGAGAAAAAAATTCTCCTCATCTCTGTTAAATACTAAGCACAATATCTAGTGAGAAAGTTCAAAATTAGTCCAATACCTTTCACAAGCACATCCTCAAATTAAATGAGTCTCTGAAAACGGTCAATGTACTGTCTCAACAATGAATTTTCAGTATGAGTGTGTCTTTCAAGCTGGAAGTGATTCTTATCGTTTGTTTTGAAAAAAGCAACAGAGTTCATAAGAGTTTCTCACTAAAATAAAAGCAAAATACTGCGGATGCTGGAAATCTGAAATAAAAACAAGGAATGCTTTTCTTGTTTTTATTTTATAAGAGTTTCTGTCCTGTTTTGAACACACAGTGGGTATGAAAAAAATACTTTGTTGACAGCTTTGATGTAGAAGTTTTCAAACGAACTCTACAATACTTCAAATAATTCACAGCGCAGTACCTATTTCCCAACCAAAACACTGAATATGTTGAAATAAATGAAATTATTACAGATCAGTACCAAGTATATAAAAATCTATTCAATGGAATAAACCAGATGGAGAAACATTTTATTCCCCAGCACTGTAAGTACCCCACCCAAAAAAGAATGCATGAAATATGCAAGCATGAGGGCTGTTCTCTTAGCATAGTTCAAAATAAATATCCATAAATGGTATTTAGTACATTTACAGACAAAATGCGGCCTGTCCTGCTCAGAATTTTTCAGTGGCTGCCAATAAAAGCTGAATCATTTTAAAAATTGAATTGAAAGCTTGATCATGAAGGGTGGTTTTAAGGAAGACCCTGGAGGAGGACGAGGGGGAGGTAGAAATCCAGAGGGCTTTAGGGAGGGAACTCGTGAGCATGAGAGTTTAGGTGGCTAAAGGCACAGAACTAATGGTGGAACAAAGAGATGGCGGTTATACAATAGTCAGAGGAATAGAAATTTCGAGCGGCAGGGTAATAGGACCTGAGGAAGTTTGAGAGATAGTGAGGAACCAGGCATGAAGGATTTAACATGAGGAGGAGAATTATAACTGCGAGGCATTGGCAGACCAGGAGCCAATGTAGGTCAATGAGGACAGGGTGACGGGCGAGCTGGTCTTGGTGCCGGATAAGATAAGTGTAGCAAAGCTTTAAGGTATTTTCTCCACAGCAATAATGTTTCAAAGTTTGTAGCCCTGATTCCTGATGTTTAGATTAGTAAACAAACTAGACACATCACTTGGCCAACACAGAAGTCTCTGCTGTCTGTAGATTTGCTGTCTGTTTAATTTATAAACAGTAGCACTGGCCGGGTTAGATCTGTTTTAGTAGTAACTGATTGCATCTGAATATAATGTAGATTAAAAGAAAGGGATTAAATTCTGATGAGATTTCTTGATTACTCGATTCTCTTGAATCTGTGAAACAGAGCAGGATGAATGCAAACAGTAAAGAGAGTGGCATCATCAACTGATCCCAGTTTTCCATAGCTCCATATACTTTGAGGATTAATTGTTCAGCTAACAGAAACATTTCTTACATTTGGAATACCTTATTATCACTAATACTGGTTCCTAAGTCTGTGGTGGATCTGTACTTGATTTGTTCACAAACACGTGCAACAATAATTGAAATTAAAAACGGTGAAACATAACATTTGCTTATAGAAAAAAAATGAACTGCAACTTTTCAAAATTTTAGTGAGTTACATATATAAATCTAGTATAATATAGGGTCATGTACCTTTAAAGCATTACCAATTTGGTAAAATGACTGATTTAGATTGCTATAGAAAATAGTTATGGAACATTATTGCTATTTTATACTTGTGAGCCAAAAACAGTCTATGTTGAATTAGTCTTTCAATGGATTTAATGCTTGGTTGCAATATGGAATATAAAGATGCCTGAAAAAAGTGGCATAAACTACATCTACCTTAGGCACCTTTATGTTAACATAAAGCGTAATTTAACATTCACTTTTATGTGCGTCCAAGATCTAATCTATTGGAATTGAACATGGGAACATAATTAGTATTTTATAACAGAAGAACATTAACAAGGTCAAAATATTAGTGCAGAGACAACAATATTTGCTATGTAATAAAACTTCCAAGAAACTTTGGTGATTCAAACCTTGGATATCAACAGGGGCAGCAAGCTACAGGGAAGAATTCAAACCCCAGATACTGTAAAGGGCAGCAGCTACTGGGTGGGGTGGGGAGAGTGCGGGTGGGTGTGGTAGGGCCGGGGTGGGATTCAAACCCCAGGAACCAGCAGGGAGAACGACTCTGGTGGAAGAGGTGGGAAGACTCAAACCCTGATACAGGCAGGGACAGCAGCTGTAGCATGGTGGGGATTTAAACCCTGGGGATCAACAGGGATATAAAGTAATCCAGCAACAATCCATCAGTCATCACAATCTTCAGATTCAGATGTGTATCGACCTTGAACATTTTAAAGTGTGACAGTAGGCTGTGTCTCCCTGTTTTAAGATATAAAAGGGCTAGGTACATTAAGTGTTATCCCTGGTTTGCAGTTTGTGAATGGCCATAGTTTCAGGGTGCCTCTTGTATCTTTTGCAACTGTCATGTTAGGCCCCCAGCTGCCAAGAATGAGGCACATTAATTTTGTCATGAACATTGATTTTAAACTGTTACTGGAGTGAGGGAAGGACTTGTTGAATAGATCAGCCGTGGCTGGAAAGACATTTGCATATTATCAGATGGTATTTGGAAGGACAAAGCAGCCATTCCCTGACATTCAACCCACAACGGACTTTTGATCAACAGACGTTGAAGGTGGGGGAGCTCACTTTCCAGGTTGACTGCTAAATATAGAAACATAGAAAACAGGAGCAGGAGTAGGTCATTTGGCCCTTTGGGCCTGCTCTGCCATTCAAAAAGAACATGGCTGATCGTCTAATTCAGTACCCTGTTCCCGCTTTCTCCCCATATTCCTTGATCCCTTTGGCATTAAGAAATATATCTATCTCCTTCTTGAATATATTTAATGACTTGGCCTCCACTGCCTTCTGCAGTAGAGAATTCCACAGGTTCACCGCCCTCTGAGTGAAGAAATTTCTCCTCATTTCGGTTCTAAATGGCATACCCTGTATCCTGAGACTGTGACCCCTGGTTCTGGACTCCCCAGTCATCGGGAACATCCTCCCTACATCTAGCCTGTCTAGTCCTGTTAAAATTTTATAGGTTTCTATGAGATCCCCTCTCATTCTTCTAAATGCTAGTGAATATAGGCCTAGACAACCCAATCTCTCCTCATATGTCAATCCTGCCAACCCAGGAAACAGCCCTGTAAATCTTCTTTGCACTCCCTCCATGGCAAGAACATCCTTCCTCAGATAAGGAGACCAAAACTGCACACAATACTCCAGATTTGGTCTCACCACGGCCTTGTATATCTGCAGTAAGACATCCTTGCTCCTTGCTCAAATCCTCTAGCAATGAAGGCCAAAATACAATTTGCCTTCCTAACTGCTTGCTGCATCTGAATGCTTGCTTTCAGTGACTGGTGTACAAGGACACCCAGGTCTCATTGCACCTCCTCCTTTCCCAATCTATCACCATTCAGATAATAATCTGCCTTTCTGTTTTTACAACCAAAGTGGATAACCTCACATTTATCTATGTTATACTGTATCTGCCATGCATTTGCCCACTCACCCAATTTGTCCAAATCACATTGGAGCCTCTTTGGCCAAATACACAAATGGGCATGGTCAAATTAGCTAGTCACATGACTAACCTGCTGGGCAACCTGAGTTTTTTGACTTTGTACAAACAGTTTGGGTAGAAAGCTGTTTGCTCCTGGACTAAGAAGATCTCTCCTGTCTGCTCCCATCTTTTTCTCACAAGCCTCACACTGAAGACACATGAACCCTAAGAGAGAAAAGTCCCCTACAGTGAACAGGGTTTAAGAAGAATACTGGGCCCCAACGGAAAGCAAGATCTACCAACAATCAAAGACTCTACAGTGAGCCCGAAGAACCGTAACAACAACTCTTCAGATATTGCAACAAACCTTTCCACTTTATTTTTCTTCTGCTCTTTTCTGTCTCTATTTGCATGTGTGTATCGCGTATGCATGCTAGAATGGGGTGCGGCGTGTATTTGTAGGCGTTAACTGAATTAGTTTAGTTTAGTTTAGTTTAGAGATACAGCACTGAAACAGGCCCTTCGGCCCACCGAGTCTGTGCCGACCATCAACCACCCATTTATACTAATCCTACACTAATTCCATATTCCTACCACATCCCCACCTGCCCCTATATTTAGCTACCACCTACCTATACTAGGGGCAATTTATAATGGCCAATTAACCTATCAACCTGCAAGTCTTTTGGCATGTGGGAGGAAACCGGAGCACCCAGAGGAAACCCACGCAGACACAGGGAGAACTTGCAAACTCCACACAGGCAGTACCCAGAATTGAACCCGGGTCGCTGGAGCTGTGAGGCTGCGGTGCTAACCACTGCGCCACTGTGCCGCCCTTAATTTGCCCAGCTGCTATGGCGGGTTTAAGGATAATAAATTTCAATTTTTCTTTAAACCTAAGAAAGCTTGTTTGTGCTGGTTTCTTTGCCTTATCATTGGAAAGCGGTGAACAAGGGTTCACCAAGGGGGAGCTAAAAACACGGTGTGTTTAAAATTAAACCCTGTTACAGTAAGACCAGGTGAGGGCTGAAAGGGAACCCTAGACTTCTTTCTCATCTGGTCGTAACACAACATAAGTTATTTGGGACTGTTAATAAGTGTCCATTTTTTGCAAGTGTCCTTTTATATAGATTTCACTGTATATAGCACCAGTGGTAATTGATAATAAAAGAACATGCGACGGAGGTATACAGCTTTGGATATATAATTGTTCAGTAAACCATTGTGAATCAGATCACAGTGGACCAGAATTGACTATAGCCAGTGACCTGCCCTTGCCTGTTTAATTTTATGACCTTTTGCAATGCAAGTTGTTGTAGGTTAGTGATGTAAATTACACAGCACCTTCTACAGGGGATTTGAAACCTGGGTAAATAGTTCAAGAAACTGTGCATCTCCTTAACCAACCAAGCAGATTGAAGAATTGTTACCGAGCAGTGTAGCGTCTGAACCAGGAATAGTAAGTTAGAATAGTGAATTCAATGTCAAATCAGGTCCAGAAATTGAAGTAAGAGAGAAAAAGAGAAATTGGTTTAAGAGAAAGGAAAAGAGACAGCATGAAAAAGTTAAAAAGTAATTGTTTTTAAATCTCCAACAAAAAATTAAAATCTGAATGAAAATAAGTCCACACTTGTAAAAGTAAATTTTCAGTTCCAGAGAGGTTGTTTAGCCATAATTAAGACTTATCACACAATTAAAAATGGCACTCAGACTGAAATGGACAAGCCCTAACTTTGTGTCAAGTTTAGTCCATATCTATCATGCAAGTACAGGAACTTCACACTAGCGAGATGTCGTTGCATAGTTTACAGAAAAGCAGTGCACCTTGGGTAGCAATTTATGAATTTTCACCTTTATCTGCACATCTGCATCACCTAAAGTTGCTGGCCGACTTGTGCATACATAGTGATGAGTCTTGTTAGCCTTACTGTTATTTTTACAGTAAATTCTGGCGCATTATTCTTCCTTCTGAAACCCACTACATTCGTGAATTTCAGTAGGCCTTTTAAGTGTCATTAATGAACCTGACCACAGAATTATGCTATGCGGCAATTATAACAACGAAATTAAAATACGTAAGATAAGCAGGTTAATGATTTTGTTAAAATGGAGCAAAAATGAATTTCATAGGAATGTGTTAATGTGTTTGTTGCTAATATCACACAGTGCTACTTCAAGGCATGGTTCTCTTGAAGCCTGCAATTGCAATAATACTATGGATAAATCTCTGTTTCGAATATCAGCACCTTCTCATTGATTTACAATCTTGCAATTTTTTTCACAACTTCTATTGGACTTAATGCACATTGGATGATAGAATTAGATCATTTATATTAATGTATATTTTACATACAGGGTGGTGCTGAGGAGAACTTGTTTTTATGCACCAAGTTGTTACAATCTTGAAAGCATTGCCTGAAACAAAACTGGAAGCAGATGACTCTTATAAGGGAACGGAATATACTTGAAAAGGTCAAAATTGGAAGGCCTATGGGGAAAGAATGGGACTAACTGTATAGATCTTTCAAAGAGACAACACAGGCACAATGGGTTGCATGGCTTCCTTCTGTGCCCTATGATTGTACGTGCTCAAAAATAAGCAAAAATGCTTCGTGGTCACTTTGTGCTTTGATATGATCCTTTTTAAAATGTTAAAATATATCAGGCTTCCCTCAAATGACAGCTTGGATGAAGTTTCCCCATGTTAGCTTTGCAAAGTTAGGCTGCAAATGCAAAATGCTCTCATTTACATTAATCTGACAGGACCAAATACCCTCTGACAGGCCGACATTCTCTCTTTCTTTGTACAGAATGACGTGGTAGCTCTAAATGTCCATGAACTAAATTTTCCGTCACTTATTATGAATGACCAAAAGTCCAGATGACTTAATTTCACCATTTGAGAGCAAGCACTGGAGGAAATATAAATAGGATAAGGGAAATTAGCTCAAAACCTAAATATCTTATTTTTTCTCAATGTGATCAAGCGACTCATGGTATTAATTATTTTGAAATGTTTATAATCAGAATGTTTCAAATGATTAAAAAATGTCCATTTGTATAAATCAGCATTCCAATCTGAATATATTCTATCACAAATAAACAATTAAAAGCAACATTTTGCAAATTCTGGAAATCTGAAATAAAAACAGCAAAGGCTGAAAACACTCAGCAGGTCAGTCAGCACCTGTGGAGAGAAGGAGACGGGCTTAACATTTCAAGTCAATGAAAGAGTCATCCGAAGTCATCTGAACATAAGCATAGCTCTCAGTTATAGTGACATCTTGGTTGACAATACATACAATGTCATGAGAACCTTCCCAAGCTCACAAAATGTGCAGTTCCTGACGCTCATATTAAAACAGAATGCAGGCAAATGCTATTTTTAAAAAGGTACAATATTGTTTCTTACAGTGAGTTTTATTTAAAAAAATACATATAGCAAACAATAATAATGTTTCTCATCTCTTAGACAATATCAAAATATCACAGTAGTAAATGAGTCCATTATATGGATTAGAAAATACAATGTGCTATATACCTCTATTAAAGAGAGGCAGCTAATTTGGGATAATTAAGCATACTCCCTGTATAGAGGTTGCTTTCTTTCACTGTCAGACAAAATGAACAAAGTTGTATAAAGTAAGTACCACCACCAAACCTTTTAAAACTGCATTAATGAAACAGTACAGTAAAGGCAAATGATTGTAGTTATCATTTGCAAACAAAGGATAAGGATCAGAGATACGTCGCATATGAAATTCAAGGACTAGTGATGAATGGGATTTCAGATATTATGACAGATAGTAGAATAGTCAAATCCAGAATGGAATGATAATGGCCTTTAATGGATGGGAAATGACAACAGTAGAGTCCAATGTAGGTTGGAAGTCCACTGAGTTTTATCAAAGTTAGTAGAAGGGATTATTGGATTTAAGATTTATGTAATACTAAGGATTGACAGCAGAACATAAGTGACGTTTTGTATTTTCATACTTTAATGGCAAAGATTTCCTGTGTGTTATTTCTTAGAAAAATGGGAAATTTATTTATATTAAGAATAGGTTTTCGAATTTGTACAAACACATCAGTGGAAATCATCCCTTCTCTAAGTGCTATAATAATAGGTGCAACTCTGACAAGGTAAAGTGCCCTAAAAATTGATACTTGAGAGCAGAAATGGTCTAAAGAATTTATGCCAGGTGCCAAAGGACAAGCCACAATCTTCTCACAACCCAGTGCATGCTTCAACAATCCCCAACTTGGCACATTATGATTTACACGTTTGAACTTCTGTAGTCAAGGATAGAGTTCAAGATCATAATGATATCTGGGAGAGGGGCCATAAGTATGAGAAGAGGTATGTAAAGCTTTTCTGCTTGTATTCCCTGCAAACTTTTTGCATTGATGCTGAATGTTGAAGATGCAGAAACTCTTGTGTTTCGGATATAAAGGCCAAGGGTCAGGTTAAGCACTAACAAATCTCAAGGTAAAGTTTTGGTCCTGATTTGGTAGGGAGCTGATGCATCTCTAAACATTGTTGAGGATGAGCTTTAGCATGAAGTAGATCAGCCTCAATCAATCCTGTAGCCTGAAAGGTTGTGAGCTAGTGTACAAGGGATGAGTGTTCTCTGCACCTACTAAATAGGGTGCCTTTTTCATGGGATGTGGGCGAGACAGGTAAAGCTATAATTTTATTTCCTATTCCGAGCTGCCCTTAGATAGTGGTAGTGTGCATTCTCATTGACCCACTGCAGTCCTTCTGATGAATTTTGACCCAGCAACAATGAAGGAACAGTGCTATATATCCAAGTTAGGCTGTTGTGTGACTTTGAGGAGAACTTAGAGGTGATGGTGTTCCCATGATCTTGCTACAAATATTCCATCATAGAGAATACTGAAGTTTCAGAGTGATACATGTCTAAAATACAACTCGTAGAAGATGGTTCAGATTGTTGCAGATAACTCCTTTTCTTTCCTATAACTTTTCTATTCAAACATAATTGTCTGTATTTATCCCTAGCTGATAAAAGATTCATGGACAATTTGACTATATCTTAATTTACTGCTTATGGAATTCAATCATTAGACAGTAGCAATAATTGCAGTTTAGTATCTGAGCAAGCAGGAATATTTAACCCATAATTCCTGAAATGAATTGTACATTAATACCATACTACAAGAACAGGTGAACACAAAATGGTGACAAGAGGAAAACTCAAGTAAGCTAAGATTTTCCAAGTAAGAGAAAGGTCTTGTGTAGAGAAACCTAATTTTGGAAAGGCAGGGAAAGCCACAATAAAGTACTTCTAAGAGCAAAGGATCCAAACACCCACAAGCAAGAGGGATGTCTAGGAAGAGGCTATATCTGATAGAACATGATCTCAAGGAATAAAAGGATCTGGTGAAGAAAAGAGTCACCAATGTCAGGAAAACCATCAAGAAGATTTCATTCAGCTACCACACTGAATAAACTACTGGTGGAAGATGTTAGAAAATGACAGCATCCAAAAAGATGGCTACATTTCAATTTGAAACTGTTGGAAAGGACTTCGGAAGCCGAGGTGGGGGCCTCCATTTCTAAATAGTAAGAATTTTTCCAAGCAGCTCAGAAGGCAGAGTTGGCATATCCTGGCAAGTGATTGCAGTCATCTGAAAGAGACTTTTTGTGAAGAGGTCAGAGGTTATTTCAGACTGGTCTTAGATAGATAGTCGCCATTCAAATATGATGACAGATAATATCTCCTGAAACTTCAGAATATATTGAATGCTCCATGGAAACTGTTCAAAACATTCCTTACCCTGATTTAAGAGTAAGGAATGAAAGGATCAATGCACTTAAATCCCTGTTTTAACAAGCCAACAGTTTGCGTAATAATGAATTGGCCGCATTTGTGCTCCTTGATCTAGCCTCAAAATAGTCAGTTGTCAAATAAAACATACATGTACATCTTTCTGAAACACAAATGTGCATTTTGCAAACTCTTAGTGGAGAAGCAAGACCATGTCACAGTATCTTATACTGGCAAAATTTGCTGCCATTTGGAAGCAATGATTCTTTAAGGATAACTTTGTCAAAATTCCCTTCCTTCAGATCTATGGTGATGAGCTAGGCTCCTGGGCACAGTGCCTGAATAATTACGTGTAGAGCAATCATCTTGAACTCATCCTTTTGTAGGAACTTGTTTGGATTTCTGAGCTCTCAGCTTGATCACAATACTCCTCTTCTCTCAATAGTTATGAAGTAGGAAGAATTAGAGAACACTCCTTTCTCAGTAAATGCAGATACCATAATTTGAATTGGCACCCTTGAAAGTTTTGGAAATATTTCCCCAGTGGTTTCCAGGATTCGAGCATCAACAATGATAGCTTCCCACAAATTGCAGAACCTGTATAAATGGTTCCCTACCACAGTGTCTGTTGTCAAAGCCATTTGGCTGAAACTTTCGATACACCACTTAAAGGATTGACTCGAACTTGTTTTTATGGCTGTTGTTTTTTTAAAAAATCTACCTTCTATCCTCCCCACCCCTCTTCCCTCATCAAAATAAAATTCTTGCCATCTGAGGCAAGCTGGCAACCAATTTCTAATAATAGGATGGAAAGAAAGATCTTACTCAACCAGTATCAGGAGAAAAGGATAAGTGCATAGCTGGAAATAAAGAAAATTGGATTCATGTGTAACTTGAGTAACTATTTCACATTTATAGTTGTTAATTTATGGGTCAGACTGCCATCTAGTGCAGTGAATTCAGAAAGGCCTCGGATTAAACTTTTTGAAATTCTGGACTGGATTTTACCAGCGCCCCCCCCCCACCCCTGATGTTGGGGGTTGTGGCGGGAGGGCCCAGAAAATATTTCCGGGAGAGGCCCGCCATGGGCCTCGACTCCGGGAAAGCACCGCCCCATATTACCAGCAGCGGCGAGGCCTCGTGGCACCACCACCACCACCCCCCCCCCCCGACCTCCACTCCCCCTCGCCACTTGGCGATGGGGACCTCATTAAAATATGCTAATTAATTTTAATTAAATGAATAAGGGCCTACCTTGTAGTGATCGCCATCCCGCTTCAATTTTCCGGCCGGCTGCCGGAACTTGCGCACCATCAGATCTCCGTTCGGAGATCTGAGGCAGAACACTGGTGGGGAGGGGGGATGAGTGAAGTTTTCAGGGCAGGGAGGGGGGGGGAGCGGCAAAAACTAATGTGATTGGTGGAGGGGATGTTGGGAAGTGGTTGAACGTTAAAGTAAAGAAAGTTCGGGGGGAAAGGTCAGGATAGAGCGTTTACTTTTTTAATGCGGAGGGTACAAAAAATAAACTGATTAGTCATTGGGGGAGGTTGGAAGAGGGGATTGGAACTGTTACTAAATGTTTAATTTTATTCTTTAAAAAGCTGTAACTTTAAAAATGTAAATGATACGAAATGGCTTGAAGCCCTTTAAAAATGGCACCAGCGCCTGCGCAGTGGCACCGGATGCCATTGCTGGGGACGGAGTGCCTGCCCCCTCTATGTTATTGGGGGCGGGCCGACCGCCCAGGCTCAGCAGCGCACATCTCAGTGGCGAGCTGTAAAAATTCAGCCCTCTGGTTAAGTTTGCCTGTTTTTGTCCACATTTGTGTTACTGCCATCTTCTTCTTCTCCTCTTCTTTGGCCTCCTTGTCTCGAGAGACAATGGGTAAGCGCCTGGAGGTGGTCAGTGGTTTGTGGAGCAGCGCCTGGAGTGGCTATAAAGGCCAATATTACTTTACTGCCATAAACTGTAGTTAATCTGGGGGAAAAGTTACTGAGTATGCATCACAGAATTTGCCTGTGCATTTCATAGCAGAAAATGTTTCACTACTGCAGCACCTTGTTACATGATGTAAAATGTTTGGCTGTTGAGGTTTAGATTATAATGAGCATTGAGCGTATATGTTGTTTGCATGTCATTTACATGCCTGATACAAGAAGCAGCTGTTTTACTCAGAACTTGGTCATGTCAAGAGGCTTCCAGGAGGACAGCCGAAATGCTTCAGAATGTCCTCAAAGCATTCTTGAAGAGATTAAACATTCCCGTCGGCTCATGGGAGTCCTTGGCTTGTGACAGTCCTAGAAGGAGAAAACTCATTCGGAAAGGCATCATAGACCTCGAGGGATTTTGCCGGGAACATGCAGAGGAGAAGTCGAGATGTTAGAGGAGCGCACAAACCTCCAAACTACTCATCTACCTGACCTTTTATGCATCGCCTGTCCCTTACGTGGCAGAGTCTGCAGATCGCGCATTGGACTTATGAGCCATCTCAGAACCCATCGGACCAGAGTGGAAGCAAATCATCCTCGATTCCAAGGGACTGCCTAAGAAAGAAGCAGATGTTATTGCTAAATTATTGATACAAGTATTCGGCTGCACACTTTCTTAAGACTGTGCTGTACTTAACAAGAATTCTTCAAAATTAGGATGGTTCAATAATATTCCAACAATTTGTCACAGCATCTCTGCTAAAATCCCTTCTGAAATCTGTGGCAGTTTTGACATTATTAGATTTGTTGTTCTTACATTGCTAACACACATTTTAAGACTTTGCTAAGGATGCTTAGCTATGAAAACGTACCTCTTAATTGACTCATATCAATCCCACTTCAATTCAGTGCACATGACTAAAGCTCCATATCACATTTTGAAAACCAAATGTACTAATGGACATTAAAAAATTGTCTTCAATCTTTCAGTTGTAGAACTTAAAACCAAACCTAAAAAGTGCATGCAGTGCACGTTAAAATTGTGTTACAGTGCAGCAGTTGTCAACATGTATTGCATCCACACCTATTCAGCCGTGCATCATTTACAGTTGGAGCAATGAAAAGTTTGTTAAGGTGGCTGGCTGTAGAAAATTAAATGATGCAGTGATCCAAGCAAAATCAGTGCGTGCAGAGGAGGGGTCACCAATCCAAAAGGGGCTGATTGAAAATATTTAGCAATTTAAGCCTAAAAGAATAATGTGTTCAAATAAATGGGCATATTTTTTGATCCAATATACTTTAAATGTTCCAACTAATGTGCACAAATCTTCATAACTGGATATTAGCTAAGAAAGGAGTAAAAAGGTTTTGCTGCAATTGTATAGAGCCTTGGCGAGACTGCACCTGGACTATTGTGTACAGTTTTGGTGTCCTTACCTAAGGAAGGATAGATATATTTGCCATAGAGGGAGTGCAATGAAGGTTCACCAGACTGACCCCTGGGATGGCAGGATTGTCCTATGAGGAGGGATTGAGGAGACTGGGCCTGTATTCTCTAGAGTTTAGCAGAAAGAGAAGTGATCTCATTGAAGCAAACAAAATTCTTACAGGGCTCGACAGAATAGATGCAGGAAGAATGCTTCCCCTGGCTGGAGGAGGGGGTGGTTTAGAACCAGGGGACACAGTCTCAGAATAAGAGGTAGACCATTTAGGACTGAGAGGAGGAGGAATTTCTTCACTCAGAGGGTGGTGAATCTTTGGAAGTCTCCACCCCAGAGGGCTGTGGAGGCTCAGTCATTGAATATGTTCAAGACAGAGTTCGATAGATTTATAGATATTAAGGATATCAAGGGATATGGGATAGTGCAGAAAATGGCATTAAGGTAGAAGATCAGCCATGATCTAGTTGAATGGAGGAACAGGCTTGAGGGGCCGAATGGCCTACTCCTGCTCCTATGTTCAATGTTCCTAAATCTAAAAAGCTTACACTGCATTATTAGCTTCTGCTGCTCTATTTTTCTAGGGGCTGTATTTTGTACTCCACCAGGTGTCAGGTTCCATGGCAGGGGCTGCGCCTGATGATGGCTCCGGATAAGACCTGCCACTGATCTCAACACCGTGAGGGCCCGGTCTGATCCTCCTGGTGGTGGCGAGGATCTGTGGCAGCGCCCACCCCCCTCCCCCCACACTCCCGCCGCTGGGCAATGGGTCCACAATTTAAATAATCAAATGAATAAAATCTTGAGGGCCCACCGTGATCTTCGGCGCGTTGGCTGGCACTCCTGCGCCTTCAGATCCCCGTCCAAGGAAACACGGTGCCACATTGGTGGGAAGTGGGGAGGAGGTAAGTTTGTTAATGCAGGGGACACGGGGTCAAATATACATAATGGGTGTAGGAGATGGTGGGAACAGTTGAATCTTAAACTTTGTGCAGTTATGGGGGAGAAGGTCAGATGTAAAAGGTAAGTGTTTTGTGGGGGCAAATAGTTATTGTAATTGTTATTGGGGGGTGGGAAAGGGGCATTGGAAATTTACTTATTTAATTTTGGGGGGTAGGACTTAAAAATTTTTAATTGGACAACCTGCCCCCTCCACAAGATTGGGTGGGTGAGGGCGGACTGCCCTGGCTATTTAAATGAGGAGCCGCGCTTGAGATTGCAGTGGCTCTTTGGAGTGCGCAGGCCGCCATTTTTTGAGCTTGCCATCAAGATCGGCGGTGGGCTCTTAAAATCCAGCCCTATGATTTTGTTAAACCTACAGCTTGTAAGTTGCAAGTAGCATCTGAAGGGCTAATGTCTGCACCTACTGCCTTATCATCAATATAAATTGCACTGTTGAAACCTGAAATTAATATGCAAATAAACAAAATTTTGCTTAGGTATCCAAATAATAGCTTTCAAACTACATGGATATACATATATTAATTTGAATGGAAGCAAACATGCGTATTCTGTTTGTTGTACAACTGTCAAAAATCTACATCAGAACAGCCATTAGTCAACAAAATCTTTATAAAGTTTTAAAAATATTGAATGACAGAAAATTAATAAATGATCTAAAATGATCTAAATCGGCATATATACTTCAGTCTAAAAAAAAGCTTAAAGTGACAGAAAAAAGTAAAATATACATGGGCAAAATTCCTTTCTAAATAAAAAAAACAAATCCTTCCAAATCTGACACCCATTGTCTATTTTCCATACATAAGGCAAATATATCAATTATCTGCCTTTCAGAGAACTAATTCTAAAAACATCTTCAGCACATGGATACTCCAAAATCAAAATATAAAAATCCTTCCTTCATAGTTCCATAAATGATTCTTCCACAGATATGCTCTCAACTTTTGTATAAGGAGCCATCTTCATCATTTGAGGGAGGGAGAGATACCACGACACTAATGAGCCATCTGAGAATGGCAAGCACAGCATCGTCCTTGAGGGCAAGGGGTCTGGGATGCACTCCTTTGATGTGCTGATAATCTTTGGCAAGATGCTACACAGGACTATCTCCACCTGTAACATCCAAGCCAGGAAAGTACACAGCAACATATCTGCAATGGCAAATAGGTGCTGTCTTTTCTCATCCCCACCATGCAGCCTGTGGCATGTAAAATGGGAACAGGGCAACAGATTTCATAAAGCTGTTAGTAGAGCAGGTTGACTGCTTACATACCAGTCAGAAACCAATAGCCATTCTCCTCACAGATCTGGGATGTTTACACTCAGATATCTTTTGAATCCTCTGAAGCCACATATGTAAATATGGTTGGGCCAGCAATCTATTCTACTGTTGACAATGAGCCATTTTACCTAGACTTAGTGATGGATCCTTGCATCATTATTTATATACTTACGAAATTATAGCTTTTTTATATTAACCTACTTAGTTCTTTGGCCAAGGCCTTTCTTATGGCCTTCATGTTGGTAATACGCTCATATCTTCCATAAAATCTCACAACATGGTGCTTTTTCATCCATGTACAATTTTTAAAGCTTTTGATTTTTCCGATCACACAAGGCACTCTTTAGTTCCCTGGCCTTACTGCCTTTACTCTATTCATGCAGCAAGTGCCTTGGCTTGTACCAATTGAAAAAGATTTTGCACCAGAAAAATGTTGCAACTACTATCTGTATTCAGATCAATACAAATAGGTTTGTTACATATATTCTGCATTATTTCCTGATGAATCAGAATGTATCACTGAGGGTAAACAGTTGATACAGTAAATATTCCAATAAATATAATAAATTAGTATAATGTCATAAGGCTGTTTTAAAACAAAGGCTTGTATTTGTATCTTGTATTATTACATCTCTTTAATATCTCAAAGTGCATCACATACGATGAATTACTTTTGAAATGCAATAGCTGTTATATAGTAAAGATGGCAGCAATTTGCAGACAGTAAGAACTCACAAATAGAAATGAGAAGAATGGTCAGTTAATCTGGTCTTGGTGGTCTGGTTTGAGGGAGAAATGTTGGCCAGGATACTGACAAACCTATGTGATCAATCTGATCAACCAGTTGAGGTGCAGGGGTGATGGTTACCTCTGATAATGCAGAAATTTCATTTTGGCATGTTGGCTCATTTGGAGCACTCGCCTCTGAGTCAGAACATTGTGGGTATAAGGTGCACTGCAGATACTGAGCACACAAACGAGGCTAACAATTCAATGCATTAATGAGGAGTACTACATTGTCAAAGGTGCCGCCTTCTTTACAAGACATTAAACTGAGGTCCCCATCTGCCTGTTAAAGTGGACATAAAATACTTTGAGACTCCGTTTTTGAAGGACAGAGAGTTCTGTCAATGCTCTCAACCAATATCACCAAAACAGGTTAACATTTCATCACTGTTTGTGGGACCTTGTTGTGCACAGATTGCCTGTTGTATTTGCCTTTACAATAATAATTGCAATTCATTGGCTATGAAGGATTTTGGGATATCCTAAGGTTGTGAAAAGTTGTGTATAAATGGAATTATTTCTTTAGGAGTACTGGAAAGGAAAAGCAGGACTTCTTCAAAATAAAATGTTATTTAAAAATTCCCTAACAACAATATACTACCTGTAGGAATGAGATCCCACAGTTTACTTTTTCCCTTTCAGGGCTAAAGAGGTTGATTTGCATTGTAGCAACATAAATTTCATTAAAAAGGTACTCACACTGTTGAGTACTAGCCCAAAATGTGCAAATGCAGCAACTTCTTGAAACTTACAGGGAGTTTGAGGGTGAGATGCCATTTTTGTGAGGCTATCAGCAGAGCAGTGCAAATCGTCCAGCAACTTGTCGTGATTCACAATTCGTAAGGTACCTTACTACAAGTTGCTGGTTTATTTATATACTACTAATGATGTGCACGGTAAACTTGCCATTATTGTGGCAGCAAATTCTGGGCCATTAATTCTTTAAGTTGACAAACAATTTTGCTTTGCATTATTCACTTTTGTATATTTCTAGTTTTAATACAGGAACCATTTTTACATTGGATGAGATTCAGGCTGTGAATTTATGTATTACCGTAACTACAAAGAGCATACTTAAACAACATGGTGTTCTGAACTAGATCATAGAGACCAAAACATGGCATGTCTCAGTAAACAAAAATATTAGAACTAGCTACTTTGGAACTGCATCAAATGTTAAATAGAGGCTTAGATTCCTTAATGAGTTCCAACAACAAGCTCTAACATGACCTTCTTAGCTTGCACCTTTAACACTATAAGAAAGCTTGTCTTTCATGCCAAAAATTTGTCATGAATTTTAAATTTCAGCTCATTGAAAATTGAACATTTTTTCAACACAGGTAATAGGATATAAACAGCCACTTAAAAGCCATTTGGTTTTTGCTGTAATTTACCATCCTCTCCTGTAACTTTGAAGTAATCCCAGTAAATAGAACAAACCTGCACAGAATCAACTTGAACTAATCGCAAGCTTTTATTGGAAAACCCAATGTACTCCAAAAACGTTCTGTGGCATCTGCTCATTCAATTCAGTAAGGCGTGCGGGAGCAAATCACACCTATCCACCCTGAAGCAACATTGAAAAAAATGTCTCCTGCCTTAGAATACATCACCTTAAATTATTGGCTCTTCCTCCAAATTTTACGATGCAGTTTCATGTTTGAAATCAAAAGCCACCCAGTGATTACAATGTTGTCTCTAGATCCAAATGAGTCATCCCAGTCTTCATAATATCATACCAAAGCTCCTTTCATTCTGGGCTTCGTTTTACCAAATAAGAGAGAGAAAAGAGACTGATGAGTTTGTGAATTTGACACTTTATGATTATATAATAATTCAATACATCAATATTTTTAAACTGCAGATTTTCCCAACCCTTTTTTACTAACTAGGGGTCTCTAATTTTCTATCCATCGCAATACATTACCCCCAATCCCATGCGCATTAATTTTACGCACTCTTTTGTGGGACTTTGTCGAAAGCCTTCTGAAAGTCCAAATAAACCACATCCACTGGCTCCCCCTCATCAACTCTACTAGTTACATCCTTGAAGAATTCAAGCAGATTTGTCAAGCATGATTTCCCTTTCGTAAATCCATGCTGACTCTGTCCGATTCTACCACTGTTCTCCAAGTGCTCTGCTATAAAATCTTTGATAATGGACTCTAGAATTTTCCCTATTACCGACATCAGGCTGACTGGTCTGTAATTCCCTGTTTTCTCTCTACCTCCCTTTTTAAATATTGGGGTTACATTAGCTACCCTCCAATCTATAGGAACTGTTCCAGAGTCTATAGAATCTTGGAAGATGACAACCAATGCATCCACTATTTCTAGGGCCACTTCCTTAAGTACTTTGGGATGTAGATTAGCAGGCTCTGGGGATTTATCAGCCTTCGATCCCATCAATTTCCCCAACACCATTTCTCTACTAATACGAATTTCCTTCAGTTCCTCCCTCTCACTAAACCCTGTGTTCCCCAACATTTCTGGTATGTTATTTGTGTCCTTCTTTGTGAAGACAGAACCAAAGTATGCATTTAGTTAGTCAGCCATTTCTTTATTCTCCATAATAAATTCCCCTGTTTCTGACTGTAAAGGACCTACATTTGTCTTCACCAATCTTTTTC
Organism: Heterodontus francisci; assembly: GCF_036365525.1. Lineage (NCBI taxonomy): Eukaryota > Metazoa > Chordata > Chondrichthyes > Heterodontiformes > Heterodontidae > Heterodontus > Heterodontus francisci. The sequence continues at coordinate 63,322,939 of NC_090389.1, forward strand.
TCTTCACATACCTATAGAAACTTTTACAGTCAGCTTTTATGTTCCCCGCAAGCTTATTCTCGTACTCTATTTTCCCCTTCTTAATCAATCCCTTGGTCCTCCTTTGCTGAATTCTAAACTGCTCCCAATCCTCAGGTCTGTTGTTTTTTCTGGCAAATTTGTATGCTTCTTCCTTGGATCTAATGCTATTTCTAATTTACCTTGTAAGCCATGGTTTGGCTACCTTTCCCATTTTACTTTTGCGGCAGACAGGAATAAACAATTGTTGCAGTTCATCCATGCGCTTTTTGAATGTTTGCCATTGCCTATCCACCTTCATCCCTTTAAGTAATGTTTCCCAATCCATCATAGCCAACTCGCGCCTCATACCTTCGTAGTTTCCTTTATTAAGATTCAGGACCCTAGTCTCAGAATAAACTATGTTACTCTCCATCTTGATGAAGAATTCTATCATATTATGGTCGCTCATCCCCAAAAGGTCTCACACAACTAGATTGTCTATTATTCCTCTCTCATTACACAATACCCAGTCTAGGATGGCCTGTTCTCTAGTTGTTTCCTCAATGTATTGGTCCAGAAAACCATCCCGTATACACTCCATGAATTCCTCCTCTATGGTATTGTGACTAATTTGATTTGCCCAATCTATATGCAGATTAAAGTCACCCATAATTACAGATGTTCCTTTATCGCATGCGTCTCTATTTTCCTGTTTAATGCCATTCCCAACATCACCAATACAGTTTGGGGGTCTATATACAACTCCCACTAACATTTTTCGCCCCTTAGTATTTCTCAGCTCTACCCATACAGATTCCATATCGTCAGAGCTAATATCTTTCCTTACTATTGCGTTAATTTCCTTTTTAACCAGCAATACAACTCCATCGCCTTTTACTTTTTGTCTGCCCTTCCTAAATACTGAATACCCCTGGATGTTCATTTCCCATCCCTGGTCAGCCTGCAGCCATGTCTCCGTAATCCCGACTATATCATACCCGTTTATATCTATTTGCACGATTAATTCATCTACTTTATTGCGAATGCTATGCGCGTTAAGGCACAAAGTCTTAAGGCTTGTCTTTTTAACATTACTATTTTTCACTGTGGCCCTGTTTGATTCTGGCCCTTGATTTCTCTGCTTATCACTTTTGTTATTCCCCTTACTGTCGTTTGTTCTAGTCTTTGATCTCCCCTCCTCTGACTCCTTGCAAAGGTTCCCATCCCCCTGCCATTTTAGTTTAAACCCTTCCCAACCACTCTAGCAAATACACCCCCTAGGATATCAGTCCCTGTCCTGCCCAGGTGTTACCCGTCCAGTTTGTACTGGTCCCTCCTCCACCAGAACCGGTCCCAATGTCCCAGGAATCTAAAACTCTCCCCCTCACACCATCTCTTTTTATTATCGGGGTCTCAATTCTGCAGGCATGAAGGGAGGTGGGAGGGGGGATGGTGTTGTTGGGGTCTCAACTCTGAGTACTTGAAGGGAGGTGGGAAGGGGATGGTATTACTGGAGGCACAACCTTGCAGGCATGAAGGGAGGTGGGAGGGCGGATGGTATTACTGGGGGCACAACTCTGCAGGCATGAAGGGAGGGGAAGATGGTATTTCTGGGGGCACAGCTCTGCAGGCATGAAGGGAGGTACTGTGTACCCTCCCACCATAAACGGTGGCCACTCTGCACCATTGTTTGTTTGTGTGAGTGAAGGAACAATGGCACTCCAGTTACCTTGTGTGTGGGGAGGGTGCCAGAAACGGCATGTACAGAAACGTAAAGGATATCTGGCTGGTGGGGCAATCGATGCAGCTGTTACAATCTTAACATGGTCATGCTGTGCCACTCTTAGTGGGAGCTAAGATGGACAATGCCATGTCATACCACATAGTTGATGTATGAAAACACTTGATGTACCAGTCAACATCAATGACTGCCCTGTTAGGAACCTTTGAGGAAGTGAAGGAACCGAGTTTAGTTGTCACTTGGAGATGGGGATGGTTCATCCTATATTATTTGATCCACTTATAACGAGGATCCATATGCGCCGCAGGCAAGACCAGCAGGCAGGTGCAGCCCACGTAGAGGCCCCTGGTCGTGAGCAGCAGCTGCCCCCAAGGAGAGCTCACCATTACAGAGCACCGCGCATCTACAGGTCCCGCATGACATATCTGCAGTTGTCTGAGCACCAGTGTCAGAGGCGACTGTGGAAGTTGAGAGAGGCAGTGACACATCTCATGTGCCCTGCTCAACAATGACCTGCAACCCCTGGGCTTCGGTGGACATCCTATGCTTGTGGCCTTCAAAGTGACAGCGGCTCTTAACTTTTATGTCTCTGTATCATTTCAAGGGCTCACCGGAGACTTTTGTGGGGTCACTCAGTCAGCAGTGCACCGCTGCATCAGGGAGGTCATTGATGCCCTGTACTGGAGGGCCGTTCACTATGTCTGCTTCATGACGGACCCTGGGAGCAAAGCCCAAAGGGCCATCGGTTTTGGCTCCAACGCGGGATTCCCATGGGTGCAAGGGGTCATAGACTGCACCCATGAGGCCATCAAGGCTCCCACCGGGTGACCAGCTGCATAAGTTAACTGTAGGGGCATCCACTCAGCCAACGTACAGTTAGTATGTGATCACCGTAACCGCTTTCCAGACACCTGCCATGATGCCTTCATCCTGCGTCCATCCCAGCTGATGCTGCTGTACACTGAACTGGCTCAGATGGAGGGGTGGCTTCTTGGAGACAAGGGCTACCCCTTGCAGACATGACTCCTGGCACCAGTGAGAAACCCCAGCACTGTTGCCGAGAAGAGATACAACACCAGCCACAGAGCTACAGGAGCCACCATTGAGCATGCAATCAGCATGCTGAGAATGCGCTTCCGCTGCCTGAATAAATCGGGTGGTGCCCTGCAGTACGAGTCGGAAAGGGTAGCTCGTATTGTTGCTATTTTCTGTGCTCTGCACAACTATGCACTCAATAGGGGGAGGCCTTACAGGATGAGGACAGACATGAGTAGGATTCATCCTTGGATGATGAGGAAGTTGAGGACTTACAGCAGGAAAGGCGCAAGGGAGAACTGAGAGCATCCAGGTTCCACATGCAGGGCGAGCCGCGAGCTAGGGATGCATGGCAGCGCCTCATTGATCAAAGGTTCTCCACACCATAGGAACCACCATGGGCTCTGCAAGCCACACAGCACCCCCATTCACCTGTTTTGCAGCAGTCCACATCTGCAACATCTTCGCATCCACCATTACTGGCATACTGAGCCATTGTCCATGTTACTGCATCCGTGGAGACGCACATGAGTAATACTGGCATGGCAATGATGTTATTCCATACATTGGCAGTTCTGAAAGGCAATGATGTAATGAGAGGAGATGTTATTGGTACATGCTGGCACACTTCATTCACACTGAAAAGCAACACACATGAAGAAACACGTGAAGAAGATTTAGAGATTGATCTTTTCACAGTGTTGTGTCACCCTTGCAGACCCATTTGTGTCACAGTGGTTTTTGGAAACGCATGCAGGTGCTCCTTCAAGGTACCACTTCCGTACCAGCAGCCTGACTGGTGGAAGGCTGCTGATCTGATTGCCCTGATTGTGGATGACTTTGGCAGTCGCCCTCTGTGCACATGAGGCCTGAAGGGCCCCGGCTGGCTGGGGGAATGATCGTTCATCCTCTTCCGGCATTGGACCTTTTGATGTTGGATGGCTCCACAGCTACCTACCTCTTCTGCCACCTCCAGCCAGGCTGCCTTGATCAGGTGGGAGGGCCTCTTAGCATCACTGGGGATAAGGACTTCCCACCTTGCCCACACAGCCTGGAGGGGAGTGAGCAGGGAGGCATCGCTGAACCATGGGGCCACCTTGGAGCACCTCTCTGCCATCTTCGGTTTTTGGTCTGGTACTTTTAATACAAAGGTTATTCCACAGTGTAACTGCTCTAACTTCTGGCTGCAAGGTTTATTTTGCACATGTTTTGAAACTAATGCATGGCTAGTGAGGAAATCTGTGCTGTTGTCCTGGTTTTTCATCTCTGACAGATAGACACAGATACACATGTTCATGCACACTTTACTTCTGCACCAGTTGATCACAATTATTGATATCATATTTCAGGGTTGCAATGCTGCTAGAAGAGAAATATCAATTCCTGGTTCTTTAAGGAATACTTTCAATTTCAGTTACCTGTCTTTTCACATAACAGTTAGCTACAAAATGAATACAGATTCCAAATACATATTAGTCTGCGGCTTTTCATATTCAGGAAATTAAAAGCCCATACTATGTGGATATTATTAAATGATGCTTTTATTTCTGAGAGTGTATTTGCCTTTTATGATACAATTCGGTCTCACTTTCTGGTATGCGCAAAAGTAAGGTTTTTCACCCAGGTGCAGCACGACTACAAGAAGGAATGTTACGCTTGAGTGGAAGCAGAGGATCTCAACTGCACAGGACACTGGAACAAACGAGAGTAAGTATGTGGCAGAAAAACAGAAAGTGCTGCAGAAACTCAGCAGGTCTGGCAGCATCTGTGGACAAGGCTACAGACCTGAAAGTTAACTCTGCTTCTCTCTCCACAGATGCTGCCAGACTTGCTGAGTATTTCCAGCACTTTCTGCTTTTCTGCCAGATTGCACGCTTGTTAAATACAGCCCTGTGTGTTTACAACTGCGTAGGCCCATTCCGATCACAGTGATGAAGAAGTGGCAGTATTCTATGAGGCGGTAAAAAAGGCTGTTACGACCAATTGAGGAAGGGATCTCAAGCTCCCGTTTCGCCCCTTCTCTGGTTTGACCTCAACAGGGTTTATCTTTTTAACACAGTGATTTAACTTACCAACTCATTGAGCACTTGCTCCTGTTATTCTAATGTATACTTGTAAATAAACCAATCAGACAGGTTTCCTTGAGTTTAAACAAGTGTCATGAAAACCACACCTGCCAAAATGGGACATACTAATTTTGTCATATGGAACATTGATTTTAAACTGTTACTGGACTGGAAAAAAATGACTTGGTTTAAAAGACCACTGAAACATGGCTGCACATTTTGCATTCTAAAAGACAGTAGAAAGAGAGAGACAATGGAACTGCTCACTGATTCAATTAACAAAGTTTGGTCTGGACAACAGTGATAACGCCATTGCTGGGACAGCCCATGTGATACTGGGGGAGGGGCGGGGGGTGCTGTAGGGCAGCCGCCCCGTCTATTGAAATGAGCCACCGAACGGAAGATTGTGGCAGCTCCGTGCCATGTGGCCCGTATGGGTGGGCTGCCGTTTTTTTCATCCACTGCCAAAATTGGCGGCGAGCACAGAAAATTCAGCCCCAAGAGTGGGTGACTAATGGAATCCTAGGTATGATGGAGAAAAGGAGACAGAATAAGAACAACAAAGGAAAATATGACAAATTAGGAAAGCAGATAAGAAATGCATGTAGGGCGGCCAAGAAAAAGTGGTACTAAGACTGTTGCAAGGAAATAGAAGAACTGGAGAAAAGGCACAATATGAGAACATTGCATGAGAAAGTTAAAGCACTGACAGACATGAAGAAAACAATCACAAATAGTGGCTGTATAAGGTGCAAGCAGGGTGAACTTCTCTGAAAAAGAAAGGGTAGAAAAACGATGGGTGGAGTACATTAGTGAGCTGTATGATGATGAAGACAGAAGTGAATTGGTACCACCAGAGGGAAGAGAAGGACCAGAGATAATAGAGGCAGTCAGTGCAGTGATCAAAAAGATGAAAGCAAAGAAGGTACCTGAAATCGATGAGATACCAATAGAATGCCTGAAAGCCCTGAATGATGTGAGCATAGAGATACTGATAGACCTCTGCAATAAAATTTACAGAACAGGATTCATACCTGTGGATCTTATGCAGTCAGTGTTCATTAAGCTCCCAAAGAAACCAAAAGCCCGAGAGTAAAGGCCTGCTACCCGACCTGAACCCGACGGGACCCAACGACATGTGTCGGGTTCGGGTCGGGTCGGGTCACTCTTCCGGGTCCGGCTTTCGGGCTCAGGTCGGGTCGGGCCAGGTCTGGGTCGGGCCGGGCTGGGTCCAGGTCAGACTATTAATTGGACTTGAAAGGCTGTTTAAAAAGATGAAGATTGGAGTCACGAAGTCAGTGATTGTTTGGTCATGAGTTAAACAGAAACCCATGGAGTTGTGCCCAGATAGGTTGTGCCACACTGTACCAGTATCTGTATTGCTTAAAATAAACACAGCAATTGCCCAAAGGCTCAGAAAATATCATTATACATTACCTAGACTTCTGCTTTACATGTTGAAATACTTGCTGCATGTTTATCCAGTGAGCAGCTGAGATGCAGAGACCAGGAAGGTCCTGAGTGATTCATTATTATAAAATATACAGTATTTATTTAAAAAATATAAAATGATCACTGTCAGGACTCTAGTCCACACAATACAGTACTGTACTGTAGGGCTCGGGTCTGATGTGGTTCTGTTGGGTTCGGGTTGGGTTTTTTTTCCTGACCTGAGCCAGCCTTTACCCTAGCATGTTCAGAGCACAGGACAATACGCCTCATGAGCAATGTGATGAAAATGATTTTAATAATCATTTTGGAAAGAAATGATCGGTCTATAGATGCAGAGACAGATGATAATCAGTCAGGATTCAGACCAAAGAAAGTAACAAGTAAGGGCATCTTTAACTTGATAGTAGAGATCGAAAGATATCTGGAAGTACAAAAACCTGTGTATATATGCACAATAGACTATGAGAAGGCATTTGATAGTCTACCATCAGAAAATATTGGAGTGCTTAAGCAAACTAGAAATTGACAGAAATGATAAAAGGATAATTCAGAATCTATATTGGAAGCAATCAGCAATGATGAGGCTTGATAACGGTTTGTCAGACAGTTTCCCAATCAAAAGAGGAGTGCATCAGGGATGTGTTATGTCCCCAAACCTGTTCAGCCTTTACACTGAAGTGATCTTCAGAGACATAGAAGATCTACCAGGTTGCAACATTGGTTGGTTGAATGTCAGAAACTTGAGATATGGAGATGACACTGCACTGATTGCAGAGTCAGAAGATGCATTACAGGAAATTGTGAACAAAGTGAATGCAAGGATTGGAAGATGGATTAAGAACAAGTGTGAACAAAACCAAGACAATGGTGATAAACAGAGACCTAAGCCCGGAAGTGAAAACTGAAGTAAATGGACAAGTCCTGGAACAAGTGAAAAGGTTTACATACCTTGGGCAGGTAATCACAGATAATGGGGGATCTGATTGTGAGATCTGAAGGAGAATTGAGATAGCCAAGACCAGCTTTGTCAGAATGAAGGACTTGTTAACATCAAAAAAACTGACTCTGAATCTTAGAAAAAGAATGCTGAGGTGTTACATTTTGTCATCTATCTTATATGCCTCGGAGACACAGACAACAAACAGACTACTGATAAGCTGAATGCATTCGAGATGTGGACATATCAGAGGATGTTCTACATATCCTACACAGACAGAAAGACCAATGAGGAATTGCTGGAAATGACTGAAGAGAGGAAATTAGTGCTTAACATCAAAGAGAGAAAGATACAGTACTTCGGTCACATCATTAGAGCAGAAGGTTCACAATTATTGGAAGGAAAGACCGATGGAAAATGTAGGAGAGGAAAGCAGAGAAGTAAATGGATGACAGATATAATAGATGGGACGCAGTTGACCTATGCAGAACGTGTAAGGACAGCACATGACAGACAGAGGTAGAGATCCATGGCAGTCAACCTACTAGGAAGAAGATGACACCAACGAACGAAGAAACTTCATTAAATCCCTTATGAAGTACTTGGTTTTGCTTATAAATCTCAGAATGACCGATTGATTTAGATATACGCCATTAAAAGTGTGAAAAATTAACGGCTTCTGAATGATTTTGTTTCAGATTCAAAAAGTCAGAATTTACGTCAGCTGATTTTGACAATTTGCAACTTTTTGTACAATCTACAAAATGCCAAAAACAATCATGTGCAGCTCTTGAAAAATAAGCCCATTTGGAAAAAGCAATATAACACTACAGTGTCAGTAGAAAATACAACTTTATTAAATTTGGTTGATCTATTCCAATCTCAATTAGAAATCTAGTACATTACTGATCATTGTATCTAAATTATTTGTAAATTAACATGAAAGTATATAAAAAATCTTTTTTCCCCCCGAGTTCATTCTTATAAATTAATACTTTTAAGAATTAATATCTATGATTTACTGTTTTAAAGTACTGTTCATCTGAGTAATTTTTACATTTTTGTGACTGTCTCAGTTTTAATTAATGACACTCATAGGATCCTGTTTGAAAATTAATGAATCAGATTACAAAAATACAAATAATACCTATCCTTTAAAATTATAAATTAGCAAATCTAAAGCAGCTTGAAAAACATTTGCATCTTTTTCAGATGTTAAGAATTTGCTGTGGATTATTGAATGCAATATTTTCTAATAGGAAGAGAGACAGTTTTATTTTAATGCACCTCCCCTTTCCTCAAGGTTCTAACTCAAGCTGGGGTATGGTTCCAAAGGCATCAGCTTCCCCAAATAATCCATGAATAAAAATCCTCACAAGAATATTATGCGTTAGAAACACGTTTCCATTTTTGCATTCCTCATATTGGAGCTTGACACTGAATGTAGGCAGATTATTTAATCATGTGGGGCATCACAGTCTCAGTCAGATTCTTTTCTTACCCAACATCCATATGTGGATTTTCCAAGCAGAGATCAATGGATAGATATCATGAGCAGGAACACTGGTTAACCTTTCCCCTTCCTAGTCCAAGGTCACTGAAGCTAATTGTGCCTCCCCTACTGATATCATGGCTGAGATCAGCTGACTCATTGAAAACCAGGGATGGAGCCTGGGACAGAGCTGAAGTGGATAGTGCAGGAGGATTTTATATATACTACAGAATATTATCTAGAAAAATTAATTATGGCCTGGATTTTGGGGTCAGTGGCAAAATGACAGCACTTGCCACTGACCTCCAGGAAAGCAGCCCATGAAGATCTACTGACTTCTGTGGCATATATTTCACCTTTTCCCAACATTAATTTCATTCCAGTGTCAGCTATTGGTGATCTGGCATCCGGCAACAGTGATATCATCAAGTTGGCTAAGCAGTCAATCACATTGAAGAATTCTCATAGACAGCAAACCAGGAGGTAAAAAGCACTGAATATCCTTCACTTTTTAATCATTTTACAGATACTGAAATAAAGATTGGGACATATACATGGGATTAAAGTAGAAGATGAAATATCGTTAACAAATTTTAAAAAAATCTGCAGAATTTGATCATAATGGAGAAATTTGACATTCCACACATATAAAATCAATTTTTCAGTGCCAGAGAGGTTGTTCAGCAGCAATTATGACCTTTGTACACCTTTAAAAACTCAGTTACACCTCATTCAACAATGCGCAATGTTATGAAGTCTTCATGTGGAAACTGACTTCTGTACAGCTTGTGTTTGTGTTTTTGAGATGGTCACTAATTTGAGGCTGGGGGTTTCCAGGTTCTGGAAGATCAAAATCAGGTTATACCATTAAACATTCTTGGGACTGAGAGAAAAACAAACATCTTGTTTTTTATTCACCAAGGGCATGTGGCTGGAAGATTTTAGTTTCAGCTTGTCAAGAAAACACCAGGGAGTGTTGGAGCCAGCTAAAAGAGCTGTGTGTGTTTTTAAAAGAAGGCTTTCAGAATTGTGAAGGTCTGCAGTGGTTGTTTAAAGAAGCTTGGACTGAGGGCTGACCATTGGTTGTCCATGACGCTCTGCCGTCAGGACGGTGGTGTGACGACTGAGGTGGTTCGAGAGGTGGCAAGACCAAACCGTTAGCGGGATGATTGCATCGCTAGCTATCAACAGGACATCATTATTTCCATATCTGCAACCTTGATGACTGTCTTTGAAACCTACTGGAGGAAGTTCCTCAATGCCACCTAGCTGATAAGACTGCCCAGAGGATCTGTGGGGACTTTCCTTGATGCATCTGCTAATTAACGTGTAACCTTTGAGGTACATATATCGACCAGTATTTAGCTGTAAGTTCATGTTTATTTTAAGTTGGTTTTGGTTTGAGTGTTAAAGTAAAATTTGTAAAAGTGAAATCTTGTCCATTTGGTTTTTTATTTCCTAAATTGGGATCATTCGGTGGATTCAATCCTTTTCGTTTGTTAGTGATCTCCATGGGGATCATAACAATAACTTTGTCAATGGTTTTTACAGTGAGACTAATAGTGTAAAAGTGGACGTTGGCATCAGTTCAAGTGATTTCTCATTGATCTACATCTGCGGTGACTTCAACAGCGCCACCTGTGGAGGAACAAGGAATCAGTGACAGCAACTTTTGGACTTTCATGTTCAACTATGCATGTGTGGGTGCTAGACATTGCTATCTGTTTCATAGTTGTAATGATGATCAATGCTGACAGTTTCACCATCTTTACAATCACAAAATCTGGGCCATTAATTCTAAACTTAGTCACATCCAAATGAGTAGCATAATTTATTAATATTTACAACCTATAGCTTAGTGTTTTGCATTATCTTATAGTCTTAAGTGATATTTAAAAATTTAAGTTATGCTACTGTTATGACCATCCGCTCCAGTCAAAGCCCCCAATCAAAATAAACGATTCTGATTGTGGTGGGAGAAATGCACTGTTAATTCAATCCCGTCCCTCCACAGATTGCCTAACATATCATTTTAAACTTTCCAAATTAAAGAAAGACCCAGCCAAATTGTACCAGTGATTTGTTGACATGTATTTTTGTGTGTTTTAGTAGATATTAACTAATGCTAATCAACTACATTATAAGTATAATCTGTGCACTAAATCTTACATACAATGTATGCAACATAGAAAGACAAGAGACTAAAAGAGAAACAGTAAATCACCAGTTCAAATACTCAAGCTGATTCCCTACTATTTACACCAAGTAAACACATTGCAACTTTTCTTCAAGTCTGCAGCTACCGGCCATAAAATCGACAGTCATCTCTGCCTATAAGTCAGGAGGGGAAAGCCTGGCCATTAAGGCCTGCTACCTGACCCGAACCCGACAGGACCTGACGATGGCATTTGGGCTCGGGTCGGGTCGGGCAGGATCGGACACACTTTATCGCTACCTCAGGTAAGTGATGCTAATGTTAATTTACTTTTTGGACTTTAAAGGTGGTTTATTACAGTTATTTTAAGCTTGTGCAGGTAAGGAACATAGTGAAAAACGGAAGGTAAGTTAACTGATGGTCGGGTCGTGTCGGGTCGGGTCGGGCGTGGGGAAAAATGGAAGGACTCAAGTCAGGCTCGGGGTCGGATGGGGTTCTGCCGGGCTGGGGTCGGGTCTCATTTGCAGACCCGAGCAGGCCTTTATCTGGCCATATATTTATTACACGTACTCAGAAGGTGTTTTTCTTTTTGGTTTCCATTGCAAATAACCAAGAAGAGGCAAACATAGTTAAGGAGACCATTGTTAGAGGTTAAAAAAATTGGGGTGGGGGGCGGTTGTCACAACAGGTGCAAGAAAACAATGGATGTCTGGCACAGGACGTGCAAAATTACAGACAAAACTATATATGTGAATATGCAGTTTACAGAGATAACAATTTCAACAAAATGCAGGGGGATTGTGTGTACTAGTTGTGAAATAATGTTTTCAAAGCACCTTATAAGACAAGATACCTACAGTACAGTTGACATTGCAGAACAGAAGGAGTCGCACTGTATGTTTTGTAAGCTCTGAAACTGAATCACTTACAGCATTGATACATTTCTTTCATCAGCTTGAAAGAATGGTTCAAATGAAATATGAAAAGGCAGCTTTTAGCTGACACCCACAGTACACAGAACAGAAAAAGTAGAGCTAGTTGTTGAAGAGGCAGTCTTTGGAACACTTTGTATCTACTATTTCTCCATGAGAGTTTCTTTGAAGCTCATTGTTTCACGAAACATGAATTTGGATTACCTCTTATCAGCTGGTGTAATTTTTTTGTGTATAAGGCATGACAAATTAAAGTGATGAAACTGTGCAATTTGAGTATTATGCGTTCATAATAGATCTACAGCCATAGTGGCACCATTGTTTTGTTAGTGTACCCTCGAAAGATTATCAGTACTGGAGAAAAAAAGTGGTCTTTAGTTTCAAAGCTGCTTAAAGGAGAGCACTAGCTTTAACTTTCACCAGACTGGATGTGAACAGTATTTGGGAAAGTATTGTGTCCATTTCCACAAATGCAGGGATGTTGATAATAAGCTGTCTGCTTGCTTCACCGAGAAACTGCACATTGCTGTCAACACTGCAATTTGCTGTTATTCTGTCTGTCATCTTTCAGCTTCATTGAGTTTCAAAAATTTGCATATTCACAAAGGGCTCTGACAAAATGCAGGACGCTTTGTTTTTAAAGAGATTCTTTGAACAACTCTTCAATTTAACAATACCAGCAACAGCAGTGCCAAAACAAAGGAAAGTTAACCATTTCATGGTTGCAGAAGCTTTTTGGTTTTTAATCATCCTTCTTTCCTTCATGATTATCCCTAATCCCTGCTGTTCTGAAGGCAGTGCATCATGCTGGGGTTTGTTCAATGCGCAATAGCAGCCCTAGTTTCTCACTCAAGTGACTACTTGAGTTTGGAAAAAAAAAGACTTGCATTTATATAGCACCTTTCATGACCTCAGGACGTCCCACTGCACTTTGCAGCCAATGAATTACTTTTGAAGTATGTAACGTAAGAGTTTGTGCATGTGTGGGAAGTATTTTGAGCCTTCGGGGGTTCATCACCTCAGACACAGAGCTAAGCACTTCCAAGCAATAATTTCAATTTAGTGCCTGGGAGTGGGAAACCCAGCCAATTAGTTTTCCCTTCATTACAATAGTGTCCCGTAGTCTCACCCTGCCCCAGGACAAATCAGTGCCGTAACATTGCTGTCCCAGAAGAATAAAATATAAGTAACAATTATTCAATCTTTTTTCAAAAATATTATATATTAAGGAATGTCTTTTGCTGCTGTATTTGCTTTTATTCGACTTTGAGCTGCACTTGCTTAGATTTTGTTTTGAAGCTCCAAGGATTTTGAAAGCAGAAACAAATCTTTCAGCACCCAAAGATTAATTCACATAAAAGTTTAGAACAATCTTATGCATTGAAAGGAATTTCTAGGTTAACAACTTAATTACAGGTTCAATTCCCTAAGCATCTGCAGTAGATGAAAGTACCGTATTAATGGTATCTAAGGAGCACAGTGAAATTTGTATTCAGTTGAAATGATTTACTTCTTTCCATTTTCCTTCACAGTGGTCACATGACAGTTTTATTTAGTTCTATTGAACCACTGAACCTGCATAAAATGCATACATTCTCTACACAAACCACATCAAGGTTACTGGCTAGTTTCCAGTTCATCAAGACACTAAAATTAATTTCAATCTAAATTTATTTATTTATAGATACAGCCCACCAAGTCTGTGCTGACCAAGAATTACCCATTTATACTAACCCTACAGTAATCCCATATTCCCTACCACCTACCTACACTAGGGGCAATTTACAATGGCCAATTTACCTATCACCTGCAAGTCTTTGGCTGTAGGAGGAAACCAGAGCACCTGGCGAAAACCCACACGGTCACATGGAGAAGTTGCAAAGTCCGCACAGGCAGTATCCAGAATTGAACCCGGGTCCCTGGAGCTATGAGGCTGCGGTGCTAACCACTGCGCCACTGTGCCGCCCTAAAATGACCATGACAGGACTCGAACCTACAATTTTCTGATAATCTCAAGAAACACACCAAAGTCAAATACCTTATCCATTAGGCCACACGGCCATCAGCTAGGTTACAATTAGGTTACATTTCAAATTCTGATAATAACAATCAAATTCCGATTTCATCAGTTCCCACTTTCATTTTTTCAATGACAAACAATTGTAGTTTAAACAATAGTTTAGTACATTGGCAATTGTAGAGTATCTCAGAACAGAATATAATTTTTTTTAATCTTTCATGGGATGTGGGTGTCGCTGGAAAGGCCAGCATTTGTTGCCCATCCCTAATAGCACTTGAGAAGGTTGTGGTCATTAAACAAGAAAAGCACTAAACTGGTTTCCATATGCAGCTTCTGGGAATATTTTTCAAAAAACATTTAATCCAAGATCCTGGTAACCAACTATTGAGCCTTCAGTGAGTCTCTCTTTATATATCCCATTGTTCACTGAATGAAAGAGAATCACTTGCAAGTACAGTAGGCGCTAAACCTTTTGGTGTATTGATATGACGATTAGAGGAGTGCATTGCACAAAGTGGTAATGCAATCAATAGTTGTCAGATAGTAGGAGATCCTAATCCAACAACTGAAAGCAAAGCATATCCAAGTCAATATTTTTGGTCCGTGGCTTTGTGATGCTGACAAAAAAAAATAAAGTCGCATTCGTTCACTAGTCCTACAGATGTTGCTCATTTTAATCTATCAGCTCTCTATATAAGTTTCACACTCGCATGACTATTGCAATAGCATTGGTTAAGGTTGTGGCCAGATGTTCAAACATTTTACAGCTATGTGTTGGAGGTGTGTGAATATTTAGTATGGCATTAAGGTAATCTGCAATCTTTCAGCAAAATGACAGAATGGCAAGAAATGCCATGCCAAATACTTGTGTTTACAGGTTGCTGACATGCAACAATATAGGCTGACAAAAGGTGATAAAAGGTATGCATTTGCTTCATTAGTGGGTGTGTATTCTCTCCACGGGTGGTCCTCTGCTGCTTGTGTTTCACTGATGGGCACAGGGCAAACCTTTTACAAGCTGTAGGAATTCCATCTGAAATAAAGCAGTACAGTGACTTGAAGTGAGTTGGCAAGCAACTGGAGGGAGGACATGGTGGAAAGAAAGAATTGCATTTATATAGTGCCTTTCATGACCAGCAGACATCTCAAAATGCTTTACACCCAATGAAGTACTTTTTGAAGTGCAGTCACTGTTGTAATGCAGGAAACACGGCAACCAATACACACAGCAAACTCCCACAAACAGCAATGTGATAATGACCAGATAATCTGTTTTTGTGATGTCAATTGAGGAATAAATATTGGCCAAATGCAAGGGATTACTCCTCTGCTCTTCTTCAAAATAGCACCATCTTTTGCAATCGCCTGAGCAGGCAGATGGAGCCGCGGTTTGACATTTCTTCTGAAAGACAGCACCTCCAACAGTGCAGCACTAGAATATCAGCATTGATTTTTGGGCTCAAGACCTGGAGTGGGACTTGCACCCAGAACCTTGTGGCTCAGAGGCAAAAGTGCTGCCAACTGAGCCACAGCTGACACTAACAAAAGGAAATAAACAATTTGTGTTATTTTGGTTATCTGTTTGCAATTAATTGTAATAAGTATATTTATTTTATATAGACCTTGTTTAGCAATAAACTTAAAGTAGCACCTACCCCTAAAACAAGTGGGGGGTATTGATGCTGATCTACTTTTTGCCATTATATATGTCTTCGCTTTGCCTGACAGAATTTAAGAACAGCAATCAATATCTCCACATTCCATTAACTTATTACATTCTCATTAGTATAAGCTGCATTTACTATGGATATGGTAAAATAAGATGCCAAAGATATCTGAGACAGAAACAAAATGGGGCCTCTTTCATGTGACTGTAAGAACAACCCTTGTCCCTTTTCGCCTTTCATTGGCAGACACGCTGCTCCACTACACAACAAAAGCAATCAGTGCAGAATAACTGAACAGTGCTTTGTAAAAAAATGTGATGGTTAGCAAAATCATTTGTGATATTTCTTTCAGAATCCTTATGAAATCACCTGCCTTTAAACACCTCAGGTAGCAGTTACTGAACATCGCTACTCTTGTTGGTATCAAAAAAAATAATTTCAATATTATCATGCATTGAAGAAGTGCAACAATGAAAAATTATGGACAAAAACTGAAGAGTTATAAAAACTGACTTTGTCTTTTAAAAAATGGACCTTCCTTTTAAAAAGGAAACAATGTGCTCCTAAATGGCCACTGAAGGAAAAGGACTTAGCTTTTGTATATTTAAACTGTCTGACAGAGATAAAGAAAAATCTTCAAAGCTAAGAGGTGTCAATTGCACCCATCCTATACCCATCCAAAAATATTCCAGAATGGAATGGTTTCTTCTGAAACAAAGATGTGAAGTGGAATCATCATAACCAGGTTATTCTCATTCTGAACCCATTGAGAGACCCTTTCAAGTTGAATGGGTTCTTCTGAAACAAAGAAAGAGTGACGTAGTCATCTCCTGAAGCATTGTGTGATCACCATGGGGAAGAGACCAAAGCAACTCCGACCAGGAGGTGAGATGTAATACATCTTTACCTTAAAAGGCAGCCTAGAGAGAGAGAGAGAGAGAGAGAGAGAAAGAAAGAGCTACACCCAAAAAGCAGCATCCAAGAAGCTTGTTTCCAGAAAATCAGAAGGGACGTGCCCTGCTATAGAATTCTACATCTATACTTTCTACAGCAGTGAATTAGAAGTGATTCACTGCCTTCAACTGAACTTTCAACCAAGAGAGAAATCTACAAACACCTCAGGCCTGCAACTAACGAGAACTTGACTTTCAAGAGAATTCGTGACCTGCTACTTATAATCATTTACCCCTTTTTTTCCTGTGTGTGGTGTGTGGGTGTGTGCGTTTGCATGCAAGCGAGCGAATGCGTAAGTGGATGCAGTTGCAACAATTTGAGTTAAGGCATATTGATCAATAAATAATCGATTTTCTGTTTTAAATCTACAAGAAAACCTGTTGCTGACTATTTATTTGACAAATAAAATACCAATGGGTTAAACCTTATCAAGAAAACACACTTGCTGCGGTCAGGTGGGAGTTGAACAGTGGGAACCATCCAGATGTCACCACACAGGGCGGCACAGTGGCGCAACGGTTAGCACCGCAGCCTCACAGCTCCAACGACCTGGGTTAGGTTCTGGGTACTGCCTGTGCGGAGTTTGTAAGTTTTCCCTATGACCGTGTGGGTTTCCACCGGGTGCTCCAGTTTCCTCCCACAGCCAAATACTTGCAGGTTGCTAGGTAAATTGGCCATTGTAAATTGCCCCTAGTGTAGGTAGGTGGTAGGATAATTGAGGGATGGTGGGGATGTGGTAGGGAATATGGGGTTAATGTAGGATTAGTATAAATGGGTGGCTGTTGGTCAGCACAGACTCGGTGGGCTGAAGGGCCTGTTTCAGTGCTGTATCTCTCTATGACACATGGCCATAATAATATGATTTGCCAAGTGCATTTGGAAAAAAAATACCAGGCTAAAATAGCCCAACATTACCCTTCCCACAATACTCCATTCCTTTACCAATATGTAGAAACAAGATGGTAAATTTTTAAAAAGTAAGACAAGGTGGATCCAAGGAGTTTGAGTCTCAGCTCCTGGAGAAAACAAGCTGCAGATTTAGCAACTATCGGTATCATTATGTCTAATTACATAGAATATACAGCATAGAAACAGGCCATTCAGCCCAACTTGTCTATGCTGGTATTTATAGACCACACGACTCTCCTCCCATTCCATCTTCCTCATCTCAGCCTTTCAGCATTTCTTTCTATTTCATTTTCTCTTATCTACTTGTCTAGTTTTCTTTTGAAAGTATCTAAGCTATTTGCCTCAACAACTTCCGGTGGTAACAAGTTACTCATTTTAATCACTCTAAGTAAAGAAATGTATCCTTATTTCCGTATTGCATTTATTGGAACATTATACAAGATAGTCACATCAGGAGGAGCTGGGAACAATGGTTACTAAGATTCCCTTGCCTAAGCCCAGTTCAGTTTGTTATCCAAGAGATAGATTGCTAGAGAGATCTGAACCTATTGTCTAGAATACTGGTGATCCAAAGAATTTAAACAAATTATATCAAGTATAGTTTCAATCCTAATGACTTCTAGAATGGGAGTTGCAGATTACTTTGATTTTCACACTCCAGTTATTTAGTAGTAATATGTTAGTTAATCACCATCCCTAGGACCTCTGTATCAAATTGTAAGAAACAGCTTAAAAACTAAATCAATAAACTTAATTTGTTTTTGCTTCATGTTCATGTTCCCATCTCTTTCACCATATCAAAATTGTAAACAGATAGGGCTCCAAAATTTGGCCACCATCAGAGGATTCACTGAGTTTATCTTAAATTTACAGCGAGCAATTTCTTTGTATAAGGAAGGGATACACAAATGTGTACTCAGCAAGGTAGCAATGAACCAAAAATTTTGCCATTAAAACATATAAGTTGTATCCAAACACATGTGTAACTCTCCGTACGCACCCCAAATTGTGAGCAATTTCTATTTGCATGTTAGATGTAATTTGATTTTTGTACTTTGTTACGAAAATGCTTCTATTTTTAATTTTTTTGAGGACTTGTGTTAAAACTGAAAAGATTCCATACATGTGTTTTTTTTCTCTAAGTTCATCAAAAGGACACTTGAGATGTAGATCACTCTTATAAGTGAGTCCCAACTCTTTGGGCTGAATTATACATTCCCGCTTCTGGATTCGGCAGTGGGTGAAAACAATGGCAGTCCGCCTGCGCAGGCTGTACGTCACCATGACCTTAAGCGCAGTGGCTCATTTACATAGCTGGGGCGGGCCACTCCCCCCGATGACGTGAAGGGGGCAGGCTGTCCTCCCCGGCAATGGCGTCAGCTGCCTGTGCGTAGGTGTTTTTAAAGGGCTTTAGGCCCTACCATTAAATTTAAAGGTTTAAAGGTACAGTTAATAAAAAAAATTAAATACATTAATTTTGCTCCTCTCGCAACCCTCAGTAACCATAAAATTAATTACTTGCCCTTTCCCCCCCCCCCAAAACACTTATCTTGTCCACCTGACATTCCCCCCCCCCCCACAAAGTGCATAAACTTTAACCTAAAACCCTTCCCACCATCCCCTACACCAAAGATGTCACTGCATTCCCCCGCCTTCCGCACTGAGAAAATTACCTCTTCCTCCCCTCCTCACTAGTGTGGTGCCTCGTTTCCCTGGCTGGGGATCCGAAGGCGCGGGAGTGCCAGCCAGTGGCAGGAAGATTGCACTGGACGGAAGGAGGGAATGCAAGTATAATTAATGCATTAATTTTAGTTTATTTGCATATGTAAATGGTGGTCCCACTGCTGAGCGGTGGGGGGCGCTGCCATGAGGCATCGCTGCCGCCGGCAATATCAGGCTGGGCTCTCCCGGCATCGGGGTGCGTGGTGGCCCTCTCCCGGAGGCATTTTCTGGCCCCCCCCCCCCCAACCCACCGCCATGAACCCTGACGTCGGGGGTGGGGGGTCTGTAAGATTTGCCCAAAGTGTTTTTCCAGGCTATTTAAGATCTGGATAAGCTTTGGTAATATGCCCAGTATAACAAACAGAACAACCTTTCTGCTATTTATTTTTGTGACTGGAGTTATTCTGTGGCCCCACAGGGATCTCTCTCCAATCTTCAACGGAGGTAGCGCATCAAAACATCAGAACTTGTCTTTTAGGTTTAAACTATCATTTAAATGATAAACAGCAACAGGTAACTTTAACACAATACAAAAAAAAATCTTTCCAACCGCCTCCATGCGAGGAAAGGAATAAAAGACCACAATCTAAATGCTGAGCTTTTCTTTTGTAAGTAACTTTTACATGCAGAGCATCACAGGAACAGGAGTAGGCCATTCAGCCCTTCAAGCCCATTCAATTAGATCATGGCTGATCTGTACCTGAACTCTATATACCCACCTTGGTTCCGTAACCCATAATAAACACGTCTAATAAAAACCTATCAATATCAGTTTTGAAATTCTCAATTTAGCCTCAGCAGCTTTTTTGGGGAGAGAATTCTAGATTCTCACTACTCTTTGTGTGAAAAAGTGCTTCCTTGACACCATTGAATAGGACATCTCTAATTTTAAGGCTATGCCCCCTTGTTCTGGACTCCCCCAGCAAAGGAAATAGTTACTCTCTACCGACCACACACCATGTTGTTTTACTACCGTGGAAGCTGCTTTAGTCTTTAAAAAGATTGGTTTCCCAATCAGGAGTTCCTGGCAAAGAAGAACATTTGCAGCTAACAATGGTTTGGGGATTTTGTGCCCCAAGCCCCTGATTTTCCATCTGTTTAAATTAATGGATGGAAAATCAGGTACCAGGGATCGGTAATTTCCACAGCAGCTGTTCCAGGGAGCACCAATCCTTGACAGCAGTACTAAATCAGGGAATCAGGCCATAAATCACATGGAAGTTCCAACCTGATTCTTGCAAACTGATTTGATCAGCTACAGTTCCTTAAGTATTCTTCCTTGAGTTGCCTCGACTCTCCGGATTTCAATAACTGGTCAACCACATTCGAAAATAACTGGCTGTTGTACACAAACTGAACAAACCACAACCACAATTTACAAGATAACTGACAGAATGTGCAACATTTAGTAATGTCCCAAAGAGCTTTACAGCCAATAAGGTACTTTTTAAATACAGTCGCTGTTGTTCTGTAGACACTTTGCAATAAGTTCAGCTTGGGAAAAGATTCTAACAGTACAATTTTTTTTTTTAGCTCCTTGTGGCTAGCTACTGAAAAAAGGGACACCTACAAAGCTAAAAACAACACTGCTTCATTATTATTACATAGATATTTTTCAACATCAGGATAAATAGAACTGAAAATCATTACAGTTCATTACATTCTAGCACAGACATGATGGGCCAAGTGGCTTCTTTCTGTGCCTTAAACTTACTATGATTCTATGATTACCCTTTGCCCAAAATCCCATATAAACTATGATTACTGTTTATGTTACCATGTTCTAGGGATAGTCCAGTAGCATAATGGTAACACTTGAGTAGTATTCCAGAGGCTCAAGTTTAAATGGTAGTTGGGGAATTTAAATTTAGTTAATTAGCCAAATCTGGAATTAAAAAGTTAGTATCGGTATTTGTGATCATGAAACTACAGGATTGTCATTAAAAACCCACTTGTTTCACTAATGTCCTTTGGGGAAGGAAATCTGCTGCCCTTACAGTCTGACCTATACACAACTTCAGACCAACAGCAATATGGTTGGCTCTTAACTGCCCCCTGAAATGGCCTAGCAAATCATTCAGTTGTATACAAGACGGTGACTCACTACCAACTTCTCAAGGACAATTTGGGATGGGCGATAAATACTGGCCTTTCCAGCAATGCCCAAATTTCATGAATGAATTAAAGAAAGCAAAGTTTTATAATTTTGGGATGTTAGTAATTGTTATAACAGATCATTTACTGATGCGTTCTTTAATTTTGTTGTGATACTAAATTGCATTAAATTACATGCATTCCTCAATAACATTTTATATTTAAAAATAAAAGGGAAATGTACATAAATATAACAGAATATTTGTAATAGTAAATATTTCCATTCTGGCATAGAGCACTCATTATTTCATAAAATGATAATTGGCCCATAAACACTAAAGAGTACCATTTATGGACCAGTGGCTTGCCAAAATTTGAAGTATCAAATTACCTCAAAGAATCTGATTAAGTACTGCTGTTTAAATAAGTTGATTAACTTTTTGGAACTCAGATCCTTATCTGTGGATAAGTTAAATTTTAAAGGTTGAAACTTCAAACTCTTTCACTGTATTTGAAAATATCTGGATAAAATGTTCAATAAATCATCCCACCCAGGTTGTGATAAGAATGAATTCTTGGTCTTACCCCTCAAGCAGTAGATAGTTATCAAATCACTACACAGGTTATAAACAGGAAAAGGGCGAGCAAAGGAACTAGACCCTGACATGTGTATCCAGACTTTTGATCCTCTTTTTCCTGTTGGGCAAATTCCATTTCATCCCCACCTGCTTGCCATATCACTTCTCATCTATCATGTTGTTAAACTAAAATTGAACCTACCTTAATTAGCAAGAAAGAGTTAAAGGTAACCAAAGAGTATTGACTCGAAACAAATATCATAAGAAGTTTATTTGAATCTTGTTAAATCAAATGACAATACATTACAATTCAAAGGAAATGGTTACTCACATGGGCAAATGCTGAAGTAAATCACAAATTATGAATTTGAATGAAGATATTGACTAAAATGAAAACAAACACAGGATACAATATGGGAAGGAAACAAGCTTCCACTCTAATATTTTCTATGTTCCTTGAACTGATAAGAAAACAACAATAAGAGGCAGCATGAGCCTGAAAACATGGTGTAAAAACAGTGATGATACCCATAATTGATTATAAACTGTGTCATGATAAGATTTAAATGAAGAATTAGAAGCAGAGAAAGTGACTGTAAAAGAGATGTCAATTGTAAGGCAACCCTGTAACTACAGTCTTGGAGCCTGAGACTCCTGAATAACAGACTTAAGTTTAATATCCAGGTTCCAAGGCATGAGAGGAAGTGGAGTGAAATTACCGACGGGCTGACAGGCCAGTTACTCTCATCCCTGTAATTTAGGATGGTAGATTAGATGGGGGAGGGGTATGGTGTCAGGGATTGAGGAAAAGAAATGGAGATAAAAAGTAATTAAGAATCTGTTTCTTAAAATCAGAGCCTTTTTGGGGACGATTTTAACTCTATGACTTGCTTCATTCTGGTGAAGCAGGTGAGTACTCAATTCACCCACCCAGAACCAGTGGGACTAAAATTGTGGCTATAGTTTTTGTTGAGGTTCACCGCAGCTGTATTGCTGTTATTACCTTAATGAATTTTAAAGATAACACAAGAGTTTTATTTTAAATAAAAGTAGTCTAGCACATCTGAATAGCAACAAAATACAAACAACTTTGCTTATCCATCATGCATCAGAAGTACATTATTTCCTCCAATTAAATATTGGGAAGACTGATCCATTGTCTTCGGTCCGCACCACAAACTCCACTCCCTTGCTACCGATTCCAACCCTCTCCCTGGCAATTGTCTGAGGCTGAACTAGACTGTTCGCAACCTCAGTGTCATATTTAACCCCGAGATGAGCTTTCAAATACATATCTACACCATCACTAAGACCCCCCATTTCCATCTCTGTAACATTGCCCGTCTTTGCCCTTACCTCAGTTTTTCTGCTACTGAAACCCTCATCCATGCCTTTAATACCTCCAGACTTGACTACTCTAACGCACTCCTGACAGCTTTAAAGATTCCACCGTTCGTAAACTTGAGGTCATCCAAAACTCTGCTGCCCGTGCCCTAACTCTCACCAAATGTGGTTCACCCATCACCCAATTTCATCCTTGTTTTCAAATCCCTCCATGACCTGGCCCTCTTTAGCTCTGAAATATTCTCCAGCCCTACCTCCGAGATATCTGCGCTCCTCTAATTCCGGCCTCTGGAGCATCCCTGATTTTAATTGCTCCACCCTTGGTGACCATTCCTTCAGCTGCCTAGGCCCTAAGCTCTGGAATTCCCTCCCTAAATCTTTCTGCCTCTCTTTCTTCCTTTATGACACACTTAAAACCTACTTCTTTGACCAAGCTTTTGGTCATCTGTCCCACTATCTCGTTGTGTGGCTCAGTGTCATATTTTGTTTTATAATGTCTCTGTGAAGCACCTTGGGTAATTTTATTACATTAAAAATGCTATATAAATACAAATTATTGTTGTATTTCATCTGGGAAGATTAAAGATTTTGATCCTGTAATTCCAGCAGCTTCCATTCAGAAAGGTAGCATTCAAACGTAAATGTGACTATTTTCTGTCCTCTGCTGTTGATCTTTGTGAGTTTCAACGTAGCCATATAACAAGATGGCCATCCCACTCCACAAGGCACACCTCCTTTCAGCTGATGTCATTAACAAGAACTATGGAGATTTTAATGGTTCAGACCAGCCCACTATCGTGTCTCAAAGGACCATACGGATAAGCTCCTTCTATTTACAATGGAAAGCCTATGGTTGCTATGCAGAATTCTTTATATTGCTAATCACTTTGGTGCACATACCTATGCTGTCCTATTTAAATGGCTTTCTTCACCAATAGCCTTCTCTTCCAACAGTTCTAATCAGAGCTCAATGAAGACTGATGTTCGAAAAATTAAATTATAATCTAATTGTCTTCTGAGGAGATGCATACTGATTAGAAACAGGGAATGATTATGGAGATTTTTTTTTAAGTGGTGGTGGTACGTAAGAGTAGTTGCACATTTTTTGAACTATCTGTCATATGCCTCTTGTGAAAAGAGAGTTTAAGCATTCTTATGTTATTTTGTAAAAGTGCCCAAGCATGCACCTCATGAATATTTAAATAATAGGATAACGATGCAAATGAGGCAGCACAGCACATCTTTTGTAATGTCTTCATTACTGCCAAAGACCAGGAAAATAGCATGAGAGCTGTGTTGGACATCTCGCTGGCTGTGAAAAGCATTCTTCTAACAAAAAGTACTTTGTGACTACCAGTCAATGGACCATTGAAGTTTTTCTTTAAAATTTGCTTGACATGTTTGGTCTTGCATGGGTCCACTCCTTTGACTAACAACCAGCTCAAGAGGTTAAACCGACTCCCAGAAAAATATATTTTTAAAATAATGTGTCATGGAATTGTGAATAAACAACGTATAGTGGATACTTGTTCTTTTCCAACTGTTTTGTCAGCACATTGAGGACATCACAATCCCAGAAGTACAAGGCTCTAGTGGTGCTATGAAGTTTAGGGGCTAAGATGGATAGAAAAAGGACGTGCATCCGATTTGTAGCACCCTGCGCTTCACACAAATAAAAATATCACACAGAGGCTGTGCAAGCTGGACAACACAATCTCATTGTGAAGCAACAATAATGAGATTTCATACTGCAATTTAAATTCTTCTGTCAAACTTCACCCTTAGTGCTCAACTACTCTATATAAATTGCAGGATGACTAATCCACTGGCCTGTTCTGCTGGAGTTGGATTCCTACCATTCCGCTGTTGATTCAAAATTTGTATTTTTTTTGCAAAGAGGCATGCAGTGCAAATTTCCAATTGGTAGCCTTGTTTGGGCGCAGCGGGTGCCATTTGGTGTTCAAAATGGCGTCCACGATGCATGCGCGGTCTATTGGGGTGAGTCGTGGTGGCTACCGGAGGTATGCAGGGCAGCCAGATCATGACATAAATCAGTGTGCAATGCTGATTTGAAGCTAGCAGTGCCATTTTGGAGCTCACACTATAGCTAATGCCCTCCCTTAACCTCGGACAGCTGAACACGCATTCAGCAACAGGAAGAACCTCCCCATCAATGTTATTCAAAGGGATCAACAACTACTTGCAGGTTAGTTGCTGGTTCATTTTTTCTGGCTTTTTCTTTGATTTTACAAGTGTTGGATGCTTTCTCTAGTTGTTTAAAGTTACTGAAGTCTACAGGGAGTGTTGTGGCAGGTGCTGAAGGAGTTTTTGCTAGTTTCAAGGTTTCTGCACAAACCAGTTGTTCCCAGACATGGACACGCTAGTAGGCTTTCTACTTGGAATACAACATGAATGGGAGAATGAACAGAGGCCACGCAGAGCAGGACAAGCTGCTGGAAGAAAAAAGAGGAGGGGGAGAGGGAGAGGGGGTCTCAGTAGGAGGCTAAGGCTGCTCAGGAAGTAATTCTCCTACCTGAATCTCAGCAAGGGACAAAGAGCAGAATCTTCCTGGCCCTTGAAGGCAGCTTTGGGGGGGGCGGTTGGGCTGGGAAAGTATCAGAAAACCGCATTGGGATAGCTCCCCAGCGCTGTCCTGCTTCCTGGCAAGTTTCCTGGGGCTGGCTGCCACAGGAATTGACAGCCCACTCCATGGATATGGGCAGCCAACCGTTCCAATTAACGGCGCAATCAAGGCCCATCATCCCACCCTGTGGGGACAGGGCCCTGCTGAGTCCATAGCCCAGCAAGAACTTGGAAGCTACCTCCGCCAGCAGATCAGAGGGCCATCAGAGCCTCTTCTGAATCCCCCATGCCGCAAGGTTGAAATGGTTGCAACTGCGACCACAATCATTCCTGTGGAGGGGTTCTCCCTCCACACTGATGACCCTAACACCTCTGAGCCTTCATTTTCCACAGCCATCCGAGAGCACCTCCAATTTGAAACACCCTCATGCTCACCTATCTCCCTCAGCAGCACCTACTTCTCCCAGTGGGATTGTCGACCGTCCACTGCTGTGGGCCCTCTCATTGGGCTTCCCACGTCGCCATCCTGCCCACCATCCTTAATTAGCCACCTCCTGTAAGAACGTGACGCCATGTGGATGGCACCTACCACTATGTCAGGAAGATTTTGCCCAATATGTCACATGTCTCCTCTTCAGTGAGCATATCCTCATTGAAATCTGTCACCTGCTGCAGATACAATGGCATCCTCAGAGCAGGGCAAGGACTGCATTGCCAATGGCTTTGAAGGTGACTGTGGTGATGAACTTTTATGCATCTGGCTTCTTCCAGGCTGGAGATGGAGATATTTTGTGATATTTTGAGATATTTCTCCTTGATTTACTGCCCATTTTCAGGTGGCTTTGGGGTGCTAAAGTCAGTAAAATGCGATGGTAATAGTGACCACCTCAAATTTGCCACTAAAAATAATCATCCCAATTCTCTCCAGAAATAGAGCCAGTCTCCTTTAAAGCTTGGCACTGCATTTAAATGGACGTCAGTGGTCATGGTTAACCTTCCTCCTCTATTTTCAACAACTTCTACTTGAACCCAACCGTAATTATGACTATCAGTACAAAAATGGCAGTATGAACAGCAGAGACCACATTGAAAAAGCCATGTTGTTTGCTGGAGCTGAAAGTTTGTCTTACTTTGCCTCTATATCGATTTTAGCTGTTAGATACTCTGGAGGCTCTGCCAACATTTTGCCTGCCACAGTTAGTCAGCTCTGCAGAAAGTACAGATTGAGGACATGTATCTTCCAATGGGAATGTCTCTATTCTACTCTTTTGAAGAGGAGGATGAGATATGTAAGAGGATAGATTGGAGCTTCTTAAAGGTATGAGTCATCATAGAAGATATCTGTTCTCTTATACACAGATACCCACTCACCAATGTTTACAGACCAAAAAAGGTTTTACTTAGATTTCTCTGTATATCACTGTGCTTCCCTCCTGTGGGCTTCCAGTCCCACATCCATCGCCATAACCTCCCACGTCCACCTATGCAGCATCACCAGTCTCAGCCCCTGCCTCAGCTCAACTGCTGCTGAAACCCGCATCTGTGCCTTTGTGACCTCTGGACTTGACTATTCCAATGCTATCCTGGCCAGCCTCTCATCATCCACCCTCCATAATCTTATGCTCATCCAAAACTCTGTTGCCTATATCCTAACTTGCACAAAGTCCCATCAAACCAACATTCCTGTGCTCATTGACCTACATTGGCTCCTGGTCCAGCAATGCCACAGTTATAAAATTCTCATCCTTGTTTTCTAATCCCTCCAAGTTTTCCCCCTTCCTATCTTTGTAACTTCACTCAGCCCTACAACCTTCTGAGAGCTCTGCACCCCTCCAATTCAGCCCTCTTGCGCATCTCCCATTTTAATTTCTCCACCTCTGGTGGCCACAACTGGTGGCCTATTCCCTAAGCTCTGGAATTCTCTCCCTAAATCTCTCTGCCTCTGTCTCTTCCTTTAAGCCACTCCTTAAAACCAAGCATTTGGTCAGCTGTCTTAATATTTCCTTAGGTGGCTCACTGCTAAACTTTGTTTGATAGCCCTCCTGCCTTAGGACACATTAGGGGTGATTTATAAATACAAGTTGTTGTTGTTGGGAAGATATTCCAACAGGTGACTGAAGGGCTGCTGCCATTCCCATTGAACAATGTCTGCACCAGTCAAAGTCAAACTTCTAGAGATGGCTGAAGACATGGTCACCAATAGCGAGGTAAGGGGGTCATGTGCAAAAGGCCAGAATCAGAGGAACACAGAATTTGGAGATGGGGGGTGTTAAATGCCAGAGACTGCTCACTGATAACAGGTAGGTTGTGGAATTGGTTGTGACATCATCTCATGGGGATCTCGTAATCGATAAGGAAGAGGAAGGGATTCTATGGCAGTTGTGGCCTAACTGTTCCTTAAGGGCCCAGAGGAACATTCCTGTTCTTACATGTCCCACAAGGAAAGTAAAGCAAAGATGAAAACCTTCCCCATTTGGGCTTTTTCGGTCTCCAGATCCTCTCCTCTGCAGTTTTCAAATGGCAGAAAAACTACCATGGTTTCCCACTCAGCCCATCGAGTTAAATTGCAGTCAGGTCCTGATGATGTAATTAGGGCCCAACATGCCTATCGAAATAAGGACCCCACAAGCTTTCAGTGGGTGTCCTTGCCACCTACTTGGTTGAACAGGTTTAAATCTCAACCTGTCAGATCACGGGAGTTCCAGGGAAGGTAAGTGACCTGGGTGACTTAAATGCTCACCAGCCCAGCTTCTGTTGGGCCAGTAGGTTTAAAATAGCCCCCACTTGGTGATAAAAGCATAGATATAGTATGTCTTGAGAATTCTTTGCAAGAATCTCACAAACTGTAAATCAACCGAGCAGTAAAACAATGTCCTGTTTTCACAATATACTGTCTAAAGGCATTGACTCACACAAAATTATACATTCAAATTATGTTTGTAATATTTCATTATTTTGACTGTGAGTGTTTGATATATAACAAAAGGCCTTAGTAAGTTCATATCACTCTTAAATTCGATAGTAGAGATATATTTGACATATTACACAGCTTTGTGCAATGCCTTTGACTGAACTAAATGTAATTCATCCCAGGAAATGAATGAATAGCAAGGTCACAGTTCTGGAATGAACAGTAAATAATGTTACGTGGCATTGACTAGAGTACATGATTTTATGTGACTTAATACTTCTGTTACACATATATTATGGAAGCAAGTAGTGATTATTTATTTCCCTGACCACATGATTTACAACATGCATTCCCTGCAGAAGTTGGCTGTCTCTATATAAATTTCTTTACTGTGCTAAGGATGAATGATTGGGTCTGGTTTTTTCTGAACACTGTTGAGTGTACTGTATAGCATTTCTGTGCAACTAGGCCTGGCCACGCATTAATAAGTGATTAATAAACCATTAGAAATTTTCTTTTTGTATTTCCTTTCTAATTTCCTTTTTGACGCTTTATCTATGACAGAAATGCATAAAATAACAAGAATTTCACAGCTGGGAGTAAATTGGCAATACTGATCAGCATTCCTCACCAATTTACTGACTTCTTTTTTTGTTGGGACTTTATTCCCTGAATATACTCCATCCCTAAATTTCCTCAGGACTGGAAGAGATTGCTGGCACAAAGGGCGGAGGACAAGGATGGGGTAAGAAAAGGAGCAGTATCCATTAACGACTGATCTCTATCTCAAAGTAAATGCACTGGAAGTCCACGCTGGGGGTAGGGGTGGTGAAAGTTCTTTTTGCTCCAGTGCAGGCTTAACATTAAGGAGAAGACAGACATCACTCAAGTCTTTCAATTTTTAATGTGACTTATACTTATGGCATAAAAATACATCAAAAGAAACAAAGAATACAGAGCGGGTCTCAGTGAGAATAGCAGGTGTATCTGGGCGCACCTGTGGAGGAAACTCCAGGCTTTCCTCTCTATTAAAAATTAGTTTTATGGTCACTCATGATTAGAGGAACCAATTTGTTGCAGGCAGGTGCTTTGCTGTTACTCATACCTGCTCATAAACCAAAGCACCTACTGCACCTTGGACTCTAACCATACAAAATGACAGTAGTTGTGGCAGAAATCTAAGCAAGACTTGATAATTGTAGAAATTTGTAGGATTTGCCAATTGATTTTATATTGTGCCAAATCATTTGTCTCACCCATGATCTCTAACTTAGGTAGAACAGAACAAAAAGGTAAAGAAAACCTTGCAATCCCACTCTTACTGCCACAATTTAGCTGAAAAAATATTTCTTGGGTTGGATGTTGCTGTATTTCCAAAGAGGGTGTTGAATGTGAGCTTAGTTCAAAAAGAAAGACAAAGGAATTAAAATAGATTTCCTGAGCTACGCACTGCAAATTGTTCTATTAATATAAATCTTTCAAGATAATGCACTGAGTGTACTAACTGCCCTTATTTTTCATGTTTCCTTGATTCACAGTCTAACATTTGTGCCAAGTCCCCTTCAGTATCAGCAGATATTTTCCTTAAAAGAAATTTAAAGTAAGCCTCTCCTTGGCTCAGTGCACTTACTCAGTGAGTAGCTCTACCAAAATAGATGAGGAAGGTTATAGCTTTGAAATCAGCTGGGCTGAATTAGTTATAGCCAGAGTAGGGAAGGGGTGATTATTTAACCTCAATATTCCTGGCTTGGGAAAGGAGATCAACCAGAGCTCCAATTTCTATTCAGCCAGGATGAGGCAGATGAGGCAGAAAACTAGGGAAGACCCAGGCATGCTATGTCCCAGCCCAGGCTGTGAGTTTACATCAAGGCCTGTTTGGGTCAGAAGTTCTGGATGTGTGGCCAAGGGAAGGAAATTTCCACTCTGGGAATTACCTCAATCCTAGCCTTTCAAAAGCCCA
Source organism: Heterodontus francisci (assembly GCF_036365525.1). NCBI lineage: Eukaryota > Metazoa > Chordata > Chondrichthyes > Heterodontiformes > Heterodontidae > Heterodontus > Heterodontus francisci. Next base: position 63,353,491 of record NC_090389.1, read on the forward strand.
TTGACCAGGATGCTGGTATGAACATAGTATTAAGTCATAGGAAAGGCCAAAGTGTGGTGGAGTAGAGGCCTGGGTTCTGGCCTCGTCCTGCTATCAGAACAGTGGCAACTTATGAAAGGGGCCACCTGGATAGGGAGCACCAACTTCTCCCAATGTAGCTAGTGAGAAAGTAGCGAATGCCACTTCTCCCAGTCCACTTCTTCTAATGGGCACTCAAGCTACACCCATAATGGTGTGGGAACCTGTCATTTCCATGTAAATTAGATGACTTCCCCTGCCTCTAATAATATGGTGTAGCCAAGACCAGAAGTCACTGGCACTCACTCCATCGCTCTTCCATTGATAAATGGGTCCCAGCCCCTATTTACAGTGGTAAATCCTCTGTTTAGTGAAGAATCCAAGATGATCACCAAAAAGATTTTCACAATAATCCAGAAATTTCAAAAAATCTTGTATCCAGCTCGTTTTCTGTCCATCATTATGAGATGGCAGGTAACTATGCACAATGAACTTTCAAATAAAAGTGACAAGTTTTAGTTATAATTTCAACTGCTATTTGTTCTGAGCTTTCCCTAACACTCCTTTCAGGTGAAGCAGCGATTTACTTGTACTTCTTTCAATGTAGTATACTGTATTCGCTGCTCACAGTGTGGTCTCCTCTACATTGGGGAGACCAAGCGCAGACTGGGTGACCGCTTTGCGGAACATCTCCGCTCAGTCCGCAAGCAGGACCCTGAGCTCCCGGTTGCTTGCCATTTCAACACTTCCCCCTGCTCTCATGCTCACATCTCTGTCCTGGGATTGCTGCAGTGTTCCAGTGAACTTCAACGCAAGCTCGAGGAACAGCATCTCATCTATCGATTAGGCACACTACAGCCTGCTGGACTGAACATTGAGTTCAATAATTTCAGAGCATGACAGCCCCCCATTTTACTTTCATTTTTAGTTATTTTTTCTTCTTTTTTTAATATTCTTTTTTACATTTCTTACAATATTTTTTTTGCATTTATTTCATTTCATCTTAGTTTGTTCAGTTTGCTTACCCACTGTTTTTTTTTCAGGTTTGCACTTGCTGCTGTTCAATATTCAGTGCATTAACACCTAATCTGTACTAATGCTTTGTCTTTCAACACACCATTAACATATTGTTTGCCTTTGCTCCATGACCTTTTGGTCAGCTATGTGGCCTGGTCCAATCTACACCTCCTTTGTTATCTCTTGCCCCACCCCCACCTCACTTGCTTATAACCTGTGACTTTTCTAATATTTGTCAGTTCCGAAGAAGGGTCACTGACCCAAAACGTTAACTCTGCTTCTCTTTTCACAGATGCTGCCAGACCTGCTGAGTGGTTCCAGCATTTCTTGTGTTTTTATTTCAGATTTCCAGCATCCGCAGTATTTTGCTTTTATTGCATCCATTCTAACAATGTTCAAGTACTTTACAAGTAAGTTAGTAAATGTGGGTGGTTGTGGATTAACCTCATTACTGAAGAGTGTTATGAACACTGGACTTTGTCGTATGATTATGTTTTTAAAAACTGATATTTAATGTAGTGTAAGAAGGATTCGGAGGGGACATGTGACCTCACACCAATTCTACCTAGAGACAAGACAGGGATCCATGTTATCATGCGAACAAGGAAACCAGATCAAACACCCTTTTGAAAGCAGAATGCAAGCTTGTAACACCTGAAGAACAATGGGTTTCACCCTCCCAGGCTCTCAGATTGTAAACAGGGAGCCAGGGGCTCCGAAGGTGCAAACTTGAGTTGAATTTTTTTAACACCTGGAAACAAAGGAAGGCCCAAATGTTTCTGCCCATTCTTGTGGACTCTGCATATTGATAGAGGCAAATGACTATTAACTTTGGATTCTGTATAAATAGAACAGACTTTCAGAAGTCTGGAGGTTATAAGGAAGAATGGAAGACACAAAGACCAGCAGAGGCAGCCTCAGAAGAAAGAGGGAGAAAACATCTGCTCTCAGAACACTGATACAGCAAAAGGGTGCTAAAACTTGAACCCAATTTGAAAGCTGAGGTTTGCGGAGATTAAAAAAAAGACCAACAGGGTCACCAGAGCTTGCCTTATTCACAGAGGTCGAGGTCGAAATTACTAGGAAGAAGTGAGCAAAGAGGACACTGACTTTGAGAAGGACTGGGAGATCCAACCCATTACAACCATGAGGAGTTTGAGATTTTTAACTGCAAAGATATTGTTTTAATGAGGACACAATGTAGCATAATATATGTGGTGCAGGATTTTCAAGTCTTTTAATAAGTTAAAGGGAAATACCTTTTTTATCATTTAGCGTATTAGCTACTGACAAAGTACTGTTTGATTAATGTTTTTTAGTTTAGTTGTTGTAGTAAAAGTCTTAAAATGTGAAGCATGTCGTGTACTTTTTAAAATTGGTCTGGGAAGTTCATAGCTCATGTTTTAACATTAACGATCTCACTGAGATTGCAACAAATTGGGGGCTCAGGTCCGGGTTACGAATTCAGAGGTCGTAAAACAAGTACACTGGAATTTGCTAGAATTTATACGAACAAGACTTCACAATTACTTTTGCTGGACTCATAAAGAAAAGTCAGCATGTCTACTTTTAATGCTTAGGCCTTTTCGGAGATAGAAGTTCTGACTCTCAATGATTTAACACATTTAACAGTGGAAGCATTAATGGCTGTAGCGGAGCAAGTGGGGGTTAGTTTAAGATCAAAAGCAGAAAAGGCAGAAATTGTTGAAGTGTTGGCTCGGCATTTTAACCTTGAGGAAGAGTGCTCTTGGTAGCTCTCAGATTGAGTTAGCTAGAGTTCAGTTATAAATGAGGCAATTGGAACTTGAAAAAGAAGAAAGGGAAAAAGACAATTTCAATTTGAAATGAAAAAACTTGAATTAAAATATCAAAGGGAAAAAAAAGAAAAAGACTTACAAAAAGAAAGAGAAGCCAAGCAATTTAATTACGTGATCAAGGGGTGGCAGGAAGGTTGGAAGGTTTGAGGATGGACCCAATTTAACTCCTGGTTTTGATTTGGCAAGGAATATTCACTTCGTGCCTACATTCAGTGAGGAAGGAGTCGAAATGTACTTTGTATCCTTTGAAATAATTGTGACGAAGCTGCAATGGCCGAAGGAAAGTTAAACAATTTTATTGCAAAGCGTGTGAGTGGGAAAAGCGTTAGAGGTATATGCAACACTTTTGGAGGAACAGACAAGTGATTATGAAATGGTTAAAACTGCAGTTTTCAATGCTTATGGTTGGTAGCAGAGGCCTACAGACAAAAATTCAGGAATTTAAAAAAGAAACAGGGCCAGACATTTATGGAATTTGCTAGAGAGAAGGAAATGGTGTTTGATCGGTCGTATAGGTCAATGAAGATTGAGCAAGACTTTAAGAGCTATGGGGAAGTAATCCTAATGCAAAAAATTAAGAATAGTATCCTTTTAGGAATAAGGTCCCACCTGGAAGAACATAAACTTGGTAAAATAAGGGATGCTGCAGCAATGACAGATGATTATGAATTGACTCACAAAAGCAGTAGTTGCAGGCCACAGTTTGGAAACTTTCAGAGAAGATGGAGAAATAGGAAGGTTGATAATGAGAAGAGACTTGGTTTGAATGACAGAAAGGGTAAAGGAGAGGATACAGGCAATCCTCAGAGTAGGAAGAAAAATAATCAGTAGACGAGGGTTGAGCCGAAAGGAGCAACATGTTATTTTTGTAATAAAATTGATGGGTGGCGCAGTGGTGCAGTGGTTAGCACTGTAGCCTCACAGCTCCAGCAACCTGGGTTCGATTCTGGGTGCTGCCTGTGCGAAGTTTGCATGTTCTCCCTATGACTGCGTGGGTTTTCGCCGGGTGCTCCGGTTTCCTCCCACAGCCAAAGACTTGCAGGTTGATAGATAAATTGCCCCTAGTGTAGGTAGGGGAATTGTGGGGGTGTGAGAGGGTACTGGGATTAATGTAGGATTAGTATAAATGGGTGGTTGATGGTCGGCACAGACTCGGTGGGCCGAATGGCCTATTTCATTGCTGGATCTATAAATAAATAAAAGAGGGCATATAAAATCAGAATACTAGAAGTTAAAAGGCAAACTAGTAGCTGTGGTAGGTTTACTGAAAATCTATTCTGAAAAAGAGGCCCCAATATGTGGCACTGTTGACCAGCCAATGGCATTGGTGATTTTGAATAGTGCACAGAGGTGTTCTCATCTGTGTGCTGTTCTATTAAATCATGTCGCTGAAGGTTATAGAACTTTCATGTTCAAGGGTAAAGCATCCCCATATCCATCAGGTGAGGCAGGGAAACTGATTGTGCTGCTTAGAGGTACAGGGGCAATCAAGTCATTAATGGTAGCAAAGGATGTAACCTTTCCCCCAAGTAGTTCAGTAAATGTGAAAGTCATAGTATGGGGAACTGAGGGAAGTTATTTTTCCATTCCATTGTACAAGGTTAATTTGCAATGTGACTTAGTCACCGGTCTGGTAACAGTGGGAATTGTCTCTGATTTGCATTTGAAGGGATGGATTTGTTGCTATTAAATGGCTTAGATGGGAATAAGCTATTAATGTCTCCAGCACTTTCAGAAAATCCAGTTGAGGTTGCTGAATTTTGCAGGAGGAATTTCCTGGAATGTTTCCAGATTGTGTAGTGACTAGGTCCCAGGCTCATAGGATTAAACAAGATGAGAAAGAGTCAGTGATTATAAAGGACAAGCCGGATGTCTTGCTGGCTGAAACCTTTTTCAGCAATTTGAGTAGCGAGGCTGAATTGTTTAGCTGATTGTCTTTGATTGAAGCACAACAGGCAGACCCTAAAGAAAATATCTCAGACAGCGTGTTCTGAAATGGAAACTGGGAAAATCCCTGAGTGCTATAACATTAAGAATGACATTCTAATGAAAAAATGGAGACGTCTCCAGAGGTCCGCTGATGAAGATTGAGCTATAGTTCATCAGAATGTTGTTCACCGGGGTACCAAAGTGAAATTTTGAGAATCGCCCGTGAAATTCTGATGGCAGGACCTGTGGGTATTTGAAAGACTCAGGCCAGGATAAGCATTTTTATTGGTCAGGCTTACGTAACAATGTGGTTGAATTTTGCAGAACTTGCCATACATGTCAGGTAGTTGGGCAGACACAGACTTTGATTAAGCCAGTCCCCATTAATACTGATACCTGCTTTTAGTATGGTTCTTGTGGATTGTGTCGGACTCTTACCCTCAACTCAGTTAGGTCACAAGTTTCTCCTAACCATTATGGATTGCTCCACTCAGTTTCCAAAGGCAATAGCCTTGAAAAAGATCACAACGGATGTTGCGATTGAGGGGTTATTCAGTTTGAGTGGTAAGTGGCGGGCAGGAGCGAGAGTCATGCGAGGCATAAATAGCGGCGGAGGGAGCGAGACTTCACTTGGAAAGTGGCGGGAAGGAGTGAAAGCCATGCGGGGCATAAAAAGTGGTGGAGAGAGTGGAGCACAGACAGAGTTCGAAACATGATATCAGGAATAAAAAGTGACATCAGCACAGACAAGGAGCTGATTGGTGAGTAGCTAGTGAGTAATTCTATTTTCTAGTCTCCAGTTTATAATAAATAGTCTGTAAAGTAAAGTTAAGGGATGGCAGAGCAGTTCAGCCATGTGGACGGCGCATCCTGTGACATGTGGGAAGTCGTGGACACGTCCTGTTGCCTAGACGACCACGTGTAGGAAGTGTGACCAGCTGCAGAAACTTGAGCTCTGGGTTTCGGAACTCAAGCAGTGGCTGGAGTCACTGTGGCGCATCTGCAAGGCTGAGAACTACATGGGTTGTACGTTTAGTGAAGTAGTCACGCTGCAGGTTAAGAGAGTGCAGACAGAGAGGGATTAGGTGACTGCCAGACAATCTAGGAGGACCAGGCAGGTAGTGCAGGAGTCCCCTGAGTCCATCTCGAATACTAACCAGTTTTCCATGTTGGATATTGGTGAGGGTGATGGTCCCTCAGAGGAGTGCAACCAGAGCCAAGTCTGTGGCACCATAGGTGGCTCAGCTGCAGAAGAGGAGAGAAAGAAGAGTGGAAGAGCAATAATGGTAGGAAATTCAACAGTTAGGGGAATAGACAGGCATTTCTGTGGCCATAGTTATGACTCCAGGATGGTATGTTGCCTCCCTGGTGCCAGGGTCAAAGATGTCACTGTGTGGCTGCAGATATTCTTATGGGGGAGGGTGAACAGCCAGAGGTTGTGGTCCACATGGGTACCAATGACATAGGCAGAAAGAAGGATGAGGTTCTGAAAGCAGATTTTAGACAGCTAGGAAAGAGATTAAAAAGTAGGACTTCAAAGGCAGTAATCTCAGGATTACTCCCAATGCCATGTGCTAGTGAGTACAGAAAGAGGAGGATAGAGCAAATGAACGTGTGGTTGGAAAGATGGTGCAGGAGGGCGGGCTTTAGATGTCTGAGGTATTGGGACCAGGTCTCTGGCAGGTGGAACCTGTACAAGAAAGACGGGTTCACCTTAGCAGGACAGGGACCAATATTCTCGCACGGAGATTTGCTAGTGCTGTTGGGTAGGGTTTAAACTAGTTTGGCAGGTAGATGGAAACCTGAGAGGGATTTCAGATAGGAGAGAAACAAAGCTGGTAATGGTAGGAAGAAAAGTAGTAAGCAAAACTGGAAGGCAGCGGAAATAAATATCAGCATCAAATAGATCAAAATATGGAACATTGTTAAAAAGGCAAAATTAAAGGCACTCTATCTGAATGCACACAGCATTTGCAACAAGGTAGATGAATTGACGACACAAATAGAAGTAAATGGGTATGATATAATTGCCATTACGGAGACATGGCTGCAGGGTGACCAAAGCTGGGAACTGAATATTCAAGGGTATTCAACATTTAGGGAGGATAGGCAAAAAAGAAAAGGAGGTGGGATAGTGCTGTTCATAAAGGATGAGATCAGTATATTAGTGAGAGAGAATCTTAGATCAGAAGTTCAAGATGCAGAATCAGTTTGAGTGGGGTTAAGAAAAAGAAAGGGGCAGCAAACATTGGTGGGAGTTGTTTATAGGCCACCAAACAGTAATGGTAACGTAGGGCATGATATAATTCAGGAATTAGAGGTGAATGTAACAAGTGTAATACAGTAATCATGGGGAACTTCAATCTACATATAGATTGGGTAAACCTAATTAGCACTAATGCTGTGGAGAACAAATTTCTGGATGGTTTTCTGGAACAGTAAGTTGAGGAACTAACTGGAGAATGGGCTATTTTAGATCAAGTATTGTGCAATGAAAAAGGGCTAATTAATAATTTTGTTGTAAAGGAGCCTTTAGGAAACAGTGACCATAATATGATAGAATTTTACATTAAGGTTGAAAGTGATGTAGTTCAATCCGAAATTAAGGTCTTAAATCTAAACAAAGGAAACTACAAAGGTATGAGAGGCAAATGGCTGTGGTAGATTGGGAAGCTGCATTAAAAGGTATGACGGTAGACAGACAATGGCTAGTATTTAAAGAATTAATAGATGGCTTACAACAAATATACATTCCTTTGAGGCACAAAAACCCAACAGGAAAAGTCATCCAAACTGAGGTTAACAAGAGAAGTATTAGATCAAAGGAAGAGGCTGATAAAGTTGCCAAAAAAGTAGTAAGGCTGAGGATTGGGAGCATTTTAGATTCAGCAAAGGAGGACCAAGAAATCGATAAAGAAAGGAAACTAGAATATGAAAGTAAACTAGTGAGAAACATAAAAACAGACTGTAAAAATTTCTATAGGTATGTAAAAAGGAAAAGATTAGTAAAGACAAATGTGGGCCCAGTACAGGCAGAGAAAGGAGAATTTATAAAGGGGAATAAGGAAACGGCAGAGAGACTAAACAAATACTTTGTGTCTATCTTCATGGAGGAAGATACAAAAAACACCTCCCAGAAATATTACAGAACCAAAGGACTAGCGAGAATGGGGAACTGAAATAAAAAAAAAGTGATACTGGTGAAATTAATGGGACTGGAAGTTGGTAAATCACCTGGACCTGATGATCTACATGCCAGAGTAATGAAAGAGGTGGCTGTAGAGATAGTAGATGCATTGGCGGTCATCTTCCAAAATTCTATAGATTCTGGAACAATTCCTGCAGATTGGAAGGTATCAAATGTAACCCCACTATGTAAGAAAGGTGAGAGAGAGAGAGAACGGGAAACTACAGACCTGTTAGCGTGACATCAGTAGTAGGGAAAATGCTGGAAAATGCTAAAATCCTATAATAAAGGATGTAATAACCGGACACTTAGAAAATAATGGTGGTATTGGGGAGTGTCAACATGGATTTATGAAAAGGTTATCATGTTTTATAAACCTGTTCAAGTTTTTTGAGGATGTAACTAGCAGAATAGATCACGGGGAACCAGTAGATGTGGTGTATTTGGATTTTTAGAATGCTTTCGATAAGGTGCCAAAAAAGACGTTAGTAAACAAAATTAGAGCACATGGGATTGGTGATAATATACTGGGATGGATTGAGAATTGATTAACGGACAGAAAACAGAGAGTAGGAATAAATGGGTCATTTGGATTGGCAGGCTGTGACTAGTGGGGTACCGCAAAGTTCAGCGCTGGGGCTCCAGCTATTCACAATCTATATCAATGATTTGGATGTGAGGATTAAATGTAATATTTCCAAATAATGCAAAACTAGGTGGAAGTGTGAGGAAGATGCAAATTTGTTTCAAGGGAACTTGGAGAGGTTTTCTTTAATTTTATTTTGAGATACAGCACTGAAACAGGCCCTTCGGCCCACCGAGTCTGTGCTGACCAATAACCACCCATTTATACTAACCCTACAGTAATCCCATATTCCCTACCACCTACCTACACTAGGGGCAATTTACAATGGCCAATTTACCTATCACCTACAAGTCTTAGACTGTGGGAGGAAACCGGAACACCTGGCGAAAACCCACGCGGTCACAGGGAGAACTTGCAAACTCCGCACAGGCAGTACCCAGAATTGGACCCAGGTCACTGGAGCTGTGAGGCTGCGGTGCTAACCACTGCGCCACTGTGCAGTTAAGTGAGTGAGCAAAAATTTGGCGGATGGAATACAATGTGGAGAAATGTGAGGTTACCCACTTTGGTAAAGAACAGAAAAACAGAAATTCTTAAATGGTGAGAGGCGGGGAAGTGTTGAATTACAGAGGGACTTGGGTATCCTTGTTCATGAGTCACTGAAAGCTAACATGCAGGTACAGCAAGCAATTAAGAAGGCAAATGGTATGTTGGCCTTCATTACAAGAGGATTTGAGTATAGGAGTAAAAATGTCTTACTGCAATTATATAAGGCCTTAGTGAGACCGGACCTGGATTATTGTGTGCAGTTTTGGTCTCCTTACCTAAGGAAAGATATACTGGCTATAGAGGGAGCTCATCAAAGATTCATCAAACTAATTCCTGGGTTGGAGGGATTGTCCTATGAGGAAAAATTAAATAGACTGGGTCTTTATTCTCTGGAGGTTAGAAGAATGAGAGATGATCTCATTCAAACATACAAACTTCTTACAGGGCTCGACAGGCTTGGTGCAGGAAGGATGTTTTCCCTGGCCGGTGAGTCCAGAACCGGGGGACACAGTCTTAGAATAAGGGACAGGCTACTTAGGTCTGAGATGAGAAGGAATTTCTTCACTCGGAGGTTGGTGAATCTTTGGAATTCTCTGCCCCAGAGGGCTGTGGAGGCTCAGTCATTGAGTATCTTCAAGACTGAGATTGATTGATTTCTACATATTAAAAGCACCAAGGGTTACGGGGATAGTGCAGGAAAATGGTGTTGAAGTAGATCAGCCATGATTCATTGAATGGCGGAGTGGGCTCGAAGGGCTGAATGGCCTACTCCTGCTCCTATTTCTTATGTTCTTATGTCATTCTCAGGTGGGCAGGCTGTGACTAGTGGGGTACCGCAAGGATCAGTGCTTGAGCCCCAGCTATTCACAATCTATATCAATGATTTGGATGTGGGGACCAAATGTAATATTTCCATGTTTGTGATGATACAAACCTAGGTGGGAATATGAGTTGTGAGGAGGATGCAAAGAGGCTTCAAGGGTATTTAGACAGGCTAAGTGAGTGGACGAGAACATGACAGGTGAAACATAATGTGGAAAAATGTGAAGTTATCCACTTTGGCAGGAAAAACAGAAATGCAGATTATTTCTTAAATAGTGAGAGATTGGGAAGTGTAGATATCCAAAGGGACCTGGATGTCCTTGTTCATGAGTCACTGAAAGCTAACATGCAGGTGCAGCAAGCAATTGGGAAGGAAAATGGTACTGTTGGCCTTTATTGCAAGAGGATTTGAGTACAGGAGTAAAGATGACTTGCTGCAATTGTATAGAGCCTTGGTGAGACCGCACCTGGAGTATTGTGTACAGTTTTGGTCTCCTTACCTAAGGAAGGATATAATTGCCATAGAGGGAGCACAATGAAGGTTCACCAGACTAATTCATGGGATGGTGGGATTTTCCTATGAGGAGAGATTGAAGAGGCTGGGCCTGTATTCTCTAGAGTTTCAAAGAATGAGAGGTGATCTCATTGAAATTTACAAAATTCTTACAGGACTCGACAGGGTAGATGCAGAAAGGATGTTTCCCCTGGCTGGGAGGTCTACAGCCAGGGGACACAGTCTCAGAATAAGGGCTAGACCAGTTAGGACTGAGGTCAGGAGGAATTTCTTCACTCAGAGGGTGGTGAAGCTTCGGAATTCTCTACCCCAGATGGCGGTTGAGGCTCAGTCATTGAATATGTTCAAGACAGAGATTGATAGACTTCTAGATATTCAATATATCAAGGGATATGGGTGTCGTCCGAGAAAATGGCATTGAAGTGGAAGATCAGCCATGACCTAGTTGAATGGCGCAGCAGGCTCGAGGGGTTGAATGGCCTACTCCTGCTTCTATTTCCTATGTTCCTATGTTTTTCACTAGATCTGGATTGCCAAAAGACAGGGGGTGAAATTTCTTGTCATGGGTATTTCAAGAGGTCATGAGTAACTTGGGAGTGAGACAGCTCAAATCGTCCATTTATCGCCCGCAGTCACAAGATGCTTTGGAAAGGTATCACCAAACCCTAAAGACTATGATTAAGGCCTATTGTTTTGATATCCACATGATTGAGATAAGGGATATTATTTTTATTATTTTCCACTAGGGACACACCAATAAGTTCATTTGAATTGGTCCATGGACATGTGGGGTCCCCTTAAAATCATTAAGGAGAGATTTTTAGCACAGGAAGAGGAAACTACCCTCTTAGATTATGTGTCAGAGTTTCGAGAGAGACTCTTAAGAGCTTGTGAGATGACCAGAGAACATGTCAGTGTTTCTCAGAAAGTGATGAAAGCCGAAGTGGATAGAACAGAAAAGACACACAGTTTTCAACCTGGAGACTAGGTGCTAGATTTGTTGCTTTTGCCTGGGGAACCATTGAGAGCTAGGTTCAGTGTACTTCATTAAGAGGAAACGTAGTGAGATTAACTATCTGGTTAGTACCCCAGATAGATGGAAAAGTCAAAGGGTGTGTCACTTGAATATATTGAAAAGATATTATGACCGTGAACCTTGACAGAAAGTAAATGTAACCCAAGTAACAGAACAGAAGGATAAGGATAATGTTACTTTTAATGAACTGGATGAAAAGCCAGAGACTGAGAAATCTCAGACTGAACCCCCTGCAGTGAAACTGGCAAACACAGAAGTGTTAGAAAGCTTAGATACAGCTCTACACTATCTTTCTGAACAACATAAAAGGGATATAGCTGAGCTATTAAAAGAGTTTAAAGCAGTATGTTCAGATAAGCCAGGTTGAACTCCTCTGGCTATTCATGGCGTTGATGTAGGAACAACTACACCCATTAAACAGAACCCTCATCAACACAATCCACAATAAGCTCAGCTCAGAGAGGAGGTTCAATATATATATAATAGGAGGCTCAAGAACACTATAATTGAACCCAGTCAATGTGGCTGCAGTTCCCCAGTTGTGCTAGCACCAAAGCCAGATAATTCCAAAGATTTTGTATTAATTATTGGAAAGTCAATGCAGTAACTAAAACAGACTCTTATCCAATCCCATGATTTAAGGATTGTATTGACAGAGTGGGGAATTCAGCCTTGATGAGCAAGATTGATTTGCTGAAAGGATACTGGAAATTCTCCTTGACCGACCAAGCTAAAGAAATCTCTGCCTTCGTGACCCCAGATGGCCTATTTCAATGTAAGGTCATGCTGTTTGGTATGAAAAATGCACAGGCCACATTTCAAAGATTGACTAACCAGGTGATGGCTGGACTAAGCAATTGTGTTGTGTATTTTGATGATCTATTGGTATACAGTGACACCTGGGAGGATCATATTGAACACTTAAAGGCTTTGTTCAACAAGTTAGAGAAAGTCAATTTGCTAATAAACCTAGCGAAGAGTGAATGTACCAAGGCTAAGGCCACTTATTTGGGGCATGTCATGGGTCAAGGTCAAGTGTTGTCTAGAGAAGCTAAGGTTCAGGCGATAATAGACTTTCCAAGACAAAAAAAGAGGTACTACGTTCCTAGGGATGTGTGGGTTCTACTGGAAGTTCGTTCTTAACTTCAATACAGTAGTTACCCCACTGACGAATTTGTTAAAAAAAAGTGTGAAGGGCCAGTGGACAGAATCCTGTCAAATGGCATTTGAGAAATTAAAGGCCATTTTCATAAATGAACACCTCCTGGCGGTACCAAATTTTAGCAAGCTCTTTAAAGTATCTATTGATGCCAGTGATATAGGAGTAGGAGCAGTGTTACTCCAGGATGATGCTGGTATTGAACGACCATTTAATTCTCTAAAAGGCTAAACACGTACCAAAAGAGGAATTCCGCTATTGAAAAGAAGCCTTTAGGTCTTGTATTGGCTCTTCAACATTTTGAAGTATACATCAATAATGACCAAGGAGAAATAACTGTTTGCACTGACCATAATCCGTTAAGGTTTTTAGAGAAATTCAAAACCAAGAAAGCCAGATTATTCCAATGGAGATTCATATTACAATCATTTACCCGAAAGATTGTACATATTACTGGAAAGAGCAATGTAATTGCCGATGCTCTATCCAGAATTTAAAGAAAGGGTGTAATGGAGAAAAACAATGCTGAAATATGAAAATAATGTTGTTACCTGTGTAAAATGTTAAAGATGGAATTGTTTACAATGTTATATGTTGATAATGTTGCAGAAAAATCATTAAGGTAATGCATTTTCTGTATTTATGGGGAGGTGTTACGAACGCTGGACTTTGTAGCATGACTATGTTTTCAAAACTGTGATTTTTAATGTAGTGTAAGAAGGATTCTTAAGAAAGATGGCTTGGCCATGTGAGCCGCATGGAAGATGGCAGGATCCCCAAAGACACATTGTACAGCGAGCTCGCCACTGGTATCAGACCCACCGGCCGTCCATGTCTCCGCGATAAAGACGTCTGCAAACGCGACATGAAATCGTGTGACATTGATCACAAGTCGTGGGAGTCAGTTGCCAGCATTCGCCAGAGCTGGCGGGCAGCCATAAAGACAGGGCTAAATTGTGGCGAGTCGAAGAGACTTAGTAGTTGGCAGGAAAAAAGACAGAGGCGCAAGGGGAGAGCCAACTGTGCAACAGCCCCAACAAACAAATTTCTCTGCAGCACCTGTGGAAGAGCCTGTCACTCCAGAATTGGCCTTTATAGCCACTCCAGGCGCTGCTTCACAAACCACTGACCACCTCCAGGCGCGTATCCATTGTCTCTCGAGATAAGGAGGCCCAAAAGAAAAAAAAAAAGAAAAAGAAGGATTCAGAGGGGACATGTGACCTCACACCAACTCTGCCTAGAAATAAGATTGGGTTCCTGGTTACTATGCAAACAAGCAACCCAGATCAAAGACCCTTTTGAAAGCAGAATGCAAGGTTTTAACACCAGAAGAACAATGGGTTTCGCTCTCCCAGACTTTCAGATCATAAACAGGGAGCCAGGGGCTCCAAAGATGCAAACTCGAGTTGAACTTTTTAACTCCTGAAAACAAAGGAAGGCCTGGGTGGTTCTGTTGTGGCCAAATTTGTGGACTCTGCATATTGATAAAGGCAAATGGTTAATGGATAAATTCAACAGGCTTTCAGAAGTCTGGAGGCTGTAAGGAAGTCTAGAAGACACAAAGACCAGCAGTGACAGCCTCAGACAAGAAAGAGAGAAAGCATCTGATCCCAGAATATTGATAAAGCGAAAGGCTGCTAAGACTTGAACTCAATTCGAAAGCTGAGGTTTGCAGAGGAAAAAAGACCAATGGGGTAATTTGAAATCACCTTATTCATGGAAGTCCAGGTCAAAAGTGTTCGGAAGAAGTGAATGAAGAGGACATTGACTTTGAGAAGTAAAAACAAGAAATGCTGGAATGACTCAGCAGGTCTGACAGCATCTGTGAAAAGAGAAGCAGAGTTAACGTTTCGGGTCAGTGACCCTTCTTCCGAGGGTCACTGACCCGAAACGTTAACTCTGCTTCTCTTTTCACGGATGCTGCCAGACCTGCTGAGTGATTCCAGCATTTCTTGTTTTTATTTCAGATTTCCAGCATCTGCAGTATTTTGCTTTGACTTTGAGAAGGACTGGGAGATTCAATCCACTGCAACTGGGAGGAGTTTGTGACTTTTAAGTGCTTCAATGAGGACATGGTGTAACATATAAATGTATGGGGTTTTTCATGTGTTTTAGTAAGTTAAGGGGGAACACCTTTTTCTGTATATTATTGTATCAGCTGCTTATAAAGTACTGTTCGGTTAATGTTGATTTTTAGTTTAGCTGTTATAGTAAAAGTCTTAAAACGTGAAATCGTGTGTATTTTTAAAAATTGGTCTGGGGAGTTCATATTTCGTGTTTTAATGTTAATGGTCTCACTAGGCCATAACAAGAGGAAAGCATAGATGCAGAAATCTTGAGGAGAGAAAATGGGAGGAGGAAAGTTGCACATGAATTATGAAAAGTATGAAAGAATTCAAACCTAAATTTAATCAGCATAGAGCCACACAATATACTGAACTTGTGCCAATAAATTGTGTTTGTAAATTCATATAAAGAACAAAGAACAAAGAACAGTACAGCACAGGAACAGGCCATTCGGCCCTCCAAGCCTGCGCCGATCTTGATGCTTGTCTAAACTAAAACCTTCTGCACTTCCGGGGACCGTATCCCTCTATTCCCATCCTATTCGTGTATTTGTCAAGATGCCTCTTAAACGTCGCTATCGTACCTGCTTCCACAACCTCCCCCAGCAGCAAGTTCCAGGCACTCACCACCTTCTGTGTAAAGAACTTGCCTCGCACATCCCCTCTAAACTTTGCCCCTCGCATCTTAAACCTATGTTCCCTAGTAACTGACTCTTCCACCCTGGGAAAAAGCTTCTGACTATCCACTCTGTCCATGCAACTCATAACTTTGTAAACCTCTATCAGGTCGCCCCTCCACCTCCGTCGTTCCAGTGAAAACAATCCGAGTTTTTCCAACCTCTCCTCATAGCTAATGCCCTCCAGACCAGGCAACTTCCTGGTAAACCTCTTCTGTACCCTCTCCAAAGCCTCCACATCCTTCTGGTAGTGTGGCGACCAGAATTGCACGCAATATTCTAAGTGTGGCTTAACTAAGGTTCTGTACAGCTGCAGCATGACTTGCCAATTTTTACACTCTGTGCCCCAACCGATGAAGGCAAGCATGTCGTATGCCTTCTTGACTACCTTATCCACCTGCATTGCCACTTTCAGTGACCTGTGGACCTGTACACCCAGATCTCTCTGCCTGTCAATACTACTAAGGGTTCTGCCATTTACTGTATACTTCCCACCTGTATTAGACCTTCCAAAATGCATTACCTCACATTTGTCCGGATTAAACTCCATCTGCCATTTCTCCGCCCAAGTCTCCAACCGATCTATATCCTGCTGTAACCTCTGACAATCCTCATCACTATCCGCAACTCCACCAACCTTTGTGTCGTCTGCAAACGTACTAATCAGACCAGCTACATTTTCCTCCAAATCATTTATATATACTACAAACAGCAAAGGTCCCAGCACTGATCCCTGCTGAACACCAATAATCACAGCCCTCCATTCAGAAAAGCACCCTTCCATTGCTACCTTCTGGCTTCTATGACAGAGCCAGTTCTGTATCCATCTTGTCAGCTCACCTCTGATCCCGTGTGACTTCACCTTTTGTACCAGTCTTCCATTAAGGACCTTGTCAAAAGCTTTACTGAAGTCCATGTAGACAACATCCACTGCCCTTCCTTCATCAATCATCTTCGTCACTTCCTCAAAAAACTCAATCAAGTTAGTGAGACACGACCTCCCCTTCACAAAACCATGCTGCCTCTCGCTAATAAGTTCATTTGTTTCCAAATGGGAGTAAATCCTGTCCCGAAGAATGCTCTCTAATAATTTCCCTACCACTGACGTAAGGCTCACCGGCCTATAATTTCCTGGATTATCCTTGCTACCCTTCTTAAAGAAAGGAACAACATTGGCTATTCTCCAGTCCTCTGGGACCTCACCTGTAGCCAATGAGGATACAGAGATTTCTGTCAAGGCCCCAGCAATTTCCTCCCTTGTCTCCCTCAGTATTCTGGGGTAGATCCCATCAGGCCCTGAGGACTTATCTACCTTAATGCTTTGCAAGACGCCCAACACCTCCTCTTTTTTGATAACGACATGACCCAGACTATCTACACTCCCTTCCCTAGACTCATCATCCACCAAGTCCTTCTCTTTGGTGAATACTGATGCAAAGTACCTCGCCCATTTCCTCTGGCTCCACGCATAGATTCCCTCCTCTGTCCTTGAGTGGGCCAACCCTTTCCCTGGCTATCCTCTTGCTCTTTATATACATATAAAAAGCCTTGGGATTCTCCTTAATTCTGTTTGCCAATGACTTTTCATGACCCCTTTTAGCTCTCCTGACTCCTTGCTTAAGTTCCTTCCTACTTTCTTTATATTCCTCAAGGGCTTCGTCTGTTCCCAGCCTTCTAGCCCTTACGAATGCTTCCTTTTTCTTTTTGACTAGGCTCACAATATCCCTCGTTATCCAAGGTTCCCGAAACTTGCCAAACCTATCCTTCTTCCTCACAGGAACATGCCGTTCCTGGATTCTAATCAACTGACGTTTGAAAGACTCCCACATGTCAGATGTTGATTTACCCTCAAACAGCTGCCCCCAATCTAAATTCTTCAGCTCCTGCCTAATATTATTACAATTAGCCTTCCCCCAATTTAGCACGTTCACCCGAGGAATACTCTTATCCTTATCCACAACTATCTTATAACTTACAGAATTATGGTCACTGTTCCCGAAATGCTCCCCTACTGAGACTTCGACCACTTGGCCGGGCTCATTCCCCAATACCAGGTCCAGTACGGCCCCTTCCCTAGTTGGACTATCTACATATTGTTTCAAGAAGCCCTGCTGGATGCTCCTTACAAATTCTGCCCCATCCAAGCCCCTAGCACTAAGTGAGTCCCAGTCAATATAGGGGAAGTTAAAATCACCCGCCACTACAACCCTGTTGCTTTTACATCTTTCCAAAATCTGTCTACATATCTGCTCCTCTACCTCCCACTGGCTGTTGGGAGGCCTGTAGTAAGTCCCCAACATCGTGACTGCACCCTTCCTATTCCTGAGCTCTACCCATATTGCCTCACTGCATGACCCCTCCGAGGTGTCCTCCACAGTACAGCTGTGACATTCTCCTTAACCAGTAATGCAACTTCCCCACCCCATTTACATCCCCTCTATCCCGCCTGAAGCTTCTAAATCCTGGAACATTTAGCTGCCAATCCTGTCCTTCCCTCAACCAAGTCTCTGTAATAGCAACAACGTCATAGTTCCAAGTACTAATCCAAGCTCTAAGTTCATCTGCCTTACCTGTTATACGTCTCGCATTGAAACAAATGCACTTCATACCACTAGTCCCACTGTGCTCAGCAACATCTCTGCCTGCTCTTCCTCTTAGTCTTACTGGCCTTATTTACTAGTTCCCCCTCAGTTATTTCACCTGCTGTCCTACTGTAATACAAGTGTTTGGGCCATACCATTGTCCTGAAAGATCAGTTAGTGTGTTTGTAATCCTAATAATCTAAAGTGGAGATATTGGTCAATAGTGTCTCTGCAACATGCAGTTACTAAATATCCCATTACTGTATCACCCACTATGGAAGATCTGAAAGAATGCATTGCAGTTTTCTCATTGGCAGTCTAGATGTGCCTTTTATGTTATAATTGCAAACTTGATTGTACAGTTAATACAGAATATTCCAGTTTGTGGGTACTAGAGAAGTTGCAACTAACATCTCTGTAAGTTCGCTAAACCCAAGATCCATTCTGAGTGTTGGAATCGAAGTATAAAGCTTTGTTATTTATATGAAGGCTTAAGAGAATAGCTGGAAGCTATAGCTTAGTAAATTGTCTGGCAGAGGAAATGCAATAGAAGCTATGGCCCTGAAATTCCATGGGTCTACAGCCATAACACCAGCAGGAGACTGGTGGGAACCCAGAGAAATGGCATAAATGACTCAAAATGGCCTATGTCGCTGTTTCTCTGTGGGAACCAGCAGTCTCCCACTGATATTACGCAGGAGATAGGGAGAAGCCACATACAATCTCAGAGCTTAATATTCTCTAATTTTCTAGAAAGCTTTTGACAAAGTTTCCCATTGACAATTATTGGCTCAGACAAAGGATGTTATTTGACTTTGTATGATAGTGTAAAACAGATGATAGCAAATTGACAGCCCATTTTGCATCCATCCTGATTTTTATATCCATTGAAGTCAATGGAAATAAAAATTATGCATATTGAACTGACACACAAAGTTGAAATCACCACACAAGATGTTTCAGAATAGTGGGCAGTGTGTAACATTAGATTGGGAATTGGCTGTAAAAAAGAATACGGAGAACACCCATTCAGAAAAGTTGCCCTTCATAGCTGTTCTCTGTTTTTTGTTTGCAAGTTAATTTTCAATCCAGTGTTGGTCCTGGGCTGCCTGCTGCTTTTTAAATATATATTTGCGGCTTAGTTGGGAGTTTTGTAAGCTCTTGCCCCCGACCAGTGAGCAGCATCAAGGTGACTGATTGGCACCTACTACTCGCCGATATTATAAAGAAGATTCCCAAGAGAGAATTTGGAGTAGACCTCATAGGCTGAATTTTATTGGGGCTCCGCGCTCTGCAGCAGCACTCTTTGAACTCGGCGGAGCGCCTGCATTTGTCAGCGGCCGCCGAGCCCCCGCCATATTAATCACGGGGGCTCAGTTCCATAGAGGTCACGCGCCGCCCTCCCCATATTACATGGGGAGTAGCGGGACACTCGGCGCAGCGAGAGTTTTGACAGTTGTGCAGCAGGTGCTGGGGCCCTATTTTAAGCGCCCCAGCGCCTGCTTCCTGATAGCTGTCAAAGAATATTTACCTGATTGTTGAAGAGTGGGGCTGCTGTCAATTTAGCAGCAAAGCAGAAAGTGCTGCAGAAATCCAGCAGGTCAGGTAGCATCTGTTGGGAGAGAAGCAAAGTTAACTTGTCCAAGTTCACAGACCTGAAAGTTAACTCTGCTTTTGTCTTCACAGGTGCTGCCTGACCTGCTGAGTTAACCCAGCAATTCCTGCTTTGCCGCCACATACTTACCCTCCTGTGTCCTAGTGTCCTGTGAAGTTGTGAACCTCTTCTCCCACTCAAGTGAAAGCAGTTGAGGCCAAATCATGAAATTTTATTCAAGAAAGAGTTAGATATAGTTCTTAGGGATAAAGGGATCAAGGGATACGGGGAGAATGCGGGAACAGGGTACTGAGTTTGGATGATCAGCAATGATCGTATTGAATGGCGGCGCAGGCTCGAAGGGCCAAATGGCCTACTCCTGCTCCTATTTTTCTATGTTTCTATGTTTCTATTCCTTCTTGTAAGCGTGCTGTACTTGGGTAAATAATCATACATTTGCACATTCCAGGAAGTGAGACTTAAATAGACCATACAAAGTATTAGAGGTTTACAGAGGTTTACACTGACACAAATGGGAATTCATGGGTGTCACAGCAATGTAAATATGTCTTTCACTAAATGTTCCTTACCAACATGTGTGTCCTTTTCTCTGTGCGAATGATGTGTGCCAGCATGTAGCGCCAATGTCACATCCCTTTGCACCGTTGGCCTTTCAGGAGAGCCAACGTATGCAATAACATCATTGCCATGCCACCATTACTCATGAACGTCTCCACAGACTTAGTGACATGGACATTGGCTCAGTCAGCTGCTGCCTCTAATGGTTTACACAGGGATGCTGCAGATGTGGACTGGTGCACAGCAGGTGAGCGAGGGTGATGTGTGGCTTGCAGAGCTCATGTTGGTTCCTATGGTGCAGACAGCCTTTGTCTGATAAGTCACTTCTGTACATCCCTAACTCACTGTTAGCCCTGCATGCAGAGCCTTGGTGCCATCTACCCTCCCATGCGTCTTTCATGTTGAGGTCCTCAGCGTCCTCATAGTCCGAAGAAGAATCCTGTTGATGTCTCTCCTCATCTTGCCAGACCTGGCCCCTATTGGGTGGGTAGTTGTGCAGAGCAGCAAAGAAAGGAGCAGGCCTTTTCAGCCCGTAGTGCAGGGCATCATCTTATCCATCCAGGCATTGGAGGCTCTCTTTCAGCATGCCGATCTCCTGCTCAATGGTGGCTCATGTAGCTCAGTGGCTGGCATTGTATCTCTCCTCTGCAGCAGTGGTGGAGTCTCTCACTGGTGTCAGGAGCCATGTCTGCAAAGGATAGCCCTTATCTCCAAGAAGCCACCCCTCCATCTGAGCCAGTTCAGTGAACAGCGGTGGTGGCCGGGACTGGTGCAAGGCCCAGGTGTCATGGCAGCTGCCTGAGAAGCGGTCGCACATTTGTAGCAAGCACCTGCGGTGATCACATACCAGCTTCACCTCGATTGAGAGGGCTCCTTTAATGGTGAAGCCTGCAGGTGGTAGCCTGGCAGTAGGCCTGATGGTCACATGAGTACAGTCTATGAACATTATAACTTATGGTTCTCCTGCAATGGTGCCAGAACCAGTGGCACTCTGGACCGGGGGCCTCTACGAGGATCGCACCTGCCTGTTGGTATTGCCTCTGGCGCATACAGATCCTCACATGCAGAGGATCACACAATGTAGGATGAGCCATACCTACTTCCATGTGATAAATAAAGTTGAACCCTGCATGTATTCGAAGGTAACAGGGCATGGATTGGTGTTGATGGATACATCAGCTGCTTTCCTGGATCAACTATGTGGCATTCCATGGTATTGCCCATTTTGGCCAACACTCAGAGTGGCACAGCATGACCACATCAAGATCCTACCAGTTGAATCGATTGCCCCCACCATCCATATAACGTTAATGCTCCTGCCGTTTCTGGCACCCTCCCCACACACAGGGTGTCTAGTGAGCCATTGCCCCCTCACAAACACAGAGCGTACACTGTTAACGGGGGGATGGTACACGGTACCTCCCTCATGCCAGCACAGCTTTCCCTCCAGTAATCCCAGACCCCCTCCCTTCCAGAATGCAGAGTGAGACCCCTGTGTATCCCACTCCCTTTAAGAATGCAGAGTTAGACCCCTGAATATCCCCCCTCCCTCCTCCCTTTAAGAATGCAGAGTGAGAGTCCTGAATATCCCCCCTCCCTCCTCCCTTTAAGAATGCAGAGTGAGACCATTGAATAACAGAACTTACTTTCACTGGTGACAACTTCTGCCTGAGGACCCATCGTGACGGCCGCCCGTTCAGCAAAAAATCCAGAAGTGTCAGTGGAGAGGTGGCGGGCTGCATAATCAGCAAAGACAAGTACTCTTTACCATTTGCTAATTGTGGTGCCATCATTGTGCGGGGTGGGCCGCACCGAGGTCCCGCTGCCGCCGATAATATACTGCGGGCCCTTCCCGATGTCGTGGGTTGTGGCGGGCCTCTCACCATAGCATTTTACAGGCCCTCGCACCATGACCCGCAACGTCGAGGGGCCGGTAAAATTCAGCCCCGTGTTTGGATCTCACTCGCTAATCGGTTTTCCATTTTGGATACTGGTGAGGGTGATGGTTCCTCAGAGGAGTACAGTCAAAGCCAAGTTTGTGGCACCACAGATGGCACAGCTGCACAGGAGGGGAGGAAGAAGAGTGGAAGAGCAGTAGCGATAGGGAATTTGTTAGTTAGAGAAACAGACAGGTGTTTTTGTGGCAGCAAATTTGACTCCAGGATGGTGTGTTGCCCCCCCCAGCTGCAGGACATTCTTCTGGGGCAGGGTGCACAGCCAGAGTTTGTGGTCCACGTTGGTACCAATGACATAGGTAAGAAGGGGGATGAGGTCCTGAAGGCAGATTTTAGGGAGGTAGGAAGAAGATTAAAAAGCAGGACCTCAAAAGCATTATTTCTCAGGATTACTCCCAGTCCCACGTGTAAGTGAGCATAGGAATAGGAGAATTGAGCGATTGAACATGAGGCTGGAGATCTGGTGTAGGAGGGAGGGCATTAGATTTCTGAGACATTGAGACTGGTTCTGGGGCAGGTGGGGCCTGTACAAGATGGATGGGTTGCATCTTAGCAGGACTGGGATGAATATCCTCACAGGGAGATTTGCTAGTGCTGTTGGGGAGGGTTTAAACTAGACTGGTAGGGGGATGGGAACCTGAGTGGGAGCTCAGATTGGAGGGAAGCAAAACTGGTAACTTGTCAGGGGTGTGGGAACCAGGAGCAAGTATCAGGGAGGAATACCAAGGAGCACTGAATACTGTGGGAGATAGATAGCACTAGAGTAGGGAAGAGTAAGTTATTAGGTGGGGTCAGAGTAACAGAGAAAGTAATAAAGTCTGAATCAGGGTTAATGTGTATGTATATGAATGCATGGAGTGTGGTTGATAAGACTGCTGAAGTACAGGCACAGATTGCCATGTGGAAATATTATGTTGTGGCTATATCAGAGATCTGGCTCAAAGAAGGGCAGGACTGGGTGTTACATATTCCAGGATACAAGGTGTTCAGGAAAAATAGGAAAGGGAAATAAGGGGGAAGGGTGGCGGTATTGATTAAGGACAGCATTGCAGTGCTGGAGAAAAAGGATATCCCAGAGGGGTCAAGGACAGAATCTAGAGTTAAGGAACAAAACAGGTGTGCTAACATTGCTCGGTGTTGTCTATAGGTCACCAGCTAGGGGGAAGGATGTGGAGGAACAAATTTACAAGGAAATTACAGAGAGGTGCAAAAATTATAGGGTAGTTATAATGGGGGACTTTAATTATCTAAACATAGATTGGGATAATAGTCATGTAAAGGGCAGTGAGGGGCAAGAGTTCCTAGAGTATGTTCAGGAAATTTTTCAACAACAGCATGTTATTAGTCCAATGAGAAAGGAGGCACTGCTCGACCTGGTTCTTGGGAATGAGGTGGGCCAATTGGCTCAAGTATCAGAAGGAGAGTATTTAGGGGATAGTGATCATTGTATCATAAGGTTTAGGCTGACTGGAAAAGGACAAAAATTAAGGTCAGAATAACTAACTGGGGGAAGGCCAAGTTTAATGGGGTAAGAATGGAGCTGGGGTGAATAAATTGAAGTCAAAAGCTGGCAGGAAAACTGGTAGATGAACAATGGACTATCTTCAAAGAAAAGGTAGTTTGGGCACAGACAAGGCATGTTCCCTCGAAGGGGAAAAGGAGGGCAAACAAATCCAGAGCTCCCTAAATGACAAAAGAGGTAGAGATTAAGATAATGAACAAAAAGTGTGCTTATGACAGATGTCAGGTAGAAAATACAATTGAGAACCAGGCTGAATATAGAAGGTCCAGAGGGGAAGTGAAAAAGCAAATAAGAGAAGCAAAGAGAGAGCATGAGAAGAGACTGGCAGCTAGCATTAAAGGAAATTCCAAAGTTTTCTATAGGCATATAAATAATAGAAGGGTGGTAAAAGGAGGAGTGGAGCCGATTAGGGACCTGAAAGGGGATTTACACATGGAGGCAGAGGTATTAAATGAATACTTTGCATTTGTGTTTACGAAGGAAGAAGATGCAACCCAGGCAATGTTGAAAGAGGAGGTAAGACAGACACGAGAGGGGTTTAAAATTGATAAGGAGGACGTATTAGATAGGCTGTCTGTACTTACAGTGGATAAAGCACCAGGACCAGATGAGATGCATCCAAGGATACTGAGGGAAGTGAAGGTGGAAATCGCAGAGGCACTGGCCATAATTTTTCAGTCTTCCTTAGACTCGGAGGTGGTGTCAGAGGACTGGAGAATCGCAAACATTACACCCTTGTTCAAAAAAGGATGTAAAGATAAAACCAGCAATTACAGGCCAGTCAGTTTAACTTCGGTGGTGGGAAAACTTCAAGAAAAACTAATTCGGGACAAAATCAATAGTCACATGGACAAATGTGAGTTAATTAAGGAAAGCCAGCATGGATTTTCCCTAAGGGAAAATCATGTTTAACTAACATGCTGGAAATTTTTTGAGGTGGTAACAGCGAGGATTGATGAGGGCAATGCTGTTGGTGTGGTGTACATGGACTTTCAAAAGACATTTGATACAATGCCACAAACTTGTAGCTCATGGAATAAAAGGGATGGTAGCAACATGGATACGAAATTGGCTGAGTTACAGGAAACAAAGAGTAGTGGTTAATGGATGTTTTTTGGACTGGAGGAAGGTTTGTAGTGGAATTCCCCAGGGTCAGTGATGGGACCCTTGCTTTTCCTGATATATATGAATGACCTAGACCTTGGTGTACAGGGCACAATTTTAAAGTTTGCAAATGATACGAAACTTGGAAGAATTATGAACTGTTAGGAGGATAGTGTAGAACTTCAAGAGGACATAGACAAGTTGGTGGAATGGGCAGACAGCTGGCAGATGAAGTTCAATGCAGTGAAATGTGAAGTGATTCATTTTGGTAGGAAGAACATGGAGAGACAATATAGAATAAAGGGTACAATTCTAAAGGGGGTGCAAGAGCAGAGGGACCTAGGTATATATGTACATAAGTCATTGAAGGTGGCAGGACAGGTTGAGAGGGCGGTTAATAAAGTGTACGGTATCCTGGACTTTATTAATAGGGTCATAGAGTACAACAGCAAGGAAGTTATGTTGAACTTGTATAAGACACTAGCTCAGTCTCAGCTGGAGTATTGCGTCCAGTTCTGGGCGCTGCACTTTAGGAAAGAGATGAGGGCATTGGAGAGAGTACAGAACAGATTCACGAGAATGGTTCCAGGGCTGAGGAATTTCAGTTATGAAGATAGATTGGAAAAATTAGGATTGTTTTCCTTGGAGAAGAGAAGGCCGAGAGGTGATTTGATAGAGGTATTCAAAATCATGAGGGGTCTGGACAGAGTAGATAGAGAGAAACTGTTCCCACTTGTGAAAGGATCTAGAATGAAAGGGCACAGATTTAAAGTATTTGGTAAGAGAAGCAAAAGTGACATGAGGAAAAACTTTCTCATGCAGCGAATGGTTAAGGTCTAGAAGGCATTGCCTGATAACGTGGAGGAGGAAGCATTCAAAAGGGAATGAGACAGTTAGATGAAAAAGAAGAACGTGCAGGGTTATGGGAAGAAGGCCGGGGAATGGAACTGAGGGAATTGCTCTTTCAGAGAGCCAGTGCGGACACGACGGGCCAAATGGCCTCTTTCTGCATTGTAACGATTCTGTGATTCTGTGATCCTGTGATGTGACCATCAAGGCTGCCATCGACCAGGCAGCAACCTTCAACAACATGAAGGGCTTCCACTCCTGCCCAGGCACAGAATACAAGAGCAGGGAGGTTATGATGGAGCTGTATAAAACGCTAGTTAGGCCACAGCTGGAGTACTGTGTACAGTTCTGGGCACCACACTATAGGAAGGATGTGATTGCACTGGAGAGGGTGCAGAGGAGATTCACCAGGATGTTGCCTGGGCTGGAGCATTTCAGCTATGAAGAGAGACTGAAAAGGCTAGGGTTGTATTCCTTAGAACAGAGGAGGCTGAAGGGGGACATGATTGAGGTATACAAAATTATGAGGGGCATTGATAGGTTAGATAGGAAGAAACTTTTTCCCTTGGTGGAGGGGTCAATAACCAGGGGGCATAGATTTAAGGTAAGGGGCAGAAGGTTTAGAGGGGATTGAAGGAAAAACTTTTTCACCCAGAGGTTGGTTGGAATCTGGAACGCACTGCCTGAAGGTGTGGTAGAGGCAGGAACCCTCACAACATTTAATAAGTATTTAGATGAGCACTTGAAATGCCATAGCATACAAGGCTACGGGCCAAGTGCTGGAAAATGGGATTAGAATAATTAGGTGCTTGATGGCCGGCACAGACACGAATGGGCCGAAGGGCCTGTTTCTGTGCTGTATAACTCTATGACTCTATGACACTCACTCAACGTAGAACAGGTATGCGACCACTGCAAATGGTTCATTCAGGTCTGTGTAACATTCCTGGGAAGCAACCTTGATGTCTACATACTAAGCCAGTCCCAGGTGCCAGATCTTTTGAGGCCCCCTGCTTGCCTTCATGGATGGATATTTCCTGATAAGGGCTACCCACTGAAGACATGGTTACTGAGGAACCCAAGCACTGATGCAGAGGTGTGATACAACACCTGTCACGGGACAACTCAAGCGACCAGAGAGGCTGTTGGACTTCTGAAGGTGCGGTTCAGATGCCTAGGTCGATTTGCTGGAGCCCACGCAGTATGCCCCACCAAGGGTCTCATGATTTGTGGCGTGCTGTGCTCTGTACAACCTGGTGCTACAGAAGGGAGAGGCTTTGAGTAATGAGGATATTGTGGGCCACTATGTCTCCTCTGGCGATGAGGTTATGGAGGAAGATGCTGACCAGGGGGTGCATGATGAAGAACCACAGGGAACATGCGCAAGGTGCAATGAGATACTAGCAAGGGAGGCTCACGACACACTAATACAGCAATGCTTCAGATGATCCTTAATGACAGATCCATGTGATTCTATGAAGCTACAGCCATTTGCAGCCCTTTTGCCAATTCTTTCATTGCCCTTACCATTAACCTGCACCCATTTAGACATAAGACTGCGACATGGGGAAAGCATTGACCTCACATAGTGTGGTCCTTCCCATCACACCCTTTGAGGGAGCCAAGGTACTGCTGAAGGCCCAGCAGCCCGGATGAAATGGAAGGATTCCTCTTGCCTTGCATTTATTGGAGAACAAAAAGATTGCAAGGCAGCATACATTAACAACATCAAACCCATGAACCCAAATGCAGCTAGGTGCTCTTCTTAAATCTCTTACATGTGCCCCCACATATTGCTCCCCCTGCACTGTCAGCTAAGGTGGAGGCAGGCTGCTGACTTTGCTGTCCTGTGGCTTTCAATGACCTTGACGTTCTTCCTCTGGCTGCCCGAGGCCTGGGGGCTCCTGGCATATTGAGGGCCTCCTGCACAAGTTTAGGAGTTTCTCTGTCATCATGGCTACGTGACGCACTGGTGTCACTGATTGATTGGTTGAGGAGCCACTGTCCACACCAGGGGAATCCTGAAATCCTGAGAGGAGCCCCCAGATGCATCAGGCTGGTGCTTCTCTACTCTTTCAGGGTACACTTGTCCCTCCCTACTCACCTGAGGAGTCCGAGAACTGGCAGTGAGTCCAGTTGCCTTCCCCCGCACCCTGCACCCCACCCCCCGGCCCAGCCATTGCTCCACAAAACTCATGGAGGTGGTGAGGACATGCAGGTCCGCGGGTATCTCCGCATCCATTGAATGGTCTGCTGGAGATGAGTGTTGCCAATCTTTCGATGGAGGAAGCCAAGTGTGCACATGCCAGAGACATGGATGAACCCCTCCATTGTCAGTGCTAGGTTGCGCATAGTCTCTGGAAGTTCTGCCAGATGTTCCCACACCTCATTCTGCTGTTCCAGAATCTGCCGCCTTGTTAATGACTCCAGAGGCACATCACCAGCCTGAGGCTCAGCATCGTATTGGCCTTCCAATGTCCTCCGAGTGTCAGTGGCCTCGACTGTCACAGTTTCCACAGACTCACCCGAGCAGCTGATGGTGTGCTCACCAGTTTGTGACCCCAGATCTATGCGTGAACAGATACCTACCGATGTGAGAGTATCTGCGCTGGTGGAGGGTGCGGGAGAATGATATGATGGTGCACCCCTTGAGATCCCCTCCTCCTCCTCAGAACTGAACGGCTGACCCCTGGTCACTGCAGCTATCTGCTCTTGTCATTGGCCTGCATGAGAGAGAAGATTAATTACAGGGTAACGCACATTCCATCACACCCTTCAGACTTTTCCAACTGTGGAGCTCCACATGACCAGTGGTGGGCACATAATCTCTATGCCTTGCGTTTTACAGAGGCTCTCCAGTACCCATCAATTAGGCCACTCACTCTCTCAGGGCTCCACTCCTGGCTCACCATTTGCTATGGATTGACCCTCATGATGACCTCTGGGCCCTAGAGCTTCTTCCTCCTCCATTGGTCAGGGATGCCGCTGCCCATCTTGGCCCTTTCTTTTGCATTGTAGGCAGTCTTCTCCTGAAAGCACAGAAATGTCTATTGTTACTGGCCCGACAAAGGCACACACAATGCCGTGCTGATGGCAACCTGGCTGTCCATGATGCTGCTTCCTACATGCAGCCATTCCCGTAGCAGCAGTGCAGGAGGCGGCACTGAGTGATTGGGGCCCTTCACAGAGAGGCTAACATGCCAGTGACTGGCTGGGTATGCCCTTTCTACCAATCTCACATTCACGCCTAGTCACTTGTAAGGCTGTAGGATAAGCAATGTGTAGTACATTCACCTGGGTGGAATGCATAAGGTCAATAAGGCTAGAGCAGCAATGCAGCCAGCTTCGAGAGACAACCCCAGGGCTACTGACCTCCTCTGAATTATCCATCCAGTCATGACATCTGCCGGGCTAGTCCCCTCCTTCCAACCTCACAACATTTAATAAGTATTTAGATGAGCACTTGAAATGCCATAGCATACAAGGCTACGGGCCAAGTGCTGGAAAATGGGATTAGAATAATTAGGTGCTTGATGGCCGGCACAGACACGAATGGGCCGAAGGGCCTGTTTCTGTGCTGTATAACTCTATGACTCTATGACACTCACTCAACGTAGAACAGGTATGCGACCACTGCAAATGGTTCATTCAGGTCTGTGTAACATTCCTGGGAAGCAACCTTGATGTCTACATACTAAGCCAGTCCCAGGTGCCAGATCTTTTGAGGCCCCCTGCTTGCCTTCATGGATGGATATTTCCTGATAAGGGCTACCCACTGAAGACATGGTTACTGAGGAACCCAAGCACTGATGCAGAGGTGTGATACAACACCTGTCACGGGACAACTCAAGCGACCAGAGAGGCTGTTGGACTTCTGAAGGTGCGGTTCAGATGCCTAGGTCGATTTGCTGGAGCCCACGCAGTATGCCCCACCAAGGGTCTCATGATTTGTGGCGTGCTGTGCTCTGTACAACCTGGTGCTACAGAAGGGAGAGGCTTTGAGTAATGAGGATATTGTGGGCCACTATGTCTCCTCTGGCGATGAGATTATGGAGGAAGATGCTGACCAGGGGGTGCTTGATGAAGAACCACAGGGAACATGCGCAAGGTGCAATGAGATACTAGCAAGGGAGGCTCACGACACACTAATACAGCAATGCTTCAGATGATCCTTAATGACAGATCCATGTGATTCTATGAAGCTACAGCCATTTGCAGCCCTTTTGCCAATTCTTTCATTGCCCTTACCATTAACCTGCACCCATTTAGACATAAGACTGCGACATGGGGAAAGCATTGACCTCACATAGTGTGGTCCTTCCCATCACACCCTTTGAGGGAGCCAAGGTACTGCTGAAGGCCCAGCAGCCCGGATGAAATGGAAGGATTCCTCTTGCCTTGCAGTTATTGGAGAACAAAAAGATTGCAAGGCAGCATACATTAACAACATCAAACCAATGAACCCAAATGCAGCTAGGTGCTCTTCTTAAATCTCTTACATGTGCCCCCACATATTGCTCCCCCTGCACTGTCAGCTAAGGTGGAGGCAGGCTGCTGACTTTGCTGTCCTGTGGCTTTCAATGACCTTGACGTTCTTCCTCTGGCTGCCCGAGGCCTGGGGGCTCCTGGCATATTGAGGGCCTCCTGCACAAGTTTAGGAGTTTCTCTGTCATCATGGCTATGTGACGCACTGGTGTCACTGATTGATTGGTTGAGGAGCCACTGTCCACACCAGGGGAATCCTGAAATCCTGAGAGGAGCCCCCAGATGCATCAGGCTGGTGCTTCTCTACTCTTTCAGGGTACACTTGTCCCTCCCTACTCACCTGAGGAGTCCGAGAACTGGCAGTGAGTCCAGTTGCCTTCCCCCGCACCCTGCACCCCACCCCCCGGCCCAGCCATTGCTCCACAAAACTCATGGAGGTGGTGAGGACATGCAGGTCTGCGGGTATCTCCGCATCCATTGAATGGTCTGCTGGAGATGAGTGTTGCCAATCTTTCGATGGAGGAAGCCAAGTGTGCACATGCCAGAGACATGGATGAACCCCTCCATTGTCAGTGCTAGGTTGCGCATAGTCTCTGGAAGTTCTGCCAGATGTTCCCACACCTCATTCTGCTGTTCCAGAATCTGCCGCCTTGTTAATGACTCCAGAGGCACATCACCAGCCTGAGGCTCAGCATCGTATTGGCCTTCCAATGTCCTCCGAGTGTCAGTGGCCTCGACTGTCACAGTTTCCACAGACTCACCCGAGCAGCTGATGGTGTGCTCACCAGTTTGTGACCCCAGATCTATGCGTGAACAGATACCTACCGATGTGAGAGTATCTGCGCTGGTGGAGGGTGCGGGAGAATGATATGATGGTGCACCCCTTGAGATCCCCTCCTCCTCCTCAGAACTGAACGGCTGACCCCTGGTCACTGCAGCTATCTGCTCTTGTCATTGGCCTGCATGAGAGAGAAGATTAATTACAGGGTAACGCACATTCCATCACACCCTTCAGACTTTTCCAACTGTGGAGCTCCACATGACCAGTGGTGGGCACATAATCTCTATGCCTTGCGTTTTACAGAGGCTCTCCAGTACCCATCAATTAGGCCACTCACTCTCTCAGGGCTCCACTCCTGGCTCACCATTTGCTATGGATTGACCCTCATGATGACCTCTGGGCCCTAGAGCTTCTTCCTCCTCCATTGGTCAGGGATGCCGCTGCCCATCTTGGCCCTTTCTTTTGCATTGTAGGCAGTCTTCTCCTGAAAGCACAGAAATGTCTATTGTTACTGGCCCGACAAAGGCACACACAATGCCGTGCTGATGGCAACCTGGCTGTCCATGATGCTGCTTCCTACATGCAGCCATTCCCGTAGCAGCAGTGCAGGAGGCAGCACTGAGTGATTGGGGCCCTTCACAGAGAGGCTAACATGCCAGTGACTGGCTGGGTATGCCCTTTCTACCAATCTCACATTCACGCCTAGTCACTTGTAAGGCTGTAGGATAAGCAATGTGTAGTACATTCACCTGGGTGGAATGCATAAGGTCAATAAGGCTAGAGCAGCAATGCAGCCAGCTTCGAGAGACAACCCCAGGGCTACTGACCTCCTCTGAATTATCCATCCAGTCATGACATCTGCCGGGCTAGTCCCCTCCTTCCAACCTGGGGTAAGAGGACCTCCCTCGCTGCCTGAGCAGCCTGGAGGAGCACCTGAATCATGAGGCCACCCTAGATCGTCCTTCAGCCATTTTTTGTGCTGCCACCTTCTTCAGGGCTTCACTGTGCTGTCTTTGTAGGTGGATGGAATTATCAGATTGCTGACAGCCCTTTAAATATGGTGCCAGCACTTCGAGCAGCGTAATCACAGTAAACCCTCCACCCGAGCAGCAGCGGCTCCTGCTTCCAGTCCTGGTGGCGGGACCTTGGGGCTTGCCACAAAATTCAGCCCCAATTCTCGGCTCCCAATTCAGTACAGTACAGAGGGAAGGCTACATTGTCAGAAATGCCATCTTTCAGATGAAATGTTAAAGTGAGGGCCCATCTGCCTATCATCCCATACCATAATTTAAAAAGTAGCAGGGGAGATTTCCCAGTGCCTTGACCAGCATTTAGCCATCAACTAATACCGTTTTACTGGTCATTTAGCTCATTGCTGCTTTTGGGACTTGATTATGTGCAAATTAGCTCCTGTGTTTACCTTCATCACAGTATTTAGACTCTTAAAAATAATTAATTAGCTACAACCTAAGGGATGCCTTGAGGATCAGACCCTTGCAATTGGATGCCCCTCATCATCCTCGCAAATTAGTCAAACCTCCGTCCGCTTAACAATTGAACCCAACCTGTGACCCGCCCTGCAAACTCTCCAACCCCCAACCAATTTCCAGACCCACCCACCTCAATGTTCAACCTGCTTTCCTCCTTCTTCTCTGCTCCCCAGCTGATGCCACAGGCCTACCCGCACAACAAGCATCCAGCCTCTGAATCTGTCTAGCTACAGCTAGGAAACAGAATCCAAAAATGTTCATCAGACCCTGACATGAAGCTCATTAGGACCTCCAGTAAGCCTATACTTCCAGGTTTCCCAGCCATAAAACCTCCACCCCACCCCCATCCCACCACTTCCCTTGGGACTGTAGTGCCTTAGACATGTTGGCCCAGTACCACTTTCTTCTATCAACCATATCTTTCACTACCTGTATTATCATTTCTCATTTGATGCCAAGTTATATGAGGTCTTTCAATGCAATTTTGACAGGTTATTCAGGCTTTCTACACTTCCCTCTTCCATTCAGCGGCCAATTCAGAGTTAATATGACTATCTGGGATCTTGCATACTAAGCACATGACCCAGCTACCTGAAGTGCTTTTACTTTTCTAGTTGGTTTATTAACAGTCACTTTGTTCTTTCTCTGATTATGTTGTCATTACTTTATCTGTTCAGCTGATCCAGAGTATCTTGCAAAAAGCATTTGATGTCAAAACTGCCAAGCTCCTTCTTTGTAGCCTGTGCCAACACCAGGTTTCAGTGCCCTACAGCAGGGCAGATAAGACATTGGCTATTGTAAAGTCAAATCTTTGTTTTAAGGGATAGTTTAGTAATTCTCAAGATGCTATCCAGTTTACTAAAAGCACTTACTGCTTTACCAACTGTAGCTGATAACTCTCTTCCAATGTTAACATTACTGTACATTGTACCAAATAAATGAAGCAGTCTATGTTCTGTTTTGTCTCTCCTCTGAGTTTGATCTTAGCATTGATAATATACACTAAGGTTCCAACTTTCATGGTCTTTGTTTCCTTCTGCATGATCTATAGTCCAAATGGTGACATGTTTTCTTTGCATTGCTTTTTCTGTTTCTGCTGTTAGTGCTGCTTTACCTCCAAGATCTAGGAGGTCAATTTTAATCCTGCCAGCTGGAAGGCAACTGCTCCCTTCTTTAAATATGAAGATCAGGCTCCACTGACTTCAGCGAGGCCCACTTGTAATTTTAACGAAGGCCTGCGTGAGGGAAGATGTGGTGTTTTTCCCAGCAGGGCAACCTATTAGCAAGTGCACAGAGGGCCAGAAGAGGCCCAGAAAGGTTTGTGTTTTTTTTTGTTGCAGGTTCCTTTGTCGGTCAAGAGGGCCAGATGCAGGCCTTCAGATCCAACAAGAAAACCTTAGCCCTCCACTGTCCTGACAACGATGCTCCGACCACCATTCTCACCAACACTTCCCCCACCCACCCTCCCCCCCAAACGTGCCTGAGTTCCTTAGGGTCGCCGGAGCAACTTCCTGCCCCCCAAAGTCTAGCTCCCACCCACCTGCCAGCAACTGCTTCTTGCTGGGTTTCGGTGGGAGACAAGGGCCTTTGCAGATATCTCTCTGGGCCCACACTGTGATGGGACAGTTGGTTTGTCACTCACCTGAGCCCCTCTTCGCATGCCTCCTGGCCATGAGTCCAAAATTCAAGTGTTTGCAGTCTCCGTCCAAGTCAATTGTTCCCTTTACTCATGCACACTATTATGCCCCCAATGATAGTATAAATAGCATCCCTACTGGACAAGTCTTTAAACCAGCCTGTTTCTCTGTCCTCCACTTCAACACAATATTCAATTCTATCAGAGATCCTAATAATGCTCAAGCATTTCTCAGGAGATCTGAAATAATAAAAAAAAATGCCACTAACTTTCTATGATAACAAAGATAACTTAGTGAAATCATTGAAATTAATGGCGCAGTGGTTAGCACCACAGCCTCACAGCTCCAGGGACCCGGGTTCGATTCTGGGTACTGCCTGTGCGGAGTTTGCAAGTTCTCCCTGTGACTGCGTGGGTTTCCGCCAGGTGCTCCAGTTTCCTCCCACAGCCAAATACTTGCAGGTGATAGATAAATTGGCCATTGTAATTTGCCCCTAGTGTAGGTAGGTGGTAGGGAATATGGGATTACTGTAGGGTTAGTATAAATGGGTGGTTGTTGGTTGGCACAGACTCGGTGGGCCGAAGGGCCTGTTTCAGTGCTGTATCTCTAAATAAATAAATGATAAACCTGATATCCATAAAATATTCCTTGATGACATTGTTGTTTGTCGAAACCCAGCTTGTTCTACACACTTTTTGTCTACAGCCTTACTAATTCTATACAGCAGCAGGGTGTTAAATGAGTAGTAAAGTCATCTCACACCATTGTTGCAGTCTCATAGATCTCCTTTTGTTTGGTAGTTTTAGTCTGGTCCTCGCAACTCTTTTTATTTGACAGCACCACATTTGATAGGTGCATTGTCTTTTCTCTTCATTACGACACAACTATTCTTGATTATATCTACTATTATTTTAATGACCTCCGCCCAGTAGAAATTAATACATGCTAATTAGGGGTCCTATGACAGACACAGGATCTCAATGTCATTTTGATGACGTATTGAGTGGAGTGACTGCGGCAGGCTTGCTACGTAGTAAAGCCTCTCTGGGAAGAAGCAGATACCTCGAAACGTTGTTTTATACTATGCAGGAGACCAGACCCCACAGGAAATTCTGGGCCTCTGCTACCCTGATCTCTCACTGCACCCCACCCTCACAGCAATCTGCAAGCACCCATCTCACCATTTACCTGAGTACCAGGATCATCAGTTGAAGGAAACAGGCTAGCTGCCTCTTTATGTCCATTCAGACGGGTAGTGGTTAGCAGCAGCATTTCTCCTGTAGCTGGCGAAGGGAGAACAGCATGTCAATGGTGGATCTTTCTGCTCGTAAGCCACACTGTGCCTCAGGGTAGACATGCTCAGCCAGCATCTGGAGTCCTCAGTACCTTGCTCTACAGCAGCGAGGCCTGGACAACGTATGTCAGCCAAGAACGACGTCTCAACTCATTCCATCTTCGCTGCCTCCAGAGAATCCTTGGCACCAGGTGGCAGGACCA
This sequence comes from Heterodontus francisci, assembly GCF_036365525.1. Lineage (NCBI taxonomy): Eukaryota > Metazoa > Chordata > Chondrichthyes > Heterodontiformes > Heterodontidae > Heterodontus > Heterodontus francisci. The sequence goes on from NC_090389.1 coordinate 63,388,943, forward strand.
TATCTCCAACGCAGAAGTCCTCGAGGCGGCCAACATCCCCAGCATATACATCCCACTGAGCCAGCGGCGCTTGAGATGGCTTGGCCATGTGAGCTGCATGGAAGATGGCAGGATCCCCAAGGACACATTGTACAGCGAGCTCGTCACTGGTATCAGACCCACCGGCCGTCCATGTCTCCGCTTTAAAAACGTCAGCAAATGTGACATGAAGTCCTGTGACATTGACCACAAGTCGTGGGAGTCAGTTGCCAGTGATCGCCAGAGCTGGTGGACAGCCATAAAGGCGAGTTGAAAAGACTTAGCAGTTGGCAGGAAAAAAGACAGAAGCGCAAGGAGAGAGCCAACTGTGTAACAGCCCCGACAACTAATTTTCTCTGCAGCACCCGTGGAAGAGTCTGTCACTCTAGAATTGGCCTTTATAGCCACTCCAGGCGCTGCATCACAAACCACTGACCACCTCTAGGCGTTTACCCATTGTCTCTCGAGACAAGGAGGCCAAAGAAGAAGAAGAAGTGGTTGGCAGGACGTAAGGGCTGTTAATATTGGCTGGACCTTCCACGAAGATTCGTGGATTGGTGGCTTCCTACCCATGAGCTAAAATTTCCCCCTACTATGCCAACTCCCAGTCATCAGCTTGTAGTCAAAGTGAATCAATTGTAGCCTTTTACAGGCTTGCCTTGATTTCTGTCCCCTTGTTCAAAACTTAGTTGTTTTGTTGTGAAACAGAAAGTGCCGGAAATACTCGGCAGGTCTGGCAGCATCTGTGTGGAAAGAAACAGAGTTAACGTTTCAGATCTTTTACCCTTCAAAGGGTCACAGACCTGAAAACGGAAACCTGAAACTCAGTTTCTCTCCATACAGATGCTACCAGACCTGCTGAGTATTTCCAGCATTTTCTGTTCTCATTTCAGAGTTTCCAGCATCCGCAGTATTTTGCTCTTATTTTAGTTGTTTTGTTGACGGTTTTGGAATTTCCCCATTGCCTGCATTTAGTTTGGCTTCTTCAGCTTCATTACCCAATTATTTTTAGATTTTTTAAATTAATTAATTTAATTATCTAAAATTATTAATTTAATTAAATATTAATTATAGATTTGTAGGACTGGATGTTTAGGCCCGATGGATCAAATATGGAGGTGGGCGTAAATTGGCGCCGCTGGCTGGCGTGCCAGTTTGCTGGCATCACCCCGCCACTGGATCCATTTTCTGGAGGTGGGCTGGGGGGATGGGAGCAGGACTATCTGCCCGCAAGTGGCGGGTGGTCAATTAATGCTCTTTAAAGGCCTATTAAGACCTAATGTCAGAGGCCAACTGGAATTTTCCACAATGGTGGCCCAGCTGGTCAATCTATTTTTTATTTAAAACTTTAAAATATAGTAGAGAGGGCCCCTCTATCTTGAGGTGCCCTCTCTCTCTTACCTGAAAAAGCAGCCTTCTGTTTCTTTGGTGCTGGAGGACCTCCTATTGGTCCTATAGCTTAATGAGCCCACCTGCCATTCTTAGTTAGACAGTGAGCCCACCCTTTGGCCACTAATTGGTCAATTCAAGGATAATGACAGCTGAGTGACTTGATCACGTTGCAACAGGAAGGCGACGGAACCTCCACCCGTTGCCTCTCGTTGCAATTCCATGGTCCCCCCCACCCCACCTCCTAGCCTGTCTCTGGGGGGTCATGATCAAGTCGGGAGAGGAAAGGCTGCAGATGGCCTTCCCATCCAGAGGCCAATTGAGACGCTTCACTGGCCAATCACTAGCCACTTAAGGGCCTCTTCCCACCACCGCTGGAATTAAGCCAGCAGTGGGGGCCTCCCCCATGCTATGTCATCTAGTGAAATGAGGTGACCTCCCTGCAGGCTTGGAAGTGGGGGGCCTCCTCTGTGGGCAATCTATGGTCCACGGAGGGCCTCGGCAGCAAACAACCCACCTCCCCTAACACTTCTCCCCTCGCATTCATCACCCACCCTTCCCCTCCCATCACCAGGGCCTGCTGGGCTGGCCCCTGCAACCCTGCCTCACTTACATTCTCTCTGGGTCTCCAGCACTGGGCCTACTCCCAGACCTCCTGTAGTACTGGCAGTGGCCACCATTCCCAGTGCTGTTGCTGATCCTACTGAACTGGCAGCCCTCTGATTGGCCGGTACTCTTGGAGGCAGGATTCCCATCTTTAAAGAGACAGGGATCCTGGTGTCGGGCACTTAAGTGCCTGTGCACTATAAAATCGTGCTGCGGGGTACTGAAAGGCCGAGGCAGGGTTCCCACTGCCTTTTTTGTCCCGGCGCCAGATTTCTAAATCTAGTCCAGCAAGGGCTTCCAACCCTCTTTTTAAAAATTCTTTCACCGGATGCGAGCATCACTGGCAAGGCTAGCATTTGTTGCCCATCCCCAATTGCCTTGATAACTGAGTGGCTTGATAGGACATTTCAGAGGGCAGTTAAGAGTCAACCACATTGCTGTGGGTCTGGAGTCACATGTAGACCAGACCAAGTAAGGACAACAGATTTCCTTCCCTAAAGGAAATTAGTGAACTAGATCGGTCTTTACAACAATCGCTGATAGTTTCATGGCACCATTACTAAGACTAGTTTTCAATTACAGATCTTTATTAATTAAGTGAATTTAAACTCCACCAGTTGTCATGGTAGGATCTGAACCTGTGTCCCCAGGGCATTAGCCTGAGCCTCTGGATTACTAGCTCAGTGACATTACCACTACACCACAGTCACCATTTGACCCTGATGTGGAGTCCCGAAGCCCATGAGGAAAATCCTGCCGCTAACTTCTAGTTTATACCATTCCCTTAGCTTAGGGAGCAAAAATAACGTTTCGCTCACCAACCTGCTGCTCTGTGATGTCACCAGTTCCGCGAGTTATATACCCCAGCCAAATGGAAAATCTCATGCTTTTTGAAGCCAGATGTAGTTATCCAGGTTCCTTATCTTTTGTCCTTGTCTTATCTTAGTCTTTTTTCAGTCTGTTTTAAGGTATTTTTGTTTTCATTTGTGCACTAACTTGTACTAAGCGCTAAAACACTGATCAAAGTTTTAATTATTTCCTGCCTCAAGCTTAGACAAACCACTACAAGTGTTAAAGGCAAAAGGAGTACCTCCTTCCTCCTCTGCACTGAATCCTTACTCTCACCAAGTTCTCAACTACCCACTCCATTTACGAACCATTCAGTTACCGTGGTAATCCGTGGTTATGTTCTGTGCTACAGCTCCAGGTTGATGGAAGCAGATTCAATAGTAACTTTCAAAAGGGAATTGGATAAATAATTAAAGGGAAAAAAATTACAGGGCTCGGGGGAGAGAGCCAGGAAGTGGGACAAATTGGATTAGCTCTTTCAAAGAACCAGCACAGGCTTGATGGGCTGAGTGGCCTCCTTCTGTGCTATATCATTCTGTGATTCTATGATCTAATTTCCTTCATCATTCTGATACTTTTCTGACTGCCTCTTCCTGATTAATAGTCATTTTCTATATGTTTTCTTCTTTCTGGATGCTGGTATCTTTCAGTCTCCAATTTTTACTTTCTTCCTCTCTTTTAGTAAATTCCATGGACAATTATGGACTTTTCTTTCTTGTCCTTTTCTGCATTTTTTGGCAGCATGATCCAATTTGCATTTATATCTTCAATATTCCTAAGTTCAAATCAGTGCTTGAAAGTGGTTCAGTATTTCCACTGCAAAACTGCTGTTCAATTCTGGGTCTTTTGGTCTTTGTACAGAGATGGTATCAGGTCTAATTTAACATTTATACATGAATTGATAAAATTCTTGTGGTTTGCCTTTAAGAACTTAACAAGAAATTCTTTGGATCATTTATATGGACAGGTCAGAGGCTGGTAATTCTGTGTTGAGTAACTCACCTCCAGACTCCTCAATGTCTGCCCACCATCTACAAGGCACAAGTCAGGAATGTGATGGAATACTCTCCACTTGCCTGGATGGGTGCAGCTCCAACAACACTCAAGAAGTTCGACACCATCCAGGACAAAGCAGCCCGCTTGATTGGCACACCATCCACAAACATTCACTTCCTTCACCGACGCACAGTGGCAGCAGTGTGTACCATCTACAAGATGCACTGCAGCAACGATCCAAGACTCCTTTGACAGCACCTTCCAAACCCAGAACCTCTACTACCTAGAAGGACAAGGACAGCAGATGCATGGGAACACTATCACCTGCAAGTTCCCCTCCAAGCCACACACTGTCCTGACTTGGAACTAAATTACTGTTCCTTCACTGTCACTGGGTCAAAATCCTGGAACTCCTTTCCGAACAGCACTGTAGGTATACTACACACCAAGGACTGCAGCAGTTCAAGAAGGCAGCTCATGACCACCTTGCTCAAGGGCAATTAGGGATGGGTAATAAATGCTGGGCTAGCCAGCGACATCCACATCCCATGAATGAATAACTAAAAAATATTTAGTGTGTAAGTATCAATAGAAATGGAACAAACATGCGGTACTACTTTCTCTTGGTCTTGCTTTCCGATAGATTGGCATTAACTTTTTCATTATAATTAACATGCAGCCAAATTTAGCTTAGTGTACAATTGAATCACTATTTTGCCACCTAGTGGTCAAAGCATGTTCAAATCCCAGCTGCCCTAAATCATCCACCTGGAAATTTCACAGAGATTCTCCTAATCCCCCAATGTAACTTCAGCAGAAGATCAGTGTAAACCTTTGGGAAACAGCCTAAATGGCTTTTCAGACTGTTTCTGCAGGCTTCTGCCAACTTTTTGCTGAAGTTACGGTGGAAGACCTGCTGAACTCTGCAGAAGTTCCATCCTGTGATGCTGTTAATGCTATTTGTTTTCCCCAAAACATCACTTAAGCCAAAATAACTTCAATTTAAAAAAAAGGAGTACATATAAATAGCTAAACTTGAAGGTATCCTTGTTAACACCCAGTAGTAATTATTTCCTGACGATGTGCTTGTCAGACTGGGAACTGGAACAAGCATTACATATTTCAGGTGACATATAGTAAGGTACAGCCTAAAAAAAAATTAATACTTCATCAGTTATTCTGTTATGGAATAACTAGGATACTGCATTGTTTGTCACTGTCCACCTCTATGTATCTTTACATAGTAGTAACCAGCTTTGTAATGTATGAAGCTAACTACAGTTTGAAAGATAGAGGTTGCTACCAGATCGATATAGTATGTGGCATCAGCACATTAAGTTCTTAAGACGCTGTACATTAAAGCCCCAGTGTGCCGTTTAGGATATGAAATGAAAAACATGAGATCAAGGCCTGCAGCTTTGCCACATGACTAATTTTTAATTATAGCAATTAATGTAGAGACACAGAGCAGAAACCTGATTAAGAGAAAATTGAGCACTGGGAGTGACCTGTATAAACAGATTATAGATAGAGCGACTGGTACAGGTGTGACAGCTATGACACTAGTGTGTGTTAAAGTTTCTCAAGTTTTGTGATTGTCAGTGACTTGCATGTTATATCATGCACAACATTCCATGCATTTGATATTACCATATTTGGATGCTGCCTTAACTCACTAAGTCTATGCTCTCAGCATGCAAAAGTTTCAACTGATGGTTTAAGGATTACAATATCAAAAAGTGCTATTGAAGTTATTAACATGGAATGATCAATACACGTACCTGCATAACAGTGCTATCTATCCAAAAATAAACAGATCAAACTCTTCTGACAAAGAATCTCCACCTGAACATTAACCTTATCCATTTATCCATTTCTACCACATTTTTCTCATTTTAGATTCCTGACGTGTGTTGTTCCATTTTTGTTTGATAGTAAAGAGTTCCCTTCAACATCGTTAGCAACTGTAATGATCACCTGCATAACATGCTGGCACTTTTTGTTGACAAATCAGTCAATAAGTAATACTCAGAAGGTGCTTTTATATTATGCAAGACCCGTGATAGAGTTGGCAGTTTCCTGATGCAAGGGGTTGGGCACAGTCGGCTGCAACCCGATGGCAAGTCTGCTGTGTTTTGCTCAGACATGTAGCTGGCAAGATCTGATATTTTTACTGGGTCTTTCCTGATAACTGGCCTGAATGAATCTGGTAAGTTTACCTTCTGGTTGCAGGTATCTGACTGAGACTCATGAGTCAGGAACTGGTTACACTCACATGGCTCTTGCATCTACAAAAGCAGCAAAAGTGGTCGTTTGCGTGCTGTATGTAGCATCTGACTACATTGTTACAGACGTTCAATGAACCAGCTGAGCAGCAAATTGTATTCCGTATCTACAGTGCATCCCTAGCCAATGAGTCTGATCTCTTTTTGAAATCACAATCCTGAATTTGTATTTGATAAAAGGTCCAAACCCAAAATGCCAGCTTCTAATTTCTCCTCAGATGTGGCCTGATCCACTGAGTGTTTTAGCAGTTTATGTTTTTGCTCCTTAAATTAGTTTTAATGCAATTAAAGAAAAAGTACTTCATGTTGTATCTTGTGCCTTTGTGTTGTCTCCTCCCAAATCCGTTCCCATCTTTCCTGGAACTCCATGTTTGAATCCCTCCAATCAGGTTTCCGCCTCTGCCGCAGTACTGAAATAGCTCTTATCAATCACAAATGACATCCTATGTGAGTGTAACAAAAATAAACTAATCCTCCTTGTCCTTCTCAACCTGTCTGCAGCCTTTGACACAGTTGAACACACCATCCTCCTCCAACACTTCTCCACTGGGTGGGACTGCACTCGCCTGGTTCCATTCTTATCTATCTAATCACAGCCAGAGAATCACCTTCAATGGCTTCTCTTCCCACTCCTACACTGTTTCCTCTGGTGTCTATTCTTGGACCCCTCCTATTTCTCATTTACATGCTGCCCCTTGGCGACATAATCCGAAAGTACAGCATCAGTTTCCACAAGTTCGCTGACGACACCCAGCTCTACCTCACCATCACCTCCCTCAACCTCTTTACTGTCTCTAAATTGTCAGACCGCAAGTCCAGAATCCAGTATTGGATGAGCAGCAATTTTCCAACTATTGGGAAGACTGAAGCCATTGTCTTTGGCCCCCACCATAAACTGCATTCCCTAGCCATCAACTCCATCCCTCTCCCTGGCAACTGTCCGGGGGTTAACTAGACTGCTCACCAACTTGGTGTCATAGTTGACTCCAAGCTAAACTTCCAACCACTTAGCTGCACCAACACTATTCCAGTCACTATTTCCACCTCCGTAACATTGCCTGACTCTGCCACTGCCTCAGTTCATCTGTTGCTGAAATCCTCATCCATGCCTTTGTTATCTCTAAACTTGTCTATTCCAATGCATTGCTGCCCAGCCTCCCATGTTCTACCCTTCATAAACTTGAGGTCATCCAAAACTCTGCTGCTCATGTCCTTGCTCGCACCAAGTCCTGTTCAGCCATCAACCATGTGCTCATTTTCCAACATTGGCTCCCAGTTAAGTAATACCTCAATTTTAAAATTTGCATCCTTGTTTTCAAATCTCTCCATGGCCTTGCCCTCCCTATCTCTGTAATCTCCTTCAGCCCAATAACCCTCTGAGATATCTGCGCTCATCTAATTCTGGGCTCTTGGGCATCTCACTTTTAATTGCTCCACTATTAGTGGCCATGCCTTCATCTGCCAAGGCCCTAAATTCTGGAATTTCCTCCCTAAACCTCTCCACCTCTCTACCTCTCTTTCTTCCTCTTTGATGATGAGCTCTTTGCACTTATTGTTGGAGGTGAGGATGACGGAGACAAGGAAGATGGGTTTAAGAAGACAGTTTGCAGTTGAGAAATGAAGCCAGTGGTTATCTTTACATTCCAGGATGATCCTGGAATATTGAGCAGTTTTAGCTGATAAGAGCAGAATCCCGTAGTGTTTTATGTGGTCTAACCAGATCTGACAGTGATTGGCTAAACCAGTTGTCCAACATATCCTTTCAAGTCTTGGTCCCTTGGACATGAGGGAGTGGAGATGAGGGCAGTGCCGGGGGAACAGCCAGGGTGAGAAAGAATTATAGTTTGATTGGGAATTAGAGTATCAAAGGTGGAGATGAGGGTGTGATTGAGCAAATCAGTAGCTACAGAAATGTAGTGGTGAACGGAGAGCCAAAGGCCAGACAGTTGGAATTTTGAAAGTGCTGTTGTAAGTGAATTGGAGGATAGTTTTTTTCTGGGGATGCGGGTGGTGTGGGGGGTGGCTACAGAAAGAGGTAGGGTTAGAGCATGGAAAGGCAAAGTGGATGGACAGTGATACAAGGAAGTGATCAGCAATGGTCTTATCTGTGATTTCACTTCCAGGTTTAAAAAGGACCAGGCAGCCAATCAGCTTGCAGGTGGTGAATTGGCAATTTAGATCTTATAATGTGGCTGACAGCCTCACATTTATCTGCCATTTCAAATTTAACTCTGCTGGCTGTGTTTCCTGGACCTTGGGAAACCACCCAAGCTAAAGTGAGGCGAGGACTGCTGGATCCAGCAAGTAAGTGCCTTTCCACTTACCTGCTGTATCCAGTATACCTCCCTCTCCAACTCCTGTGATTGGACACCCCAACTCTGACCCTACTGAACACCCCTGATCTTCCCCACAAGGCATCTAATCTCCCATCCGTGGCTTCCAATCTCCCTTCCAAGACTCTTCCCAGGGCCTTCAATCCCCGACACACCTCCTGACCAGCCAGCCTCAATCTCACCTGGCCTCCCTTTTCCTGATTCCTTAGGCCTATGAACTCCGCCCCTCACCCCTCCCCGGGTTTTACTTCTCTCGTCTGCGATCAGACCTCGATTCTCCCCCCTCCACCCACCCCCACCGGGTTCAGGGATCAGAACGCCCCCCAAGGATTGGACCTCACCCACTCTGGGTCGGGAATCAGACTTACCTGGTCCTGCAGCTGCTTCTCCGGTGTTCCGTTTGGAAGTCAAGACTATCGATCAGGTTAAGTACTGGGGAAACTGTCAGGGACAACATACACGTATGCTGTGGAGTTAAAACACAACAGAATACAGGTAAACCCAGAGTTCCGAGCTTTCTGTGCACTACTGCTCCAGGCAGGTTAAAAAGTTGAATGTCCCCCTGTAAAAGTCTAAACTAAGCAGCATAAATTAGATTTTAATCATGTATAGAAAGCCAAATAAAGAGATGGAAAGATAGGATTGAAAGAGAGCTAAAAGAGACAGAAAGGTAAAGTCAAAAAATGTTTCCTAAAATCTTCAATATTAATTGAAGGAATGAGACTCCACGCTTGTAAAATAAAATTTCAGTGCCAGAGATGTTGTTTGGCAGTAATTATGACTTACCATCGTGCTAAAAATTTACTTAGACCTGAATGCAGCCTTAACTTTTTCTGCCAAATTTAGTAGGTAACTATTGGGTAAGTACAGTTACTTCACACCCTTACATGAGTTTCTATACTGAGTCTATTGGTTGTGCAGCCTGTTGAGGAGCAGGGTAACTCAAGACAGCAAATTTCAGATTTCCATGTTTAACTGCGTATGTGCAAGCTCCAGAAGTTTGTGTCCAATTTAATCCTAAATAATGGTAAGCACTGATAGCTTCCCCGTTACTCTCAATGCAAATGTATACCAATATTTTTCTGAATAAAATCCATGATTTACTGAATATGCTCACTTAAAACCTTGAATCTATGTCTAACAGCATAGCTTTAAAGTTATCACAGTGTTCACCTCCAAACAAGCTATAAGAATAACCTGAAACATAAGGAGTGATGTTGGGAATACAAATTTCCTGCTATTTGAATAATAAAGATATTTTGAGAGTTTTTCCAAATATAGTCTTTAAAAAAACACTTTTAGATGGAAACTATTACCTGACAAAAACATTTCATAAAATCATAGAATTGTTACAGCATAAGAGGCCATTTGGCTCGCCGTTTCAATGCAGGCTACTTGCAAGAGCAATTCACCTAGTGCCACACCCCTGCCTTTTCCCTGTGGCCCAGAAAATTTTTTCCCTTCAGATAATTATCCAGATCTATTTTGAATGCCTCAATTGAATCTGCCTCCACCACACTCTCAGGCAGTGCATTCTTGATCCTAACCACGCACTGTGTAAAAATGTTATTCCTTATGTCGCTATTGCTTCCTTTGTCAATCACCTTAAATCGGTGTCCTCTGGTTCTGGATCCATCTGCCAATGAGAACAGTTTCTCCCTATCTACTCTGTCCAGACCCCTCATGATTTTAATCACCTCTATAAAATCCCTTCTAAATCTTCCCTTCTTTGGAGAGGGATAAGGGGAGAAAGCAGGAGCAGGGTACTGAATTAGACGATCAGCCATGATCTTTTTTGAATGGCGGAGCAGGCCCGAAGAAGCGAATGGCCTACTCCTGCTCCTATTTTCTATGTTTCTGTGTTTCCAAGGAGAACGGCCCCAGCTTCTGCAAGACCCCCTCTCTGGTCTAAAGGTTCTTGTCTTTACTTTTGATAGCAATGGCACACAACAACTTGGATACTGTTTCATTAAATGTGATACACCTTTATTAAATCTCGAAGCAATAGTACATACTCACAATGTCACTGGTTGCTTAGGAATCCCGCGAGCTAGGGTCTGTCTCAGGTGGTCAGTCCTTCGACAGATCTTCAAACGTGACTTCAGAATGACTGACCAGGCCACTCTACCGACTGCAGTAACAATGTTCTGGAGGGCTGTGGCTTTATACCCCTTCCTGACCCTGGCCTTTGGCATTTAAGGCAATAACTTAAATCGGATAGTCTGATTGGGTTATTAATCCCACCTTGGCCATACAGGACCTCCCCCACGTGGTCACATCCTGCCCTCAGCGGGAACGGGGTGTGTGTCTCCGGTTGCATGTCAATAATGGGTGTGATTACTGTATCTTGGGGCAGGAAGAGGGCCATTCATACATTCCTGAGTGGCCATTGTCTAGTTCAGTTTCTGTAGACTGTTAGTCAGTAGCAATCCACCTTCTTCTTCTTCTTCTTCTTTGGCCTCCTTGTCTCGAGAGACAATGGGTAAGCGCCTAGAGGTGGTCAGTGGTTTGTGGAGCAGCGCCTGGAGTGGCTATAAAGGCCAATTCTCGAGTGCTCGACTCTTCCACAGGTGCTACAGATAAAATTGGTTGTTGGGCTGTTATTTAGTTGGCTCTCTCCTTGCGCTTCTGTCTTTTTTCCAACCAATAACTAAGTCTCTTCGACTCGCCACTCTTCAGCCCCGCCTTTATGGATGTCCGCCAGCTCTGGCGATCACTGGCAACTGACTCCCACGACTTGTGATCAATGTCACAGGACTTCATGTCGCGTTTGCAGACATCTTTAAAGCGGAGACATGGGTGGCTTGTGGGTTTGATACCAGTGACGAGCTCGCTGTACAATGTGTCCTTGGGGATCCTGCCATCATCCAGACGGCTCACATGGCCAAGCCATCTCAAGCGCCGCTGGCTCATTAGGGTGCATATGCTGGGGATGTTGGCTGCCTCGAGGACTTCTGTGTTGGAGATATGGTCCTGCCACCTGATGCCAAGGATTCTCCAGAGGCAGCGAAGATGGAATGAATTGGGGCGTCGTTCTTGGCTGACATACATTGTCCAGGCCTCGCTGTCGTAGAGCAAGGTACTGAGGACACAGGCTTGATACACTCGGACTTTTGTGTTCTGTATCAGTGCGCAATTTTCCAACACTCTCTTGGCCAGTCTGGACAGTAGCAGCGGATGCCTTTCCCATGCGTTTGTTGATTTCTGCACCAAGTGACAGGTTACTGGTGATAGTTGAGCCTAGGTAGGTGAACTCTTGAACCACTTCCAGAGCGTGGTCGCCGATATTGATGGATGGAGCATTTCTGACGTCCTGTCCCATGATGTTCATTTTCTTGAGGCTAATGGTTAGGCCAAATTCGTTGCAGGCAGCCGCAATCCTCTCGATGAGTCTCTGTAGACACTCTTCTGTGTGGGATCTTAATGCAGCATCGTCAGCAAAGAGGAGTTCCCTGATGAGGATCTTCTGTACTTTGGTCTTCGCTCTAAGATGGGCAAGGTTGAACAACCTGCCATCTGGTCTTGTGTGGAGGAAAATTCCTTCTTCTGAAGACTTGAACACATGTGAGAGCAGCAGGGAGAAGAAGATCCCAAAAAGTGTAGGTGCGAGAACACAGCCCTGTTTCACGCCACTCAGGATAGGAAAGGGGTCTGATGAGGCACCGCTATGCTGAATTGTGCCTTTCATATTGTCATGGAATGAGGTGATGATACTTAGTAGCTTTGGTGGACATCCGATCTTTACTAGTAGTCTGAAGAGACCACGTCTGCTGACGAGGTCAAAGGCTTTGGTGAGATCTGTGAAAGCAACATAGAGGGGCATCTGTTGTTCACGACATTTCTCCTGTAGCTGGTGAAGGGAGAACAGCATGTCAATGGTGGATCTTTCTGCTCAAAAGCCACACTGTGCCTCAGGATAGACACGCTCAGCCTTCTTCTGGAGTCTGTTTAAAACGGCTCGAGCGAAGACTTTCCCCACTATGCTGAGCAGGGAGATTCCACGGTAGTTGTTGCAGTCACCGTGGTCACCCTTGTTCTTATAGAGGGTGATGATATTGGCATCGTGCATGTCCTGTGGTTCTATTCCCTCATCCCAGCACGGGCAAAGCAGTTCATGGTGTGCTGAGAGTATAGCAGGCTTGGCACTCTTGGATTATTTCAGGGATAATGCCATCCTTCCCAGGGGATTTTCCACTGGCTAGAGAATCAATGGCCACCACCACCTCAGGGACATGCCCTAACATGTCTGTGTGTGTGTCTGTTTTAGTTTAAACTGTCCCAGCAATAATGTCTTCAGTCAGAATTCTCCCTTCGTAGCTCCATCTTCTTACAACCATGAGACAACCTCTGCCCACAGGACTCCACCACAGTCAGCTTACATTCATTAATACGAAAGAAATAAAAGCATGGTTTACATGATTAAGAGTGATTAATACAGTTAAGGTATATAATGCATTGGCTTTCACTTCTCAAACCTGGCAACATAGCTGAAGTTCCGCATCCCTGGAACCATTCTTGTGAATCCTTTCTGCACCCTCTCAAATATCTTCACATCCTTCCTAAAGTGTGGTGCCCAGAACTGGACACAATACCCCAGTTGAGGCCGAACCAGTATTTTATACGGGTTTATCATAACTTCCTTGTTTTTGTACTCCATGCCCCTATTTGTAAAGCCCAAGATCCCATATGCTTTATTAACTGCTTTCTCAACCTGCCCTGCAACCTTCAATGAATTATGCACATATCACCCCAGGTCCTTCTGCTCCTGCTTCCCCTTCAGAATCGTGCCCTTTAACTTATATTGCCTTTCATGATACAAAGCAAAAGGGAGTGGTAATAAGACAAGTAAAGAAACAAACAATGGGTTGGGATGAGGTGTAAATGGCAGGATTGCAGCCATCCAAACACAAAATAAAGGGATTAAGAAAGAAACGGGAGGGGGGAAAGAAACGAGCCAACAAAAAAACAGGAAAAACTCAATGTTGGGTCCGGAAGGCTTTCAAGGCCCAGTCAAAAGATGAGGTGGTGCTCCTCGAGCTTGTGCTGAGCTTCATTGGAACAGTGTAGCAGGCCAAGGACAGAAACGTCAGAGTGCGAGCAAGGTGGAAAATTGAAATGACAAGCGAAAGGAAGCTCAGGGTCATGCTTGCGGACTGAACAGAGGTATTCTGCAAAGTGTTCACCCAGTCTGTGATAGTATCCCCAGTGTAGAGGAGAGGAAATGTCGAGACAGCATACCATTCTGGATTCATTTCTACGGCCATACTATACAAATCCTAAAGAGCTTGCTATGATAAAGAATGCGCCAAACCTACAAATACAGCATTTTATTGTAAAGTGTGTTTTATTAACATGGAAAATTAAAATGATCCAAATCTGTCACGATGTAAACAGAGCAAAGGCTGTACAATAACCTTCAGCTCACATTGTTGCAACACACTTATTCAGTTGCCTGAAGCAATGTTTGTAATGGTAAATGTTTTGCAGATTCTTTTCACCCTTCTAGTCAGGATGTCTCTTGTTCATTTCCCATTAGTTAACCATGTGACAAAGTATCTGGCAAACAGTTGGAAAAGGGACAGCTTCAGTGATAAAACTGGCAGGGGAAGAGAATTATCTGTCAAATCATGCAACTCCTATATACAAGGTAGGCAGCACATCAATACCCGGAAGTGTATTGAGTTTGACTTTGACTACTAAAAGGAAGGGCAGCCTGCTTTTTCTGTCTCAAATGTAATTGAGTGAGAGTACACTCTTCACTATGTCTGACCCTGAACTAGAAAGGAAATGCAGTAGATATTACACACAACTTTAAAAAAAGAATGGCGAGGATTTGGACAAATTAAGCCAAAGTTACACTTTGATTGAGAACTGTTGGATGTGTGAATTAGCTATGGTTCTTGTGATAGTGCATATAAAATGAATATTAAAGAATATGACAGTTTCTGTACATTCCCACCTTTGCACACACATGCCACATTTACTAACCTACGTGCTCACTGTAGTTCAGTTCATTTATGGATTAATAGATCTGTCCTCGCTGTTTGAGATACATCTGGATCATTGCCTAAAAAAGTTAATTTCCAGTCCTGATTACACAAAAGCTCATAGTTTACATTATAAATTATTGCCATAAATCACAGACTGTTGCTTAAGAGATGACAGGTAGTGTATCATTGAGACAAACTTCACACCTCGATCAATCTCTTATCAGAGTATTGACTTAATGTCAGACGTTCGTAATACATAGCAGCACCATTAGCACATCTTTTAACAAATATTGACGTAGGCTGCTCCATTTAAATGAGATCTTAAAGTAAATTCAATTGTTCACAGTAAAGGAAGGCAGGAAATGTTTGGATACATAGGGGATTAAATGGATAACCCCTGAAAATGGGCGTGCAGATCGCAGTCCACAATTAACCCACACCATTTCCTTGCGTTGCAAGTAACACGTTGAATTCATGCTGCTAGCACTATTGCATGCAGCCAGCAATACCCACACTGTTCGTTGGCTGCACACATTGGGCTGGATTTAATAAGCCCCCCGAATATGGACTAGGAGGCAAGGAGACGCATAGATCCATAGAAGTGTGTAAGAAGGTGGGGGGGTGGGTGGGGGCAGAGGGCTCGACGTCTTCCCATCACATTGCAATTAAGCTGGGGGCAGGAAAGGTCAACAGTGGCCTTTCCACCCAGAGACCATTTGAGGCCCTTAAGATGCCTAATATCAGCCACTTTTTCTGCTGCCAGTGGAATCAAGCCAGTGGTGGGAAAGGCCTCCACCATGCGGGGAGGTTGCCCAGTAAAATAAGGCAACTTCCTTCTGGGCTTGGTGCCGGGGGGCGCCCTCCTTCATGGGCAATCTGAGGACCACGGCGGGCCCCGATAGAAAACCACCCTCCTCCATGAACACACAACCCTACTCCCCTTGCAACTCAGCACCCACTTTCACCCCCACCCCCACGCCAATAGCCGGGGCCTGACAGACTGGCCCTGGCGACCCTGTCTCACTCACCTTTGGTCCGGGTCTCCAGCACTGGGACTGGTTTCAAGGCTTCCTGTAGTACCAGCTGTGGCCACCACTCCTGCGACACTGCCAATATTACTGAGCTGCCAGCCCTCTGATTGGCTGACAGCTCTTGGAGACGGGATCCTCCAAGATCCTCCTTAAAGGGACGGGGGTTCCCAACACCAGGCATTTAATTGCCCGAGTGCCATTAAATAAAGCTGGGGGGGGGGCTCTAAATGGCCAAGGCAGCGTTCCCACCATCTTTTCAGCCCAGCGTCGGGAGCCCCACTAGCTCCATTAAATCCAGCCCATCAGCAGGGAATCTGATATTGCAAGTGGCTAGTGTTACTCCAGGACGTGAGCACAGAAATCGGTGGACATTCCTTGGGGGAATGCCGAGGTGCTGTCTTTCGGATGAGACGTTAAAACAAGGCCCCATCTGCCTGCTCTGGTGGATGTAAAAGATCCCATGGCACTATTTTGATGAAGAGCAGGGGAGTTATCTCTGGCGTCCTAGCCAATATTTTTCCTCAAGCAACATCACAAAAACAGACTATCTGGTCATTATCACATTGCTGTTTGTTGGATCTTGCTGTGTGCAAATTTGCTGCCGCGTTTCCTACATTATAACAGTGACCACACTTCAAAAGTACTTCATTGGCTGTAAAATGCTTTAAGACGTCAAGTGGTCTTGAAAGGCGTTCCATAAATGTAAGTTTTTCTTTACATTTTACTTAAAGGTTGCCTGCCCATCTTAAAAGGGGAGGTGCATCATGGCTGCAAGAAGTGATGGGAATTTTTTTCAAAAGTCAATGTGGACTGTAATAATTTGAGTAATGGTTGAACATGCGAGAGAACAAGTACCGTTTTCAGACAATGCCCTGGAGGTCTTGGTGAGAAAGAGAGAGATCCTGTATCTACAGGGGGCAGTAGGCCCTCCAGGCAAATGCAAAGGAGGCAGCGGGAAGAAGTAGCAACATAGGTCAATGCAAAAAGGGGTGCTCCTAGAACATGGATGCAATACAGGAATAAGTTTAATGATCTGACATGAGTAGTCGAAGTCAGTAAATTCATCTTCAAATGGTATATCCTATCAACTGCACCACCAGCCACATTCACTGCTCAATTTTTACACCCCTATCACCCACCTACCAACAATCCCGATCACTCAGAACTCAATCCTAAAATTTATATGCTTTACCTTACTCTCACACGCTAAGCACTGTTGAAAGCCTTGTAAACACAACTCACAGCTCTCACACTGTGGCAGCTAGTCAACTATGATAGCCACACCACCCAAGCATATTGCAGTGACACACTTCCCTCTTTCTTGCATGAGATGATGGTGCATAACAAGCAGGAAAGAACTGGAGGAGGACACATACACTTGCATGTTTTAACCCCAGTCGGGGAGACAGTGCTGGCTATTATGGGATGGGACATCACTGATACTGTGACCGCTAAGAGGACTGGTGGAATCAATGATGTGGGTATCTGCATGTTTAATCCTCCATTCTTTCATCCCACAATCTATTCTGATTCACAAACTGCAGATGATGTAAGTACACTGTTCTTACTTCTACCTCTACCCACACCATAACCCCACCCTTGCCCCTTTTTCACTTCAGATACCCAGGAACTGAACCTTCCCAGTAAGAGGAAGAAGAGGAAGAAAACAATGAAGACAGTGACTTGATCTTACACTCTCAGCCACCAGTTCAGAGACGGACACTCTGTGCAGTTTAGAGGATAGCATAGAGGAGGGATCTGCATGTGGTGAGACATCAACCATAAGTGTACAGAAGCCAGAGTGGGATGAAAGGATAGTGCAGGTGCCAGCTTGTCAGAGGACAAGGTTTCACATTAGTTTTGCTGCAGAGGAGTCAGATGAAGACTTCGATCGGCCACATTACAGAAGACAATTGATGGTCTTCGATGCACCGGAAAGCCTGCCAGAAAGTCTGCAATCAATGTCAAGCAGCATGAAGGAGTCCAGCACCAGTTTGACACAGGGCTTCGCACAGAGCTTGGAGCTCATCCTTTCCAACATAAAACAGGTGGTCACCTCCATCAACACAGCTGTGGAACCCACCATGATATTAGAAGGCAGGTGAAAAAAAGGCGAGCATCAACTAGGCTTAGAATGCAGAATAATGTCAAGAAGACAAGGTTAAGGGCACTGTACCTGAATGCATGCAGCATTCACAACAAGATAGATGATTCAAAGGCCCAAATAGAGGTAAATGGGTATGATCTAATTACAGAAACGTGGCTACAGATGTCCAAGACTGGGAACTGAATATTCAAGGAAAGTCAACATTTAGGAAGGACAGGTAAAAAGGAAAAGGGGGCGGTGTTGCGCTGATAATAAGGGATGGGATCACTGCATCAGTAAGGGAGGATCTCAGATCGGAAGAACAAAATGTGGAATCTGTTTGGGTGGAGCTACGAAACAGCAAGGGACAGCAAACATTGGTAGAAGTTGTTTATAGGCCACCAAACAGTAGTAGTAGTGTGGGGCATGGTATTAATCAGGAGATTAGAGAAGCATGTAGCATGGGTAATACAGTAATCATGGGTGACTTCAATCTGCATATAGACTGAGTAAACCAAATGAGCAATATTGCTGTGGAGGACGAGTTTCTGCAGTGTGTTAGGGATGGTCTTCTAGAGCAGTATGTTGAAGAACTGATGAGAGAATAGGTTATTTTAGATCTAGTATTATGTAATGAGAAAGGGCTAATTAATAATCTTACTGTAAAAGAACCTTTAGGGATGAGTGATCATAATATGATAGAATTTTACATTATGTTTGAAAGTGAGGTAGTTCAATCTGAAGCCAGGGTATTAAACTTGAACAAAGGAAATGATGAAGGTATGAGCGGCAAATTGGCTGAGGTGAATTGGGAAAATACATTAAAAGGTATGACAGTACCTAGGCAATGGATAGTCTTTAAAGAATTGTTACACAGTTCACACCAACTATACATTCTTTCAAGGCCAAAACCCCCAAAAGTAAAGGCAGTCAACCATGGATAACAGAGGAAGTTAAGGATTGTATACGATGAAAAGAAAATGCCTATAAAGTTGGCAGAAATAGGAGAAAACCTGAGGATTGGGAGGATTTTAGAATACAGCAAAGGAGGACAAAGAAACTGATAAAGAAAGGGAGAATATAATATGAATGTAAACTAGCAAAAAAATATAAAAACGGACTGAAAAACTTTCTATACATACGTAAAAAGGAAACATTTGGCTAAGACAAATGTGGGTTCACTACAGGCAGAGTCAGGAGAATGTATAATGGGGAATAGAGAAATGACAGAGAAGCTAAATGATTACTTTGTGTGTCTTCACTGAGGAAGATACAAGAAATCTCCCAGAATTAGAGATCCAAGGGATTAGGGAGAATGAGGAATTGAAAGAAATTATTATTAGTAAGAAGGTTGTATTGGAGAAATTAATGGGGCTGAAGGTTGATAAGTTCCCAGGACCTGATATTCTACATCCCAGAGGGCGGCACAGTGGCGCAGTGGTTAGCACCGCAGCCTCACAGCTCCAGGGACCCGGGTTCGATTCCGGGTACTGCCTGTGTGGAGTTTGCAAGTTCTCCCTGTGTCTGCGTGGGTTTTCTCCGGGTGCTCCGGTTTCCTCCCACAAGCCAAAAGACTTGCAGGTTGATAGGTAAATTGGCCATTATAAATTGTCACTAGTATAGGTAGGTGGTAGGGAAATATAGGGACAGGTGGGGATGTTTGGTAGGAATATGGGATTAGTGTAGGATTAGTATAAATGGGTGGTTGATGTTCGGCACAGACTCGGTGGGCCGAAGGGCCTGTTTCAGTGCTGTATCTCTAATCTAATCTAATCAGAGTGTTGAAAGAGGTAGCTATGGAGATAGTGGATGCATTGGTGATCATCTTCCAAAATTCTATAAATTCTGGAATGGTTCCAGCAGATTGGAAGGTCGCAAATGTCACCCCACTATTTAAGAAGGGAGGGAGAGAGAAAACAGGGAATTACAGACCTGTTAGCCTTACAACAGTCATTGGGAAAATGCTAGAATCTATTCTAAAGGATATGATAAATGGACACTTGAATAATAATGATCTGATTGGGCAGTGTCAACATGGATTTATGAATGGGAAATAATATTTGATGAACATGTTGGGGTTTTTTGAGGATGTTACTAACAGAATTGATAAAGGGGAGTCAGTAGACGTGGTATACTTGGATTTTCAGAAGGCCTTGATAAAGTCCCCCACATGAGGTTGGTTAGCAAAATTAAAGCACATGGGATAGGAGGTAATATACTGGAATAAAAACAAGAAATGCTAGAAATACTCAGCAGGTCTGGCAGCATCTGTGGAGAGAGAAGCAGAGTTAACGTTTCAGGTGTTGCCCCTATATCAGAACTAGCAGATATTAGAAATGTGAAAGGTTTTAAGCAAGTAAAGCGGGGGTGGGGCAAGAATTAACAAAGGAGAAGGTGTAGATAGGACAAGGTCACAGAGAATAATAGACCAGAAGGTCATGGAGCAAAGGCAAACAATATGTTAATGGTGTGTTGAAAGACAAAGCATTTGTACAGACAGGGTGTTAATGCTCTGAAAACTAAACAGCCACAGGTACCAACATGAAAAAAGTGGGTAGGCAAACTGAACAAACTAAGATAAAATAAAATAAAATAAAACAAAAAATATATAAAAAAGAAAAAAGAAAAAATAACTAAAAATAAAAGTAAAATGGGGGGCCCGTCATGCTCTGAAATTATTGAACTCAATGTTCAGTCCGGCAGGCTGTAGTGTGCCTAATCGGTAAATGAGATGCTGTTCCTCGAGCTTGCTTTGATGTTCACTGGAACACTGCAGCAATCCCAGGACAGAGATGTGAGCATGAGAGCAGGGGGGAGTGTTGAAATGGCAAGCAACCGGAAGCTCGGGGTCATGCTTTCGGACTGAGCGGAGGCGTTCCGCAAAATGGTCACCCAGTCTGCGTTTCGTCTCCCCCAAGGTAGAGGAGACCACACTGTGAGCAGCGAATACATTACACTACATTGAAAGAAGTACAAGTAAATCGCTGCCTCACCTGAAAGGAGTGTTTGGGGCCTGGTATAGTGAGGAGAGAGGAGGTAAATGGGCAGGTATTACACCTCCTGCGATTGCAGCAGAAGGTGCCGTGGGAAGGGGATGAGGTGGTGGGGTAATGGGGGAATGGACCAGGGTGTCGCAGAGGACCTGAAACGTTAACTCTGCTTCTCTCCCCACAGATGCTGCCAGACCTGCTGAGTATTTCCAACATTTCTTGTTTTTATTTCAGATTTCCAGCACCTGCAGTATTTTGCTTTTATTTTAGTGGGTAATATACTGGCATGGATTAAGGATTGGTTAACAGGCAGAAAGCAAAGAGTAAGAATAAACGGGTCATTCTCACATTGGCAGGCTGTGACTAGCAGTGTGCCGCAGCGATCAGTGCTTGGGCCCCAGCTGTTCACAATATATATCAATGATTTAGATGTGGGGACCAAGTGTAATATTTCCAGGTTTGCAGATGACACAAAACTAGGTGGGAATGTGTGTTGTGAGGAAGATGCAAAACAGATTCAAGGGGATTTGGACAGACTTAGTGAGTGAGCAAGAACGTGGCAGATGGAATATAATGTGGAAAAATGTGAGGTTATCCCCTTTGATAGGAGAAATAGATGGCAGAGTATTTCTTAAATGGTAAGAGATTAGAAAGTGTACATGTACAAAGGGACCTGGGTGTCCTTGTCAATAAGTCACTGAAAGCTAACATGCAGGTGCAGCAAGCAATTAAGAAGGCTAATGGCATGTTAACCTTTATCGCAAGAGGATTTGAGTACAGGAGTAGTGAAATCTTGCTTCAATTGTATAGAACCTTGGTTAGACCGCACCTGGAGTATTGTGTGCAGATTTGGTCCCCTTACCTTAGGAAGGATATTATTGCCATAGAGGGAGTGCAACGATGGTTCACCAGACTTGTTCCCAGGATGGCTGGACTGTCCTATGAAGAGAGATTGGTGAAATTGGGCCTGTATTCTCTAGACTTTCGAAGAATGAGAGGTGATCTCATTGAAACCTACAAAATACTTAAAGGGATAGAAAGGGTAGATGCAGCTAAGATGTTTCCCCTGCTTGGGGAGTCTAGAACCAGGGAACTCAATTTCAAAATAAGGGGGAAGCCACTTAGGACAGAGATGAGGAGAAATTTCTTCACTCAGAGGGTTGTGAATCTTTGGAATTCTCTACCTCAGAGGGCTGTGGAAATTCAGTCATTGAGTATGTTTAAAGAAGAGATTGACAGATATCTAAATACCAATGACATAAGGAGATATGAGGATAATGTAGGAAAAAGGCATTGAAGTGGATGATCAGCCATGATCATATTGAATGGCAGGGCAGTCTCAATGGGCTGAATGGCCTACTTCTGTTCCTATGTTCCTACGTTCCTATGATACATCTGATGGCTGATGTCTCAGCTTCCATTGCAGCACAAACAACTTCCATTAAATATCTGAGTGCTGTAGTGAAAG
Source organism: Heterodontus francisci (assembly GCF_036365525.1). Classification (NCBI taxonomy): domain Eukaryota; kingdom Metazoa; phylum Chordata; class Chondrichthyes; order Heterodontiformes; family Heterodontidae; genus Heterodontus; species Heterodontus francisci. Next base: position 63,410,984 of record NC_090389.1, read on the forward strand.
CTCAGATTGCTGTCTTGCAAGCTTAGACTGCCACCATCATAATTTTGGATACCAGCATTCTAAAAGGGGCTTTGCAGCAGACATCAATCTGTTGTCCAACATAGGATTGCTGAGGTTTCACCCCACCGCAGTGGCAGTGGCTCCATGGAACACGAACCTGCTGTCTTCTCTCAGGATGATAGCATTCGTGCTCCCACCCTTGCCACTCTCAACAATGATATATTCCGTTGAGAAAGAAAGACTCTATGAGAAGGATGCACTATGCGTGGCCAGCTAAGGAAGTTCAGGATGGTAACAAATTGAAAGAAAAGACATACAATGCTGCAAAGATTAGTTGTAGGCCAGAAGATTGGGAAAATTTTAGAAACCTGCAGAAGATGACTTAAAAAAAGGGAGAAATTAGAGTTTGAGAGTAAACTAGAAAGAAATACATAAAAAATAAAACCTTCTACAAATATGTAAAAAGGAAGAGAGTAGCTAAAGTAAGTGTTGGTCCCTTAGTGGATGAGATTGTGGAATTAATAATGGGAAAAAAGGAAATGGCAGAGATTTTGAACAAGTATTTTGTATCTATCTTCGCAGTAGAAGGCAGACAAAGCATCCCAAGAACAGCAGAAAATCAAGAGGCAAAAAGGAGGGAGGAACGTAAATCAATCACTTTCACTAGAGAAAAAGTACTTGGAAAACTAATGGGACTAAAGGCTGACAAGTCCCCAGGACCTGATGGCTGCATCCTAGGGTCTTAAAACAAGTGGCTGCAGAGCTAGTGGTTGCAATCTTCCAAAATTCCCTAGATTCTGGAAAGGTCCCAGCAGACTGGCAAACTGCAAATGTAACACCTCTATTCAAGAATGGGAGGTGACAGAAAGTAGGAAACTATAGGCCAGTTAGCCTAACATTTGTCATTGGGAAAATGCTAGAACTCATTATTAAGGAAGTAGTAGCAGGACATTTAGAAAATCACAATGCAATATGGTTTTATGAAAGGGAAATTGTGTTTGACAAATGTATTAGAATTCTTTGAGGATGTAGCAAGCAGGGTGGATAAGGGGGAATGAGTAGATGTATTGTATTTGATATTCGATAAGGTGCCACATAAGAGGTTACTACACAAGATAAGAGCTCATGGTGTTGGCAGTAATATATTAGCATGGATAGAGGATTGAAAACAGAAAACAGAGTCAGGATAAATGGGTCATTTTCAGGTTGACAAACTGTAACTAGTGGAGTCCCACAGGGATCTTGCTGGGGCTTCAACTATTTTCAATCTATATTAATGGCTTGGATGAAGGGACCGAGTCTATTGCAGCAAAATTTGCTGACGATCCAAAGGTAAGTAGGAAAGTAAGTTGTGAGGAGGATACAAAGTGTCTGCAAAGAGATATAGATAGGTTAAGTAAGTAGGCAAAAATCTGCCAGATAGAGTATAATGTGGGAAAATGTGAGGTTGTCCACTTTAGGAGGAAGAATAGCAAAGCAGAATATATTTAAATGGAGGGAGACTGCAGAATGCTGCGATACAGAGGGATCTGGGTGTCCTCGTACATGAATCACAAAAAGTTAGCATGCAGGTACAGCAAGTAATTAGGAAAGCAAATGGAATGTTGGCCTTTATTGCAAGGGGGATGGAGTATAAAAGTAGGGAAGTCTTGCTACAACTGTACAGGGCATTGGTGAGACCACACCTAAGGTACTGCGTACAGTTTTGGTCTCCTTACTTAAGGAGGGATATATTTGCATTGAAAGCAGTTCAGAGAAGGTTCACTAGGCTGCTTCCTTGGTTGAAGGGGCTATTTTAGAATGAAAGGTTGCACAGGTTGGGCCTATGCTCATTGGAGATTTGAAGAATGAGAGGTGATCTTATTTGAAACATATAAGATTCTGAGGGGATTTGACAGTGTTTATGCCGAGAACTAGGGGGCAGAGTTTCAAAATAAGGGGTCTCCCTTTTAATACAGAGATGAGAAGGAATTCCTTCTCTCAGAGGGTCATTAATCCTTGGAATTCTCTTTCCCAGAGAGCAGTGGAGGCTGGGTCCTTGGATATATTCAAGGCTGAGTTAGACAGATTGTTTGATCTACAAGGGAGTCAAGGGTTAGAGGAGGCAGGCAGGAAAGTGGAGTCAAGGCGACAATCAGATCAGCCACGATCCGATAGAATGGCGGAGCAGGTTCCAGGGATCGAACGGACTACTCCTGCTCCTATTTCCTATGTTCTTATATTCCCCTAGTGCCCTTACTGGTACCTGCCAGCCAGTCCAGACTGCTGCAGCCCAGGCCAAGATGGTGCAGTCTGAAGCTGAGCCATCTCAGTCCAGGGCAGCTTGAGGGCCTCCAAGGCCATCAGCAGTTTCCTCAGTTGAAGGTCAGCTGCCTTCCACCAGCCATGTTGAAACCACTAAGGAAGCATCTCGTAGGAGCACTGGGAGAGGCAAAGGCACACAGAAGAGGCACTAAGGGTACGCACAAGGGTGATTAGTTGATTTTTGTATGCATTATGTCATGATAACATTTATAATTTGGATTGGAATGTACATTTTCTGGTGGTTTTTATTTTTGTGTTGTTGGAAAGAGAACAATGTGATAGTCAGTGATTAAAAAAAGATAGGAAGCGTAGGACTGTTGGTGAATGGGAAGGTGTGGATGAGGTCACTGGTATACCTAATTCATTATTGTTTCACGTCATGTAGGATCCAGTCAGAAAGGCATTTTCTACATTGTAGCCCCCTTGCCTCTTCCTGTTCCACCACTTCCTGTTGCACATCCTCCTCCTCAGCTTCTCTCCTGATAGGTAGTGGGAAGGGCTGTTCCCTCATAATGGTCAGGTTGTGTACCAAGCAGCATACTGCTGTAAATCTTTATTAGCGTTCAGTTAAGCACTGCAGTGCTCATCCAGACTGGTCCAGGCAGTGGAAGCATGGCTTGAGGATGTGCATGGTGCACTCTCTAATGCTTCTGGTGGCAGCATGGCTTTCATTGCATGTCTGCTGTGTGCACATGCATGGGTTCAGAACCAGATTCATGAGCCATGTTATGAGTGGATAACCTTTGTCACCCATAGCCAGGCTTTGACTTGCTGTGCTGGATCAAATATAGGTGGCATAGAGGATTTCTGCAGTCGGGGAATTCACCTGCATGATGTACTGCCCACATTGCATAAAAGTTAAGAGCCATGGTCACCTTGACAGCCACAGGCAATGCAGTCTTTGCTCTATTTTGAGTTTGCAGATGTGGCTATAGTACAACTTCTTGGTGAAGAAGGATTTCTCTAACATTGGTGGTTTCTGAAGTTAAAATAAGAGAATTGCTTCCTGAAGATCCTCTGTCAATATGGCCTCCTTCTGAGAGCCCTTTTTCTCCTCCTCCCTCATCTAGCAGGTTATCTTGCTCTGTGTGGCCTCTCATCATTCTCCCAGTCATGCTCAATTCCAAGAGGAAGGCCTACCAGCAGACCAATATCTGGAAGCAACTTGCTTCAGCACAAATTTTTAAATGACCAGAAAAGTACTGGCAGATTATTATCTGAATGGTGAGAGATTGGGAAAGGGGGATGTGCAATGAGACCTGGGTATTTATTTTATTTAGAGATACAGCACTGAAACAGGCCCTTCGGCCCACCGAGTCTGTGCCGACCACCAACCACCCATTTGTACTAATCCTACACTAATCCCATATTCCTACCACATCCCCACCTTCCCTACATTCCCCTACCACCTACCTATACTAGGGGCAATTTTATAATGGCCAATTTACCTATCAGCCTGCAAGTCTTTGGCTGTGGGAGGAAACCGGAGCACCCGGCGAAAATCCACACGGTCACAGGGACAACTTGCAAACTCCGCACAGGCAGTACCCAGAATTGAACCTGGGTCGCTGGAGTTGTGAGGCTGTGGTGCTAACCACTGCACCACTGTGCCGCCCATTTTCTTGTACACCAGTCACTGAAAGCAAGCATTCAGGTGCAACAAACAATTAGGAAGGCGAATAGTATGTTGGCCTTCATTGCAAGAGGATTTGTGTACAGGAACAAGGATGTCTTACTGCAGTTATACAGGGACTTGGTGAGACCACATCTGGAGTATTGTGTGCAGTTTTGGTCTCCTTATCTGAGGAAGGATGTTCTTGCCATGAAGGGAGTGCAAAGAAGATTTACTAGGTTGACTCCTGGGATGGCAGGATTGACATATGAGGAGAGATTGGGCCAACTAGGCTTATATTCACTAGAGTTTAGAAGAATGAGAGGGGATCTCATAGAAACCTATAAAATTCTAACAGGACTAGACAAGCTAGATACAGGGAGGATGTTCCCAATGGCTGGGGAGTCCAGAACCAGGGGTCACAGTCTCAGGATACAGGGTATGCCATTTAGAACTGAGATGAGGAGAAATTTCTTCACGCAGAGGGTGGTGAACCTGTGGAATTCTCTACCACAGAAGGCAGTGGAGACCAAATCATTAAATATATTCAAGAAGGAGATAGATATATTTCTTAATGCCAAAGGGATCAAGGGATGTGGGAGAAAGCAGGAACAGGGTACTGAATTAGATGATCAGCGATGATCTTGGTTGAATGGTGGAGCAGGCCCAAAGGGCCGAATGGCCTACTCCTGCTCCTATTTTTCTTTGTTTCTATGTTTCTATGTACTTTAGCACCAATGAGTCCACTCCCTGCAGACTATCAAACTTTAGGACAATATAGGAAAACTCCAAAATGCTTAGAATTGCACCAGCAGCCAGAAAAAATAATTGAGCAACTAACCTGCAAGTAGTTCATGATCCTCTTAAGTAGCACTGATGGTGTGGGGTATGGGGTGGCGCGAGGGGGTGGGGTGGCCCTTCATGCTGTTCAGCTGTGCAAGGTTAAATCAGGGCACAGACTGGCATTTAAAAATGGCATTGCTGATGTCAAATCAATGTGGAACACTGACTGATGCCATAATCTGCCTGCTCTGCATGCTGTCAGCTGTCATTAGGTGCATGTGCGCAAGCCCCTTTATCAAGATGGGATTCAGTACATTTCTGTCAGAAGTGCACATGTGCACCTCTCATTCCATTTTCAAGTGTTACGGTCAATTGAGGAGGGGTCAAAGGGCTTCCCTCTTTTCCCTCCTTATTTGACCACAACGGGTTTAATTCTTTTTTAAAGTGGATGTACTGGCCAATTTATTACGTGTTTGATATTTAACTTGCATTTATCATAACAAAAACTAATTGGACAGGATTTCTTGAGTTCACAAAGAAAGAGGTTAACTTTATTGTAACTAATACAAATAATAAACAACACGCCACCTTTCACTCTCTCTCACACACACACACACATACACTAGAGGTTTACAGGCACACTAGAGGTTTACACACTCACACAAATAGGTTACAGAGTGGGGAAAGGTATATTGGTTGAGTTACAGTCCTTAAAAAAAAGTATACAGTCTGTGGAGTTTGGTGATTTGGCTGGCCTCTAGCTGAATTCGGTGGGCTGAGGCTTTTATTGTGAAGAGATAGATGACTAGTTCGGTGGGTCTCTTGGAGACAGCGCTGCAGATGATTTCCTCCAATGGGGTTTCTGATTATAGCCAGAGTATGCAATGGCGGTCAGTATACAGGCAGGATTTGAAATCTTTCAAGCTGGAATGGAGAAAGAGAGAGAGAGCGACCTCCACTTGGGCCTGCATGTGTCAGAGTCCAGTTGCTTCTCCTCTCTCTGTTGCAGAAAGACACAAGCTTTAAACCACAGATGGGGTGGGGCTTATCACATGACAGTTACTCAGTGATTTAAAACATAGCAATTAGCAGTATTTCTCTCTTGCTAAAAAGAAAAAGAACAGGCAGTCCCCTTAAAGTGCCTGGATCTTGGTTCTTGCTGGGAAATGCAGCCATTTCTACTTCTTCCTCACAGTGTTGCAAACTAGGTGATCATCTTAAGCTGCTAGCAAAGTCATCTTCTTTTTGTCTGATTAAAATGCCTTTTTAAAAAATATATAAATTCAGATCTCCAGTCAGTGGATTAAAGAAAATTCAGCAAAGCCAGTTGGCGTAACACAAGCATTAGGAACGCTAGAAAGATACACGCTACTGACCCCAATTTCTCCCCCAGAGTGTTTTCAGTCAGCTTATTCACTAATCATAAAAAATTATATTACACTGAAATCACTTTTTTATCTAATAAGGATGAAAGCTGACTCAAAATCAGAACTATGACGTGAATGAGCTATTTCAGATTAACTCATGAACAATAACAGTGAGAATTGGTATTAGTTTATTTTCACTATTACAGACATTAAAGAAACTGCTAAATGTCGATATTATATTTATCTGATCAGTAGCCATTTTTGCTGACTTTGATTTTCTGTCATCTTCTTTGACAATGCTTAACAAGTGAACTTCGCGGTCCAAAAATTTGAATACACAGCACCCGTTTTACAGACATTATGCAGGAGCCTAAGAGTACAATATGGCAGGTGGAGCACACATGCTCATTCTGTGTTGGATGGGCACCACCTAGCATATTGGAATCAGGGTGTTAAGTAGGCATCCAGGGTGCACACCAGAAGAATTTCAGAAGCCTTATAGTTGTAAAATAATGATCCCACACTCATTGTAGACCCATTATGAATTTGGTCCGCCATGTGATAAATTCACCCAGCAAATCATTGTTGTAACATTCATTAGGCACCCTGCAGCAGCACTATTTATAGGACTCACCCACTCCAGAGAGGTTAGATGTAGGTTTGTCCTCCTAGGGCGCAGGCTAAATTTTCTGCCTTTTATTAGCTATTTTCTGCATTCCACAAATGAATTCTGACTTCAAGAACAACTTTTTTGCTAGTGTTGGACTGCTTTGAAAACAGTTTTATTCTGGTCATGGTAGGTCTGCTTTTGGGGTAGGAGAATGAGGCGGAGCAGCAAAAGAGACAGGAGAGAGCAGGAGCAGCTGAGAGGAGAGGCAGGAAGCAGGCACCGTGTAGAAGGCCATATCCGCAGTAGGTCTTCAGCGAGCGCATCTCATACCTCAACCTCAGCGAAGAGCAATGTATGAGGTTTCTAAGCTTCTCCAAGGAGACTCGCCAAGCTATGTCACCTTTTGCAGCCACAACTGGAGCCCTAAACAGGGCATGGACAATACTGCCTGTGGCTGGCAAGGGCTGGGATCTTATTCTCCTCCCGACATCAGGTTCCGTGGTGGTGGGGGGCTGAAGGTAGGAGCGGCAGTGACCCGCCATGGAACCCAACGTGGGATTGCCAAGCCCGAACTTCCGGTAGCGGGGAAGCTCTGTGGCGGACCCTGACTTTACATATTTAAATTACCTGTTAGCATAAATTAAAATGAAAACCGGAGTGATCTTGACTGCAGGGGGGATCTCTGCATTTGTTGTGTACTGGAGAGGGGGGTGGAAATGGGTCAACTCTGCATTGGTAGTGTAGTTGTGGGGGGCGGGTAACTGGGGCAATTCTGCAGTTTCTTCTCAGGGCTGGCAACGGTGTTGCTGAGGCTGACCCCATCACGTGATTTGGGGAGAGGGGTAGAGGTCACCCTGCATATGATAATGAGTCGCCTGGCTCCAGATCGCAGCAGTGTGGCGGTGCGCAGCCCGCTCCCAGCAGTGGGACCACAAGATACAGCCTAAGATGTGTACCATATACAAGATGTACCTACGAAATGGCCCCAGCTTTCTTCAGCAAAACTTCCCAAACCCGCAACCTCCAGCCATCTAGAAGGACAAGGATAGCAGGTCTACGGGAACACCATCACCTTTAACATCCTTTCCAAGTCACACAGCATCTTGACTTGGACATATATTGCTATTCCTTCATTGTCACTTGGTCAAAATCCTGAGATGCCCTACCTAACAGCATTGTGGGAGCACTTCTACCACACAGGCGGCAGTGGTTCAAGAAGGCAACTCACCACCATCTTCTCAGGGTAACTAGGATGGGGAATAAATAGAAACATAGAAACATAGAACATTTACAGCAGAGAAGGAGGTCATTTGGCCCATCTTGTCTGTGCTGGCCAAAAAAGAGGTATCTAGCCTAATCCTACCTTCCAATTGTTAATTGCAGCCTTGTGGTTACAGCACTTCAAGTGTATAATCAAGTATTCTTTTAAATGTGATGAGGGTTTCTGTCTCAGGCAGTGAGTTTCAGACCCCAAAAACCCTCTGGGTGAAAAAATATCTCCTCAACTTCCTTCTAATGCTTCAAACAATTACTTTAAATATATGTGTGATGGAATCAATGGCTGCAAAGCTTGTTTTTATTTAAACTCTAACTGAGAGGGAAACGAGAACCAGAACTGAAACAGAAACGGAAACTAAAACTGAAACAGAAACTTGAAAAACAACCTCAGGTTTCCGGGGGAACTGACACTTGTTAGAACCAGATAAAAGCAAACAGAGTCCTCCCCAGATCAGGCACATCAGGTAGGAGTGGAGCGCCAGCAGGTAGAAGAAAGTGAAGACTGAATCCAGAAGCTGTTTCTGCTTCTTAAAGTAGCCGACTAACCAGACCCGGCCATACAGTGCACAGGTTGTCACTGAAGGACTCAGATAAAGGGAACACTGGTAAATCCACACCAACAAGACTCTCATCAGCAGAGCTGAGGAGCTTCTGGAGAAGTGCGCCTTGTGGTGAAGACCACAACTATGAAGTTCAGATTGAGACGAAAATGTCAGAAGAACAGCAGCTAAATCCTTCAAAAAAGGAGCTGAATATCTACCTGAGTAACTTCAGAGCTGTGAAGAAATGTCTGACTGTAATTATAACCATATATGCTGGTGTACTGCCCAATGAAACGTGAGATCCATCTCTGTTCTATCTGATAGTTAATGCGTAATTTGTAATATATATATATTGACCGTGATCTGTCTGTTGCTTCATGTTTAATTTATGTTTGTTTTGGTTTGAGCGTTAAAGTAAAATTTATAAAAGTGAAATCTTGTCCATTTGGTTTGGTTCCCTAAAATTGGGGTCAATCGGTGAATTCAATTCTTTTTGTTTATTGGTGGTCTCCAATAGGGATCATTACAACATTGGGGGGCGCATCCAGAATTCAAATCATTCACGATTAGGCTGTAAAAAAGGTGGGCTGGAATTTTCCAGAGTTTAAACAAACAAGATTTCACAGTTATATAAAAGCAAAAAACTGCAATATTATGTTTTTTCATGTTTGTGCTTTTGGCTAGGGCTGCTCATTATTCTGTCATTAACACTCCCTCTGCACTAATGCTTTGTCTTTCACCACACCATTATCACACTTGCTTTGCCTTTGCCCCATGATCTCCTTGTCAGTTAATCCCTCCAGCCCTCTGTCCTATCACACACCTTCGCTTTTGTTCTCTTCTCCCCCACCCCCACTTTATTTGCTTAAAACCTATTACATTTCTAACCTTTGCCAGTTCTGATGAAAGGTCTCTGACCTGAAACATTATAACTCTGCTTATCTCTCCACAGATGCTGCCAGACCTGCTGAGTATTTTGGGAGCTTTCTGTTTTTATTCCAGATTTCCAGCATCCGCAGTATTTTGCTTTTATTTTAATGTTTAATTCACTGCCACTTCTCTTCCAGGAATGCCTACCTTGAAAGAGTTCTGCTCTTCTCTCCGACAGGATTTCTGTTTGTCTTTTTTACCTTGTTCACCTTCATTGCTTTCCATTTCCCTCCTGGTGTTTGATAAGGTGTCTATCAAAATTTATCTTCACAGCCACGTCTCCTTCCTCAGCGACTGCCTCCTATTCAGAATCATTCCATGTGGGTTCCAACTGAAGTTCCATCCTTCATGTTTTGAATCCCCCCAGAATTACAGGTATCTCCGAGAAATACAACGTTCCTCAGACTGCTGTTCTCACCGCATACTGAGATCCTCACTCAGTGCCATGCGCCGCCATATGTACACACTGGACCTCTCTCTCCAAAAGCACCACTTCACCTTATATCAAAGCAGTTTCAATTCATCCTTTGCCTTATCTGACACATTAGCAAAAAGATTTTTTTCTTCCTTTCAGGTATTAAGGAACGCCTGATGGGGACTAATGCCCCTCCAGATACTTCTTCCCCTTCACTTCCCTCTGACCCCTTGCTGTGACCTTTCCTTTTCTGACACTGAATGATCTGTACTCAAATGATTCAGTTTTATCCCCTTATGCCCCCACCTCAATGAAATTTACGCTTGGCATGACGTTGAGCTCTTCTTCCGTCGCCTTTGCCTCTGGGCTCACTTCTTTGACCAGGAGTCCTCTCCCCGACCAGCGGACCCATTCACCCGCCTCCAGCATTCTGCCTCCATTCGGACCCCTCCCTCTGGCCTCTTACCCGCTCTTGATCTTTTCATTGAGAACTGTCAGCGAGACACCGGCAGTCTCAATTTCTCCGCTCCCCTCACTCACTCTAAACTGTCTCCCTCCGAACTTGCTGCACTCCGTTCTCTCAGGTCTAACTCCGACATTGTGATCAAACCTGCTGACAAGGGTGGTGCTGTTGTTGTCATACGTACTGACCTCTACCTTGCAGAAGCTGAGCGCCAACTCTAAGACACTTCTTCCTATCCACACCCCCCCGGAATATGACCCCACCACCAAACATTAAACTACTGTCTACAGGACTGTCACTGAGCTCATCTCCTCCAGAGATCTTCCTTCTACAGCTTCCAACCTCACAGACCCACAACCACAGACAGACCGCTTCTACCTCCTTCCTAAAATCCACAAACAGGACTGCTCGCTGCTCACAATGCTGTCTCCTATACAATGGGGAGACCAATGCAGAATGGGTGACTGCTTTGCGGAACACCTCTGCTTAGTCCGAAAAATTGACCCCGAGCATCCTGTAGCTTGCCATTTCAACACAACCCCCCTGCTCTCATGTCTACGTCTCTGTCCTGGGATTGCTGCAGATTTCCAGTGAACATCAACAGAAGCTCGAGGAACAGCACCTTATTTTCCGATTAGGCACTCTACAGACTACCAGACTACCATCGAGTTCAATAATTTCAGAGCATGACTGGCGCTTTTTATTTTTATTTTATTTTATTTTATTTTGCACCATCTTTTTTTGTTTTTATTTTACCATATGCCTGCCTACTGGTTTTTCATGTTTGTGTTTTTGTCTAGGGCTGCTCATTATTCTGTCATTAACACTCCCTTTGCACTAATGCTTTGTCTTTCACCACACCATTAGCACACTCTCTTTACCTTTGCCCCATGACCTCCTTGTCAGTTAATCTCTCCGGCCCTCTGTCTTATCATTCACCTTCCCTTTTAGTCTCTTTTTCCCCACCCACGCCTGTTACATTTCTCACCTTTGCCAGTTCTGATGAAAGGTCACTGGCCTGGAACGGTAACTCTGCTTCTCTCTCCACAGATGCTGCCAGACCTGCTGAGTATTTCCAACACTTTCAGTTTTTATTTCCGATTTCACAGTAACTTTGGCTGGGTTCAGTGGGAAATCAACGAGTACCATCAAGGTACAGGAATTTGTTAAAAGGAAAGATGTGACTCCATTGCAGCAGTTGAAAAAGGTCGATTGGTCATGATATCAGTACACATGGGGGTTAGTGTAAGCCCCGGTGCTAGGAAAGCAGAGCTAATCCAAAAATTTGTTCCTCACTTGAAGCTGGAGAAAGAAAAGGATGTTTCTGCTAGTGTTCAAATAGAACAAGCCAAAATTGAGTAAGAGAAGATAAGATTGTAAGGAAAAGAGAAATAAAGTGACAAAGCAAGAAAAGAAAAAGACAAAGACAATTTTAAGTGAGAAAAGTTGAATTTGAACTAGAGAGGATAAAATAGGATATGGAAGAGAAAGGAAAAGAACAAGAACAAGAAATGCAAAAATTGGCATTAGGCCACGAAGAGAAAATGGAAAGGCTCAAAGCCAGTGGCCGTGCACGGGGGTGAAAATTGAAAATGAAGATCGCACAAGCTTTTGAGAACCTTAGGGAAGTAATTCTGATGGCAGAATTCAAAAATAATGTCCCTTCAGGAATAAGGTCCCACCTGGAAGAACATAAATGTGGTAAAATAAGGGATGCTGCAGTAATGGCAGTTGATTATGAATTAACCCACAAAAACAATAGTTCCAAGCACTGGTTTGGAAACTTTCAGTGAAGTTGGAGAGACAGTAAGTTTGATAATGAAAAGAGATCTGGTTCTATTGAGAAAGTTGACAAAAGTAAAGGCAGAAATACACCTCAGGTTAGTAAAAGAGGAAGCCAGGAGGAAAAATTTGCTTCGAGGGGACCCACATGCTATTTCTTTCATAAGAAAGGACATGTGAAGTCTGAGTGTTAGAAGTGGAAAACCAAGCCCATTGCATGTGTACAGCCGAAGGGTGATTCCACAGGAGATACTGTCCTAGTGCTCATGTCAAGCAGGTAGTTTCTCCCACGTTCACTGATAGAGTGAATCAGATTGCAGAGAACTTTTCTGTTTAAGGGTGAGATATCCCCACAGTTGTTTGGTGAAGCAGGCAAGCCGATTGCCATCCTTAGAGATACAGGGGCAGCACAGTCACTGATGTTGGCAGGTAACCTGAATATTTTCACTGGTAGTTTGCTGAATGCGACGATGTTAATCCAAGGGAAAAATAGATACTGTTTATCCATTCCTTTATATGGGGTTAATTTAAAATGTGACGTGGTCACTGGTCCTGTTATCTTCGGTGTTGTTCCTAGTTTGTCCATTCAGGGTGTAGATTTTCTGCTAGGAAATGGTTGGGGATAAGTTATTGGTGTCTCCAGTAGTTTTGGAAAAGCCACTTGAGGTTACTGAAACTAAAGTTTTTCAGGATGAATTTCCCTGAATATTTCCAGACAATGTTGTGACTACATCCCAGGCTCTTATAGTTAAACAAGATGAGATGGATTCAGTTATTGTAGAGGACAGTTCAGGGCTTTGGTTATCTGAGACTTTTTCAAGGATTTGGATGGAGATGTTGGTGATAAAGGCTTCAAGGTGAGCAATGGTGAATAGGCAATTCCCCTTTGGCGAGGCATAATAGGTAGACCCTGACTTAAGATACTTGTCTCAGATGGCGTGCTCTGAGGCAGGGAGTGAAAAGGTCCCTGAAAGTTATTATTTCAAGAATGACATCCTGATGTGGAAGTGGAGACCTTCCCAAAGGCCTGCTGATGAGGATTGGGCTGTAGTTCATCAAATTTTTGTCCCTCCTTGCTACCGCAGTGAAATTTTGATAATTGCCTATGCGCTACCAGTTGCAGGTCATTTGGGTATTGGGAAGACAAAGATGTATTTTTACTAGGCGATGTACACAGGGATGTGGTTGACTTCTGTAAGACATGTCACACATGTCAGATGATTGGGAAGCCACAGCTTTTGATTAAGCCAGCCTCTTTAATACCGATACCTGCATTTTAGAAACCATTTAGTATGGTGCTTGTGAATTGTGTTGGACCCTTATCCATGACTACGTCAGGTCATAAGTATCTCCTAACCATCATGAGTTTGTCCACTCGATTTCCACAGACAATACCCTTGAAAAAGATCACAGTGAAAGTTGTGATTGAGGGGTTAATACAGTTTTTCACTCGGTATGGGTTGCCAAAAGAAATTCAGTCTGATCAGGGGTCAAATTTCATGTCAGGTATATTTCAGGAGGTCATGTGTACTTTGGGAGTGAAGCAGCTCAAGTTGTCTGCTTACCACCCACAGTCACAAGGTGTTTTGGAGAGATATCACCAAACCCTAAAGGGTATGATTAAGGCCTACTGTGTTGAATATGCCATGATTGGGATAAAGGGATATTATTCCTGTTATTTGCAACCAGGGACACAGCAGATGAGTCTACTGGTTTCAGTCCCTTTAAACTGGTCTATGGGCATGAAGTTAAACACATTAATGAGAGATTTTTGGCACAGATGGAGAAAACTACCCTCCTAGATTCTGTGTCAGAGTTTCGAGAGAAACTCTCAAAAGTTTGTGAGATGGCCAAAAAACATCTCAAAGTTTCTCAGCAGGTGATGAAAGCCCAAGCAGATAGAACAGTGAAGGCACATAGCTTTCAACCCAGAGATAAGGTGCTAGTTCTGTTGCCCATGTCTGGTGAACCATCGAAAGCTAGATTTAGAGTCATAGAGAGATACAAGACTGAAACAGGCCCTTCAGCCCACCAAATCTGTGCCAACCAACAACCACCCATTTAAACTAATCCTACATTAATCCCATATTCCCTACCACATCCCACCATCTACCTACACTAGGGGCAATTTACAATGGCCAATTTACCTATTAACCTGTAAGTCTATAGCTGTGGGAGGAAACCAGAGCACCTGGCAGAAATCCACACAGTCACAGGGAGAACTTGCGAATTCCACACAAGCAGTACCCAGAACTGAACCCAGGTCACTGGAGCTGTGAGGCTGCGGTGCTAAACACTGCGCCACTGCTACTTAAGTGGACCTTACGTCATCAAAATGAAACTCAGTGAGGTGAACTATTTGATTCGTACTCAAAACAGAAGGAAAAGTCAAAAGGTGTGCCATGTGAATATGCTGAAGAAGTACTATGACCGTGAGCATAGTCAGCCAGTAGGTGTAATACAGGTGGTAGAGAATGTAGATGGTGACGCTGGTGCATATGATATATTGAAGGATAAGTCTGAGTCTGAGTGTTCCCAGGTTGAACCTCCTGTGGTGAAGCTGGCGAACACTGAGGTGTTAAAGGATCTGGATGAAATGTTACAACATCTACATGAGCACCAGAGAAAAGACATAACTGACTTCTTGAGAAAGTATAAGCTGGTATGTGTACACAAGCCAAGTCGCACTTCTCTGGCTATTCATAAGGTTGATGTAGGGGATGCTAAACCAATTAAACAAAACCACTATAGACTCAATCCCAGTAAATTGGTTAAATTCAGGAAGGAGGTTCAGTACATGTTGAGTAATAATAAAATTGAACCTAGTCAAAGTAGTTGGAGTTCTCCTGTTGTTTTGGCACCAAAACCAAATGGTTTTTAAAAGTTCTGTATAGATTAACAAAAAGTTAGTGCAGTAACTAATGGACCCCTATCCGATCCCAAGGCTTGAGGATTGTATTGATAGGATCATGAGCTTAGTCTTTGTTAGCAAGATTGATTTGCTTAAGGGATATTGTCAAGTCCCCTTGTCTGACCAAGCTAAAGAAATATCTTCTTTTGTGACACTGGATGTTCTGTTCCAGTATAAAGTCATTCCATTTGGTATGAAAAATGCACCAGCTACTTTTCAAAGATTAACCAATCAAGTGATTGCCAGTTGAGTAATTGTGCTGTGTACATCAATGCCCTTTTCGTGCAGAGCGACATTTGGAGTGATGATGTCAGACATATGAGAGCTCTATTTGACAGGCTGGCCAAAGCTAACCTTATCATAAATCTGGCAAACAGTGAGTTTGTCAGAGCCAAAGTCACTTATTTCGGACACATCATGGGTCAAGGTCAAGTATTACCATGCAAGACCAAGATTCAGGCGATAATAGATTTTCTTGTGCCCAAGATAAAGAAAGAAGTGTTACGGTTTTTGGGTTACGTGTGTGTTCTGCAGGAAATTTGTCCCAAATTTCAGCACAGTAGTCACCCTATTGACTAATCTGTTAAAGAACGTGAAGCTCAAACTGGGAGTGAGTCTATAGTGGTTTTGTTAAATTGGTTTAGCATCCCCTACATCATCCTCATGTGATTCAAATGGTCAGAGTCATACCAAACAGCATTTGAGAAGTTAAAAGCCATTTTATCAAAAGAACCAGTTCTTGCAGCCCCACATTTTAATAAACCATTCTTTCAAAGTGGCAATTGACACCAGTGATGGAGGGATAGGAGCGTTTCTGCTCCAAGATGATGATACTGGTATGGAATGGCCCGTTAGCTACTTCTCTCGGAAGCTCAATAAATATCAAGCAAAATACTTGACCATTGAGAAAGGTTAATCTTGTACTGGCTTTACAACAGTTTGAGGTATATGTAACCAATAGAGAGAAATATTGGTTTATAAAGATCACAATCCACTTGTGTTTCTAGAAAAGTGGAGAACAAAGAACAGCCAGCTGTTTTGCTGGAGTTTGATGTTACAGCCATTTACACTGAAAATTGTGCATATTGCAGGGAAACGCAACATAATTGTCGATGCTCTATCCAGAATTTAAAGAAGGGGTGTAAAAGGGAAGGAAGACCCTGAGTTCCGATAATTCTATGATGTTCGAATCCTAATTGTCATATTTACTTGGGTTTTGTTATTGGTTAAGCCCTTATGATTTTGTAAATAAATATGTATAATTATGGAATCTGAAAATGTTATCTATACAGCATGCAATAAGTTATTAGTTAAAATGATTATGTTGTTAAGAACTTGCTATATTTCTAAACAATTGTAAAGTAAACTTTACGCTGGTAAAGCTTTCTTTTCCCAAATTTCCCAAAGTGGAGGGGGTGGTGGGGTGGGGGGGGGGGGCGGGGGGGGTGGGTGGTAGTGCTGCTGCTGGGGAGAAGTCTGATAGAATCTATGGTTGCAAAGTTTGTTTGTGGTTTAAGACCATAATTGAGCAGGAAACTAGAACTGAAACAGAAACAGAAACCAAAACTGAAACAGAAACTGGAAAAACAACTTCAGATTTCCAGGGAAACTGACCCTGGTTAGAACCAGATAAAAGGAGACAGAGTCCTCCCCAGATCGGGGAGACCAGGCAGATGAGGCAGATCAGGCAGGAGTGGAGCACCAGCAAGCAGAAGAAAGTGAAGACTGGATCCAGGAGTTGTTTCAGTTACTTAATGTAGCCGACTAACCAGACCCAGCCATACAGTGCACTTGTTGTCGCTGAATGATTCAGGTAAAGGGAAGACTGGTAAATCAACACCATCAAGACTGAGCAGAGCTGAGGAAGTTCTGGAGAAATGCAGCTTGTGGTGAAGACTACACCTATGGAGTTCAGATTCAGAGGAAACTGCTGTCAGAAGAACAGCTGCTAAATCATTGAAGAAAGGAGCTGAACATTTACCTGAGAAACTTCAGCGTTGTGATGGTGGTTTCCAACAGGGATCATAACAATATGTCCCTTGGTTATTGACACCTCTGCTAATGGAAATAGGTTCTTCCTATCCACTGTATCTAGGTCCCTCATAATTATATACACCTCAACTAAATCTCCCCTTAGCCTCCCATGTTCCAAAGAAAACATCTCCAACCTGTCCAATCTTTCCTCATAGCTGAAATTCTCCATTCCTGGCAACATCCTTGTAAAATTCCTCTGTACCCTCTCTATTGTGATCACATCCTTCCTATAATGCGGTGACCAGAATTGAACGCAGTACTCTAGCTGTAGTCTAACTAGTCTTTATGCAG
This sequence comes from Heterodontus francisci, assembly GCF_036365525.1. Taxonomy (NCBI): domain Eukaryota; kingdom Metazoa; phylum Chordata; class Chondrichthyes; order Heterodontiformes; family Heterodontidae; genus Heterodontus; species Heterodontus francisci. Next base: position 63,428,306 of record NC_090389.1, read on the forward strand.
TTCTAGTATTACTTTCCGGCTCTTATATTCTATGCCTTGGCCTGCCTTGCCATCTTCCTTCAGTGGGTAAAGAGTGTTCAGGTGCCCTCAACCTCTGGTTGCATCTGGTGTGACCTTCTCCTATAACAAAGAAAGGGGTATGTTAGTAACAACCTTGTAAGCTACCTTGAGAATGTGCAAATGGTGTATTGTGCCAATGTTAGGCTTGATTTTATGCAGCCAGCAGGGGTCCTGACACCGGGCCAGAAAGGTAAGGGGAACCCCACCTCGGCTGTTTGCCAGACCCGTGGCTGCATTTAACGGTGCTCAGGCAATTAACTGTCTGGTGCTGGGGAACGGTGGCCCCTGCTGGAACTGCAGAAGGCCCCGGACCTGCAGCAGCCATGGAGCCCATGAGAGGTGGTTAGTGAGGTGGGCTATTGAGTGTGGGGTGGACTGTTGGTGCAGGGCTGACCTTTGCCGCCGGGCTATCCGTGGGCCACAGATTACCCAAGCAGGAGGCCACCCTGCCTCTACCCCACCCCCAACCAGCTCATAGGGAGGCCGCCTGGTGTTACTTACAATATTACTTGTTCCTTTGGTGTGTGATCTATTGTAAGACTCACAGGACTACAGGTAATACCCAAAGAAAACATAGGTTTTATTATAACTTACTAGAATGTATATTAAATATACATGATGTTGTGGTTCGGACTAACTATAAGCATTTAAAACAATATGTTATTTACAGGTAAGCAAATTTAACTCTCTAAAACGTAGACGAAGTTTGCTTATTCATCATGATCTTATTATCATGAACCTCTTCCCTAGTTTGGAAAGCTTGGAAAAATGATGATTGACAACATCACCCGTCAGTAGCAATCCCTCTGGTCTCCAGATACTTGCTGCAATGAACTGAAGTCTGAAGAGAGACTTCAGGTCATGTTGTCTCTTCGTGTCAAGACTCCCAGCCTTTGTGCCATCCTTTACATGGACCAATCCGATACACGCGACCTGGGTATTTTCTACCATCTTCGGTGCAGTGCTGGTCACATATATTGTGATGATTTTTAAGTCTTGGCACACTGGAAGTCCTGTAAGAGCTAGTCCAGTTGTGTCTACAATATAAAGCATTTGTGGTAGCCATTTGGAGTTCCCATAACTGCACTGTAAGGTTATCATTCCAATGCACATGATTGGAGAACCATTGTAGGCAGTCAGCCTAGACAGGTGGGTCGTACCATAGATTCCCATTTCTTTAAGTACATGTCCTTCAGTATACGGATGGGCAGTGTATGTACACTTGCTCCGGTGTCGATTTTCGCTCTGAGCTCATGTCTGCCACTCTTCTGCGGACATATAATCCCGATCATGGTGAATGCCTCAGATTGCATAATAGCATTGACAAGTTGATCCATATGTGAAATGCTTGCTCACTGTTCATGACTGCATTCTTCACCTGTGTCCTCCTGACAATCTGTCTCTCTGCTAACCTGATGTACCTGCCTGGGCTTTTGTTGTGTGTTGGCATAACTTTTGCTGCATTTGTCATCCTGTCTTTTAGATGTTCTCTGTGCATGTGATCTGCCACCATTCGTGTGTGCACTATTTGAGCTCGGCCTTCTGCATTGCCTTGCCCAATGTCCTAGCATGCCACAAGTTTTGCACAGATCCTGGTCCGACGGACAACTCTGAATTGGGTCAGTTAGGCCACATTTGCCACAAGGCTTAGCAGACTCCTGAGTCTTGGTTACCATACCAACTGTGCTAGCTGCCCCCAACGCTTGTAACTATTGGCACCCAGCCATAATGGCTTCAAATTTCCTCCCATCATTGAGTTGTGCATCTATGGTGTGCCCTTTCTTCTTTTCTAGAAGGTCTTTTTGAAAGGACTCTAATGGGGTAGTCACTATTCCTAGCTCTGCAACCCGTTTCAACAATTTGATATCTGCAACTCATTCCCAATGTTAAGCTTTGTCTCGGCAACTTGCAACAAAGTGGTCAATGAATTCACCTTGCCTTTGTCAGTAGGGCATGTACTCTGAAATATCCTTTTACCTTCAGTTGATGCGCCAGGAATGTCCATAACTTGCTAGGGTCCTTCTGATTCTCAGCTGGCAGTCCTGACGTTTTGATCCATTGCAGGACTTCGTTGCCCAATGCAGTCTTAGTGTTCATAGCTTGTTTCTCTGGTACATTCACTTCTTGATCCAGGAAATACAAGTCCATTCGCTGTCAAAACAATTTAAATTCAGATGCTATGTCTGGCACCTTCCAATCTATAACTAGATATCTGAAAGCCATTTTCTTAATGATTCTGATTTTTTTTTTTATAACTACAGGCTCTTCACAGGTTTTCTTTTTCACAGGCACACTTCTTTCTGTTTCCTTTTTAAGACAGGTTTGTCTTTGCAGGCCTGCTCCTTTTAAGAGTGAGAGACGATAGCTGTTCGTTGTTTACACAACTTTTTTTTTAAACCAAGAGATCAGCTTCTGTTTACACAACTATTTGATTTTTTAAAAACTTAGAAAGCTGGGTTTTTTTAACTGAGAGAAGGTTTTTTTTAAAAAAAGACAGCTGGATCTTGCAGTACTGGCAGTTGCCACAGTCAGCCTTTTTCTTTGTGCTGGATCTCTAGTGGCGCTGTTGAGTTTTTCCTGCACCTTTTGGCTTAGGCTCTGCCCACAAAGCAAGTAAAATGGGAAATCTAAAACAGTAATGGCTTCAGCTACTGCTTTTCAAATATTTTGACCCACTGCTAGATTAGCTGAAAGCTCCGATCCCTTGGCAAATTGCCGACTGTACTCAGAGTTTCAAGACCTCCTGGGGTCCTGTCTGTGCTCTCTGCATTGAAGATCCCCAGGATCTTCAGCCACACCAGGTAAGCAATCAGCCATTCTTTGTTCCCTCTTTGTGCGTTCTTCAAAAAAATTCAAATATTGCCAAGATTTAATATTTGGTCGTCTTCAGTAAAAGATATATCCCAAATGTTGCCACCATATAATATTACTGGTTCCTTTTGTGCGTGATTTATTGTTTTCATTTTTTTCATTCAGGGATGTGGGCATCACTGGCCAGCATTTATTGCCCATCCCTAATTGCCCTTGAGAAGATGGTGGTGAGCTGCCTTCTTGAACCGCTGCAGTCCATTTGGGGTAGGTATTACCACAGTGCTGTTAGGAAGGGAGTTCCAGGATTTTGACCCAGTGACAGTGAAGGAACGGCGATATAGTTCCAAGTCAGGATGGTGTGTGACTTGGAGGGGAACTTGCAGGTGGTGGTGTTCCCATGCATTTGCTGCCCTTGTCCTTCTAGTTGGTAGAGGTCGCGGGTTTGGAAGGTGCTGTCTAAGGAGCCTTGGTGCATTGCTGCAGTGCATCTTGTAGATGGTACACACTGCTGCCACTGTGCGTTGGTGATGGAGGGAATGAATGTTTGTAGATGGGGTGCCAATCAAGCGGCCTGCTTTGTCCTGGATGGTGTCGACCTTCTTGAGTGTTGTTGGAGCTGCACCCATCCAGGCAAGTGGAGAGTATTCCATCACACTCCTGACTTGTGCCTTGTAGATGGTGGACAGGCTTTGGGGAGTCAGGAGGTGAGTTACTCGCCTCAGGATTCCTAGCCTCTGACCTGCTCTTGTAGTCACGGTATTTATATGGCTACTCCAGTTCAGTTTCTGGTCAATGGTAGCTCCTAGGATGTTGATAGTTGTAAGACTCAAAAGGACGAAAGGTCATATTCAAAGAAAATGTGGGTTTTATTATAGCTTACTAAAACATAATTATACAAACAGTTACTGCACGAACTACATCTAAACGCATCTCACTCAGCTGGGCTCCACCCACAACTCCCTTGTCATGTGTGACATGACATTGCTTCATCAGGTGATCTTCACTTACAGTTCTTAAGGTAATCTGCTCTTAAGGTCATCCCATAACATTACTGGGTGGCCTCCCCACGTTTCAGAGTGCCACCCTCCCCCATCACTGATTAAATGCCAGTAGCGGCGGGATGCGGCTCTTAAGTGACCACTGAAAGGCCTCAAAAATGTCTCTGGGCAGGAAGGCCACCTCGACCTTGCTTGGCACTGACTTCATCGGGGGAGTCGACACTCCGCCCCCACCTTCCCTCCCGATTCTATGCGCCCCCCCACCCCCTCACATCCCAGCCCATTACCAAGGGCGAAATTAAATTCTGTGCATCGGATGCAAGGTGTGGGTAAGTGTGGATTGCAATAGTGATGGGAATGAGTTGCAGAGTATGAGTTGGAGGATAAGGAGGTGGAATGAAGTGTGTTGCAGTAATTGTAGAAGGGTGAAATTCAGCAGGAAAGGGTCGTGTTACGAGGGGCAGAATTTTACTGGTCCCTGGGTGGCAGAAACAGATGTAGGGAGGCTGGTAAAACAGCAAGGAGCTGAACCAGGAGGCTCCGCGGTGCAGTCCCGCTACTGGGGAAGTTTCTCACTGGCAGGATGCAAGGCAGATCGGCTGCCCCCTCCAAGGAGGCAGGCAGCTGATTTGCACAAATATAGGGCTATTAAGGGCCATTTTACAGGGCCTCTGGCATTTTGCTGATGGTGGGGGTGGCCCCCTTGCCCCTCTGCCTGGGGAAGCTGCCATCTTCATGGAAGCAGCATCTCATGCCCCATAGAGGGGTCCGTGGGCAGGAAAGTCAGCCCCCGCAGTCCCAACGATCCCCCCGGAGGGGTTTGCCCTGCGAATAGTGGGACCTTTCCCCTTGGCCATCCTGTATTTTAATTTGCACTTTCCTTTACAAGGGAGCTGGCATTTTGAGGCTCCCTAAGATCTCCAACCTTCCTCAGCACTGTCCACCTCTCCTGGTGGTGTGGCTGAGGCTTCAGAGCTGCCGGCCCTCTGATTGGGTCAGCAGCATCAGGAGCCTGCCCGCTGTCCTGAATTGGATGGCGGACCTGCAGGCAGCCAATTAGGAGGCTTCATGCGGTAGAATCGCCAAGTCAGTCCCACTGTTGGCAAGTGAGGGCTTGGGACCCATGTTAGGGCCCCAAAGGCCATAGTAAAATTCAGCCTGAGTAGTGGGGCTGCATGTGATCCAGGTGTGAGGAGAGAGTAGTTGTGGGGATAGGTAAGATTCTTACCTTGACAACTTTGATGAGGCCATTAATTTTTTTTTTCCAGCAATACAGCCACGTCCTTGGAGCTAATCACCTGGCATTGACCTCCCCAGCAATGTGTTCCCACGTTGGCGGAGGTGCTGCTTGCAGGCTTTCTGCTTCATGAGGAGAGGAAAGAACAAGATCTCCTTCCTCCTGGGGAGGCACAGTGGTGCAGTGGTTAGCACTGCAGCCTCACAGCTCCAGTGACCCGGGTTCGGTTCTGGGTACTGCCTGTGTGGAGTTTGCAAGTTCTCCCTGTGACCGCGTAGGTTTCCGCCGGGTGCTCCGGTTTCCTCCCACAGCCAAAGACTTGCAGGTTGATAGGTAAATTGGCCATTGTAAATTGCCCCTAGTGTAGGTAGGTGGTAGGAGAATGCTGGGGATATGGTAGGGAATATGGGATTAATGTAGGATTAGTATAAATGGGTGGTTGTTGGTTGGCACAGACTTGGTGGGCCGAAGGGCCTGTTTCAGTGCTGTATGTCTCTGACTCCTGTCCACTGCCCGGACCAGGGCTACCAATGTTGCATCTGAGAACCTTGGTGCTCTCTCTGGACTTCTCGCAGCTGCTGTCAACAACCATAGTAGACCTCCCTTTTAAAGAGGTGTTTGATGCCTTTAAGTGATGTCTATGAAGCTCGATTTTGTACCTCCCCTTCTTCTTCTTTGGGCCGCCTTATCTCGAGAGACAATGGATATGCGCCTGGAGGTGGTCAGTGGTTTGTGAAGCAGCGCCTGGAGTGGCTATAAAGGCCAATTCAGGAGTGACAGGCTCTTCCACAGGTGCTGCAGAGAAATTTGTTTGTCGGGGCTGTTGCACAGTTGGCTCTCCCCTTGCGCCTCTGTCTTTTTTCCTGCCAACTACTAAGTCTCTTCGACTCGCCACAATTTAGCCCTGTCTTTATGGCTGCCCGCCAGCTCTGGCGAATGCTGGCAACTGACTCCCACGACTTGTGATCAATGTCACACGATTTCATGTCGCGTTTGCAGACGTCTTTATAGCGGAGACATGGACGGCCGGTGGGTCTGATACCAGTGGCGAGCTCGCTGTACAATGTGTCTTTGGGGATCCTGCCATCTTCCATGCGGCTCACATGGCCAAGCCATCTCAAGCGCCGCTGACTCAGTAGTGTGTACAAGCTGGGGATGTTGGCCGCTTCAAGGACTTCTGTGTTGGAGATATAGTCCTGCCACCTGATGCCAAGTATTCTCCGAAGGCAGCGAAGATGGAATGAATTGAGACGTCGCTCTTGGCTGGCATACGTTGTCCAGGCCTCGCTGCCGTAGAGCAAGGTACTGAGGACACAGGCCTGATACACTCGGACTTTTGTGTTCCGTGTCAGCGCGCCATTTTCCCACACTCTCTTGGCCAGTCTGGACATAGCAGTGGAAGCCTTACCCATGCGCTTGTTGATTTCTGCATCTAGAGACAGGTTACTGGTGATAGTTGAGCCTAGGTAGGTGAACTCTTGAACCACTTCCAGAGCGTGGTCGCCAATATTGATGGATGGAGCATTTCTGACGTCCTGCCCCATGATGTTCGTTTTCTTGAGGCTGATGGTTAGGCCAAATTCATTGCAGGCAGACGCAAACCTGTCGATGAGACTCTGCAGGCACTCTTCAGTGTGAGATGTTAAAGCAGCATCGTCAGCAAAGAGGAGTTCTCTGATGAGGACTTTCCGTACTTTGGACTTCGCTCTTAGACGGGCAAGGTTGAACAACCTGCCCCCTGATCTTGTGTGGAGGAAAATTCCTTCTTCAGAGGATTTGAATGCATGTGAAAGCAGCAGGGAGAAGAAAATCCCAAAAAGTGTGGGTGCGAGAACACAGCCCTGTTTCACACCACTCAGGATAGGAAAGGGCTCTGATGAGGAGCCACCATGTTGAATTGTGCCTTTCATATTGTCATGGAATGAGGTGATGATACTTAGTAGCTTTGGTGGACATCCGATCTTTTCTAGTAGTCTGAAGAGACCACGTCTGCTGACGAGGTCAAAGGCTTTGGTGAGATCAATGAAAGCAATGTAGAGGGGCATCTGTTGTTCACGGCATTTCTCCTATATCTGACGAAGGGAGAACAGCATGTCAATGGTCGATCTCTCTGCACGAAAGCCACACTGTGCCTCAGGGTAGATGCGCTCGGCCAGCTTCTGGAGCCTGTTCAGAGCGACTCGAGCAAAGACTTTCCCCACTATGCTGAGCAGGGAGATTCCACGGTAGTTGTTGTAGTCACCGCGGTCACCTTTGTTTTTATAGAGGGTGATGATGTTGGCATCGCGCATGTCCTGGGGTACTGCTCCCTCGTCCCAGCACAGGCATAGCAGTTCATGTAGTGCTGAGAGTATAGCAGGCTTGGCACTCTTGATTATTTCAGGGGTAATGCTGTCCTTCCCAGGGGCTTTTCCGCTGGCTAGAGAATCAATGGCATCACTGAGTTCCGATTTGGTTGGCTGTATGTCCAGCTCATCCATGACTGGTAGAGGCTGGGCTGCATTGAGGGCAGTCTCAGTGACAGCATTCTCCCTGGAGTACAGTTCTAGGTAGTGCTCAACCCAGCGGTCCATCTGTTTGCGTTGGTCAGTGATTATGTCCCCCGATTTAGATTTGAGGGGGGCGATCTTCTTGATGGTTGGCCCAAGAGCTCTCTTCATGCCATCATACATACACAATACAGGTAAATAGCCAATAAATAGTGATGGGAATGCTGGCTGCATGCCTGACCCATTATAAATGAAGTCCTAGTATATATATCATACCCCAGCACCAACGTGAACAAGCACATGCAGACCACACCCAAACCTTTATGTGTCTGTTTCCAGGCCCAATCAAATTGCTAGGCTTATATATTATTCTTCATGGCATGAAATAAAGCAACCTTGGGGCTGTTCATCAACCTCAAGCGCCACCCAGTGATCACTAATGGTGTTGACTGTAAATAAATGAAATAAGGCCTTATTGAAAGGTATGTGTGAATGTGCACCAGTGTGAGGCAGTACTGCAGCATTGTGGAGTCTCTTTGATCAGTCAAATTGGTAAATCAATGGCCACTATTCCCTTAACCAAAAACATTTCTTTAAGCATTGTCCTGTAACAGATTAGCTGTTTCCAATGGCACATTTTTCTGAGTGTTGTGAGTTACTATTTGGACTTTGTAAAACCCCCATTTTAACCTCCCATTTTCCCCAGCTTATTGAAAGCAAAACCACAGGAGATCCATTAATTATGTGTTAAATATTTGCATTTTTCCATCATAGTTTGGCATGAGTTTATAGCACTATTAATGTGTACATTTGTTTGTTTTTATGGTTTTGCACTGGATTTAGGCAGTTTAATTCTATTTTGTATAATTTTTGCCAATTCAATGTTGAATATTGTCAGGATTTTTAAACATTATGGTCACTATGAAAAAGGGACTTTTGCTGTTTTCATATTTTCACACTCGTTCCTTGGAGATTAGTGTAAAGTAGTGGAAGGATTCATAGGCCGACTAATCAGCCACAGCATGAATACTCCTACCATCTTTCTACCAGCCAATAAGGTGGTTAGGCCTATATTGTGTAAGGGGCTTTATAGGCTCCCACAACCAATACAATGCGTGGGCACTCACACCCATCGGATGTGAGAATCCCATTGAATTCAGAGCTGGAGACTCATTGTCTACTCACCAGGATTGTCTGAAATGAACCCTGCCCTTCTGACTCAGACCCAGGAATGCTACCACTAAGCCAAAGGCTCGCTCCTTGCCTGTGATGAGGAAAGTTTAACATGAATAGTAACGACATGCTCAATTAAAATGCCATTGTTATGAAATGAGCATACCTGCCATCAAAGTCAGAAGTCAGCATTCATCCTTCTTGCATAAAATGACTAAGCTATCTATTAAATGGCATTATCATAAAATTAATCAACCCTCAAGAGAGATATGATTGAAGCAAGTAAGAAGTTCTTCATTATTTGCGCTATCAGATTTTGCTGACACAATATGATTAATTTGAAATCAGTGAATATTCTTTAAGCAAGATTTATAAGATGAGGTTTTGTTGGGTGTGTGTTCAGGTGCATGGAAGGAAATGGAAGGAAAATCAGGCAGGTTCCTTTATGGCCATAAACTGTCACCAGCACGATTTTCTGATATTTGCGGTGTTCAATCAATTCAAGGCACGGAAGCAGAGACCCAGGGAATATTGGCTCAATGTTGTGGATGAGTTGTGATTTCTATAAATCTGGCATTGCTTTAGAATTGCTCTTGAACAGTGTTCTAAATCATGAGAATAACTAAAAAAAAAACTACCATATAATTAAACAAATGTCCTCTGAAAATGCATCAGTTTCCACATGTAACTGACAGGTACTCAGCTCTACTTCAACATCATCTCTTTTGATGCCTCCACTGCCTCGAAATTATCAGACTGTTAGTCCAATATCCAGCACTGGATCAGCAGTAATTTCCTCCAACTAAATATTGGGAAGACCCAAGCCATTGTCATCAGTCCCCACCACAAACTCTGTTCCCTAGCCACTGACTCCATCCTTCTCCCTGGCAACTGTTTGAGGCTGAAGGAGACTGATTGCAACCTTGTTATCAAATTTGATCCCAAGATAAGCATCCGAACACTTATCTACACCATCACTAAGACTGCCTATTTCCACCTCTGTAACATTGCACTGCTCCGTCCCTGCTTCAGCTCATCTGCTGCTGAAACCCTCATCCCTGCCTTTGTTACCTCTAGACTCGACTATTCCAATACACTGCTGGCCGGCCTCCCACCCTCTATAAACTTATGCCTGTCCAAAGATCTGATGCCCATATCCTAACTTGCATCAAGTCCCATTCACCCATTATCCTTGTGTTTGCTGACCTACTTTGGCTGCCTGTTAAGCAAAGCCTCAATTTTAAAATTCTCATTCTTGTTTACAAATCCTTCCATTGCTTCCCTGCATCTCTCCATCTCTGTAACCTCCTCCAGTTGTGCACCAAACATCCAATTCTGGCCTCTTGTGCATCTCTGATTTTAATTGTCTAGCTGCCAAGGCCCTTAGCTCTGGAATTTCCTCCCTAAATCTCCCTGCCTCTCTTTCCTTCTTTCAGATGCTCCTTAAAACCTACCTCTGAACCCAAGGTCATTTGTCCTAATATCCCCTTATGTGGCTCACTATCAAATTTTGTTTAATAACACTCAGGTGAACACTTCAGATGTTTTACTACATTAAAGGCATTATATAAATGCAAGTTGTCATTAGTGATTCTATATTATCAACTTAAAGTGACACTCAAGTTGTATATTTTTTAAATCACATTAATAAAAGAAAGCCTTGCATTTATATAACTTTTCACGACCACCAGATGTCTGAAAGCACTTTACAGAAAATGACATTGAATAATCTTTACACGTGGCTACATTTTAATCGCACACATTAGCCAAGTGAAGTGCTTTGGTTAGTGCTGAAGATATTAAATGTTTTTAGAGCATTTAATGCATATTAATTTGCATAAAATAAAAGACTGAGGCAAAAGGAACATTGAAACAAGGGTTAAACATAAAGCATTTCAAAATAAGTTACTGTTCATTCACAATCTCTAATGACTATTCTCAGCAAACATTTCAATGTTTATTCAGCTAGGACTCCTTGAAGACATAACCTAAACTGAAAAACCAAGTTTTGGCACTGCAAGCTAATAATGTAAAGACCATACCAATATTTCTGTCAAAATCGTATTCACACCCTTTCCTATGTTTATAATATGTTGGGAAATCTACTTTACTCAAGGATGTGACTTGCTGGTGATGTTAGCAAATCAGATGCACAACCTATTGGTGGGATACGATCTAGTGCAACACAGATGGGATTGTGACTATTTGCATCTAATATTAAAACCATAACATTCCACAAAATGTTGGATTTCGTGCCTACATTTCAGGTAGTCATGACTTCGTTGCAACTCATTTGCTTGATATTATCTGTTAGTATTTTTATTGCTTGGCACAAGTTCTTTAAAATGTTTTGGAGGCAGGCTAGACTGCCAGCATTCTGTACCAGAGATTGGCAGGATGCAGATTCCCGTCTGTCATTTCCTACTGGGTAATTTCCTGATTTTGAACCTGGTGTCAAGAGGAGGCCCTGGGCAGGAACTGAGAATTTCCCATAAAGGGAGGGAATATCAGAAACTGAATCACTCTGGCTTCTTTGTGAACCTTTTAGTCAGTTACCAAGAGGTATTAGTTGGGGTCATGGTGCAGATTGCCTGCCCATGTAATAGTACTTTTTAGTCACACATAGTAGCCAAGTATGGCGGGAGATTTAAGAGGGACAAATAACAATTAACAAAACAAGGAAGAATGTTTTTATGTTCAGTTGTATAATCATTATATCCGTACATGCAACATTTATATTAAAAGTGTGAAATATTCAGCAGAACTATATTGAACTACAACCATTTTTCTAAGCACCACAATATTGAAATTTTTTTTGTATTAGAAGTGAAATTGTTTTTAATGATTATTTGAATTGTACATATAAATCTTGCATGGCATTATTTATAAAAGTGAAGGTCACTCACGTGGAAGGCTGGAAAAATAAAAAGACTTATTTTCTGAAAGCTGAACAAAAGCAAATCTGAAATCTGTATTTCAAGGGTTAAACATGAAGCATTTCAAAATAAGTTACTGACCATTTTTAACTTCTAATGATTATTCTTGCTGAACATTTCGATGTTTATTTAGATGGGATTCCTTGAAGACAAAACATAACGGCACAACCCAACTTTAGGCATGGCAAACTAATAAAGTGAAGACTCCTTCAAAACTTCAGTCTTATTCACAGTATGTGGGAACCAGGAAAACACAATACTTTTTTTTATTTGGTTGTGGGTGTTGCTAGCGAGGCCAGCATTTATTGCCATCCTTAATTGCCCTTGACAACTAAGTGGCTTGCTAGGCCATTTCAGAGGGCAGTTAAGAGCAGTTAAGAGTCAACCACATTGATGTGGGTCTGGTCGCATGTAGGTCAGACCAGGCAGATTTCCTTCCCTGAAGGACATTCGTGAACCAGATGGGTTTTTACAACAATTGGCAATGGCTTCATGGTCACCCCTAGACTAGCTTTTTTTTAAAATTCCAGATTAATTGAATTCAAATTCCATCATCTGCTGTGGTGGGATTCGAACCCATGTCCCCAGAGCATAAGTCTGGGGCTCTGGGTTACTAGTCTGGTGACATTACCACGACACCACCACCTCCCCTTCATGCACTTATCAATGAGACAAAAAAACTAGTGAAGAGAATCGGAGCTTTTAATGCTTTTTCATGAAGACGCAACGAGGGTTAAAAGATGGAAACTGAGAACGTAGCAGTAGCCAAGCTGAAGGACCTTGAAGATGGCAGACCTGTGCAGGAATTGTTGCAGATGTTGGGGGATGGGATAGGCAGTTTTGCTTTTGCTTGGTTTATTAGTTACTTGTGTTCATTACCATATAAGTTTTGCTTTAGGTTTATTTAATAGGGTTGATGGGAAACAAGATAACTGCTGAAAAGACTTTGAAAAAAATTTGAGGTATGATTGACATTTAAGAGATGGTGAAATAAATGATTTTTAGTTCACAGGATCATAGAAAATAGGAGCAGGAGTAGGCCATTCGGCCCGTCGAGCCTGCTTCACCATTCAAACAGATCATGGCTGATCATCTGCCTCTACACTATTTTCCCCACAATCCCCATATCCCTTCATGTCATTAGTATCAGAAATCTATAATTTCTGTCTTGAACATGCTCAATGATTGAGCTTCCAAAGCCCTCTGGGGTAGAGAATTCCACAGATTCATCATCCTCTGAGTGAAGAAATTCCTCTTCATCTCAGTCTTAAATGGCCTGCCCCTTATTCTGAGACTGTGTCCCCTGGTTCTAAACTCACCAACCAGGGGAAACATCCTATCCACATCTACCCTGTCACTCCCTGTAAGAATTTTATAAGTTTCAATGAGATTACCTCTCATTCTTCGAAACTTTAGAGAATACAGGCCCAGTTTCTGCAATCTCTCCTCATAAGACAATCCCGCCATCCCAGCAATTAGTCTGGTGAACCTCCATTACAATCCCTCTGTGGTAAACATATCTTTCCTTAAATAAGGAGTCCAAAACTGTATACAGTACTCCAGGTGCGGTCTCACCAAGGCTTTATACAATTGCAGCAATGCATCTTTACTCCTGTACTCAAAACCCCTTGCCTTCTTAATTGCGTGCTGCACCGGTATACTAGCTTTTAGTGACTCATGAACAAGGACACCCAGGTCTTTTTGGACATTAACACTTCTCACTTTAAGAAATACTCTGCCTTTCTGTTTTTTCTACCAAGGTGGATCACTTCACACTTATTCACATTATATTCCATCTGCCATGTTCTTGCCTATTCAGTTAGCCTGTCCAAATCCCCTTGAACCTCCTTGCATCCTCCTCACAACTTACATTCCCTCCTAGTGTTGTGTCACCAGCAAATTTGGAAATATTACAATCAGTCCCGAAATCATTTATATAGATTGTGAACAACTGTGGCCCAAGCACCCTTCCTCGCAGTCTTCTTTGGCCTCCTTGTCTCGAAAGACAATGGGTAAGCGCCTGGAGGTGGTCAGTGGTTTGTGAAGCAGCGCCTGGAGTGGCTATGAAGGCCAATTCTAGAGTGACAGACTCTTCCACAGGTGCTACAGATAAAATTGGTTGTCGGGGCTGTTACACAGTAAGACTCCCCCATTACGCTTCTGTCTTTTTTCCTGCCAGCTGCTAAGTCTCTTTGACTCGCCACACTTTAGCCCCGCCTTTATGGCTGCCCGCCAGCTCTGGCGATCGCTGGCAACTGACTCCCACGACTTGTGATCAATGTCACAGGACTTCATGTCACGTTTGCAGACGTCTTTAAAGCAGAGACATGGATGGCCGGTGGGTCTGATACCAGTGACGAGCTCGCTGTACTATATGTCCTTGGGGATCCTGCCATCTTCCATGTGGCTCACATGGCCAAGCCATCTCAAGCGCCGCTGGCTCAGTAGGGTGTATATGCTGGGGATGTTGGCCGCCTCGAGGACTTCTGTGTTGGAGATACGGTCCTGCCACCTGATGCCAAGGATTCTCCAGAGGTAACAAAGATGGAATGAGTTGAGACGTCGCTCTTGGCTGGCATACGTTGTCCAGGCCTCGCTGCCATACAGCAAGGTACCGAGGACACAGGCTTGATACACTCGGACTTTTGTGTTCTGTGTCAGTGCGCCATTTTCCCACACTCTCTTGGCCAATCTGGACATAGCAGTGGAAGCCTTTCCCATGCGCTTGTTGATTTCTGCATCTAGAGACAGGTTATTAGTGATAGTTGAGCCTAGGTAGGTGAACTCTTGAACCACTTCCAGAGCGTGGTCACCGATATCGATGGATGGAGCAATTCTGATGTCCTGTCCCATGATGTTGATTTTCTTGAGGCTGATGGTTAGGCCAAATTTGTTGCAGGCAGCCGCAATCCTGTCGATGAGTCTCTGCAGACACTCATCAGTGTGAGATGTTAATGCAGCATCGTCAGCAAAGAGGAGTTCCCTGATGAGGACATTCCGTACTTTGGTCTTCGCTCTTAGATGAGCAAGGTTGAACAACCTGCCATCTGATCTTGTGTGGAGGAAAATTCCTTCTTCCGAAGACTTGAGCGCATGTGAGAGCAGCAGGGAGAACAAGATCCCAAACAGTGTAGGTGTGAGAACACAGCCCTGTTTCACACCACTCAGGAGAGGAAAGGGGAAAGCTTTGGTGGACATCCAATCTTTGCTAGTAGTCTGAAGAGACCACGTCTGCTGACGAGGTCAAAGGCCTTGGTGAGATCGATGAAAGCAACGTAGATGGGCATCTATTGTTCACAGCATTTCTCCTGTAGCTGGTGAAGGGAGAACAGCATGTCAATGGCGGATCTCTCTGCTCGAAAGTCACACTGTGCCTCAGGGTAGACACGCTCAGCCAGCTTCTACCCCACCAGTAACAGCCTGCCATCCTGAGAATGACCCATTTATTGCTTCTCTCTGCTTTCTGTCTGTTAACCAATTTTCAATCCATTGCAGTATAGCCAATCAGCATGCTATGTGCCTACATGGTAAGTATCACTGCTTTTTGAAGAAAGGAACTTGCTATAGCAGAGAAAATTGGAAAATAAAGAGGTTTCATTTATGAATCCATGTTCTGCTTTGTTCCATCCAACTTTAGAACCAACCTGGTTAATCCACAATGATATCTCCCAACCCAGAATCAGCATAAAAATTAATGGAATATGGCACATAGTCCATGTTAATTTCCTCAAGAAAAGCAGCACAACTCAACTCTTTACCATATAATTACGCCAAAACTTTCCAGGAAATTCCAAGCTGTAGAGGACTATGTTGGTGAGTGAATGAAAATATCCCCACCTTTAAAAAAAGAGTTTACTTCTTTTGTATCAAGCTACATAACAATAGACACTTATCATGCAACTGAAGCGCTTAGAGGTGTTTCTGAAACAGGCGATAAAATGCTATTTTCTAATATCACAGGCTTTTGTAGTTGCTCCAGAACTTGCCGCATCCCTAGCCAAGCTGTTCCAGTACAGCTACAACACTGGCATCAACCTGACAATGTGGAAAATTGCCCAGGTATGTCCTGTCTACAAAAAGCAGGACAAATCCAACCCAGCCAATTACCGTCCCATCAGTCTACTCTCAATCATCAGTAAAGTGACGGAAGGTGTCATCGACAGTGCTATCAAGCAGCACTTGCTCAGCAATAACCTGCTCAGTTACACTCAGTTTGGGTTCCGCCAGGACCACTCAGCTCCTGACCTCATTACAGCCTTGGTTCAATCGTGGGCAGAAGGGCTGAACTCCAGAGGTGAGGTGAGAGTGACTGCCCTTGACATCAAGACAGCATTTGACCGAGTATGGAATCAAGGAGCCCTAGCAAAACTGGAGTCAATGGGAATCGGGGGAAAACTCTCCACTGGTTAGAGTCATACCTAGTGCAAAGGAAGATGGTTGTGGTTGTTGCAGGGCAATCATCTCAGCTGCAGGATATCACTGCAGGAGTTCCTCAGGGTAGTGGCCTAGGCCCAACCGTCTTCAGCTGCTTAATCAAAGACCTTCTTTCAATCATATGGACAGAAGTAGGGATGTTCGCTGATGATTGCACAATGTTCAGCACCATTTGTGACTCTTAAGATACTGAACCAAGCAGTCTGTGTAGAAATGCAGCAAGACCTGGACAATACCCAGGCTTGGGCTGATATGTGGCCAGTAACATTCGCGCCACACAATGACCATCTCCAACAAGAGAGAATCTAACCATCTCTCCTTAATATTCAATGTCATTACAATTGCTGAATCCCCCACTAGCAACATCCTAGGCGTTACCATTGACTAGAAACTGAACTGGAGTAGCCATATAAATACCATAGCTACAAGAGCAGGTCAGAGGCTGGAAATGCTACGACAAGTAACACTTCCTGACTCCCCAAAGCTTGTCCACCATCTGCAAGGCACAAGTCAGGAATGTGATGGAATACTCTCCACTTGCCTGGATGGGTGCCGCTCCAACAACACTCAAGAAGCTCGACACCATCCACAAAGCAGCCCGCTAGATTGGCACCCCATCCACAGACATTCACTCCCTCCACCACTGGCACACAGTGGTAGCAGTGTGTACCATCCGTAAGATGCACTGCAGTAATGCACCATTTGCGGGCTACTCAGGCAGCACCTTCCAAACCCACAATCTCTACCACCTAGAAGGACAAGGGCAACAGATGCATGGGAACACCACCACCTGCAAGTTCCCCTCCAAGTCACACACCATCCTGACTTGGAACTATATCACTGTTCCTTCACTGTCGCTGGGTCAAAATCCTGGAACTCCCTTCCTAACAGCACTGTGGGTGTACCTACCCCATGTGGACTGAAGCAGTTTAAGAAGGTAGCTTCCACCTTCTCAAGGGCATTTAGGGATGGCAATAAATGCTGGCTTGGCCAGTGACGCCCACATCCCATAAATGAATAAAAAAAAGCTCCTCTATTAGTTTGCAAAACAAAATTGAATTCCTGTCATGTAATAGGGAAAGTGACTATTGCCCCACCAACACAAATGAAGTAAATTAAACATATAAGAAAGATAAGAAATAATTGCATTTCTGTACATTATAATGAATAACATTCTGGAACATTTTATAAGGCCCACTCGAGGCTGTGTTTTAATATCTACAAATGGTAGTGAATTTTCCATAATTCAATGTTTTATTTTATTTTTTTATTTATTTAGAGATACAGCACTGAAACAGGCCCTTCGGCCCACCGAGTCTCTGCCGACCATCAACCACCCATTTATACTAATCCTACATTAATCCCATATTCCTACCACATCCCCACCTTCCCTACCACCTACCTATACTAGGGGTAATTTATAATGACCAATTTACCTATCAACCTGCAAGTCTTTGGCTGTGGGAGGAAACCAGAGCACCTGATGGAAACCCACACAGTCACAGGGAGAAATTGCAAACTCCGCACAGGCAGTACACAGAATCGAACCCGGGTCCCTGGAGCTGTGAGGCTGCAGTGCTCAACCACTGCGCCACTGTGCCGCCCAAGTTGAAGGCAACTTGGTGATAAAGCATGATTTGGAAGGCAAGTCCTGTGTGCTTTTTGGTCTTGCCTCACAAACCCATTATTTTTCAGGCTCTTTGTCACAAATTCAATATCTCGTCACATTCTGTGTCAGAAAATCAATATCCTTCAAATCCTCTGTCACATGGTGCCATTGAATAACTGCTCCAGGTGCAATGCAGCACTGCTAAAATTAGAAAAATAATACAAGGAACAATTAACAGCCGTGGTGCTCAAACATCTTTCATACAGACTGAAGCTTCAGCCCAGTTGATTTTCTTTGAGATGACTTGAATTCAGAAAGACAATTGAAATGAACAATGGTAACCAGATGCAATATGTAACACCACAAAGAAATCTTCTGTACAATAGGTTAATGTTGGAAATTTTACCTCATCTGAATGCTGTTTCTTTCTTTTCCAATTTGCTCCTGTAAAGAACATTACAATTGAACCCAAAGCTCATCCTCACCCAATATCCCCACACATGCAGATGTTAACGGGTATCACTGGATACTGTTCCATCTGTAGTCCAGTTGTGCTGAGGTTAAGTGCACTATCCCATAATGCCTCCCTGGCTGAGATCAGCTAACTCAATTTAAGATAAATTATATGTGTCAAATCAATCCAGTCATACAGCAGTGTGGACTCCAGGTGTGATTGACAAGGGGTTTATCCAATCAATTCCATTCTGGCCAAGAATAGAGGTGTCACTATATGCAAACTTTTTTTTTTATTCGTTTCATGGGACGTGGGCATCTCCAGCAAGGCCAGCCTTTGTTGCCTATCCCTAATTGCCCTCAAGAAGGTGGTGGTGAGCTGACTTTTTGAACTACTGCAGTCCATCTGGTGCAGGTGGCAACATGTTATGATTATAGTACTCTTGATACAAAGCTTAAATAAGTTTTGAAAGAAAATGCTGCCCCTGCTGTGCTTTGGGCAAATTGTCTACTTCTCAACATTCTCAAGAGAGGTGATTATTCTATCCCACCAAAAACGTTTTTTTTTTGCAATAAAAAAAAATCTGTAGAACTATAAAAGCAGAAAATGCTGGAAATACACCGCAGCCCATCAACGTCTGAAAAGAGAAAAGATGGGTTCATGTTTCAATTGGAACTGTTCTGTTGAAGCATCCCTTCTCATGGTGCAAGTCCTGTTGTTTCCAGCATTTTCTATTTTTACCGCACAATTTATTTGGATACTTCCAACATTCTTATCAAAAGATTTTTTTTATAAGTGGGGATTTTAGCTGCACCCGCAGGTCTCATCTGAATGGATGGTTTTTCTACCATCCTGGATTGCCAAAAGGATTCCCGCCATAAAGTAAGGAATTGGGTTTTATCTCCTTCCCTCTCCCAGCCCCCTCCTTCCCTACACACAAAAAGGATAAACATTATCAGGCAAATGTTATGAATATAGTGCTCTTGGTATAAAGCTTCACAAAACACTAATACTATTCAGGGACAAAGGTTGGCACACCCAAATCATGGCTTGCCCGATTTTCTGTCCAATTACTGTTAATGGGAAGAAAATGAAGTGAGTAGTGAATCAGGCATGTTATCCTCCTCACTCAATATTCTGCTTCTGTCACATGAAGCTTTGTCTCAGGAATGCTAGACTGTCAATACCTGGAGTTTTTTTATTTGTACCTCACAAAATTCTGCTCCCATAGAGATCCAACCACAATTTCATAGTCTAAGGTCCAGCAAATCATCTGTGGAATACAATAAACTCTGACCATGTCTCTGTCTTCTTCTTCGTTGGCCTCCTTGTCTCGAGAGACAATGGGTAAACACCTGGAGGTGGTCAATGGTTTGTGAAGCAGCGCCTGGAGTGGCTATAAAGGCCAATTCTAGAGCGACAGACTCTTCCAAAGGCGCTGCAGATAAAATTGGTTGTCGGGGCTGTTACACAGTTGGCTTTCTCCTTGCGCTTCTGTCTTTTTTCCTGCCAACTGCTAAGTCTCTTCGACTCGCCACTCTTTAGCCCCGCTTTTATGGCTGTCCGCCAGCTCTGACGATCATTGGCAACTGACTTCCACTACCTGTGATCAATGCCACAGGACTTCACGTCGCGTTTGCAGACATCTTTAAAGCGGAGACATGGACGGCCGGTGGGTCTGATACCAGTGACGAGCTCGCTGTACAATGCGTCCTTGGGGATCCTGCCATCTTCCATGCGGCTCACATGGCCAAGCCATCTAAAGCGCCACTGGCTCAGTAGGGTATATATGCTGGGGATGTTGGCCGCCTCGAGGACTTCTGTGTTGGAGATACGGTCCTGTCACCTGCTGCCAAGAATTCTCCAGAGGCAGCGGAGATGGAATGAATTGAGACGTCGCTCTTGGCTGACATACGTTGTCCAGGCCTCGCTGCCGTAGAGCAAGTTACTGAGGACACAGGCTTGATACACTCGGACTTTTGTGTTCCGTATCATTGCACCATTTTCCCACACTCTCTTGGCCAGTCTGGACATAGCAGCGGACGCCTTTCCCATGCGCTTGTTGATTTTTGCACCAAGAGACAGGTTAATGGTGATAGTTGAGTCTAGGTAGTTGAACTCTTGAACCACTTCCAGAGTGTGGTCACCAATATTGATGGATGGAGCATTTCTGATGTCCTGTCCCATGATGTTCATTTTCTTGAGGCTGATGGCTAGGCCAAATTTGTTGCAGGCAGCCACAATCCTGTCGATGAGTCTCTGCAGACACTCTTCTGTGTGAGATGTTAATGCAGCATCGTCAGCAAAAAGGAGTTCCCTGATGAGGACTTTCCATACTTTGATCTTCACTCTAAGACGGGCAAGGTTGAACAACCTGCCATCTGATCTTGTGTGGAGGAAAATTCCTTCTTCTGAAGACTTGAACGCATGTGAGAGCAGCAGGAGAACAAGATCCCAAACAGTGTAGGTGCGAGAACATAGCCCTGTTTCACTCCACTCAGGATAGGAAAGGGGTCTGATGAGGCACCGCTATGCTGAATTGTGCCTTTCATATTGTCATGGAATGAGGTGATGATACTTAGTAGCTTTGGTGGACATCCAATCTTTGCTAGTAGTCTGAAGAGACCACGTCTGCTGATGTCTCGCACAATGTCTCTGTAGAACCTGGCTTAAACAGTAGTGGGAGAACATTGGAAGCACTGTCATACTAGGTCCCCACCTGTCAAGAATGAGGCACATTAATTTTGTCATGAACATTGATTTTAAACTGTTACTGGAGTGAGGGGAGGACTTGGTGAACAGATCAGCTGTGTCTGGAAAAGACATTTGCAAATTAACAGATGGTGTTTGGAAGGACAAAGCAGCTATTTCCTGGCATTCAACCCACAATGAACCTTTGATCACCAGATGTTGTAGGTGGGGGAGCTCACATTCCAAGTTGACTGCTCAGATGGCTGAATACACAAACGAACATGGTCAAACCAGCTAGTCACATGACTAACCTGCTGGGCAACCTGAGTTTTTTGAATTTATACAAACAGTTTGGGGACAGTGTCTGTTTGCTCCTGGACTGAGAAGATCTCTCTTGTCTGCTCCCATCTCTTTCTCACAAGCCTCTGAATCCACCAAAGACATGTGAACCCCAAGAGAGATAAATCTCCTGCAGAAAACAAGGTTTAAGAAGGATACTGGGCCCCAACGAAAAGCAAGATCTACCTACCATCAAGGACTATACAGTGAGCTCGAAAAACCATAACAACAACTCTTCGGATATTGTCTCAAAACTTTTCCCCTTTATTTTTTCTTCTGCTCTTTTCTGTCTCTATTTGCATGTGTGTATCACATATGCATGCTAGCGTGGGCACGTCGTGTATCCGTCGGCGTCAACCGAATTAGAGTTTAAGTTTAATAAATTTCAACTTTTCTTCTTTAAACCTAAGAAAGTCTGTTTGTGCTGGTTTCTTTGCCTTATAATTGGAAAGCAGTAAACAAGGATTCACCAAGGGGGAGCTAAAACACGGTGTAAAAAAAAGTCCTGTTACAGTAAGACCAGGTGAAGGCTGAAAGGGGGCCCTAGCCCTCTTTCTCACCTGGTCGTAACACACTCAGTTTTTATTTAAAGTAGTTTTTTTGAGTTTGAACAGTTTGTGAAGATACAAGCAAACTAGGACAAACTGAAACTCACACATGATGAGGCAGAGAGCCTGGCCATGGATACTGTACTCTCAGCAGAAGAGATTGTACAAGTTAAATTGGGCATGTAAACAGGCAAGGCTCCGGGCCTTGATGGATTGCATTCAATGCTATGAAATAAATGATTCTGGATCCTGGGTTAGAATAAGTCTTTCTGCTACACAACCATAACTTCTAAACCATGAAGTAGAAATGTTTGGATATGATTGCATTAAAATTTTGCTGTCATTGAGGTAAAAAGAAAAATCAAAGTTTTTTACCTTTCTTTAGCACTAACTGAAACGGTATTGTGATGAAAATTGTTTCTAAATGGACAGTCTCATTCATAGAACTCCACATTGCATGTTATACAGAAGTAATCTTTAATTTACCAATGTGCTCCCTGACAGAATTACATGTACTTTGAGGACTAACATTGAGCCTCCACATTCTTGAAAGTGCATCAGTAAAAAGCTAACTATGATTTACAATAAAACAAAGCCATGTAGTTAACAATTTTAGAAATACACGATGACACAACAGTGGTGCTTAATAAAATTGGTAACATAACCAAGCAGAGTGTCAGATGCTCAATTGAGAACTGGGGTCAATTATCCATTTCTTTTGGTCATGTTCCAGATTTGTCAATGACTGAACTAAGTTGCTATCTATTTGTGTTACATTCCCTAGGGATCCAAACTGTTGTTTGTTGATACATTCCTAATGCAAATAGAGTAGGGCAGCTCACTCACATTCTTACTGGGATTATACTGTTTGCTGCTATCAGGAATGTGGTACTTACATGGAAAGCTGAGGCTCTGTTAATGCTTCTTGACCCATCTACGGATTGGCCACCAAATACATTATTTGAGCAGAATTTTTTTTAATTCAAGATTTAGTCCCACTTTCTAGTTAAGTTTGATTTTAACCTTTTTCTCCCACCAGATTTTTTGGCAGAATGTTTGATTCCCTCTTCTCTACTGAAGTATGACAATAAACCTCTGATTACTTTGAGAATCCAGTTTTCTCAAATAGAGTGCATGCTTTACCTGTTAGGACTTCAAGACCATGCTGAGATTTTAAAGATTTTATCTGGAAAGGCAGAAGGCTGGAATTAGTTGGCCAACATTTGCATTTGAGTCATTGCTTTGGACACAGTTATTGGATATTGTATTACATGTCAAGTCAGTCCAATATCTTGGCTTTTCCCTCAGAATATTATGTCTCAATTCAATTGGTTAGCCTTTGTATTTGGTTTGGGTAAGTTAATATGAGGTCTTTGCTGCATATTAACATGAGTCCTAAGAATTAAAATAAACTAATTTTGACAACTGGTGAGAGGTGTTGCCAATAGGGTTGGAACTATCTATTCTCTATGATCTCTCTAGCAAGTGGCCTGGAATAATTCCTTAATTGGAGTTTATTAAAAGCTAATTACTTGGGAGAGTGGGAGAGAAGTGGCATTGTTTCACTGAGGACTGTTAGTGTTTGCTTCAGTCTTTTTGAGATAAATACAGGTTTGGAGAACAGTGATTTGTCAAAATAACAGCTTGAAGCAATGCTGGCTCAAGAGGTAAGTGAAATGATTTTTTTTTAGGAGGGAATACAAACTTAGTGGGAAATTATACAAATATTTTGTGCCCCAGTGATGTAGGTGCCAGGATTCTTAATTGTGTGGGTTTCTGTATAAATTAATTAGGCTAATGAAAATACATAATTAAAAGCAGATCTCTAGTCAGCAGATTTGCATATTTGAGTAACCATTAACTGCAGGAAGAAAGTGATGTAATATAACAGATTAAGTAATTATACAGCTTTTCTCCCCTTTTATCTTGAGGTGGTGGAAAAGTGCTGTTGCCTGTGTGCTGACAACTCTCCTGTACCTCACTCAAGTTGTCCATATGTGAAGTTAGACAATGAATACTGATAGGCTATTTTACTGCACTACAGCTGTTCTTGCCTGACATCTATAATCAAAAGTAGTCACCCTGTTGATTTCCCCAGATATCCTCACAATCTGGGGTGCTGAAGCTAATAGTTACACCCCAATTGAATTCAGTGAACTCGGCATAGAAGAAGGTGTAAGGCTTAGGCCATCTGTTCCATTTAGCTTCATACTTCACCAGACAATGCCTTTACATCAGGGAGTTCCATGATTTCTATGTTTGAACAGCCACTGGAACAGCAAAGCCTTGTAAATCAGGTAATTGTACACTGGGAGATCCAACACATTCCAGAAAATAAAGCATGAATAATATCAGCGAATAGGAAACCAGATTCAGCAGGAGAGTTGTTTCCAAGCCATAGCATTAACATAGGTTTGTAACCAGATGATGGAGATTGATTTTTTTTTTAACATGAGCATGTGACTGATACTATCTTAAGGACTTACTTGACTATTGCAGAAATGTTATATGGGTTCAAAGTTTAACTAATTAATACATGAAGTCTATGCATTAGAGGGCAACTCTGCTACTGTATCTCACTAGCAAGACACAAAGGTACATTTCAAGTAACCTTGAGGTGGATTTAATATTAATAAAATGGTTCATGAAAAGCATATGAATTGGGTTACCGGAAACAAAGTTAATTCAGCAGGGAACTTGGATAATAGTTTCATGAAGGCATTTGTGGGAATAGGCAAACACTCAAAGTTTATTGTAGAGGATACTAGAATAAGGTGCCTGTGATAATAGAACAATGGCGCTCATTTACCTTGTTCTAATGCTGAGGGACAAGGGCATCCCTTCTACATGTGGTTGAAGGGAGTCCACAACTGGCAAAGATGGAGTAGCTGCATCATGGTAGTTTGCTGCATTCTGCACCTCTTGGCAATGCAAAGAGTACTGGAGTTGAGGAGGCACAGCAATAAGAGGCATCATCTGATGTGGAAGAATTGGATGAATGCAAGAACCCCAAGATGTGGGGGCCATCAGAATGCATTGCAGCTAGAGTGGCTAAGGGGCATTTGGTAAAGCACTGCTTTCAGTGACCTCTTCAACCCGTTACCTGAAAAATCCATCATAACTCCTCAGCATTATGAGTCCTTTGCTTCCCTTCGCCACCCCATTGATTCTGCATTGAAGAACATTCAGCCAATCTTAATGTCAATGATTTTCTGACAGTACAAACTAAGAAGCTAATAAGAAAATCCATAGACCAAACTGTAAGTATATTAAAGATGTTGATTTTTAATTCCAAACATAATAGTTCAGTGAATTATTTTGTTGCCCAAGTGATCAACCCATAGAACTCTTATTGAAATAAGGTTAACTAATTCTCCTGCAAAATATTTCGCCAGTGCCTTTAGCAGCCAACTCCACTCAAGCCACAGGTTGAACCAGGACATGTGATTCACATGGCTCAGAACCACATCTCTTGATCTATGACCCACATGGAGTAAATAACTTTTAAAACCAAAAAAATAAACCATTCGTGGGCCAGAATTTTGCTGTTGGCAGCTCAGAGTTCTGGGAGGAGGAAGCGGGTGAAGAACTTGCTTCATTATCATGCGCAAGGTAGAAAATTAGCGGCCCTGCGGCGTATTTCTGAATGAAAAGGGTGCTCAAGGGTGGGAGGCTGAGCACGGTGGGGGCAGGGTGAGAGTCGGAACAAGTTGCTGAAAGCCATTTAAAAGGGCTTTCAGCAACCTCTGTGGCTTGGAGAGAGGCTTACCTGCAGGAAGGAGGATGTCGGGAGGAGCAAGTGCATATCTTCAAAGGTAAAACAAGAGACTGAGGGTGAAGGGACTGGAGGAGGATTAAAGTGCCCTCCAATCCAACAATTGAAAATAAAACAGAACCCCACCACAACCTGCTTGCATCAATGGAAGGGAGAAGTAGCTGCATGGCCCACCGCTTCTCAGAGGACTCCTTGCATGTTCTCCTCCAGGCGGCTGAGGCAAGGCAGGAGCTCCTCCTCCCATCCGACGGAAGGAGGAGGCCTCCCAGGTCACCAAGAAGGCATGGCTGGAGGTAACGGAGGTGGTCAGCAGCTGCAGAGTAGTTAGGAGGACACGGCTCCAGTGCCACAAGCGGGTGAATGACCTGCGTTTTGCCAGGGTAAGGGGCATTTCCGCAGTCATCTCATCTTTTATGTGACCCGGGAGGGTCAATGGTTGCTGATACTGCAAGGTTGAAGCCATCCATGGTCGGTGATTGGCTGCAGCCATGTCTTGGGCTATATAATGGGCACATCTGCGACGCACAGTGGTCCAGAGGTGTTCCCTCGGTGCACTTCACTGGCATTGATTTGACATGCAGCACTCAGCCCAAGAGGTGAGTGGGTGATCGTTCAAGTAATATGACTTAACTAATTGCTTTGTGTCTACACAGGAGAAGAGGGAACATAATGCCCGTGAGAGGTCCCGCACTGGTAGCGGTGTGGCCAACCTGGCATATTAGAGCAGACTGGAGGATGATGCATTAATTCTAGCAGGGGAGGATGGAGGACTCGCTATAGCTCATGGCGAGACAACTCACCTGGCCAGGAGAGTGAGCTCCCTGGGGTCTGGGGAGGGCGGGGGTGCAATTGTTTCAGACACTGAAGGGTGCTCTCAAACTTAAAATCACACACAAGTGCCCACAATTCAGTCTACAACATGTCCTCCAGTCAGGAATGCTGATCACAACTGATCATTCTGATTTTCCCTGCAGGTGAAAGACAGCAGCGGCCAGGAAGCGTCTCCGGGGCTCATCCGTCCACCCCTCAGGAGGAGTGGACCTCAGGGTGCAGAGTCACATCCTCACCCCGCACCAAGCACCTGCTCAGATATTCACCTCAGTTGAGATGCATATCTCCTCTGATTCGTGGTCACAACCTGGTGTCAGCACCACACAATTGCTGGACCAGCTGCCAGAGGCAGTACTGGATGATGCCTCTGACAATCAGAGGACTGTGGGAGGCTAGGCCAGTGCAGAACCACAAGCTCACGACAAGCCTCTGCTGACATCCATTTGGTAGGAGATGCTGCAAGTGCAGCATGCGGTGCACGGAGATCTGGCGCAGCTACCAGAGACTTTGCGTGCTATGACTCAGATTTTGGAGATGTCGATCCAGGGCTTGAGTACAGCACAGTCCCTGTCATCTGTCCATTTGGCTTCCTCCATTAACAGATTGGCGGCTGCAGTGGAAGGCCCGATACTGGAGACCAAGCAGAGTCTCACAGAGTGGGCTCCAAGGACCAGAGAATTAGCGATCTGTCTTTGATGCTCAGGCAACATTTGGAATCTGCTCATCCCTCTGAGGTCAGCAGAGAGGACCATTTGAGCCTCAAGAGGGCATAGGGGCAGCAGCAGATTTCATATGGGAGCTCTTCTCAGGATTCTCCTGATGCATCCTGCAGCTCCTTGTCCCTTTTGCCCATGACATCAGCACCGCATAGTCCCATAGTGTCAGAGGGTGTTCCTGAGACTTGTCAGGGTCACTCTGACATGTCATGGCCTGCACAGCCTCGGGCAGGCAGAGAACACCCACCAAAGTCATCCAGAGCAACACGGCAGTCTGATCAGCCACCTGCCTCTGGTGTGGCTGGGGACGATGGAGCGTCCACACGCGTGAGCACTCGCAAATATTTCAAACAATCACAGCAACAGTACTCCGGGGTCACTGGTGCAATTTGTAAATGTTTATTGGATGTATAAACACACTAAAGGTATAAAATTTTTCACTTGGCATTTTCATATGTCACAAGTCATTGCTGATGTTGTAGGCGAGCTAGTTGATCTACATGAGAAGGATTATTTGAGAGGTGACCCATTTGGGCTGTGTGGTGTCTGATGGGATGGTGGCCCCAGCTGAGATTTTCCCACTGAAGGTGAGTGCCTCTGCACTTCCAGCTCCTGTTAATGCCTCATCTCAGACTGCCATGTGAGTGTCTGATTGATGAGTCTCTGTTCAAGAGAAACGCCTGAGTATTAGAGCCTCCCAGGTCTCCCTTTTACTTAACTCCCCCAGACCTCCAGCTCCTTCTCCCCACCATTCAGATGGCCGTAGCCCCTCTTCCTCGTCCGTCTCACCATCCTCTCTGAGGATGCCTCGCGTTGAACTTGATCATTCTCCAGGGCCTCTTCCCCTCTCCATTGCCAGGTTATGTAAGGTGCAGCAGACGACAATAATTCTAGAAACCCTTGCTGGCGAGTACTGGAGGGCACCATCTGAGCGATTGAGACACCTAAATCTCAATTTGAGAAGACCTATCGTCTGTTCTATGGTAACTCTGGTGGTCACATGGCTCTCATTGTAATGTTCCTCTGCCTCATTCCTTGGGTTCCTCACCGGTGTCATCAACCATGTCTTCAGCAGATAACCCCTATCGCCAAGTATCCATCCTTGCAGGCATTCAGGAGAGCTGAATAGTGCTGGCACCTGGGTGTTCCAGAGAATGAACGCATCGAAACTGCTTCCTGGATAACGAGCACACACCTGCAATATACCCTTACAGTGGTCAGATGATTTGCACATTCATTAATGAAGGCCCCTGACCGGCCTGTAGGTGTTCGAATAGCCACATGAGTACAGTCTATTATGCCGTGGACCATGGGGAACCCAGCAATGGTGCTGAATCCTCTGGCTCTCTTGGCCTGACTGGTGGCATCCATCTTGAACTTGATGAATTGGTTGGCACGCCCGAATATGGCATCAGTCACAACGTTAATGCAGTGATGCTTGGGAGATTCCGCATATGTCTGCCGATGAAGCCTGGAACGAGTCTGATGCATAGAAATTTAGTGCTACTGTTAGCTTCAGTGCCACCAGCATTGGATAGCCACCCACACAATTGGAAGCAACCACCGCTGCCAGGATCTCTCAAGGAGATGTGATAGCTGCAGTCTTCTTCGACACTGGCACTCTGAGTTGTAGAAAGCTCAAAAGCGGGCAGTAGACCCTGCCTGCTGGGTACGCTCGTCTCCTGACAGGTGGTTGCACCCGGGCCACTCTGTCACCTTCTTCCCCCTCCCCCATTACAAGGCTGCACTGGGCCAGTATGTTGCAGGTTCCCCTGGCCAGTTGTCCTCCTGTCCCTTCTTTGGGCATAGTCCTCCTCATTAGATAAGCTGTCTCCAGAGTGCACAATTCCCATTGATGCTGTGTTCCTGAGATGTTCAGGTATTACCAGCCTGCTGTAAGGACAGGCACACACAACTCCCTCCGCTTCACCCAATAAATTAATTCTGCTGGGGCCCGACCATGAGTGATTAACACTCCGATGACCCCTGCTGAACAAGCAGAAACTACCCCAAACTTTAAAGTCACGCAAAGAAATATCAATGAACAAAGAACCAAAGAAAAGTACCTCCAACTCCTTCATAGAGACACTGCCTGCCACTCTTTTAAAGTTGCCAGGTTCCCGACACGTCCTTCGACTCGTTTTACTGCTGTAAAATCTGACAGCTGATTATAAAATGGCTGTCAATTGGTTTATTAACAACCTCAAGTGGCCTTTAATTGACTCGGTGGACAGCAAGTGACGGCTTGATCTTGCCCGCCGTCCAATCAGCATAAAATAGCGTTTAGGCATTATGATGTCAGGGACCCGATCCGACGACATCGCCCGCCATTTTATGTCTCGGCCGCCTCGGAGGACTCCCGCTTTTAAACGGTAAATTTACGGCCATAACATCTCCCATTTTCTGGGGTTTGTACTTCAACAAGAACTTTTGATCATCAAACATGTAGAGAGCTCAAAGTACATGACCCTGATTAGTTTGAACCCAATGTGATGACTGTAAATCTAACTGTAGTTTGTAGCTTACTTCTACACTTTGTCAAGCAAATCAGAACATTTTTTTTGTGGCAGTTTCTTGCATTTGATTGCCGGCAGATGGCAGTAAAGTACAAATGACAGAAGAAATATTTTATCTACTAAAATACGCTATTTTTTTTCTTCTCCTGGATAGACTGAAAACTTGAAGATGAATAGTTTATTTTATATTTTTATGTTTAAAACCCTATCCAAAACCTAAAATGCCAATAGTAAATGCTGTCAAATTGGATTATTTTATTAATACTAATACAAATTCTGAAGGTTTTTAATGGTTGCAAGTATTGAATTATGCTTTTTTTCTCCATGTCAATAAATCATGCAATGCACCATCCAGATATTCAATGAACATTGGTCTTATCAACATTTATTATTTCAACATTGTTAAAGAAAACAATATACAAGGAATCTGTAATTGAATTGCCTATTCTCTTGTTCCACGGTGCATTCATGTTTTGTCTGTTTCTACAAATGTTGAGCAGGAGAGGGAGCTAACATGATTTGTATTCAACTAAAGCTTCTGAATTCTAATCCTTATTGCAACTGATGTACCACACCCAATTTCTCTAAGAAGAAAATCCAGAACAGTTACTTCAACAAATGCTATGAATCAGCAAATGCTTCTGAAAGGAATAGATGACAATTTCAGCAAGAGGACAACTTTAATAACAGCTGAATATTAAAGAAACTCCAGTAAAAGCTGCACGGAGCTATATTTACTTTTAAATAGTATCATTACTTGTATACTGACGCAAATAAACACTTTGACAAGAAACAAAGAAATTGGCTCATAAACTGAATCCAGGAAGCAAAATGTTAACTGAATTAAGCAAATGTCTAAGAGTCATCACAGCACAGGAGGCGGCCATTTGGCCCATCGATCCATGCCAGCTGTCTGCAGAGGAATCCAATCAGTCCCATAGCCCTGCAAGTTTATTTCTCTCCAGTGTCCATCCAATTACATTTTGAAATATTGCATCATCTCTGCTTCCACAACCCTCGTAGGCAACAAGTTCCAGATCATTACTCCACATCTTGTGTAAAAATAAGTTCTTCCTCACGTGCCCCCTGCATTTCTTGCCCAAAACCTTAAATCTATGTCGCTTAGTCCTTGTATCATCAGCTAATGGGAACTGCTTTTCTTTGTCTACCCTATCTGAAGCTGTCATAATCTTATACACCTCTATCAAATCTCCCTTCAATCTCCTTTGCTCCGAGGAGAATACCCCCAGCTTCCCTTGTAGCTAAAATCACTTATCCCTTGAACCATTCTGGTAAATTTCCTCTGCACCCTCTCAAGGACCCTCACTTCCTTCCTAAAGTGTGATGAATAGTACTGGACGTAATACTCTGTGTGTGGCCTAACCAGAGCTTTATAAAGGTTCAGCATAACTTCGCTGCTTTTGTACCTCTATTTATGCAGTCCAAGATCCCATATGCCTTGCTAACTACTCTCAATATGTTCTGCTGCCTTCAAAAATCTATGTACTTAAACTCCCCAGGTCCCTCTGTCCCTGTACACTAGCCTATCTTACCTACCCCATATCCCTTTTGCTAAAATGTATTACCTCACATGTCTCTGTATTAAATTTCATCTGCCCATTCTGCTAGCTTATCTATGCCCTGTTGCAGTCGATTGGTATCATCCTCACTGTCTGCCATATATCCAAGTTTGGTATCATTGGCAAGTTTTGAAATTTTGCTCTGTATTCCAATATTTATATATCAAAAAAGTAGTGGTCCTAGCACTGAACCTTGGGGAACACCACTGTCTACCATCCTCCAGAATGAAAAACGACCATTTACCACAACTCGCTGTTTTCTGCCCTTAAGTCAATTGTTTATCCAAGCTGACACTACCCACCCATTCCATGAGCTTCAAATTTGTTAACCAGCCTTTTCTATGGTACTTTGTCAAAGGCTTTCTTAAAATCCATATAGACAACATCCATTGCTTTCCTTTCATCAAACATCTCTGTTACGTCAAAAAAATCAATTAGATTAGTCAAGCACGATCTGCCTTTTACAAATCCATGCTAGCTCTCCCTAATTAACTCAAACCTCTCCTAGTCCCTGTTTCTTTTTTCCCTGATTATTGTTTCTAAAACCTTACCCACCATAAATGTTAAACTGACCGGCCTATAGTTACTAGGAATGTCCTTACATCGTTTCTTGAATAAGGGTGTCACATTTGCCACTCTCCAATCCTTTGGTACCTTCCCCACATCTCGGGAAGATTGGAAGATTTTGGCAAGCCCTTCTGCAATTGCCACTCCCACTTCTTTAGCAACCTGGGATGTAAGCCATCTGGGCCAGGTGACTTATCCACTCTAAGCATAGCCAACCTTTCCAGTACATCCTGCCTATCAATTTTCACCCCAGCCATTACCTCTATCAACTCCACTCCTACCGATATTTTGTCAGCATCATCTTCCTGAGTAAACACGGATACAAAATATTCACTAATTATTCTAGCCTTGTCCTGCGCCTCTAAGCATATAGCACCCTTTTTGTCCCTACATGCCGGTAGCAGATTTTTGGCTTCCCTTTTATGTTAACTGCCATTCTATTCTCATATTTTCTCTTTGTTGCTCTTATTTTTCTCTTCACTTCCCTTCTCAACTTATTGTATTTGGCCTGGTTCTCAAAGAATTAACCTGTATCATGCACCGTTTTTTTTTTTGTTTCATCATCCTCTATCTCCCTTATCATCCAAGGAGTCCTGATTCTGGTTTCAATATCTTTCTCCCTTGTTGGAACGCACCTAGCCTGTACCTGAAACACCTCCTGCTTAAAGATCACACATTGGTCTGTTACAGCTTTTCCTGTCATTCTTTGGTTCCATTTTAGCCTGGCTAGATCCCCTCTTATCCCATTGAAGTTGGTCTTCCAATTTAGAAGTTCAACTTTACATTGTTCCTTGCTCTTCTCCATTGCTAGCCTAAACCTTATGATACAGTGATCACTCTTACCCAAGAGTTCCCCACAGATACTTGGCCCACCTCATTCTCCAGCACTAATTCCAGCAATACCTCCTTCCTAGTTGGACTGAGAACATACTGGTGAAGGAAGTTCTCCTAAACACATTTCAGAAATTCCTCCCCCTCCACTCTAACATTATCCTAATCAATATTTGAGTAATTAAAGCCTCCCAATATCACCACTCTATAGTTCTTGCACATCTCTGTGATTTTCCTGCAGATTTGCTCCTCTATCTCTCTGTCACTATTTGGAGGCATTTAGAATACCCCCAGTAGTGTGATCATTGCCTTTTTGCTTCCTAACTCTAACCAAATCGATTCTGTCTTTGCCCTCTCAAGGACATTCTCTCTTTCCAACATTACAATGTCTTCCCTAATCAGTACTGCCACTCCACCTCCCTTTTTTCCTACCCTATCTTTTCTGAACAATTTTTATCCTTGAATATTAAGACCCCAGTCCTCACCATTTTAAGCCATGTTTCCATTATTGCCACTTCATCATATTCCCACTTGACCATTTGTGCTCGTAGCTTATCAATTTTATTCACCACACTTTGTGCATTTACATCCATGGATTGTAAACCTGTCTTTGTATTCCTCATATTCCTTTTTATTCTGCTCCTATCTAATATGTTACTGAACTTTTCTCTAGTACTAACCAACACTCTCATTCCTTTATGGACCTTACTCTTCTTTTCTACTTCTATATGCTGATGCCCAACCCCCTGCCAATTTAGTTTAAATCCTCCCCAACAGTAGTGAACCTTGCCATAAGGACATTGATCCCAATCCTGTTGAGGTGCAACCCATCCCTTTTGAATAGTTACCTCCTGCCCCAGAACTGATCCCAATGTCCCAAGAATCTAAATCCATGCCTCA
Source organism: Heterodontus francisci (assembly GCF_036365525.1). Classification (NCBI taxonomy): domain Eukaryota; kingdom Metazoa; phylum Chordata; class Chondrichthyes; order Heterodontiformes; family Heterodontidae; genus Heterodontus; species Heterodontus francisci. Next base: position 63,461,801 of record NC_090389.1, read on the forward strand.
AGCCATGGATTGATCCTCCCTACCTTCCTATTTCTACTCTTGTTAGTGTGTGGCACTGGAAGTAATCCAAAAATTACTACCTTCGAGGACCTACTTTTTAACTTTCTCCCTCACTCCTGAAAATTTGACCACAGGACCTCAATATCTGCTCTCTCTATGTTGTACACAACTTCTGGCTCACTCCCTTCCCCCTGCAGAATATTCTGCACCCTCTCTGTGATGTCCTTTACCCTGGCATCAGGGAGGCAACACACCATGCAGGACTCATGATGATGGTTACAAAAATGCCTATTTGACCCCTAACTATGCAATTTCCTATACCGACTGCATTGCGACACTTTGCTTTTTGCTCCTGTACAGTCTCTTGTCCATTGGTACCAGGGTCTGGACTGTGCTCCTTCAAGGTGGCATCACTCCCAACTGTCTCCAAAGCTGAGTAGTGGTTTGAGGGAGACACACTCCCCAAAGACTTCTGCACCTCCTGCCTCTTCCTATTCTTCCAGATGGCCACCCATCCACTATCCTGAACTATCACTGTCTGTGGGGTGATCACCTCCTGGAACGTACAATCCAGGAAATTCTCCTGCTCCCTGATGCTCCACACTGACTGCAGCTGCCCCTCAGTTTCAGAAATCCTGAGCTCAAGTTCAAGCAACCAGAGATGCTTCCTATACTTATGGTTCCCCAAGACACATTAAGTGCCTGAAGTTTAAGGAAAATTATTTAAATTTCTATGGTTCAACTGAAATTACCAGTTCATTATTATTTCTATAAGGGGTCTCGTTGATCCTTAATTTACAAATAATGTAGATTTTAGTGTGATTGCGTCCATCGGCAGGAGGAGAGTGGAGAGAACCTATCACCCACCCGATGGTAGTGGTAGGAGACATCAACTATTTTCGTGACCAGGCTTGTAAATCACCTCACTGTACCTCTATTATCTCCACATCCAGAATCTCCAAGGCCTACTCCTCATAAAGAGTCAAAAGTTGCAGCTTTGCTGACCTAGTGTCTGTCTACATGGACTGCCTCATATTATATGAAACTCACAATTGCAAGCAACTATAAAAGGGGCATAGTTTTAAAAGAGGAGTATGAAAGAAAATGTATGCCATCCAAGTGTGCAGGCCACCAGTCATCTTCAGGGTGTGTACACATGTATATACATGCATGTGTACTTGTGTATACCTGTGTGTGCAGGAACGAATTGGCGACCTTTTTTTATTTGTTTCATGGGATGCGGGCATCGCTAGAAAGGACAGCATTTGTTGCCCATACCTAATTGCCCTTTGACAACTGAATTCAGAGGGTAGTTAAAAGTCAACCACATTGCTGTGAGTCTGGAGTCACACATAGTCCAGACCGGGTAAGGACAGCAGATTTCCTTCCCTGAAGGACATAAGTGAACCTAAAGGGTTTTTACAACAATCAATGGCAGTCTTATGGTCACTATTACTAAGACTAGCTTTCAATTCCAGATTTTTTTTTTTAAGTTAATTAATTGAATTTTAATTAATTATTTGAATTTAGATTCCACCAGCTTTCATAGTGGGATTTGAACCTGTAGCCCTGTGGATTACTAGTCCAGTCACATTACCACTACACCACCATCTGCCCTTGAAAAAACGTGCAAATCTTGAGGATTCTCACAAATAAAGAGCTATGAGACCATTCATGAGACACTGGGAAAATCTGATTTCCCATATGACCAGTCCATTCTTGTGTGTCTTTCTGTCAATATGCAGCTTTCAGTTACCTTTATGCTGAAAGTGTAATTTATATGTATTGGGATGACAACATGAATTTGCCTTTCCATTTAGAATAATTAGCAAAGTGCACTTCATTTTCTGATTATAATTGCACACCAAGTTTTAAGGTGCAATCCACTTAATGTAATATAAACCAACATTGTTAAACAAAGTCACCTTTATCTTGCCAACTTTGTGTCGCCCAGCAATTTTCTTTCTCAGCTTTGGGCTGCACAATAGACAGCATTAATTCTCTGTCTCAACTGCATCTACGCTACTCTGATACAGCTCTTAATTGCCAGATAGCCCTCACCTGAAATACTAGCCAGTGTACTTTCCAACCATTTTCCTCTCTCCATTGCAAGACAGCTTTAAGGATGACAGCAGCCTTTTAGAACTGTTCCTATTGGACAATCCGTCTCCTGATTCATGACGTGCCCAGCCTATCATGCTGCTGCATGCTAACAATGTCAAAATACTTATTCCAACGAGCTAACCTGGCAATGCAACATAAGGTTAGCAGGAAGCATTGTAGGTGAATGTAGTCCTCAAAGATCAGCTGTCTTGGTGTTGCTATAAAGATACTCTATTATCTGACCAATGTAGTTTTCACACTCATTGAAGAGGGAGATTAGGGAGTTAACATTTTTCTGTCTAAATCAAATGTAACATGAGAACTCACTATACATTGCTTTAAGAATTCTGTTACACTGCTACTAAATAATAATAGCTCCATAATCTCAGCACCACTGCTATTTAGTATTCTGATAAAATAATGGTGACAATATTTTCCTTCTCATTTGTGATACCATCAAAATTAAGTGGCACAGCTCCTGAAAGGTATCACTCATTAATATAAATTGGCAAGTGGTACCAACCTAATTTAAATATGTTCTAAAATGACACATGGGCCTGTGATAATGATAGTTTAAGATGCTAACACATCAGTCTATTCTACTGGTACATCATAGAGGAGAAAAGAATTGCATTATTAGCACCAAATGCACAGAAAATCAACACAGAAAATCAATACGATTTTTCAGAACATCAGTCACAACAGCAGTTCTGAAAAATAATATAAATGAGCCCCAGCTTCTGCATTCATTACAATGTTAAAGGGCTTATTGCAGGTTGACTGCTACTAACTCCTTATTCTACCAGGATCTGAATGGTTTCATTGCCCCAGTTTGGACCTCTTTTACAGCAATCATTTATATAACATGGAGTCAGCTAACATTATAAATCAGAAATATATTTGAAAAAGGCTATAAAACTTAATTCCAACAATTAATTATTACAACAATCTCACATTGTGCTACTATATTAACTTTTTTAATCCCTTGGCAAACAGTAGAAATAAAATCTTTTCCAGTTTACATTAACCTTATTGCACCAATGTAGCATTTCCTTTCCCACACCAGCCATTCCTATGACATCTCTGGGTAAAACTACTAATTAATGCACAGTAATTGCTACTGATTAATGCCTTCTGGGAGCAGAATTGAACTGCCCAAACTCGCTTCACATGTAATGACAAAGGGAGATATTTAAACCCAGGTCCCAGATGTGAGAACATATTGTTCTAAGCAATTGTTCTGCCAAACTCTATAACATTTATTTAAATCGTTATTCTCAAAAATAGGATTAGGACTGGCTAGAGATTTATCATATCTCAAATTAATATACCACACCAGCTGAACAGGAAATAGGAAATTAAAAAGTGTAATTTTAAAGAAGTTGCAAAACAAATGAGTATATACACAAGTAGAGCAACTCACAGGGTAGACATTCTTCAGCTGTTACTTAACGTTATAAAGCTCCTGGCAGGTATTATTGTGGAAACTAATACTTCTCTTTCAGCACTTATTTAGAACTAGTATCTTGTCTGAAAATTAAAAGTAGGAGACCAAGAAACAAATATGAACAAGTATACACTCCTGGGTGAGATCATCAGTGAATGAGAAAGTGACCAAATATTAGTATACATGGAGATTTTCTTTCAAAGCTTATCTGCAACAATAGCATGATATCTTCAACCTCAGAAGCCCAAATGAATTATTCTTAGTATTTGGAAGGTCCACTGTAGATGCTCAGTTTAATGCAGTGATGAATACTGCCTGAAGCAATACACAACTCCCTGTTCTCTGCTCTTCCACCGACCATAGGGTGACACAATAATAATAACAACCACCTTTAACATTGAAAAAAATCCAAAGGCAATTCATATAGCAAAAGCAAGAATCAATGACAACAACAACTTATATTTATATAGCCCCTCTAACATAATAAAGGTGCTTCACAGGAGTGTTACAAAACAAAATATGACACTGAGCCACATAAGGAGATATTCGGTCAGATGACCAAAAGTTTGATCAAAGAGATAAGATTTAAGGAGCATTTTAAAGGAGGAAAAAGAGGTAGAGATGCAGAGAGGTTGAGGGGGGAAATTCCAGAGCTTATGACCTAGGCAATTGAAGGCATGGCCACCAATAATGGAGTGATTAAAATCGGGGACTCTCAAGAGGCCAGAATTACATGAATGCAGATATCTCAGAGGGGTGTGGGGCTGGAGGAGATTACAGAGATAGGGAAAGGCAAGGCCATGGAGGGATTTGAAAACAAGGATGAGAATTTTAAAATCAAGGTGTTTAACTGGGAGCCAGTACAGGCCAGCGAGCACATGTGTGAATGGCATTTGCTGTGAGATAGGAAATGGGCAGCAGAGCTTTGGATGACCTCAAGTTTACGAACAGGAGGATGTGGAAAGCCGGTCAGGAGTGCATTAGAATAGTCATGTCTGAAGGTAACAAAGACTTAGATGAGGGTTTCAGCAGCAGATGAGTTGAGGCAGAGGCGAAGTCGGGCAATGTTACGGAGGTAAAAACAGGCAGTCTTAGTGATGGTGTGAATATGTGTTCGCGAGCTCATCTCAAAGTCAAATATGATGCCAAGATTGCACATAGTCTGGTTTTATCTCAGAAAGTTTCCAGGGAGAGGGATGGAGTCAGTAGCTAAGGAATGGAGTTTGGAGCAGGGACTGAAGACAATGGCTTCAGTCTTCTCAGTATTTAATTGAAGGAAATTTCTGTTCATCATCTGTTGGATAAGCAGTCTGATAATTTAGCAACAGTCGAAGAGTTGAGAGAAGCAGTGGAGAGGTAGAGCTGAGTGTCATCAACATACATGTGGAAACTAACGCGATGTTTTCGGCCAGCATGGACACGATGGGCCAAATGACCTCCTTCCACGCTGTAAATTTCTATGATTCTATACACGATGTCATGGATGGGCAGCATGCAGATGAGAGATAGGAAGGGACCAATGAGACACCAGAGGTAATGGTCTGCGAACAGGAAGAGAAGCTGTTAACAAATCATACTCTGGCTACAATTAGATAGGTAAGAATGGAAGCAGGTGAGAGCAGCTCCACCCAGCTGGACAACATGGAGAGGTGTTGGAGGAGGATGGTGTGGTCAGGCAAGTTGAGAAGAACAAGGAGGGATAGTTTGTGACTTTGTGCCAAGCCAAAGAAGGAAATATTAGGAGGTAACAGAAAGCTTGGTCTAAGGGATGAGCTAGAGGAGGAAGAGGGTTTAGGGAAGGAAGATGGCTATTCTGGAAAAAAAAATGTCAAACTGGCGCAAAAAGGGATGCTTTGCTTAAATCAGGGCTTAGACATATTCATGGGTCAGAGTAGAAGGAGCTTTCGCCTGTGTTGTGATAGTGCATTTGTTAGGGTGGCACAGTGGTGCAGTTGTTAGCATCACAGCTCCAGTGACCCGAGTTCAGTTCTGGGTACTGCCTGTGCGGAGTTTGCAAGTTCTCCCTGTGACTGCGTGGGTTTCTGCCGGGTGCTCCGGTTTCCTCCCACAGCCAAAGACTTGCACGTTGATAGGTAAATTGGCCATTGTAAATTGCTCCTAGTGTAGGTAGGTGGTAGGAGAATTGAGGGAAGGTGGGGATGTGGTAGGGAATATGTGATTAATGTAGGATTAGTATAAATGGGTGGTTGATGGTCAGCACAGACCTGGTGGGCCGAAGGGCCTGTTTCAGTGCTGTATGACTCTAGTATGTTAAATATAATTATTTAAGTGTATGTTTATGCTAATATGTATGTCATCACAGGAAGTGATGCAATATCACGTGATTCAGTTCTCCTGCACAGTCAGTTAGCATATGTAAGCTGAAGCAACAAAAGGTCTCCATTAAAGCTCTGTGTTCAACCTCTAAGCCTGCCGTTTAGCTTTGTTTGTGTTAATCTAGAAAGAGATAATACGGTGGCAGTGGTAGTGAGTCAACAGTATTGATCAGCAGCTAAAAATGACAATTTAAGTCAGAAGCCCTGCCTGAAGAGCTGCGACCAGATCACAGCTGTCACATCAGGAGAGTAACGGTGTGCGCAGAGAGTGACGGTGATTTGGGTGCATCCCTGGTTTTGCCCTGAGCCAGCAAGACAAAAAATTAATGGTAGTTTCAGCCAAAGAGATCAGTTCAGCATCATGTTTCAGTGCAAATTCCTTCCTGCCATTGCCACACTTGCGCACCATTAGGCGGCCCTGACGCCAGGGCCCCTCCTGCCTACAAGCTCACAAGCCTGCACTGCAGCAACACAGCTCAGGGTGTAGCTTCTGCTCAGCTCTGCAGACATCGCAGCTTGCTGCAACTTTTAAAGCAAGGCTTGCTCTTCGGGGGAGAAAAGTGTAGAAGGCTCAGGCAATGGCAACCAGATTTTCAGAGATGGATGGGAAAGCACTGATGTCCCAGGTGAATTCAAACTGTTTAAGCAGAGGATTGAACTGTTTCCTGGATCGCGAGGTTGTGAATGCAGAGAATTTGGTGATAAAAATTAGGATTGCCATAGGAAACGAAGGTCTGTACAGATTCAATACCTCTGGTTTATCTGATACTGACCAGAAGGGTCCATCAAAGCTATGGGCAACATTAGAAAGTCAGTTTAAGATTAAAGTCAATTTCAGAGTACACCACCTGTAACTCATGCGATATAGACAGAAAGCCAACGAGAGCTTGGACGACTTTGTTAACAGATACAAAGGGAAAGCAAAAAAATACAACTTCTCTGATGCTGAACTCTCAAAACGAATTATGGAGTTGGTTATTGCCTCCATTCCCATTGAGACGTTCCAGAAAGACCTCCTGGAAAAGCCGAAGGGACCCGGCGTGGAGAGCATACTACAGGATGGACGCAGATATGAGGCAATTATCACAGGGAGACAGTGTTTGCAAGCCTTAGGGTCTGAAACACCTGTCGGTACAATATCCAAGGCACCCAGGCAGTAACTATGGGCTCTCCCACCAATGGCACTGGGCTAAACTTTGCAAAATGTCCAGCAGTAGGAACGTGGGGAGAAGCCAGAGCGGGCAGTGCACAAACTACAGAAATACGCCACCCAGAGGCGAAGGGAGCTGAGACACTTCCAGGCATCGCCAAAAACATAGACCCATCCATGAAATGGGGGAACACCTGACCAAAATTGTCAAGGTGGATCGTGGAGAAGGGACTACAGGTGAACAGCTATTTCACAACGATCACCTTAGCGGAACAGGTCCATTCCATTAACAAAACGGAAGCTTTTTGCCCCAATAAGGCTGGACGGCATCAACTGAGATTGAAGATGAACACAGGTGCAGGTGTCAACACTCCAGCTGTCCGCATCTTCAAGGACATGTACCACGTGGCATAGAAGTCCGTGGTCCAACTCACAAGCATGAAGCTGACGGCACACAATAGCTCCACAATAAAGTGTCTAGGTTCACTAGATCTGAAATGCAAGTCCAAAGAGTTAACATGGTCTACTCAGATATTTTGTATAGTGGATGCATCAGGACCAGTAGTAGCAGGGCTCCCGGTGTGCAACACACGTAACATGGTCACCATCCATAAGCTGACTCAGTCAGAAGACTACAGCAGTCAATACAGGTGCATATCCATTGGATTGGTACAAGATTTCCAGAGGTTGTACCCGAGCCAGTTTGACACAGTTGGGAATTTCCACAGAGACCCCGTCTTGTATCTTAAAGAAGGTGCAACACTGTCGATCAATCCACCATGAAAATGCAGCATGAACATTCAAGAAAAGTTGAAGATCGTACTGCATGAAATGGAAAAACACAGCATCATTCGACAAGCGCAACATCACACGGACTGGTGCAGTTCCATCAGTACCACAATCAAGAATGACAGCTCAATTTGACTATATTGAGACCTGAGGAGGCTAAACAAAGCCTTAAAGAGATGTCCTCATAAGGTACCAATGTTAGAAGAGTTTAACCCAATGTTTGCTGGAGCGAAACACTTTTCCAAATTAAACACAAAAAAGGGATATTGGTCCATACACTTGTCAAGAGAGTCGCAACAACTAACAATGTTCAGAATTCCATTTGGCAGGTACTGTTTCTTCCATTTACTATTTGGTCTGTCGGTCAGCCAAGATATATTTCAACAGCATATGAACCCGATAATGTAACAAGTCCCAAGCTCTGTGCATATTGCGGATGACATTGTCGTAGTAGGATGCACAAAAAAGCATGACAGAAACCTACATTTGTTAATGGAGACCGCCAGATGTGAAGGTTTGTTTTCAACAGCAAAATGTGCTCCATTAAGACAGATCACATAAATCTTTTTTAGTGCCATTTACTCAAGCTCATATATTCGCCCATATCCAGGGAAGATCGAAGACATTCAGTCAATGCCGACATCGCAGGACAAGGATGACCTCCAAAGGTGTCTAGGTCTATGTAACTTCTTTGCTGCCTACATACTGAGCTTCTTGGAGAAGCCTTCTCCACTAACAGAATTGCTGAAGAAAGTCATGCCATTCCTATGGCAGGATGATCACCAACATGCATTCAATCTGTTGAAACAAGCACCATCATCTGAGTCATGTCTTCAATGCTATGACCCTTGGAAGGCAATAATAGAAGTGGCCACACCGCAGAAAAGACTCAGGCCATGTCTTCTTCAAGACAGCAGGCCTGTCGCATTTGGTTCAAAAGGTCTGTGCAGGCTTGGAGGATGTCTACAATGCAGATCTCATGTGCTTCGGTCAAAGCAAGAGAAAAGAACTCCAGAGGATGCCTACTGAGGAGCCCATACTCCAAGCTCTGAGGCAAATCATTGTAGAGGGTGGACCTGTTGTGAAATAAACAGACTTGGCACGGTGAGTACTCGCAACCTACTTTTATTGACTTGTGCACAAGGAGAACAGCCACAGCGCGGACCACAGTGGGGCTCACTGCAATGTTCTAAAGAGTTTCTGCAAAACAGTGGCAATTATAGTATTCTGTAACCAATAGTCTTACAATAATAATTTCTATCCTTAATTTGCATTTAGAAATACCAATGGTATTTCAGTTGAGCATTTGCTCTATACCAATGGGATACAGCATTATTTCAACCCTTCGTTTACATATCTATCTCACCATTGGCCTTGCAGCAGATACTGCAGTCCACAGCGTGAGACAGAAAAGTACATTCTGTTTTAGCAACACTCATCTTATCTCAACACCCATGCCTAGTACATTTCTAAGGAACAGTTAATGTATAAACATGATGACTAGTCAAACCCACACCCCTTGTCCGAGGATGGCTCACCCTAGATTCCACACTTACCCCCTTTTGTCCTTTTTTTTTTTTCTAGAGATACAGCACTGAAACAGGCCCTTCGGCCCACCGAGTCTGTGCCGACCATCAACCACCCATTTATACTAATCCTACACTCATCCCATATTCCTACCAAACATCCCCACCTGTCCCTATATTTCCCTACCACCTACCTATACTAGTGACAATTTATAATGGCCAATTTACCTACCAACCTGCAAGTCTTTTGGCTTGTGGGAGGAAACCGGAGCACCCGGAGGAAACCCACGCAGACACAGGGAGAACTTGCAAACTCCACACAGGCAGTACCCAGAATCGAACCCGGGTCCCTGGAGCTGTGAGGCTGCGGTGCTAACCACCGCGCCACTGTGCCGCCCTGAAAGGACAATCCCCAGTCCTCACTCAAGTTCTACGTCTGCTAGTCACTGGGCTTCATCCTTAGTGGGGTCCTGGTTCCGAAGGAGAGGGAGGAGAGGGAGGAGTTGTTGGACTGTCACCAGGACCCTGGAGGTTCTGTGACCGGCAAACGGAACGGATGCAACAGAGGAAGAGTTGGATGACAACGTACAGGATGACCAGGGCAAGACCCACGACAAGGTATTTGAGGAGTTCTGAAAAGGTCCCCAAACCACCCGCCGACATCGGGAAGCCACCCCCACCAGTCAAAGGGCTTTTCCTGAGCCACTGAGTGGAGGAGGCACACCTGGTCCTGAATGGAATGTACATCCGTCTCAATCCTCTGATCCTCGTTAACGTAGAAGCAACATGTCTCATTAATAGCTGCACAGACCCCCCACTTGTGCCGCCAGCAAGAAGTCAAGGGTCATTGTCGCTAGATATGATTTCAGGGATTCCAAACATATTCACATAACAGTAACTTGGCTACAGTAATAGCAATACATAGTTGTATCCCATACATTTAGGTATTTGTATAAAGTCCATTTGTAAATGCACAAAAGGGCCCCACGGCTGTGGGCCCACCGCTGCAGTCACTGGAGGTGTCTTTCCCGGGTTATGGTGTTGGCAGAGCAGGCACTGAGCGGCAACTCTTCCTGCCATGATGGAAAATTCTGGTGCAAACCACATCTGCTGCGCCAGCCTGATCATCCCCGTGAGAAATTAAATCATCACCATTACATTATTAATCAATTGTGTGAACATAATACAGCCGCAATTTCATTCTTAGAGCAAGTTGACCATTCATTAATTCATTTTAAGTATATACGAATAGGTTATACAATTACCCTTGTGTGGCATAACTAATTGTCTATCTTTTATAGAACAAGTTCGAATACTGATTGCCTTTCGGGTAGCTGTCCATCCTGTGTTCATACATCCTCTCACATTGCCTAATTAATTTCTTAAGTTTCCAAATTAAGTATGTCACATATAACACCATGATACCCAAAACCACTATCAGGACATGGGAGATAATTCTAAACCAGGGGTGTATCTGCACATTTGACCCCCCCAGTTCCATAAGTCCTCCCACAAGGTAGAATCGTTTATCTCGTCAATCTCATCGTGTAGCTTCTTCAACTGTTGTTCCAGATTGTAGTACACTACAGCAATGACTTCTAGCTGCTGTCTCTCTTTACCCAAGCGCGTGGGCAATAGCTGAATAGTATATTCATAGTCCTGGTGGTAATTTGTCAAATCCTCCTTAATACTTTCTGTCACAGTTATCGTTTCTGTCTTTCGTTTATGTACGTCTATCAACTCCATCTTCGTTACTCTGGTTGGTATTTGTGGGTTGTAACAAAATATACTGTTGCTCAACTGGTTATGTCCATACTGGTATTCCTTCGCTGTGGTGGTTAAGCAATATCTCCCCTTTTCCATTTAGACTACATGGGTTAGCCCTGACAATGCTTTCCTAGTCTCCATAGTGCAATTTACAGTGGCATTAAATCCACATTTTGATTCTGTCGTTTTATATATAGGACATATGACCACCTGGTTTTCCAGACTACACTCAGACAATGTTGTTCCAACTACCTCTTTTCCAAGTTCCACAATATAGGGTAAAATATTATAGTATTTTATGTAACCTTTTCCCCTTATCACCCCTATATTTTCTATTTCATATAATTGCATCCCTAACTTATCTCTCAGAATTACAGGTATTCCCAACACTACTCCAATACACATAGATCCTGTATTTACACATTCCTGACCTTTCCATACCTTAAGTTTTCTGAGTTGGCACCTGGTAATTTTATCATTTGTGTGACTAGCTAAGTCCTCCAACTGGGTGTCATTTGTTAATGACTTGATATACCTTCAGTTGGGACCAGTGTTTCCACCGGCCCTTCCCTTTACCATTACTTTGTCTCCCACAACAGGCACCTTTGTCTGTTCCTCTTTCATGTCTGTTTCTATAGAATCTCCTGCCCCAGCTCATACAGTTGCCTGCACAGCTCCTTCACAGATCTTTAACCCTTTCTCTCATGGGTCCTACTCCCTCACTACCTGCTACGACATACCTTGGCGGTCTCATCACCCTTTCTGTCACCGTATTCATCAAATCCTTTCCTACTTTAGCTACACCACTCTGTCCCTTTTGTTCCTTTTTCAAAATATCCTTTATTAGCTGACTAAGAGTACTTCTGGTCCACATTTTCCAAATCGATAGTATTGACAATTGAAGTTCCTGTATTAAAGACTGTGGCTACGTCATTCATTAACCTACGTTTACGTCTCTTTCCCTTTATTATTTTCTCATTACCAAATTCCTGTCTCAACAATTGTTGCAGTCATACCTTATACAACTCTCTGGTCTTCTCAGGACACCAGTCAGGTAGCTGGATATCTGAGATATTCAATATTACCGGTACCAACTCATTCTGTATATTATCATATACAATTTTCTTAGTTTTTATTATCGCAAGTCCATTTTCTGGTCCTGCAGTTAAGGCAGGGCAAGGGAGACCAGTCACTTGTGGCTGCTGGGTCATAACCTTACACGTCGGTAATTCGGTTGTAGGGGTAACCGTGGGGGCTTCCTGTCCGTTTAATAAATTTTGAGTGCTGGTTTGATTGCTGGCTCTTTCCCTTGTACACCCCCCAATGACTTTGAAACAAAACGTCCCTGGAGGGCCTTTGCTATCAAAATCTGACACACCTGGTAGATTAAATTGTCCACTAAAATAAAAGCAAAATACTGCAGATGCTGGAAATCCGAAACAAAAACAAGAAATGCTGGAAATACTCAGCAGATTAAATTGTCCGCCAGGCACATAGTAGTTCTTTTTCAGGAGATTATATAAAGGGGCTGGCTTTAAGGCAAATCCATCAGGAAGGTTCCTGCGATACCCAACATGGCCCAAAAATGATCTTAGAGCTTTAATATCTTGCGAAAGGGGGAGTTCGAGGATAAAGATGCTGTGACATTTGATGTCTGCAATTAAGTTCTTAAATTCTTAAAGCTGCTGGATCTCTTGCTGTGGCATCAGTTCTCACGTGGCCTTGGAACCTACTGTCACCTGCTTAAAAAACCCCAGAAAGAATCCATTGTGGCTCTGCCCCTGAGCCCAATGGGTGAATTTGTCCAATTATATCTGTCAATTTAGAAATTTAAGACTTAATAATGTCCATTATATATAAATTTTACTCTCAGCAATGCAAAAATGGTGTGGTGGATTAAATGGAAAAACAATAGCTGCAGCAGAGTTAATTTCTTCGTCTGTCTTCAAGGGGGCGGAGCAAAACATTTTCAGCTGCGTCACTTTACGTAACCTTTTTTTCTGATTGAAAAGAACCAAACTCCATTTTAAACTTTCTTTCAATCCTTTTGGTATCCTTAGGGTTTGAAAACAACAAAATCATTAGGAACATTATCAACTTCAAAGGAAAGCATCTCTATCAGGAAAGACAGCATTTTAGATTCAACTCCAATTGTTTCCAAACTTTTAGCATCTTTTGTAAGAGGTTTCTAATCCAAGGATTTTTTCTCATATAACAAAGATGATTCCAAATTCCAATTCACTGCAATAAATATTTAAAAATCAAAACTGCCTATGTAATATGAGTGAGTCTTATGTCCGGAACTTAAGACTCCCCCAAAACTTGACATGCTAAACTTGAAAGTTCATTGTGATCATAAATGAAATTTCCAGTTTTTTTTCAACTTAACAGGTCAGTTAACCTTAATAGTATAAATTTAACTCAGACTTATGAACTTATAATACTTATTAACTACACACAGAACAGAATAGCACGTGCTTTTTAAAAAAAAGATAGGTAAATTACATCATTTTTCTTGTTCTTTCTTCAGGCGCCTTTTCAAATGACTGTAATAAAACCAAAAGCTAAAGAAAAAGTTATTTAACATTCTTAAAACAAAAGATTTAACACTAGCTTCTTAAACAAACTTTAAACAGACAGAATCTTTCCTATATCTCCTTTGTTTATCCTTCTCTCCCTTAAACAATATCCAATTCCTGTCATTTGCTACTTAAATACAGTCAGTAAAACATGTCTTTAATTTAAACTGCAAAATAAAACAAGAACAGATTTGAAACTTAAACTCCAATTAAAGCAGTGTTGTAAACTTTAAGTTAGATTTCTGCCAAACATCTTCAGACCTTCAAGGCTGAAGCTTATCTCTTACAAAATTGTTCATTGCCTTTTCACAGTTGCAAAACCAACTTTTAAAATAAAAATAAAACTTTAACTTAAAATATAATTCAATTTTATATCCCATTCCTGGGTGCACAATCTTAAATTGAAATGAATACACTCAACAATCACTTTTCACACTTATTCAATTCCAAACAACTTAGAAAATTGATTCCTGTAATGGGTTATGAATCTTCAGAATACCAAATTCCCTATCCCGATGTTAAGCAACACACAGGTTCAACTAATTCACAACCAAAACATGACTCAAGGTTCCCACAAAATATATATTTGTAAAAATAGAAAATGTAACAGACTCATTCTTTCATCATTAAGGCCAGACAACAAAGAGTTAACGACAGTCGGTTCTACGGAACACAAGCTGCACATCCCACATTCATGGAAGCTTCCAACATTCACACATTCAAATCAAAAGACACAGTAACTTGTTTTTACTCACTTGAAATTTCTCTAAAACATTCAGATGGGGCCTCGAACCCCAAGGGGGACTCGAACCTCCCTCAAACTTGTCCGGATCTTGATGGGGACTCTAACCTCCCTCTGAGGGGGACTCTAACCTCCCTCAAACTTCTGGGGACTCTAACCCCAAGGGGGACTCTAACCTCCCTCTGAGGGGGACTCTAACCTCCCTCAAACGTCTTGACTTACCCCGGTAGTGCTACACAGGTGAGCGGGTGCGTTTCCTCGGTCAAAACCTCGTAATGCCGAAATCAGGCAGCAACGGTCATCGAGCCGTTGACCCGCAAGGCACCACGCTATTCTCCCGTGCTCGCACTCCGGGGGTTCGTCATCTTGGTGGGACCTCCAAGAAACTGTTGTGAAATAAACAGACTTGGCACGCTGAGTACTCGCAACCTACTTTTATTGACTGGTGCACAAGGAGAACAGCCACAGCGGCCCACAGTGGGGCTCACTGCAATGTTCTAAAGAGTTTCTGCAAAACTGTGGCAATTATAGTATTCTGTAACCAATAGTCTTACAACAATAATTTCTATCCTTAATTTGCATTTAAAAATACCAATGGTATTTCAGTTGAGCATTTGCTCTATACCAATGGGATACAGCATTATTTCAACCCTTCATTTACATATCTATCTCACCATTGGCCTTGCACCGGATACTGAAGTCCACAGCGTGAGACAGAAAAGTACATTCTGTTTCAGCAACACTCATCTTATCTCAACACCCATGCCTAGTACATTCCTAAGGAACAATTAATGTATAAACATGATGACTAGCCAAACCCACAACCCTTGTCCGAGGATGGCTCACCCTAGATTCCACAGACCAGAGACCCTTCAGGAGACCCCTATGGATCTGAGAACGTATTGGCCATAGCGAGACGAAATCAGTATTTCCAATGGAGTACTCGTCAAATGACACCAAGTACTCATCCCAGTGACACTTAGGTCTGACATACATGGACAAGTCCAGCAACGACACATGGGAATAGAGAGGATGAGACGACTTGCTCGTGAGTCAGTATTCTAGCCTGGCATCAGCAAGGACATTGACCAAATGGTGAGATCTTGTGGTGCGTGTCAGGAACACTAAGCTAGTCAACAGAAAGAGCCTCTCCAACTACATGGCATACCTTCATCACCATGGACCAAGATAGCCACAGATTTGTGCTTTCTAGGCAGAGAAGGCTATCTACTAGTGACTGACTCTGTGTATAATGGCACATTATAATTTGTGGATATGAAATCTACCCAGATGGTGCAGCAACTAGAAATGCTAATGCCATTTTAGTTTTACTCCATGTCAACAATTAATAATGAAGGTTTATTCAATTGCTGCAGTCTGCTTATGTTTTTGTGTTTCACATTAGCTAAAATCAGGAATGTGGTTGGCAAAGAATCAATCTCATCGTTTAAAGCATTTGAATGATGTTAAAATGTTCGCTCCGGAGGTTCGTATTCTGAAAGTGTTATGTTGCAGCATCAATGAACATATGCATCCGATTTATTAGTTGAATTAAATGAGGATATCTATCCAGTAACAGTTTATAAGAAATGGGTTCTGTGTTGGATTGGAGGCTGAGGGTGACAGATATTTAAACTGAGAAAGATGTTTTTGCCGAGTGCAATCTCCATAGAATGGAATGTTGCTGTTATCACACTGATACCAAGAGTGAAATAAATTGAAGCTCATGCCAACAAAATAAACATCATCAGCCTTTTTACTGTTCATTATTTTTTCTTTTTTATTATTTATTATTTTTTATTTGTTTATTTTATTTCAATTTGTTTCACCATTCATTTTTATACCTTGGGCCTATCCACTGTTTTTTTTTCATGTTTGTACTTTGGGCCAGAGCTGTTCATTTTTCTGTCAATTAACACCCTCTCTGCACTAATGCTTTGTCTGTGAGCACACCACTAACATACCGTTTGCCTTTACTCCATGACTTTCTAGTCAGTTATTCTCTGTGAACCTCTGTCCTATCAACACCTTGCCTTTTATTATCTCTTTCCCCACCCCTGCTTTATTTGCTTAAAACCTATTACATTTCTAACATTTGCCAGTTCTAATGAAGGGTCACTGACCTGAAATGTTAATTCTGCTTCTCTCTCCACAGATGTTGCCAGACCTGCTGAGTATTGTCAGCATTTTTTGTTTTTATTAAACATCATCAGGTTAATTTGAAAGATTGGAAAAAAGGGACTAATAATTTGGAATTTTTAAACTAATTATTACATTTGTTACAAAACAATACGCCTCCAATTTATTGCAAATCAATACACATCCAACTTATATGCAGCACAGCCAAAATGTCCTTGCTGGCATGAATTCTGCCAGGAGCCTGCTGTGCATCCCTAAATAAGCACTGACCCAGGGAAACAGGCCAGGGCTGGATTGGACACAGAGGGGTAGGTGGAAGTACCACCTGATGCAATTCCACCCCAAAGAGGAAAATCAAGACCTTGTTATCAGAATTTGGTAACGCAGTTAGTTGATCATTTTTTATGATCATAAAGGTATTAGATACTAGCAATGTTATAGCGTCCCATTTCAGACCCATGTCTCAGTATCTGAACACTCCTGGGTTAGGTATAGGAAGCTGCCTTGGTTCTGTTGCAACAATTTTTGTGTTTATCGTTTGGGTTTTAGGCATCATCTGGGCTAAGTAGCCTAGTAAGCAAATCTAGGATGGAGGCTTGCATCCAGGTAAAAGATTTTATTGCCATTTCCTTCCATTGACATGAATGGACAAACAATCTATTGGTTCTGTAAGAGGCAATCCAACCCAGCAGGTTCTTTGCACACTTGGTCCAGGCAATCCTTAATGCCCTGGTGGTAAAGGCAAAAGTTTACCCCAACTTCAAAAAAGCACCTCCTAATACACCAATGTGACATTTTCAATTCCTTGTGGATGATTTTTGATTGTCTTATTTTAGGGACTAATTTTCTTCATTGACTATTTTCAATTTTTCCCCTAACACAATCTACAATGGCAGTCAGTTGCATTCAACTCAAGCTTGGGCCATTAATCCAGCCCTTGAGCTCAGCGCTGTCATTTGCACAATGGGGTTCCCAATGTACGAAAATAGTCAGAGAGTTTGTCGGTGAGGTGTGGTGGGGGAGGGGGGCAGGGGGGGGAGCGGTGGGCGGCGGTGGTCGGGGCAGAGAAGTGATTTTTCTTAATGGTACATGAACAAGCAATTTCCTTGACTGAGAGTTGCCTTGAAGGGTGAAGATTCACAGCACAGCCAACATTCGGCAGGAATGTTCCAGTTATTACAGATTTAATTCTTGAGATCTCCATCACAGAAGGTTTAGATTTGGATACAGTTTTGTATATCTTTTTAAGAAATTTTCATTATAGTTCCTTGTTCAAAACCTGCGTGAGATTTCCTCTGCATTAGTTGTGATAAAAATATAAACCTGTTCTTTATAAAAATGCATTTACGATTTTGCTACACATTGGGCAGAGAGTTTATCTTCCTTTGATCAGATATCCAACTAGTAGCAATAAGTTCTAATTCAAACCATTATCACCTGACTAAGAATAATGGATCTTTTAAAAATGTAATAGTGTGGGTTCTATGCAGCAGCAGATAAAACAGCAGCAGAGATTCCTGCTTCCTGAAACGAGGCAAGTAAGATTAATTGATTTTTGCAAAGACAAGTTGCTAAAATGTCTTCAAAATCTTTCTGCAAATATGATTATTGATTTTGCTGTCTCTATGATAGATTGGTGGCTCAGTTTGCCTAATTTAAATTTATTAGTCATTGTCACCTCCCCTGATTCTCACTGGGTAAATGCACTGCCAACTCTGTTACTCTTCCATACAGACAAGGAAGGTTCATAGTTAGATCATCGGTTTGCAAGTAGGTGGGCAATAACTGATGTTAAGGCCTGCATTTTTACTTACCTGACCCAGTGGGAGATGGGAGGTTGGTAAGGCATGAAGAATCCGCAATTTGGGAGTCCCCTGCAGGCCAGAAGTTTTAACTCCCCACTGCATGTAACATCATCGATTGGTTCCCCACCCGAAAGCCAGAATAAATGCCTTTGGACGGGGAGACCGTAGAACCAGGTAGGTCAGTTCAATCCCGTGGAAGAAGGGTGGCCAATTTTGGTTTGGGGGTCCATTAGTGGGGGTATGTGGAAGGAGGATACGATCTCAACGGGTGCGGGGGGGCTGGTCAGAGACAAGGAGTGCAGAGATGGTGGTGGGGTGGGGGGGGTGGGGTTCAGAGACAAGGAGTGCAGAGATGGTGGTGGGGTGGGGGGGTGGTGTCAGAGACAAGGAGTGCAGAGATGGTGGTGAGGTGAGGGGGGGTGGTCAGAGACAAGGAGTGCAGAGATGGTGGTGGGGTGGGGGGAGTGGTCAGAGGCAAGGAGTGCAGAGGTGGTGGTGGGTGGGGGGGGGGGGTCAGAGACAAGGAGTGCAGAGATGGTGGTGGGGTGGGGGGGGAGGGTCAGAGACAAGGAGTGCAGAGATGGTGGGAGGGTGGGGGAGGCGGTCAGAGGCCTTACGGGAAAGGAGTGGTACCTGATCACAGAGGTTGCTCAGGAACTACAAGGGAGCCATTGATCCACAAGGGCATCAAGGTTTATGGGGGGGAAGGCAGTGAAGTTTTTTCTTTAATCATTCACAGATGTGGGCATCACTGGCTAGGACAGCATTTATTGCCCATCCCTAATTGCCTATGAGAAGGTGGTAGTGAGCTTCCTCTTGAATTGCTGCAGTCTATGTGGGGTAAGTACACCCACAGTGCTGTTAGGAAAGGAGTTCCAGGATTTTGACCCACGACAATATAATTCCAAGTCAGGACAGTGTGTGACTTGGAGGGGAACTTGCAGGTGATGGCGTTCCTATGCACCTGCTGCCCTTGTCCTTCTAGGTGGTAGAGGTCGCAGGTTTGGAAGGTGCTGTCTAAGGAGCCTTGGTGTGTTGCTGCAGTGTTTCTTGTAGACGGTACACACTGATGTCACTGTGCATCGGTGGTGGAGGGAGTGAATGTTTGTGGATGGGATGCCAATCAAGCGAGCTGCTTTGTGCTGGATGGTGTTGAGCTTCTTGAGTGTTGTTGGAGTGGCACCAATCCAGGCAAGTGAAGCGTATTCTATCCTGACTTGTGCCTTGTAGATGGTGGACAAGCTTTGGGGAGTCAGGAGGTGAGTTACTTGCTGCAGGATTCCTAGCCTCTGACCTGCTCTTGCAGCCATGGTATTTATATGGCTAGTTCAGTTTCTGGTCAATGGTAACCCCCAAAATGTTGATAGTGGGGGATTCAGTGATGGTAATACCATTGATGTCAAGGGGAATGGTTGGATTCTATCTTGTTTGAGATAGTCATTGCCTGGCACTTGTGTGGCACTAATGTTACTTTCCACTTATTAGCCCAAGCCTGGATATTGTCCAGGTCTTGCTGCAATTCAACTCAGACTGCTTCAGTATCTGAGGAGTCGCGAATGGTGCTGAACATTGTGCAATCATCAGTGAACATCCCAACTTCTGACTTTATGATTGACGAAAGGTCATTGATGAAGCAGCTGAAGATGGTTGGGCCTAGGACACTACCCTGAGGAATTCCTGCAGTGATGTCCTGGAGCTGAGACGATTGACCTCTTACAACCACAACCATCTTCCTTTGTGCTAGGTATGACTCTAACCAGCGGACAGTTTTCCCCCTGATTCCCCTTGACTCCAGTTTTGCCTCCACCACAGTCTCAGGTAATGCATTCCAGATCTTAACCACTCGCTGCATGAAAAGGTTTTTCCTCATGCTACCATTGCTTCTTTTACCAATTACCTTAAATCTGTGCCCTCCTGTTCTCAATCCTTCCACCAGTTTTTCCCTATCTACTCTGTCCAGACCCCTCATGACTTTGAACACCTCTATCAAATCTCCTCTCAACCTTCTCTTCTCCAAGGAGAACAGTCCCAACTTCTCCAATCTATCCATGTAACTGAAGTTCCTCATCCCTGGAATCATTCTCGTGAATCTTTTCTGCACTTTCTCTAGTGCCTTCACATTGCTCCTAAACTGTGGTACCCAGAACTGGATACAATACTCCAGTTGAGGCTGAGTCAGTGTTTTATGCAAGTTTAATATAACTTCCTTGCTTTTGTACTCTTTGCCCATATTAATGAATCTTTGGATGCTGTATGCTCTATTTACCACTCTCTCAACCTGTCCTTCCACCTTCAATGATTTATGCACATATACACCCAGATTCCTCTGCTGCTGCAACCCCTTGAGAACTGTAACCTTATATTATGTCTCTGCGTTCTTCTTACCAAAATGAATCACTTCACACTTCTCTGCATTAAATTTCACCTGCCACTTGTCCACCCATTCCACCAACCTATGACCTTTTTAAGTTCTACACTGTCCTTCTCACAGTTCACAATGTTTCCAAGTTTCATATCATGTGCGAATTTTGAAATTGTACCCTGTACACCAAGGTCTAAGTCATTAATATATATCAGGAACAGCAAGATCATAAAACCCACCCTTGGGGAACTCCACTACAAACATTCCTCCAGTTTGAAAAACATCCATTACCCACTGCTCTCTGTTTCCTGTCACTCAGCCAATTTTATATTCATGCTGCTACTGTCCCGTTTATTCCATGAGCTATAATTTTGCTCACAAGTCTGTTGTGTGGCACTTTATCAAATGCCTTGTGGAAGTCCATGCACACCATATCAACAGCATTACCCTGATCAACCTTCTCTGTTACCTCATAAAAAAGCTCCATCAAGTTAGTTAATCATGATGTGCCCTTCACAAATCTGTGCTGGCTTTCCCTAATTAACCAGCATTTTCCCAAGTGACTATTAATTTTGTCCTGAATTATCATTTCCAGAAGCTTCCCCACCACTGAGGTTAAACTGTAGTTGTTGGGCTTATCTTTACACCCTTTTTTGAACAAGGGTGTAACATTCGCAATTCACTAGTCCTCTGGCATCACCCCAGAATCCAAGGAAGTCTGGAAAATTATGGCTAGTGCCTCCGCAATTTCCACTCTCACTTTCCTCAGTATCCTTGGATGCATCTCATCTGGTCCTGCTGCCTTATCAACATATTTACAATCTGGGTACAAAAAGCACACAGAGGAATTCTTGCCGCAATGTTAATTAACCCAGCCTCAGCTGTTGTCTTTTAGCTGAATGTATAAAGTTCTCCATTCCTAACATTAGCTCTTTTTAATGGTGTCTTTGAGTGAAATTATCAATTTAGTACCAATTTGTACTAAGTTGTGGGCAGTGGGTATTGTAAATCCATGCCAAATGGGAATTTATTGAAGCTAGCCAAAATTGTTGATATACATGACATGATGGGCGGTACAGTGGTGCAGTGGTTAGCACTGCAGCCTCACAGCTCCAGCGACCTGGGGTCAGTTCTGGGTACTGCCTGTGTGGAGTTTGCAAGTTCTCCCTATGACCGTGTGGGTTTCCGCCAGGTGCTCCGGTTTCCTCCCACAGCCAAAGACTTGCAGGTTGATAGGTAAATTGGCCATTATAAATTGCCCCTAGTATAGGTAGGTGGGGTTATGGTAGGGAATATGGGATTAATGTAGGATTAGTATAAATGGGTGGCTGTTGGTCGGCACAGACTGTTTCAGTGCTGTATCTCTAAATAAAAATAAAAGAAAATAATAAAAAAAATGCTTGATATGAGGCTTAGGGTTGGCAATTGCAGGGGTGGTGGTAGTTGGTTGGGGGGCTGCTGCAGAACTTTGGAGGTGTTTTGAAGACCTAACACTTAGCTGAGGTGATAGAAATTTGGGAGTACCACAAGGGAGGGGGATTTTCGAGCATTATAGGAAGTTTGAGAGCAGTGTGTGGGAAGGCATCTGAGAGCAATACTAGGGCAAGGCCTGAAAGCACAGATTTAGATAACTGCTCAGATTCATGACTTCACTGTCGGCCTCACTGGCCCTAAAAGGATAATTTTATATTTGTTGAATGCCAAATTTCTCCATTATAAGCATTCCACATTTTTAAAATAATATTTTAAAGTTGGTTTTCTGTTTTACCTTCTACCTTAATCCCATATGTATGCACCATTGATTTTGCTACCTGTAAAATTAAAAAATTAAAAGTGAAGGGATTCATTGGTTTTTACTTCTTGATCTTTCTCTGAGAACACATCAAGTGATTGCATACCTTGCTTGATGATATCACTGTTGCTGGATTCCTGGAGATCCCCTTGATTTGGTGCCTGATTCAAACTGATGCTCGGAAAGAGGAAGGCTGTGCCAGAGGTTGTAGATCCCTTTTAGATCAGCTTTCTTCAAGGTCAGCTGGAAATGCTATTGCTTCATCACTAACTGCAGAATCAGGCCCATTATTTTGAGATTTCATTCTACCAGATTTATCCAGAGAAATGTAAACTGGCATGGTTGCTGACAATTTTAATGTTTCTTAAACATATTTATAAACTAAACTATCTGGATTAAAGGCAAACCACACAGGCCACAGTGTTGTAGATGTAATATTGGTTGCAATGCAAACTTTCTTGACAGCCAATAAAATAATTCTAATGCAATTTTTAGGTTCGCAGGAGCTCTGCCTCAAGCAATATTGTATAAGCCTAAATTCTCAAAGAAATGCACTATAATGATTTGCAGTTTATATTTAATGCAAATTAAAAATCAAATAACCACATTACTTTATAAGGTGTAAATGCTGTACTCTAATATATATGTCATTGGTGGCGCACTGGGAGTGTGCACCAGAAGCCAAAGGCCCAAGGTTCATCCAAAATTTGGCCTCGAGTCTCATTCGCATATTTGGGCGCGTGGTGGATGTCAATCAGGCATTCAGAAGCAGTTTGCTGGTTCCACAAAGATAAAATTGAACCATCTGTCTCCACACCAGTAGCCCTCAGATATGTCATGGGACAGAGGGAGCTATAGACAAATTGGAGGGAGCTGGACAGGGGCTGACAATGATCTTTGGGACTGCTGTGGAGCACTCCTTCTCCTCTCTGCTCCACTAAGTTTGTTTAAAAACTTGCCTTTTTTGATGGTGGCCTAGAACCGCCAGTTAGGCCACATGGAGTCTTGATAATTCTGAATGCAATAAGACCTTTGCCGCTGCAATTCAGGAAGGGAGACTTGATCAGGTGTGACAGGCCCTGTTTCAGGCTCAGGCCCTGCATGCCGATAGTAGAGCCTTAACCAATATGGTGCATGGCGCATTTTCACCATGGAATGTGCCACACACCCTTCCAATCATAGTGGACATGTTTTACATCTGTAAAATTCAAAGGATTTCTAGACCATGGTATCTGCACAGAACTGTGCAAAATATTATCAAAAAACAAACTTGTATAAAGACTTACTTTATTTTCTATTTGAATTCTATGTCCATGTTTAATAAAAGTTCATTACATGGCTAAAGACAGCAACATGTTTAACCCTTTGAGGGTTATTGAAACAAAATAAACTTTCATATGACAGCAAACAAACAGTCTCAAGTTCCAAAATTACATATTTAGAAAATGTGTAAGCATTTTAGCTTATAGATTTGCTGTACATTTGCAGTAAATATCAGCTGTGCTTAATAAAGTATGAAATAATGGATGAGAACAAACACTTCTTATAGCACCAGAATCATGATTATTTTATAAAGCTAGTTTCGGTAAAAGAAAAGAGCAGGTCTATTCCAGTTTATACTTTTGTTCAAGCATTCTGGTTCTGTGCAAAATATTACTGACTCTCGCACCAACCATTTCTTTCAACATCTCGACATGTGATTTGCAGTACAGCAAGTTCAAAATCCCCTTTAAAGGCCAGAAATCTAGCTTAAAATTAGAGTTGTCTAGAATAGTATAAAAAGAAATTGATTCAACCACTAAAGCCATGTAGGAAATGTATCTAAGCAAAAGACTTGAGGCCTTAGAGAAGTATTTCCACATTAAAGTATTCCAGTTGCATGTTCTACTTCATAAAACATTGGGGTTAAAATTTATCTTGGTCAATACGTAGCACGGGTGACAGCAAATTGGCAACATGTTTTACATCCCTCCCCATGTGGTTGCTGATTTGCTAATGCTGTTTTGCACTATGGCCCAAGATAAATTTTTACCCATTGTCTTTACAAAAAAGGTCCTTGTTCATTTTTTTCAGGGAAATAGAAGAGACACTTTTATTTTATTTGTCATGCTAACTTCCGACACTGGTGATGACTCGCTTCAAGGTGATCAGCATCGCTGCAAAATGTGCTCGTGAACAAATGAGATTTTTTTAAACCAAAGGAAGTATCAAGGAATCGATTTAATTTTTGTACCTGCTTTTAACATTTATCTTGGTAAAGAATTTGAAATGAATATACATGGGATTGTGAAACCTCTACTGAATGATTTGTCTCATTTACCATTATGGCTGGGCACTCACGTCTCTAATGATGTGATTCTGATAGACTGTGCTCCACTACATACAGCACAGTCTGATTAAGTTAATTTACAAATATAATTATATATTCTGGTTGGAACAAATGAGAGATGCAGTGATGATGCCCATGGTGACTTTAGATTCAATGGGCGTAATTTTGATTTTGGACGAGTGTGTAAATCAGACGATACTGATTCAGCTGCTGGAGTTTCACTTCCATAGACTCCAAAGTCAAAATTCCTCCCATTATGACTATTGGCCTTGTGGGCGTATTAGTGTCGCGGGTAAAGTTATATCATGTACAACAAGTACAGTGATTGCTTTAAAAAGGATGAGCTGCAACAAATACATAAATTTTAGCAAGGAATGAAGTGAACATTCCTTGGCGCCAGAGTTTCATTTCAACATCAAGCAAAAAATCTTTGGACTCTGTGAATTGCCGCTGTAGATACACAATGCCAGTGTAAGCGTTCACCTTCCGTGTGCTGAAGTAATTTTCGGCATTTCCTTTAATGATGGTCAGGACAATATTATCTCCTATATATGCAGGCGATGGCGCAATACGGAAAATGGTGCTCGGAACCTGGACATTGGTTGGAAAAGTCAGCTGATAGTAGGTGATTCTGACTGGTATGTTCTGGCAATCCATGTAGTTAGGACACATTATGCGTTCACAGCGCCTGAGAAGGGAAGACCAACTTATTTACTTTGACGTAAGTAATGAAACAAGAACAAAGTCACCTCACTTAAAAGTTAATGAACTTGCAGTACACAAACTTAGGATGGCATCTGTAAAATAATTGGGAAAGCACTGCAGAATCAGGAGTCATTATTATTGCTAAATTGCACCATAAAATAGACTGTATGAAATAATTATCAAATTAGTACAGTTATGACCCAGGCTGCTCATCCATGTGAAAAGTAAACTCAAACTAAATTAACATCACTCATTGCATTTGCTCTACACAAACAACTTATTTTGTCAGAAAACCTGGATATATGAGCAATGGCCACAGTGACAGTGCTGATAGATAGGGTTATGGAAATTATTCAAAACATCATAGACTCAGATAGCACTGAAGGAAGTCTGTGCCAGTTCTCTGAAAGAGCTACCTCTTAGACCCCTCGCCCACTCTTTCCTCATGGCCCTGTAAGTTCTACCTTATTAAGTAGAGATCCAATTCCTCTTTGAAAGATACTACTAAATCTGCTTCCACCACCCTTTCAGGCAATACATTCCAGATCATAACTGAGTTTAAAAAAATCTCCATCATCCCCATGCTTTTTGGCCAAATATTTTAGATCTGTGCCTTTTGGTTAATGCTTCTTCTGTCAGTGGAAACAGAGCAGATAGGGAAAAACTATCAAATCCCCTCATAATTTTGAATACCTATATTAAATCTCCCATTAATCTTCTCTGCTTAAACCTTCTCTGCTTAGCAGAACAGTCCCAGCTTCTCTAGTCTCCCAGATAACTGAAACCCCTCATCCCTGGTACCATTCTAGTAAATCTCTGCACCCTCACCAAGGCCTTGATGTCCTTTCTAAACATGGCACCCAGAATTGGACACAATGCTCTAGCTGGGGTCCAACCATTGATTTTATAAAGGGGTAGTGTTTTCATGAAAGAAATGTACATAGACATTATGTATTACTCTAAAAGAGACCAATTATCAAAGACAGTATTTTTGGGCCACAAAGTAGGTTTTCCCAAGTTTTTATATAACTTCCAATAGACAAAAACTGCAAAATGTTTGGGTATTTTTGAGATAGTATAAATGCACTGTCTCATACACTTACTGCCTGGGGCTTGTTCACACATGATGAATGGTCACAAAAGGGAGGTATTCACTCAAAGAAACATTCACCATGAATTCAGCGCATACCCAAAATGGGCACAAGAATTGGTGGAGCAGTGGCTCTGCACTTTAGGCAAATTTGGTTTCCGACCTCAATTTGTTGCTGCCAGAGAGCTGCAGACACTAAAGAGGCTTGTTACTGCAGCTCACCAGTCAGGAAGAGCAGAAAACCGGCCAACTCCTACGCTGAGCTAACCAGCAGGTTGTGTCTGGGATGGTGGGGGGTGGGGGAAGGGGAGAAAGAAGAGGTGATTGTGGAGGGGCCTCAAACATGCTAGAAGCAGGCCAGAGATTTTTTTTATGTGCAAGAAGGAGCATTTCTATTTCTCCTGGGACAACAAAAATAAAAACTGAGGTCATTTTTGATCTGCAACCATCAAGCTCTGCTAATTTGTACATAAATTCCACATGCTGGGTCCAAAACAGTGTAGGCCTGATTTGCATATTTAAGGGATAATTCATGTTTCAAACTGGTGCCCTGAATGACTGACAGTCACCTGAACCATTATGGCATCCGACTCAATTTCAGCAAAGTTTTAAGGCAGCAGATCATGTGGAATCTCCATTCTCAAATTCTAATATGTCCTAAGTGGAAACGGGCTGACTGATTCCACCAGGAATAGAACAGAGTGTTGGGAGCAGCAATTTGGATGAGTGCCATACTTCAGATTCTCATTCAAAGAGGATTTCAAAACTTAAAATTGCCACTTAGTTGATGTATTTGTGCAATCACCGAGAGAAAAATGATCAACACTTCCATCCTCTCTGCGGTGTATTCTAATTAAAAACACTGGAAAATACAGAAGAACTTATCCACAGTGAGATCAGCACAGTAGATGGCTCTATTTTCAGTCTCAGTCGCTGATCTTGCCATTACAGGAAAGTTCTAGCCTCATCAGCCCAATTACTTTTTTTCTGCGCTGTACACTACCATGGTTCTTAGAACATAGAACATAGAACATTACAGCGCAGTACAGGCCCTTCGGCCCTCGATGTTGCTCCGACCTGTGAAACCATCTGACCTACACTATTCCATTTTCATCCATATGTCTATCCAATGACCACTTAAATGCCCTTAAAGTTGGCGAGTCTACTACTGTTGCAGGCAGGGCGTTCCACGCCCCTACTACTCTCTGAGTAAAGAAACTACCTCTGACATCTGTCCTATATCTTTCACCCCTCAACTTAAAGCTATGTCCCCTCGTGTTTGCCATCACCATCCGAGGAAAAAGACTCTCACTATCCACCCTATCTAACCCTCTGATTATCTTATATGTCTCTATTAAGTCACCTCTCCTCCTCCTTCTCTCTAACGAAAACAACCTCAAGTCCCTCAGCCTTTCCTCGTAAGACCTTCCCTCCATACCAGACAACATCCTAGTAAATCTCCTCTGCACCCTTTCCAAAGCTTCCACATCCTTCCTATAATGCGGTGACCAGAACTGCACGCAGTACTCCAGGTGCGGCCGCACCAGAGTTTTGTACAGCTGTAGCATGACCTCGTGGCTCCGAAACTCGATCCCCCTACTAATAAAAGCTAACACACCATATGCCTTCTTAACAGCCCTATTAACCTGGGTGGCAACTTTCAGGGATTTATGCACCTGGACACCAAGATCTCTCTGCTCATCTACACTACCAAGAATCTTCCCATTAGCCCAGTACTCTGCATTCCTGTTACTCCTTCCAAAGTGAATCACCTCACACTTTTCCACATTAAACTCCATTTGCCATCTCTCAGCCCAGCTCTGCAGCCTATCTATGTCCCTCTGTAACCTACAACATCCTTCGGCACTATCCACAACTCCACCGACCTTCGTGTCATCCGCAAATTTACTAACCCACCCTTCTACACCCTCATCCAGGTCATTTATAAAAATGACGAACAGCAGTGGCCCCAAAACAGATCCTTGCGGTACACCACTAGTAACTAAACTCCAGGATGAACATTTGCCATCAACCACCACCTTCTTTCAGCTAGCCAATTCTTCTCTTCCTATACCAATTGCAGAACTAACAAAAAACAATCTCATCCTCCAGATAAATCTCATTTTTGCTTCATGACTGTAAACAGTTGAGCACTTACATATCAGACACTTTTCTGTAGTTTGGTGGGCAGTCCACCAGTGGGCATCTGAATCCACCTTGGATATTGAAGCAGGTTTCAGTTGATGTGCAGTTGTGTGTTCCGATAGCACATTCATCAATGTCTGTGGGAAATTACAAACAACTGTCAGGTTCAAATAGTTTACTTCAAAGGTACAGTGTGAATGCTAAAACTATTTATTATGTGATCAGATGATAAGAATATGCAAGGTAAGACCATGATGTTGAACATGCCACTGTCCAAATGAATTGTATTTACACTGGAGCCCAATTGGCATCAACACAGAAATACTGAGAAGATATATTAGACTGGTAGATATCTAACAGTCATTAAAATGAATCATCATATTTGGGTTGTTTTTTGGTTGTTTCTATAATTGATAGTTATTGTTTTGTAGAATGTTGAGGAACTGTAAGTGATCCAATGGGGTTGATTTAAACACTGGCCGGGTTTTAGGTTGGCAAGGGGTGGAGCAAGTGTGAAATGTGCTCACTGCAGAAAATTTCAGGTCCAGTTATATTTACCCTTAGGCCTTAATTAAATCTGACAGGCAGTTTTCCCACCAAATTTGTGGCTGAGTGGGAAAACCACTTTTTAGCACAATTTCTGTTGGGCCCTCAAGAGGCCTATTTAAAGCCGGAATGCACCTCTTAAGGGTGGTTGCATTCCCTGCTGCCCAGTTCTGTCTTGAAATTGAAGGAGTCGGAAGGATGAGTCATAGGAAAGCAGCCAGATTCTCTAAGAATCCCTGAAGTTGCTGTTGGAAGAAATGAGGGTGAAGAAGAGTTCCCAAACATGATGTGCACCAAGCATGAAGGGAGGCGGCAGAGATTGTAAACTCCAGGAGTGTAATCCCCAGCACCTGAATCCCATGCAGAAAGCGCTCCAATGATCTCACAAAAATAACTGGCATGAGTATTTCTCTTTATCCCTCTCTCTCAAGGACACATGCCAACAGTCTTATTTATTCATTCACAGGATGTGGGAGCCACTGGAAGGGCCAACATTGATTGCCCATCCCAATTGCCTTTGAGAAGGTGGTGGTGAACTGCCTTCTTGCACAGTTGTCGTCGTGTGGGAAAGGTACTCCTACAGAACTGTTAGGTAAAGAGTTCTGAATTTTGACCCAGTGACTATGACAGAGTGGTAATATATTTCCAAGTCAGGATGGTGTGCGCCTTGGAAGGGACTTTGCAAGTGGTGGTGTTCGACCAGAAAAAAAATCAAGTGCTGGTGAAGGCACCACTACCTTCAAGGGGAACTTGAGGTGATGGTGCCTCCTCCGGAACTCTGATTTATTCCTTCCCCTACATCACTTCTATCACACAGGTACAATATGTTGCCTCTCATTCTCGGTCCAAATACACACTCAACACTTCTTTGCTTCCTTCACAGCAGCCATGAGTAACATTCTCTTCTCACGTGGAAATCTTTGTAGAATCAGTAGCTTCTCTCATTACTCCTTCCTTGCTTTACAGTCCCATTTAAGACCTTTTGATCTTGCTTGCATCTTGCTTCTAATTCCACTTTGCACATGCAATGCAAACAGAAGTCCCACACTCAAGCCCTGATTTTAACTAAGGGTGTGAGTCAAGCAGTGGGGTTGAAGTGAAGGACAAGAAGGAAGCTCTCATGACCTCATCAGCATGACACCCTGCCAATTTTTACTCTTGGGAATCAATTCAAAATGACTGATGGGCTGCCTATCCAATTGTTGGGGAAATGAGCAGACTGCCCATTTCTCCATGAAATTTCTGCTGAGCCTCCTAAGGCCTATTCAAAGCAGGAATGTTAATTTGTTAATTAATAAAATTTGCCAGTAGTGGTTTAACAGAGCACTGTGAACCTCCACTCATGACCAGGCTCGATTCAGATCGAGTCCCATCAATTACAACTGTACAAGATTTCAACCAGTTATCTATCCAATGTAATAACCTTCAATGTGGTACCTTATGAAAGGCTTTTTGGAAATCAAAGTATGCAATATCAACAAAATTGCTATTATTTCCTGTTCTGATCAATAAGGTTAATAAAGAAGAACCAATGCTTCTGGAAACCATATTGGGATTCCTCAGTTACAGCCAAACACCCTAAGAAATCACAAATTGCATCGTATAATATGCTTTCTAATAGCTTTGCTACAAGCAATGTCAAATACTGATTTCTTTTATTTCTCCCCTTCTGAAATGACGGGACCTCATGAGCCTCTTTCTAATCAATAGAAATCAGCCCAGACTAATGAGCTATTGAATATATGGGCCAGCGGCTTAGAAATGCCAATCCCCATTCCTTTTAACACTCTAGAATAAATGGAATCAGGTCCTTAATATTAACTAAATAGCTTCCTGCAGTTCCAACTATTGAAGCAATTTTAGTTGCACATCTATTCTGTACTACCAGGAATGAATCATCACCTTCAGAAGTGAAAAGCAATGCAAAGTATCCCATTTAGCTCATTGGCCATATGTTTATCTTGATACCTGACCTGGCTTAATAAATTCCCTCAAAGGACCATTGAGTCTAATTGTTTCCTGACGTAACAAACTGAAGAAAGCCTTGGCATTATTATTGCAATGGGACCTCTATATTTTTAATTAGTATTCCTAATACTAGCTTTAGCTGACCTCAGCTGTTTTTGTATACTTGTTACTAATTTTGTAAAAATTAAACCTCTCTATTTAGTCATTTAGGCAACACTATACTTTAGACCCTCCTTTTTAACCTTAGGGATTATGCATGACCTCCTTGTCCATCAACATTAATTTAAATACATTCCATAAATCTTCCAAAATCCAGTTCTTTCCTAACAGCATATTAATTTCTCTAACTCTTCCCTTATACATGATTATCAATTATCCACATCTGGAATGGACAACTCACTTTTCCACACATCCCCTCCCCACACCTTCTCCCTCCACCACTCTACTCCATTCATGTAACAGCTCATCAACGAACGTTTCTTGGCTGACTCCTGCCTCATGCACAGAAGCTGCACATTATGAACTTTATGAAGCAGAAGTAAGCCAAGAGCTCAAGACACTAGTTGAGGAGTTCCTACCTACATGGGAGCAGGTATGGTGAAACAGCAACAGTAGCTCTCACACAAAAGTTGTTCTACATGTTATATTCAAAACAATTGCTTTCCTGAACTAATTAACGTGCACACAAATGACTGCAGGATTCAATTTATTGTAAATTATCCCAAAGCAAATAAAAGGAGAGCCTCAAATACAGACCCGACAGTCATCATGGCTGTTTTGGCCCCAGTGGAAAGGAGAATATGCATATGTTTAGGGGTGACTTTATCACCCACAGGTACTTTACCAGAAGCCATAATCTTATAGATGGTTTCATTTATGCCCTTTCTCCCACATAAGCACATCTGTTCAGTGCAAAATCCCCACTCCAACCCAAACACTCTTTACATAAAGGCAAGGGTGAAAATTATCTTGTCTCTCACACAGAGTGCTATCGCACTGATAGTGCCAGAATATTTTTAAAAGTATGAAACACAAGTATGCATTTATTAACTCTTTGTATGTAGTGAGGGAATCTGGTGGAGGAGATATAACGGTCAGCAGGAACAGCATTGAGGGAGGATAGACTTATATCATTTTAGGAATTTGAAGATTACTCAATTCTACCCAATTGGAATCACCATAACTCATGTTTTCATCAATTTATCCATATTGAAAGGAATTTAAATAGTAATAATTTCTTTTCAGGTTTTATATGAAGACTACACAAGGCAGTGGGAAGTGAAGAACAACCACTAGGTAGGGTATAGAGAAGGGAAGAGCAGCAACAGCTCTAATGGTAATGATAATGTAACAAACATCAGCCAGTCTATCATGAATCCCTGTGCTATTCAGATGATCAATCATGTCATTGCACTTGTTTCCTCGTGAGCAGTGAATATTAACAACAAGCTGCACTCTACTACATAATACTGCTGCTTTCCAGAGTCCTGGTCCAGTGGATTGCGGATATGCAGAATTTTCATTTCTTCAGTAGGTTACATTGTTTTCTGCAATAGGCAAGTAATAGGCAATGTAAACAGGTACCGTGCTACTAAACTATTGCCAAACATTAACTGATTTCCCTACATTCTGCAACAATGCCAACTAATCTCACAATTCCCTCTCCAAATAGGTTGGAATCAACCCATGTCTCCTGTGATAATGGGTACCAACTGAGTCAATTCTACAATATTGCCCTAGCCATAGTCCCAAAGGACCATAGGCATCCCTCCCAATTACAGAGAGACAGTTGGTGATGTATAGCTTGAGGGTCACCACTCCTCAAGCATGGGGCAAGACAAAGAGGCAGGCCACCATGAACTACCACAGTCGGTACGGGGATTGAACCCACGCTGTTGGCGTCTTTTTGCATTTCACGCTTGCCATCTAAGCTAACCGACCCCCCATTCTATAATATAGTACTCAGAAAGTCTGCAACATTCTCATAGCATCTGGGCCCGAATTTTCATTGCAGGGTCAGGAACCCAACATGTGGAATATTTTCAGCTCCAACCTGTTGCTGATGCGACAAAATGTTTAAACGCAAACATTCTAATTGGCCGGGGCGAGTGTGGCGCTCTATTAGTGGTGCCGAGACCGGCATCGAAGCGGGACTTGGAAAACAAGGGCCCTTTGAAAAGGCAAGCGGCAGCCATGGCTGGGATTACCATTGGCTGAAGAGATGGATCCACAAGGGACTGATAGGGCCAGCAGGCATGGGCAGGCATCCACGGGCTGGCCTATGCTTCTCCTGATGCCTCCCCTGAGGCATTAACAGAGGCAGTTGGGGGCCAGCTAACATATTTTATTCCTGGCATCTGGGAAAAGGAACCCTCCATGGGACACAAAGAGGCCTGGATGGAGGTGGTGACAGAGGTCAGCAGCCGAGCAGTAACCCGAAGGATGCAGTGTCAAAGAGATTCAATTGCCGGAACTTTCATTTTGGGGTCGAGAATCCAACACTGAGAAAATTTCTGAGTCCTGACCCCACACTGCTTCAGTGTCAGTGATGCAATGCTATTTTGAAAATCAAACTTGTTAACTGGCATGGGAGCAAGTTGGGTGCCAATTAAAAGCAAAGGAAGCATGCTGGAGGCAGGAACAGGTCACCGACGGAAATTTCAAATGGTAAGCAGCAGCCATGTCTAGGCTTGTTGTTGCCTTCAGTGATGCAGCACCAGGGAGATCGGAGGCCCTCTGTGGGCATGGACATGCATCCCCAGGTGGCACCCCATTTTTCTGATGTCTCTCTGGTGAAGTATCAGAGAGGAGACAACTGTTCTTCCCGGCCTATGGAAGGACAATTCCGCCTGGCGAGACCAAGAGGGTTTGAATGGAGACCAGGGAGGTCAGCAGGCAGGGACCCACGGAAGGATTTGGGTCCAGTGTAGAAAAAGGTTCAGTGACCTCTTGTGGTCTGGTAAGGTGAGCAGCACCCGGTTCATTGGGCACCAACTCTCTAAGCAACAGGAAGCACATGAGCTGATCTCACGGAATGTCCATAGTTCTCCCTCACATTGTCAGGGGAATTGAAGAATTCCAACAGTGAAATACAGTCACCCTCACATATGGGGCAACATTGAGATGGAGGCCGTGTATATGTCATGTTGGAAGAGATCAGGAAGAGCAGCCAACTGAAGAATCATTCTCCTCTCATTCTCCAGGAGAAGAGAGCCCAAAATACGCGGGACATGGTCAAAACAGGAGGTGGAGTGGCCCAGCTCCACGCACTAACAGTGGAGGAGGTAGCCCTGGAGATCACTATGGTGCCCTCGAGGCATTTGCTGAGGGATAGCGAGATGAAAGGCCATGAGCAACAAGGACATTTGATTGCTCTTTCTTGAGGTGAAGTGCATGGAGGAGACCCCTGCTCAACACATGCAATGGATCTTAGCCTGCTGTCATCTAAGGGGAGTGGTTGTGATGGGGCACTTGTTGAGTAGGAGCAGTTCTCATGACCATTTTGTTGTGTTTCCCACTGTTGCAGTTGCAGAGCAGGAGTAAAGTGGGCCTGACGAATTGGTGCTGCCATCCTCGGCAGAGGGGGGTGGGCAGGGGTCAGGGGTGGGGGAGTCCACGGAAGTCCACCCCAGTGGAAGTGTTGGGGAGAGGAAGGTGCCATGCTGTTGAATTGACTTAATGGATCACCTGAGTGCAATTGTCTAAATCTGTCTGTTATTTCATTTGCCTCACAATAAAACTTCTTTATGTCATCGCCCTGACAAGTGTGTTGTTGATGTCTCATCTCAAAAAGGGGACATAGCATTTTGGGATAGGTGGTGGGGATGTGGGGCACAGGGAATGTTATGTACCCATACCTTATGATGTTGGATAATGTTGACGCAGCAACCCTTAATCTGCATGTTCATGGCTGCCAATGGGACCTCACAGTTAAAGGTCATTGTAGTAAAATAGCTCTCTTGCAGGAAGGCGAGTTTGGGGGTCCTAGCCGCAAGGGCTCGGGGACGATCAGGTGAAGCACTATTGAATCAGCTACCATGCCAGCTTGCATACGAACATATGAATTAGGAGCAGAAGTAGGCCACTCGGCTACCTGAGCCTGCTCCGCCATTCAATAATATCATGGCTGATCTGATTGTAACCTCAACTCCACATTCCCGCCTACCCCCGATAACCTTTCACCCCATTGCTCGTCAAGAATCTATTTACCTCTCCCTTAAAAATATTTAAAGACTCTACTTCCACTGCCTTTTGAGGAAGAGAGTTCCAAAGACTCATGACCCTCTGAGAAAAAAAAATTCTCATCCCTGACTTAAATGGGCAACCCATTATTTTTAAAATAGTGACCCCTAGTTCTAGATTCTCCCACAAGAGGAAACATCCTTCTCACATCCACCTTATCAAAACCCCTCAGAATCTTAAATGTTTCAATCAAGTCACCTCTTACTCTTCTAAACTCCAGCGCATACAAGCTTAGCCTCTACAACCTTACATCACAAGACAACCCGTCCATTCCAGGTATTAGTCTAGTAAACCTTCTCTGAAGTTCTTCCAATGCATTTACATCCTTCCTTAAATAAGGAGACCAATACTGTACACAGTACTCCAGATGTGATCTCACCAATGCCCTGTATAACTGAAGCATAACCTCCCTACTTTTGCATTCAATTCCCCTCGCAATAAATGATAACATTCTATTAGCTTCCCTAATTACTTGCTGAAGCTGCACACTAACCTTTTGCAATTCATGCACTAGGACACCCAGATCCCTCTGTATCTCAGAGCTCTGCAATCTCTCAGCATTTAGATAATATGCTTCTTTTTTATTCTTTCTGCCAAAATGGACAATTTCACATTTTCCTATATTATACTCCACTTGCCAGATCTTTTCCCACTCACTTAACCTATCTATATCCCTATGTAGCTCCTGATGTCCTCTTCACAACTTACTTTCCTACCTATCTTTGTGTCATCAGCAAATTTAGCAACCATACCTTCTGTCCCTTCATCCAAGTCATTTATGTAAATTGTAAAAAGTTGAGGTCCCAGCACTGATCCCAGTCACACACCATCTGTTACATCTTGCCAACCAGAAAATGACCCATTTATGCCTACTCTCTGTTTCCTGTTAGCTAGCCAATCTTCTATCCATGCCAATATGTTGCCCCCACACCATGATCTTTTATTTTCCGCAATAACCTTTGATGTGGCACCTTATCAAATGCCTTCTGGAAATCTAAGTACAGTACATCCACCGGTTCCTCTTTATCCACAGCACGTTACTACTTCACAGAACTCCAATAAATTGGTTAAACATGATTTCCCTTTCACTAAACCACGTTGACTCTGCCTGATTACCTTGAATTTTTCTATGGGCCCTGCTATAATGTCTTTAATAATAGCTTCTAACATTTTCCCTCAGACAGGTGTTAAGCTAACTGGCCTGTAGTTTCCTGCTTTCTGTCTCCCTCCCTTTTTGAATAAAGGAGTTACATTGGCTATTTTCCAAGCAAATGGAACATTCCCTGAATCTAGGGAATTTTAGAAAATTAAAACCAAAGCATCAACTATCTCACTAGCCACTTCTTTTAGGACCCTAGGATGAAGCCCATCAGGACCCAGAGACTTGTCAGCCCGCAGCTCCAACAATTTGCTCAGTACCACTTTCCTGGTGATTGCAATTTTCCTGAGTTCCTCGTTCCCTTCCACTTTCTAATTTACAGCTATTTCTGGGATGTTCCTCTATAATGAAGACTGATGCAAAATACCTGTTCAATTCATCTGCCATCTCCTTAATATTCCCTTATGCAGTTCACATTGAGGTCTGGGATGGTGTTGACAGGCACCTGGGTGCCTTCATTCTTCCTCCTCCTCCTCTTCTTCCTCCCAGTCCTTCTCGGAGGTGGAGTGGCATTCCATCTCCTCATCTTCATCCATCTCCAGGCCTGTTTCCAGTATCACATTGTGCAGAGAGCAGCAGACAACCATGATAAGAGACATTCTGGCTGGCTTGTACTGGAGGGCAGAACTGACCAGTCAAGGTAATGGAAGTGCATATTCAAGAGGCCAGTGGTCTATTCAATGCAGGTCCATGTTAAGAGATGGCTGTGGTTGTAGCACCTCTCTCCATCCGTGTCTAGGTTCCTTAGCGAATAACTCTTATCCCTCGGCGGCCACCCGGTTTGGGCTGATAAGTGGCAAGTAACATTCACGCCACACAAGTGCCAGACAATCACCACCTCAAACAAGAGAGAATCTTACCATTTCCCCTTGATGTTCAATGGCATTACCATCGCTGAATCCCCCACTATCAACATCCTGGGGACTTGCTACTGACCAGAAACTGAACTGGACCAGCCACATAAATGCTGTGGCTACAACAGCAGGTCAGAGGTTAGGAATTCTGCGGCGAGCAATTCACCTCCTGGCTCCCCAATGACATTCTATCAAGGCACAAATTAGGAGTGTGATGAAATACTCTCCACTTGCCTGGATGGGTGCAGCTCCAACAACACTCAAAAAGCTCAACACCATCCAGGACAAAGCAGCCCGCTTGATTGTCACCCCAGCCACAACCTTCAACATTCACTCCCTTTACCACCGACACACAGTGGCAGCAGTGTATACCATCTACAAGATGCACTGCAGAAACTCAGCAAGGCTCTTTCGACAACACTTTCCAAACCCACGACCTCTACCACCTCGAAGGACGCAGGCAACAGATGCAGGGGAACACTTCCACCTGCAAGTTCCCCTCGAAGCCACACACCACCCTGACGTGGAACTATATCACCTTTCCTTCAATGTCGCTGGGTCAAAATCCAGGAACTCCCTTCCTAATAGCATTGTTGGTGTACCTAAACCCCAAGAACTGCAGCCGTTCAAGAAGGCAGCTCACCAACACCTTCTCAAGGGCAAAGAGGGATGGGGAAAAAAGGCTGACCTAGTCAGCGACACCCATATCCCACAAATGAATAAAAAAAAGCAAGTGAAGATTGAATCCAGGAACTGTTTCAGTGACTTAAAGTGGCTGACTAACCAGACCCAGCAACAATGCACAGGGTTGTCACTGAAGGTCTTGGATAAAGGGAAGTCTGGTAAATCTAGGCCATCAAGATTGTCACGAGCAGAACTGAGGAGGTTCTGGAGAAGTGCGCCCTGTAGCGAAGACTGCACCCATGGAGTTTGGATTGTGAGGGAACTGCTGTCAGAAGAAGAACAGCAGCTAAATCCTTGAAGAAAGGAGCTAAAAAGCTACCTGAGGAACTTCAGAGTTGTGAAAAACTCTTGTGACTGTAATTGTTACCATTAATGCTGATGGACTGGCCAGTGAAACTGTGAGACTCATCTCTTGTTGTATCTGATAGTTAAGGTGTAATTTGTAATGTATCTATTGACTGTGACGTGTCTTTTGCTTCATGTTTAATTTATGTTGGTTTTGGTTTTAGTGTTCAACTAAAATTTATGTGAAATCTTATGCGTTTGGTTTGATTTCCTAAATTGGGGTCAATCAGTGGATTTGACTCGTTTTGTTTATTGATGGTCTCCATGGGGATCATATCACAAGGTCAGATTAATCAAGAAATAGTGTCTACCTGAAACCAACCTTAGGTCTTAAATATTGTTGATTATAAGAGCATGGACAACAGGCAAGGAAAAGACGCAGGGTACTCTTCAAAATGATGGAGAATACACCCAAATGGGGCAAAAATCAGAATTTGCTAATCAAAATTCTGCCTCACAAAATGAACTTTGCAGTACCAGAGCTCATTTTCCCCTCAAAAATGTCTAATTCCACCATTGCTAAGATTACACTTTTGTATACTTCATTGTTTTTTGTCTATATAATGCAACTGAGGGAATAGTGGATATAGTTGTAACTTTATTCACGACAAGTTCATGCCCCACTGTACTCTCATTATAACTAATTCTTTTCACAAGTCATAGATAAGACCACCGGGTTTCAGTTTTCACAGAAAAATAGACTGAACTACGGAATATAATCCCAAAAGACCAATAAAAACCTGAAATTCAATCTAATAAAAGGAAATTTATCTTATTCAGTCACCTTGAAGCAGAAGCCTTTATTAAGGGTTATTTTTCACACACAATGCTTGATGAATTGTCAGCTTTTTGGAGACTCTGCCAGCTTTTCCATGATTTACAGTTTGGCATGTATGTTCATTAGGGAAAATTTAGCCTTCTCGAGATCAGGAACTAACATTAAGTTATTAGCAACATTAATTTGCCTAATATGAAATCTAACAATACAATGATTATTTTTTTCCTAGATTGTCCCCAACATGATGATTGGATATCTTTTCAGAATCGCTGTGAAACAGTAAACTTAATCAGTTGTCCTCTCTGGTACTTTCCCTAACATATTAACTAAGAAAGAAGTGATCTGCATTTATGTAGCATCTCTTCAGTACATCTCAAAATACTTCACAATCTATGCAAGCAAATATGGAAGCACAGTGGCAGACTTAGGGCTGCAATCAACTTTATGTGATAAATCAACAGAAGGTGTAATATTGGAAGAGGATAAGACTAACGTTACAACTGTTCATATTCCATGGATGAAGTGGCCAAAAACTTGTGAAGCTCAGGAAATTAGGGCAGCCAATTAAGTGATAGTGGAGGCTGTGACTGAATCTTGAAGCCCCTGGTTGGGATGATCCATCAGAAATACCATGACATTTTTACACTTTGATAACAAATGCTGGCTTAAAATAAAGCCCTGGATAAAAAATCCACTGCCGTTCCTTCGTGAAAAGAGAACATCTTGTAGCTGAAACATTCTCTTGAAGAAAAAATAAGGTCTGGTATTGGTAAACATTTTCTAGGAGGGAATCTCGACCAGGAAACTTCTGATTTTTATTTAGCCCAAAAGAAAGAGGTCTGGTAAAACTTTCAGAATAATTTTGTTCAGAAATCAGACATTACTACAACCATCAGCACATGAAATGACAACAACTCAAATAGAAAGGCTATCTACTGAGCTGACAAGAAAAGGGCCATCATGCAACCTTTTCTGAACATGGGACTTATCAAACTACATAGAAGGAATTGAAACCACTTTAGTAATTTTGTTAAAACATATATAACCATGGAATGTAGATATTTAACTGCAGCACCAGATACCCCATTTATTAAAAAATGTTTATTATATAAATTGCACAATGTAAACAATGTTCCAAAATGGAGAGGATTCAGGGGTGTGTGTGTGAGAAATTAGAACCAAATGAGGAAGAATCCTACCTCTACATGTTCTTCCATTAGATGACATCGTATAACCAACCTCAGGACAGGCACAATTATAACTCCCAGGGACATTCAAGCAGCGGAATGTACAGAGTGTGCCTCCACTTTGTGCACACTCATCAATGTCTGAAATGAAAATTTGCAATAGCAAATACAACAAAGCATTCAGAGACATGCTACCGCTAGATAGCAACAGGATGTAAATTCTTGATTGCAG
Source organism: Heterodontus francisci (assembly GCF_036365525.1). Lineage (NCBI taxonomy): Eukaryota > Metazoa > Chordata > Chondrichthyes > Heterodontiformes > Heterodontidae > Heterodontus > Heterodontus francisci. The sequence goes on from NC_090389.1 coordinate 63,502,602, forward strand.
ATTCACATTGAATATATGCACAGCAATATTACACAATTGAATTATTTAATTAAGAATGGTTATATTTATTAAATCAATTTGTTTTGATCTTGATACATCAAAAGAAAGTGTTTCTAGTATATTTTGTACTTTCTAATCTTTAATGAAAATAGAATTGCTAGAACTACAGATTCACATTTTGCTACATTGGTATTAGGATTTTTTTTAACTTGAAAAGATTATCTTTCATTGAAATATAGTTAGTTGAACATTTAAAGATAATGTGCCTCTGTCTGAGTTACCAATCCCACATTTAATCAGAAACTTCAGGTTGTTTGGTTTGCGTTTTTAGCCAGTTACTATCTCTATTGTCTACCGAATATACCAAAGACTAGAAATGTATTCAGTGTGTTTTGTTAATGGAATAATGTTAACGATCTTCATTGGAATATAACCTGAACAATCATATCAAACCCATTTATATTAATGTTTTTTCAATATCTGCTGTAAAACAGAAAATCGATAGGCTACTGATTTAATTTTGTGTTGCGTTATGACTTCTATTTAATGAAAATACACATTACAAATAATGATTGCAGTATATTGTATACACTTTGTATCATTGAAAACCAGATAAATACTTCAATATCGTAGTGCAATGTAGGAGTTCATTTATATACCAATAGTAATATTAGAAAACTAATTTATCAAAAGCATTAGGCAACTACAGCAACATATTGTCAATAGATAACAATAGACCTGAAATCACTGTGCCATAAAAAAGCTAGCCTGTCTCTACCATGACTTTATTTTGTAACAGAGTCCTGATCTAGGGCCAGATATGTTCATTTCTCCAAACAGGGCAGAAGCCACTTACTGTATGCTATAATATAACTTATTTTAAAATAAAGAAACAAAGATTTTTTTTCTTTTTAATGGGTAGAGTGCTGAATTTTATGCTCTACAAGGTAATATATAGGAGACTGTAGGAATGGAATATTGTCCCACTTTTTATAATCAAATGCAGCTGCAAAACCTTCCAGGTCAAGAACTGTGAGGATTGAAAGCAAAGTCAAGAAAAGTCTACACTACCTCAACAATATTGCTTCGGCTAAAAAGAGAATTTTGTACTGCACCAGCAGTTTGTTTTGCATGTGTTGTCTAGGTTGAGCCCAGAAAGCCACTATGGCAAGGGATGCCATCTAGTTGAGGAGGTACATGTTATTGCCAAGAAGGTGATGCTTTTATTTCTACAGGAAATGAAAAGGGAATCCACTGTCAAAATGGAGTTTAAAAGTATTTAGCAGTGTAACTATTCTGGACATTGGAATGAGTGCCATTACCTAGCATATCTTCCCAAGGTAAAGGAATGGTGAGTTCCGGGCAAACTAGCCAGGAAAGAATACTGAATTGTCACGCTAAGGGATTTGGGGGAGCAAGTTTTAATGTTAGTGCATGAGGACACCAAGAGGTGGTTAAAATTGAAGAATCACCTGAGGCTCAACAAGTGATGACCAGGAATGGATTTGGATGCAGAATGGGTAGGCAAGCATTGCCATGGTTTCTAAATGTTAGGATAATCTTTTCCACCTGAACCATTGGTATGAAGCAGACCACCACATGGATAACAGCAAGATGTGGTGGCAGACCTTACAGGATCTTTACCAAACGGCAAATATTTGCTGCTGGCAGTTGTGGACTCCTACACTAGGCTTTCCAAGTCAAAGTTTTGAAAAAAAAATTACAATCGCAAACAGTGTGAAGGCAATGAAGGGGATCTTTGCAATGTATGGAGCACAATCTTCACTGCAAACCAAAAAATTGTAGCTGAAGAGGTTCAACTATTTTTGGTAGAAAATAATGTGGAACATCAAACTACAACTCTGTATTAGCCAGGACAGAACTGACGGCATTACAAGTGGCACAGGCAGAAAAGAAAGACGAGAAGCAGGAAATGGAGCACTCCACAGGCAATGACGGGTATGGCTCAAGCTTAGTTAAAGTTTGGATACCAGTCGCACATGTGGTTGCCAGATCTACAATGCAATGACACCACTCTGAGCTACTATGCAACCCTGAGTGAGGTTAAGGCTGGCGATCTTCAGTGAAGACACTGAAAACAGGTAAACTGACAGTGATTCAAACCCAAATCCTACACTGTGGTGAGGAGAGATGCAGGCAAACTTACCATACAGTCACCAACCAGGGTGAAGTTTACTTGTAAAGTAACTGGTGGAATAGGCAGATAATCAGACAGGTATCCAAGCATGAAAAAGAAATGTTGAATGGAGAAGGAAGAATGGGGACCAAATGAAAATGGCAAAGGAGACCAGAGATAAGTCACCAGGAAGGGTTTCATCAAGAGAGAAAACCATCACAGTCATGAAAGCTCCCTTGTAGCTTCAAGACTTTGTGATGATCGAGTGAAGCAAAGAGAAGGGAGGAACATGGAATACTGTACAGTACTAAGCATATGCGGGTTGTTTGGGAAGTTCTCTGAAAGGAAACAATGGTAAAATGATCAAAAGGGCCTTGCTTCTTGTGTGCGTCATGTGGCTGCTGTGTGCACGTTGAAGCTGCAAAATAATATGAAGTGTCCAATCACATTGACAGTATCAATACTCTACGCTGATATATCAATCTGTCAATTTAACCTAGATTGACAGCTATATAGAGAGATGAAAGGACTGTATTCTCACAACTTGAGTCAAACAACATGTTTTTCCCTGCTCCATCATGCAAATTCATTCAATGCCTTCACACTGCTCTCATGAGCAATGCAGGAAAGAATTCGCTCTCAGCCAATAACCTCTTCTGCATATTAATTGAGATAAACCAATACTCATACATTGCTCGAGAGGAGAAGCTCAAATGAAAATGTCAATTAAGATTGTCATCTAACTGTGTCTCTTGTTTGAAAATAAGTGCTCTAGTACTATAGCTTTAGCCACACTTTACTACTATCTTGTTTTGAGCATTTAGGTGAAGATTTTGTAGTCAGTTTATAGCCTTATTTAGCCATAGAACACCAAATGTAAAAGACCATTGATATAAGAATGATTTATTTTTGCTCTGGTTCTCCTTACCCTCACAGGAATGTCCATCTAGTTCAGTGAGTTGGTAGCCTTGTCTGCAATAGCATTGGTAGGAGCCATAGATATTGGCACATTCCTGTCCACATAGATTGTTCTCACATTCATTTATATCTGCAGAGAAATACACATTGAGATAAAATTGCTCAATCATGTTCATTGTTTCTATGCTATACGGTTTTGTCCACTGTTTAAATACTATTTTATATTGGGAACAGTGTCAGATCATCTTTTACCAAAACAGGATAATTCAGCAATAACTTGCGAATTGCTATTCAGGATTTCATAAATAAATGTAACTTTAGCAACAGACTGCTGAAATGAGCCAGACTTTCCAATTTTGTTATAACAAACTAATATGCCATGGTGGCAGTACAGGCACGATAATTGGCATCACCATCCCTGGACTAGGAAGAGGAAAAATGTCCAGTGTCCCTGCTCCTAATCACTATCTTGGGATCCTTGCTGAATTCGCACATGTGTAAATTTCAACTGAGAACAGGATCTGGTTCAGCTTTGTTCATCCCCTTATGGTCAACTAGCCTGCTGACAGTAATTGTCAAGGCTCACAGGTGAACAATGGCTACTTGAGCAGGTTGCCAGTGTGACTGGCATGTGTGGAACTATACCCCAGCAAACAGCCAGTGATTTCAAGGGAGGAAGGGAAGGCACAACATTGGAAAACAAAAAGGAAACAAATTCTACAATTTTGAGATAAATAAGCTGCTGTGATATCCAACAGCCACAACAATTTGAATTTATAGATCTCGTGACATGGAAGAAAGTCCCTCACATATAGAGCTCCTTACTTAAAGGCTGTTCATGCTCTTCTTGGCCTCAAGGATATTTTAGCCTCCCCCCTCGCCAAATCATGCCAACCTACCTCCCCAAAATCCAGACTACCCTTGCCATGGACTAGAACATAGAACATTACAGCGCAGTACAGGCCCTTCAGCCCTCGATGTTGCGCCAATCTGTGAAACCATCTGACCTACACTATTCCATTTTCATCCATATGTCTATCCAATGACCACTTAAATGCCCTTAAAGTTGGCGAATCTACTACTGTTGCAGGCAGGGCGTTCCACGCCCCTACTACTCTCTGAGTAAAGAAACTACCTCTGACATCTGTCCTATATCTATCACCCCTCAACTTAAAGCTATGTCCCCTCGTGTTTGCCATCACCATCCGAGGAAAAAGGCTCTCACTATCCACCCTGTCCAACCCTCTGATTATCTTATATGCCTCTATTAAGTCACCTCTTCTCCTCCTTCTCTCCAACGAAAACAACCTCAAGTCCCTCAGCCTTTCCTCGTAAGACCTACCCTCCATACCAGGCAACATCCTAGTAAATCTCCTCTGCACCTTTTCCAAAGCTTCCACATCCTTCCTATAATGCGGTGACCAGAACTGCACGCAATACTCCAGGTGCGGCCGCACCAGAGTTCTGTACAGCTGCAGCATGACCTCGTGGCTCCTAAACTCGATCCCCCTACTAATAAAAGCTAACACACCATATGCCTTCTTAACAGCTCTATTAACTTGGGTGGCAACTTTCAGGGATTTAGCCCATGATTCTGCAATCCTGTTACTCCTTCCGAAGTGAATCACCTCACACTTCTCCGCATTAAACTCCATTTGCCATCTCTCAGCCCAGCTCTGCAGCCTATCTATGTCCCTCTGTAACCTACAACATCCTTCGGCACTATCCACAACTCCACCGACCTTCGTGTCATCCGCAAATTTACTAACCCACCCTTCTACACCCTCATCCAGGTCATTTATAAAAATGACAAACAGCAGTGGCCCCAAAACAGAACCTTGCGGTACACCACTAGTAACTAAACTCCAGGATGAACATTTGCCATCAACCACCACCCTCTGTCTTCTTTCAGCTGGCCAATTTCTGATCCAAAGCTCTAAATCACCTTCAACCCCATACTTTCGTATTTTCTGCAATAGCCTACCGTGGGGAACTTTATCAAACGCCTTACTGAAATCCATATACACCACATCCACGGCTTTACCCTCATCCACCTGTTTGGTCACCTTGTCAAAAAACTCAATAAGGTTTGTGAGGCACGACCTACTCTTCACAAAACCGTGCTGACTATCTCTAATGAACTTATTCTTTTCAAGATGATTATAAATCCTATCTCTTATAACCTTTTCCAACATTTTACCCACAACCGAAGTAAGGCTCACAGGTCTATAATTATCAGGGCTGTCTCTACTCCCCTTCTTGAACAAGGGGACAACATTTGCTATCCTCCAGTCTTCCGGCACTATTCCTGTCGACAATGACGACATAAAAATCAAGGACAAAGGCTCTGCAATCTCCTCCCTGGCTTCCCAGAGAATCCTAGGATAAATCCCATCTGGCCCAGGGGACTTATCTATTTTCACACTTTCCAAAATTGCTAACACTTCCTCCTTGTGAACCTCAATCCCATCTAGCCTAGTAGTCTGTATCTCAGTATTCTCCTCGACAACATTTTCTTTCTCCACTGTAAATACTGACGAAAAATATTCATTTAACACTTCCCCTATCTCCTCCGATTCCACACACAACTTCCCACTACTATCCTTGATTGGCCCTAACCTATCTCTAGTCATTCTTTTATTCCTGATATACCTGATATTCCTATAGAAAGCCTTAGACTGTCTAGGAGTTCCCAGTGATGGCCTGACCTGTCCCATCAATTTTAACTCCCACCCACTGGTGGTGGCACCATTTTCACTGGCTTCGGGTGATAGTCACTATTGGCGCATGTAAATAAGGCTCAAGGGTAAAAATCTCCTGGGGCTTGAGCTTAGAGGGTCAGGTGCAGATGGATCGCCACCCATTTCAGCCCCTGCAAATTATTGCCATCCCAAGTTCAAAGTAATCCTAAAATGGCATTTGAATAAAGCAGAGGGTTAGGGTGGTTTCCCTGAGGAATGGAGTGATGAGGGTCACTTTCAACGAGTTGGGGACTGTCAGATAAGAGAAAAGGTTGGTGATATCTGGTAGTGAGGTGGAAAGGTTGAATGGTCAGGAACTGGGATGGAATAGGATTGAGAGAGCAGGTGGTGAGCTTCATGGATGTGATGAGTAACCTGAGCGCTGAATTCAGGATAGTGGAGAAAAGGCAGAGAACAGGAAGAGTGAGGGCATAGTTAGTTGGAAGGCAAATGCAGGAATTGAAAGGCTGAGGGAATGGGAGGGCCAGACGAGGATCATCAGAGGGAGGTGTAATGGGGAGGAAGAGAGCAGTAATAGATGGAGCTGATTTTGAATACAAGAAAGTCCTTGAACTCCATACATTTTGAGTCTGAGGTGTATGTTAATCTGTTAATTGTGTATCAATTAGAGTCATAGAGTTATACAGCACAGAAACAGGCCCTTCGGCCCATCGTGTCTGTGCCAGCCATCCAGGACCCAACTATTCGAATCCCATATTCCTGCACTTGGCCCATAGCCTTGTATGCTATGGCATTTCAAGTGCTCATCTAAATACTTCTTAAATGTTGTGAGGGTTCCTGCCTCCGCCACCTCTTCAGGCAGTGCATTCCTGATGCCAACCACCCGCTGGGTGAAAATTTTTTTCCTCAAATCCCCCCTAAACCTCCTGCCCCTTACCTTAAATCTATGCCCCCGTTTATTGACCCCTCCGCTAAGGGAAAAAGTTTCTTCCTATCTAACCTATTAATGCCCCTCATAATTTTGTATACCTCAATCATATCTGCCCTCAGCCTTCTCTGCTCTATGGAAAACAACCCTAGCCTTTTCAGTCTCTCTTCATAGCTGAAATTCTCCAGCCCAGGCAACATCCTGGTGAATCTCCTCTGCACCCTCTCCAATGCAATCACATCCTTCTTATAGCGTGGTGCCCAGAACTGTACACAGTACTCCAGCTATGGCCTAACTAGCGTTTTATACAGCTCCATCATAACCTCCATATAATTGTTTGATTATATGCAGGTGGAGGGTGTTATTTGGATCTTACTTGACCACTTATAAGCAGACATATACTGAGACTGGTAGTGGGTTTTGAGTGGGGAGCTTCATGTCTATACTTTTTTTACTCTGTACAATGTGAAACTGAGTAAAGATAGGCTCCAGCATTATCCTTCCATAACAAGCTTTCTGGAGTTCAACAGTGAGGATAGGAATTTGAGGTGGTGAAATGCTCAACTGTGCAGTGAAGAGAAGGAGTTTCAAGTTTCCAGGATGAACTTGGGAGTAATAGGTCATTTTGGCCAGGGAGAAGTAGTGAGGCTACAACTTGAGGTGGTGCAGCCAGAGCTGATCATAGGAAGACACACCAGATGAATGTTATTTTTGTTCTAGCTTATTGCTTTGTTATTTCAGGCTGAAGGAGTTGCAGGGATTGTGGGCTGAGAGATCTTTCTAGATTTGAAAGGGACAAAACCCTGGAAGGTGATGGTGAGGTAATTATAAAGAAGATTGATAAAAATGTCGATGTCATTACAGGGACCTGACAATAAGCAAAGGAGAACAAAGCTGGAGAATGCACGAAGAAGGGAGTTTTATGGGGCAATTTTTGCATGGACTGAAAGTAACAATACAGCATATGAACATACAGGGAACATGTAGGAAAATGGAAATCAGACAGTGTTTGAGGACCACCGTGTCAATAATGGTGACCAAGAGACTCTATGATTACTTGTGATGACAAGATTAAGTGCCATGTGCATGTTGATGTGGAGGATTTTTGGACAGGATCAGAGAGGAGGACCCCACCCAACATCTCCAAAGCTTCTGTAAGAAAATGAAGCAGGAGATGGGAAAGGACACTGCTCACTTCATCTACAGTCTCCTTACACAGTGTTGCAGAAGTTTCCTATTAAGTTTACAAGCCGCTGGCTATCCAATAATTGGAGTGATCATTAAGAACTTTCTAAACTGCGACCAGAAAGAGGTGGACTTCCCAAGGGTAAAGGAAATTGAATCATTAAATGAAGGTTATACAATAAAATGGTACAACGAACTAACAAAAAATGCATTTTTGTAACGAAGTTACCCGATCAGAGGCAACATTAAACAAGGTATTGAATTTTTCATAAGGATTCATTGGGCTGAATTTTACAATCTCGCCGCCGAAATCGTCAGCAGGCGAAAACAATGGCAGCTCGCCCGCATAGGCCACACGTCACGCAGCCGCCACGTTCCTAAGCACACCATTTTTAAAGGGCTTTGAGCCGTACTGTTAAATTTAAATATTTAAAGATAAAGTGAAGGAAAAGAAATTAAATACATTTATTTTGCCCCTCTCCCACCACCCAATAACAATTAAAATAATTACTTGCCTCTCCCCCCAAAACACTTAATCTTGTCCATCTGACCTTCCCCGCCCCCACAAAGTGCATAACTTTTAACCTAAAACCCTTCCCACCATCCCCTACATCAATGATGTAACTTTAACCCCGTTTCCCCACCCCCCCACCTCCACTCCTGCACTGAGAAACGTACTTCCTCCCCGCTGCCCGCAAGTGTTCTGCCTCATTTCCCTGGACAGGGATCAGAAAGCATGTGAGTGCTGGCCAGTGGCAGGAAGATCGTAGCAGGACAGAAGGCAGTGGCGTAAGTATGATTAATGCATTCATTACCATTTATTTAAATATGTAAATGGAGGTCCCATTGCCGACCAGCAGGGGGGTGGCACCACGTGGCCTCGCCACTGCCAGCTATATCAGGCCAGACCCTCCCAGTGTCGGGGTGCGTGATGGCCCACTCCCAGAGGCATTTTCCAGCCTCCCCCTGCCACGAGTCCAGATGTTGGGGGTCTGTAAAATTCAGCCTATTCTTTACCAAATTATTTTATAATGCAATTACTCAATATGTTTACGTTGTTCATGCTGGCTTATGTTTTCACTTCTATCGCTTTTACCAGTGACGAACACAATGATTAAAATACCTTCACAATTCTTGCCATCAACAGCTAGTTTGAATCCAGTGCTGCAGGTGCAGTAATAGGACCCAGGGGTATTCTCACAAGTATGTGCACACAGACGACCAGGATAGCGCCAACATTCATTAATATCTGCCAGAAGCAAGCAAGATTCAATGACAGGGTAAAAATGAGATAGTGCAAAAGCAGAAATTAACCAATCCTATCCAATAAAGATGCCTTTCATTATTCATTTCGAGCTCCAGCATCCAATTCTCCAGGAAATTTGAATCTATCTGGCTTCAGTGAAGTTGGCAATGTTAAAATTAAATGTCTGTGCCCTTTAAGGTACATTAAACATTTTAGTTGCTACACAGATGGTCATAAAAAAGAAATCAGAGGCTAGAAGAACAGACAAACACTCATTTGGTAAGAATTGTTGGATTGCTATCACTAATGTATAATTTCTCTGCCACTGTACATTGCAGTAAATTTATTTTTGAATCGGACTAAATACATTGCGTGCCACTGGTTTCATCTACAAGAGTAATTTTAAACAGAAAAGTCATTTGTTATTAAATGCCGAAGATAAATGCATGGAGGAGTTCATGCACAACCAAAAATAAAAGCATTAGTTTGTTAACCTTTGCATGATAGTAATCATCTCTTTTGCACTGTCCATATCAAGTCCACGAGCACCAAAACAGTGAAGTTCAAAATGTATTTTACATAAAAATTACTTTCCATAATAGAATGATTTTGCACTTCAATAGATGGAGAAATTACTTATCAATTCAGAAGAATAATTTCACTTATAATAACTACTATATCATGTAAGTGGGATGGATTGTAAATGGGAAAGAATTGTACAGTTAAATGATGTATATGGGAGAATGTTTAACCAACCAGACCTGACTGAATGACACACAAGTAACAAAATCAGTACATCAGGCTAATCACATGCAATAGAACTTAAGAGTATTTTTTATACTCCAGTTACTCTTTGTATTATCAGTTAAAGACGTTTTTAAAAAAAGCATAGGTTTTCAGATGTTCTGGAGCTGCGTTTGTATCATTTACCTACTTGGGTGTAAGTGCATCATGAGCAGAGATTCATAGAAATTCATAAAAAAGAGAGAAGTCACTTGGCCCATCATTCCTGCACAAGTGCTCGCTCAACACCTGTTCTCAATGGTAGGCATAGAAACAAGCATTTGTTATTGACTTCTTTCAATTGATACCATTGAACAATGCATACATGTAGCACACTGATCATTGCACAATTTTGTATTGCTATGGAAGTATTTGTCGCAAGATTTTGCTACTGACACCTGGCTCCTTTTTCAAGCAGTTTTAGATGAAAGTAAAGAAGATCTTCCAGAACTTGTATGCCTCTGCTGTCATCTAAACAGGTAATGGATCCCAACGATGATATTGCAATTTTACCCTATAATTATGGTTCAGCATACTGTTGAATAGTTTCCATTAAATACAACAGTCTGCATGGCTGGTACCAGGCAAAGTGCCATTGCAATGTCATATGAATTATGTGTCACTTGACATTGGCAGGTACAGGTCTGCACACATTGGAAATGAATACCTGTACAATAATCTTATAAACTGAAGAAATTAATAATATAAAATGCCATTCATTGAAAGCATTCTCACAACAATGGTCCAAGGCTGTATGGCTTCCAGAATTATTCCTGCCAGCTTTTAACAGCCAGTTTAGTTTAGTTTAGAGATACAGCACTGAAACAGGCCCTTCGGCCCACCGAGTCTGTGCCGACCATTTATACTAATCCCACACTAATCCTATATTCCTACCACATCCCCACCTGTCCCTATGTTTCCCTACCACCTACCTATACTAGGGGCAATTTATAATGGCCAATTTACCCACCAACCTGCAAGTCTTTTGGCTTGTGGGAGGAAACCGGAGCACCCGGAGAAAACCCACGCAGACACAGGGAGAACTTGCAAACTCCACACAGGCAGTACCCAGAATTGAACCCGGGTCGCTGGAGCTGTGAGGCTGCGGTGCTAACCACTGCGCCACTGTGCCGCACAGGTTTTTAGTAGTTTAGTGCCAGGTTTTTAGTAGTTTTCTTGTGCTGGAAAAAAGTAGCTACCACCATGGGGGATTATAAAAGCTGGATAAGGGTCGGCCTGCATGGTGGTGGTCCTGCTGGCCATTTAGCCAAATTTCCCCTGGAGATGGATGCAACTCAAAGCTGTTCAATCAAAGCAAGCTGTACTTGACGAAGCAGAATTCTGGATAGTTTTTCAAATTGCTAGTGGATGACAACTATCACATTCCACAAAGGCAGATTGGCCAGAATTTTTCCCTTGGCGGACGAGAGCCGTTCACCAACCGAAAAGCCGGGGTCGATCCCCCCCCCAATGGGCCTGGGGATCCACTCCGGATTTTACGGTCCCCAGGCCCTTAATTGGGTTTAGGCCGGACTTCCACCTCATTGAGGCAGGAAGTTCTGCCTAATGGAGCTGCTGGCCAATCAGCGGGCCAGCAGCTCTTTGTCCCAGCAGCGCCACAGGGAGCGGTGGCCACTGCTGGGTCAGCAACCCAGCTTCCACCTGTATTCAGGTGGTATTGATTCACATGTGCTCCTACATATAGGAGCAGGCTGAAACTGTGGTGGTTGGGTTTGGAGGTCCATGTTTGTAATGTGTATCACTGTATAAAGTGTGTAAAGACTAAGCTCTGGTTCTATCCTTCACCGCCTGGCTATCTTGAATAGAATACTTAGGAAAGTGCACAGGCATTATCAGCTAAGGCTTTAGAGGGGTAGAATTATTTCTGAGGGGCCACCCAGAAACTTGCCTTTCTAGGTTAAAGAGTAGTGGCACCATGGCGTTCATTAAAATAAGCTTTGTGGTAGCTGCCAGGGGAGTATTTCCTTACATGATTGTGTCCCGCTGGTCTTCCATTTTCAAGTTCGGACATCAGCTTTAAGCCTAGTGGCTTGGACTTGCTGCTTGATTGTGTGGGTTTTTTGGCACAATTTCCCCGAAATTGATGTAACTGGTGTTAAAGATCTTGGAATTTTAAACACAAAATGCATTCAGCACAACTTGAGTTTCCATGATCTTTTACACTAGTTTTAAAAACATCAAGCTAGAAGCAAGTGCTGCCCACAAAACTGGCCATGCCCCCATGGTAAAGTAATCACCTTTGGGAGATTCTGCTAATTGCTCTCATTCACAGGCCTTCGATAAGGCTCCAAAATTAAGTTGGAACTTCTGGGCACAAGGACAAAAATAGGCACGTTTTGAAGGGTTTTGAACGATTCTTTTGAATTTATTAAGAACTGAGTACTGTACTCCAATTTATTTATAAAATAGTTCGTATTTTTTGTTAAAAGTCATTTTCAATCATTTAAAATCAGGTTACTCACAGGGGTTGGATTGTCTTAAAATGCTTATTTTTAGGGATAAACCTATTTTCAGATGAATTAATTCAACTTTATAAAGTGTACCACTCCTAAACATATGAATAAGAACTAAGAATATTTCTTGAAGCAAAATTTTAAAATTATGTTTTAAAATGCTGCCCAATTGCACTGGCTCATGGCAGATTTTCTGTTTGGCAAAATGAATTTGAGTGGAAACTTGGGGTGTGGGATCCCGTCCAAAGCATAAACTCTAACCTAGTAAAAAGACTTGCATTTATATAGCAGCTTTCACAACCATAGGACATCCCAAAGCACTTTATAGCCAATGAAATACTTTTGAAGTTTAGTCACTGTTGTAAAGTAGGAAACATGGCAGCCAATTTTCAATGGCAAACTCCCACATACAGCAATGTGATATGACCAGATTATCTGTTTTTGTGATGTTGATTAAGGGATAATATTGGCCAGGACACCAGGGATAACTCCCCAGTATGATTAACACACAGCATAAGTGAAGTGGAAATAACTGAAAATAGGGTGCACAATGTCATAATGCCATTATCAGCTCAATACATGTACACCTATCTGATACACTACATCGGGGATTCTAGTATGATGGGCTGACTTTTATGCCGCCCCAGCGGGGCGGATGGGGGTGGCGTAAAATTGAGCGGGAGGCTCTGGGAGGTTGAACCGCCTCTGGTCAACTTTAAGACGGTCGGGCGGAGGTTGAAATGGCCCCCCGCCCGAGGCCAATCAAGGCTTTAAGTGGCCATTTAACGGCTACCTAAGGGCTCTCACCCGCCTCCATGGGTATTTTACCTGTGGCAAACGGGTGTGCTGGGCACGTAAAAGGCCGCCCAGTGATAGCTGCCGGTCTTTATGTGCGCCGGGGGAGGGGGGTGGGGGCCATGGCAGACTGGCACAGAGCGCTCGATTGAGGGCCGTCCCTGCCTCCCAACCCACCTGCAAGACGACCCCCACCCCTCCAAACGACCACTTTAGACTCCCCAGGGCACGACCGATCTCACTGGGGTGAGGTATGCCCAACTTACCTTCACTCCTGGCTCCATGTCGTCAGCTGGGTTGCAGTTCCAGCAGTGGCCACCGCTCCTGGTGGCGCTGCTGGGACTAAGAGCTGCCGGCCCGCTGATTGTCCGGCAGCTCACTGAGGCGGGACTTCCTCCCTCAAGTGGGTGGAAGTCACGCCTTGGGACAATTAAAGTCCGGGGACCCGTAAAATGCGGGATGGATCCCTGGGCTAGGTGGCGAATTTCTGTCCGCCTAAGGTAAAATCCAGCCCGATGCATCAGAGTACTGCCGATAAAATAATTATTTTCTGTTATAAATAGATCATAGACATCATGGTGAAAGGTTTCTTTGTGCACCAACTGGTGTGGGATCCAAGCTGGTTAAACTGCTCATGTCTGCTGCTTTTAAGAGTTCACCCTGCCTCATAATACTGCAACACTGGGACTCTGCCAAAAGAGGCTGCCAGCAGAACGTGAGATCTGCAGATTTTTTTTTTGCAGAAATATTTTCTGCAAATCCTAACTCCAAAACATAGACCTCAGATCACAGGCCTGTGCATAATTCCACTTCAATAGGGGTCAGTTTATTAGCATTCAGAATTACAGCTATTTTCAATGGCTAGAAGCCATCAAATTTATATGTTGCATTCTGGAAACTGTATTATCATTGTAGGTTCTCAGGACACTTGCATTTCCTAGAATAATCTGGAATATTAATACAAACGTTTTACATACCAATACACGTTCTGCTGAGAGAGTTGTACTGGTAACCAGTCTTACAATCACAGCGATAGGTTCCAGGTATGTTCTGACAGACTTGTCCTTCACCACAGTGATGCACTCCACTCTGACATTCATCAATGTCTGTGCAAACAAAGATTCATAGGGTTCACTATAGTGAAAACATTTATTGGACCATCAGATCTTTCATTTGCATTGCGTGTTAAAGGATTTATGCAATGAGATTGAAAAGAAGGGCTTTTTTATATTATTAAAATGTAACATGAGAATTGCACGTACTTGGATTTGCAGCGAGTTGCAAAATGTACTTACCAATACAACGGGTACCATCAGGGCTAGCATGATAACCCCTTCCACAAGTGATGAAATTTCTTTGGCAGGTGTAAGACCCAACGGTGTTAATGCAATTGAACTCAGGTTTGCAAGGCTGAGCTAAAGAGGTGCATTCATTAATGTCTGTAATGAAATTTTTTTAAAAATTAATAAAATGTCCTAAAATGTCCAGCACTCGTATGCATAAATCAATTCATTAACCCTTTAATAGTTCAATGAAATGTTGAACAGTGGCCCTCAATAAATGTTCAGTTACATGCTGCTGTTTTATGTAACAGAATGCACATGAAAACATACTGATTTTATTACACCATTACCTTTCCACTGTTTTAACAGGCTCATGCATCTTGGCTTTTCTCAGTACAAATTTCAGACTGCATGAAGATAAAATGTTAATTTTTTCCCAGTTTTCTGTTTTTTGACTAAGTGTTTTATTTTGGTATTCGCACTTGAGGTAAAATAGCACAATTTCACACTAATACTTAGAAAGAGACAATTGGAGCCCACAACTGTACTGTGAGCATTGAGCTCAAGACAGCATATGTAACACAAAGCATCATTAGCTTTTATATTTTTTTCAAGTATTTTTATTTTTTAAGTCTAGATTTTTTTCATGTTATGAAGCACGGTGGATATTTTTCATATTAGTTATTACTGTTAGTCTGGAAAGATAATGCAAATAAGCAAAGTTTGATGGTTAATGACCTGGATATTGCAGTCAGTGGTGAAGTGATGGTGCTCGCTGCTGACCTCGAGAAAAGCTGCCCACAAAGATCTGGTGATCTCTGTGGCTTGGATTTTGCTTGTCCCAACACTGATTATCCTTTACAGACAGCAGAATCAAGATCGGAACATACACATGGAATTAAGGTAGAAGCTGAAGAAGAAATAATCAATCAAGATAGGATCTTGGAATATCAGGTCGCGATTGGATAACTCAGAGCTCACCAAAGAGATGAACAGCGATAGCAGCCCGTGAGTTCTGAAGCCTAGGCATTGACTTGGTTGCCCTTAGTGAGACTTTTAGAGCAGATAAGGGGCAAATCAAAGAACATGGAGGTGGCTATACTTGTTCTAGAAAGGGAAATCACAAAAACACAGAGTCGGCTTTGTCATCAAAAACAAACTCATGAAGAGACACCGTGAACCCCCTTTTGGGGTCAATGATCATTTCATGACACTAATCTTAAGCTCAAAGGCAACCAATCTGCCACACTCATCAGTGCTTATGCACCTATCTTGGACTCCGAGGACAAACTAAGGACACTGTCTATTCCAACATAGATGCAACCGCAGGTGTACCATCACAGTCAACTCATATTTCTCTGTGATTTCAATGCCAGCGTGGGGGACAGGCATGCCCTTCTGCTTAACACCACTGGAACGCATGAAGTTGGAAAATCCAATCCCAACAGTGTACGCCTCCTTACCCTGTGAGCTGAACACGATCTTGTGGTCACGAACACCCTTTTCTGCCAAACGAAATTTCAGGACATCCTGGCAACCTCCAAGATAAAAGCTTGATAGACTATGTGATAGTCAGGACCAGGGATCAAAAGGATGTGCACATTACACATGCTATGGTTACAGCTGACAAATGCTGGAGAGACCACCGCTTCATTTGCTTGATATTGGCACTTGAGGCGGCCTCCAAAAGGAACCAACAGTCGTGACAGCTAGAGAGAAAGTTTGAGGTTCCTGGCCTGTCAAAAAAAAAAATCAACCTCAAGAAATTTCAAGAACAAATCAATGGAAACTACGGGAATGGATGGTCACTCCATCAAGCAACATCCAAGATGACTGCCGATCATTGAAATTCAACAATACTCATACACACCAAGAAATCCTCAGACACACCACTAAAAGACATCAAGACCGGTTTGTTGAGCGCGATGTAGAAATATGCAAACTCATCGATTGTAAACAGAAAGCATTCCAAACCTAGCAATAGGATCAAAACTTCACAGAAAAGTTGCTCACTCACCAGACAGCCAAAGAGAAATTCAAAGAAGAACCTGCAATTTGAAGAACAAATGGTGGACAGAGAAGGCTAAGGAAATTCAACTCCTCATGGATATGCATGACATGCATGCCTTCTTGAAGACAAACAAAGAGATCTATGGACCCTCAACACATGGACCATTATTGTAAGATTCAAAGATGGTAAGACTCTCCTCAAAGAAATGGACAGTATCAACACCCGCTGGAAAGAGCACTTTGTAGAACTACTCAATCAGAGCTCCACGGTGGGTTGGAGAAACTCCCACAACATAACAATCAGAAGTGAGCTAGACAATGATACAATGCTCAACGAGTAATAACTGCTGTCAACCAGATGAAAAACAACAAAGCTTCTGTTCTTGGCAATATCCTGTGGAAGTACTGAAACATGGAGGATACATACTGATCTCTCAGATACATGGACTATTTGTGAAGCTCTAGCAGAATGAAGAAAGTCCAAATGACCTGAGAGATGCCATCATGATCACAACCTTCAAAAAAGGAAACTGTAGCAATTACAAAGGCATAGCATTGCTCTCAACTGTTGGCAAAGTGCTCGCTCGGTTACATCTTAAACACCTCACCAATTGCAGAGGAGGTCCTTCCTGAGTCCCAATGCAGCTTCCAACCTGACAGAGGAACAACCAAAATGATCTTCACAGCATACCAACTTCAGGAAAAGTACAGAGATCAGCTTTGTACATGGCTTTTTTCGATCTCACAAAAGCCTTTGACTTAGTGATTTAAACTCCCCTTTGGAAAGTGCTACAGTGATGTGGATGCCCAGCTAGGTTCACAAGCGTCATATGTCTCTTACATGACAAAATGCAAATAATAATACTCTGCAATGACTCCACGCCACACCCCTTCCTGTCAAAACAGGTATCAAACAGAGGCGTGTCACTTCACCAACACTATTCTCTCAATGTTTCTTGCAGCAACACTGCAGCTTACTACTGACCGGCTCCCTTCAGCTGTGGTAATATGTTGTCGCAGTGATGGTAAATTATTCAACTGACTGAAGGCCAAAACCAAATCAACAACCACTTCTGTAATAGAAGTACAGTATGCTGATGACATACAAGTTAGTGCTCACACTGAAGAAGAGCTACAACAGACAGTTGAGGTATTCACCAAAGCCTACGAGAGCATTGGACTTGACCCAAACACCAGGAAGACCAAAGCCTTCTAACAACCCATACCAAATATATCAAATCCAATGCCTTAAATTTAGATTCATGATGAAGTGTTAGACAATGCCCCCCTCTTCCCATAACTTGGAACTATCTACCCCAAAAGCTGACATTGATGAAGAGGTACACCAACAAATCCAATGTGCTAGCTCGGCCTATGGTAAATTGCGTACTCAAGTTTTGGAGAATGGTGATATCAGACCCGGCACTGAACTCAATGTCCATTGGCTAGTGGTTCTCCCCGCGCTTCTCTACAGTGCTGAAACTTGGACATCTTACAGACACCATATCAAGGCCCTAGAAAAATATATTAAATCCTATCTTAGAAGAACCTTGTGAATCAAGTGGGAGGAGAAAAGAACAAATATGAGTGTCCTCCAAGACACAGCTATGCCAAGTATAGAGGCCATGAGTATCTTGCATCAGTTGAGATGGACAGGACATGTCGTCAGAATGCCCGACTCAAGACTGCTGAAACAGGTACTCTATTCAGAGCTATGACAGGTAGCCCATTAACATGGGAGCCAAGAAAACATTTCAAAGAAAGTCTCAAAGCCTCCATGAAGGTCCGCTCTCTTAACATCAACCCATGAAAAGCAGATACCCAATTGGGACCAAGATGGTGAACCATCATTAAAAATGGTGTCAAGACCTTCCAATCAACAAGAGCAGCCACTGAAAGAGAATAGCGAGAGAGACGAAAGGAGAGGGCAGCTGTTCAAACCAACAATTTTTCACCACCTTTGCTGACTGACAACCGTTGGTCTGACTGTGGGAGAGCCTGCAAGGCTAAGATAGGGCTCATAAGCTATCTGTTAACCCACAGCCAATACTGACATCTCACTTCCACCAAGCCATCCACAAGGAAGAATCATCCTCGACACGAGGGATTGCTGCTGCTGATGATGATGATAAGCTGAAATATCACAAACTTTTTAAGAAATCTATGGAACTTTTTATCATAATGGAGAAATTTATTATCCCATAAATATAAAATTAGGTTTTCAGCAACACAAAGGTTGTTCAGCAGTAATTATGAATTAGTACACCCTTAAAAATGCAGTCATGCCCCATTCAACAAGTATCTTTTTCAAGAGCTTTTACAGCGAGACTAATAGTGTAAAAGTAAAAGTTCACGTCAATTCAAGTGATTTCTAAAGATTTCCATCTGCAGGGACTTCAACAGCACACCTTGTGGTGGCAGGGAATTACTGACGGCAACTTCTGAGTTCCGCAGAAAACTGCATATGTGCGAGCATCAGTAGTTGCTATTGGTTTCATAGTTGTATTGATGCTGAACACTGTCATTACAAACACCAATTCTTGGCCATTATAATGTCTGACTGTCTTTCAGTAGTTTATTCAGACAGTCTCGTGTTTAATGCAGCAGTCATGTTTATGCATACCTGACTACAACATCCACACAAGATCAGGGGGCAGGTTGTTCAACCTTGCCCGTCTAAGAGCGAAGTCCAAAGTACGGAAAGTCCTCATCAGAGAACTCCTCTTTGCTGACGATGCTGCTTTAACATCTCACACTGAAGAGTGCCTGCAGAGTCTCATCGACAGGTTTGCGTCTGCCTGCAATGAATTTGGCCTAACCATCAGCCTCAAGAAAACGAACATCATGGGGCAGGATGTCAGAAATGCTCCATCCATCAATATTGGCGACCACGCTCTGGAAGTGGTTCAAGAGTTCACCTACCTAGGCTCAACTATCACCAGTAACCTGTCTCTAGATGCAGAAATCAACAAGCGCATGGGTAAGGCTTCCACTGCTATGTCCAGACTGGCCAAGAGAGTGTTGGAAAATGGCGCACTGACACGGAACACAAAAGTCCGAGCGTATCAGGCCTGTGTCCTCAGTACCTTGCTCGACGGCAGCGAGGCCTGGGCAACGTATGCCAGCCAAGAGCGACGTCTCAATTCATTCCATCTTCGCTGCCTTCGGAGAATACTTGGCATCAGGTGGCAGGACTATATCTCCAACACAGAAGTCCTTGAAGCGGCCAACACCCCCAGCTTATACACACTACTGAGTCAGCGGCGCTTGAGATGGCTTGGCCATGTGAGCCGCATGGAAGATGGCAGGGTCCCCAAAGACACATTGTACAGCGAGCTCGCCACTGGTATCAGACCCACCGGCCGTCCATGTCTCCGCTATAAAGACGTCTGCAAACGCGACATGAAATCGTGTGACATTGATCACAAGTCGTGGGAGTCAGTTGCCAGCATTCGCCAGAGCTGGCGGGCAGCCATAAAGACAGGGCTAAATTGTGGCGAGTCGAAGAGACTTAGTAGTTGGCAGGAAAAAAGACAGAGGCGCAAGGGGAGAGCCAACTGTGCAACAGCCCCGACAAACAAATTTCTCTGCAGCACCTGTGGAAGAGCCTGTCACCTTAGAATTGGCCTTTATAGCCACTCCAGGCGCTGCTTCACAAACCACTGACCACCTCCAGGCACGTATCCATTGTCTCTCGAGATAAGGAGGCCCAAAAGAAAGAAAGAAAAGACTACAACAGAGTAGGATTACATACATCATCAAGGGTACTGTGTTTGTAGTTTAATGCGTTGTACATTTTACTTCTAAGCATCAGCATATTAATCAAAAATCCATGCATTTTGCACCCAAATGCTATTTTTCCCTATAGGCGCTGACTAGTGCTGAGTGAAGGATATGATGCAGCGAATTCCTGTGAAAAAGTACAAACTTTCCCAAGTATTTTTCTTCAAAAATAAAATTGATTTGGGATGGAATAATTCCATTTCAACATAAACCATTACTCTTGTTCTTTTTCAATTAAATCATTACTTGCGTAAGATCAGTATTTTGTTACCATTTATGCATAAATGTTTGGCTTGATTTTTAGTCAGCCAGGTGATGGGTGTCAAATGGCAGGACAAACATGTCACAGCATCTCTGCACAGCTGCAGCATTTTCGAGGCCGCGGATAGCCGAACCAATTCAAAGAATCCTTTCCTCTGTATTAACACTTCTGCTGAATGCAAATGTTTTTTCCCTTGGAACAAGTTTGTATTTCTGTGGTGAATTGAAAATGTGCTTTTATGCTGCTTCAAAGTGGACTAGAAGATTAAATGATAAACACTCTAGAATTGTTTTCATTTATAATATCTCCTACTTCTAACATTTGGACTATTTCAGAATTTAAAAAAATTAGCATTAAGATTTGTTCATTCTTTCTGAATTTACATTTCATCAAAGCTCACCTTTCATGACAAACTTTGGACAAAATAATATTGCAAAATAACATGCACCTAAACGTGGCACTAAAAATCATTCATCATCAAGTTTGGCTTAAAAATCACCCAGAAAAGGCCTTTAATTATTCAGGTTACTGAAGTATTCACACTCACAAATAAAACACAGAGAAGGACCCAACCAAGTCAATCTGCAGACACCTAAGCCTCAGTTACCGAGTGTACCATTTCAGCAGCTTTACTGCTGCGGGACAGAGGTTAGGGGAGTGGGAGAGGGATTTGTTTCTGCATCGTAATGTGCAAGCTTTAAAAATAATTTTTAAAGTGGGATGTACTGGAATTCCCCAGGGCTGCTGACAGTCTAAGAGTTAAAGCCTGTAAGTGAGAGGAATGGTGGAGCTCCCTGAAGCCTTTCCATTAAATAAGAAGTAAATTCAGAAAAATGATCTCCAAATTAGTTAGAATTAAAACATATCGGTATTATACCATTAAGAATTCCAAGACCATTTCTTCACCAAACCAAAAAAAAAATAATTGAGTCCTGTAAATTTATGGGGTTGAATACATCACCGTGGTTCTGTTTCACTATAATCAGTGATAGAAATTTACCAAATTAGTTTTTAGGATGCCAGTGCTTCAAAAAGTACACAAAGGGTTAACAGAACAGAAATTCAATTGCTGGTTTTAATGTCTACCAAATTACTTGGATGTACAACTCCATAAAATATTAAACTGCATTCACTTTTTAATTAATCTTGTTTCTTCAGTATAGCTCTTTTAAAACTTTTTTTTCCAGAAGGTCTATTACCATGGCAGATGCCCTGTGAATCCTGCAGAAATCCCTCAGAGCAACGCATTTTTAGATGACAACGGAATGACCCTGGAGTGTTCTGACATTCATAATTTACTGCACAGTTGTGATTGCCTCGCTCACATTCATTGATATCTGAAAATGAAAAAAGAGTGTGTCAGCATCCAGAGCTCAGCACTGTGTTAATCATGAAGCAATGCTGTGTTTATCTAATATATCATGCAGAGGGATACTAGCACAAGAATTACCCGGGGACTGTTAGACCACTTCCCTTTTCAGACACACAATCATAGCAAGTGGTATGGAAGTGAATTTAGCTTTCTCTTAAGCAACAGTACTAGGTAATGAAGAATTTTTTCAGCCACATTTTTTTCTGACTGGGATTTGTTTATTATATTGAATATTTACAGGCTTTCTTTCTTAGCTAATTGGCCTTTTCCCTATGATGTATTTCCATACTTGGCATATATAGGTTTTAATATTGTTATGTTTCTGTACATTTTTATGTGTGTTAAAGAATCAAATTCATCCCATCATAGGTAACATCTTATTGCCATATTACCTAATGGTATATTTTGTGACGCTTTGTAAATATGGTGTGGTCGTCTGCCCTAATATCTTCTTACATGACTCGGTGTCAAGTTTTGCTTGATAACACTCCTGTGAAGCACCTTGGAAGGTTTTATTTACATTAAAGGTACTATCTTCTTCTTGTTGTTGATTCATTCCCCACAGATCAGTGATGTATCCTGGTGCACCAAGTATGTATTCTGGGTTTTGTCAGTTTTCTGCTGCTTCTGTAGCAACCCCTAGATGGAGTTGGCACCCTAATTTGACAATGAATGCAATTGCAGATCATCTTGTTAGGATATTTGTTGCAACTACATCTGCCGCACTGGTTTAACTAAAATCATTAAGTATGTTTTTGGCAGACTACTGATTATTCGGTGTGAAATGTGGGTGATTATATGGTGTGAAATATGGGTGGCCAAACTAGGGACTTTAAGATTCTGCAACTGCCTCCCCACTGCATAAAATAATATATCCTGTTAGACAGGACATAGCAGAATGGTCCTGCTTGAGCCTGACTCACAGTCTCACATGTAGTTACATTTGTTTTTACAATTAACTCACAAAAAAGGTTGTTTAGAGTTCCTACCCTTATGTTAGCCATAGGTGTACAAAGAGGAAAAAGCCCCAAAAAACTGGCAGAACCCTATTAGCACTGCATTATGATTTTACAGAGGTAGGAATTTTAGCTTGGAAATGAAGCAGTGAGCAGTTAAAATTAGAAAACTCCATTCCCAACAATTTCTAATTTTAACAGTACTGTTTTGCAGGACTCAGGTGGAAGCCTCGTGTATACGTGCGGATCAGGATCCTGTTACGTCAATAGGATCCCTATTTTCCTGGGTCCTTAGTGGGGAAGTCACCATGCCTCTCCTACCAGGCTGGTGGGAAGGACAAAAGGCACTCCGGGTAAGTGAAAACATTTCCTTTGTGGGGCCTGGAAATGAGCTCCTCCCAAGATGATTGGCCTCCAACAACCACAACCGTTCTTCCTTTGTGCAAGGTATGACTGCAGCTACCAGAGAGTTTCTCCCATGATCCCCATTGACTTCAGCTTTACTAGGCCTCACTGGTGCCACAGTCAGTTGAATACTACCTAGTTATCAAGGGCAGTCACTCTCACCTCACCTATAAATTCAGCTCGTGTTCATGTTTGGATCAAGGTTGTTTAAAGGTGTGGAACTGAGTGATCCTGGCAGAATGTGCATCAGTGAGCAGGTTATTGGTAAACAAGTGCTTGATAGCATTATTCAAGACTTCTTCCAACATCTAGCTGATAATTGGGAATGGTTTCATAAGGCAGCAATTGCCTGAGTTGCATTTGTCCTGCTTTTTGTGGACAGGACAAGCTGGGCAATTTTCCACATTGCTGAGTAGATGTCAGTGTTGTAGCCATACTGGAACAGCTTATCTAGCAGCACAGCTAGATCTGGAGCGCATGATTTCAGCACTACGGCTGGGATGTTGTCCAAGCCCGTAGCCTGTGCTGCATCCAGCATACTCAGCTATTTCTTGGTGCCACATGAAGTGAATCAAATCGGTCAGAGACTGACAACTGTGATATTGAGGACCTCAGATGGAGGCTGAGAAGGATCATCCACTCAGCACTGCTGGCTGAAGACGGTTTCAAACCCTTTAGCATTAACTTTTGCACATACATGGTAGATTCTACTGTTGTTGGGAAGGGAATGTTCGTGGAATCTCCTGCTTCTGCTAGTTGCTTAATTGCCCCCCACCATTCACAATTAGAGTCACAGGATTGCAGGCTTGATCTGATGATTGTGGGACTGCTTAGCCCTGTCTATAGCATGCTGGTTTTGCTGTTCAGTATGCATATAGTCTTGTATTGCAGCTTCAGCAGGAGAACATCTCATTTTCAGATATGCCAGATGTCCAGGCATGTTCTACACCCCTCATAGAATGTGTGTTGGTCACCTGGCTTGATGATGATGGAGGAGTGAGGGGTATGCTGGCTTAAGAGGTTACAGATTGTGGTGATAATTAACAGTGCCTCATGGGTACCCAATTTTGGGCTGCTGGATTTAATCTATCCCATTTAGCACAGTGGTACACAACATAATGGAGGGTAGCCTCAGTGTGAAGCCAGGGCATTGTCTCCACAAGATCTGTATAGTGGCCACTCTACCAATGCGGTCATGGACAGATGCATCTGTGATTGGTGAGGACAAGGTCAGGTAGGTTTTTCCCTCCTGTTTGCCCTCTCACTACTTGCCGCAAGGCCAGTCTGGCAGCGGAGTCCTTCAATATTCGGCCAGTGGTGGTACTACCAAGCTGCTCTTGGTGATTGGCATTGCAGTCCCCAGAGTACATTGTTAGTATCCTTAGTGCTTCCTCTAAGTTGTGTTCTAGGTCATATGGCAATTAGATAATACCTTTAAATTGAATTCAAATTCTCAAACTGACATGATGGGAGTGAATTCAAATGCTCTGGATTATTAGTCCACTAAATAACCACGACACTACCATAAAGGGTGAACATATTTATTTGCATATACCGAATGCAAGTCAACAGGTTAAGAATGTTAAATGTCAAGTACTTCAGACTTATTTCAAACCTTGGCAATGATCATCCATTTGTTCATAGCCTGTTCCACAAATAATCATTTTCTGGCATCTAAAGGAACCAACTGTATTAATACAGATCTCCCCAAATTTGCAGTTCTGGGATTCCAACAAACACTCATTAATATCTGCAGGAAAACAGTACAAAGCACAAATGTCACAATGCTAAAATATTGACTCTCACATTTCCACTTTTAAACTTACAAATATATCCAAACATGAGAAATAAATGTGGAATCTGCCAGTCAAAAGTATTTGGATTTTGCTGAAATTGTTGGTATCATGTGCAAAATACCGAATCCACAAATTCTGAGTGAGGATTCTTAAAAAAACACACCTTAAAGATGGAAATTATTCAAGAAAGAGTTCACGTAAAATGTGAAGAAACTGGAAAACAGGCCCTGAAGTTTCCAGAGGTTCCCACCAGCCCTAGCCCTAGTTCAGTGATCCCATCCCAAATCTCATGGAACAGGGTCATTTGCTCTGACTCTTGTGAACTACTGCCACCTACAAGGGTGAAACAGTGGTTCCTACTCACAGGGTCTAGCTGAAATCTCCGTAGGCCCAAGAGACTAAGGTAAACACTTACCTTTTTGGAGTCTTTGGCTCAAAAAAGAGCCATTCAGCTAGTAGATAAGGTAATCAGGAGAGTCTGGTTATAGGGGCGTGGCAGGGGAGGGGAGCAGAGGTGGTGGTGTTTGCTTTTTTTATGTTCAAGCTGTAAAGTTGAGAACCCATGTTCTGGTGTAGCAGATATAATATTTGAGAACAGGTGAAGGTGCATTGGTAATGGTGGAGCCAGAACTCATTTATATACCGTTTCAGATAGATAGAGCAGCTGTATAAACAGCATGTTGCATGTATGTTGTATGCCTCTCTGCAGATGCCATGCAGCTTTTTTTTATGATTCACATACTATTGTTTATTTCAAATGGAGTGCTGGTGTAGTTCTAAGTCAATTTTTTAATGTATTACAGTCTGATGTTGAACAATATGAGCCAGGCTAAATGGACTATAAAAGATAAGGTCATAGGTCAACTGTGTTTTAGAAACCAAGCATAACAGACTGTAAAAGATTCAAATAAAAGCAAAATACTGTGGATGCTGGAACTTTGAAATGAGAACAGAAAGTGCCGGAAATACTCAGCAGGTCTGGCAGCATCTGTGCAGAGAGATGCTGCCAGACCTGCTGAGTATTTCCAGCACTTTCTGTTCTCATTTCATGTAGAAAATTCAGTCTGTAGTGGGTTCCATTTCTGGCGCTACAACTCCATAAAAGTTACTTTCTACAGTAACCTTTTTGCACATTTAAAATCCACAGTAACTAGTTTTTTTTAATCTTAAGTCCACAACATGCCTATTGTGTATGTACATGAGTATGTTTCTGTGTGTATGCACATGGAACATGCGCTTAAGTAATCAACATATCAGATTGAAACAAAAAATAAGTTGGAGGTGTACATATAGAACAGGAATGAATATAATGTAAAAATCCAATTATTTCCAAATCTGAAGGCTGCAGCAGTCAGCAAGGACTCAGCGAGCAGCCATCTGGCGTTAAAATCTGTTCAAGCTGTTTACAGAGCAACTTTAGATAATACAGTGATAACGAGCTTGGGCGTGGAATGAACCACAGACTTGGTTGTGGAATTAAATATGACTGCTCGTCTGACAAAGGAAAGCTGAAAATAAAAATCAAAGGCATTAAACTTGCATTTGTTGGTTCTTTGTCTTAATCATAGATAGGTAAAACAGGAAAAGTATTGTTGACATATTCACAAATCATATCCAAACCTCTAATGTTTCTTATTCGATATCTTGTAAAATAAATGGTACCATTTTTCGACATGGCTGACAATGTATGTACAGTTCTGAGAAGGGCCTTCTGTACTCTGCAAACAGCATGTCTAGTGTAAGATACGTGGAAGTCAGGTGCTGACAAATGCGAATGGATTTGTTATGCTTAATTTGCTTTTTTTTTTAAATGACCTTGTTCTGGGAAGAAAGAAACTGATACTGGGAATTACTTCATCGTGCCACAGCACAAACAAAAGTGCAAGTATTTCTCATTCTGCAGCTGAAACAACCACAGAATTGTGATTTGCATTGCAACATAACTCACTTGGTAAAATAAACATGTTTGCAATTTGCAATAATTGAACTTAGTTGGGTCAAAATTAAAATACAAAGACAAATGAATCCCTTCTCAGTTTCTTTGGTAAAATGATTTTGCAATACTGCTGTAATACCTAGCTGATTAAAACCAGATGGGTGGTCAGAGTACTGTGGAAACATTTATATTTCCCTAACCATGAGGTCACAGTTATTTGTCTACATGAACTGGAACTACCCTCATATTAGTAATGGCAACTCACATAATAATCAATTCTTCTACCATGATACGAAAACTTAAATCTGTTTAAATTGCAGTTATTGTACAAGCTAAAACCCACACACAGTGCTTCAATTCCATATCCAAGTTCGAATTACATTTGATTTTTATTCAGTAATCTGTGAAGCAATGAAACATTGGTACTCATTCCCCATATGGCAGACATCTTAAGACTATTGTATATTTCTGAATACCCATCTGGTATTAATCAACCTGGTATTGCAGCAATATTGCAAATTCATTTTTCCCAAAGTACTTGTGTAGGGATTTATCTCCTTCACATTTTTATATCATTGTGTAATCAATGCAAATTACAAATGTGCTTCTTTTATTTAAGTGGATTATGCTGCATGCAATTCAATCTGTACACAAGCAAAGTGATAAGCATTGCTTTTATTACTGTACAGCTGCTGCAGTAAATTTCAACAAGTTTATAATCAAGCCAATATAGCTGAGGATTCATACAAATTCCTTTATTTGCTGTTAAATTAACCCATGTTTAGGATTAATCCATATTTAGTGAATTTTCAAGTAAACTATTACCTCTAAAAGAGTTGCATGCTACCTCTAATGTATTAAAACATCCACTGCACAAATAATATTCCTTATTGATTTGAATATAAAATGTGCGGTCTCATAAGAACAATAAAAATTGATTTGTTTTGCAATCTTTATAATTAAGTTGTGTAGCAAGAGTATTGAATGATTGACTGAGATATGTTACATGTTTTCATCTGTGAGGTGATCTTTATTTATTCACAATTTTATCAACTATAAGTTGTTCAGTCAATTGAGCCAGAGAAATGTTTATCCAACCTGCACTGGAAAGAAACCAATGCAATGGGGATAGTCTGTGCTCATAATGTTAGATGATGTGAACATTATCGAGAGTAAGTATAATGTTAGATGATGTAAAGCACAATCAGGAGTAGGTACAATGTTAGACAATGTAAAGCACTATCAGGAGTAGGTACAATGTTAGACAATGTAAAGCACTATCAGGAGTAGGTACAATGTTAGACAATGTAAAGCACTATCAGGAGTAGGTACAATGTTAGACAATGTAAAGCACTATCAGGAGTAGGTACAATGTTAGACAATGTAAAGCACTGTCAGGAGTAGGTACAATGTTAGACAATGTAAAGCACTATCAGGAGTAGGTACAATGTTAGACAATGTAAAGCACTGTCAGCAGTAGGTACAATGTTAGACAATGTAAAGCACTGTCAGCAGTAGGTACAATGTTAGACAATGTAAAGCACTGTCAGCAGTAGGTACAATGTTAGACAATGTAAAGCACTGTCAGCAGTAGGTACAATGTTAGACAATGTAAAGCACTGTCAGCAGTAGGTACAATGTTAGACAATGTAAAGCACAATCAGCAGTAGGTACAATGTTAGACAATGTAAAGCACTGTCAGCAGTAGGTACAATGTTAGACAATGTAAAGCACTGTCAGGAGTAGGTACAATGTTAGACAATGTAAAGCACTGTCAAGAGTAGATACAATGTTAGACAATGTAAAGCACTGTCAGCAGTAGGTACAATGTTAGACAATGTAAAGCACTGTCAGGAGTAGGTACAATGTTAGACAACGTAAAGCACTGTCAGCAGTAGGTACAATGTTAGACAATGTAAAGCACAATCAGGAGTAGGTACAATGTTAGACAATGTAAAGCACTGTCAGGAGTAGGTGGTACAATGTTAGACAATGTAAAGCACTGTCAGGAGTAGGTACAATGTTAGACAATGTAAAGCACTGTCAGGAGTAGGTACAATGTTAGACAATGTAAAGCACTGTCAGCAGTAGGTACAATGTTAGACAATGTAAAGCACTGTCAGCAGTAGGTACAATGTTAGACAATGTAAAGCACTGTCAGGAGTAGGTACAATGTTAGACAATGTAAAGCACTGTCAGGAGTAGGTACAATGTTAGACAATGTAAAACATTATCAGTAGACATAATATTAGAGCATACAAAGCATTATCAGTCATAAGTCTAACGTTCAGCCATGCAAAGCATGATCAAACTTCTGAAGGTTTAGCCCTTACGTGAGAAGAGGTTATCGAAGCTTTATACTGGGAGCAAAAAATGGATCTACAGGAGGGAAAATTTTAAACAAAAAAAGGGTGGGTTTGGGTTGGGTAGAGGATGGGGGCCGGGTTAATGTAGGTGACCCTCCCCCCCCAACCTGCCCATTTCTAGCTCTAACTAAGGCCGGAAAGTGGGCAGGCACTTTAATGTTAATGAGGCTGCGAGCCTCATGGCCATTCGCCTTTTGGAATTTAACTGCTGTCAGAAAGGTTTCCCAAACTTCAAGAAACCCAGAAGCTTCACTGAGGTGAGGACTTGACAGATCCAGGAAGTGAGTGCCTTTATACTTACTTCCTGGAGCTCAGTGCCTGATGAGGAGTCTCCGCGATCATCTCCTCAAGGCCTCCGATCCCATCACAAGATACCTGACCTCCCACCCCCAACCAGCAAAATTCCAATTTCCCCCTTCCTCTCCCCCAGCCTCCAACTCCCACCACGAGGCATCCGATCCCCAACCCCCCCCCCAACAGATTTGTGATCTACCCCACCACAAGGCCTTCAACATCCCTGCAAACCCCCAGCTTCCGATCCCTCACCCCTCCCAACATGAGGCTTCCGACCCCTGACCTCACCACCAACCCCCCCCCACCCCACACCCACACCCCCACTCCCCAGGATTGGCAGTCCACTCAATCATTCGATTCCACCCCCACACCCCACCTCAGGATTGATTCACCCTTCACCCCATCGACTCCACCCAATTCCCCTCTCTATTCACCCCCTCCAAAGTCTCCCGATCAATCCCACTCCCTGGCGTGGACTTACCTGCTCCTGTGACCTTCAGCAATCAGCTCCCCAACTGACTGGAAACCCAGCCTATCAATCAGGCTGGCTTCCGAGCAGGAAACCCATCAGTGTTGTCACAGACATGCTCTGGAGTTAAAACTCCACAGTGTGTGGGGGAATCCCGAATTGTGGGTTACCCACAACTTTCTGACTGACCCACTCCCTACAGGTCTGATAAGTAAAAATTCTCCTCGGTTCTGCTACTTGGATCAAGGGGCAGAGTTTACCAGGAGAAATATCAAGATCTGACATGCAGCCACCAGCTCTGAGGAATCAAAGCTACAACAGTGCCAGTATGAAAATGGCTAAACACAATGGGCTGAATTTTATGAGCCTTCTGGCGTGGTGGGTTGTGGCGGAGGGGCCCCGGAAAATTCTTCCGAGAGAGGCCCGCCATGTCCCCCAACAGCATTTTACCAGCAGCAGAGAGGCCTCGGTGCGGCCTTCCTGTCTCTCGGTGGCGGGGCCTTCATTTCAATCTATTAATAAAGGTTAACGAATGCAAATGAACTCACCTTGTCCCGGCGGCCGTCCCACGCCGATATTCCAGCTGGCAGCCGGAACCCCCTTGCTTTCTGAACTCCATTCGGAGTTCCAAGGCGTGACACTGGTGGAGAGGGGGGAGGAGTGAAATTATCAGGGCGGGGGGGGGGTGGGGAAAATGGGGAAAACACTTTATATGACTGAGGGGATGGTGGGAAGGGGTTGAGGGCAAAGGTAATGAGGTTAGGGGGGGAAGTTTGCGTTGGCAATAAAGTCTATTTAGGGTCGGGGTGGCCCTAAAACAAACATTTGGGGGGGGGGGGGGTGCGTGTTGAAAGTGCCTCCAGCTTTTATTTAAATTTTAAAATCACATTTACAATAATAATCCTTTAAAAATTCAAATTTCCTCTCAGGGCTTAAAGCCCTTTAAAAGTGGCGCCGGCACCTAAGCAGTAGCACCGGCGCCGTTGCCGGCATTGGAGAAGCCACCCCTTCTACATCATCGGGGGTGGCTGCTCTGCCCCCTCTATTTAAATGAGCCCCCACGCAAAATATCACGGGAAGTCAGCGACGGCACATCTGCACCGGAAGGCTGCCAAGATCAGAGTGTGCCGTCGCGATTTTCAGCGCGCTTAGAAAATTCAGCCCAATGTATGGAAAGCTTATCACAGCAGGTTCTTCTGCATTGTTAATCTACACATAATAGGAGTTACCAGACTGAGAATAAACAGGACTGGCTAATACATAAAAAAGAAAGACGGTACTTTTACTCATACAACATCTTTATCAATCTCAGGATATCCCAAAATGTTTCACAGCCAACGAAATACATTTTCAGTGCACTCGCTATTGTAATGTCGCAAAATTTATCCTACAATAAAAAGTTTCTGGGATAGAGTATCTGTGGAGTGCTCAAAATCTCCACATCTCTCGCCGTAACATGGCGAGAAAACCTACTTGTTATCAGAACTATGAAGGGCCTTTTAAGGCTGTTTCTCCAGGCTTTTACTGATCTCCCACCAAAGTTACAGCAGGAGATTGGGACAATCCCAGCAGAAATTCCGAATGGCTGTGTCTTGATCTGATATACCTGATTCCATATTTAACATCAGCTGCAGACTTCAATCCAGTTAAGTAAATAAGAAGCAGACAATAGTTTGAAGAATCTACAAGCGACAGGGTTTTCTGTTCTTACCAACGCATTTGTCATTTGCATTTCGGATAAAGCCATTCTCACAGATCTTTGCAGGGATACACTGGAATGATCCTTGGGTGTTCACACAAGACTCTTCTTTTGAACAGTTGTGTGAGTCCATTACGCATTCATTCACATCTATAACCAATAAATTATGGCAGATAATTTTTTAAAATTACAGTATCATTGACTAATTACAAATAAAAGCATAAAATGTCTATGATATTTGTTCATAACATATAATCTGCCTTTACAACCTCCAGCAAAGAAAGGCAAATATAATAACTTTGATAACAAACTAACCAAAGATTTTCTATTATCTTTTGTATTCTGTGGAATGTAAGTATGCAATTACCTTCACATGAGATCTGATCTGTCATCAGTCTATAACCAGAGAAACAGGAACAAATAATATCCTCTCCAACCTCTGTGCAGTAGTGCATGCATGGACTGCCATCTGTAAGAAAGAACTTTCATTTTAACTTGAGGGGCAACAGATGATGCACCAAGTAAACTGCAACAGTTATCAGAAATGCTTAAAGGAGAACGTTCTTCTATTAGGAGAGATGTGTCGTGTGTTGCTGTACAGTCTTACTGTAACTCAAATATGCCTACCACACTAGCACCTTCTGATCAGCGGTGATGTGTAATAATGTGCACGATTGCTTCAGGACTTTTGAGATAGGGTGAGTAAGTTCAAGTATCTTGAGTCCTGACTTTATCATGTGGTATGAGTTTGTCATGGGGACAGCAGGGTAAACATCAAGCTTCCTATCTTGTCTCTATCTTTTCTCCCCTGGTCCAGTCTCTTCCCACCTACATTGGTTTCTTGGCCGTAACCGCCTCCTCTTCACTATGGACGTCCAATCTCTCTACACCTCCATCCCCCACCAGGACGGTTTGAGGGCTCTCCGCTTCTTCCTTGAACAGAGGCCCAAACAGTCCCCATCCACCACCACCCTCCTCCGCCTGACTGATCTTGTTTTCACATTGAACAACTTCTCCTTCAGATCCACTCACTTCCTTCAAATATGGGTACCCGCATGGGTCCTATTATGTCTGTCTTTTTGTGGATATGTCAAACATTCCTTGTTCCAGTCCTACTCAGGTCCCCTTCCCCAACTCTTTTTTCCGGTACATTGATGACTGTATTGGTGCAGTTTCCTGCTCCCGCCCCGAACTGTAAAACTTTATCAACTTTGCTTCCAATTTCCACCCTTCTCTCACCTTTACATGGTCCGTCTCCAACACTTCCCTTCCCTTCCTTAACCTCTCTGTCTTCATCTCTGGGTATAGACTATCCACTAACATTGATTATAAGCCCACTGACTCCCACAGCTACCTCAATTACGCTTCTTCACACCCTACCTCTTGTAAGGACTCCATTCCATTCTCCCAATTTCTCGTCTTCAACGCATTTGCTCTGATAATGCAACCTTCCACACCAGCACTTCTGATATGTCTTCCTTTTTACTCAACCGAGGATTCCATCCCACCGTAGTTGACAGGGCCCTCAATCGTGTCTGGCCCATTTCTCACACTTCTGCCCTCACCCCTTCCCACCCCCTCCCAGAACTGCGACAAGGTTCGCCTTGTCCTCACTTTGCACCCCACCAACTTTTACATCCAAAGGAATCATCCTCTGCCATTTCCGCAATGTCCAGCGTGATGCCATCACCAAACATATCTTCCCTTCCCCTCGCCTGTCAGCTTTCCGAAGGGACTGTTCCCTCCACGACAGCCTGGTCCATTCCTCCATTGCCCCCGACACCTTGTCCCCTTCCCACGACACCTTCCCATGCAGTCGCAGGAGGTGTAATACCTGTCCTTTTATCTCCTCTCTCCTCAAATCCCAGGCCCCAAACACTCCTTTCAGGTGAAGCATCAATACTTGTATTTCTTTTAATTTAGTATACTGTATTAGCTGCTCACAATGCGGTCTCCTCTACACTGGGGAGACCAAACGCAGATTGAGTGACCGCTTTGTGGAACACCTCTGCTCAGTCCGAAAGCAAGACCCGGAGCTTCCGGTTGCTTGTCATTTCAACACACACCCCTGCTCTCATGCCTATATCTCTGTCCTGGGCTTGCTGCAGTGTTCCAGTGAACCTCAATGCAAGCTCGAGGAACAACACCTCATTTAGCAATTAGGCACGCTATACAGCCTGCCAGACTGAACATTGAGTTCAATAATTTCAGAGCATGACTGGCCCTTTTTTATTTTTAGATTTTATTTTATTTCTTTTTTTTTTACCATGTGCCTTCCCACTGTTTTTTTCATGTTTGTGCTTTTGGCCAGGGCTGTTCATTATTCTGTCATTTAACACCTTCTCTGCACTAATGCTTTGTCTTTCACCACGCCATTAATACACTCTCCTTGCCTTTACCCCATGACCTCCTTGTCAGTTAATCACTCTGGCCCTCTGTCCTATCAACTCATTCCCTTTTGTTCTCTTTTCCTCCACCCCCACTTTATTTGCTTAATCCTATTACATTTCTAACCTTTGCCAGTTCTGATGAAAGCTCACTAACCTGAAATGTTAACCCTGCTTCTCTTTCCACAGATGCTGCCAGACCTACTGAGTATTTCCAGCACTTAATGTTTTTATTTCCGATTTCCAGCATCCACAGTATTTTGCTTTTATTTAAGCATCAAGCTTACCTGGCCAGGAAGGATTGGGGCCTAAACCACTTAGACACCTAAGTGAGTCTCCGGCCTGCTCCCTCGGGAATCAGTACCTTGCCAGCAGTCGGAGTGGGATTTCAGACGGCAGAAGGTTGCTGACAGGGAGCCACAGGGATGGTCCTCGGCCGTCGGGTAAGTTGGGTGAAGGAGAGGGGCGTTGGTGGGGAGGCCCAAGGTTTCCTTGTTGGACCTGGAATAGCATTCCTGCCATGTTTGGCCCACAAGGCAACCATAAAAAATGTGGAAATTCTTACTTGCTTGGATCTCTACTGGGCCTGTTTCTGCCTGCCAGCACTGACAGAACTAAAGTAATCAGGAGAGCGAAGAGAGGACATGAAAAAACACTGGCGGGCAAGATAAAGGAAAAACCAAAAGCGTTTTATAAGTATATTAAGGGCAAGAGGATAACCAGGGAAAAAGTCGGGCCCATTTGGGACCAAAGTGGCAATGTGTGTGTGGAGCCGGAGGACATTGGTGAGGTTTTAAATGATTATTTTTCATCTGTGTTCACTACGCAGAAGGATGATGTAGGTGTGGAGATCAGGGAGGGGGATTGTGATATAGTTGAACATTTTAGCATTGAAAGGGAGGAAGTATCAGCTGTTTTAGAGGGCTTAAAAATGGATAAATCCCTAGGACAAGATGAGATGTATCCCAGGCTGTTATCAGGCAAGGGAGGAGATTGCAGGGGCTCTGACACAAATTTTCAAATCCTCTCTGGCCACAGGAGAGGTACCAGAGGATTGGAAGACAGCAAATGTGGTACCATTATTCAAGAAGGGTATCAGGGATAAACCAGATAATTACAGACCGGTGAGTCTAACATCAGTGGTTGGGAAACTATTGGGAAAAATTCTGAGGGACAGGATTAATCTCCACTTGGAGAGGCAGGGATTAATCAGGGATAGTCAGCATGGCTTTGTCAGGGGGAGATCATGTCTAACTAACTTGATAGAATTTTTTGAGGCGGTGACTAGATGTGTAGATGAGGATAAAGCAGTTTATGTAGTATACATGGACTTCAGTAAGGCTTTTGATAAGGTCCCGCATGGGAGATTGGTTAAGAAGGTAAGAGCCCATGGGATCCAGGGCAATTTGGATCCAAAATTGGCTGAGTGGCAGGAGGCAGAGGGTAATGGTTGAGGGTTGCTTTTGCGAGTGGAAGCCTGTGTCCAGTGGTGTACCACAGGGATCAGTGATGGGTCCCTTGCTGTTTGTAGTGTACATTAATGATTTAGATGTGAATACAGGGGGTATGATCAGTAAGTTCGCAGATGACACGAAAATTGGTGATGTCGTAAATAGTGAGGAGGAAAGCCTTAGATTACAGAATGATATAGATGGGCTGGTAAGATGAGCGGAGCTGTGGCAAATGGAATTTAATCCTGAGAAGTGTGAGGTGATGCATTTTGGGAGGACTACCAAGGCAAGGGAATATACAATGGATGGTAGGACCCTAGGAAGTACAGAGGGTCAGAGGGACATTGGTGTACTTGTCCATAGATCACTGAAGGCAACAGCCTAGATAAGGTGGTTAGGAAGGCATATGGGATACTTGCTTTTATTAGCCGAGGCATAGAATATAAGAGCAGGGACGTTATGATGGAGCTGTATAAAATGCTAGTTAGGCCACTGCTGGAGTACTGTGTACAGTTCTGGGCACCACGCTATAGGAAGGATGTGATTGCATTGGAGAGGGTGCAGAGGAGATTCACCAGGATGTTGCCTGGGCTGGAGCATTTCAGCTATGAAGAGAGACTGAAAAGGCTAGGGTTGTTTTCCATAGAGCAGAGAAGGCTGAGGGCAGATATGATTGAGGTATACAAAATTATGAGGGGTATTGATAGGTTAGATAGGAAGAAACTTTTTCCCTTAGCGGCGGGGTCAATAACAGGGGCATAGATTTAAGGTAAGGGGCAGGAGCTTTAGAGGGGATTTGAGGAAAAAAGTTTTCACCCAGAAGGTGGTTGGAATCTGGAATGCACTGCCTGAAGAGGTGGTAGAGGCAGGAACCCTCACAACATTTAAGAAGTTATGGGCCAAGTGCTGGAAAATGGGATTAGAATAGTTAGGTGCTTGATGGCCGGCACAGACATGATGGGCCGAAGGGCCTGTTTCTGTGCTGTATAACTCGCCATGGGTCTTGCCACTGTATGCTATAATTGCATCAAGGTCCTATTTAAGTCAGAGGACCCTGCCTTTTGCACATTCATGAGGCCCTTGTCTACCCAAAACATTCCAGCTAAAAGTGGTGGTGAGCGCAAGTGCCATGCCAACACAGAGGGGAGAATATTGCCTCTAATTTAACAGCCTGTATCGCAACATTCGCATCAGATGAAAGGGGGTTAAAAGCAGCCCTTTGAAGTTCTTTATTGGAATCTTCCACTTTTGCATGCACTTCAAGTTTGGTTTGAATCTTTCTATAAGATTTAACTATCGTGAGAACTATTTTTTGAATGATTGTCATTGGCAATGATAATCCTACATATTCATTCCAATAACAGAGATAGCAATTCCACACCCAGGAATTAATTGTTCAGGCCTGTTTCTTTTAGCTAGGTGGTAGGGGTTGGGGACAGAGAGATGATGAGGGAGAAAGTGCACTTCTCAAACTAAGTGGGGAAAGTTACAGTGCTGGAAAATTTATTTTCTTTTTCATCTTTTGCAGCATTAGTATGAAGCCCTGAAACCTAAAGGTCCCTTAAATCCACCATAGCACACATAACACCAGCATGACTTTTCCTTATGCTCTCTATCCTACCCATGGCTAAATTTGCTGGAAGTTTTTTTTTTGTTCTAACAACTAAAACAATTGGACACAAACTAACTTATTTTAGAATCGGTAACATGTTTATTAGACAAGAGACATTTACCTATCTTAGGGGCTATATTGAACTAAATTATAGAATAGAAAAGATAATATTCCAATTTGCTGTGTCACTTTATTCCATGGCCTTTTGTGGCTAGTAAGAACCATTTTTGCTTCTTCCATAGCATCTGTTTAATAGGCATCTTTCCTATAAACCCTGCATACATTTTAAATCCTAATAAACGAAACAGAAGCCACACCCATTAAGCTAACTGTAACCTAATCTCTTTTTCTCAGCGAAATTGCTCATAAGTGTGAATTTGAAGATATTATTCTTGATACAAGCATACCTCCACAGTGATCCATTTCAACAGATTTTAGAGTTTGTGATACTTGAGTAGTCTGCGCTTCCGTGAAACTGTTTTCCTCATCTTCATACTCTGCATCAAAGTATGGGCACAAGGACAATGAAATAAATACTATCATAACATCTCGCTCTACTATAAGTTTCAAACTTTAAAACATGCTCTATTATATGTCATATCAACAACTTCAACAGAGAATTAATATTTTAAAATACTATTTGTCTTTTGATCCACTGCATTAATTTTATTCATCACTCAATAGTACAGATTTTGTACCAATATCACTGGGGGACTTTTAACTGGAAGCAGGATTCAAGGAGCGGGGCAAGCAGCAAACACTCCACTTTTCAGCAATTTTAACTCCCAGACATCATCTGCATGCCACCGATCAGCTACCTTCCTGAAACTGGCCAGAAATGGCAGGCAAACAACCAGGAGCAGATGCTCAGGACGCAGGAGACTACCAGCCAGCACCAGTGGATGCATGCTGGCAAGAAGATAAATCACAGGGAGGGTTTTTAAGAAGGGTTTTAAAAGAGGAAAAATGGGAGCCCGGGCCAGGAGAGAATTAAACTTCCCATTGTGCAGCTCAAAGGAGGACTCCTGTTCCTCCTGGAACCACAATGGAAGTAAAAAAGTAATCTTACCTTAAATCGCCTTTTTGGCGCTCCTCTCACTGTCTTCATCTGGCAGGAAAAGTGCAGTTGCTTCCCTGCTCAGGCCAAAATTAAAATTGCAGGCAGGGCTCAATGGTCTTCATCAGACACCAATCTGCATATTTAAAGATGGACCCCATCGGTTTCAGACAAGTGTGTTTACTGCCTGCTCAGAAGAGGATGGAGAGATCCAGCCAGGACATTGGCAGGCAGTTGACTGCCCACACATCCAGTCAATAGGGTTAAAATTCCCCTTATTAAGTCAGTTGTAAAAGTTGACAATAGATTGGGAATTAAAATGTGTGTCAATTCTAGCCCTCTCACCTTTCTCCCCCAACACAGTAATTACACATTTATATCAGCCTGTCATGGGTAATATGAATGTCAAAAATCTTCTATATAATACAGGTAACTAGACTACCAAAAAACAAAAAATGCTGGTAAAATTATTCAAGTTTTTAAAACTTGAATGGGAATTTCATAGAAAACATGATTCATTGTTATAGAATGAAGAATAATATCGCTGTAGAGATGATTTCTTCCAGATGAGTAAGGAGGGAAATTACAAAGTAACGCAAGACAAAAATATGTAAGCTCATTTGAAAGTTGATGCACCAAGTGAACCAAAGAGGGACTTCTGTGCATAATTAGATTTCATAAAGATTTATTGAATTGGCTTTACAATTTACTCACTACATTAGCCCAACAAAGGATACTGTGTGCTAATCACAAGATAATTAAAGATCAGGATATGCTATCCATCCAGAAAGACACTTCCCCTCCCACCCACCCCCATGATTCAATGGTTTTTTTTTCACTGGTTTAATTTTTTTTAACTCCATATATTCCATATATGGGGAAATATTCTTTGAAGAAGAATTTCCTGATATCAGTCCTAAAATGATCTTTTTATTAGTTTGAGTCTTGTTTGACCAAGGTGGGAGCAATGCACTGTCTTTCTCTAGTTCCATTCTCCACAAGTCACAACATATATTTAACTGTGTACCCAGTTATCGATGCAGCCAATTATATACTCTATTTTAGTTTCAGAATAAAATCCACCAACCATGTTTCTTGAATAAACAACAAAGGTATTGATTTATTATAAAACAAGACTTAGTCAATAAAGATGCAAAGCTTTAACATTCAGTTTGAAATATGACAGTAAATATATATATATATTCCCTTCTAAATACCCAACACACACAGTCAAACACATACACCAGTTAAAGGAAAAATAAAGATGCTTTGGCCAAAGTACTTGTTAATTCTTGAAGAAAAAGGATATGTTATGTTCCAAATGGCATACAGTCTGGTGTCCGAGTACACATAGACAAGTCACTGCGATCTTTTCAGAAGCAGTTCGTTCAGGAGATGTCATGAGGAAGTCTTCCAAAAGCTTCTCAGGAGAAATGTGGCATCAGGCATTACAGCTATCTCACACTGGATTTTTTCAGAGAGGTGGAGTAAAGATGAGCTGGGTGTTTCAGCAGGCTACAAACATAACTGACTCAAAACGGTATACAAAAATGAAACCCACTCTTGAGCACCATAAATCTTGACATGTCACTTCTCTTCGAAACAATTCCCATAGTTAGAAGGCACCTGTTGTTTACGTAGCTGAAGACATGTGGCATCCATTAAATGTTGTTTTTAAACAGAGTCCTTCCAGTGACCCTTTAAAAAAAAGTCCAGCATCTATGGAATCACTTCAGTCCTCCAATGAATCCATATCCACAATTCTAAACCGCGAGTCCTCAAAATATATTAAAAAATAAAAGCACTTTCATAACAACCTGTATCCACAAGTTCTACTCCCATAGTTTAGCTTAAAGTAATATTTTGGCTTAAATTTTTCTATAACCTTAACAATCTTGTATACCTCCAGAAAGTACCTTGGTCACCAGCTTCCTAAACTGAAAAGCCCAAGTCCATCTATTCTTTCCTGGTAATTCAAACCCAGATACTGGGGATCGCTTTCCTAGCTCTTTTCTGCAATAATTCCAGCACTTGAACATCTCTCTCATTTGTTGGCAATCAGAATTGGATAAAGAATTCAAGGTGCAATCTGCACAGAGCACCATACAGTTTGATCATTACCTCCTCTGATTCTACTGCTTTACCTATGTAGACCTATATCATATTGCCTTTGTTGATTGGTGTTCTGCACTTGTTGGATATATATAGCGTCGATTCTACTAAGATTCCTCGGTCTCATTCAACTTCATTCTTAGCTATTGCATCTCATGTATGTTTCCTTCCTATCCGTAGCACTTTACATTTCTCTGAATTATATTTCATCTGCTATCGTTTTGCCCACTTGCATAATTTGTTCAACTCATTCTATAATTTCTAAGCCATCTCCTCCAATTGCACTGCCCACTCTGGTTTGGTAGTATTTGCAAATTTGACTAGTTTGCATTGAGTTTCTAAATCCAAGTTGTCAATGTAAATTAGAAACAGTTGTGGATCTGGGGTGCACTCACTATTCCCTCCACCTCCTACTCCGCACCCACTCCAATATAACCCCACTTACGAGTACTCATTGAGATGAGTTTTCAGGTCTTCTGCCTGCTGCAAATGGGACAGGACAGCCTTAAAGGTGAATTAAAAAGAAGGGCATTGCAGCCCTTCAAACATTCCATTAAATACTCTCCAAGAACAATTTGGCTTGGTCTTGATTTTAGCATTTTATCATGGAACCGCAGCTTAAGGCAGAGAAGTTCATGAACACAATACATTGCAGACCTGTTATTAAGGTCTGATGCAAGTGAAACCTTGATTTACCTCGTCAGAAGTAAGGTTATGTGCATTAATGGGCCATAATTTGCTGTGGCAAGTAATCTAACATTATTTTCCAATAATTAGACTTGCCTCTGCACATTTAGGTTTTAACATATTTTTAACATGACAAGTTGCTGAAATTGTGAACTGATAATATCACAGTGAACGGAATCAGGCATCTGGGACACAAGGTCACAGGGAAAGCAATTGATTATTGTCATGCAACTGTATTTTTTTTCTCCTCTGTTTGAAACAGTATGCCTTTAACACTCTTAAAATCAGTGTACCTTTAAGACAGAGAGAGAAGTGTTAGATTTCTGAGACACAGTGTGCCACAGCTGCATTTGTTACCTGGCAATAGTAGGAGAGTGGGGAAGTCACATGGTATAATGTTTCAATTTAACTGTGTGTAAAAACCAGTTTTTTGGGAGACACCAGCAAAGCGTGCTTACTGAAGGAAAGAGCTGTCGATTTCCCTCAGCAAAAATTCTACAAGGAGCTATAGGCTGAGTTAATTGCCTAAGGAGGGAAAAAAACCTTTGAAGAGACCATTTGTATTGCTGGAGGTAGCAAAATTCCTTTTCTTTACTTCCAATCCAAGTCGTCTTTGCTTCAAGATTGAATCTCCCTTGACTGATTGTGTTTTATGGAATTTGCAGTAAAGTTCCGACCGAGAGACTGTCAGTTTTAAAATTGAGTGGACCGATTGCTGCACTTTTTGTTTAAAGAACTGTTTGGCGCCTGCTGCAGCTGAAGTATTTTGAATGCCTATCAAGAAAAGCTTGTTTAAACAAATCCACGTGGAGACTTCGAATGGCATTTGATTATTTTTAAACTAGGACACATCAACCATCGGGAACGTAACCCAAAAAGACTAGCAACCCAGTTATTTATTTATTCCTAAGTAACAGGCAATTTTTAAAACATAATTTTTTTTTAAAGAAACCAGTTACCCATGATTTTTCAGTGTATGGGCTGAATTTTACCGGCCCCTTGATGCCGCAAGTCGCGCGTGGGGGGGCGGTAAAATGCTAAGGGGGAGGCCCGCCTCGACCTACGATGTCGAAAAGGGCCTGCTGCATATTACTGGTAGCGGTGGGACCCCGGCGCAGCATCCAACCACCCCCCCCCCAACCCCCCGCCCCGCCGCCAGGCCCTTCATCTCCATTTTAAAATAAGGCCTAATGAAATGCAAATTCACCTACCTGCAGGTGGCGGCCATCTCATTCTGATATTACAGACCCCATTTGTGCTCTGCGCACCTTCGGAACACCATATGGAGTTCCGGGTGAGAACCTGGTGGGGGCGGGGGGGGTGGGGGGAGAGTAATAAAATTGTCAGGGCGAGGGGGGTGGAGGAGCTTGGAGAACACTTTTTATCAGATGTGGGGATGGTGGGAAAGGGTTAGAGGCCAAATGCTCAAAGGTTCAGGGGGAAAGTTCAGGAAGGTAACAAATTATTTTTTGGGAATAAATGCCACTTAAATGACCATTGGGGGTTTTGGGGAAGGGTCTCAACATCTTTATTCATTGCTAATAAAACTTCCCAATGACTGCACCTTTAAAAATTAAAATTACATTATAATGGCTTAAAGTCCTTTAAAAATGGCACCGGTGCCTGCGCACTGGTACCAGATGCTATTGCCGGGAACATGGTGGCCAATCCCTTACGTCATCGGGGGCGGCCACTCTGTCCCCTCTATTTAAATTAGCCCCCCACGCGTCATATCATGGGGGCTCAGTGACAGCGCCATTTTTAGAGTGCGCCGCCGTCATAATATTCAGCCTTTTGTGTGTGAATGGGGGAGTTAAGTTAAAATAAGAAGTTATGAGGTCTTTAGACATAGGTTTATCTTAATAGTGTTTAAGATTTAGTTTTTAAATAAATAGTTAATCTGTTGTAGTCTGAAGATACCTGGTTTGGTCGATTTTATTCTGGGCGTTACCAGAGTGTTTAATTTGACTGTTTTCCAGTTGGGTGGGAAAACTTTAATAATATGCTGTGACCTGTGGAGTGATGGGATTGAACTGACAGTGTATTTCTCCTGTCTCAGTCGTAACATATATAATTGGGCATCTTTTCCAGGATCAGATTAATTGGGGGGCTCCTGTTTGGAATCATATTAATTGCTTGTCACTGGGATAACATATAAATTGGAGTTTTGCGTCTGCCATCATATTAATTGCTAATGCGTCTGGGATCATATTAATTGGAGACTCGTTGGTCAAATCTAACACCAATTATAAAAAAGAAATAAAAGGAACCAGGTAATATGGTGCAGTCTATACCATTGTAATGGCATTAGCAGTTGCAGCAGAGTTTCTGGGAAAGGAGAATGTGTCCCTCAGTGACTTGACAACTTTAACTAAAAATAAACTAAATGAATTGGCGACAAAATTGGGTTAGAATTGAAATCAGGTGCCAAAAGAGCAGTAATAATTGATGTAATAGCCCAACATCTAGAATTAGAAGAAGAAGAAGTGAGACAGAAGACGACAGTAAGTCAGAGAGTGGTACAGTTGAATTGGCTAAGATGTAATAGCCCAACATCTAGAATTAGAAGAAGAAGAAGTGAGACAGAAGACGACAGTAAGTCAGAGAGTGGTACAGTTGAATTGGCTAAGATTCAGTTAGAAACGAAAACATTTGGGCAGGAAAAAGAAACAGAATTAAGAAGACATGACAAGGAAAAAGAAAACGAAATAGCAAAAGCATTGGAAAGACTTAGGCTTGAATTTCAAAGAGAAATTGAAAGAGAAGAAAGGGAATTTAAATTTTAAAAGATGGAACTAAGACAAAGGGGCAGTCATGACTCCAAGGAAAATTCTGGTCAGGAGGAATCTGAATTCAGTCCAGGACCCAGTGAAAAGCTGTTTAAATTTATACAAGCTCTTCCTAGGTTTGAGCAAAGGGATGTAGAGGCGTTTTTCATATCTTTTGAAAAAATAGCCAAACAGATGAAATGGCCGAAGGAAAGCTGGACACTGCTTATGCAAAGCAGGTTGATAGGCAGAGCTCCAAGTTTATGCCATTCTTCCTGAAGAGGCTTCTGCAGATTATGAGAAGACAAAAAAGGCTATTCTCGCTGTGTATGAGTTAGTCAGTGAAGCTTACCCTCAGAAGTTTCGGAACTTATGGAGATTGGTTGGGCAAACATATGTAGGATTTTAGAGGGTGAAGTATATAAATTTTGACCGTTGGATACGGGCATTAAAGATGGAAACCACATATGAGAACCTTCAAGAATTGATTCTCTTGGAAGAGTTTAAAAATTCAATTCCTTCAGTAGTGAAAAATCATGTAGATAACCTGAAAGTTTTGAAAGCTAGGCAAGCAGCGGAAATTGCTGATGATTTTGAGCTTGTGAATAAGCCATAACCTTTTATCGGTCACCCCCATAAACCCGAGAAGAATAGAAAGTGGGAGAGTGAAAGGAAGGCAAGTAGCTGGGACAAGAAGGAACAGTTGGGAATGCACCAGGATCACCTCCTCAGGTCAGAAAGGAAGGTGCTGAGGGTAGAAGTGACCTTCGCAAGCCAATGTGCTACCATTGCCACAAAACGGGTCATCTTCGTTCAGCATGCTGGAAATTGCAAGGTAAACCCATAGGACTTGTTGGGGTATGCAAAGCTAATGGGTGGCACAGTGGCGCAGTGGTTAGCACCGCAGCCTCACAGCTCCAGTGACCCGGGTTCAATTCTGGGTACTGCCTGTGTGGAGTTTGCAAGTTCTCCCTGTGTCTGCGTGGGTTTCCTCCGGGTGCTCCGGTTTCCTCCCACATGCCAAAAGACTTGCAGGCTGATAGGTAAATTGGCCATTATAAATTGCCCCCAGTATAGGTAGGTGGTAGAGGAATATAGGGACAGGTGAGGATGTGGTAGGAATA
The DNA here is from genome assembly GCF_036365525.1 of Heterodontus francisci. Lineage (NCBI taxonomy): Eukaryota > Metazoa > Chordata > Chondrichthyes > Heterodontiformes > Heterodontidae > Heterodontus > Heterodontus francisci. The sequence continues at coordinate 63,547,599 of NC_090389.1, forward strand.
TGGGATTAGTGTGGGATTAGTATAAATGGGTGATTAATGGGCACAGACTCGGTGGGCCGAAGGGCCTGTTTCAGTGCTGTATCTCTAACTAACTAACTAACTAATGCAGAGGAAAAGACTCTGACTGAGAATATAGCAGACCAGCCTATAGCTTTAACGGCAGCTGTAAAACTAAAGTGAGTGTAGAGGTTAAGAATGAGATATCCGAAAGTTATAATGAATTTTTGTCAAAGGGGAAAGTAACTCCATATCTTTTAAGTGAGGCAGGAAAACCTCAGGGATATAGGAGCAACCCAAACACTTTTGCTGGGGAAAGATAGAACATTTCCGCCAGAGAGTGCCTTGAATGCTAAAGTTTTAGTTAATGCAATTGGTGGACAGTATATACCCGTACCTTTATATAAAACACGCCTAGTGAGTGACTTAATATCTGAGATGGTAACTGTAGGGGTTGTCCACATTTTGCCAGTACAGGGAATTGATCGACTCCTAGGAAATGATTTGGCCAGATCAAAAGCATCAGTTTCTCCTATAATTACAGAGGAAACAAGTGAAGTTAGGGAGACGGAACACTTACAGGAACAAGTTCCAGCGTGTGTAGTCACCCGAGCAATGGCTAAACACGATCCATTGTCAGAGGTAAACGCGGCACCACAAACTGATAGCTAAGTATCTGAAACCTTATTTGGGGATTTAGATAATCCAAATGGGATGTTTAACATCTTCCATAATTGCAGCAAAGTAAGCTGAACCAGAGTTATACCAAATAGCACTGACGGCTCTCACAGAAGCTGAGGCGAAACAAATTCCAGAAGGCTATTATATGGAAGACGGGTTTTAAGGAGGAAATGGAGACCGCCTCATAGACCTGCAGATGAAGACTGGACAGTTGTTGAACAGATAGTGGTACCACCTAAATATCGCCAGGGATTATTAATGATAGCACAAAACATTCCTTTTGCAGGACATATGGGAATTCGGAAGACCAAATCACGTATAAGCCAACATTATTACTGGCCAGGTCTTACAAAGGATGACAGACAATTTTGTAGGCCATGCCATACATGCCGAGTGGTGGGAACACTGCAATCTACCATAAAACCAGCACCACTAGTTCCCATACCAGTGATTGAGGAACTGTTTAACAGGGTATGGGTAGACTGTGTAGGCCCCTTGCAAGAAACAAAAGCTGGACATCAATACATACTTACTATCATGGATATGGCTACTCAATTTCCAGAGGCCATTCCTTTGAGGGCAATTACTGCTAAAATAGTAGTAGAAAAGTTAACCCAATTCTTTATGAGCTATGGGTGACCACTTGATGTTCAATTGGATCAAGGTTCTAATTTCATGTTTAAGATATTTCAAGAAGTCATGGGCAATTTGGGCATTAGACAGTTGAAATCTTCAGCATATCACCCACATCACAGGGAGCTTCAGAGAGATAACACCAAACTCTCAAAACAATATTAGAACATACAGTCACAAATATCCACATGACTGGGATAAAGGACTTGACTTTCTTTAATTTGCCACCAGAGACTCACCGAATGAGTCTACAGGCTTCAGTACTTTTGAACTGGTTTACGGACATGAAGTAAGAGGTCCTCCAAAACTCATAAAAGACAGATTCCTGGAACAAAAGAATGTATCTTTGATACTAGACGATGTATCTGTGTTCTGGGAAAGGCTCACAAAAGCTTGTGGTGTGGCTCAGGAACACCTTAAAGCATCCCAAGCCAATATGTAAAATGGACAGACAAGAATGCAAAAACCCGTAATTTTCAACTAGGGGATGAAGTATTAGTGTTGTTACGGTTACAGGGGAAAACCATTAAAAGCACGGTTCAGTGGCCCATATAGAGTGATCAAAAGAGTGTGTAAGGTAGATTACTTGATTGACACTCTTGATCACTGGAAGACGAAGTGGTTGTGTCACATCAATATGTTAAAGCAATATTATCGCAGGGAAGAGGATAAGCCAGTACAGGTATGTCAGGTAATTGGGACTGTTGAGAATGAAAAGAATAGTGAGGATGAGGCAGAAGGAGGCTTAGACAATTCTCAGATTGAACCTCCAACTATCAGATTAGCAAATACAGAATGGCTAGGAAAATTGGACATCATGCTTTTACACTTAGAGGCAAAACAACATGAAGACCTAAACATTTAAAAGAGTCTGTAGGGATCAGCTGGGATGTACAACCTTAGCCACACATGATGTGGATATGAACTGTTCCCTTAAAACAACATCCTAACAGTTTAAGTCCGGACAAACAGGCCCAAGTAAAAGCAGAAATGCAGTACATGCTGGAAAACAATTTGATTGAACCTAGTCAAAGCAGCTGGAGTTCACCAATAGTTCTAGTACCTAAACCTGACGGGTCAACCCAATTTTGGAAAGAGTACAGAAAAGTCAATGTGGTAACGAAGGCAGACTCCTACCCAATTCCGCGTTTAGAAGATTGTATCGACAGAGTGAGCAGTGCTAGGTTTTTTACCAAGGTCAACTTGTTAGAGGGATACTGGCAAGTTCCTTTGACTCCTCGAGCCAAAGAGATATCAGCTTTTGTAACACCTAACGGTATTTTTCAGTGCCGGGTGATGCCATTCGGGCTAATAAATGCCCCAGCTACTTTTTAAAGATTAATGAATCAGGTGGTAGTCAGTGTTCCCAAAGGTGTAGTGTATCTCAATGATGTACTAATATACAGTAACACTTGGCAAGAACACTTAAACCAGCTAAAAACTCTGTTTTTACAAGTTAAAAGCAGTAGATTTCGTGATAAATCTGGAAAAAAGCGAATTTGGAAAAGCAAGAGTAACTTACCTTGGACACATAGTGGCGCAAGGACAAGTATTGCCAAGAACGGCAAAGGTACAAGCCTTAGCAGAGTTCCCTATCCCTAAATCTAAATGGGAAATAATGAGGTTTATAAGGATGTGTGGTTTTTACAGGAAATGTGTACGGAATTTGAGTACTGCTGCTGCTCCATTGACCGATTTGCTACAAATAAACAAAACCAAAGTATTATGGTCAGATGAATGCCAGGCAGCTTTTGAAAAGCTAAAGGCAATCTTAACTAATGAATCAGTGTTGGCTGCTTCAAATTTTGCTAAACCCTTTAAAATAACGATCAATGCTAGTGACTTGGGGATTGGTGCAGTCCTATTGCAGGATGACGAATAGAGAAGCCAGTAGGGTACTTTTCAAGAAAACTAAATTATCAAAAAAGTATTCCACAGTGGAAAAAGAAACATTAGGACTTTTGCTGGCTCTCAAACATTTCGAAGTATATGTCTGTCAAGACTATAAAGAAATACTAATATACACTGACCATAACCTATTAACGTTAGTGGAAAAATTTAAAAACTGAAATGCTAGAATATTTAGATGGAATTTGTTGTTACACCCATATCCTTTGAAAATTGTACATATTTTGGGGAAAAATAATGTCATCAGTGACGCTTTGTCATGAATTTAACCATGTTAAGTTATATGGATGGCGATGGTACAAAGAATATTCTATAAATTATCAGTAGAGTGAATGGGTGCATGAATGTGAGAAAATGATTGTGTTTTTTTCCCAGTTTCTTTTTTTTTTGCATTGTAATGTAATGCATTTTTAAGAATGGCGTTTCATTGCACCAAGGGTGGAGGTGTCACAGAAGAGTATTTTTTTTCTCCTCAGTGAAACAGTGTACCTTGAACATTCTATTAAAAACAGTGTACCTTTAAGACAGAGAGAGCATTGTTAGATTTCTGAGGCACAGTGTGCCAAAGTTGCATTTGTCGCCTAGGCAACAGTAGGAGAGTGAGGAGGTCACATGGTATAATGCTTCAATTTAACTGTATGTAAAAAAACAGCTAAAACCAGTTTTTGAGAGACACCAGCGAAGTATGCTTACTGAAGGAAAGAGCTGTCTATTTCAGCAAAAATTCTACAAGAAGCTATAGATCAAGTTAACTGCCTAAAGAGGAAAAAAAACCTTTGAAGAGACCATTTGTATTGCTGGAGGTAGCAAAACTCCTTTTCTTTACTTCCAAGCTAGGAAGTCATTGCTTCAAGATTGAATTTCTCTTGACTGATTGTGTTTTCTGGAATTTTCAGTGAAGTTCCGACTGAGAGACTGTTGGTTTTAAAATCCGAGTGGACCAATTGCTACACTCCTTGTTTGAAGAACTGTTTGATGCCTGCTGCAGCGGAGGTGTTTTGAATGCCCATCAAGAAAAGGTTATTTCATCAAATCCACATGGAGACTTCGAGTGGCATTTGATTATTTTTACACTAGGATACCTCACCCATTAGGAATGTAACCCACAAATACTAACAACCCAGTTATTTATTTATTCTTAAGAAACAGCTAATTTTTAAAACATCATTTTTTAAAATAAACCAGTTAACTGTGATTTTTGAGTGTATGTGTGCGAATGGGGGAGTTAGGTTAAAATAAGAAGTTATAAGATCTTTAGACATAGGTTTATCTTAATAGTGTTTAAGATTTAGTTTTTAAGAAATAGTTAATTTGTTGTTGTCTAAAGATACCTGGTTTGGTCTGTTTTATTCTGGGGGGTTACAAGAGTGTTTAATTTGGCTGTTTTCCGGTTGGGTGGGAAAACTTTAATAATATGCTGTGGAGTGATGGGACTGAATTGACAGTGCATTGCTCCCGCCTCAGTTACAACAGTATATTCTTAACCGATCAGATTTAAGGATTGCGAAATTTACAGCACAAGGATTGAGAAGGAAATCTAAATTAGAAATCTAAATTCAATGTCAAATCAGATACAGAGGCTGGAATTTTACGCCACCCCAGCGAGCCAGATCATGGCTGGGTGGGAGGGGGGAGGTGGCGTAAAATTGAGCAGGAGGCTCCGGGAGGCCTTCCTGACCTGCTCTCGCCTCCGCCCCACTTTACATAGGGCGAGGGGAGGCGAAAAATGGGCTGTCTGCCCCAGGCCAATCAAGGCCCTTAAGAGGCCACTTAATGGCCTCTTAATGGCATTCGCCAGCCTCCACGGGGATTTTACCCATGGCAAGCGGACGTCCTAGAGCCAGGAAAGGCCACCCAGTGAAAGTTGTCGGCCTCTCGCGCCCTGGGGTTACAAATTGGTTACAGAGTGCCCAATTGAGGGCCACCCCCACTTCTCCAACCACCCCCAGGACCCAAGACGCCCCCTTCCCCCCAAATTACCACCCTTGCTTCGCCGGGGCACGACCGATTACCCCAGCGAGGCAACCCAAACTTACCTGCAGTCCTGGCTCCATGTCTTTGGCTGGGCTGCAGTCCCAGCAATAGCCACCACTCCTGATGGCACTGCTGTAACTAAGAGCTGATGATTGGCTGGCAGCTCAGTGAGGCGGGATTTCCTCCCTCAAGCGGGTGCAAGTCCTGCCTCGGACCAATTAAAGCCCGGGGACCCATAAAATGCGGTACGGATCCCTGGGCTAGGCGGAAGCGGGTTCGCCACCGACTTTTACGTCGGTGGCCAACTCCCGTCCGCCCAACATAAAATTTAGCCCAGAAAGAGAAATAAAGAGAGCGGAAGAAAGATTAGATACAGAGAGGGAAAAGAAGATAGAATGGAGAAGATTAAAACATAAAATTCTAAATAATATGTTTTCAAAATCTGCAGCAATAATGAAAACTTGAAGGAATGAGACTCCGCACTTGTAATAGTTAATTTTCAATGCCAGAAGGTTGTTTGGCAGTAATTAACACTGATCACTTCATTAAAAGAGTACTTAGACTGAAGTGGACAAGACTTAATTTTCTGTGGCAAGTTAAGTTCTATCTACTGTGCAAAAACAGCAACTTCACAGTGTTCAGTGCATTTGAATCATGAGTCAGACAGCAAAATGCCATTTTCATGGAACTAACAGCCGTGCAACATTGGTCAGACAGCAGCTTTTGGATATCCGTGTTTAACCGCACATCTGCCCGTCACCTGAATTTGCTGTCCAATTTTCACATAAATAACAGCAAGTGCCAATAGTTTCATTGTTATTTTGACAGCAAAATCTAGGCCATTGTTACTGAACTGAAAGCAGGCTCACTATAATTTCAATCTCTGCAACTGATCTATGAGAAACATATGATAATTTTATTGGGTTAAATAAGACAAGTATTTATATCACCAGGACCCTACTAAAACAAATAATTTGATCATAAAATATTTCAGGTATTACATTTGTGCTCCATGTCTAACATTAAGAAGTCGTAAGTTTGTGTAAGCACCATAATGTGTGATAATTCCCCTGAGGCAAATACTTTTCTTCAATTTCCCACTGAGTATATCTAATAAATAATAGCAGATGAGACAAAATACTCTTCAGTCTCCAAACACGTTGCAGTTGCATCAGTGTTGACAGATCAAGTTTCAACATTTGCTATTCTTACGACTCTTATGATAAAGCTTGTTAAATTATCATAGAATCATACAACACGGATGGAGACCATTTGGCCAATCATGTCTGTGCTGACTCTGAGCTATTAGCCTCACACCCCTGCTATAGAATTAGAAAAATTAGTGACAAGTTCATAGCATCATACCATGGTCTCAAGCCAGCTGAGAAAACTGCCTCAAAATATTTCACTTGGCAGCCATAGGCTTTTGAGTGAGGGGGTTTTCATCTTATCTTTCTGGGTTGCAGTTAAACCCATGACACAAAAAAGAGCTGAATGACATTTTCTGCTGAAATACCAAGATCTTCTCTTTGTAATGTGTGCTGATGTGTTCGGGCTCTTAACTGTGTGTGGGCAGCCTAAAGCTGTTTCCCACTGGTCATGCATTCAGAACAAAAATCTGCCTTTACAATTAACAGCTCACAATCTAACTTCTAACAAAGGGGAGATCTTTGAGATAGCACAGCACTCTCTTGGCATTATCATTTATTTAACCTTATGTAAAGTACAAAGAAAAAGGCAATTACTCAGGGAAAAACAAAAATCTGTAATTGTTACCATCTGTCTGGGCATGATACAAATCTTAGTACTAGTCAGCAGGCATCTTCACACATTCTAAACCCTGCAGAGCAGAACAAGTTATTAAAGCCTACATTTTCTAAGCTTTGCCTTACAATTTTTGGACAAGCAAGGGATGAAGTGGGGTTTGCCAGATCTTCGCCCATTTTTCGTCTGCCCAATTTTCTGATGTCAGTTCTGCCCAATGATAGAAATGCTTGCTATAAAGTACTAACATGGTAATGTCATACATCATATTTTCCATCATTACCATTTCAATAACACTGATTTTAAACTAGGCAGCAGAGGAGGAGCATGACCCTCACCCCACAGTTCCCCACTTCAGGATATATAGATTAAGGCACTCCTAGCTCTACTTGAGACAAGAACAATGTTTGTGGATAATAAACTTCACAAAGGAAGATACCATTGAGTTATGCTACGTGCTTCAACGTGATACACAGCCATCTCCATCTTGACAGGACCCCTATAATGAGATCCTTTGACCAAGCAAGCATCAGTGGAGCAAAGGTATACAGTCCAGGATTCATTCTTTGCTAGAACAAGTTAGGTCATTTACATCCCAATGGAGAGCTGAAATTAACAGAATGGTGTTATTTTACAAAGTGCAGGAGACTCCAAGATTCAAGGAGTGGCAGATTGCACCTATATGGCCAATACATGTTCTCTTCATCAATGTCATCACCTGTTTTTAGAGTGCCGCCAAAGACATCAGGGCAGGATTTTGCGTTTGGGATCGGGAACCAGATGTCAAAACCATTTCCAGGTCCCAACTCCGCACTGGTGGGGAAGTAGTAACAGCCTGCAATTTTGCCCAAGGTCGGCAGCTATTTGGCTGGAGGGTAGGTTTGACGGCCAATTAGCAGTGGCGGGTGTAGGATAGAGGTGGGATTTACATAGAGCAAGCCTGATTTAAAGACATGGCAGCAGCTATTGTACTGGCAGCTATCTTGCATAGCTATGGAAGCCCGAGGTCAGCAGGAGGAGAGGCAGAGGCCTGGCATCAATAGCAGACCTGCCCTATGGTTTTCTGAAGCAGCCTTGATATTATGTTGGAGGCAGTATGAGAGCGATGAGGGGTCTTATTCCCAGAGGGTGGCAGGAAAAGACCACCCAGCCAAATTACTGGACTGGTCGGAGGTGGCAAAAAATGTCAATAACTGTAGTGTTGTCCGGAGGACCTGGATGCAGTGCCACAAAAGGTTTAATGACCTTCTTCGCTCTAGCAAGTGTAAGAAGGGAAGCTGTGGTCTTTGAATGGGGACACAGAGACCGCTGGACAGCTGTGCACTGTACATTGGCATTAAGAGTGGCCTTATTTATGGTTGTGTTTTCAATGGATGTGTTCTCATAGGCAGATCTAAGTGAGTGCCAAAGCATGCAGTCCTGCTGAATGAATAGCGCTTCAGTGAAATGTGCCTGGATCAGACATGCCCTAGAGTTGACACCATCCTGATGAGAGCTTTGACTCCTGAGGTGGCCCCAGTCACCTCCCTGCTCTGCATCTTCCTCCTTTTCCTCTTCCTTCTCCTCCTCCTCCGATGAACTGTGTTGATCTAGCACTTCAAGGCTACTGGCAGAGAACGGTGATCAGTGCTGTGAGGTCTGAGGTCTTCCTCAATGGGGGCACAAATCTCAGTTACCATCTGCCTAGATAGGCACAGCCTTCTAATAGGCATTGACTCTATATGTCCAGGTAGTTTCTTCTTCAGCAGTACACTTGACGCTGAGGGTATGTCCTCCGTTGCCTTCCTTCCCGTCTTTCCTCTCCTCTGCCCTCCTCATGCCCGGGGCTCTGCATATGCTGCTGAGGATGTCACTCCTCATCACTGCTGGTCCCTATTGCTGAGTACCTTAAACTGATGCCCAGCTGGTGCCTTGCTTGGGCCCAGTTGCACTCATACATAATATTTACTGGAGCTCCCTTTGATGGTTCCATGATCTCTGGAGAGTCATGACCCCCTCCACTGACGGAGTGCGCACAGACCACTTGCTCCAGTAACTCGACTCACCCGATGGCACCTGTGTGCCAATGGATGAGTGCCCCTTCTCAGATGTTCACCCTTTTATGGGCCCACCCAATTGAATGGCTCCCTGCTGTTTTGCCACTTCCTTGCACTCAGACTCTTCCTGATCCACTGTGTAACCTGTGCATCCCCACAAAAATCCCAAATTGATCCTTAACAAGCTCAGCTGGCCAATACTCTGAATCAGGCCGGGTCCCGTCTTCTGCCCTCCTGACCAAAATCGGCGGCAGTCAGAATGGCGGCTTCAAACCGGCATGACAGCTGGCAGCATGAATTTTTGTGCCCACCTGCCTCTGTACTCGCCAACATATGGGGGTGAAAATTCTGCCTGATAGCAGCCAATTGGAATGATGAAAGCATATTACAGGTACCCGGTAAGATCACTAAACTTTGTGGGGCACTAAGTTGTAATGTGTTCTGACATACTGCTGTCGTTCACTGTCCTTACCACCTCCTGTCACTATCACTGTGCTGTTCTCCTTTGGGGCTTGTATCTCTCCAACCAAAGTACTGCAGCCCTTCTCTGCCTAACTTCATGAAAAAGTATGGCCACTGCTTTCTTGCTGAACTAGGTTCTCAGCCCGCTTGCAAATCTTACAGACGTTCCTCAGGTGAGTAGATTTAAGTTGTGTGCCAAAACAATTTTTGCTGGAGTGGCTCCATTAAACTATCTCAGAACCAAATGGGTTTGTTTTAATTTTGGGTGGTGCTGTAAAATGGACCCTAGAGGATGGACAACCTGATAAATGCCCCGCCTTATTTTCCTTTTCACTGAAGTCGATAGCTGGTCAATCCGGTATTTCCAGTTTTACGCCATCACATGTTTTCTGAAGTCATTCCTGTATTTCAATGGAATGGCTCATTGCACGAATGAACCACAATCCATTACAGTGATAGAATGTAGGTCCTGTTTAATAACTATGTTTTTGGAAGTAGGGGACATTTGGAACAGGAGGAGGCCATTCTGCCCCTTGAACCTGTTCTGCCATTCAGTTGGATCATGACTGATTTCCACTTCAACTCCATTTTCCTGCCTTTGCTCCAAATCTCTTGATACTCTTACACAAAAATCTATCAATCTCCATCTTGAAAGCTCCAAATGACCCCCAGCATCCACAGCCTTTTGTCAGAGAGAATTACAGATTTCTACCACCCTTCATGTGAAAAGGTACTTCTTGATTGCACTCCTGGATGGCCTAGCTCTAATTTTAAGATTATGGCCCCTTGAACTGGCTGCTCCCCACCAGAAGAAATAGTTTCTCCTTAAGAGATTTGTGCGGCTACAGCGAAAGGGCAGGGGAGCGAGTTGCTGAGTTGCTCTTGCAGACAGCCAGCATGACATTACGGGCCGAATGGCCTCCTTCAGTGCTATAACTATTCTATGATTCTATAATGTGGGGCTTTAAATTCAGCAGCAGCCTAAAGGGGCTACTCCAGCAAAATCAAGTTGATTCTGGAAATAGCCAGCGTGAATTGCACTTTGTCAATATTCGGCTCGAGATTATGTCCAATCAGAAAATCTGGGATCTGTGTCTAACTTGTAGTAGGTCAACTGATCAACCATGTAAAAAGATTGCACTGGCAAGAATAGAAAAACCTGATACATGTTATCATAAGAGTTTCCCATGAAATGTACAATTTTTAATACAGCTATGGGCTTGAGTAGTAATGGTGGCATAAGGTGCTTTTAAGAACAGTAAATGTGAATTCCTCTCACCTGACTTGCACGTACGTCCGTCTGCTTGCAGCATATATCCTGGGAAACAGGTGCACTCGTAGGATTCCACTGTTTTGATACAGAAATGCTGGCACGATTGTCCAGGATACATTGAACATTCATTTAGTTCATCATCAGTTATAAAGTTAAATGCGGCCTCTTCCTCACTCACCGAATGGGCTTCTTTAAGACTTTCTGTTTCTAAAACTAAAGGAAAAAATATAATCAATTACTTAGCTCCAGAACTCCAACTAGAAATACGGGAAAGTACCTTAAAACTGGGACAAACAAAACTACTGTCAGGGTTGCTTCAGACACTCTTGAGAAGCCCAGCTATAATGCCTCCTGATGACCAGACAACATGCAAGTACATTACGTCAGGCAATATTTACATGGGAAAATTACTGTTAGAAATGTTTACACAAGAGTGTCATCATGACATCAGGAAGTGCATGTATATGCAAGATATGTGTTTACTTGTAAGCAAAATTATATTTATTTACATAATACAAAACACAGTGCATGGTTTAACGTTTAACTGTCTCATCCACAATGTATTTATTTTTCTGATGAACAAGTGCCAGGAAATGATACACTTTCTGTTTTGAGCATTTAATGTTAGGATCAAGCATTTCCCAATTAATTAGTGCAGTTAGCTGCAGACTACAGCACTGTCTTGTGTTCCCCAACAATGTGCCTGAGCTTAATCCTGAGAGGAGCAACTGTGTGATATTTTCTGTTTCTTCTGCCACTTATCTTTTGTCCTTTAAACAATAGTATATTGTTTCTAATTATTGTCAAATCAGTGTCGTTGTTGAAAGCCCACTAGGAACTAGGAGGAATTTTAACTCTCTCTGCTTTGTGAAAACAGAATGGAGCAACTCCATTTCCGGCTCTGTTCCCGGTGATCTTCGATTATAGAATAAAAGCTAGATGGGATCTTATGAAGTCAATAAGACAACAATGACATTTTAACTGGGGCATAAGCCCCATCAGGCTGAAGCAGATTGACAAGAAGGGTGAAGAGATCCTCCAGTTAAGTGAAAATATTTTCTTTGCTCCTCCGGGCCAGTGACTGTGTCTCACACTTGCCTTGGTCTCCCAACCTGGACATCCCAAAACCCAGACATGATTAAAATCAACCCCCTGGGTTGTATCTACTCAAAGCTCAATAGGGCAAATCTTACAGATGGAAGACATTTATTCCGTTAGTTTATGCTGTAACAGATTCCAGAGTCAAAAGATAGTGTCTAACCCACTGCACCACTCTGTCTTCTCTCCATTCCCCAGCCCCAGCAACTTTCACACAGGCCAGGCAAGTTACATTCCCAAGTTCACATCATGAAATCCTGCATGAGGTGCTTTGAGATTTTTTTTCTCTTCTAATGATGCAAGTTTTTGATTCATTTCATATTCAATCATTTCCATTCAAGTCATGTGTTGCTATCATGGATTTGACTTCCATGTCTCATATCACAAAAGGGTGTAACATATCTGCGCTTAGAAATAATGTAGAACTGTTAGAAACAAGCCGATGTAACTTCTTTGTTATAGCTAAACTTGAAAAATATGACTAATGATCTCAAATATGATATATTTCAGAATTCAAAATAATCCACATATAACTCAATTGAAACTTATCCATTTGTGTCTTTTCTTTTGTAGTCTGTAATTTTTGCAGGAAAATAGTCATCAGCTGCAGCTATTTTCCAGTGCTGGCACTAAACGCATTTATTGGAATGCATGAATCTCATGAAGTGGCAAATACAGGAAACTGTGATTTATTTCAAGAAGAAAGTATCATATGGGTGGAGAGCTAACTGCTGAGGACACTCTACAGTCGCCCCCCCCCCAATAAAGGCATTCTTGTTATTTCTGCACAATGGAGTGTTCCTTTCATCTGTCCTCATCACTGCTCATTCAAAAACAATGGAAAATCTGAAAGTAGACTGTATTACACAAGCCTGCCTCCATTACCCTATTGTACCTTTATGGGTGCTAATGCAGTACTGTCAGTGTACAGCCCATTGGGAAAATAGCTGCACACTGAAAATAAGTATTTCTTTCTTTTGTAATAGTTGAAACATAGAGACATAGGAAATAGGAGTAGGGGTAGACCATTCAGCCCCTTGAGTCTGCCCCATCATTCAACTACATCATGGCTGATATTCTACCTCAATGCCACACTACCCATATCCCTTGATATCTTTAATATCTAGAAATCTATCAAACTCTGTCTTGAACATACTCAATGACTGAGCCTCCACAGCCCTCTGGGGAAGAGAATTCCACAGATTCACCACCCTGTGAGTGAAGAAATTCCTCCTCATCTCAGTCCTAAATGACCTGCCCCTTATTCTGAGACTGTGTCTCCTGGTTCCCCCAGCCAGGGGAAACATTCTTCCTGTATCAACCTTTTCAAGCCCTGTAAGAATTTTGTGTATGCTTCAATGAGATCACCTCTCATTCTTCTAAACTTCAGAGAATACAGACCAAGTCTCCTCAATTGCTGCCTAAACCAATCCCGACAAACATAAATAAAACACCAATTTCTGCAAAGTAGCCGAAGTTTGTTGCATTTTCATTGAAGTTTCTCCCTTTTGAGATAAAAATTGTCACATAGCAATGGGCGGCACAGTGGCGCAGTGGTTAGCACCGCAGCCTCACAGCTCCAGGGACCCGGTTTCAATTCTGGTACTGCCTGTGTGGAGTTTGCAAGTTCTCCCGGTGTCTGCGTGGGTTTTCGCCGGGTACTCCAGTTTCCTCCCACATCCAAAGACTTGCAGGTGATAGGTAAATTGGCCGTTGTAAATTGCCCCTAGTGTAGGGAGGTGATAGGGAATATGGGATTACTGTCAGGTTAGTATAAATGGGTGGTTGTTGGCCGGCACAGACTCGGTGGGCCGAAGGGCCTGTTTCAGTGCTGTATCTCTAAATTTAAAAAAAATGGATTTTGTAAAAATAATTTTGTGGCACCAACATCAGTTTAAAATGAGTTAGATTTTAAAAGGAGTACTTGTCATTTCTAAGCATTTGATCATCCATTGTTAACAAGAAAGAACTTCATTTATATAGTGCTGTTCACATCCTTAGGATGTCTCAGACCTTTGAAGTCTGGTCACTGTTGTTTTGTAGAAAAAGTAACCACAATTTCCACACAATTATATTCAGACTTTCCTTGCTTCAGATGTTCTCATATGAAAAGGCATTTTATTGGAGACTGGCACTTTTGTTCGGTGTATATTATTCAGTGCTATTTTAAATTTAACTAAAATATAGTTATGCATTATATACTTAATTTCTCCTTTTATTTAATGTAAAATCTTTTCAATAATAGTCAAAGGCTTTATTCCTTTAACTTTGTTCCAGGATAACATTACAGAAAACGCTCTAAGAAATAGAGATTCCATAATAAATGATTCTATATCACAGTATCTATTGCCTTGGCTTCTTTTCATCTGCATCTTTCATAAGTACTGGTTCAATTTTTAATTATTTTCTTTATAGCCCTTAAAACTTACAGTTGCTCCACATTTTTGGTTTTGATATTCTAAACTGAGGAAACAAATCTTGTGTATATTTTTGCTCTTCTATTATGTTGTCAGAGGTACAATTAAAATCATGCTATTAATCTGTATTCCTGCAGGATTTTATGTAATGTACATCAAAGAGTATTTTCCACTGGTCTTTGAAATGTGTCAGAACCTCCTGCCAACGTGTATAAATTTTTCTCTTTGCATTAGAGCCAAGGTATTGTTTCCAACACAGTTTCCTTTTCTAGCATGCCGACTAGAACCATCTGTGCCATTACTTATAGCATCAGTTTGATGTAACAGTATATTTTGTCTTTCTGAATGAAATTATGGCTCATCATTTCTCTCCTTATCACAGAATTGTTACAGCACAGAAGGAGGCCATTCAGCACGTCTTGTCTGCGCTGCTCTCCAAAAGAGCAGTTTATCTAGTGCCACTCCCTGGCCTTCTCCCCCATAACCCTGCACATTCTTCCTTTTCAGATAACAATCCAATTCCCTCTTGAATGCCTCGATTGAACCTACCTCCACCACACTCACAGACTGTGCATTTCAGATCCTAACAAGTCGCTGCGTGAAAAAAAGTTTTTCCTCATGTCGCTTTTGCTTCTTTTGCCAATTACCTTAAATCTGTGCCCTCTTGTTCTCTATCCCTCCACCAATGGGAGCAGTTTTCCCCCAATCTACCCTGTCCAGACCACTCATGATTTTGAACACCTCTATCAAATCTCCTCTCAATCTTCTCATCTCCAAAGAAAACAGTCCCACCTTCTCCAATCTATCCACATAACTGAAGTTCCTCATTCTTGGAACCATTCTTGTGAACCTTTTCTGCACTCTCTCCAATACCTTCTAATCTTTCCTTAAGTGTGGCACCTAGAAATGGACACAATACTCCATTCGAGGCCGAACCAGTGTTCTAACAAGCTTAACATAACTTCCTTCCTTTTGTTCTCTATGCCCCTATTAATGAAGCCTTCATTGACTTATGCACATATACACCCAGGTCCCTCTGCTACTGCACCCTTTTAGAATTGCACCCTTTATTTTATATTGTCGCTCTGTGTTCTTCCTACCAAAGTGAATCACTTCACACCTCTCTGCAGTAAATTCCATTTGCCACTTTTCCACCCATTCCACCAACCTGTCTATGTCTTTTTGAAGTTCTACACTATCCTCTTCATAGTTCACAATGTTTGCAAGTTTTGTATCGTCCGCAAATTTTGAAATTGTACCCTGTACGCCAAGATCTAGATCATTAATACATATCAGGAACAGCAAGAGTCCTAACAATGACCCTTGGGGGGCTCCACAACAAACCATCCTCCAGTCCAAAAAACATCCATTAACCACTACTTACTGTTTCCTATCACTCAGCCAATTTTGTATCCATGTTGCTACTGTCCCTTTTATTCCATGAGCTATAACTATGCTCACAAGTCTGTTATTTGGCACTTTATCAAATGCTTATAAAATAAATGCTTATAAAGAAAAGCTGGCAATTTCTATTTTGAACATATATATATACATTTTTGCTTATTTTATGATTTTATTAAACTTTCTTTGGATCAACTGCAGTAACAGATTAGGGTAAATTTTCATCTTCGCTGCATAAGTGGAAGTCTGGCAGACAGGATTGCCCACCCTGTATAAAACCCATTCATTGAAATCAGTGTGAATAGAATGTGTAAATTAGCCTATTCTCGGAATATCTGTAATTGGAAGCCAATTTTCCAGACTAGCAACATCCAGTTTCAAACAGATTTGCTTGAGTTTACCAGCAGTGAGTAATAATTTTGTTTTTACAGAAAACTATACTGAGGGTTGAGTTTTCTGTAGGTTTACAAAAAAAAAAATCTTCCAGGAAGCTGACTGCACCCACAAAAATCGGCCAGGACCCCGATCAAATTAATGAACGTGGCAAGTTTCTGCCAGTTGAACCCATTAGCAGCTCATCAATGAGGCTCTTTAAATTACCTTTTTTTTTAGGCACAGAGGCACTGGTAGGCACATTTGAAAAAATGTTTAAAATATTTAATTTAATAAGAAACCGCTTGTCTCTACTGCTCCTTTTCCTCTTCCAATATTATACAAAATATACCCATTGGGGAGGCAATTCCAGGATGAAGAGCAGGGGTCTGAAAATGTTTGCGTGCACTGAAAGTGACAGCATTTAGGTTAAGTGGATAAGTGGACACCAACGAAACTAGTTAATGGGTCTATTTAGCTTTTTTAAAATCACCCAGTTATTTAAAACCAGCTTACTCACTAACTAAAATGCTTTTCTTTTTGATAAACCCAATTCCAGCTGTATTAATAAAATTAAACCAGGCTACCACTCAAATACATCAAGGATATATCTTAATGCAGGGAGAAAATAAACAATTACATTTTAAAAAGCTGCCCGTTTGCAGTGGTTCATGGAAGATCTTGTGATTATGTTAATGAGTTTGAGCAGAAACTTAAAACCATAACTTCTCTTCATAAAACTAGTGCAATTTCAAGCAAAATTTGCACTCAAATTGCTGATTGCACCCAAAACAAAAACTCTGCCTCACTGTGTTTATTAATTCTGGGAAAGATAGAAACCAACTGGTCACATCGTCTCTCTTGCTCCTCCTGTCCCACAAGCAGTGGGACCCCCAAAGCTATCCTCGCTTCTTTGATTGATTTACCAGGTTTCCCGAGGCAGGGAAACAGCGTCAGCCAGGGTTCAACCTGTAAAACAGGTGAAATCTGAGGCTGCCACCCTCAATAAAATATTTAAATGGATAACCTGCATCCTGGGAGCAGGTTGGCTGCTCCCGCTTGTCTAGCCACTGTTAAGCCTGAAAGTGGGCGAATTGGAGGTGGGTTGGGGTCAGGTTTGAGATTTTTAAAACATCATCTCACCTGACCCCCAACCCACACATTTTTGGATTTTAAAATTCTCACTCTGTCTTTTCTAACGTCCATTTAAATATTTCTATTTTGCCATTTGTTCCATTTGCACATTGCTTGATTTTTTTAAAGCTTTTTGTAACATTCTGTGTAACACTTTTTTTTTTATTTTATAAAATATTGTCCTAAAATCTCCTGGAACTTTTCAGCATAAGAACAGTGTAGCACCTTTTATTTGTGAGGAAATTTGCATGCAACTGATTTACATCTGTTTTATGCATCAAACAGGGTACATGTGAATTTCCTTAATCGCTTGTGTTGTTTGCAGTATGTCCACCAAAACCCTTTGAAGTTCATTTATTTGCGCCCTGCCTGCAAAACATAAGCTTACACGAGTTTTCTGCATTTCCGCCAGTGATGCACTGGTATAGATTTACACCAAGAAATGTCGGGGCAGCTTGCCCAGAGTCACCTGATCTCAACATAACTGATGTTTCTGGTGTTTGACAATAGTTTTCTTCACATTTAAAAAGAACAATTCTTTCTGAGACCTGCATTGTACTTAACCTAAATGCTGTCACTCTCAGAGCGCTCGACCTTTTACAGATCCCTGCCTTTCAGCCTGAAATGACATTCCCAATGCGTATAGCCCTATTCTGTATAATATTGGAAGAGGAAAAGGAGAAGTTGAGACAAGAGGTTCTAAATGTGAGATATCATGGCAGAAGACAACATCTCCCTCACTATTTGCCCTACTGGTGGTGCGATTCATGCTTCTTTTATGTCAATTTTTATGCTCTAGTGTAGGCAAATGAGTTCCATGGGAAATTTGGGTGCAAGTTCATTTCAGCAAATTTAGACGTGAAAACAGGTGAGGATTTTAGCATAACTTTGGCAAAAATGGGATTGAGAAAATTCTGGCCATTTTTTCAGTTTATCAATAGGTCTGTTTGAAGACTTTGGCTGGGAATTTATGGGTCCCCCCTGAGGCGGGGTGGGTGGGCACGGAGTATTGCAACGGGTGGCCGCCCCATCGCCAAAACATTATCCCGTGGATGGGATAGGCCAACGACAGTCTTCACGTCCAGAGGCCAATTGAGGCCCTTAAGTGGCCTATTAATAGCTAAGGGCCTCTTCCAAGCGCTGCTGAGATCTTACCAGTGGCAGGGGAGCCTCTGCCATACGGGTAGGTCACCTCGTAACAACATAAGGCACACTCCCTGAGGGCAATCTTTAGCCAACGGAAAACCGTCACCAGGAACCACTTCACCCCCACCTCCCCCCGCCCCCACCCCAAGATCCACCCTCTCCTTGGACTGCATGATCACACCCTCGCACCCCCCTCCCCCCCAACCCCAACCACCACCTGGGCACCTTCTGGAGTGACCCGGCAATACTGTCTCATCTACCTCTGGTGTGGGGTTCCAGCATGGCCTGAGTCCAAGGGCTTTGCAGTACCGGCAGTGGCCACCACTCTCGCCAATCAGAGGGCCTGCAGCTCATGGAGGGGAAATCCCCATCTTTAAAGGGACGAGTATCCCGGCTCATGAAACTTTGATGTAGAAAGACCGGAGGATTACTCTGGTGTGGGGAAGGGGGGGTGGTGCAGAAAAAGGCTGAGCACAAGTTCTCCCCACCTCTTCAGCCCGGTGCCAGGAGCCCAGCCTCCTACACAAAATCCAGCCCACTGTGTCTTAGAAATTGAGTGTCTCCTTCCATTTTATCCTTTCATTGTGTATGCTTCTGCATTCAAGGATGTAAACTCACACAACATTCACCCACTCCCTAGCAACACTATGGGGATAAAATTCCAACTTCAGTGGGGGATCAAAATGGGCAGTGACAGATCAACCACTTGTTAGACCAACTGATTTTACTTTCTACTGACTTTCTAGGTCGTCTGCTATAGGGGCCCTGAATTCTTACTTTATGGAAGCTGACTACCGAAGAGAGCTTAGTAACAAGCAAGAACACATTATGCAGGGCCGGATTTTATGGTGCCAGTAACGGTGAAGAGTTCAGCATTCACCACTACTGAATGTCAGAGAGGCAACGCAACTTCTCATATGCACATGCACTATAAATGTTCCCTAATGATTGCAGTGTTCAGTACCATTCTCAACCCCTCAGATACTGAATCATTCCATGCCTGCATGCAGCAAGACCTGGACAACATCCAGGCTTGGACTGTTAGTGGCAAGTAATAACTGTGCCACACCAATGCCAGGCAATGACCATCTCCAACAAGAGAGAGTATAACTATCCCCCCTTAATGCTCAATGGCACTACCATCGCTGAATCCCTCACCATCAACATCCTGACCAGAAACTTAACTGGATTAGCCATATAAATACAAGGGCTACAAGAGCAGGTCAGAGACTGGAAATTCTGCAGCACGTAATTCACCTCCTGACTCCCCAGAGCCTGTCCACCATCTACAAGGCTCAAATCAGGAGTGTGATGGAATACTCTCCACTTGCCTGGATGGGTGCAGCTCCAACAATACTCGAGAAGCTCAACACCATCCAGGACAAAGCAGCCTGCTTATTCGGCAACCCATTCACTGCCTTCAACAATCACTCCCTCCATCACCAGTGCACAGTGACAGCAGTGTGTACCATATAAAAGATGCATTTGAGCAACTCACCAAGCCTCCTTCAACAGCACCTTCGAAACCCACGATCTCTACCATCTAGAAGGACAAGGGCAGCGGATGCATGCGAACACCACCATCGGCAAGTTCCCCTCCAAAGCACACACCGACCTAACTTGGAACTATATCGTCGTTCCTTCGCTATCACTGGGTCAAAAACATGGAACTCCATTCCTAATAGCACTGTGGGTGCACCTACACCATATGGACTGCAGGGGTTCAAAAAAGTAGCTCACCAGCACCTTCTCAAGGGCAATTATGGATGGGCAGCATATGCTGGCCTAGACAGTGACACTCACATCCAATGGAAGAATAAAAAAAATCTGTAAGTTTCAGTGGCCCAAGCAACACTGTTTCCCAAGGCTCACTAATTTGAACAGCAAATATTGAATCAGTGCGATTTTGAGCTTTAAAATTTTAGACCTGTATTTCCAGGCATAAGGGGCCTCATCTCAATTTGCAAATACTTAATGAGGAGGTCCACACCAGAAAAGATCTCATAAAATAAAACGAATTGACTTTTTAACAAGAAACCTTTTAAAAGTCTAATAAATCTTGTTAAAAAATAAAATCTATGACTTTTTAGCAGAATTTTTAAATATTGATTTTTTTAATGATTTATCTGATTAAAATTATTGCACTTTTTAAAAATGTGTTTACATTTCTAATTTTGAAATATGTTTAAAGTTACTTTTGTAAAATTGTAGGCTGAATTTTACCAGTCCCTCAACGCCACAGGTTGTGGCACGGGGGCTGGTAAAATGATACGGGGAGAGGCCTGCTTCGATCTGCGATGTCGAGAAGGGCCCACCGCATATTACCGGTGGCGGCGGGTCCTCGGTGTGGCCCCCCTGCCACCAGGCGGCGGGCCCTACATCTCCATATTAAAATCAGGCCTAATGAAATTCAAATTAACCCGTTCGTGCTCTGCGTGCCTTCGGAACTCCGCACGGAGTTCTGGGCGAGAACCTGGTGGGGAGGGGGGAGCAATAGAATTTTCAGGGCGGGAGGGGTGGAGGAGCAGGGAAATCAGTTTTAATTGGATGTGGGGATGGTGGGAAGGGGTTGAGGGTCAAAGGGAACTAATTTCAGGGGAAAGTTCTGGATACTAATAAAAGGTTTATTATGGGGGGAGAGGGCAATTAATATATAAATTACCCATTGGGGAGTGGGAGATGGGATTTAGAGTTGAAATTTAAATTTATTTTCATTTCCCGGAAATAGGGACCTTTAAATTTTAAAATGTTACTGAAGGGCTTGAAGCCCTTTGAAAACGGGCACCGGCGCCTGTGCAGGGATGCCGGACGCCATTGTTGAGGACACAGCGGCCACCCCCTTATGTCATCGGGGTTGCCGCTCTGCCCCCTCTATTTAAATGAGCCCCCGCGCGAAATATCATGGGGGCTCCTCGGCAGCCACTGAATGTGGGCACCACGCTGAGCTTAAAGGGCACCGCCACAGAGTGCGGCGCCCGAATAAAATTCAGCTCTATGTGTGTAATTTGTTAATTTTCCAAAAATATGTTTAAATTTTTAGTTTCGTAGAATCAATCATGTCTGCTAAATCTGATTTTTACTGCAGCAGCCTGTTTTATACAGCTTTTGTGATGCAGTGACTGTAACCCACGCCGACGACAGCCTGCCACTTTTACCCACTACACAGTGCTGCTGGACTGTGCTAAAGCCGATGCTGGGAGGGAATTGTCCCTCAAGGCAGCCAAAATTTTCACGTGGGAATCATTGTAGGTTCCTGCGTAGATTTATTCATTGTCAACGGTGAGCACCATCACTGCGCCACTGATCATGAGATCCGGCCCAATGTCTTTTGTGAACATGCAGAACACCCTGTGTGATACATTGTTGGCTCGGCAGAATGGCAAAACCAATATTGCTGGAGCAAGTGCCGGAGGTTCGCAAATGAGTGCACTAATCAGTGAATGGCAACTTCACAGGAATCTGTAGCAGAACCCTCAAGGTTAGGTCCAAATTGCAGGCATTGTTTTCTCTCAGTACTGCTTGCGGCTATGGATGGCTGGAGTTCAAATCTTTGATGCCCTTACTTCTGGATTGGACAGGCAACCATGCTGAGTTTACACCATGTACCTACTTCAGGAAACAGAATCATGGTTCAGACACCTGTGTCACAGGCTTTATGAATAGGGAAGTTTGCAAACTATCTACTTTTTTTTTTAAATGAAACAAAACAGATATGTAACCATTTAGATAAAAGCAAAATACTGCGGATGCTGGAAATCTGACATAGAAACAGAAAGTGCTGGAAATACTCTTAAGTCATCTGCAGCCTGAAACGTTAACTCTGCTTCTTTCTTCACAGATGCTGCCAGGCCTGCTGAGTATTTCCAGCATTTCTATTTTTATTTAGAACTTGATATGGCTTAAACCTTATTAAAAAAACAAATATACCACCATATTTTTTAACTTTGCAAATAAAGGCAGATGTTCATTTAATTATAATACTATTCATTAATATCTCATTCATAACTTATTTTCAGTAAGCTACTTCTGAAGTTCATTCATTTCTGGCTACCAATTTCATACAGCACATTATAACAGCACAAATCTATGCACATTGAAACATGACAGTATTTTAAACTGCCCTACACTGTGCCAACTATAACACATGAACTGTTGTACTATATTCCACAGACTAACTGGCCTCTGAGTATAAATTACTGCATAACAATGAAAGCCTTTACTGCTCCTTTCCACCACTTCAGAATATAAACATGAGACAATCACCACTGTTTTTATCCCAGCAACTGAGTATCAGAGAGTATGCATCAGCCTTCCATGATGGTAAACCTTCACTGACTAAAGCAATTATGTTGTCTCAACTTATCAAAACTAACTTAAATAAACTACTATAATCACTGAATGCATGAACAGAAAGCATAACAAGGTTGACTTTTTTTTATAGAACACATGCCAAGCAGGTGGAGGTCTGAGCAATTGGACAGTCCTAATGAGAGACCGTAACCATTTTCCTGGTTGGACCTCATGAATATAATCTGCAAGTTGCCACTACTCAACAAGCACTGATGGTTCCCCACCGATCGGAGATTCTGGGAGCTGGGGGATGGGGAAACATACAGGAAATACAGCAGTTCCTCTGCAGAACTGAGCCAGTAGTCAAATCCTAAAGAGGGTTGGAGAATTCCGAGGGTTTGGGTCTGTGACTGGCAGTGGGTGGGAAGACTTTTGAGCAGGCATGCTGCTCCTTGTCACCCCCCCACCCCCCAAAAAAAAATCAATGTTATAGATCTTCTTTTGGGTGTTTGGATGCAGTTTCCAGAAGTCTTTTTAATGGCCGCTCATTAGGTGGCTTTATAACCACGACTACTGGGTGGAATGTCCACATACATAAACATTTCATTAGTGTGCTTTGACCAGCAGTAGACATTGAGGCCTGATTGAAATAGAGTTGGGCACGGGGTGAGAAATACTAAAAAGAATTAATCTGCCTGCTGTTTTTCAATGTTAATGGGCAGCAGACAGACAAAAACCACCTTAATATTACTCAGTGGTTTTTGGAAAAACAAATTGTCAATGTGTCAGGCCTGCAATAAACCTTTTATTGCGCTTGTAAGTTAAGTGCCTGTCGTGTCACTCTGCAATTAAGGTCCTATTCAGCCACTAAACTCTTTATGTAACCTGTGTGTTTTCTGTTCTCATAGAATCATAGAAACTTACCATGCAAAAGGAGGCCATTCAGCCCATTATGCCTGTGCTGGCTCTTAGAAAGAACAATCATGCTTAGTCCCACATCTCTGCTTTCTGTCCATAACCCTCATCCTCAAGTACCTTTTCAACTGCCTGTTAAATTATTTATGGAATCAACCTCCACCACGTTTTCAGATAGAGCGTTCCAGATCCCAACAATCTTTTATGTTGGTTCAAAGCTGATGTTTTCAAATTTCTTCAGGTTCAATTTAAATGTTGGATAAAAAGATCACAACAACAAAGCTCAGAAGTAGTTTTCAATTAAAGTTAATACGACAATAAGCTAGACGACCTGAATGGAATAGAATATGGTAGCTAGTTGGGGGAGGTTTTGAGCAGGTTTTCAGGTTGAGCACTGAGTGGCCACTATGGATTTTCAACTGCCAGTTACCTGCTTTTTCAGACGAGAAACAGGCGTCTGGCTGTCAAACATCTCCCCAAAGTCTTTTGCAGTCCATGACTTATCCCTGTTACGATGACTGGCATTTCATATTTTATGATTTTGTTTCCTTTTGGAGAAAATTGCAAAACTATACTGCACCTTGCTCAGGAACAAGAGCTGTCTCTGGCAGTGGCTTTGGCTTGAGCCATCTTCTCACTGGAAGGTGAGTGATATCTTCAGCTCCCTCACAACAGCTTAAAAATGCCTGACTACAAGGGTAGCCCAGACTTGGCTTTTCTTCACATCCTCCATACTGGCTCTGAAATGTAATTCCTAATGTACAGCAGTCACAGCATTTCTGTAAGGAGAATTAGAGGAAAGCAGATATAAATAAATCATTACACTATGAAACTGCTATTTGATGGAGAAGTTTTTTTTTAGTTTATTTCTATTTTCTGACTGCCGTCCTCCCAAAACAGGCAGGAGGCTGTTTAAATATGCAAATTGGGTCCTAATCGTATTGTAGGACCCCAATTGCAACTTTCAAGATGAAATTGGCAAATCAAGCAAGGTCTGCCTAACAAAAATCTATCAATTGAGATTTTCAAATCATCCCCCAGCCTCAATAGTTTTTTGGGGGAAAGTGAACCAGCTTTAAACTACTCTGCATGTGAAGAAATGTTTTCTGACATCACCACTGAATAACTTAGCTCTAATCTTAAGGCTATGCAGCCTATCAGCTTGAATTTGCATCTTTAATATTCGGGGATAGTCAAGCTTCCTACAGGTTACTTATACATCTGCAAAACCACTTTTTGCTGGGCGCAGTATGCCATGCAGCCATCAGTGTAACTTGGATCTACTCTCCATGGATTGAATTGTACAAATACCAACCTGCAATTGTAGTACAACTATCCTCTAAGTGTATCATTGGGCTGTAAATTCAATCATTTCTAATGAAGTAAAAGATTGTTGTTAGTTTTATATTACTCTGCAAGCTACAAACTAAAGATTTTCATAACAGTCTGCCTCGTGCAGCAGTTTCCAACAGTGAATATACTTCTCAAAGTACTTAACTGGCTATAAAGCACTTTGGAAAGACCCGAGATTGTGAAAGATGCTATATAGATGCATCCTTCTTTCTTCTTTTAGAATAACTGCATTTTATGGAATCAGTGCATTTGAGTATGATCATATCAAAGCCTGTCTTCTTATAATCAACGTTAATGGTTAAAATAGTTTATGAGGAAGATAAGGTGCTGAGAAATCTTGCCTTGTATATGTCCGCTCCACAGACATCATTTGGGCTCGCATAGCAGTCTTCATTTTCTTTTGCAAAGTTCATACCAACTAAGCAGCTGTGTTCCTCCATATATGAGACACAGCACTGTTTCTGTGCAATTCTATGACAAAACATAGACATGTCATGGTCAGAACATTGCTTTGATTAAACTACACAAGTGAGGTTAGCAAAATTACCATACAAGACAAGTCTACTGGCATAGATATAAATATTCATCAGCTTTGAAATCTCAAAAAAATTCTCAAATTGACAGTAAGACAAGATATTAACACTCTGACTACAGAGTACAGTAAACAAGGAAATCTGAAGCAAAAGTTAATTCCTCTCAAGAAGAAATAGTACTATCCATCTAAGCTGCTCAATATCACTGTTCTCACCGAAAAGTCAAATTCAGTGAATCTAACGACAGACCCAGAGTAATCAGTAGAGACCACAATCAGCACTCGTAAGACAATGATTATAACTATGACAAGAAACAGATTGAATGTTTACAATCTGTACATTGAATTGCATTGGGGCAGACAGTTATTGGTAACCTATGGTCTGATTTCCTGAGATATGCTTCCTGCAAACATTGCTCCATGCTGGGAGTGCTGGATAGCAGAATCAAATGCAGGATATCTATGGAATTGCAGCCAACTATATACACAATTCAAAATGTACTAAATGTTATGGCTGATTAATTTACTGTAATACATATTTGCAACTGGAAATGCACAAACTATGTAACAGAGTCATTTGCCAAGTAAATATGGCACACACATTCACTATTGAACAGTTTAATCACATAGGTACTGTATTCTGTAAAGGGATGAATTACTCCAGAGCACTCCCTTCAAGACTCAAAGTTTCCAATCAGGATGGTTGGATTGTAACTTCTGACTATTTGATTGGCTAGGATTGAATTGCATTCAATTTTTATATTCAATCACATGACTTGATTCTCATACATTCTGCCAGGATTAAGTTGTCATAGAGGTAAAATATGATGCTCCTTGTTCACTGTCAGTTTAACACTGTTCATTGAGGAAATACAAAGCTGGTTTAACAGTTTCAAGCTGAATTTTAAGCTCATTTAAAGTTCACAAAAATATTGCTTGCAATTAGTTTTTATTGTTCATTACCATAAGAACAGATTTTTCTGGTAAAATTCTGAACTAAAAAGTAAAACAAAGTTCATAACTTGACATGATTATACAATGTATTACAAACATTGTTTCTGCACAGGCGCTGACGCCATTTTGAAAGGGCTGCCAAGCCTGCGTTGTCAGATGAAAGTTGACCCCCCAACTGCAACAAAAAAAAGTTTGACCCACCCACCCATCCCACAACACACTAGAAAAGCCCTGATTACCCCTTTTCTGTCCCAATTGCACTAAGTGCAGTGTTGACCTCTTTAGCCCCCCCAACTGACCTAAGTGCCGAGTTCAACCCTTCCATCCCCCCACTACACTGACAATGCAATGTTAACCCCTTCCCCCCGTCCCACCCACGTCACTACAAATGCAGAGATCCCCCCTTCTCCACCTCAGTGGTGCCAGCTTTCCCTGGAGGGTAAAGTGAAGGCGCAAGAGTGCCATACCATACGTCACTCGGGATCTGGAACTGCCAGTAAGATCACTCTGGCATCCATTTAAATACATTTAAATAGCTGATTTTAATATTGAAATCCGGGTCCCACCGCGGAGCACCAGATGTACTGCCACAGAGCTTCCCTTGGCATCGTGCACCATGGCAGGCTGCTTCCACTCTGATCTTCCAGCCAACACCGGGAGCTGAACGAAATCCAGCCCGTGGACTGTTGCAGTTCAAGAAGGCAGCTCACCACCACCATCTCAAGGGCAATTAGAGATGGGCAACAAAAGCTGGCCTTACATGCAATGAATGAATAAATAAAAAAAGCATAATTTGAAGCCAAATTGGAGACATCCTCTTCTGGGGATACTTCATACTCCTGGCCCTTGTATGCCAGGATTTCGGGATGCATATTCATGTAGTCTTTATCAAGATTACTAAATTCCTCAATATAAGTTATCATTTTTAAAAAAGTAAGGGAAAACCTGACGTTAAACAAAGACATTTAATCAACTTTGTTGGATGATCCTAAATATCATTTGTTTTTTTAAATGCATAGAATGGATTTGTTGTGAATTTCAACAAGACCTATCATGGCCATTCAGTAACCAGGAAGCTTGGGACAAGGCAGGGATATTTGTTGCATCCAGGCAACTGCTTCCACAACCTATTCCTGACTACATCATTAGCTGAATCCTATCCATTTCCATGATCTCTATACTTTCTACCTTGCCCTCATGTGAGCCAAACAGATGTATTAATATCTCTATAACTCTCAATCATATTTCCCCTTTTTAAAGGTATCAATCAACCTAGAGATAACTGATAGTTTGTTTCATATACCCATTTTCCAGTGTGAACAATACTTCTGAATCTCTAATGTTAGTCAAAGTTTATCGAAATCTCTTTTAACCATAAAATATATAACAAATGCAGGAGCTTTAGATGTGTCTATGGCTTAAATCAAGAAACATAATTTTCACTTCATGCAAAACAGCAATGAAAACCAATCCTGATCTTTCAGATGCTGACTGACCTATTGCGCATTTCCAAAATTTCTGGTTTTAATTTTATATTCCTGGTGGTATGATCGAGGCGGGAGGAGTGCACTGTCTTTTCTAGTTCCACTTCTCCACAGGTCACAACATATATTTAAATGTCTACCCAGTTACCTATGTGGTCAATCACATATTCTACTCTTTATCCCAGAATAAAATACACCAACCAGGTTTCTTTAATAAACAACAAAATTATCAGTTTATAATAAAACAAGACATATCCAGTAGCAAATCAAAGCATTAACACAAAGATTGAAATATGAAAGTTCCCTTTTAAAATACACCACACACAAACTGAAAAAATAAAGAAATTCTCTCTGCAGTGCTCTGTTACAAAAAAATACAAAAAAGAATACTTTGGCCAAATACTTGCTAATTCTTGAAGAAAAAAATGATATGGAACGATGTCAGTTGTTCCTTTTGGTCTGGCATCCGGGTATATGGTGACAGGTCACTGGGATCTTATCAGAAGCAGTTTGTTCTGGAGATGTCAAGAAATAGTCTGATTGACTTTCCAGGAGAAATGCAGCATCAGGGGCTTCTGCAATCACACTCTATTTTCGCCGGGTTTTTTCAAAGACAGGAGGAAAGAGAAGCTGACACACTGGACCTCTCAGGGTCTCAGAGGGGTGCGGGACAGATGAGGTGGGGTTTCTTTCTTGGCAGGTTGATCTTCAACTGCTTTTTAAACACTGTCCACACCCCAATTGAACCAAAACAATATCTCGGAAGTGAAACCCCAAACAGCAGGTCAGAACCTCCTGACCACTATCTTCTTTTTCTTCTTCTTCTTTGGCCTCCTTGTCTCGAGAGACAATGGGTAAGCACCTGGAGGTGGACAGTGGTTTGTGAAGTAGCGCCTGGAGTGGCTATAAAGGCCAATTCTAGAGTGACAGACTCTTTCACAGGCGCTGCAGATAAAATTGGTTGTCGGGGCTGTTACACAGTTGGCTCTCTCCTTGCGCTTCTGTCTTTTTTCCTGCCAACTGCTAAGTCTCTTCAACTCGCCACTCTTTAGCCCCGCCTTTGAGGCTGTCCGCCAGCTCTGGCAATCAATGGCAACTGAATCCCACGACTTGTGGTCAATGTCACAGGACTACATGTCGCATTTGCAGACGTCTTTGAAGCAGAGACATGGACAGCCAGTGGGTCTGATACCAGTGACGAGCTCGTTGTACAATGCGTCCTTGGAGATCCTGCCATCTTCCACGTGGCTCACATGGCCAAGCCATCTCAAGCGCCGCAGACTCAGTAGTGTCTATAAACTGGGGATGTTGGCCGCCTCGAGGACTACTGTGTTGGAGATGCGGTCCTGCCACCTGATGCCAAGGATTCTCCGGAGGCAGCGATGATGGAATGAATTGAGACGTCGCTCTTGGCTGATATACGTTGTCCAGGCCTCGCTGCTGCAGAGCAAGGTACTGAAGACACAGGCTTGATACACTCGGAGTTTTGTGTTCCGTGTCAGTGCGCCATTTTCCCACACTCTCATGGCCAGTCTGGACATAGCAGTGGAAGCCTTTCCCATGCGCTTGTTGATTTCTGCATCTAGAGACAGGTTACTGGTGATAGTTAAGCCTAGGTAGGTGAACTCTTGAACCACTTCCAGAGCGTGGTCGCCAATATTGATGGATGGAGCATTTCTGA
Source organism: Heterodontus francisci (assembly GCF_036365525.1). Taxonomy (NCBI): domain Eukaryota; kingdom Metazoa; phylum Chordata; class Chondrichthyes; order Heterodontiformes; family Heterodontidae; genus Heterodontus; species Heterodontus francisci. Next base: position 63,577,104 of record NC_090389.1, read on the forward strand.
CATCCTGTCCCATGATGTTCGTTTTCTTGAGGCTGATGGTTAGGCCAAATTCGTTGCAGGCTGCCACAATCCTATTGATGAGTCTCTGCAGACACTCTTTTGTGTGGGATGTTAATGCAGCATCGTCAGCAAAGAGGAGTTTCCTGATGAGGACTTTCCGTACTTTGGTCTTCACTCTAAGATGGGCAAGGTTGAACAATCTGCCATCGGATCTTGTGTGCAGGAAAATTCCTTCTTCTGAAGACTTGAATGCATGTGAGAGCAGCAGGAAGAAGATGATCCCAAACAATGTAGGTGCGAGAACACAGCCACTCAGGATAGGAAAGGGGTCTGATGAGGCACCGCTATGCTGAATTGTGCCTTTCATATTGTCATGGAATGAGGTGATGATACTTAGTAGCTTTGGTGGACATCCGATCTTTGCTAGTAGTCTGAAGAGACCACGTCTGCTGACGAGGTCAAAGTCACTTCTCTGTAAACATCTTCCCCAGGTCACCAAGGTTTCTGTTGTTTATTTATCGCAAGGCATGTGACATCCAGTAAAAGTTGCTTTCAAACACAACATCTCAGTGTCCATTCAGTGAACTGTCAACAACTAAATAAGCTCCAGCATCTACGAAATCTTTAGCCTTTCAAAATCAAATCCATTTCCACCATTTAAATATAAGCCCTCAAAAAACTTAACAAAAAATGGAAGCACTTTCATAACGTTGGTTATTCTGGTTACCTCCAGTAAAAGCTGAACTCTCCTTTGAATGCTTAATTACATTGTAAACATGGCAAAAACAAGTTAGTCAATCAGTCAGAAGTTAACCATGAAGCTGTATATAATTGCTGGATGAAAGAGTAAAGTACTTTGAAAATCTCAGCTTCTGTACAAATTTCAATATGCTGTCCAATAGAACATATCTTTGAGAATGTGATGTAATACCACTAATGTGTGTGAAAATCCATTAGAAGTTGCCTGGCTTGAATGCTAATTGCAGCCTCACTCCTAGGTTCTTATTTCTCACGTATTAATCTGCTTTAATTATTTAAATGCATAGTTAGTTCTGCAGTTCTTAATGTGATCGCCTTTTCAATAAATGTTATAAATCATCGATTACTAGCAAATTCACAGACTTGCTACACTAGGGAAAAGGATTTTTTGGATGACTGGTGATTTTTTGCCCTTATTGAATTGAAAGCGATTGAATTTGAAGAATAAAACACTCTTCCAGTGTCATCATTCGGCATTGCCCTATCAAGTGTCATACAGGCAGGATGTTTTTTTGCATTCTGTCCCAACAATATATTTTAACCCAGCATCCTTTTTTAAAAATATTGTTCTCTGGCTGTATGTGATGCCATAAAGGCCATATTTATTAGAACCATAGAAAGATTATGGTACAGGAAGTCATTCAGCCCATCGTATTTGCGCCAGCCAAAAAAGCTAGCCGCCCAATCTAATCCCACCTTCCAGCACCTGGTCCGTAGTCTTGCAGGTTACAGCACTTCAGGTGCATGTCCAGGTATCTTTTAAATGAGTTGAGGGTTTCTGCCTCCACCACCGTTCCTGGCAGCGAATTCCAGACACCTACCACCCTCTGGGTGAACATGTTTTTCTTCATGTCCCCTCTAATCCTTCTACCAATCACCTTAAATCTGTGTCCCCTGGTAATTGACCCTTCTGCTAGGGGAAACAGGTCCTTCCTATCTGCTGTATCAAGGCCCCTCATAATTTTGTACACCTCAATTAAGTCACCCCTCAGCCTTCTCTGTTCTAAGGAAAACAACCTTAGCCGATCCAACCTTTCCTCATAGCTGCAACTTTCAAGCCCTGGTAATATTCTTGTAAATCTCCTCTGTACTCTCGCCAAAGCAATTATGTCCTTCCTGTAATGTGGTGATCAAACTGTATGCAATACTCCAGCTATAAACCAGTGTTTTATACAGTTCCAGCATTACATTCCTGCTTTTGTATTCTATATCTTGGACAATAGAGGAAAGTATTCCATATGCCTTCTTCACCACTCTACCTACCTGTCCTGCCACCTTCAGGGACCTGCGAACATGCACTCCTAGGTTTCTCACTTTTCTACACCTCTCAATATCTTCCCCTTCATTGTGTATTCCCTTGTTTCATTTGCCCTCCCCAAATGCATTACCTCACACTTCTCCGGATTGAATTCAATTTGCCACTTTTCCGCCCACTCAACCAAACCATTGATATTATTCTGGAGTCTACAGCTATCCTCTTCACTATCAACTACAGAGTCATTTTTTGTGTCATCAAAAAATTTCCCAATCATGCCTCCCACATTTAAGTCCAAATCATTAATATATACCACAAACAGCAAGGGATCAAACACTGAGCCTTGTGGAACACCACTGGAAACCGCTTTCCATTCACAAAAACATCCTTCGACTACTACCCTTTGTTTCCCCTCACTGAGTAAATTTTGGATCCAACCTGCCACATTCCCCTGTATCCCATGAGCTTTCATTTTCCTGATCAGTCTGCCATGCAGGACCTTGTCAAATGCCTTACTAAAATCCATGCAGACCACATCCACTGCACTACCCTATTCAATCCTCCTTGTTAATTCCTCAAAACATTCAATCAAGTTAGTAAGACATGACCTTCCCTTAACAAATCTATGCTGACTATCCCTGATTAACCCGTGCCTTTCTAAGTGGCAGTTTATCCTTTCTCTCAGAATTGATTCTAATAATTCACCACCAAGGTCAGACTGACTGGCCTATAATTATTTGGCCTATCCCTCGCACCCTTTTTAAACAATGGTATAACGTTCGCAGACCTCCAATCCTCTGGCACCTCGGCCGTATCCAGTGAAGATTTGAAAATGATCCTCAGCACATCCGCTATTTCCTCCCTGGCTTCCTTTAACAACCTGAGATGCAATCCATCCGTCCCTGGCAATTTATCCATTTTCAAGGATGTCAGACCCTCTAGTACTTCCTCTCTCATTATACTTAGCGTACAGCATGTCAACGGTCGATCTCTCTGCACGAAAGCCACACAGTGCCTCAGGGTAGACGCGCTCGGCCAGCTTCTGGAGCCTGTTCAGAGCGACTCGAGCAAAGACTTTCCCCACTATGCTGAGCAGGGAGATTCCACGATAGTTGTTGCAGTCACCGCGGTCACCTTTGTTTTTATAGAGCGTGATGATATTGGCATCACGCATGTCCTGGGGTACTGCTCCCTCGTCCCAGCACAGGCATAGCAGTTCATGTAGTGCTGAGAGTATAGCAGGCTTGGCACTCTTGATTATTTCAGAGGTAATGCTGTCGTTGCCAGGGGCTTTTCCGCTGGCTAGAGAATCAATGGCATCACTGAGTTCCGATTTGGTTGGCTGTATGTCCAGCTCATCCATGACTGGTAGAGGCTGGGCTGCATTGAGGGCAGTCTCAGTGACAGCATTCTCCCTGGAGTACAGTTCTAGGTAGTGCTCAACCCAGCGGTCCATTTGTTTGTGTTGGTCAGTGATTATGTCCCCTGATTTAGATTTGAGGGGGGTGATCTTCTTGATGGTTGGCCCAAGAGCTCTCTTCATGCCATCATACATTCCTCTGATGTTTCCGGTGTCTGAGGCCAGCTGAATATGACTGCATAGATGTTGCCAGTAGTCATCAGATACAGGAGAAATGCCGTGAACAACAGATGCCCCTCTACATTGCTTTCATTGATCTCACCAAAGCCTTTGACCTCGTCAGCAGACGTGGTCTCTTCAGACTACTAGAAAAGATTGGATGTCCACCAAAGCTATTAAGTATCATCACCTCATTCCATGACAATATGAAAGGCACAATTCAACATGGCGGCTCCTCATCAGAGCCCTTTCCTATCCTGAGTGGCGTGAAACAGGGCTGTGTTCTCGCACCCTCACTTTTTGGGATTTTCTTCTCCCTGCTGCTTTCACAGCGTTCAAGTCCTCTGAAGAAGGAATTTTCCTCCACACAAGATCAGGGGGCAGGTTGTTCAACCTTGCCTGTCTAAGAGCGAAGTCCAAAGTATGGAAAGTCCTCATCAGGGAACTCCTCTTTGCTGACGATGCTGCTTTAACATCTCACACTGAAGAGTGCCTGCAGAGTCTCATCGACAGGTTTGCGGCTGCCTGCAATGAATTTGGCCTAACCATCAGCCTCAAGAAAACGAACATCATGGGGCAGGAAATCAGAAATGCTCCATCCATCAATATTGGCGACCACGCTCTGGAAGTGGTTCAAGAGTTCACCTACCTAGGCTCAACTATCACCAGTAACCTGTCTCTAGATGCAGAAATCAACAAGCGCATGGGAAAGGCTTCCACTGCTATGTCCAAACTGGCCAAGAGAGTGTGGGAAAATGGCGCACTGACACGGAACACAAAAGGCCGAGTGTATCAGGCCTGTGTCCTCAGTACCTTGCTCTATGGCAGCGAGGCCTGGACTACGTATGTCAGCCAAGAGCGACGTCTCAATTCATTCCATCTTCGCTGCCTCCGGAGAATCCTTGGCATGAGGTGGCAGGACCGTATCTCCAACACAGAAGTCCTCGAGGCGGCCAACATCCCCAGCTTGTACACACTACTGAGTCAGCGGCGCTTGAGATGGCTTGGCCATGTGAGCCGCATGGAAGATGACAGGATCCCCAAAGACACATTGTACAGCGAGCTCGCCACTGGTATCAGACCCACCGGCCGTCCATGTCTCCGCTTTAAAGACGTCTGCAAACGCGACATGAAATCCTGTGACATTGACCACAAGTCGTGGGAGTCAGTTGCCAGCGTTCGCCAGAGCTGGCGGGCAGCCATAAAGACGGGGCTAAAATGTGGCGAGTCGAAGAGACTTAGTAGTTGGCAGGAAAAAAGACAGAGGCGCAAGGGGAGAGCCAACTGTGCAACAGCCCCGACAAACAAATTTCTCTGCAGCACCTGTGGAAGAGCCTGTCACTCTAGAATTGGCCTTTATAGCCACTCCAGGCGCTGCTTCACAAACCACCTCCAGGCGCGTATCCATTGTCTCTCGAGATAAGGAGGCCAAAGAAGATACTTAGCGTATCTAATATTTCACACTCCTCTTTTAGTACAATGTCTGCATCATCCCTCTCCTTTGTGAAGACAGACAAAAAAACTCATCCATGCATAAATTTCCTTGTACATCTCTGATAGGCCCTATCCTCCTACCCTTTCCTTAGTTATCCTCTTGCTCTTAATGTACTGATGAAACATCTTTGGGTTTTCCTTGATTTTACCTGCCAATAATTTTTCATGTCCTCTCTTTGCTTTTCTAATTTCCTTTTTGACTTCACCCCTGCACTTTCATTCTCCTCTAGGCTTTCTAAAGTATTAAGTTTTTTGTGATCATCATAAGCTTTCTTTTTCTGCTTTAACTTTCCCTGTATGCTTCTAGATAACCAGGGGGCTCTAGATTTGACCGTACCAAATCTTTATCTTTGTGGGGAAATGCCTACACTGTGCCTGTAGAATCTTGCTTTTGAATGCCTCCCACTGGTTTGCCACTGATTTTCCTTCAAGTAGCTGTATCCAGTCCACATTCGCCAGATCACCTCAGTTTTGTAAAATTTGCCTTCCCCCAATTTAGAATTTTTACTCCTGTTTTATCTTTGTCCTTTTTCATGATTATGCTAAAACTAACTCCCATCCCCAGTCACCCTGAGAGGGTGCAGGAGGCCAAGTAGCATCAACCTTGGAATGTTTTATTACATTAAAAGGTTCTATATAAATGCAAGTTGTTGTTGTGTCTTGCACCCATGTGCTGGGCTCTGCCATGAATGATGCTGAGGAGCCTCCTCCCCTTGTTGGTTGTCTTGTTACCCACCACCATTCTTGACTACATGTTGAAGGGCTACAGAACCTTGCTTTGACTCATTGCTTGTGGTTATCTATATATAGCCTGCTGCTATGGAAGTTAGCATGCAGTTAGCCATGTATGATACATAATTTTAAGGTAGGTCTTTAGTTTCTCCTGGCATGTCCTTCAACATTTGGTGTGCATCCTGGCCTGCTGTTGATCGAGGAGTGGGGAACGTGTCAGCTGTGAGGTTACAAATTGTGGAGGTATATAATTCTGCTCTGGCTGATAAACCACAAGGCCTCATGCATGCCAAGTATTGGGTTGGAAGTTCTTTCCTCAGTCTGTCCCAGTGATAGTGCCTACATAATGGAAGATGTCCTCAGTGTGGAGAAGAGAGTTTCATTTCATAAGAGTTGTGCAGTGGTCACTTCAAGCAATGATATGGAGAGAAATGCCTACGAACATATGAACATACGAATTCATATGAATTAGGAGCAGGAGTCGGCCACTCGGCTCCTTGAGCCTGATCTGCCATTCAATACGTTCATGGCTGAACTGATCACTCCACATTCCCGCCTACCCCCAAAACATTCACCCCCTTGCTTAACAAAAATCTATCTACCACTGCCTTAAAAATATTCAAAGACTCTGCTTCTACCACCTTTTGAGGAAGAGAGATTCTTCCACAAGGGAAAACATCCTTTCCACATCCAACCTGTCAAGACCCTCAGGATGTTATATGTTCCAATCAAGTCGCCTCTTACTCTAAATTCCAGCAGATACAAGCCTAGCCTGTCCAATCTTTCCTCATAGGACAACCCGGCCATTCCAGGTATCAGTCTAGTAAACTTTCTCTGAACTGCTTCCAACGCATTGACATCCTTCATTAAATAAGGAGACCAATACTGCACACAGTACTCCAGATGTGGTCTCACCAATGCCCTGTATAACTGAAGCATAACCTCCCTACTTTTGTATTCAATTCCCCTCACAATAAACAATAACATTCTATTGGCTTTCCTAATTACATGCTGTACCTGCATACTAACCTTTTGCAATTCATGCACTAGGGCACCCAGATCCCTCTGCACCTCAGAGCTCTGCAATCTCTCACCATTCAGATAATATGCTTCTATTTTATTCTTTCTGCCAAATGGACAATTTCACATTTTCTTACATTATACCCATTTTGCGGGTTTTTGCCCACTCACTTAACCTATCTCTATCCCTTTGTAGCCTCCTCTTCACAACTTACTTTCCTACTTATCTTTGTGTCATCAGCAAACTTAGCAACCATACCTTCGGTCCCTTCATCTAAGTCATTTATATAAATTGTAAAAAGTTGAGGCCTCATCACAGATCCCTGTGGCACACCACTCGTTCCATCTTGCCAACCAGAAAATGACCCATTTATGCCTACTCTCTGTTTCCTGTTAGCGAGCCAATCTTCTATCCATGCCAATATGTCACCCCCCTACACCATGAACTTTTATTTTTCGCAATAAACCTTGATGTGGCACCTTATCAAATGCTTTCTGGAAATCTAAGTACAATACATCGACTGGTTCCCCTTCATCTGCAGCACATGTAACTCTCAAAGAACTCCAATAAATTGATTAAACAGGATTTCCCTTTCACAAAACCATGTTGACTCTGCCTGATTACCTTGAATTTTTCTAAGTGCCCTGCTATAACATCTTAAATAATAGTTTCTCACATTTTCCTTATGACAGATGTTAAGCTAACTGGCCTGTAGTTTCCTGCTTTCTGCCTCCCTTCCCTTTTGAATAAAGGAGTTGGCTATTTTTGCTATTTTCCAATCTAATGGAACCTTCCCCGAATCTAGTGAATTTTGGAAAATTAAAACAAACGCATCAGCTATCTCACTAGCTACTTCATTTAAGACCCTAGGATGAAGTCCATCAGGACCTGGGGACTTGTCAGCCCACAGCTCCAACAATTCGTTCAGTCCCACTTTCTTGGTGATTGTAACCTACCTGTGGCGGTCAGTTAGTGAGGACAAGGTCAATAAGCTATTTCCTTATATTGATTATCCCACCACCTGACGTGATCAATTCTGTGCCCTTGCCTCCCACAACGCTTCCACCAAGTGAAGTTCAATTTGAAAGAGTGCTGATCAGCAGAATGTCCCTTGTTTTATGTGAAGTTAGGGGCACATCCAATTTACTGTAAACCACCGTGCCCCCACCACTCATCTATCCAGCCAATGAGACAAGACATATGCTGCAATGATGATGGATGAGGGTCTGAGATGTTGGCTGATAGATATCATTCTGTGAGTATAACTATATCAAGCTATTACTTGAACCAACACGCGGATGTTAGCACTGCCTCTTGTAAGAACTCCATTCCATTCTGCCAGTTTCTCCGTCTCCGACAAATCTGCTCTGATGATGCTACCTTCCATGACAACTCTTCTGATATTTCTTCCTTTTTCCTCAACTGAAGATTCCCCCCCACTGTGGTTGACAGGGCCCTCAACCATGTCCGGCCCATTTCCCGCACCTCTACCCTCACCCCTTCCACTCCCTCCCAGAACCATGACAGGGTTCCCCTTGTCCTCACTTTCCACCCTATCAGCCTCCATATCCAAAGGATCATCCTCCGCCATTTCCGCCACCTCCAGCGTGATGCCACTACCAAACGCATCTTCCCCTCCCTTCCCCTGTCAGCATTCCGAAGGGATCATTCCCTCCGTGACACCCTGGTCCACTCCTCCATTACCCCCACCAACTCATCCCCTTCCCATGGCACCTTCCCCTGCAATCGCAGGAGGTGTAATACCTACCCATTTATCTCCTCTCTCCTCACTATCCCAGGCCCCAAACATTCCTTTCAGGTGAAGCAGCGATTTACTTGTACTTCTTTCAATGTAGCATACTGTATTTGCTGCTCACAATGTGGTCTCCTCTGCACTGGGGAGACCAAACGCAGACTGGGTGACTGCTTTGCAGAATACCTCCGCTCAGTCCGCAAGCAGGACCCCGAGCTTCAGGTTACTTGCCATTTCAACACTCCCCACTGCTCTCATGCTCACATCTCTGTCCTGGGATTGCTGCAGTGTTCCAGTGAACATCAACGCAAGCTCGAGGAACAGCATCTCATTTACCGACTAGGCACACTACAGCCTGCCGGACTGAACATTGAGTTCAATAATTTCAGAGCATGACGGGTCCCCCATTTTACTTTTATTTTTAGTTATTTTTTTCTTTTTCCTTTTGTTTTTAATATATATTCTTTTGTTTTTATTTTATTTTATTTCATCTTAGTTTGTTCAGTTTGCTTACCCACTGTTTTTTTCATGTTTGTACTTGCGGCTGTTCAATTTTCAGTCCGTTAACACCCTTTCTGTACTAATGCTTTGTCTTTCAACACACCATTAACATATCTTTGCTCCATGACCTTCTGGTCAGCTGTTCTGTGACCTTGTCCTATCTACACCTTCTCCTTTGTTACCTCTTGCCCCACCCCCACTTTACTTGCTTATAACCTTTTACATTTCTAATATTTGCCAGTTCTGAAGAAGGGTCACTGACCTGAAACATTAACTCTGCTTCTCTCTCCACAGATGCTGCCAGACCTGCTGAGTATTTCCAGCATTTCTTGTTTTTATTATGTTAGAGAAGAGGATTCTGCAGGGTTGATCTCGGCTGAGATTGCTTTAGTAGCAATTGTTTACACAAAAGGTAGATCACTTCAGAGGACGTTTAAAATCAAGTATGTAGTCTAGCATTAGAGTCACATGTAGGCCAGACCAGGCTTCTCTTCCCTGAAGGAAGTTAGTGAACCAGTTTGGTTTCCAAGACAATCCAAAACCTTTCATGATTATTTTTCTGGTGCTAGCTCCGAATTACAAGATTTAATTGATTTAAAATTTACGACTTGAACTCATGACATTTGGGTTGTCTAGCCTAGTGCTATAACTACAAGGCTATCATATCCTATTTACAATACCAATTATCCTTAAAGAAGTTCCAAGTTACATTGCCAACCTCGTACTAAATTATGTTGTATTGCGGTCAACTTTATACCACAACCGTGCCCATTAGGAACAAGACTGAGATTCTGTATCTTAGTGGAGCTTTACAAGTGGCAGACGAGGGTTTTCATTTTATCAGTCCAGTCTGTATTCAAAAACAAGCCCCTAAAGTATAATGTGTTGATACAGTGCACTATTTTTGAATAAATAAAATTGTTTATCAGTGGATGCTTTAAGGAGTTACATGATGGATTATTTAATGTGTGTTTTAGTTATTAAAATAATTTATGGTCTTATCTTTTTCATGGAAGCAAATGTGCACCAGTTATTTAGTATAGTTAGTACAATCCAGGAGCACACTTACCTGCAAGTTGCAGAGTCAAGACCCCCCACAGGAATATCAAAGCATTGGCCATTGTTTGCAGCCCATTGTTGCCCAGTGGCACAGCAACTTTCAATCTCATCCGCTGTCGAACCTAAAGACAGATGTAGGTTTGTTTCATTTTTTAACCACATGCATTTCAGTCAATTATAGAATAAATTTAACAAAATAGAACAGAAAATGGATAATATCAATGTTGTCACTGTGCACCTAACAATGTTTCATATCAATGCAAGAGTGGCAATATAACTGCAATTGAATATAAATTAAATCTACTTATATATAATTATTTTAGTAAGTCTTTTTTGCTTTCTAACATTACTACAGCTATTTCTGTTAGAGGCAATTTTATTGTAGCTGTACATTCAATTTATTCAGACCTAATGCAAAGAATCAGTTTTGTATAGTCCTTGTATAAATTTTGCACATTTCACAAAATATATATATTATATCTATATATACACACACACACATACACATAAATATTTAACCACTTAAGACATCCTAGCAAGGTTATCTTCTAAAACCCAACCCATGCACTGCTGAAAGGGAAGAGTTTTATTGAAGCCTTCTCTATATTTGCTATAGGTTCCACCTTTTACTCTGTGACCAGTAGCCATGAGATGCACCTTAAGGAGTGATGCATCTCCCTTAAATAGCTGAAGCAAGACAACTGTGCTCCATCTAATAGCCAAACCAAGTCAAGCAGTGAGCTGCCAAATTCACATACCAGCAGCTAAGCCAAAGATTTGAACCTACACATCCAAATGGGAACTTACTGATCTTGTTTCCAAGTGTACTTTAAACTGAAATAGGACAAATTAGTCCATGACTCTACTCCTATCATGAGCATGCAGTCACAAAGAGTTGTTCAAAAAATGATCAAAAATATCCAGAGTATCTTTACAATTCACAGTACCTGAAACATTTGAAAGGGAACACAAAACTGAAGTAAATTTTATGGCATTGGAACTGTCCATTTCTACTGTTAATTAGGCACCCAAAATCCTAACCGAATGGAAATAAAGAGAAATGCTTTTAAAGCCAACTGCAGCACTCTTGTCTCTTGTGATTTTCTTGGAAAAAGCTGCAGCTTCTATCACTGTGTATGTGTCATATCCAACTACTCTACCTTGGTCCTTATGTGGAAAATCACAATGCTCCCATGATGAACTTAACAACAGATTTTACAATTATACCACTTGTGACTGCTAATTAGGGCCCACAAAAGGGGAAAAGAGTTCAAAATGATCTTGCAGCTCCTCAATCTGAATTGTTCTAAAAAAAAGTCATCTATTAATATTTGTATATGCTGAAAGAACTGAATCAATTTTGATTACTGGTGGGGAACATTCTAATTTGGAGCAGGGTATGTTAAAAAATCTCAGCATAATGGCAGTAGTTTGGAATCCACATATTTGTGTTTGATAGCTTAATGCTTTTCTGCTGTTGTGAAAAAGTTTCAAAAAGAAATTGAACTCATTTTGCTGTTGGCTGAAGAAATAGGACTCAAAATTTCAACAGCGCAAATTACCCCAAAGCACTGATCTAATTGCCAATGCCATCAGCATATTACTGGAACAATAAATTTTGTTTTGCCAATTTTATTCCCATGGCTGGTGTTAAAAAAATTTTTATTTAATAGACAATTTAAAAACATAGTTCCCTGAAAGCAATCAATTGCAGATTGATTTTTGCAAGTCAGTATCAAGTAAAACAGTAACATTTTGTAACACCTGGGAGCATCCTAGGACATAATGCAGGCTCATACACACTGTAGTTGAGCAGAGCAATGAAATGCCTTTTCCTCGCCACCTGAGGTATGAACATAAGAATTAGGAGTGGGAGTAGGCCAGTCGACCCCTCGAGCCTGCTCCGCCATTCAATAAGTTCATGGCTGAACTGATTACTCCACATTTCTATCTACCCCCGATAACTTTCCACCCAGTGCTTATCAAGAATCTATCTACCTCTGCCTTAAAAATATTCAAAGACTCTGCTTCCACTGCCTTTTGAAGAGGAGAATTCCAAAGACTCATGACCCTCAGAGAAAAAAATTTTTCCTCATCTCTGTCTTAAATGGGCGACTGCTTATTTTTAAACAGTGACCCCTAATTCTAGATTCTCCCACATGGGGAAACATCCTTTCCATATCCAGGTAGATACATCATCAATGCTGTTGATGGTGAGGGCAGCCAACAGGACTGTGCAAATACCCTTGATCCTGGGAGCCAGAAGCAGCTTCATGGAATGAGCCAAAGTTCTTTCCTGCTCCAGGTCTGACCCAAAATACTTTAGAATTTCTGGACAATTTTAATTCCATTAGTTAAGGTTGGATTTGAACCTTTGTATCAGAGGCTGAAGGGCAATGCTTTAAATTTCTGAATCACCTGTGTCTCCAGGTTATGTTCGTTTTTTTTTTAAAGAAACATAATTAAAATTACTTACGCTTTCAGCCTCTCAGAAGCATGTACAGTGCCAGTTAAATTACCTCACTGTAGCTTGGGGGCTGTATTTTTTGTGCCATTCTCAAGTTCATCTGCCAAGGAAATTCAAAGCCATACTGGCAGATTATCAAACCATTTCCACAGCCAAACATAGGTTGCTTTCTTTAAAACTGCCTTTATAGTACATTTATATTGAGCGTTTGAAACATAAAGGTACATTCACCAGTGCTGGAGACCCAATGGGGAGCCATGGTCAGAGGAAGCACAGCAAAAATCGTCTCTAAGGTGTTGTAGCCCTCACTCTGATCCATACTGCCTTCAAACACAGTTCTCTAATGAGAATGCAAGATCAATGAATTTACTGTTATGTCCTCTGACCTTTGGCAGTATTCAGAATACATAATAATGGATTTCCAAACCTGCATGGCCTTTCCTTTGGTGTCATATTTTATTATAATTTCTGAAACCTGGCAGAGTTTTAAGACAGAAAATTTGAAAAAGGAAACTTTCACGTTTAGCAAAGACTCCCATCGACTACTGTTCACTGATTCAGGGCCATTTATTGACTATTTTGGGCTGGATTTTAAGGAGCCCTCAACATCGGGTTCTGTGGCGGAGGGGGGGGGGGACCTAAAGATGGCCCCGGATGAGGCTCGCCACAGACATCAAAGTGGCAGGGCCCGGCCCGATCCTCGTGGTGGCAGCGAGGCACCGTGGTGGCCTCCTCGCCGCCGGGCGACGGGACCACAATTTGAATATTTAAATCAATTAAAATAATGAATTTAAGTAAGCTTACATTGCCTTCCGATTCCCGCTGCAACCTTCGGCCCAGCGGTCGGCATTCCTGTACCTTCAGATCCCAATCTGGGGAAACTAGGCGCAACACTGATGGGTAGAGGGGAGGAGGTAAGTTTCTCAGTGCGGGGTGGGGGAGGTGGGGAAACGGGGTCAAATAAACATCATGGGTGTAAGGGTTGGTGGGAAGGATTGTAGTTTAAAGTTTATGCAGTTTGTGGGGGGGCGGGTGGGGAGGGGGAGGTCAGATGGTAACGGTAAGTGTTTTTTGTGGGGGGGAAATAGGGGAAATAATTAATTTAATTGTTATTGGGGGTGGGACAGGGGCAAAAGAAATGTTTTTATCTAATTTAATGCATCCTATCTTTAAATATTTAAATTAGCCTGTAGGGCTAACAGCCCTTTAAAAATGGGGTCAGCCCACCTCCTCCACGTGATTGGTGAAGGAGGGGGGTGGTGGCCAGCCCTGGCTATTTTAAATGAGCTGCCGCGATTCCAAGCTCTTTGGCGTGTGGCCCGTGCGGACGGGCTGTCGTTTTTGAAGTTCGCTGCCTATAAAATCCAGCCCTTTATTTATTTTTGAACACACTTTTAATGATGTATAATTAATAGGAAGTTGTGAAAAGGACATTACTGTGTCATTTGCAAGTTATTTTGGCCAACATTTTCATTCCTTTTCTGCTCTTATCTCCTGATGGTGTTGCCTGGTGCTGAATGCAGATCTCTGGTACCAGGAGCCTTCAGTACCTTGCCCAAGTGTCATGTTTCATGTGCAACCTTAGGGAGTAAGACACCACAACTAAGCACAGCCCTGTCCCATATTATATCAATACATACACACCTTCCAGCAACAGTCAGTAATTAACAACTAATAGTGGGAGTACTTGCTGATGTTCTCTTCTCCAGTCCAGTGATACCCAAGGCCCCCATGCTACCTTGGTTGATACTAACTAATTCAGCAAAGACAAGATCTGAAAGCAAGGACCTTCAAAGACAGATGCTGTCACTTTCCCAGCAGATTATTTTAGTCAGCTCAAGTTAGAATGCTTTTTGTGTTTCTCCCAAGTATTTTGAGATAACTGGAGCTTTCCTGTTCTTAGATCAAGGAAAATCTGCCTGTTCTGTGACCTATGCCAGAAACGCATCTCCACTGGATCACAGATTGGCAACGGCAGTAGCCGTAGAAGTGTGACCTGGTTTGGACTCTTAGGTTTTCATTAAAGCAATATGGTCAGACAAAAGTATTGCTGCCTCTAGTCATGAGCACTTTATTCATAGTATCAGGCAGGAGTCAGTTCGCCTTTACCACTGGAAACCCTGCCAATTAATAAGTCACGTTGAACAAAATCAGGATTTTTAACAGATTTCAAAAATACAGGGGGCTGGGGAAATTCAAGAGATTGTCTTATCACCTTCTTCTCTGTCCCATTGAACCTTATAAAGTTCAGGCACTGATTTCTCAGCTAATGAAACATCACTGTAATTGTGAGTAGAAATTGAGTAGGATCGCAGTAAGGGCTTTGATTTAGGTAATTGGGAAATTTGCTATTTTTTCACACACAAATTTGTGTTTGCATTACTGCAAATTGCCAAGCGTACTAACAATTACTCAAACCTTAAAAATTCTTGGCTGGGCTTCAAGATGACCAATGTTAAAGCTACAAAAAACATCTATTTGTTATTGCTTAATTTCTCTGCATTGACTGCATTGTTTTATTGGGTGGGGAATTGGTGCCTTAAGCATCCTAAAGTTGAATGGGGATAAAAGGATGGAATTTAAAGAAATTAAATGCACACTGTTTAATGGATGGATAAATTAATTCAAATTATAGCTGTTTAGCTCACGATTCAAATTTTTTATTTTTTTTAAATCACTGCATGTTTGCTAGGCAGGAGAGAGATTAGGTTCAGTTCTTACATTGACTTTGAAGTTCCTATGAAGCTGGCAGTGGAGACTCCAGTGCTTGCTGTATGCTTATTAATGGGACTGATTTCCTAGAGGCAGAAATAGGCTCAGCTGTATTCGAACCTCTCAATTGAATCTGATTGGTACATCAGTGGCTGAGTATCTGAACCAGATGCTTGAGTGTGGAATATTGTACAGCATGTTCAAGCTTTCAAGTACAGGTACAGACTGCCTACCATTTCAAAGCAAAGCCAGCACTCCAGGCCAAAACAAAAGCAACAACCTAAATTTATATGGCACATTTAACGTAGTAAAATATCTCAAGGCACTTAACAAGAGTGGTATCAATAAAAACACCAAGCCACATAGGGACATATCAGGGAATATGACCAAAAGCTTGATCAAAGAGCTAAGTTTTAAGCAGCACTTTAAAAGGAGAGGGGAAGGGTTTGGAAGAGAATTCCAGAGCTCAGGACTAAGACAGCTGAAAGCATGGCCGCCAAAGTTACAGCAATTTAAAATCGGGGATGTGCAAGAGGCTGGAATTGGAAGAGCGCAGAGATCCCAGAGGCTAGTAGGGCTGGAGGAGGCTACAGAGATAGGGAGCTGCAAGGCCATGGAAGGATTTGAAAACTAGGATGAGGATTTTAAGTTTGAGGCATTGTCAGACCAGGTGCCAGTGAAGTCAGCAAGCATAGGGGTGATGGGTGAGAAAGATTTGGAGTGATTTAAATACAGACAGCAAAGATTTGGATGAGTGTAAGTTTATGTTGGGTGGAAGATAGGAGGCCGGCCAGGAGTGCTTTAGAATAGAAAAGTCTGGAGGCAACAAAGGCATGGATGAGGATTTCAGCAGCTGATGAATTGAGGCAGGGTCACAGTCGAGCACATTACAAAGGTGGAAGTACAAGCAATCTCGGTGATGGTGCAGATAGTGGTCAAAAATTATGAAAAGTTTTGATAGCGTGGATACAGAGAGTATGTTTCCACTTGTGGAGAAGACAGTCACCAAGAAACCTAATAGTGAATTAAGAAGAAACTTTGCTGGGCTATGGGGAAAAGGGACTAGGTGAGTTGCTCTTTGAGAGCGCTGGCAGGGACACAATGGGCTGAATGGTCTCCTTCTGTGCTGTAACCATTCTATGATTCCATGTGGAGCAAATCATGAGAAACCCCCTGCAATGTTTTGCAAATGTGGATAGTGGAGTCCTCCAATGTGCCCATCATCTCAAGCACATCCACATAGACCATCTCTTCTGCCTGCACACAAGATTGACGTTCCCTAATCATAGCTGTTTCAAAGACTAAGCTCCGAGATCTGGGTGCCTAGGATACACTGTTGAGACTGGGTTTATTTCCATACTACATTGAAGAATAGCACTCTTCCCCCTCTTCCATTCCCTGGTCTTTATGCCCACTAGTGTTCAGTGCCTCACCTGGTGGATACCCTTATAGAGTCATAGAGAGATACAGCACTGAAACAGGTCCTTTGGCCACCAGGTCTGTGCCGACCATCAACCACCCATTTATACTAATCCTACATTAATCCCATATTCCCTCCAACATCCCCACCTTCCCTCAATTCTCCTACCACCTACCTACACTAGGGGCAATTTACAATGGCCAATTTACCTATCAACCTGCAAGTCTTTGGCTGTGGGAGGAAACCGGAGCACCTGGCAGAAACCCACGCGGTCACAGGGAGAACTTCCGCACAGGCAGTACCCAGAACCAAACCCGGGTTGCTGGAGCTGTGAGGCTGCAGTGCTAACTACTGCACCACTGTGCTGCCCCTCCCCTTCTAACTCTTTATTTCCTCCTGAGTGAGTGGCTCAGAGCTGGTGATGGAATAGGTGAGATCCGATGGTGGAGTTGGTGTTGGTGTGGCAGGGGTTGTGCCTCTAGACATAGCAGCACATTTAGATCAGTAAGTGCCTGGGTGGTAATCTGAGCAGCCAGTCTCTTGCTGTTTTCAGTTATGAATTGTGGATGAGAATTCCACATTCTAACCACCCTATACATAAAGACATATTAATTCCTTTGTGATTATCGTAAATCTGTGCCCTTTCTTTACAGTCTTACCGATCAATGGAAACCAATCTAGAACTAATTACCTTATGAAAATCATTGATAATCTTGAGGATCTCTAGCAGATCACACCTTAACTTTCACAGCTCTAATGAAAAAGCCTTCATCCCTGAGAACATCACGAGGAAAGAGAGCTTTTGCTAAAACTTGCACCTTTGCATGACGTGCAGTAGCAGTTAGTAAGATTCTAATCTCTTATGCCTGAGCAAACTAGTGCCTTAACCCTGAAAGACTATCAAGCAATGATATCACAATTCTTCGCAATGCTCTTCAAAGAGAGGAGTATCACAATGTAGTGTAGTTCCTGACTCTGTTTTACATGATGTCAGCACAAAGCACTTTTAGAGTAAGCTATGCCATGGGCTAAATCCATGGTATTTTTCATTTTCAAGGAAAACGGTGGTATAGTGGTAATGTCACTGACCTAGCAATCCAACAGGCCAGGCTAATGTCCTGGGAACACAGGTTCAAACCCCACCATGGCAGCTGGTGGAATTTAAATAAATAAAAATCTGGAATTGAAAGTTGGTCTCAGTAATGGTGCCATGAAATTATCATTGATGGTCATAAAAACCCATCTGGTTCACTAATGCCCTTAAGGAAAGGAAATCTGTTGTCCTTACCTGGTCTGGCCTACATGTGGCTCCAGACCCACAGCAATGTGGTTGACTCTGAACTGCCCTCTTAAATGGCCTAACGAACCATTCAAGTGTCAAGGGCAATTAGGGATGAGCAACAAATGCTGGCCTTGCCAGCGACGCCCACATCCCACACCAGAATAATTTAAAAAATCTTCCCCATCAAAAAAATTGGTCTCGTATAACATATTTAGTGTAAAGTATTGATGCTTTGTCGAGCTATTAGGAAAATAAGCAGCGATTAAGTGGCAGAACCCACAGCTTGGTCAGAGGTGCATTTAAGGGAAGATCTCAAAAGAGGAGGAGAAGGCAAGGGAGAACTTGAGGGGTTTAGGAAATAATTCCAGGCCATGGGGCCTAGATAACTGCAGATATAACTGCCAATGGTGGGGTGAAGGGAGGGGGATGAACAAGGTGCAAGAGTCAAAGCAATGGAGAGTTCAGGGCAGGGAGGGAGTTAGAGAAATAGAGGGCTGGATTTTATTGGTGCCCCTGAGATGGGTTTGGAGTTGGAGTTGGGGTGGAGGCCCATAGAAATGCGACAGGAGATAGAGGTGGAGGACCCATCGCCAAGCGATTTTGTTAGTGGTGGGGCAGGCTGATGCCAGCCTTCCCACCCAAAGATGAATTGAGGCCCTTAAATGGCCTACTAACAGCCACTTGAGGGCCTCTTCCTCCTGCCGCTGGGATTTAACCAGTGGCAGGGGGGAGGGGGTGGGTGCCTCCGCCACGGACGAGCTCGCCTATTAATACCTGGTAAAGCCCTGTGGGGTTGGGGAGTGGGGGGTGGTTACCTCCTCCATGGGCAATCTGTGGCCCACAAAGGAACCCCACCAGATATAACTCTACCTCCCTGGACACCCCCTCCCTCTGCACTTAACTGCTACCCTCCCATTCCTCTCCTTGCCGGGGCCTTCCAGATTGCCACCAGCAACCCTGCCTCACTACCTCCGGGTGGCACTGCCGATACTGCAGAGTTGCCAGCCCTGTGATTGGCCAGCAGCTCTTGAAGGCGGGGTCCTCATCTTTAAAGGGATGGGGATCCTGACGCCCAGTCCTGAAGTGCTGGAACTACGCAGGATCACGCCGGGTGGGGTGGAGGGGAGTGGGGGGGGGGAATCCTCAGAAGGGCCGAGGTGGGAATCCCCCCACTATTTTGGTCTGGTGCCAGGAGCACTGCCAGTGCCACGAGATACAGCCTAGAGCAGCTGAGCCACAGAGAAATTGAGGAATTTCAGTTAAAAGGATAGATTGGAGAAGTTAGGACTGTTTTCCTTGGAGAAGAGGTGATTTGATGGAGGTATTCAAAATCATGAGGGGTCTGGACAGAGTAGATAGAGAGAAACTGTTCCCTCTCGAAAGGATCGAGAACGAGAGGGCACAGATTTAAAGTATTTGGTAAGAGAAGCAAAAGTGACATGAGGAAATACTTTTTCACGCAGCGAGTGGTTAAGTTCTGGAATGCGCTGCCTGAGAAAAGTGGTGGAGGCAGGTTCAATTGAAGCAGTCAAAAGGGAATTAGACAGTTATATGAAAAGGAATAATGTACAGGGTTATGGGGAGAAGACAGGGGAATGGAACTGAGGGAATTTCTCTTTCAAAGAGCCAGTGCAGACACGGTGGGCCGAATGGCCTCCTTCTGCGCTGTAACAATTCTGTGATTCTGTGAAACACAAGGATGAGAATTTTATTTTTGAAGTATTGGGGAACTTGGAGCTAACATAAGTCAGTGAGGACAGGGGTGATGGGTAAGGGGATAGGATTTGGGTAGCAGAGTTTGGGATGAGTTGAAGTTTTTGGAATTTGGAGGCTGGGAGGCCAGCCAGAACTGTACTGGAATAATCAAATCTGGAGGTGACAAAAGCATCTGGAGGTGACATGTACACGAAGTTCTGTAACAGATTGGCTGAAGCGGAGGCAGAAGCAAGTGATGTTATGGAGTTGATAGATATGGAGTTGAAATCTCTGCTTGGGGCCAAATAAACTGCCACTGTTTCAAACAGTGTGGTTCAGCCGGAGACACAGGCCTTGGAGTGGAATGGAATCGATGCCAAGACTATGGAATTAGTGGAGGAATTGCCAAAGCCAATGGACTGAATTTTCAAATGGCACTGGAGGCGGAACTGGAGGCAGCCGGGCACAAAATTCACCGTGAGAGAGTAGCATACAGGTTTGCCAGCATCTTCCTGCCTCCAAGCTATTTTCAAGGAGGCCAGGTCATGGTGCAACAGCTACCCAACCGCAAGTGGTGGGTAGTCAATTGAAACAACGAAGGAGGTTATTAAAGCTCCTCTCCCAACCCGATGGGAATTTTCCAGTTGGCAGGCAGGCCCCTCAGTGGTGGCTGAAACATGGCCAGGGAAAGGAGGCAGCCTCCCAGCAGCTGACCGGTGGGGGGGGCGGGGGGGCGGCGGGGGGAAGGCAGTGCCAGCACTCCAGAATAATTTACACCCCCCCCACCCTGCTGCCAGCAAAGAAAGATGGCCACAGCCGCACCCACAGCCTGCCCTGTGGAGCGGACCCCCTCCACACTGGTGGTCTGGCAACTGTGGCCATTTTTATTTTCAAAATGTTTAAAACTGCTGAGAGGGCATATCCATCTTGAGACGCATTGCCTTATCTGCATTGCCAGGCTGCCACTCTTTCAGTGCTTTCATCAGAAGCCTGCCCGCCATCCTTAAATGGACAGCAATTGCGCCCTCTGGCTATTAATTGACCATTCCTTGAAAAAGCGGGCAACTATTTCTGACGCAGTGCGGGGTCAGGACCTACATTTGCTCCCAGCGACGGGGTCCCAACCCCAAAACAACAATTCTGCCCAATGACTTTGATCTTCCCAATGTTTAGCAACGATGTCATCCAGGCCCAATTACAATATTAGCCTGATGCCTGAGTGAGCAAGATGAGCCAAACCGGCAGGGAGTTGCAAGAAGCCCGAAAAAGAAAAATATTGCAGATGCTAGAAATTAAAACATAAAATAGTGGAAATACACAGCAGATCAGGCAGCATCTATGGAAAGAGAAAGAAAGTTAATGTCTCAAGTGATGACCTTTCATCAGAACCCTTGAAAGGTCATCAGCTTGAAAGGTTAACTTGGTTTCTTGCTGCACATATGCTGCTTGGCCTGCTGAGTATTTCCAGCATTTTCTGGTTTTAGTCCAGAACAGTAAGTTGTTTTATATTATTTTTAGGTTTCCTTGTTAGCCAGGAAGAGCAGTAGTGAGCCTTGAATCTCTGCTTCCCAGGGCTTTTCCCACCCCTTCCCTGATTTTGTGTGATTTCATCTGCCCCGAATTTAACACCTTCCCAAACTACAAGCCATTAATGAAGTAATCCTTGAGGACGTAAGGAACTTGAGGAAAACTGGCATGAAACTCAGACAGACACAGTGGGAATCAAAGTAAAAATAGCACCACTATTTTTCCAATAAATTGAGGGCCAAAACTTTCATCAGCCACAGATGTTAGCTGATGTTAATATATCAAAGTTTTGTACAGCTGGTTCCATCCATAGAAAATAATACAATATGAAAATAATATTTTGAACTGTGCTGCATTTGTTCAAGGTGGAGTAAAGTATGGAAGATGTACTTTCAATATTGAACACTTCATCCATCCAGCCAGTCAGGCACCGGAAGCCATTCTAGAAGTCACTTAGTTTGAAGGCAAAAATAAATTTCTAATATTTGTATGTCTGATAAACACTCACATTGGTGTGGTATTGTAGTTCTGCATTTATTTCAGATTTCCTGGTACATTCTCTCTGGATAAAACTTTCAGTAAAAAGGAGACCTGGTGGGTAATTGCTACAGTATGCTTGCTCCCATCACATAGTGTTCAATTATCAATATGCAACTACAATGCATATCAATATTATTCACACAACCTCCTGAGGACTCTCCATTCAGATCTGAAACCTGTCACAAAGCCAATCACCTGACTTCTATAGGCTTGTCAGTGAGCAGCTCCATGGGGACCATTTAGCCTACATATTGGTCGGGAACTGCTTATACTCGGAAAACGTACTGCTGGCCAAATGGTCAAAAGCAGCAAACTCTATAAGCACACAGCAGTATGTATATATACACACACATAAATTATCATAATTTATTTTATCTTATTCAAAGCAGTGCTCTGAATTTTCCTTTGTATGCCATTAACAAAAACTTCTAGCAGTAAGATACAAACATGAACTTTTAAGTGGGCTTTTTTTTTTAAAGCGTATTGAGGAACTGACCATAAATAGTAGAATGTAGGTTTAATCTCATAATTCTTAATAAACAAGTTCCTAATCTCAATCATATCATCTGATCAAATGAAGTCGTTGCCAAAAGGAAGAAGGGGTATATATGAGGGAAAAACAGAAAGATGTTTTATTTTGACCTACGGCAATATGAATTGTACATAAAAGCCAAAAGAGGCTGGAGTTACACTTATATATTCTAATGTCCAGAAACAAGGAGGAAGATTTTCAGCCTGGACAAAACAGGGTGGTAGTGCCCCAAAAATGCTGGGGTCTGACTTACCCCTCCGTTCCCCCTGACAATATGGCCAATGCCATATTCCTAAGAGCCTCACACAGGGCAGCTGGAGCACCGCACAGGGTCAGATCTGTTTCATATGCAAATCATGTTCCTATGATGTACATAGGATCCCTATTGCCATTTTAGGATTTGACTGGGTGGAGCCGACAGCCAAAGAAGAGCCTAGAAGTTCGTTTTTAATTTTTTTTGTGGGACCGGGAGGAGAAGAATGCACAGGAGACTGGCTGGTGGTATAACACTAAAGCACGTTTCCTCACAGGCACATTTACAATTTACATAAATGACTTAGATGAAGGAACCAAAGGTATGGTTGCTAAATTTGCTGATGACACAAAGATAGGTAGGAAAGTAACTTATGAAGAGGACATGAGGAGGCTACAAAGGGATCTAGATAGGTTAAGTGAGTGGGCAAAGATCTGGCAAATGGAGCATAATGTGGGAAAGTGGGAAATTGTCCACTTTGGCAGGAAGAATAAAAAAGCATACTATCTCATGGTGAGAGATTGCAGAGCTCTGAGATGCAGAGGGATCTGGGTGTCCTAGTGCATGAATCGCAAAAGGTTAGTATGCAGGTACTGCACGTTATTGGGAAAGCTAATGGAATGTTATCGTTTATTGCGAGGGCAATTGAATACAAAAGTAGGAAGGTATACAGGGCATTGGTGAGACCACATCTGGAGTACTATGTACAGTACTGGTCTCCTTATTTAAGGAAGGATGTAAATGTGTTGGAGGCAGTTCAGGGAAGGTTCACTAGACTAATACCTGGAATGGGTGGGCTGTCTTAGGAGGAAAGATTGGACAGACTAGGCTTGTATCCGCTGGAGTTTAGAAGAGTAAAAGGCGACTTGATTGAAACATATAAGATCCTGAGGGGTCTTGATAGGGTGGATGTGGAAAGGATGTTTCCCCTTGTGGGAGAATCCAGAACTGTTTAAAAATAAGGGGTCACCCATTTAAGGCAGAGATGAGGAGAATATTTTTCTCTCTGAGGGTCGTGAGTCTTTGGAATTCTCTTCCTCAAAAGGCAGTGGAAGCAGAGTCTTTGAATATTTTTAAAGGCAGAGGTAGATAAATTCTTGATAAACAAGGGGGGCGGTGAAAGGTTATCAGAGGTAGGTGGAAATGTGGTGTAATCAGTTCAGCCATAATCTTACTGAATGAGGGAGCAGGCTCGAGGGGCCGAGTGGCCTACTCCTGCTCCTAATTCATGTGTTCATATGTTCGAGATATCAATGTGGGGAGAGGTGGGGCACAAAGCACAATTGAAGTTCAAGAGGAGAACAAAAAGAACATGGTCATTTCCTTGAATTTTCTGGAATCAATATTTGTGTACACATCTGGACACATTTGTGTACAGTGATCATGTATATTATAAAGTTTCACTTAGCTTTGATCATACTCCAATCGTTTAACAAGTACCCTGCAACTGTTTTATCCTCTATGACACCATTTCTCATGTGGAGGTAATAAAATAAACTTTCTGACAATATCTAGTTATTAGATTTCTTGCAGATGTTTCCTTATTCCGTTTACTATCTTGCAGTCTATGCAATATATGTTGTGCTTTGATATTTAATTTATGCCCATGTAAAACCAAGAACATTAAATTCTGAGATGAAATCTAGATAACATTTATCCAACTGTTTCCTACATAGCAATGAATTTTGATTAATTGCTTAGGTGATTTCCACACTCTGATCTGAACTCTCCACGCCGCAGCTGAGCTTCTTTTCATGTTCTTGAGCTTGAGCCACTAAGCTGTGCTAAGTACGACCAACACTTCATTGCAGCTCATGCAGAACAATCTTTATGTGGGTCACACACTTCATTAGTGACTTCTATCTTCTGTAGTGACTTTTAAAGTTTTCATTGACACTGGGGGCGGGGAGGTGGGGAGGGGGGTGGTGGAATTTGCCTGCGTAACACACAATTCCTGCAATCTAGTTCAGTGTTCAGGGTTGGATTTCAGGCTATGGTAGCCCACGCTTGATTTCTTCTGGAAGTGCCCCACCTACGTCTAAGCATCCAGGGTACTGATCTAAAATAGGCATGAGGCGTTTTGAATATGCTAAATTTGGCTGAAACTGGGCATATGCACCAATTAATTTTTCCAGGCCTTCAAGAGAGGCCGCTGACATAAAGGCATGCATTGTTTTTACTTACCTTAATGTGGAGCCACAACAGTACTGTTGGCCACTGCAGGCCTAGGCTCACCCCACTCTCTGCCTCCCCTCCAGAACCTGCCTGCTGTCCAGTTCAGCAGTGCTGTTTTTGTGAGTTGCATTGGATTGCCGTCTGCAGCTTGGCAGTTTTATTCTTCCTGTCATGAGTTTCAGACAACAAAACCAATTTCTCAGGCTCTGTATTTATGTTAAGCACACACCAATACTCAACTTTGGATTAATGTGTTATTTATAAAGTTTTGTAACATATTTTATAAAGAATCGTTTGAGTTTCATATGCGTCACATACTCAACCACAAACATGATTATACATATTGTCATTTAAAACTGCACGGTTTTGCAAATTTAGCATGAGAATGTAGCAGCAACCCTTAGAAGGCGGCAATAGAATTTCAGCCCAAGAAGCTAGGAATGTGAGAAACTCTCAAAATTTCTTCCATACCAGGCAAGTATCAATACTTTGGGGGAGAGTTCAACCATTTCTAGCAAAATTGTGAACACATTCTTTATCTGTTTGTTTACGATATTGCTACAAGTAGCAAATGGAGCAAATTTTCCCGATGTAAGATTCAAAAACTGAATCTCACAGAGAGAAAGTACACACAGCCACACAGATACAATTGTTAAATAAAAGGTCAAATTATTAAAACATATGGGAAGTCCCGAGGTCATGAAAAGTGCAACAAAAGTCATTTCTTTAATGCAGATGTGTTTTATTACTTTTCATACCATGAAATCCTTTCCATATTTGGCCGAGACTTTCTGGCCAGTAGGAAGCCCACTGGCTCAGTGAAGTGCCAGTTTAACTCCCATTTGTCTCATGCAATGTTGTTGGTACACAGGCAGGCCCAGAATCAGTCATTCATGTAGGGCAGAACAATACCTACGTCTGCTGTTGATAGATACAGATACTACTGGGCTTAAGATTGGAGTATACGACGGGATTCCCAAGGGAGCCTGGGAACATCACAAGTTCTCAAATTACTTTTGGAATTTGCAGGCCGTGGCGGGTCAGGAGAAACACTGGCCCTTTTCAATTGGAATATGCCGTGGCTTTGTGAATGGAGCTGAAACCCTGCTAACTCAGGTTCTGCCATAATTTCCAGTATTGCTGCCTGTACTCCATCAGATTGATGCCCCTAAGAAGGCTCGAAAACAGATACATGAGAGTGATTTCCGGCTGTAAGCTCAGGAGTTGGTCCTCTCTGTCATTGTTTCTCTGACCTGAACAAAATTGTTAGCTCATTATCAATCTGAGGTACACATTACTCTCTACCATAGAAGAATGGAACTGAGGTCAGCAGACTGCACCTGATTCTGCTAAGAACTGAATATACCTGAAGAATTCCAAAGATATGGCAATGGACCTTTAACTGAACTGAAATGATTTTTGTTGTAATATAAATGTATTATCATATTTCCATTAGAAGGTGATAAAGGCCATTTGGCTCATCTTAGCTAATCCATCCAGGGAAAAAAAATCATACTCCCCATTATGTAAACCCTAAAGGATCAGTGAAATGTTTAATAAATCACCTCAGTCAGCCCTTTTGAAAAGTGAGCTTGTACATTGATTTATGAAAGAAGATTCTTTCTGAAGTTGAAGAATGGCCACACATTCAGCTGTCAGTTGCATCTGTTTTAAATTTGAATTTCGGTAGGGTGTCATGTTAACGTCAGTCAGCTGCTGGTTTATACCTGGCCACTGCCTTTTTCTTGCTGCAGTTTAAACCTGGTTAGGGCTGATGTCAGTGTCAGTCTGTAGCTATCTTGATTATGAAGAGAAAGAGGATAGATCAGATTCCACCTTCCCCTAACAGTGTGCGATTGTTGTGTTTGCTCAGCCAGAACATAGTGATAATCTGCCAAGTTGAATTTGGCAAAAAAATTTAAAAGACCATTGAAATAACTGAAGTATTTCACCTATATAAAAGATTATTGGAATGAAATTTATCTTGGCGGGTGGTGCAAAATAGGCGATCCTTAAGAATACTTTGCACGTTCTGGTCTGCATTAAAGTAAAAGGACATAGAAGTACTGGAGAAAGTGCAAAAAAAATTACAAGCACGGTACCAGAATGGGCATTGCAGCTTTCGGGAAAGATTGAACAGTTTGGGGCTATTGTCTTGGGGTGTCCTGTGAGAGACCTTCAAAATTATAAAATTTTAATAGACAGGGAAGATGCAGAGAGAATACTTCTGCTTGTGGGAGAATCCAAAACTAGCAACCATAAACACAAGATAATTACTAATAAATCCAGTAGGGAAAGAAGAAAAAATTTCTTTACTCAATGGTTAGAATGTGGACCTCAATACCACAGGAAATTGTTGAGGCAAATAGCTTAGATGCTTTCAAAAGCAAACTAGATGAGTAGATGACAGAAAATGAGATAGAAAGATATGCTGAAAGGCTGAGATGAGGAGACTCGTGTGGAGTATAAACACCAGGACAGACTAGTTTGGCTGAATGACCTGTTTCTGTGCTGTATATTCCATGTAATTTCCTTATGGTAAATGGGCTTTTCTTTTAAATATAGTCACAGTCACAGTAAATTAACTTTGACATTCAGCAACAAGGTTCATAACCAGAGAAAAACAATAAGTTATACAGTTTCTTACATCTATGTACTTATTCCACTTTGAAAGTGACTGAGGTAACGTGAAAAGTTCACATCAAGGTGTGAAAGACAAGAATAAGGTTCAATTTAACATTTACAAGGCTGAGGTTAGGCTACAGTATTAATTTAGAATAGTCTCCACTCCAGTAAAGTAAGGTTAATTTTGCACATGCCATTAAAATTCTGATATTTTCTCCTTTGTGGGTAGTGGCTGAGGGGGAATACAAACAGTCCTTGAGACCCAGCAACTCACTGGTATAAGTTCCGTCATTTTCTCACACAACAATAACAACGAATTGCATTGATAGTGCCATTAACGCAGAGAAACTTCAAGGCACGTCACAGGATCAATTATCAAAATACGGCATGAGTCACATAGGAGATAATAGATGGCAAACGTTTGGTCGAAGAGGTAGCTTTTAATGAGAACCTTACAGGAGGACAGAGTGGCAGAGAGGTGGAGAGGTTTTGGGAGGGACCTCTGGAGTTTAAGGCCTAAGCAGCTGCAGTCACGGCAGCCAATGATGAAGTGAAGAAAACTGTGGATGCTCAAAAGGCCAGAATTGGAAGAGCACGGAGATCTCAGAGGGTGACAGGCATAGGGAGGGGCGAGGCCATGGAGTTATTTAAAAACAAGGATGAGAATTTTAAAATAAAGGTTTTGCTGGACCAGGAACTACAAGCACAGGAGTGATGTGATGGGTGAACAAGACTTGGTGCGAGTTAGGGTATGGGCAGCAGAGTGTTGGATGAGTTCAAGTTAATGGAGGGTGCAAGATGGGAGGCCGGCCAGAAGAATATTGGAATAGTCAAACACCCACATCTGGTGGGAAGAGCTGGCTGGCTGTCGGCTGGGGTTTGGGTGGTAGGCCATCACTAAGGGATCAAAATTACAGTTCCCAGCACTCAAGTAAGTGTTTGACAGGGCATCACAGTCAAGGGAGGGGGATGGAAGCCAGGCAGAGGAGACATAAGGTTTCCTTGTGCAATATCTGCTACCCCGGCCCACAAAGAAGAAAAAAATCACCTATCTTCCACGACATTTTCTCCCATGCAAGTCTCGTAAGAATTAGAAGCAGGAATAGGCCACTCGCCCCCTTGTGCCTGCAATTCAACAAGATGATGGCTAATATGATTGTAACCTCAACTCCACATTCCTGCCTACCTCCAATAACCTTTCACCCCCTTGCTTATCAAGAATCTATCTACCTCTGCCTTAAAAATATTCAAAGACTCTGCTTCCACTGCCTTTTGAAGAAGAGAGTTTCAAAGACTCACGACCCTCAGAGAAAAGATTTCTCCTCATCTCTGTCTAAAATGGGTGACCCCTTATTTTTAAACAGTGACCCCTAGTTCTAGATTCTCCCACAAGGGAAACATCCTTTCCACATCCACCCTGTCAAGATCCATCAGGATCATAAATGTTTCAATCAAGTCGCCTCTTACTCTTCTAAACTCCAGCAGATACAAGCTTAACTTGTCCAACCCTTCCTCATAAGACAACTCACCCATTCCAGCAATTAGTCCAGTAAACCTTCTCTGAACCGCTTCCAACACATTTACATCCTTCCTTAAATAAGGAGACCAATACTGTACACAGTGCTCTAGATGTGGTCTCACCAATGCCCTGTATAGCTGAAGCATAACCTCCCTACTTTTGTATTCAATTCCCCTCGCAATAAACAATAATGTTCTATTAGCTTTCCTAATTACTTGCTGTATCTGCATACTAACCTTTTGTAATTCATGCACTAGGACACCCAGATCCCTCTGCATCTCAGAGCTCTGCAATCTCTCAACATTTAGATAACATGCTTCTTTTTTATTCTTCCTGCCAAAGTGGACAATTTCACATTTTCCCACATTATACTTCATTTGCCAGATCTTTGCTCACTCACTTAACATATCTATATCCCTTTGTAGCCTCCTTACGTCCTCTTCACAACTTATTTTTCGACCTATCTTTGTGTCATCAGCCAATTTAGCAAGCATACCTTTGGTTCCTTCATCTAAGTCATTTATGTAAATTGTAAAAAGTTGAAGTCCCAGCACTGATCCCTGTGGCACACAACCAGAAAATGACCCATTTATGCCGACTCTCTGTTTCCTGTTAGCTAGCCAATCCATGCCAATATGTTACCCCCAACACCATGAGCTTTTATTTTCCACAATAACCTTTGATGTGGTACCTTATCAAATGCCTTCTGGAAATCTAAGTACAGTACATCCACCAGTTCCGCTTTACCCACAGCATATGTTACCTCTTCATAGACCTCCAATAAATCGGTTAAACATGATTTCCCATTCACAAAACCATGTTGTCTGCCTGATTACCTTGAATTTTTCTAAGTGCCCTGCTATTACATCTTTAATAATAGCTTCTAACATTTTCCCTATGACAGATGTTAAATTAACTGGCCTGTAGTTTCCTGCTTTCTGTCTCCCTCCCTTTTTGAATAAAGGAGTTACATTTGCTATTTTCCAATCTAATGGAACCTTCCCGGAAACCTGGGAATTTTGGAAAATTAAAACCAACGCATCAACTATCTCACTAGCCACTTAAGAACCTGGAATGAAATCCATCAGGACCCAGGGACCTGTCAGCCTGCAGCTCCAACAATTTTCCTGATGATTGTAATTTTCTTAAGTTCTTCCCTGCCTTCGGTTTAAAATTGTTGTCATGATGCAATTACATCATCTAAACCCAAACTGCATTTTTACAGGAGGTCCCCAATGCCTTCCAGTAGGTATTCATGTCACCTACTCAAAAGAACAGATTAAAATTGCAATCCACAGGAAGGCAAAGGGATCAGATATGGGTAAGTCATTGAAAAATTTGACATTTTGCTTTCGTTTTTCATTCTTGGGATATGGGCATCACTGGCAAAGCCAGTATTAACTACCCATCCCTAGGTACTCTTGAGAAGGTGGTAGTGGGCTGCCTTCTGAAATCTTACAATCCTTGTGCTGAAGGTACTCCTAAAATACAGTTAGGTCGGGAGTTCCAGGATTTTGTGCTAGCAATGATGAGGTGGTCAGGCTTACATTTATTGGAGTTGGTCATTGCCTGACACTCATGTGGTGCAATATCCAGGCTTGGGCTAATAAGTGGCAAGTAACATTTGTGCAACACAAGTGCCAGACAATGACCATCACCAACAAGAGAGAATCTAACCATCTCCCCTTGACATTCAATGGCATTACAATCGCTGAATCCCCCAATATCAACATCCTGGGGGTTACCATTGACCAGAAATTGAACTGGAGTAGCCATATAAACAGCATGGCTACAAAAGCAGGTCAGAGGCTCGGAATCCTGCAGCGAGTAACCCACCTCCTGACTCCCCAAACCCTGTCCACCATCGACAAGGCACAAGTCAGGAGTGTGATGGAATACTCTCCACTTGCCTGAATGGGTGCAGCTCCAGCAACACTCAAGAAACTCAACATCATCCAGGACAAAGCAGCCCACTCAATTGGCACCCCATCCACAACATTCACTCCCTCCACCGCCAACACACAGTGGAAGCAATGTGTACCATCTACAAGGGGCACTGTAGCAACTCACCAAGGCTCCTTTGACAGCACCTTCCAAACCCGTGACCTCTACCACTTGGAAGGACAAGGGCAGCAAATGCATGGGAACACCACCACCTGCAAGTTCCCCTCCAAGCCACACACCATCCTGACTTGGAACTATATCGCCATTCCTTCACGGTCACTGGGTCAAAATCCTGGAACTCCCTTCCTAACAGCACTGTGAGTGTACACCACATGGACTGCAACAGTTCAAGAAGGCAGCTCACCACCACCTTCTCAAGGGCAATTAGGGATGAGCAATACATGCTGGCCTAGCCAGCGACGCCCACATCCCATGAATGAATTTTTAAAAAATTACTTCCCAATTATCATCCCAAACTTGGATGTTGTCAAGGTCTTGCTGCATGAGAGCATGGACTACTTCAATATCTGAAGAATTGTGAATAGAGTTGGACATTGTGTAATCATCAGCAAACAGCCCTACTTCTGATTTTGTGATGTAGGGAAGGTAATTGATGAAGTAGCTAATGATAATTGGCCTAGGACACTGCTCTGAAGAACGCCTGCAGTGATGTCTTGGGGCTGAGACAACAACCACAACCATCTTCCCATGCGCCAGACATTGCAGCATAAGCATTAGCCACATTATGTTCTTAAATTATACAATTAAAATGTTTTGATGTTTATTTCATCAGAAATTCCTGAATTCAAATTAACCTCTTTACATCCTTGCAACTGATGTTTTGCCTGTTATCAATGTTAACAGTACACATTTTCACAGATTGAAAGAAAATTGGAAACAGTTCAGGAAAGGAGATTTCCTGTCCATGGTTTTGCTTCTTTGGTGGCTGATGAAGAGGCTGTGTAATGAGTTTTAAAATTAGCTCATAATATTCTTCAGTTTTAAAGTCAAGCTGACCTCTTAGCCTACAATAAGCAAACATCATCCTGGCTAAACCAAGGAGCAGCGCTGCTAGTTGCAGATAAGTTCCCAAGTTTTGTTTCCACTGAGGCAGCAATTTGAAGCATGCAGCTGAAAAATTAATAAAAGCAAAAGAAATTTGAAAGATTCAGTGTTAAATAGCTAGGAGGAAAAAAAAACATACATATACCTACCTTCCCTGGCAGACAAGACTGAATTATTTTCTGTGTGTCCCTGTACTAACTATTGATTCTTGACACATCTCACAAAGTCTGCACCACCTAAGAGTTTGCTTTCTGTCTTCAGCAACTCTTTTCTGCTGGTCAATAGAATGTAACCCCTAGCTAAAACAAGTAACTGAAGAAAAAAATGAAAAATCAACAGCAGCTAACTTCATCTTCACATATGCAACATCAAATCTACATTAAATACATTGCTTCACCATAAACACAGGCAGCAGGGGTACAATGTAACTTTGGTGGGAACACAAAGTGGGCTGAAAGGAAAATTGGACAGGGTGTATAACGGTCAACCATTCTGCTCCACCAATTGCACAGTCATAGCGAAGTTGTATTTTATCCCCACTGACTCTTCTTGGGGTTCGATTCCAATGGTGTGTGTAAATATCGTAATGTAGTGGTATAACATTGTGGCTAACTGCTGAAAACATTGGCCGGGATTTTTTCCAGGCAACGGGAGCTTGACCTCTGCTAAAAGCTCTGCTGAGAACCCCGCGTCACTCTTTCTGTGGGAGGCCCGCCGAATCAAATAGGCACTTAACTGGACAGTGGTGGGCCTTCCACGGGATCAAGGACCCTGGTGATTGAAGTCCTGCCTTCTGAGAGCTGCCGGCCAATCAGAGGCCGGCAGCTCTTTAACTGAGCAGTGCCAATGCGGAGGCGGCAGTGCAGCAGCCACCCATGGCCCAGGGCAGCACTGGACCCAGGCCACAAGTAGGTCAGGTCAGGGTCTTGTGGGGTTGGGGTCGTGGGGGATGGTCAGCAGCAAAGACAGGCAGGTGGCTCTCATCTGGTCCTCCCCTTCCCGATGCTGCAATCCTCATTCTGGCACTGGGCACTGTGACTTTTAACAGGGGACCACTTAAGGCCCTCAATTGTCAGCGGGCCTGTTCACAGGCCTTCCCACCCCAGACATAATTTCGGCAGAGGCGGGAAGGTGGCGCCGTCATCCCACCTGATTACATGCTCTCCCCACCTCCAAATCCACCACGGGAGAAGAGCAGAAACCCCCCCCCCCACTAGAGAAATCAATTACTGATACCATTTTGCAGCCATAAGCTGGATGTTAGGCCTCCACATTTCACATCACAATCTGGCATGCCCAATATGGACCGAAAATGATAATGAACACCATATTGGCTTTTAGTCGTTCAAGCTGGCTGCTTGAAACAGCTGTTAAGCTTCTTGAATATGCAAACTGAGGTCTCATGCCAGTTGTAGAATTCCAAATGCAAAATTCATGGAAAAATGGTCAGAGTTTGCCTTGCTGTACCAGGTATTGAGCAGTCTTAAAGGATGCGGGAGTCTGCTCAAAAAAAACTAAAAGACTTTCTGTTTTTATTTTTGCGGCCCCAGGAGAACACCCCAATGCCATTTTTATGTCATTCACTGCGGCCACTGCTGCCTTCTCAACTCACCCACAAATCATGAATAGTCGTTTGGTAGTATAGAACTTGAGTATTACATCCAGAGGTATTCAGTATTTAGGAAGGACAGACAAAAAGCAAAAGATGGTGGAGGTGCATTGCTGGTTAAAGAGGAAATTAACGCAATATGGAGGGAAGATATTAGCTCTGACGATGTGGAATCTGTATGGGTAGAGCTGAGAAACACTAAAGGGGCAAAAAACGTTAGTGGGGGTTGTATATAGACCCCTAAACTGTCGTGGTGATGTTGGGAATGGCATTAAACAGGAAATTAGAGACACATGCGATAAAGGAACATTTGTAATTATGGGTGACTTTAATCTGCATATAGATTGGGCAAATCAAATTAGTCACAATACCGTAGAGGAGGAATTCATGGAATGTATACAGGATGGTTATCTGGACCAATACGTTGAGGAACCAACTAGAGAACAGGCCATCCTAGACTGGGTATTGT
This sequence comes from Heterodontus francisci, assembly GCF_036365525.1. NCBI lineage: Eukaryota > Metazoa > Chordata > Chondrichthyes > Heterodontiformes > Heterodontidae > Heterodontus > Heterodontus francisci. The sequence goes on from NC_090389.1 coordinate 63,611,091, forward strand.
GTAATGAGAGAGGAATAATTGACAACCTAGTTGTGCGAGACCCCTTGGGGATGAGCGACCATAATATGATAGAATTCTTCATCAAGATGGAGAGTGACGTAGTTGATTCTGAGACTAGGGTCCTGAATCTTAGTAAAGGAAACTTCGGAGGCATGAAGCAAGAGTTGGCTATGATGGATTGGGAAACGTTACTTAAAAGGGATAATGGTGGAAAAGCAATGGCAAAAATTCAAAGAGTGCATAGAAGAACTGCAACAAATGTTTATTCCTGTCTGGCGCAAAAGTAAAATGGGAAAGGTAGCCAAACCATGGCTTACAAGGGAAATTAGAGATAGCATTAGATCCAAGGAAGAGGCATATAAATTTGGCAGGAAAAACAACAGACCTGAGGATTGGGAGCAGTTTAGAATTCAGCAAAGGAGGACCAAGGGATTGATTAAGAAGGGGAAAATAGAGTACAAGACCAAGCTTGCGCGGAACATAAAAACTGACTGTAAAAGTTTCTATAGGTATGTGAAGAGAAAAAGATTAGTGAAGACAAATGTAGGTCCCTTACAGTCAGAAACAGGGGAATTTATTATGGGGAACAAAGAAATGGCTGACCAACTAAATGCATACTTTGGATCTGTCTTCACAAAGGAGGACACAAATATCATACCAGAAATGTTGGGAAACACAGGGTTTAGCGAGAGAGAGGAACTGAAGGAAATCAATATTAGTAGAGAAATGGTGTTGGGGAAATTGATGGGATCGAAGGCTGATAAATCCACAGGGCCTGATGGTCTGCATCCCAGAGTACTTAAGGAAGTGGCCCTCGAAATAGTGGATGCATTGGTGGTCACCTTCCAAGATTCTATAGACTCTGGAACAGTTCCTACAGATTGGAGGGTAGCTAATGTAACCCCATTATTTAAAAAGGGAGGTAGAGAGAAAGCAGGGAATTATAGACCAGTCAGCCTGACGTCGGTAAGGGGGAAAATTCTAGAGTCCATTATCAAAGATTTTACAGCAGAGCACTTGGAGAACAGTAGTAGAATCGGACAGAGTCAGCATGGATTTATGAAAAGGAAATCATGCTTGACAAATCTACTAGAATTCTTCGAGGATATAACTAGTAGGGATGATGAGGGGGAGCCAGTGGATGTGGTTTATTTGGACTTTCAGGAGGCTTTCGACAAAGTCCCATATAAGAGATTAGTGTGTAAAATTAAAGTGCATGGGATTGGGGTAGTGTATTGCAATGGATAGAAAATTGGTTGGCAGACAGGAAACAGAGTAGAGATAAATATGTCTTTTTCTGAATGGCAGGCAATGACTAGTGGGGTACCACAGGGAATGATGCTAGGACCCCAGCTATTCACAATATATATTCATGATTTAGATGAGGGAACTAAATGTAATATCTCCAAATTTGCAGATGCCACAAAACTGGGTGGGAGGGTGAGTTGTGACGAGGATGCAGAGAGGCTTCAGGGTGATTTGGACAAGTTGAGTGAGTTGGCAAATGCATGGCAGATGCAGTATAATGTGGATAAATGTGAGGTTATCCACTTTGGTAGCAAAAACAGGAAGGCAGATTATCTGAATGGCTATAAACAGAGAGGGGAATATACAATGAGACTTGGATGTTCTCGTACACCAGTCGCTGAAGGTAAGCACGCAGGTGCATCAGGCGGTAAAAAACGCAAATGGTATGTTGGCCTTCATAGCGAGTGGATTTGAGTACAGGAGCAGGGATGTCTTGCTGCAATTATACAGGGCCTTGGTGAGGTCACACCTGGAATAGTGTGCGCAGTTTTGGTCTCCTTATCTGAAGAAGGATATTCTTGCTACAGAGGGAGTGCAGCGAAGGTTTACCAGACTGATTCCTGGGATGGCGGGACTGACGTATAAGGAGAGATTGAGTCAGTTAGGATTATATTCGCTGGAGTTCAGAAAAATGAGGGGGAATCTCATAGAAACCTATAAAATTCTAACAGGACTTAACAGGTTGGACGCAGGAAGGATGTTCCCAATGGTGGGGGAGTCCAGAAGCAGCGGTCATAGTCTAAGGATATGGGGTAAACCTTTCAGGACTGAGATGAGGAGAAATTTCTTCACCCAGATAGTGGTGAACCTGTGGAATTCACTACCACAGAAAGCAGTTGAGGCCAAAACGTATGTTTTCAAGAAGGAGTTAGATATAGCACTTGGGTTTAAAGGGATCAAAGGATATGGGGGGAAAGCGGGAACAAGTTACTGAGTTGGATGATCAGCCATGATCATAATGAATAACAGAGCAGGCTTGAAGGGCCAAATGGCCTACTCCTGCTCCTATCTTCTATGTTTCTATGTTTACTGAAAATAGAAATATGTTGTCGAAGCTTTTCGTCTTGCAGTCATCAGGACAATCTTATGAACGGGCCTAAGGCTGTCAATTCTGGCCCTGAAAAGCACTGAAGTTACCCTGGAAGGGTAATGTATCCCAAACATTTGGGCAACAGGTGAAGCTAGCTGTTTCACGCTACTACTATGCAGTAGCAACACGTGTGGTGTTCGCCACCAACAGAATGCTGCTGTTAAGCCAAAAAGACGTCCTGCCTATCACACAAATGAGTAATGTGATATATGAATTTCAATGCCAGAATGATGCTCGGTATGTAGGCCATATGCCCACAGACTGGCGGATCGGATCAAAAAACATGTCCCCTCTGCTGTTCACAACGGGCAAGGTACAGCCGTACCCAACCAGCCCGTGATTGCAAAACTCAAGACACAGTGTCCAACATTAAATGTGATTCCGCGATTGGACAACATTTGTAAATAATCCTCAGTGTGCTAAGAATTATGCTGACAACCAATTTAAGATTGACAGTAGGGCTCGCAGTGTGGTGCATTTGTGTGTACTGGAAGCTACATATGTTAATACACAGGCCCCTGTTCTTTGCAGACTGAAAGAACATGTACAAACATTGCGTTTGTTTCAGCTAAACAAAATAAGTGACAACCATTCGCTGGTTCATTCCTGAGGGAAATGCCTTGACCAGAGTCAAGCTGCCTGGTTTAAATTTCAAACAAAGCTTGGCAGTTAGCAGTCAGTCACTGTAAACTGGTGCATTCTCCTTGGCAACGCCTCTACCAATCAGAGTTCACTTGCCAACCAAGTAGCACTCTCTTATACAGTATAAAGTTGTTGTTTTCCCTTATTTTGGTATTCTAATGGATTATCCTGATGAGTGCATGATGAAAAGCTTTGAAAACATGTCTCTATTTTCAGCAATACTCAAACCATGAATAGTAAAGGTTGTCAAACAACTACTTACACTGCTACTTAAAATGATCCTTAGCTGCAGAGCAGGAAAGCTTGAAGCAGGTCTGGACCTCATTGTTTCCTTAGTCCCTCGAGTGTTTTGAGCTTCAAAGGCTTCCATAACTTTCATCTCTTTCCTGCTGTGCCTTCTGACAACATTTTCCGAACACTGAACTCTGCCGTTCCATTTAGCGTCTAAGGCTTCCACTCTGCTCCTTTAAGGTGCTCCAGAATGCATATAATAAACACCTGCTCTGCCATAATTCCTGCCCTCCCAAAGGCCGCACTGTTTAAAAGCAGTGCAATTAGTGCTAGCAAGGTTGTCTGTTCAATTTAAATGTAATCCAATTGACCACCAAAATCAAATTGGGCTTCCCACATCAGGCAGGCAGAGTAGTCACCATGTCCCCTGCCTGCCAGATCTGGGCCCCACAACAATCAACCTCACTCTTTCCTCTGCTACTTTGAAGTTTGGTCATGATAATTTTGGGCTTAATATATGTTAATTTTTGCAAATTACACGTTTTGGAATTAAAATTAACAAAACTGCTGAATGTATAATCACAGCTGCGAAACCAATGTTTTCTTTTCACCCAGATGTACCCTCTGACCCTTGTGGTCAAAGGAGCCTCAATTGTCCTAGACCAGGGATCGGCAACCTTTTACTTGAAGAGCCTTTCTAAAACAATTTGCTTAAAATAAAAACTACTGGGAGCCGCATGACGAAAATCCATCATTTCTAAACAAAAAACATGGCAAGTTGCCAAGTGTCTCTGGTAGAATGCATAATTTATATATAATAAATAAAATATATGTATTGAATTTATCAATAGAAAAAACATAAAAATTAAAATAGAACTAACACTGAATTATTGAGTTTTTTGACATTTTTTGGTGTCTTTTATTTTTTTTTCGTGTCTCTAGTATATGCATGTTCAGGTTTTATGTGTCAAATTTGCATGAATTATGTATAAGCATATTCAAGAAGATCCTGCAAAAATGATGAACTGTATTAATTTAACGTTTCCACAGTGGATAAAAAAGTAATCAGAAATTTACACCTAAAACTGAAAGAATGTTTCTCGTCTTTGTGTTTTTATAACAGATCTTGTAAAAAAAAAAATCCATTTATCACTATAATTTTGACTGTAAATTGATCTTTTAAACAAACTTTCACTTAAAGATGCGTAGAATTAAAACTTTTCTTCAGCTATTGATTCCAGTGACAAAAAGCCTCTATTAGCATGTTTAGAATACATTATACAAACATATGAATTAGGAGCAGGAGTAGGCCACTCGACCCCTCGAGCCTGCTCCGCCATTCAATAAGATCATGGCTGAACTGATTACTTCACATTTCCATTCCGATAACCTTCCACCCCCTTGCTTATCAAGAATCTATCTATCTCTGCCTTAAAAATATTCAAAGAGACTGCTTGCACCACCTTTTGAGGAAGAGAATTCCAAAGACTCACGACCCTCTGAGAAAAAAATTCTCCTCATCGCTGTCTTAAATGGGACACCCCTTATTTTTAAACAGTGACCCCTAGTTCGAGATTCTCCCACAAGGTCTCAGCGATACTAGAAACAATAATGGTCACAACCATACAACCTGTTCCTTGAACCAAAGGCATTAACTATAACCATTATGTAGCTATGCCACTCGAACAGGTATATTTAGAGCAAGAGCATGTTTTTTGTTAAAATAACAATTTGAAACCGCGAAGTGCAGCATAATGATTAACCTTTTATCCTCACAATAAAAACACGGGTCTTACTTTCCTTGACTTAATTTTCTTTTTACATTTTTTTCCTAATAATGCAATCCAACTGGAAAAGGGTGGCAATCACAAATGAGATGTTAAAGAGCCACAAGCGTTCCGGAGCCTTAGGTTGCCGACCCCTGAACTACACCCTAGCAGCATGGAAAGGATAGAAACAGCTTATCTTTGCAATTTTGGCCATTTACAAGCATTACAAATATAGAAACATACATTTTATTCTCAAATAGGATGGTCCCAGGTCATGAGCACATGTCGGTGAAGACTCATAAATCACAAACTTCTAAAATGAAGGTCTCACTCAGTGAGACTTAAATGCTTTCCTGCAACAGGGAGATATCATATTCAAGGTATTTTCAGTTGCTTCACTGGGAAGTGTTACATTACTGGATTTTGTTTTATTGGGAAAAGAATCTCTGTTGTTACTAGTCAGCACTCAAATGATCTTTTTATTCAAAGCATTCTTGGCTCTATGAACATATGAACATACTGTTACGACCAGGTGAGAAAGAACTCTAGGGTTCCCTTTCAGCCTTCAACTGATCTTACTGTAACAGGGTTTTATTTTTAAACACACTGTTTTTTTTAGCTCCCCCTTTGGTGAATCCTTATTTCCAATTATAAGGCAAAAAAACCCAGCACAAACAGGCTTTCTTAGGTTTAAAGAAGAAAAGTTGAAATTTATTAAACTTGAACTCTACGTCAGTTAACGCCTACGGATACACATCGCGCCTCACGCGAGCATTCATACGCGATACACACATGCAAATAGAGACAGAAAAGAGCAGGAAAAAAATAAAGTACAAGGTTTGAGGCAATATCTGAAGAGTTGTTGTTGTGGTTCTTTGAGCTCACTGTAGAGTCCTTGATTGTAGGTAGATCTTGCTTTTTGTTGGGGCCCAGTATTCTTCTTAGACCTTGTTCACTTTAGGAGACTTTTCTCTCTTGGGGTTCATGTGTCTTCAGTGGATTCAGAGGCTTGAGAGAAAGAGATGGGAGCAGACAGGAGAGATCTTCTCAGTCCAGGAGTAAACAGCTTTCTGCCCAAACTGTTGGTACAAATTCAAAAAACTCAGGTTGCCCAGCAGGTTAATCATGTGACTATCTGGTTTGACCATGTCTATTTGTGTATTTGGCCATCTTAGCAGTCAACCTGGAATGCCAGCTCCCCCACCTTCAATGTCTGGTGATCAGAAGTCCATTGTGGGTTGAATGTCAGGGAATGGCTGCTTTGTCCTTCCAAACACCGTCTGTTAATATACAAATGTCTTTTCCAGCCATGGCTGATCTGTTCAACAAGTCCTCCCCTCACTCCAGTAACAGTTTAAAATCAATGTTCATGACAAAATAAATGTGCCTCATTCTTGGCAGGTGGGGGCCTAGCACGACAATCCGAATTAGGAGCAAAGTAGGCCACTCGGCCCCTCGAGCCTGCTCCGCCATTCAATACCAATGACTGAACTGATTACTCCACTTTTCCACCTACCCCTGATAAATCTTTCATCCCCCTTGCTTATCAAGAATCTATCTACCTCTGCCTTAAAAATATTCAAAGACTCTGCTTCCACCGCCTTTTGAGGAAGAGAATTTCAAAGACTCACGAACCTCAGAGAAAATTTCTCCTCAGCTCTGTCTTAAATGGGCGAACCCTTATTTTCAAAACAGTGACCCTAGTTCTAGATTCTCCCACAAGGGGAAACATCCTTTCCACATTCACCCTGTCAAGACCCCTCAATCAATTATCCTCTTACTCTTCTAAACTCCAGAGGATACAAGCCTAGCCTGTCCAATCTTTCCTCATAAGACAGCCCGCCCATTCCAGGTACTAGTCTAGTAAACTTTCTCTGTATTGCCTCCAACGCATTTACATCCTTCCTTAAATAAAGAGAACAGTACTGTATACATTACTCCAGATGTGGTCTCACCAATGCTCTATACAGCTGAAGCATAACCTCCCTACTTTTATATTCAATTCCCCTTGCGATAAACGATAACATTCCATTAGCTTTCCGAATTACATGCAGTACCTGCATACTAACCTTTTGCGATTCATGCACCAGATCCCTCTGCATCTGAGCTCTGCAATCTCTCACCATTTAGATAATATGCTTCTTTTTTATTTTTCCTGCCAAAATGGACAATTTCACATTTTCCCACATTATACCCCATTTGCCAGGTCTTTGTCCACTCACTTAACCTATCTATATCCTTTTCTAGCCTCCTTATGTCCTCTTCACAAGTTACTTTCCTACCTATCTTTGTGTCATCAGCAAATTTAGCAACCATACCTTCGGTCCCTTCATCCAAGTCATTTATATAAATTGTTAGAAGTTGAGGCCCCATCACAGATCCCTGTGGCACACCACTCGTTACATCTTGCCAACCAGAAAATTACACATTTATGCCTACTCTCTGTTTCCTGTTAGCTAACCAATCTTCTATTCATGCCAATATGTTACCCCTTACACAATGAGCTTTTATTATCTGCAATTACCTTTTATGTGGCACCTTATCAAATGCCTTCTGGAAATCTAAGTACAATACATTGACCAGTTCCCCTTCATCCGCAGCACATGTAACTCTCTCAAAGAACTCCTATAAATTGATTAAACAGGATTTCCCTTTCACAAAACCATGTTGACTTTGCCTGATTACCTTGAATTTTTCTAAGTGCCCTGCTATAACGTCTTTAATAATAGTTTCTAACATTTTCCCTAAGACAAATGTTAAGCTAACTGGCCTGTAGTTTCCAGCTTTCTATCTCCCTCCCTTTTTGCATAAATGAGTTGCATTTGCTATTTTCCAATCTAACTGAACCTTCCCTGAATCTAGGGAATTTTGGAAAATTAAAGCTAACGCATCAACTATCTCACTAACCACTTCATTTAATACCTGAGGACTTGTCAGCCGGCAGCTCCAACAATTTGTTCAGTACCACTTCCCTGGTGATTGTAATTTTCTCGAGTTCCTCCCTTCCTTCCATTTCCTGACTTACAGTTAATTCCAGGATGTTACTTGTATCCTCAATAGTGAAGACCGATGTTGGCTCCAGAACACACTGTTCCAAGAAATTATCCCGTAAACATTCTATGTATTCCTCATTTAGGCTACCTCTGCCCATCTGATTTTTCCAGTCTATATGTAGGTTAAAATCCACCATAATTATCATCGTACCTTTCTGACAAGCTGCCATTATTTATTCCTTTATACCCCGTCCTACAGTGTTGTTAATGTTAGGTGGTCTGTACACCACTCCCACAAGTGACTTCTTGCCTTTATGATTTATCACCTCTACCCAAACTGCTTCTATATCCTGGTTTCCTGAACTTAGGTCATCCCTCTCTATTGCGCTAATACCATCATTAATTAACAGAGCTACCCCACCACCTTTTCCTAGCTTCCTGTCCTTCCTAAATGACATGTACCCTTCAATATTCAGATCCCAATCTGTATCATCCTGCAGCTATGTCTCTGTAATGGCTATCAGATCGTAATTATTTATTTATATTTGTGCTCTCAGTTCATCTGTTTTGTTTCGAATGCTACGTGGATTCAGATAGAGCCAATAGTTTTGTCATTTTATTATTTTTGTAACCTCTAGCCTTATCTGTTGATGTACTCTTAGATTTGTGCACTCTGTCCCTTCCTGTCACAGTCTGTTTATCATTTCCCATATGGATACCTTTCTTGCCTTAGCTTTACTCCTTGATTTAACATATATTCCCAAATTTGATCCCTTGCCCCCACTATTCAGTTTAAAACCTTCTCTACTTCCAAAATTATACGGCTCACTAGACCACCAGCTCCAGCACAGTTCAGCGGTAGACTGTCCCAACGGTACAGCCACCACTTTCCTCTGTACTGGTGCCAGTGCCGCACGAACCGGAACCCACTTGTACCACACCAGTCTTTGAGCTATGCATTAATTTCTCTAATCTTATTTGCCCTATGCCAATTTGCACGTGGCTCAGGTAATAATCCAGAGATTTTTACCTTTGAGATTCTGCCTGCTTCTTAATTTGGTGCCTAGTTCCTCATACTGACTATGCAGAATGTCTTTCCTTGTCCTGCCTATGTCGTTGGTACCTACATGGACCATGACGACTGGGTTCTCCCCCTCCCACTGTAAGTTCCTCTCCAGCCCAGAGCAGATGTCCTGAACCCTGGCACTGGGCAGGCAACACAGCCGCCTGGACTCTCACTCTTTACTGCTGACCTCAGGCTGAAAACATCAGACCTTGTTGTACAAATACATAAATTAGCCTGATCTTAGAACACAGAAGAAACAGCTCATTTGGCCCATTTGATGTTTATGGTCCAAACAAGCTTCCTCCCAACATGTTTCATCTAACCTCATCAACATATCCTTCTATTCCTCTCTCCCTTCTGTATTTATCTAGATTCCCCTTAAATGCATCTATGTTGATCGCATCAACATTTTAAAAATATTCTTTCATGGGATGTGAGTATCAATGAAAAGCCAGCATTTGTTGCCCATCCCTAATTGCCCTTGAGGTGGTGGTGGTGGTGGACTGTCTTCTTGAACACTGCAGTCCATCTGGTGTAGGTACACCAACAGTGCTTGTTAGGGAGGGATTTCCAGGTTTTTGACCCAGTGACAGTGAAGGAACGGCGATATAGTTCCAAGTCAGGATGGTGTGGCTTGGAGGGGAACTTTCAGGTGGTGGTGTTCGCATGCATCTGCTGCCCTTGTCTTTCTAGGTGAAAGGGGAGTGAATTTTTAATGTGGTGGGTGGAGTGCCAATCAAGCTTTGTCCTGGATGGTGTCGAGCTTCTTGAGTGTTGTTGGAGCTGCACCTACCCAGGCAAATGGAGAGTATTCCATCACATTCCTGACTTGTGCCTTTTAGATGGTGGACAGGCTTTGGGGAGTCAGGAAGTGAGTTACTTGCCACAGAATTCCCAGCATCTGACCTGCTCTTGTACCACAGTACTTATATGGCTGGTCCGGTTAAGTTTCTAGTCAATCGTACCCCCAGGATGCTGATGATGGGGGATTCAGCAATTGTAATGCCGTTGAATGTCAAGGGATGATGGTTAGATTCTTGTAGGAGATCCTGGCACTTGTGTGGCACGAATGTTACTTGCCACTTATCAGCCCAAGCCTGAATGTGGTTCAGGTCTTGCCACATGTGGACTGCTTCAGTGTCTGAGGAGTCGCTAATGGTACTGAACAAGCAAACTTCCTCAATTCTAACCTTATGATGGAGAGAAAGCCATTGATGAAGCAGCTGTAGATGGCTGGGTCTAGGACACTACCGTGATGTCCTGGGGCTTAAATGTTTGATCTCCAACAACCACAACGATCTTCCTTTGGACTAGTTATGAATCCAACCAATGGAGGGCTCTGCCCTGATTCCCATTGACTTTAATTTTGCTCAGGCTCCTTGATGCCACTCTTGGTCAAATTCTGCTTTGATGTCAAGAGCAGTCACTCTCACCACAATTCAGCTCTTTTGTTCATGTTTGGACCACAGCTGTAATGAGTTCTGGAGCCAAGTGGCCCTGGTGGAACCCAAAATGAGTGTCGGTGAGCAGCTTATTTCTGTGTAAGTGACACTTGATAGCACTGTCGACAACCCCTTCCATCACTTTGTTGTTGATTGAGTGTAGACTAATGGGGTGGTAATTGGCCAGATTGGAATTTGCCTCCTTTTTGTGGACAGGACATACCTAGGCAATTTTCCACATTGTCGAGTAGATGCCAGTGGTGTAACTGTATTGGAGCAGCTTGGCTAGGGGTGTGGCTACTTCTGGTGTATGAGCCTTCCGTACTACTGCCAGGATGTTCTCAGGATCCATAGCCTTTGCTGTATCCAGCGCCTTCAGCCATTTCTTGATATCATGTGGCGTGAATCGAATTCGCTGAAGACTGGGCATCTGTGATGCTGGGGACCTCAGGAGGAGGCCGAGATGGGTCATCCACTCGGCACGCCTGGCTGAAGATGGTTGCAAATGCTTCAGCCTTATCTTTTGTACTAATGTTCTGAGCTCCCCTATCATTGAGGATGGGAATGTTTGTGGAGCCTCCTCCTTCAGTTTGTTGTTTAATTGTCCTTCAGTATTCATGACTAAATGTGTCAAGACTGCAGAGTTTTGATCTGATCCATTGGTTGTGGGATTACATAGCTCTGGCTATCGCATGCTGCCTCCATTGTTTAGCATGGATGTAGTTCTGTGTTGTAGCTTCACCAGGTTGGCACCTCATTTTTAAGATAGGCCTGGTGCTGCTCCTGGCAGGCCCTCCTGCACTCCTAATTGAGCTGTTCTATGTGGTAGAAAGTTCCACATTCTAACCACTCTCTGGGTAAAGAAGTTTCTCCTGCATTCCCTTTTAGATTTATTAGTGACTATCATATATTTATGATGCCTAGTTTTGGACTCCTCCACAAGTGGATACATCTTCTCTATGTCTATCCTGTCAAACCCCCTCATAAATGTTATGATTAGATTACCCCTCAGTCTTTTCTTTACTGGGGAAAAAAGCCTCAGCTGGTCAGTCTTTCCTGATAGTTATAGCCTTTCAGTTCTTGAATTATCCTTGTACATATTTTTTGCACAATTCTCCAGTGCCTCAATATCCTTTTTGCAATATGGAGACCAGAACTGTGCATAGTACTCCAAGTGTGGTCTAACCAAGGTTCTATACAGGTTTAACAAACTCACTTTTGTTCAATTCTATTCCTCTAGAAATAGTGTATGATTAAATGCATCCCAAATAATGGGTTGCAGCATATCTATTCAAATGGTATTGCCTCATCAAACACTAATTGAAGACAGCTTAACAGATTAGTAACTTTACATAAGTAAGGTAATTGTTTTAACACATAATTTCAGCTTCATACCAGAACAACTCTGTTTTAAAAATCCAGACCATAAATTGTCCACTTGTACAGTCCCTGTGCAGAGCCGCAAACACCAGGAACGCAAATCAGATAATTGTGTACACTTGGCTCCTAATTTTCCATCCAGTAAAATGAATTTTAATGGATGGAAAATTGTAGGTTGCACATACACAATTGCTCAGTATGTGCTCGTGATGAGTGAGGCTCCTTGCTGGCTGCACACAAAATGGAATTTGTACATTCAGATGTACAATTGTTACATCGTACAATTCGGTTCATTGTTACAATTCCAGTTCTGGAAGTAAAAATGGAAATCCTCAAAATCATCTAGCTCTTTCAACAGTTTAATTGGGCATAACTGAACAATACAGAGCAGAAGGTCCTGTGTTCAATTACCAACCTAGGCTGGGTTAGCCAATCTCAGCCAAGGTGGCAGTAAGAACATACAAGGCCATTGAATACCATGGATAAGCAAATCGATATTCAGTGACACCCTACTGGAAGGTGCAAATAATCAAACTTTGGATGAAAATGATATCAGCCTTGGACATCATTCATTCAGAGTCATATAGCCTACCGCTTACTCCTAAGCTTCTCTCCTGTGGCAAGAGCACTCCTTGGGAGAGGGTTTTGACCGGGACCTCCTACAACAAATATAAATTGCTTAGTTTGAATCTGGCTATGAGCTTTGGTAACCTCAATAACTAATGTCGTCGCATCAATAAGACTTAGAAGTAATTGGATTTATTTTTTAAAATTAGACTTTCCATGTCCAATTTACATCTTAGAAATTTGCAAACAGACAACCCAAAAACCAGCATGGGTGGAAAATGTACAAATAGGCAAAATCTTTATGCAGGAACACCAAAGAGGGTCATTATATTTTTAAATTTCATGCACTGAGTGAGAGATGGAGGTTTTTCAATGTTCTAGTCAATTGAACAATGGTCTCATTATTATGTGAGAGCACCAATATTCATTTGAAGAGTACAGAAACCTGCATGTGCTGGTGCCTGGTAAGGAATTAAAGGGGAGAACAGATCATCATAATCATAAACTGCAAAAAGTACAAAAACAATGGATCATTTTAAGCTAATGTTTAACTAGGTCAAAGAAATGCAAATTATAGGAGCAAGAAAAGTCCATTTTGGATTGAGAATACAAGCACTGATGGCCAAGTAGCAGTTGCCTCAAAGCATATGGTTTGTGGATGAGCTTGGAAATAAACAGCGAAGCTTGGAATAATACTGAACCAAGTGATGATTCACTCCTTGGCTTTTAAAGTGAAGCATTATTGAAACCTAAAGTTCCTTTGAGACTATGTGCACAGTTCAAATAGTTTAGGCTGGCAATAAAAGATTCTGTTAACTATTTAAATAATCCAAGCTTGACAAAAGATGATTAGCATGGATAGAAGTTTGGTTAACCAACAGGAAGCAATGAGTGGGCATAAATGGGGCAGCAAATAGTGGAGTGCCACAAGGATCAGTGCTGGGGCCTCAGCTATTTAAACTCTATATTGATGACTTGGATGAAGAGACAGAGAGTAATGTATCTATGTTTGCTGATGATACAAAGGTAGGTGGAAAGGTAAACTGTGGGGAGGACAGAGAGAGGCTGCAAAGAAATATAAACAGGTTACGTGAGTGTGCAACAAGATGGCAGATGGAGTATAATTTAGGGGAGTTTGAAGTTATGCACTTTGGTTGTAAGAATAGAAAAGCAGAATATTTTTAAAAGATGTGAAACTTGTAAATGTCAATGTTCAAAGAGATTTGGGTGTGCTTGTACAAGGAATGCAGCAAGTTAACATGCAGGTACAGCAAGCAATTAGGAAGGCAAATGGCATGTTGGCCTTTATTGCAAGGTGATTGGAGCACAGGAATAAGGAAGTATTGCTACAATTGTACAGGGATTTGGTGAGACCACATCTGGAATACTGTGTGCAGTTTTGATCTCCATGTTTAAGAAACAATATACTTGCACTGGAGGCAGTGCAGTGAAGGTTCACTAGATTGGTGCCTGGGATAAGGGGGTATCCTATGATGAGAAGCTAAGTAAATTGGGCCTATATTCTCTGGAGTTCAGAAGAATGAGGTGATCTCATTGAAACATATAAAATTCTAAAGGGATTGGATAAGGTAGATGCAGAGATTATTTTCACTGCTCAGGGAATCTAAAACAGTCTCAGGATAAGGGGCTGATCATTTAGGACTGAAATGAGGAGAAATTACTTCATTCAGAGGGTTGTGAATCTTTGGAATTCTCTAGCCCAGAAGTTGTAGATGCTTCATCATTGATTACATTTAAGGCTGGGATAGACAGATTTTTGGTCTCTCAGGGAATTAAGCAATATGGCGAATGGGCGGGAAAGCAGAGTTGAATCCTAAGATCAGCCAGTATCATTTTGAATGGTAAAGCCAGCTCAATGGGCCATATGGTCTACTCTTGCTCCTGTTTCTTGTCTTCTTGTGAAAAGATGCATCTCTTAATTGTTGCGCTTTTATCATTCTTCTGCGACCTTTTTTGTGGTTTCAGTTTTTCAAATACCCTATTGCCAATTCTGTTGTTGGGTTCTATTAGATTAGAATCAACTTTATCAACTAACAATATTATATTATTGTTAATATCATTAGTATTATCAACTTTATTCAGGGATTTGTGTTCTTCCCATAACCAATCCATACCTCCCTGAACTGTGCCCCACTCTACTGACATGTACCCAACATTTCTCCTCCTTGCATTTCTTCCATTACGCATCACTGACCTATGAGGATCGTATTGCATGTCCATTTAAACTAATGGACAGAAAATCAGGCAGACTTCATTACGGCCAGTAACGACTTATACTCTGTAACCAGACGATCCTTTACAGCCAAGCACAAAAAGAGGAAAACATGCTCCATAATGTGCAGTCATAACTGGACAACCTTACAATGTCAGACCAGATAAATATCATACTATACTGTAACTGGTCAATGATTTCACAGCATAACTCGATCCATAAAACATACAAACTGGAGGTTCAAGTGATACTCTTATTTCACTTACAAAACCCTTTGAGTTTCATTGTACTACAATAAAATACTCATCAAAAATCATAATGGTCTCTATCCCATACAAAACACCAAGAGAAGAAATAAATTATATTTTTCCTGCACATTTTCAACTTCTGAACCAATTAAATCACTTTTTTGAAAAGACATGGGGAAAGGAAGCGAAACAGATATGAAAACAACCATAAGCAAATCTGAAAAAAAAAACAAATAAAAATCAGGAGGAATGTAAAACAGACTGCCAATTTGCTATCACCTGTTTTGCACTACTGCACATAATAAAATCTACCCCCTTGTACCTTGACTGTAGTTCTCAATGTTGGATGTTATTGTTTCCTAACAAGATAAGTAGATTCAATTTATTTAGTGAAGTCAGAGTGACTGCCCTTAACATCAAGGCAGCGTTTGACTTTTATGGCATCAAGGAGCCCTAACAAAACTGGAGTCAATGGGAATCGGGAGAAAACTTGCCGCTGGTTGGAGTCACATCTAGCACAAAGGAAGATGGTTGTGGTTGTTGGTGGTCAATCATCTCAGTCGCAGGATATCACTGCAGGAGTTCCTCAGGGTAGTGTCCTAGGCCCAACCATCTTCAGCTGCTTCATCAATGACCTTCCCTCTATCATAAGGTCAGAACTGGGGATATCTGCTGATGATTGTGCAATGTTCAGCACCATTCGCAACTCTTCAGATATTGAAACAGCCCATGTCCAGATGCTGCAAGACCTGGTCAACATCCAGGCTTGGGCTGATAAGTGGCAAGTAACATTCACGCTGCACAAGTGCCAGGCAATGACCATCTCCAGCAGAGAGAATCTAACCATCTCCCTTGCTGTTCGACGGCATTACCATCGCTGAATCCCCCACTACCAACACCTTGGGTGTTCCCATTGACCAGAAACTGAACTGGACTAGCCATATAAATACAGTGGCTACAAGAGCAGGTCAGAGGCTGGGAATTCTGTGGCGAGTAACTCACATCCTGACTCTTCAAAGCCTGTTCACCATCTACAACGTACAAGTCAGGAGTGTGATGGAATACTCTCCATTTGCCTGGATAGGTGCAGCTCCAACAACACTCAAGAAGCTCGACACCATCCAGGACAAAGCAGCCCGCTTGATTGGCACCCCATCCACCACCTTCAACATTCACTCCCTTCACCACCAATGCACAGTGGCAGCAGTGTGTACCATCTACAAGATGCATTGCAGCAACTCACCAAGGCTCCTTCGACAGCACCTTCCAAACCCGCAACCTCTACCACCTAGAAGGACAAGGGCAGCAGATGCATGGGAATACCACCACCTGCAAGTTCCTCTCCAAGCCACACACTATCCTGACTTGGCACTATATCGCCATTCCTTCACTGTTGCTGGGTCAAAATCCTGGAACTCCCATTCTAGCAGCACTATGGGTGTACCTACACCCCAAGGACTGCAGCAGTTTAAGAAGGCAGCTCACCACCATCTTCTAAAGGACAATTCGGATGGACGATAAATGCTCGTCTAGCCATCTGGCACATCCCATGAACGAATATAAAATAGGCTCTTTACAGCAGCAACATTTATTTCAGTTCCATGATGCAGTTAAATTTCAGACAGTGGGGCAGGCTGATTCTGTCCTGCTATCCATCACACAGCTCATAATCGACAAATCCATTCATCAGTCATAAGGACAAGAATTCTTTCTGCATTTTTGTTTCTCTTTATTAAGTTGTCACTGGTCCAAAGATTCTGATGTTACAAGAATTAAAAGACAAACAGGAAAATCACAAATCTCGGTGGTTTAGACTGTGTGATTCCAGTACAAATAGCAAGCTGGTTTATTCCTGGCCAATATATTTTCTGTAAGGCTATTCGTTAAGCTACAATTCAGGGTAAATTTTGTGAAAGGATAAGAAATTGGATGATGGACAGAAAATAATGGACACTTGTTTGGAGTCACCTCAGGATGAAAACAAATACTAAATGAATGACTCAAGGATTGGTGTTGAGATCATATCAATAACATGGATTCAGAAACTTACTTGGTGAAACTTTCAGATAATACTTACCTAAAAAGTTTCATTGAAATTAAAGGAGGCAGCTCAGAGTTGCACAAAATATATAAGTGAGCAGAACAATCATCAGAGGTCATCCGAGCTGAATTTGCATATTTAAAGAGGACTCCACCGGCTTGGGACAAGTGTCTCACCACTTGAAATTCAAAATTGCAGTCGGCTTGATTGGGATGGGAATGGAACGGGCAAGTACCACATTCCATTTTAACTGCTGCCCCAGCCTGCTTTCTGCTGTGTAGAAGGAGTTAGAATTGACACAGATATGTCCAACCAATGCAGAGCATCAATCCACAAAGTCAATAGAATGTTATATTACAATTCTGGCTGTGTAATACAAGTCAAAGGATGCTGTGATCAAACTGTACAGCGTTCTGCTCAAGACACACATTAAACATTATGCCCAGTTCTTTCCACTAAGAGACTAGGGTGACATTCAGACACTGGGGGCTGAATTTTAAGGAAACGATGAGGACGGGTATGGAGGCGTTGTGGGGGGAGGAGGGGGGTGGGGGCATAAAGTCGGGACAGGACACATAGGATAGGAAGTCCAACATTGTGACGTCCCATTCCAATTTTGTTCATGGCGGCAATCACAGAGGGCAGGTAATTGAGATAGTTAATTGGCCAATTGAAAACAATTTTATGTATCAGATGCAATTTTATAAATGGCACGCAAATCTCATGGGGCTTCAGAGTGGAGGCGACATAGAGGCAGATCATGACTGGCTGGAAGGGGAGGCCATCAGAAGGGCAAACACCAAGGGTCTGGAAGGGCCACGAAGGGAGGGCTCAGCTTAGTGGCAGGAGTGAGAGGAAATTTGGCTGCGCTGTGGGGAGGGGGCAATACAAGGAGGGAAATGGGCAAGTGACACAAAGGAGGGCATCAAGAGGAGGGCACTGGCAAGGACTGCCTTTCAGGGAGAGGCCACTTATCATGGGCCTTTTTCACCCAGGGTTCGGGGACCCCATTGAAGACGAAGTGTATCTGAGCAGGAGGGAGGGCCAGACACCTGCAGTGGTACCACAATGCCCTATGAGCCCACAGGATGGTCCTCAGCAGCGTCTGAATGTGGCAGAATTGTGAAGAGGAGATGGGGAAGGAGTTGCCCTGCACAGAAGGAGGTACCCTCCAGTGAGAGTGTACAGGTCGAAGCTCCACTACCTACACATGTCTCATTGCCACTGCTAACAAAGACTCCACCTCTCCAGGGAGGCCATAACTGACCCGTGTGCCAGGATGCAAAATGATCTGTACCCCAGGGAACTTGCTGGGAATCCGATGCCCTGAAGATCACCATGGCAATGCACTTCTATATCACCAGATCATTCCAGGGATCCACAGGGTACATGTGTGGAATCTCATAGTCCATGCCATATCTGTGCATCAAGGACATCACCAATGCCCTGTTCAGAAGAATATGCGTGCTGCGGCACAGATCCCAACTTACAATCGGAGAGGGCCATCGGGTTCGGAGCCATCACTGGATTCCCCCATGTGCAGGGGGTCATGGACTGCACTCATGTGGCAATCAAGGCTCTGGAACACCCACCAGTGGCCTTCATCAACAGGAAAGGAATCCACTTCCTCAATGTACAACAGGTCTACAACCACCATAAATGAATCCTGCAGGTCTGCGCACACTTCCTGGGAAGTTGCCACGATGCCTACATTTTGAGGCAATCACAGGTGCCTAAACTTTTCCGTCCTCCCTCCACCCATCAGGGATGGATCCTTGGAGACAAGGGGTACCACTGAAGACATGGCTTCTGATGCCTGTGAGGAACCTCCATGTGGATGCAGAGGAGGTGTACAATGCCTGCCATGGGACATCATGAGCTACAATTGAGCAGACCATTGGTCTGCTGAAGAGGAGATTCAGGTGCCTAGATCGGTCCGGTGGAGCCCTTCAGTATGGCTCAGCGAGGGTCTCATGTATCATTGTAGTTTGCTGTGCATGGCACAACCTTGCCCTGCAGAGGGAGGAGCCGTTGATCAATGAGGAAAGTGAAGAGCCGACTACCTCCTCAGACGATGATGATGTGGAGCGGGAAGATGGGCAAGCTGGGCCAGATGAAGAAGCACAGGGCAACATGACATTGGACATGAGAGACACAAAAGGGAGGCTTGTAATGCCTTTATACATTCGTCTTTCATTTGATCCTTTATGGCCCTTGTACCTTTTCCAATAAAGACCTTCCTTAATGCAGCCATCTTTCATCATTACTTTAACGATCCATTGTCTTATTGAACATTCGCATGTAGCTGACCTGGTGAGGATCTAGAGTTGAGCCCTTTCAGCATCTGCAACCACCTCCAGCTCCTTCCCAGAGGCTGGGTTGCAGCAAAGGGACAAGCCCTTGATGGAGGGAAAAAGAGGGAGTCCATGCCTTACAGTAAGGATTTATTTACTGTCATAATGGAGGCGGACAGTGCAATGATAGACAAATGCTCACCTGTGAAAGCCCACTGATTCTGTGTGAACTTCTCAAAACTTTTACATGAACTCCTACATGGTGGTGCTCCTGCACCGGTCAGCTGAGCTGGAGGCTGCTGACTGACCTTGGTTCCCATTGGCTACGGATGAATTTGGTGGCTGCCCTCAGGATGCCTTGGGCCTGGAGAGCCCCAGCATACTCTGGGCCTCTTGCACAGAAGCAGTACTGTCTTCTTTCAGTTGGGATTCTGGATGAACTGGCAACACTAGCTGAGGGGCAGAGGAGCTTCTGCCTGCACCAGGGTCATCGTGAGAGGAACCCCAGCTGTGGGAGGCATACACTCCTCCTCCCTATCAAGGCTGACTTCTGCTTCCCTGCTGACCTGGGAGGTCAGAGGACCTGGTGCTGACTCGAGATCCACTGTCCCCCTCTCACTTTGCCACTGCTGCATTGTGCCCATGGTCAGGACAATGGCATGGAAGTCTGCACGAATATCCAGCCAACACAGTGCTCTGCTGGATGTGGCTTTCCATCAGAGCTGCCAATCTCTCAATGGAGGCCATTCATGCACCAGTCAGAGACAATGTCGAGGTCAAGGTTTGGATGGACTCCTTCATCGACCGCACTTGGGCTCACATAGCCTCTAGCTATGTCAGATGTTGCCGCACCTCTCACTGCGGCTACAGCATTTCCCTTGTTGCTACTGAAACCAGAGGCATGTCATGAGCCTGGCCTCCCACAGTTATCCGACTGTCAGAGGCCTGGGCTGTCACCATCTCCAATAGCTGTTCGGGTGCATGTGTGCTGTGTTCACCAGTTTCTGTTCCCAGATCTAACCTCATGAGCAAACCCACCGAGGTGTATGTATCTGTGCTGCCGGAGGAGTATAAGGTGCCGATGGACCCTCTGAGGCTCCTTCCTCCCCCTCAGAGGTGGCAGGATTTGCCACGGATTCGGCTACTCTCTGATTTACCACAGCTTGACCTGCATGACAGAACAAAGATATATAAGGGTCAAGGGCCTGCCCTTCCTCCAGGGCACATACCCCTATGATGCAGATGCCTGTGTGCTCCAGATGCTTGATGAGCAGCATGGCTCCATCATTGCAGATGCAGCATTGTGCCCCATGTAGACCTTATTTACTGTCTTGGGAGGGTGCCCCAGTCTCTTTGTCTACAATACTCTGTCCTCCCTGCAGTCGGCAAGCTCCTCCATTGGTGTCCTCATGCAGCAGTGGCAGCTCACCTCCAATCTTTGTCTGCTCCCTATGATTATGTGCTATTTTTTCCTGCAGAAAGAGGGAAGAGAGATGTTGGACCCGTAGTGAGATCAATCCCAACACTTGGGCAGCTGGCAGTCCAATTGTCACTGATGGGGGCACACAGATGCCTCCTTCATGTGCTTCCTTCGCAGGGATCTCACGAGATTACAAAATGACAGCAGGCCTCCTTTCAGGGCCACAGTGACAGGCCACTGACAGACATGTTACATCCCCTGTCCCTTTGCCCATATCTAGGGTTAAATCGCTCTCAGTGCAACATCCTACTTCGCCAGATGCAAGGCTCAAGAGGATGAAGGGATTAAATGATATTCACTTTTGCAGCCTGGATGAGTTCATTGAGCCGCATGCGGCACTGTATCTATATGCGCATTGTTATGCCACGGCTGCTGACCTCCTCAGCAATCTGGAGCCAGACTCGCTTGGTGTGGCTTGCCGGTCTCTTCCTTCTGTTCCTTGGGAATAAGATGTCTCTGCTCTCCCTGACAGCCTGTAGTAGCACCTAGCGGGAGGCATCAGGAAACCGTGGGGCCACACGGGGTCTCCTGTTTGCCATCTCTAAGCATTCAACGTCACCTCTTCCTCTTCCAGGACTTCCCAATGCGCAGTGCACTGCAGGCCTAGCAGCCCTTTAAAAATCTCCTCCTCAACTGCCGAGGCATTACCTGATGCCACACTCCCCGCCTCCAGGCCAGACCCCGACCACACAATTGGTTGGGTGTCACGACTCATTAATCTTAATTGGCTGGCTGCCACTGTATCGCGTGAAGCCAGCCGTTCCAGCCCTCCACCTGCCTTGCGCCTGACTCCACACCCAATGGTGGGACCAGCATTTGAAACATAAAATTCAGCTCAGAAGGTAATGTAGAGTAGAGCTATGAGGCTTATCCCTAGTGTGAAGCATCTGAGTTATGAAGAAAAATTGGAGAAAGTTGGGCTCTCCAGTCTAGAAAGAATTTGTCTGAGGTGATCTTATAGGAAAGACAGGCAAGTACAGGAAAAAGTAAATCTGCAATAGTACGTCACATGAAATTGCAGAAGAACAAGGGGGCATGGGTTCAAACTAATAAAAGGCAAAGTTAAGACTGATAAATGAATTCTTCCCTACATAAAAAGTGATCAATGGATTTCCAGATAAACCATGGAGAAATCTAGAGTTATTTTAAAAACAGTTAAAGGCAGCAATACAGGATATTTCTGGATTGTTGAATTAAAATGGATTGAATGGCCTTCCTCATCTATAAGTATCTTGTTAACTTGTGAAATGAAATAGATACACAGCACAGGGAATAGGTAATCTAATAGTTTCTACTCTTCTACATGAACTATTTTGAACTTATGACTTATCTGTCAAATTTGTCTCAGGTGAATGGATGGTAAGCTGTGACTGATATTCATTTCACTAAGAAACAATCGATTTCCACATTATGGCCTGGAAGTTCCAATGTGCGACATTGCCACACATTTATTCAACCTGCTATTTTAAGATATTAAAGTAACTGGCAAAGGAATTTGATACAAGCTTAACAGTGTCAACTGCAGCACTTTATATTTGAATTTGTTCCTTTTGAAGTGTTAATATATGCATGGTTGATGACTGATAGAAGTAGATGAATTCATTAACTAATCTGACTCATTGGGATTATTTTAAAACAGTTAAATCCAGATTTTCCATTGAATACTCCAAATTTTTGAGTGGTATTCTGGCAGCCAATATCGGAAAATGAAGTCCCACACCACAACTTAAGTAGTGCAAATGTGCTGACCTTGGAAACCTTGAAAATAGCACACTCTCATTTAGTCTAAAACCTGCCAATAATTATTGTGGCATAAATAATGCCAATATCTGAAAATTTAAACTTTAACATCTCAACTAATAGGGAAACCTTCTTTTGGCATAAAGGCAACATCATTACTGCTCCTTCTTAGTGGACAAGTTCAGAGTTCAGCTTTCACTTCCATTTCAGTACCTTTAATTGACAGTCAAGCTTTGATTTTAATTCAGGCTGGCAATTGTGTGACCAGGTTAGCAGTAAACTATTCCTGACCTCAGCAAGATGCTGCCTGGGAGATTTTAACTCCTGCTTCTCACCTGCATAGGCCTCATGAATCTCCCATTTGAAACCAGCAGGAAGCCTTGCCTAATTGGCATGCGGAAGTGCAATATCAGGTGGCAGGAGACAGGATGCCAGAAGGAATGGGAGGGGATCCCCAATGACCTCTAAATTTTTAACGAAGGTCCCCGCCAGTTTCCGGCAGACATCCCTCCTCCCTAGCCACGCAGTCGGTGGGGATGAAAGGTGTTTCTGGAGCAAGGGAGGCCTAAACTTTCCTTGTGGGGTGCAGAAGAGCTCCTATATTTTTGTAACTAATAAACTGAAGGGTACAAATAAAATGAAAAAAATAAAATTTTTGTAAATGCTTAAAAAATTTTTCACCTGGGCTGCTCACAGCAGAGTCAGGGCTATTAATCTTTATGAGACTCCAGGACAATCCAGGAGGGTTGGCAACCCATTGGCATCAAGGATAATTTGAACTGCCCGTCCACCCAGTTTCCCCAGGCTGGAAGCATTAATATTATCATTTCAGACTGTGTGTGATGCAAAATACTATCTCACCACAAAAAAGATAAAGCTATCCAAAGTTAAAGCTTAATAAATTATTCAACCACAGTCCAGACTTTCCATTTGCTTTTCTCCTATCTGTTGTTTGACTGGCACTACAAAGCTGTAGTTTAAAAACACTTTGAGGGTAACACTTAAAATCTTAACACCTTTTATGTGAGTATTACAGCTTTGTAACTCTCTAAAATTGTGTTTCTGACCTGTCAACATCAGGGAAATGTTTAGGTGATACTTATAATCTATAGAAATAACACAAATTACAATGTTCTTTTAAAAAATGGAGCTTTGTTTTAAAGAGTGGCACACCTGACATAGATAACATTTTAAACCAAAATGAGTAATTACCATTCCGAACAAACAAATCTGGGGAAATAAAATTATCACATGCACATGACTTGCACCAAAAGAGGATGGCCAGGAAGCTACCTAAAATTGGTGTTAATCTGTTAATTGTGCATGAATTGTTTGATTATATGCAGATGGAGGGTGTTAATTGGGGTCTTACTTGAGCACTTATAAGCAGACGCTTACTGAGACTGATGGAGGGTTTTGAGTGAGAAGTTACATGTTTGTAATCCATACAATAAATGTGAAACTGAGTAAAGATAGGCTCCACCATTATCCTTCTATAACAAGCTTTCTGGAGTCAAACACAGGTCTCATGTTAATATTTCGGACAAAAAGCCAGTACTTGTCGCCCCTCTGGTGCCCTTCACTTTTGGATTGTCTGCCTTTAAAACCATAACATAGATGTGATAAGATCATTATTTCACAATCTTAACATATTAAACCCAATGAAGAACCAAAATAAGAATCAGTTTTAGAAAATGAGTAGTTATCACAGCCCACAATTCTCTTCTGATTTACAGCCACCTCATAATTCAGCTGAATAATCAATGACTACAGTTAGTCTACAGATTAATGAAATACTCATGAATTTAAAAGACTGACAAACCTTAAAAAATAACATTCTTAATACTTTTGATATAACTATAAAACATTGCATTTGTCCCAGTTTAGTAGTTTTATATAGAATTGGGGAAAATGCATGTAAACGAAATACAAGGAAAAGGGTAAAGAAAATTGGTTGGAATTTCTCTCAATCCAATTTATTTACTCTGTTTTCCATGCCAATCTTATAAAAAGCAATGAATGCCAAAATTTCTTGAGAATCTTGTTAACATTAATTTGTGTGGCAATGTTCTGACATAAAACCAACATAAATCAGTTAAAAGTAAATCTTGTTTTTAAAAAAGCACAGATCTGCTCTTACACTGAAGCTTTCATGGAGATTATGGGCTAATGTTGCAAAAACTTTGCTAATCTTCCTGGTCCCTACTGGAAAAACTTTATTTAGTCAACTGGACTTTAGTTTCAATGCTGACACGACGCAACACTTGGAACTATCAGTTAATGTCTCGTCCAGTTTTCGGGCAATTATCTTGTCTGTTGCTATGACCTGATGGCCTAATGTCCAGGCCTAATTGGCTGAGCTGCCTTTTGAATATAGACAGTTGTTTGGCAGCAGAGCGAAAGAACCAGAAAGTTACATTTGCAAATCCAGGCTGCACTGCTAAAGCCAAGCCCCACAGAGATCACAAAAACCAACCCTGCACTGGGCCAGATAACAAAGCTATTTTTACAGCCCTGGTGCAGTGAAGCAAGGCATTAGAAACATGAATGTGCACTCTTCAAGGACTTTAGGGGACTAATCAGTGGCATACTCAGATGGAATAAGTAACCATGTACGCCTAGGACAGAGTGGATATAGCTATTGATTTATTCTTTCACTAAGAAGCAGTACCGAAGCAGTTTTGATAATGAAGCAGCCTATTCTAACCTAAATCAGGGCCTGGATAACACCCCAGTCTTGGGGTGACAAGTGGTGAGTAGCATGTACACTGCCTAAATGCCAGGTAATGGCAAGAGAAGGTTCAGCTATCTCCCACTGACCTTCAAAAGTGTCAGTATTGATAAATCCCCTCATCATCCACATTTGAGGGTCGCCAATGATTAGAGGCTTCACTGGACCAATCATACCAACACTGGCTAAAAGAGAAGGATGGGTGCTGGGTACTCTATGATAAATAGCTCACCTCATGACACCTCAAAACCTCACCACCATCTACAAGACTCAAGTCAGAGTCTTGATGAGCACAGCTGCAACAAAGTGCTCAAATCCATCCAGGACAAAACAATTTGCTTGAATGACCCCTCTGCCACTGGACTTAGTACTTACCCCTGACATGATCAGTGCCCAGTAGCTGAAGTATGTACAATCAACATGATGTACTTCAGCAACTCATCATGGTTAGTTTGACAGTACCCTGTCTTTGCAAGTTTTACCATTATGATGGATGAGAGCAACAATGTCATGGGGATATCATCACCTCCAAGTTCCCTTCTCAGCCATACACCATTCTGGCTTTGACATATAGAATCATCGAGTGATGCAGCACAGAAGGCAGCCATTTGGCCATCGTACCAGTAGCAGCTCTCTAAGTCCCACTCCCTTGTCCTTTCCCCACAGCCCTGCAAATCTTTCCTTTTCAAGTATTTATCCAATTCCTCTTTGAAAATGATTCTCGAATCTGCTTCCACCATCTTTTCAGTCAGCGCATTCTAGATCATAACAACTTACTGCATAAAGATATTCTCCTCATCTTATCTCTGGTGCTTTTAACAATGACCTTAAATCTGTGTCCTCTGGTTACCAACATACTTGACAGTGGAAAGACACTCCCCTTATTTACTCTGTCAAAACCTTAATGATTTTAAACACCTCTATTAAATCTCCCCTTAGCCTTCTCTGCTCTGCTCTAAGGAGAACACCACCACTTTCCCTGGTATCTCCATGTAACTTAGTACTGTTCCTTCATTGTCAATGGATCAATACCCTGGGATTCACTACCTACTGCCATTGTAGGAGCACCTTCAGCACAGAAACTGCAAAGGTTCAAGAAGACCCATTACCATCTTTTAAGGAAAACTAGGAATGGGCAATAAATACAGCCTTGCCAATGTTGCACACCACTCTAGGATAAAAAAATGTGCATTAGTGATATTACAAGACGCACCTTGGAATTGATATCTATTTCACTGTTACATCGGGTGTACAGCACAGAAACAGATCATTTGGCCCAAAATGGCTTATGCCAGTATTAATGCTCCTCATGAGCCTCCTCACACCCTGGGCTAGATTTTGGTCTGGAGGCAGGGGTCCTGGTGCCGGGCCAAAAAATCTAGCACCCTACTTCATCAAACTCTATCTGCATATATTCCTTTTTCCATCATGTGCTTATATAGCTTCCCCTTAAACGCATCTATGCTATTTGCCTCAAGCACTCCTCGTAATAGCACATTCCACATTCTTACCACTCATTTGATAAAAAGTTTCTTCTGAATAGTTCATTGCCTTTATTAGTGATGATCTTATATTGATGGCCTTAATTTGGCATCTGACAATAGACAAGTGGCCTTTAAAAACTCAGTCACCCGTTGCATGTTGGTAGCCCTGCCACCCCCACACACCACCTCTGCAAAATGGTCCACTGGCTGCGGCATGAATTTTTGTGCCCACCTTCCTCCGTGCCGCCCCCATCGAGGGCTAAAAATCCTGCCTTTTTTTCCCTTTTTGTTAACTTTATTGAAGACAGTTTGTACAAAAGTTCAGACCAGCCTTATGCTTAGTCTTCATACACTTCCTCCTCTTCATCCTGATTGATCTGGAAGTGATCTCATAGCTCACTTTGCTGTTGGCAACTACGCGAAGCCAGTCACGCAGGTTGTTCTTCTTGTGGTACTTCTTGGTGAGGTATTTTAGGTACCTCTGAGAATGGGACCTCAGAGGCAACAGTGATCTTACTCTTGTTCCTCTCAATGGTTACCACATTGCCCAGATTGCCAGCTTTACCATACAATCTGATGCATTTCTGCAGGAAACTGCTCAAAATTGGAGGCATCCACGATACCATCTTCCACTGGATGTGTGCAGTCCAAGGTAAACTTCCAACACCTGCTCTTCTTCTTGCCTCTTGTCAGAAGCTTCTTCGCAGGAGCCATGTCTGCACAAGATGGCGCAGTTGTCTCTGTCAGTTTTTATTACACTGTTCACAGCCAGCAGGGAAGGCCTGCCCGACCATTTCTGCTGAGCATTCAGGACCAGACATTTCCCAACACCATGGGTGTGAGGTGCTTGCAGATTGTTGTGAGACTCTTGTTTATTATTTACAGTACGGTAAAACAACATGAAAGGTAGCTTAACCACCATTCTCTGATTTATCCCTCCCAAGGATCTTTCTGTGGGAAAATGGTCAAAAACAATTAAGAATTTAAACACAAGGTTTTTAATTCTGTATACAGTTAATTAAGTATACAAATTATGTTCAACTTGTACCTTAGCTAGACCACACTTGGAGTAATGTGCACATCCTGTAGATACCATTGACCAGAAATTTAACTGGACCAGCCACATAAATACTGTGGATACAAGAGCAGGTTATTGGTTGGGGATTCTGCAGTAACTCACCTCCTGACTCCCCAAAGCCTGTACACAAGACACAAGTCTGGAGTGTGATGGAATACTCTCCACTTGCCTGGATGGGTGCAGCTCCAACAACACTCACAAAACACACACTGTCCAGAACAAAGCAGCTCACTTGACAGGCACCCCATATACCACATTAAACATTCATTCCCTTCACCACCAGCACACAGTGGCTGCAGTGTGTACCATCTACAAGATGCACTGCATTGCCAAAGTTCCTTCAACAGAACCTTCTGAACCTTCAACCTCTAACACTTAGAAGAACTCGGGCAGCAAGTGCATGGAAACACCACCAGCTGCAAGTTCCACTCCAAGTCACACACCATCCTGGCATGGAGATATATTGCCATTACTTTCTTGTCGCTGGATAAAAATCTTCAAACTCCCTACCTAGCAGTACTGTTGGTGTACCAACAGACTGGACTGCAGCGGTTCAAGAAGGAAGCGCACCACCACCTTCTGAAGGGGAATTAGGGATGGCCAATAAATGCTGGCTTTGCCAGAGATGCTGACATACCATGAACGAATAATAATAAAAATGTTCTAGTCATCATAATATAAAAAGGATATAGAGGCATTGAAGAAGTTGCAAAGAAGAGTCACAAGGGTGATACCAGAACTGATAGGATATACTTATCAGGAAGGACTGACAGGCTGGGGCTATTTTCCCCAAAAAATGGAAGACTGAGGAGTGACCTGATAGAGGTCTTTAAGATAATGAAAGGGTTTGAAAGAACAGACGTAGAGAAAGTGTTTTCACTTGTGGGAAATCCAAACCCAGATGCATCTGTCCATGACAGTATTGGTAGGTATGACCACTGCACAGTCCTTGGAGATGAGATTCTGACATTACACTAAGGACACTCTCCATTGTATTGTGTGACACCACCATCATGCTAAAAGGGCCAGATTCAGAACAATCTACCAGCTCAAAACTGGGCATCCATGAAGCGCTGTGGGCCATCGACAGAAGTCAAATTGCATTCCACTACAATTTGTAATCTCATGTCCTGGCATATGCCAGGCAACTGACTCTGGTACAATGAAGAGTGAAGAAGAACATGCCAGGAGCACCACCAGGCGTGCCTGAAAGTCAGGTGCCAACCTGGTCTCACAACCAATGAGTCAGATCAAAGCTCTGCAGTCCTGCCACATAGTCATGAATGATGGGATTAGTTACAATTAAATAACTAACCGGAGGAGCAGGCTGCATTAACATCCACATTCTCAATAATGGTGGAGCCTAGCACAAAAGTGCAAAAGACAAGATTGAAGCATTTTGCAACCATCTTCAGCCAGAAGTACCCAATGGATGATCCATCTCGCCCTCCACCTGAGGTCCTCGTAATCGTAGATGCCAGTCTTCAGTCAATTCGTTTTACTCCACATAATTTCAAGAGCTGAGTGCAGTGAATACAACAGAGGCTATGTGCCAGAGCAACATCCCAGCTGAAGACTCCAGAACTAGCCGTGCCTCAAGTCAAGCTGTTCCAGTACAGATAGAACACTGACATCTACCCAACAAAGTGGAAAATTGCCCAGAAATGTTCTGTCCACAAGAAGCAAGACAAGTCCCATCTCACCAAATACCATCCATCCGTCTACTCTCAATCATCAGCAAAGTGTTGGAAGTGCTATCAAGCAGCACTTAGTCACTAATAACCTGATCACCGCTGCTCAGTTTGGGTTCTATATTACAGCCTTGGTCTAAGAATAGACAATAAAGCTGAATTCCTCGAGTGAGGTGAGAGTGACTGCCCTTGACATCAAGGCAACAATTGACCAAGTGTGGCACCAAGGAACCCTAATAAAGCTGTTGTCAATGGAAATGATGGGGAAAACTTTCCACTGATTAGACCTATGGCTTTTATGAGCTAGGAGGACAAGGGGAGCAGGTGCATGGAAACACCACTATCTGCAAGTTACCCTCTAAGTCACACATCATCCTGCCTTGGAAATGCATTGCCAATCGTTCATCATTGCTGGGTCATAACCTTGGAACGCCCTAATTAAGCTCTGTGGGAGTGCCTTCACCACTCAGACTGCAGTGGTTCAGGAAGATGGCTTCTTAGTTAGGGCAATTAGGGATAGGCAATAAATGTCCATTAGCCAGCAACGCCCACATCCCTTGAATAAATACATTAAAAAAAAAATTAAGCTTTGGTACACAAACGGCTTAAAATACTTAAATAAATAGGATTTTTCATTTGCTCGTTTATTCCTGAGTTAATTTCAATTACCAGTTGTATCAATTAAGATAAATTACCTTTTAAGAATATTTGAATCATGTATTAATTTTAACTTATAGAAACAATTACAGCAAAGCATATTTATATGAAAAATCAATGAAAGAATTGACACAAAATGCAATTATAAACCAACCATATTTTTGACTATTATAAATCAGTTTTTGAAAATTTTAATATATATTTATCACTCCAGGTTCTCCTGTCGTGCAAGAGTTAATGCATCTCGGACTGGAAATCTCAACAGACGCACAAATCTCCTACTATTCAAGCTGAACCTTATTTGCAGCAGCAATGAAATCTATTCATCATTGTGTCAAATAAAAGTCCAGGAAATAATAAAATCTATAAACATTACTATATAAAATATTGTTGGATCAACCAACAGCTTCTGTTGCAGTTCAGTATTGTGTGTCAAAACTTCACCTTTCAAGACAACTACTGAAAATGGCAGTACATAATAATTGTCATCAGGTTTGGATTTGTTGCTATCCATAAATTTGAACTGTTTCATTAAAATCAAACTTCCAGGTTATATGGGATATTAAAAATTTATGCTGTTGCTTTTACAACAGGACAGATCAGAAAATATACCAGTAGGTATATTTACCAGTATCAGTAAGTTTAACTCTACCAGTACCAGCAGGTTTAAGTGTGCTTCTTAATAATTTTGTTTTTGCCATTTCCCCTGCACCAACTATCAAAAGGTCATGTGTTGCAAAAACAGGTCTCCAGTACTCATTTCTGCACGATTCGGCCATTACCAGCTGGTGAGCTTCTGAGAAGGAGGTCATGCAATTGTTTGCACTACATGGGGTCAATATGTAATGTATGCCTTCGTTGATGTAATGACGGGTCGACAGAGATGATAAGGACATTCAAGGAAAGGCCAACAAGGCTATACGAGGACGAAAACTGAATCACTTACATGGGCATTTAAGGGAGAATCACAAGAAAAGTGTCTGACTAGTGTGCCTTCCTGCCATGCATATCAGTGCATGCTGACAGCGGTCCCTCTGGTGGATTGCCATTGTCCACTTGGTCTGCAGGCCCTCCAATTCTTCCTCATCCTCAAAAGTGACGGCGCGCTCCAGGAGGTCCTCACTCTCCAAAGCTTCTTCCCTCTGGAGCGCCAGGTTTTGCACAGCACAGCACGACAATACATGACATCCTTGCTGGGGCATATTGCAGGGCACCCCTGGATTTATCCAGGCATCTGAACTGCATTTTCAGAAGGTCTATGGCCTGCTCAATGGTTGCCCTTGTTAATGCGTGACAACAGTCGTAAGTGCTCTCTACCTGTGTTCTGGGGTTCCACACAGGCATTAGGAGCAAATCTCCAGTAGGGTAGCCCTCGTCACTCAGTATCCTTTTATGAAGATTCTCAGGAAGACTGAAAAGCTGGGGCACCTGGGACTATCTCAGAATGAGAGAGTTGTGACAGCTTCCTGGGAGCCTCACTTAGAGCTGAAGGATCCATTTACAATGGTCACAAACCAGTTGTACATTGAGTGAATGGATACCGTTACTGATGATGAGGGCTCTTGGCAATGGTTAGTCACCACATCCCATTGAGCTCAGACCCTCCTCCAGCATAGCACACAGCTCCGTGACTGCCTTCCTGTACAGACGCAGTCATCATCGACACTAATGTTCCGACATCTCCAGGAAGCAGAGCCTTTGTCAGTACATCCTTTCGACTGGATAGAGCCTTCTGCGGCCATGAGCCTGGTTGTGTGGCTCTCTGTGTCCTCCTCCTCCACAGCCCCCTTCATCCTCATGAGCCTGATGCTCCCCTAGGTGTTGCAGCTCCACTCCCTCTGGCTACACCTGTCTCCCTCTCTCATTCCCCTCCTCAATGGAGGACTCGAAATCTCAGTGCAAGAGACCCATTGTTAATTGAAGCGTTCACGTCTCAAGGCCCATCAGTATTCTGCCTCTGATGTGTGTACCCACTTTGCAGAACCTCCAGCTTTTCACTCCCATGCTTTGCAGCTTCTGACCCTCCCTGGATTGCAACATTGCTACTTTTAATGAATTGCACCTATAGTCAACACTGAGCTCTCACCTCCTTGTAGCTAGCGAGGCTCTGAAGTTCAGTGCTTCCCGGAAAATATTTAAAAGAGTCCTCAAAATTGCTGTCAATTGGCTTGTTAACAAGCTCATTTGCCTCCCACCGCCACTACATTCGCTCTCAACCCTGCGACAGCAGAGGGAACATGTCGGGCTTCCACTCTGACATGTTCCCCTGCCATTTTACTGGCCCACCCCCTCCCATCGCCCAGGGGCCAGTAAAATTCCGCCCACAGAGGCAGTCCTTTCATACCACCTACTAGAGGCCAGTTTCAGCAATACCAGCCTATGGCAAGCTCACACACTTGTCGCATTGAATGGACATTATATAATGTGAGATTCACCTTACAAAATGCAACATTAAGCAATTGGCTTAATTTACAGTGAGGCATCAAGAACAAGGAATTTAGGAACATAGTCTGCCAGCAATCTATATTTGCATATAGACAAGAAATTTATGCCCCTGTTTAGTGGTGAAAGTATGAAGCTCATCTTTTTTCTGAATAAGGATCAATACTATAGTTGGGGCATGCGCAACCCAGTAATATTAGTGCACAATTGCAACAATTGTCAACGAGTTCAACATGCTTTACAATCAAGTTTCCCATTCTTTTGGAATGAGCCTTGTAAAAGCGGGAAATATGATTTGAATGTGGACCAGCTACCACAAAGCTACCACCAAGATACACTAAGACAATTGGTGAGCAGAAAACACTGATGCTATTTTAAACTTTGTTTTCATTAGAAAGAAAGAAGACCACTGCTGGAGAGAAGCAAAATAGCAGTCGAGAAGCTGGTGGAGTGGAACCTACTGTACTATGCAGTGTTCATAGACTTTTTGGGGAAGGTTTGGGGTGCAAGTATCCAGGGATTATCATATACATTGGTTACCTTATAAGTGAGTGAGTACAGTAGAATCAAATTAATAACATTTCACAGTGTGTTGTCATGTGCTTGTTAATCACTAATTAGGTGACAGAACTGAAAAATTAGATTCCATTCATTTATTTATTTGAAAGTTAGGTGACATTAATCAACGCCATGCAGAAATTAGGTGCTAGAATTTGTTACCCTGAATAAATGATTTGGCATACATGAATACTGTGTACTAATCCATCCAAATAAGTATACTAGAGTCTACTACTATGGATGTGACTTTGGACAATGGATTTTCATTTTGTTCAACATTGCAGTCCTGGAAATTTGCATATCTGTGAACCGCAGCCTCACAAAGTAATTGTTTGTTGTTGTTCTATGCTTTCTGTGAAAGTATTTGTTCTTGACGATTGAGGAGAAGAGAGCTCATGCTGAGGGATAGAATACTATCCCACAGACGCTGAAATTCCTGAGCCTGGGAAGGCAGTGTTGCCACAGGAGACAGAATAAGAGGGCTGGAATTTGGAGTGGAACAGCTTTCTGTCAGGGCTCCACACCTTTTCTTTCAGAG
This sequence comes from Heterodontus francisci, assembly GCF_036365525.1. Classification (NCBI taxonomy): domain Eukaryota; kingdom Metazoa; phylum Chordata; class Chondrichthyes; order Heterodontiformes; family Heterodontidae; genus Heterodontus; species Heterodontus francisci. The sequence continues at coordinate 63,644,794 of NC_090389.1, forward strand.
ATCAGATTCCTCTGGAAGTGGGGCAAGATGATACATGCTGACATCAAAGGAACAGGACTACAGGATTGATAAAATTTACAAAAATCTTGTCAGTTCCACTTTCTTTGCTCCCAGTGGTGCTCCCCAATACCTGTGGTGGAATGGAGCCAAAAATGCCAGGTGCCCAGCAGAAATTGATAGCAGAGCAATTGATTTGAAAATTAGGTGGCATTAGGATGTGGCAACTGGAATATTGTGCCCTTTTTAGGAAAATTAGCGATTTTTGGAAACAGCCTGCACTCCTGTTAAAGTGACAATTCCTACCGATGGAACAGAAATCCAGGCAAAATGGGAAATGGGGCAAGCATCCATCCTCTGCAAAGGAAACGTCTTTAGGATTTGTGAATGGGTCAGAGGTAGGGCAGACCAGCAAGCAGAAGTCCTGACCTGTGCACTGCTGGCAGTGAAGGAGGACTCCTGGTGTTTCAACTCCTCAGTGTCCGCCTCAATTGCTGTTTGCTCAGGATCAGGATTGTTTGATGCAAGGCAAAGCTTCCTCTATACTGCTCCAACTTCAGAGCATGTTCACACTTCCCAAATCAACCTCCCTAATAATATGAATAAAATGGCCAATGTTATGCCAGTGAATGCCAAATGTGTCTTGTGCTATGGGCCCAGGTCTGTTCGGAATTAGTTTGAAACCCAAGAGTCAGTCTGGATACATGGAGCCCATTTGTTACTTCTTTTAAAATGGGCGAGTTGCCGTTTTTTGTCATAATAAATGAACTGCCACCAAAAATTGCAAGAGTGCACATTTTTGAAATGTTTGATCCCTGAGAGAGCAATTTTGTTAGCAGTCACGAAAAAACTAATAGCCAATCTTGATACACCTGCAAGCTTTTAAGATTTAGCAGCTAATGAGTCACTTAAACAACATGAATGTTGAAAAATTGTTCAATCCAGCTGTGAACTACACAATTGTAGTTGACGATAGTTAAACAGCAGCAGTTAAATTCCAATTTACCCCCAAACTGCTGCATACACACATTCACTTCTTCAAATATCGTTTGAAATATCGTGGCATCAAAGGCCCAGAAAGCAAGTGTTAAAGTTACAGCAGAATGGATTACAGAAAGCAAAGGAGCAGGACTGCTCCATTTGAGGGTGCAACGACTGACGTATTGCTTTACTAGGGGCAGCAAGAAAGAATGACCTTCTTTGGAGCAGAAGAGCATCCGCCAAATGCTGCTGGCCAATCAGAGGCTGGCAACTCTTTTGCTCGGCAGTGCCACTGAAGAGGCCGTGGCTGCTGTCGAACAACACCCACCAGAGGCCCAGGATCGTGGAGCGACCCAGGTCAGAGGTAAGTGATGGCGAGAGGGGTTCAGCAGGGTGGGGATTGCCAGGGGCGGTGGGGGGGGGGGTGTGATGGGTGGTGTAAGAGGGGTGGGAGCGAGGGCAGTGGGGTGACTCTCAGCGGGCCTTCCCCTTCCAAATGCCAGGTCCTTTGATCGGACATTGCATGCCTTTGAATGAGGGGACCCCACCCACCCCCCCCCCGCCCCCCGGAAGACCACAAGCAACCCTACACGGGTTTGCACATCATGCTCCCTGCGTAGCGACAGGCTTGCATGCCTCTGGGTTAATACCAGCGGCAGCAGGAAGAAGCCCTTACTTGGGCATTAATTGCCCCTTAAGAGCCTCAATTGGCAGCAGGGCGGGAAGGCTGTCCACAGGCTTTCCCGCCACAGACTTAATCGGAGAGGAGGCAGGTAGGTGGTGGGGTTCTACTGCCCCGCTACCAACTGGCCTGATTAAATGCCCTCCCCACCTCCAAACTCTCCACAGGAGAGTACATAAAATACTGCCAGTGCCTTCTCAATCTGGTGGAGCTTCACTGAGGCAGCATGCAATCCTTAACTCTTTCACATAGGCAAACTGATGCCACTTTGCTGCAGGGAAGATGTTATTGCTGGCACTGAAATATGGGATTGGAGAAGTCCTTGATTCACCAGCCATTTGCATCAAATTCACCAGCAAAACATTGCACCAAAATTGTTCCCCAGAAATGAGAAACTTCTCCTATTGCCTTCATAAGACAGAAGCCAATATTATCCCTGGTAGCATCCAACTCCCAAGAGTTGCAAGCATATACAGAAATTATTTCAGAATTCTATGTGGTCAAGCTGAACAACATTCCTCTAAAACAGGGTTTTCCAATATGTGGCCCGTGGGCCAGAATCCGACCCGCCAAAGGTTTCCATCCGGCCCACGGGTGTAAACTGTACCCGGGTCTGTTTCTCATCCTCTCCACGGTCCGTGACTGGATATGGGAATTTTCCCATTGTCGTCTTCTTGCAGAGCAACCTTTTCAAAAACATCAGTTTCACAGCTGACAGCTGCTGAAGCAGGAACACAATTTCCAACTTCGGACAGATTCGGGGTTTTCCAACTTTATTTTTAAAGCCTGCCGGAAAACCCCATATCTGTCCGAAGTTGGAAATTGCGTTCCTGCTTCAGCAGCTGTCAGCTGTCAAACTCACTGCGATGTTTTTAAAAAAGCTGCCCGAGCACTGCTGTGCTGAGCGCTCCTGTTCAGTGCAACTGAGGGGAACAGAGAGAGAGAGAGAGGGGGGAACACAGAGGGAGAGAGGGGGGAACACAGAGGGCGAGAGGGGGGAACACAGAGGGAGAGAGGGGGGAAAACAGAGAGAGAGAGGGGGGAAACAAAGAGAGAGAGAGGGGGGAAACAAAGAGAGAGAGAGGGGGGAAAACAGAGAGAGAGGGGGGAAAACAGAGAGAGGGGGGGGAAAACAGAGAGAGGGGGGGAAAACAGAGAGGGGGGGGAAACAGAGAGAGAGGGGGGGAAACAGAGAGAGGGGGGGGGAAACAGAGAGGGGGGGGGGGAAACAGAGAGGGGGGGGGAAACAGAGAGAGGGGGGGGAAACAGAGAGAGGGGGGGGGAAAACAGAGAAGGGGGGGAGCAACAGAGAAAGGGTGGGAGCAACAGAGAGGGGGTGGGAGCAACAGAGAGGGGGTGGGAGCAACAGAGAGGGGGTGGGAGCAACAGAGAGGGGGTGGGAGCAACAGAGAGGGGGTGGGAGCAACAGAGAGGGGGTGGGAGCAACAGAGAGGGGGGGAGCAACAGAGAGGGGGGGGAGCAACAGAGAGGGGGGGGAGCAACAGAGAGGGGGGGGAGCAACAGAGAGGGGGGTGAACACAGGGAGAGATAAAGATCACTTCTGACAGATGGATATCTATCCAGAATACTGTGCATCGCTACATCAAGTGTGTAAGCAGAGATTGACTAATTATGCAAGCAAAAACAATGCCAGGTATGTCACTAAATCAGTTTTGAATATAGTGACGATAGTCTTCTTATTTAAAGCTTCATCACAAAAATGCACATTTGTTGTCGTTTTTATTCGAAAGATAAATTTTAATAAATCTTTCGAAATTTGCTCACCAGCCCCCTCAGGCCAAGCAAAATCGTAATGCGGCCCTCCACCCGTAAAAGTTAGACAACCTTGATCTAAAGGATGCCAAAACATCCATCCAACCTGTCTACAACTACTTCTAAACACCGTGTTTACCCTTTGTGCGAGCTACCTTCCCAGGGATAAGCACCAACATGTGACATTGACAAAATTATTGGCTCAGCCATGGACCTGTAGGCAATTAATCTGTATATAAAATGTATAGCCAACCTAATGCCATCAAAACCAATCCGATTTAAAACGCATTTCTCCCTGTTTAGTGAGATACTTGGCATTGTTTTTGCTTGCACACTTGATGTAGCAATGTGGAGAATCTGGATAGCTGTCTATCTGTCCGGACTGATGGTGATCTCTTTCTCTCCCCTCCCTCTCTCTGCCCCCTCCCTCCCTCTCTTTGACCATTATTGAGAGAGGGAACAACGCTTTTGAACTTTAGACAGATTCAGGTTTTCTGGATGGCTTTTAAAACAAAAAATCGGAACCCACTGGAAAACCCCGAATTTGTCCAAAGTTGAGAAGCCACTGTCCCCGATGTCAGCACCTGTCAGCTGTGAAACTGACACAATTTTTTTTTTAAAAAAGCCAGTCTGAAGAAGCCAATGGGAAATTTCTCGTCCCTGAAATTACCAGTCATGGACCTCAGAATCTTTTACCACAGCGACTGGTGTCCATGTACAGACGTATTGCTGACCCCTGTACCTTACTGGCTCAAGCTTGTAGTCCACTATTTCTACAAGGAGATCCCCAAGTAAGTTAAGGTTGAGTGGTAGATGACTGCGATGGTTCCCTTAGAGCCTTAGAGTTCTGAGGTGGCATTCATCTCAGGGAAGCAGTAGCTTCAGAGGGACAAATTTCTGGCAGCCTTTCTATTACTGTTAAGTACACTGACCCATATTTGAGCTCCTTCATTTGAAAACATTAGAAGGGGGCTTAAGGAGACAAGTTCAATGCCACACTCTGGAGATACAACAGCATCTGTGACCACCCTTGCAGTTCACTGGTGCAGATTCTGAGGTGCTACTGGTTGGTGTCCTAACAAGTTAAAGTAGTCCCAACCAGGTCTTGGAAATCCTATGGAAGTGTGTTATTCAGGCTGACCCTCAAGGCAACTATTGAAGGAGTGGCAGCTGCCACTTCTGAAGCCACTAATGCCCTTCCTATCTCCTCCTAGCGTGCCTTTGCTGCAGAATAATTTTCTCCAGGCTGTTCTGCACATCATTACTAGTTTCCTACAATGTTAGAGATATGTTTAGTGGACTCCTCCCATTTCTCCAACAATTTACCAGTAAGCATGGAAACTGTCTCCACTGCCTGCACATGCAATCAATGTCCCCTAATTATAATTCTTTTCACAAACTTGTTAGCAAAATTGAAACCCATGGAATTAAAGGGACAGTGACTGCATGGATACAAAATTGGCTAAGGATCAGAAAGCAGAGAGTAGTGGCGAACAGTTGTTTTGTACACTGAAGGGAAATGTGCAGTGGTGCCCCCAGGCTTCGGGATTAGGACCACTGTTCTTTTTGATATATATTAAGGACCAACAAGAATTGGGTACATGGCACCATTTCAATGTTTTCAGATGGCACATAACTCAGAAATGCAGTCAGCATTGAGAAGGATAGTAACAGACTACAGGAGGACAAAGACTGATGAAATAAACACACATGGCAAATGAAATTTAATGCAGGGAAATGTGAAGTGATTTATTTTGGTAGGAAATATGGGAAGCATTATGAACTGATTGATATAATTTTAAAGGGGGTGTAGGAATAGACAGTCCTGGGGTGTACACACACAAGTCTTTCAATATGGCTGGGAATGTTAAGAAGGCTGTTAAAAAAGCATACAGGATCCTTGGCTTTATAAATAAAGGCATAGGATACAAAAGCAAGAAATTTATACTAAGTCTTTATAATCACTGGTTAGGCCCCAGCTAGAGTATTGTGGCCAATTCTGGGCACCATAATTTAGAACGAATGACAAGGCCTTAGAGGGTGCAAAGCAGACTTACTAGAATTGTATCAGGTATGAAAGACTTCTGTGATGTGCAGAGACTACAGTAACTGGGGCGCTTCTCCTTAGAGCAGAGAACTTTAATGAGAAATTTAATAGAGGTGTTCAAAATCTTGAAGGGTTTTGATAGAGTATATAAGGAGAAACTGTTTCCAGCGGCAGAAGGTTCGGTCACCAAAGGACACAGACATAAAGTGATTGGCAAAAGAACCAAAGGCGATATTGTGGAAACATTTTTTACACAGTAAGTTGACATAAATTGGAATACGCTACCTGAAAGGGCATTGGAAGCAAATTCAACAACACCTTTCAAAAGAAAATTGGATAAATACTTGAAGGGGAAAATTGGCTGGACTATGGGGAAAGAGTGGTGGACTGGAAGTAATTGGCTAGCTCTTGCAAAAAACTGGCACAGACACAATGGGCTGAAAGGCCTCCTTCCGTGCTTTTTCATTCTATGATTCTATTGTGTTTTCAACATTCGGTCCCAGAAGTCTGGGTCCCTTGTCGAGGACAGGCCTTTCTCCATCTTCCATGGAGGAATAGCATTCACCCTCTCTTCCACTCCCAAGTCCTCAGGCTGTTTCTTGTGCTACGCTGTACCAATTCAAACCGCTTTTAACTTACTGTCTACTTCCTTGTGAGTGGGTTTTTCTGAGCTGGTGCTGGAGTAGTTGAGATGCCATGTTGGAGTTGGGGAGGATGTAGCAGAAGTTGTGGGTTCCAAAGTGGCAGCAGTTGTGAATCTGGAAGTACCCAGGTGGTCACTGGAGTAAGTGGCCTCTTCCTCCAAGGCATCCCCTATGATGTTAAACACAGAAGAGCATGTTTAGTTGTGCACACAGTGACTTGAAGAAATAGCAGGTGATTGGAAGGACATTAGCATACTTTAAGGAAGCACATGAAGCTGACACCATATTTGATGCATTTGACTGGCCTTTATCAATCTTCTCTTGCTACCTCACCTCCAATCTTCTGGTCTCTCACAGCTCCTCCTGTCTGTCTACTTACAATTTGCAAAGCTTCCTCCTCGTGTGGACTGAGGGCTTACAGTGTTGGCGTTCCACTTTCAGTTGCAGTTCTGGGCAATCAATTAGATATAGCACTAAGTTAGGCCATGCAGTTTCACAATGGGGGAGAACTGGAGTGAAACAAACTGAAGTATACATCTCACAATAATAAGGTGAATAAAATAGGTTCAGTTTATTTCAACCATGTTTGAATTCACCCAGGATTGGGGTGGAATAAGATAACAGCAGTGGAATAGATTGGCATCAGATAGCAATGGTAAGAATAGTATATTCATACACATATGAACAGGACAGGCCGTAAGACTGTTTCTATCTGTGGATTCCGGCATGATTTCCAGCTCGGCCAATAGTTGTGACTTTCATCTGATTTATGGATATGCCTCTTTGTTTGGCTGGGAAGTTGTGTAACATGCAACAGACTATCATTTTGAGACTTTGGTGGTGCTAGACAGAAATCCTATAGAATTCATGATTAGGAGGGAATTCCCTCTCATTAATGTGCAGAATTCTGCACATGAAAGCCCAAGACACTGGCATCAGTCATTCCATGTCCATTTTACACCCATCTATGGTGCTACTTGAAGGGTCAGAAAGACAGGATGAAGCCTCCACTGCGACCTGTCCTGGTAACTGCATTGGCCTCATCATTGTTCAACTGTTTGCAGCTTTCCCAAGGGAGTCATGAGCCACAAATAAATAGGATATACTTGGCTTCTAGGGAATCAAATGGCCAGTCTACCTGCACCTTTAAGTAATGATAACACCACAGATAGATACAAAGTGAAAATACAATGACTTAAAGTTAGCAGGGCATTCACATGCACAATATTGTGCATTTTGGACTTCTAGATGCATGTTAATATAATGGAGACTGTTCTATTCACAAAGACAAATGGGATGGGAATCAAGATCCATGTCCCCAAACATGTGCAATCAATAATGCTATGTACTTTGGGACAAACTGTCCTATGAAAAAGTACAATACACTCTTGTTCTGCTGGGAAACTGATGGAACTTGCCCTAGCAACAAAACATCTTTCATTTGCTTTATCAATCAATGCACTGCTGATTGAGAAATTTGCCAAATATCCATGACTGACGATTGAAAGGATCCAGTCGCATTAAAGTTCAAGGCTGTAAAGCAATAATTAAAGAGTTGCTGTGGTCGCTATGTGTAGTGACATCATAAATACATTAGATACATGTTGTGACATCATAAACATACTACTCTAAAAACACTTGTGACATTGCAGCAGCTTGGGAATTCAGTTACCATTTCACTCCTGCATTTACCCCAACTGGAGATTACAAAGTTGGATCATTATCATGTTGGAAGCATATTGGCTATATAACTCCAGCCTGCAATGCTATAGTTACACCAGGTGGAGGAGGAGGGGAGGAATGGTGGGAATGCAATCTAACAAGCCCTATAACTGTTGCCACACTGGAAGGGGCAAGGAAACTGCGGCTCATACAGACACTAGAGGAAGAAACCCAACTGAGCAGCAGCAAAGGCAGAGAGACTGAAAAGAAGTGCTTGCAATTTTTGGGAGTTGGATCTTAATGTTCTTTTGGCTTTCAGATAAGACGTTAAACTGAAGCCCCATTTGCCCTCTCAGGTGGATGTAAAAGATCCAATGACATTATTTCAAAAAAGAGCAGGGGAGTTATCCCCAGTGTTATACCTCAACATCACTAAAACAGATTATCTGGTTATCAGATTGTTGTTTGTTGGAGTTTGCTGTGTGCAAATTGGCTACTGCATTTCCGACATTACAACGGTGGTGACTACACTTCAAAAGTACTCCATTGGCTATAAAGTGCTTTGGGATATCCTGTGGTTGTGAAGGTTCTAAATAAATGCAAGTCTTTTGTTTTGGTGGTTTGTTCCACAATGCAAACCCCTGGGACTCCTCTGGAATGCATGAAGAAATTTAACAAAGTCACCAGAGAAGCCAAGGCAAAGTATCTATTCCCTATGGCCCTTCCTTGCATCCAATTTAAAAGTGTGTCAGCCCTTTGTTAATTACCTTTACTGTGATATACTGATCTTTATCATTATTCTGGAGGAACATGCGCCTGCCAACACCCTTGCTGTGTAGGTCACAGCCCCAGATAGAAGCCAATAAATGGAGTTGCCATAACAAGAGGCACTGCCCTACTTTCAGTGTTGAATTCATGTCCCCTTCTGTTTTATGCTCACTCACAGGAAAAAAAGTCCACTTAATAACTGGGAATCTCCAGTTACGCAAGGTTTATGGTATTAGATCACTCACACCACAAGAAGAGGAAGCAGCCCACAATCCTTGGGAGGCAGGCAACCAAATCTATCGTAGGTGGAAGAGTTGAAGAGCCAGTGGTGTGTACAGCTTTATCAAGGCCATCAGCTGTTAATCAGATTCAAGGTTTTGGAATCCTGACACCCAGGCATGAAATTGAATAGCTTTCTTTCAGCTTTACAGGGGATACTGTCATTTCATTATTTATATATGTTTGCCTGTTTGGAGATGGCTCTATCTTCCATTTACTACTCTTCATTGATGGAGCAAAGCTCTGGTATTGATGAATCCACCCTGAAACCCATTTCAACATATTTGCACTGAAAAAAGATTGTTCAGTTTTGAAGCAACTCTTCCAGATTGCCTTCATGATGTTGCTACATTTAGCAACCAGAGCACATCTTCCTAGCAAAGTGCTTTATTTTTCATTAAAATATTCTACTGATCATGTGAGAAGAGACACAATTTTGTTATGCAGTAAAATTCTGTGGTCCAACATTATTTAAATAATCTTCCTGCACAAAGCCACATTATTAGCATGGTGGCAACAATGACAACCGTTGGTAAAGAAAATTTGCTGCCATGCATGGAAAATATAAATTACAGCAGTTAAAAGTCAGAGTGTTTTTGAAACAGGGAAAGAGAAAAGTGGTATATACTAGACTGAGGTTAAGGAGCTTGTGACAGATTTCAGGCTTCACTACTGAAGTTTACGGGACTTATCTAACCAAAACTAAATTAACCTCTGAAATGCCTTATATACTGGATAATGCTCGGGCTGAGAAATGTTCTAAAGCAGTAGCACACCAAAGAATTAAGATAATGTTAAAAACTATGAAAACAGTTCAAAACTAAGAAATTTTAAAATGTTCATTCTGAAGGGCTTTTACATATTAATGCAGAAATCTTACCAAGTTACAAAGTGAGTCATGAAAAGTTCAAAAATGCTGAAGAACGACACATCTCTAAAAATCTGACACGCTAAAAACAACATACAAGTTAAAAACAGCCTTGTATAACAGATATTCTAATTCCAGGGACTCATTAACTCTTGACTGGAGGGTTTTCCAAACAATCACATCAATAATGGGAAGCCCATCCTTTCTCTGGCTATAATTTCCAGTGAGCCCCCAGAGGCCTATTTAAAGCGGAAATACACCGCTTAAAGCAAGGTTTCATTCCCATCCGGCAGATTGTTTTGAGATTGCTGTAGCAAATCTTCCTGCAGCAATGAGTCAGAAGCAAGGCCCCAAGTGCTCTGAATCTTCCCTGGAGGTCTGAGTGGAAAAGGTAAGAGCGAGCAGAGATGGACTCTTTCAGATGAGTGGCAGGATGATTGCAAAAACTGACATACACCCGGCCTGGAGAGGGATGGATGAGATCATCAGCTCCAGGAACATCACCCCCACCCCCCCCAAGACCTGGATTCATTGCAGGAAACGGCTCAATGAACCGACAAGAGCAGCAAGGATGAGTACAGCTCTTCATTTCTCCATCTCACTCAATAAGAGATTCCCCCCCCAGCGCAATTCCCTCCTCTGCATCACATCCTTCACCAGTCATCACAAGGGCACACTAAAGCACCCTCTTATTCTCAGTGCAATCACACGCTCACCTCTTGCTTGTTCCCTTCACAGCAGTCACTAGCAGAATTCTGTTCTCACGTGGATAGCTTTTGTAGAGTAAAGTAATTCTCTGATGACTGTTTCCTCATTTCACGCTCCAGCCACTTGCTTTTTCTTCAACACTTCCCCATCCTGCTTACATCTTACTTCTCCCTCTCAACATATGAATAGCTAACAGAAGACCTGCACACGTGAGCTTTTCTTTTGAGTAGCCACTCACTAACTCTTGCCCCCTCTTTCTGCACCAGAAAATGAAGCACAAAACAAAAGAGAGGAGTAAGATCAGGGGTTGAATACTCAGCCTGGTTATCCTCTCCATACTGGAGCAGCAAGTTCTCAAGACAGTGGGATTTGAGAACTGCACATATCTGAACTGGGTCTCTATTACTTCTACCCACTTTATGTACCTCATTAAAGTGCACATTCACCATCTTGACAGCATCAAGTTGCATTGTGAAGCCAGTCATCTGCTATTGTTTTTCAGTGCCATGTTAAATCTTGTTCTTTTTTCTCTTCCATTTAAGTTTCCCAGCAGCCAGAGGCTCCAGAAGAAAATACCTCAACAGAAGGCAGTCTTTCTGAGCAGACATCATTAGTATTCTACAATTCCCAAGAACCAGTGGGTTATAAAGTGAGCGACAGGGATCAGCGTATGGTAACACATCCAGTACAAATGTGCAAGAGAAGTACGCGTGGCACAGACAGATGAGGACACAGCTCGCTGGAGTTCTTCTGAGAAGGAATTCAGGGACCCAGCTATGAAAAGAAAGCTGTTTGCTTCACACAAGCAGCTACATCTAGTTTCAGCACCATGGCAGAAAGTATGGAGGAATCCACTTCCAGCTTGTGTAGTATCATCTAGCATGCATCAGCACTCTATGGTATACCTTGGAGGACATGACTACCTCTAAGGACATTGTAGCTAAGCCCTCTCAGCAACAGTGTTATACTACCAGCCTTTGTAGCTTTGGTGGAAGCTCAAGTAGTCACCATCCAGACTTTGGGCTCTACTTTGGGGACAGTGGTGGACTGAATAGATGGGGCTTTCAAGCAGCATTCATTTCTTGCAGTCTACTCTTTCACATATCAGTGGGACTGATTAGCCACAGCTCAATGGGAGTAGCAGTAGTGCACTGGGATCAGCATGGGTTGCCCTCTCTTCAGGTGTCAGCACTTTTGCTCCCTCGCACCCCCTCATCCAATACCCATCATGGTGCTAGAGAACCAGCTGGCCTAAACTGCCTAGGCAGTAGCCAGAGTTCTACAGTCTGCAGCTGGGTTCTGACTGGCTCAAGCTCCCTTTTCATAACAGCCTCTGAGTCTGTATTGTCAATATGTCATTCATATAAAAAGTTGGTGAATGGTTTTAATGTTCCTAAATTTAGGATTAAGGTAGTGGTAAAGGGAGTAACAAGGATTCTTAATGCAGAGGGGCTTTGTGTTACTTTTCAGGGAAGGGGAATGTGCAGGCGACTGGAAGTGCTGTTCTATCAACTGATTCTAGGCCTCTGCTGCAATGTGTTGTTCTCGCCCCCTTTCTTCTGCTTCCCCAGCATTTGCACTCAATTCTTCCTCCTCAGATAATAGCTCTTCTTGTTGCTCTGCCTCCCCAACCTTGTCATATTGTGCATCATGTAACACATGATTTTGTGTGGGTCCCTCAGTAGGAAATCCCAAACCTATCCAAGGACCTGAACCTTTGCCTCCATAGTCTGTTTAATAATGCTCTTGGTTGCCTCATGGCTGTGATTGTACTTGAGCTATTCAGGCATAGTGACATTGAGTGGGTGCCATTTGTGCAGATGGTACCCCTTGTCCCCAAGCAGCCATCCCTTACATTCCTAGAGCAATGGAATAGTGGGAGGGTAGATGAGCATCGCAGCATGACAGCATCATGACAACTGACTGGCAAAGACTTACATAAACCTTTTGAGGCAATGACACACTCCTGGACATTAGTTGAGTGATAGCCCTTCCTGTTGACTAACGCTTCTGGTATATTTTTCTGGTGCTTTACTGGCTACACAAGTGCCATCAATCACACCCTGGGCAAAAAGGAAGTCAGTCCCTGCTGCAAATCCCCATGCTCTTCAACTTTGATTATTGCCATCCTTGGGAAAGCTGGTGTACTGTTTGGCCCTGGCAAATAGAGCATTGGGGTCCTGCTTGATGCAATTGTGCACTGCAGACTGGAAGATGTGGACGAGGTGCCCTGGAATAGCCTGGAATGAGCCTGGAGGTGAAAATGTTCAGGACAGTCGTGACTTTGACAGCTACTGGTAAAGCATGGCCACCCAGGCCAGCAGGCAATAGGAATGTACATGGATCAGCAACAGCCTTCCTGGTGAAGCACAGCACCCTGATGCATATCCAAGAAAGCAGGCCTTGTGAGATGGGTATGGTCTCCCCTCACCTGTTTTGTTCCTACAGGCCCACCTGTTACTCATCCTTGCTACTGAGACCTGTGCTGCTTCTACTCCTCGTCATCCGACTATTACATTATTCAAAGTAATAAAGTAAAATTGGCACCCTTGACAAGCAGTGTGAGCTTAAATCACAGTGAGTAAGGCAAAAAAACTAGAACAATCAATCTCTAAACGTTCCTTGAAAATCCACTAACCATACTATCACAGTGCTTCCAATCAGTTAGTGTCTGATGCCAATCCTGCGAGCTTTTACTCAGCAAATTTGCTGCTGGGCAAGGCTTCTGTTCCACCTAATTAAAATCACAATGATATCCTAATTACATCACAGGGACCCCATTTGTATCCATTCCTGAGGCACCCACCTACATCTGGCCATCCTAAATGAAGTGAGCAGTTAACATGGTAGCTACCACAACTACAGCAGGAACAGAGTGGTAAGGCAAGTTGATTGATTTTTGCCGTCCTCTCTGCCCTATTCCTAATATTTTGTACAGATTCATCTTTACAACCTTGTTATATATAAATGCTAAAATCCCATTTGCCCTTTGTGAATTTATTCACTCACAATCCTGCTTTAAGAAATCTATGCACCTGTAACCCATAAATCTTGCTGTGCTTTCACTCCACTGAGAATGTTATTGTTTGGGTTATATTCTATTGTGTGTTAATTTTACCAAATGTACGACTTCAAATGTAACTGTGCTAAACTGCATTTGCCACATATTCCCTAACCTATGTTCTCCTGAAGTCTTTTTCACAATTTGCCGTGTTACCTAATCTAATTATGTACAGACTTGCCTCACATTCTAACCTAGCTATTACTCTCTTTATTAATCATGTAAAGATAACTATTTGTTGCTTCAGCTACAACTGAAAGAATTCAATCACTGCAATAAAGTGACTTGTAAAATACTTAACCATATTTGTAAAGAATGAATGAAATGACTGGACTGGTGGCATGAGGACAGTTAATGCACTGCTGCATATATCTAGGTCAATTAATCTTTCAATTTAGTTCATAGTTAAAAATTGTGAAATTCATGCTTAGAAAGTTCCTATTACAGTAAATCTTTCAATAGCTGTAGCAAAACTTGCCTCGGCAGCCAAAGGCAGTGGGTGGGGGGATTCTTTTTGCAAAAATTCTCAAATGCTGGCTGTTCCATGTTTTGGAATGAAGTCTGTTTAAAATTAATATAGGATTACTTCCCCTTTAAACATCAGAATTATGCACAACCCGTTCATATCGTAAATTAATCAACAAGACCCATCGGAGACATTTTGTTGAAATGCTATTTATGAATGGTTTCATCTTATTTAATGTGCAACATTAAAATTTGTCTTTTTAATTATGTTGAATAAGTGTTGGTTCAGTAATGGAGAACATTTTGGAAACTTGAAAGTCTGGCGGCTTTATACCCATGTAAATCAGTGCTGTACACTGTGAAATGCATATCTAAAATGAGGTCTACAGGGAGCAGAAAAAGCATTCAGTTTTAAATTTTGGTTTTGCAGGTCAAGCATATGGTTTTAATTTCAACCTCAATATTTAATAAGAGCCTGCAGCAAACACACATCCATCTCTATGTCTATATTCTGTAATCTGTGTAGAACAGTAAAGGGTCAACAGCATTTGCATTTCAGCAAAGATTGTGGCTCCACCAGATCTCTCAATTACTGTTCATTTGGATGTGACTCATTCAAAAACAGTTTTTATTTACAGAGTATCTTTAATATAATGGCCCAGGATTTCCTGGAGGCCCACGTGTTTGTAATGGTCCACTTCTGGCATAAGGCACAGAGTAAAAGAAAGAAGAAACAATGGCATAAGTGACTCAGACCGTTATTTATGCCATGCCTTCATTTCCTGGGACTTCTGCACAATTCCACTGTTACCCTCACCAAAATTTGGTTAATGCAGCTTTGCCCGCATTAAAATCAATACTGATTGCAACTTTCCAGCATTAATGCTACTTATATCACTGCTGCTACTTAGACGGCCTTTCAGAATTACAAATCCACATGAAAATTGACTTTGATGCTTTTGAACTTTCTCTGGTTTACTAAAAAAAAAAACTTTGTCCAACCCGAGCCCTTCAAAATGAATCTTTATGATACAAAAAAAATGGGACAAGACCCCGCACACACTCTGTACACATATTAAAGGAATTCAATCAATTAGCAGTAACAGTAAAATCATTTTTTCCCAACATTGTAACAATTTACATAAATTCTAATTGCATGGATTATGTTTAGTCTCGGAAAGTTTTTCTTAATTCAAAGAAAAGTCTGAAAGGTTTCTTTGTTAATTCAGCAACAAATTCATAACAAACATTTCCTACATTACAACAGTGGCTACACTTCAAAATTACTTCATCAACTGTAAAGTTCTCGGAGACATCCAGTGGGTTGTGAAAAGCACTATATAAATGCAAGTCTTTCATTCAACATCAAAAAATAGAATGTTGCACGGCTGCTGAATACTGTTGGAAAAACCAACTTGTCCCCACAGTCCACATTCATTCAATGTAAAATTGTGTATTTTTAATGGAAATTATTTCCAAGAGCTGAAACAGAAGCAGGAGTAGGCCATACAGCCACTCAAGCCTACTCCACTATTCAGTATGATTATGGCCGACCTCAAGTCCACTTTCCTATTCTATCCTCATATCCCTTGATTGCCTTTAGAGTCCAAAAATCTATCACCTCACTCTTGATTTAGGCAAGTGATGCTGTCAGTGGTATTGAAAATAGATGGCAAGTGTTGGGGAAGCTTTATCCACAGAGCCCATCAAAATCTGTTTCTGCATCATTCCATGTGCTCATACTAAGGAATCCAGAAAAGAATGTTCGGAATAGTTAACAGTAAATTTGATGGTAGGCATGTGAAAATTCTGTTTTCTCTTTGGTCATCAGTAATTTAAAAACTTTTATTCATAAAAAATAGTTATTTTTGGTGAGATGATGAAACAGCCTCATTTCTATACTGTGGTCATACAATAAGACTAATGAGCAATTCAGAAAATGTTCAGTATAGGATGAACTATTAATTTACTGTGACTAATTATTAACAAATTATATATTTCTGTTTGTTATGCACATATTTTGGCAGTGCTAACATAGCTTTGATGCAGAAAAACACTTTCTTCCTATTTATTTTATTTATTTACAGAAACAGCACTGAAACAGGCCCTTCGGCCCACCAAGTCTGTGCTGACCAACAACCACCCATTTATACTAATAACCCTACAGTAATCCCATATTCCCTACCACCTACCTACACTAGGGGCAATTTACAATGGCCAATTTACCTATCACCTGCAAGTCTTTGGCTGTGGGAGGAAACCGGAGCACCTGGCGAAAACCCACGCGGTCACAGGGAGAACTTGCAAACTCCGCACAGGCAGTACCCAGAATCGAACCCGGGTCCCTGGAGCTGTGAGGCTGCCGTGCTAACCACTGCGCCGCCCTATGTTGCAAACAATGGCCATTTCTGATTTGCCACTAGGCTTGATGCAATGTATTCAGAACACAAAAGCAGGAAATTTTGGAATAAGTTCACAATGGTGAAAATTATGACTAGGTCAACAAATTCTGGATCTATAAAACATTCTATGGTCTTTCATTTAGGAGAGTTGTGGATCAAGCGGTAAAAGCTGCAATACTGGGATCTGCTTGATAACGTGGGAAATTACATAGTTTTGTCCTGTCCAAAAAAAGCAGGACAAACCCAATCTGACTAAATAGTGCTCCATCAGTCCACTCTCAATTATCAGTAAAATAATGGAAGGAGTCATTGACAATGTTGTCAAGCGGCACTTACTCAAATAACCTGCTCACCGAAGCTCAATTTAGGTTCCACCAGGACCAATGGGCTCCAGGCCTCATTACAGCCTTGGCACGAACATGGACAAAAGAGCTTAATTCTAGAGATTAGGTGAGAGTGACTGCCCATGACCATCAAGGCAGCTTTTAACCAAGTGTGACATGAAGGAGATCTAGTAAAACTGAAGTCAATGGGAATCAGGAGAAAGCTCTCCACTGGCTGGAGTCATACCTAGCACAAATGGAAGATCGTTGTGGTTGTTGGAGACAAATCATCTCAGCCACAGGATATTGCTGCAGGATTTCCTTAGGGAAGTGTCCTCAGCCCAACCACCCTCAGTTGCTTCATCAATGACATTTCCTCAATCATAAGGTTAGAGGTGGGGATGTTCACTGATGGTTGCACAGTGTTCAATACCATTTGCTACTTCTCAGATAATGAAACAGTCCTTGCCTGCTTGGTTTGATGTGACAAGTCACACTTGTGCCACACAAGTGCGACGCAATGAAATCTCCAACAAGGGAAAGTCTAACCATCTGTCCTTTCCATTCAAGGTATCACCATCACTGAATCCCTCAACATCAACACCCTGGGGGTCACTATTGACCAGAAACTTAACTGAACCAGCCATGTAAATACTGTGGCTCGAAGAGCAGCTCAGAGGCTTGTTATTCTGTGGCAAGTGGTTCAGCTCCTGACTCCCAAAAGCCTTTCCACATCTACAAGGCACAAGTCAAGAGTGTGAGGGAATACTCTCCACTTGCCTGGATGAGTGCAGCTCCATCAACACTCAAGAAACTTGACACCATCCAGGACACCACTTAATTGGTACTCCACCTTAAACATTCACTCCCTCCACCACCAGCACACCGTGGCTGCAGTGCGCATCATCTACAAGATACAAAGCAGCAACTCACCAAGGCTTCTTCGACAGTACCTCCCAAACCCACGACCTCGACAATGAGAATAACAGGGCAGCAAACGCATGGGAACACCACCATCTGCAAGTTTCCCTCCAAGCCACACACCATCCTGACTTGGAATTATATCACCGTTCCTTCATTGTTGCTGGGTCAAATTGTTGGAACTCCCAAACTAACAGAAATACGGGTGTACCTACCCCATGTGGACTGCAGCAGTTCAAGAAAGCAGCTCACCACCACCTTCCCAAGGGCAATTAGGGATAGGCAATAAACGCTGGCATTGCCAGTGACACCCACATCGCATGAATGAATTAAAATAATTTAGGAGATTTAACCAAAGGTGCAGTAGGTTTTTGAAAAGGTTTTTAAAGTAGGGAAGGAAGTAGAAAGGCAAAGAAGTTTAAGTAGGAAACTTCAGAGGGTGGAGCCAAAATGGGAGAAGGAAAACAAGACAGAACAGAAGAAGAACACAAGAAATAGGAGGAGTATACCATATGGCCCATTGAGCCTGCTTCGTCATTCAATATGATTACGGCTGACCTTAGGCTTCAACACCACTTTCCAACTTGCTCCCCATATTGCCTGATTCCTTGAGACACCAAAAATCTGTCTCTCCCAGCCTTTAATATATTCAATGATGGAGCACCCACAACCCTCTGGGGTAGAGAATTTCAAAGATTCACAATCCTCTGAGTGAAGTAATTTCTCCTCATCACAGTCCTAAATGATCGGCTTCTTATCTGGAGACTGTGCCCCCATGTTTTAGGTTCCCCAACCAGCAGAAACAACCTCTGTCTACATTATCCAGCCCCTTCAGAATCTTGTATGTTTCAATGAGATTGCCTCTCATTCTTCTAAACTCCAGGGAATATAGGCCCAATTTACTCAGCCTCTCATCATTGGACAACTCCCTCATCCCAGGGACCAATTTAGTGAACCTTCGCTGTACAACCTCCAATGCAAGTATATCCTTTCATAAATGTAAAGACCAAAACTACACACAGTACTCCAGATGAGGTCTCACTAAAACCCTGCTTAATTGTAGCAAGATTTCTTTATTCCTGTATTCCAATCCCCTTAAAGGCCAACATGGCATTTACCTTCCCAATTGCTTGCTGTACTTGCATGCTAACTTTCTGCATTCCTTGTACAAGCACACCCAAGTTTCTTTGAACATCAACACCTACAAGTTTCACACCTTTTAAAAAGTATTCTGCTTTTCTATTCTTACAACCAAAGTGAATAATTTCACACTTCCCTACATTATACCCCATCTGCCATCATGTTGCCCACTCACTTCAGGCTGGATTTTGTAGTCCCACTGCCGGGAGCAGTGGCAGGCGTGGAACATGGCGGACGTCCCCCACAGGACCCGTGCTGCTGAGATTAGGGAGGGAATACAGCAGAAGTAAGTTTCAAGGGAGTAAGACTAGGATGGAAGGCCTCTACTTTAATGCCAGGAGTATTGCAGGTAAAACAGATGAGTTAAGGGCAAGAATTGACACGTGGAGTTGTGATATAGTAGCCATCACGGAGACCTGGTTGAGGGAGGGGCAGGATTGGCAGCTCAATATCCCGGGATATAGAATCTTCAGGCGGGACAGAGGAGGGGGTAAAAGAGGAGGGGGCATTGCAATATTAGTTAAGGAGTCAGTTACTGCAGTAAGGAGAGATGATTTCTTGGAGGGGGCATCAAATGAAGCTTTATGGTTAGAGTTTAGGAATAAAAAAGGGACAGCCACATTGCTAGGTGTTTATTATAGACCCCCAGATAGTCAACGGGAAATTGAGGAGCAAATATGTGCGCAATTTGCAGAGGTGTGTAAAAATAATAGGGTAATTATATTAGGTGATTTCAACTTTCCCAACATTAATTGGGATAATCATCGTG
Source organism: Heterodontus francisci (assembly GCF_036365525.1). Taxonomy (NCBI): domain Eukaryota; kingdom Metazoa; phylum Chordata; class Chondrichthyes; order Heterodontiformes; family Heterodontidae; genus Heterodontus; species Heterodontus francisci. Next base: position 63,664,284 of record NC_090389.1, read on the forward strand.
TTAAGGGCTTAGATGGAGTGGAGTTCTTAAAATGTATACAGGAGAACTTTTTAGCTCAATATGTAGAGGATCCAACAAGGGAGGGTGCAGTGCTGGACCTAATTCTGGGGAATGAAGCCATACAGGTGGTTGATGTGTTGGTGGGGGAGCATTTTGGTGATAGCGACCACAACATGGTACAATTTAAGCTTGTTATGGAGAAAGAAATAGACAAGTTGCAAAAAAAGGTTTTGGATTGGGGGGAGAGCAAATTTTAGTAAAATAAGGCAGGATCTGGCCAAGGTAGACTGGAAAGAGTTACTTGTCGGGAAATCTACAGAAGAGCAGTGGGGGGCATTCAAAAAGGAAATGGGGAGGGTACAGGCCCAACATGTTCCCTCTAGGGTAATAGGTAGGAGCAACAAGCCCAGAGAACCATGGATGACCAGAAACATTCAGGGTACGATGAGAAGGAAAAGAGAGGCTTTTAGCAAATACAAGGAGAGCAAATCAATGGAAGCTTTAGTGGAGTACAGAAAGTGTAGGATGGAGCTTAAGAAAGCAATTAGGAGAGCAAAGAGGGGATATGAGAAAGCTCTGGCTGGTAAAAGTAAGGAAAATCCCAAGATATTCTATAAGTATATCAATGAGAAAAGGATAACCAGGGAAAGAGTAGGACCCATTAGGGACCAAGGGGGAAATTTGTGGGTAGAGCCAGAGGACATTGGTAGGGTGTTGAACGAATGCTTCACATCTGTCTTCACCCAAGAGAATGAGGATGTAGATATGGAACTTAGAGAGAGAGAGACTGTGAGGTTCTTGAGCAAATTGTCATAGGGAGTGACAAGGTATTGGAAGTTTTGGAAGGCTTAAAAGTGGACAAATCTCCAGGTCCAGACAATTTATGTCCCAGGATGCTGTGGGAGGCGAGGGTGGAGATTGCAGGGGCTCTGACCCTAATTTTTAATTCCTCTCTGGCTACGGGGGAGGTGCCAGAGGACTGGAGAACAGCTAATGTGGTCTCACTATTTAAGAAGGGTTGTAGACATAAGCCAGGGAACTACAGACCAGTGAGTCTCACGTCAGTGGTAGGGAAACTATTGGAGAAAATTCTGAAGGAGAGAATCTATCTCCACTTGGAGAGGCAAAATTTGATTAGGAATAGTCAGCATGGCTTTGTCAGAGGGAGGTCATGCCTAACAAATTTGATTGAATTTTTTGAGCATGTGACCAGGTGTGTAGATGAGGGTAGTGCAGTTGATGTAGTTTACATGGATTTCAGCAAAGCCTTTGACAAGGTCTCACATGGGAGACTTATCAAGAAAGCAAATGCACATGGGATACAGGGTGACTTGATAAGGTGGATTCAAAATTGGCTTAGCTGCAGGAGACAGAGAGTGATGACAGACGGCTGTTTTAGTAACTGGAAGCCAGTGTCCAGTGGCGTACCACAGGGATCTGTGCTGGGTCCCCTATTATTTGTCATTTATATAAACGACATAGATGACTATGTGGGGGGTAGGATCAGTAAGTTCGCGGATGACACAAAGATTGGCCGAGTGGTTAACAATGAGGTTGAGTGTCTTGGGTTACAGGAAGATATAGACGGGATGGTCAAATGGGCAGAAAAGTGGCAGATAGAATTTAACGCTGAAAAGTGTGAGGTGATACACTTTGGAAGGAGTAATGTGACACGGAAGTATTCAACGAATGGCCTGACACTGGGAAATTCCGAGGAACAAAGGGACCTTGGCATGTTTGTCTATAGATCTCTGAAGGCAGAAGGGCAGGTTAATAGGGTGGTGAAAAAGGCATATGGGACATTTGCCTTTATCAATCGAGGCATAGATTACAAAAGCAGGGAGGTCATGTTGGAGTTGTACAGAACTTTGGTAAGGCCACAGCTGGAGTACTGTGTGCAATTCTGGTCGCCACATTATAGGAAGGATGTGATTGCATTGGAGGGGGTGCAGAGGCGATTCCCCAGGATGTTGCCTGGGATGGAACATTTAAGCGATGAAGAGAGGTTGGATAGGCTTGAGTTGTTTTCGCTGGAGCAGAGAAGACTGAGGGGTGACCTGATCGAGGTGTACAAGATTATGAGGGGCATGGACAGGGTGGATAGGGAGCAGCTGTTCCCCTTAGTTGAAGGGTCAGTTATGAGGGGTCACAAGTTTAAGGTGAGGGGCGGGAGGTTTAAGGGGGATTTGAGGAAGAACTTTTTTACCCAGAGGGTGGTGACGGTCTGGAATGCCCTGCCTGGGAGGGTGGTAGAGGCAGGTTGCCTCATCCTTTAAAATGTACCTGGATGAGCACTTGGCACGTCATAACATTTGCCAAGTACTGGCAAATGGGATTAGGTAGACAGGTCAGGTGTCTTTAATGCATCAGTGCAGACTTGATGGGCCGAAGAGTGTCTTCTGCACTATATTATTCTGTGATTCTGTGATTACGCGGCGGGTGGCCACTTTACATCTTGATGGCGGCCGCCCCCCCCACCCCCAATCAAGTGGTGGGGGCGGCCGCGACGACTCTGTTCATGGCATCACCTGTTGAAGGAGCAGGTGCTGGCACCATTTTTAAAAGGCTGCCAGCCCTGCAAACAGCACACCATAATGCAGAGTTCACCCATTCCCAATAGAGTGCAGTGTTCACCCCTTCCTCCCACCCAGAGGGCAGAGTTCACCCTTTCCACCCCGCCATATCCAACAGAGGGCAGAGTTCACCCCCTCCTCACCTCAGTGGCGCCAGCTTTACCTGGACGGGAAACTGAAGGTGCATGAGTGCCGCATGTCACACTGAAGATCGGGAACTGAAGGTAAGATCACTGTGGATCATGCAAAGATGTAATTTACATATGCTAACTTGAGTCCCATTGCAGAGTGGGGGAGGGGCCACCATGGAGCTTGGAACATCCACCATGGAAGATCGGGCCCGGCAATCCCGACATCGGGTTCCATGGTGGCCGCTGCAACTCTGATTTTCCAGCACCCCCGCCATGGAATCCGACGTCGGGCTGGGAACAAAATCCAGCCCTATTTCTCTTTGCAGCATCTCTGTGTCCTCCCCAGTTTACCTTTCCACCTACCTTTGTATCATCAGCAAACTCAGATGTGTTACTCTCTGTTTCTTCATCTAAGTCATTGATATAAATTGTAAATAGCTGAGGCCCCAGCATTGATCCTTGTGTCACTCCACTATTCACTGCCTGCCAACTTGAAAATGTCCTGTTTATGCCCACTCTTTGCTTCTTCTCCGTTAACCAATCCTCAATCCATACTAATATATTACTGCCACTCCATGAGCCCTTAGCTTACCTATTAACCTTTTGTGTGGCACCTTATCGAATGCCTTTTGGAAATCCAAGTATACTACATCTACTGGTTTCCCTTTATCTACCCTACTAGTTACATTTTCAAAAAACGCTAATAAAGTTGTCAAACAGGACTTCCCTTTAGTAAAACCATGTTGACTTGTTCTAATCAGACTGTGCTTTTCTAAGTGCATTGTTTAGGTTTCCTTAATAATCGATTCCAGCATTTTACCAATGACTGATGTTAGGCTAACTGGCCTGTAGTTCACTGTTTTCTCTCTCTCTCTCCTTTCTTGAAAAGCAGTGTAACATTTGCCAACTTTCAATCTGATGGGACCATTCCCGAATCTAAACACAGGGAGGATGCACAGGAATGTAAAGTAAAAGGATTGTAGGATGTGGAATGTAGAATTGCAGTATCACTATGTAGTGTGCGATGAGGCCATGAAGGGGTTTGTAAACACGGATAATGATTTAAAATTGACGCATTGGGAGAAAGGGAAACCGTTGTGAGGAAGAACAGGGGTAAAGGGTAACTGGGGCAAGATATAGACAAGGGAACATTGGATACATTGGAGTTTGTGTAGGGGGAGCTATGAATGCCACTAAGGAAAGGGTTCAAGAAGTCATTTTGAGGTAATGAAAATATGATTAAAGGTTTTAGTGGCAGAGGATGAGATAAGATAAAAATCAGCAATGTTATGGTTGTAAAAGCAACCTGTCTCAGCGGTGGATATGATAGAAGATTTGAAAGTCAGTTCAGAGTTGAACAGGATGTAGGTTTTTCACACCTTCTGGTCATCTTTAGTAACCAGCAAGGAAGGGGATAGAGTCATTGGGGCGGCACAGTGGCGCAGTGGTTAGCACCGCAGCCTCACAGCTCCAGGGACCTGGGTTCAATTCTGGGTACTGCCTGTGCGGAGTTTGCAGGTTCGCCCTGTGACCACGTGGGTTTTCGCCGGGTGCTCCGGTTTCCTCCCACCGCCAAAGACTTGCAGGTGATAGGTAAATTGGCAGTTGTAAATTGCCCCTAGTGTAGGTAGGGAATATGGGATTACTGTAGGGTTAATATAAATGGGAGGTTGTTGGTCGGCACAGACTCGGTGGGCCGAAGGGCCTGTTTCAGTGCTGTATCTCTAAATAAAAAAAAATAAATTAGCAAGACTGTACTTGAATTTTGCACGTGTCAAATAAGATGGCTTTGACTTATCCAGTGCTTATCTGGAGAAAATTCTGGCTCATTTATGACTTGATGTCAGATAGGCAATCTGGTAGTATAGAGATGCTTGTGGAATCAATGGCAAGGATAGAGAAGTAGAGCTGGTATCATTGGCATATATATAGAAACTGATTGCAAGGGACAGCATGTAAACAAGGAAAAGGAGGTGCCTTGGGGTGCCTCTCAATGATAGTGTGGGGGCTGGGACAAGAAGTCATTGTGAAGGTGTCCCACTAGAGACAGGTTAATTAGGAGTGGGATTACAGTTGAGAGATGGTATAACCAAGTGTGTTTTATTATGTATTTCATTCTTGAAAAGAGTTTGTGATCTGTTTGATTCTTTAATCATAAGTAATTTCACTTCTAACATTTCCCTGATGTTAGTTTTTCTTGGTTGACGAGTTATAGGCAAACACAATCAAAATGTTACCACTTAATGTAAGAAGCTTTATCAAACTACTGGGGGTTGCAGGTCAGATTTTATATGCATTTTGAAAATACTGAATACACCAGGAAAATAAATATATTCTAAGCAAATCAAATTTTTGATTTGAGTTCGGACCTGAATTTGCTGAAATTCAAAGGAAATTAGAATGCTATCGTCAATCCTGGGATTTATGCCAGGTGTAAAACCAAGGGTAGCAAATTATATTGTTAAACCAGTATGCGGTGACTAATGCTGTATGAACTCTTGAACTAGAATGATTGAAGAAAGTAGTAGCGCAGCCACTCATTTAAGAATGGAGTTTCCTTTTGATAAATTCTTCCCTAATTTGTTGCCTGACTGATCAATCAGCTGGAAGACTCAAACAGTTCGGATCACACTAAAGCCTTCAAACTACAGTACATAGGTTGAAAGGCTCGGGATAACCATTAGTCATTAATGCAGTCTATTTTCTGTAGTTAAAAGTTGTGATTAGGTTTTTAGATTTGCATTACTGCTGCATTAACTATTTGTCATGCAGAGCAGAACAGTCATGCAAATCCAATGAACTCTTAAATTTATGCAATTTTACAGGACAGAAGGAGGCCAGTCAGTCCATCATGTCTGTGCTGACTCTTTGAAAGAGCTAGCTATTCATCTCATTCCCTGGCTGAATGGTAGAACTCTTGCCTTTTTTAGAACGTTGTGAGTTCAAACTCCACTCCAGGACATCAGCACATAGATACAGCCTAACATTTCAGTGCAGTACTGAGGGAGAGCTGCATTGTTCCAGACACCATCCTTATCAAAAAAGCTTAAACTGAGATTGCTTCTCTGTTCAGGTGAACACAAAAAGTCCCATAGCATTTTTTCGAAGAAGAGTATGGGGTTTTCCCAGTGTCGCATATATCCCTCAACCAATAGCATAACAATACAAACTGACTGGTCATTCATCTCATTGTTGTTTGTGGGACTTTGCTATGTGCAGCACTGGCTGCCATATTATATGCAAAGCACTTCAAGTAAATAGTTGGATGAGAAGTGCTTTTGGCACATTCTAAGGATTTGAAAAGCACTAATGCAAAATTCTTTTGTTCTTTTGCCACTGATCTTAAATTTATGTCCCCTAGTTATGGATTCACTGACCAGTGGAAATAGTTTTAATCAAAATTTCTCTATCAGATCTTCTGCTAATCATCCTTGCCCTAATAGTAAATGCCTCCATTTCTCTAGTTTCTCCTCATAGCTAAAGCCTCACATGCTTTGTATCATCACAGTGGAACTTTGCTGCAATCGCCCCATGGCATTGACATCCTTCCTAAAGTCAGACATCCAAAACTGAACACAATATTCTGAGTTCTAAACAATGATTTGTATAGGTTTAGCATTACTTCTTATTTTTGTACTCAATGTCCCCACTTATAAAACCGAGGATCTCATGGGCTTTTCATAGCATTATCAACTTGTACTCTCACTTTTAAGCAGCTGTGTATCTGAAACCCTAAGTTTCCCTGTTCCTCTATTCCTTTTAACATTTTACCATTTAGTGTAAATATCTACTCCTTATTCTTCCTCCCAAATTGTATCACCTTACTGTTGCTGCATTAAATCTCATCAGACATCTATCTGTAAAATTTATTAAACTGTCTATGTCCTCCTGAAGTCCCTCACAATACCTTTCACAGTTAACCATTGGCCCTGGTTTTGGGTCATCTGGAAATTTTGATATTTTGCACCCTCTGGTTCAGAATGTTTATGTCCCAACCCTGGCTCTGGGAGACACCTCAGTCCAAAAACACAAATTAACTGTAACACTCTGTTTTCTGTCCTTCATTCATTTTTCTTTTAATGCCATGTGCCTTAACTTTATCAACAAGCCTTCTATGTGATGCCTTATTAAACATATTTTTAGAATGTCTATTCATTTCGATCGATCAGTATACTCAGATATTTTATAAAATATTCAATGTTTGTGTTATTTATTCAATGCATAATATTGTTTGTGATTTATTTTCAATAAGTCTTATTATAAATTTAATGCTTGAAACAATGGAATATTTCTGCTTGTTGACCATCTGCTGTAATTTTGCTTAATAAATAAAATGTACTGTCCTTGTATCATGAAGTGGTTGCATAAGCTGGATTTGGAACTTTAGCAAATATACGACATGATACGTCAGTGGTACTGAGTGTGAAAAAGGAAGTTTGGTAAGTGACGGCATTTTAAGGGTTAATCTCTCTAGTCTAGTTTTTTGTTTAAATTTAGCAACTAACTAAAATTACTGTTCATGTTAAGAGGCAAGTTAGGTTTTAAACAGAGATATACAAGCTGTCAGATAGCTGTAGCTAGTTAATTAGGTAACTAGCTTAAACTGGTTTCCGAGCTCCAGCAAACCTGATTCATCATTGTTTTCAGAGAGCATAAATTCACGGGACTCTGAGTGCTGCTTGTCTGCACTGAGTACTGCTTGAGTGCACAGAGTGTGAAGAAGGGAGTTTGGTAAGGAGGGGAACGATAAATTAATTAAGAAAAATCAATTTAATTTAATTGAGCGAGAGAGCCCGAGCGGGAGAGCTCACTGGGAAACTGCGAGGAGCGCAGCTAGTTGCTGCTAGTGCCAGTCTGCCAGCATTCAGAAAGAAGAAAAAATTAAGGCGTGACATCACAGGGAGGCAGGTAGGTGATTGGCTGGTTGAGAGTTCGGAGCTACAAACAGCACGAGAGGGGAGAAAACGCGGGAGGCACAGGGAGCTAGTCGGTGAGTATCTGGTGGGTATTTTCTTACGGTCTTATTTTTTTTCTGCTAGTTTTTATTTTTTATCTAACATTTAAGTCTATCTACTAAGGAGAAGCTAAAATATCAGTAGTAGGTAGGCGGTTACTCATTTGTTGATTCTATTTAATTTACTTAACTTCCAATAATAAAAATAAATAATTCGAGGCATGGCAGCGCTGCTCACATCCATCGAATGCACATCTTGTGCCATGTGGGGACTCCAGGATCCTACCCATTTCCTGGACAACTACATGTGCAGGAAGTGCTACCAAATGCAAAAAACACGAGTGCCAAATCTTAGACCTCAAGGAGCAGCTGGTGTCACTGAGGTATATTCACAAGGATGAAAGAAATGCAGATACTTCATTTGAGGAGGTGGTCACGCTGCAGCTTAAGTGAGCACAGGCAGAGAGGGGCTGGGTGGCTGCCAGACAGACCAGAAGGACAAGGCAAGTAGTGCAGGAGACCCCAGAGGGCATCCCACTTTCTACCGGCATTCAGTTCTGAGTACCAATGGGAGAGGGTTCATCTGGAGAGTGCAGCGAGAGTCATGACCAGAGCACTATGGGTGGCTCAGCTGTGTAGGAGGAGAAAAGACAGGAGAGCAATAGTGGTAAGGGATTCTATAGTTAGGGGAACAGACATGCATTTCTGTGGTCACAGACATGATTCCAGGACGGTATGTTACCTCTCTGGTGCAAGGGTCATGGATATCACCGAACAGCTACAGAGCATTATGGAGAGTGAAGGTGCACAGCCAGAGGTTGTGGTCCACATCAGTACCCATGATACAGGTAGAAAAAGGGATGAGGTCCTGCAGGCTGAGTTTAGGGAGTTAGGAAGGAGATTAGCAAGCAGGACCTCAAAAAGGTAGTAATCTCCGGATTACTCCCAAGGCCACGTGCTAATGAGTATAGAAAATAGGAGAATACACCAGATGAATGCGTGGCTGCACAGATGGTGCAGGAGGGAGGGCTTCAGATTTCTGGGGCATTGGGACTGGTTCTGGGGAAGGTGGGACCTGTACAAGCAATACGGTCTGCACCTGATCAGGACTGGGACAAATATCCTTGCAGGAAGGTTTGCTAGTGCTGTTGGGGATGGTTTAAACTAGATTGGCAGGGAAATGGGAACCTGAGGGCAAATAAAAACAGGATAAATTTAGCGGGGCTAAAGTGTGGCAGGTCGAAGAGACTTAGCAGTTGGCAGGAAAAAAGACAGAGGCGCAAGGAGAGAGCCAACTGTGTAACAGCCCCGACAAACAAATTTGGCTGCAGCACCTGTGGAAGAGCCGGTCACTCTAGAACTGGCCTTTATAGCCACTCCAGGCGCTGCTCCACACACCACTGACCACCTCCAGCGCTTACCCATTGTCTCTCGAGACAAGGAGGCCAAAGAAGGAGAAATTTCAGAGCAGGGAACAGGAAGCAGAAAATTAGCAAGTGACTCTGAAAGACAGACGAAGCAAAGGAATTTGGCAGTGTTAAAAGGTATTTATTTAAATGCAAGGGGTATAGTAAATAAAGCTGATGAGCTGAGAGCACAGATAAACACATGGCAGCATGATATCATTGCTATAACAAAAACTTGGCTTAAAGAGGGGCAAAATTGGCAGCTCAACATCCCTGGATATAGAGTTTTCAGGCAGGATAGAGAGGGGGATAAAAAGGCGGGGGCGTAGCATTATTGGTTAAAAGAATCAATTACAGCTGTGAGGAGGGATGATGTGCTAAATGAATCATCAAATGAGGCCATATGGGTTGAGCTCAGAAATAAAAAAGGGGCAGCCACATTGCCAGGAGTGTACTGTAGACCCCCAAATGAATAGTGAGAGGGAGACAGACAAATATGTAGGAAAATTTCTGACTGCAAAAACAATAGGGCAATAATAGTTGGGGATTTCAACTACCCTAATATCAACTGGAAAACAAACAATGTGAAGGGCACAGAGCACACAAAATTCTTCGACTGCATTCAAGAGAACTTTTTTTTAGCCAGCACATAACAAGCCCAATGAGAGGGGGTGCAATTCTAGATTTAGTGTTAGGAAATGAAGCTGGGCAAGTGGATGAAGTAGCGGTGGGTGACCATTTTGGAGATAGTGACCATAATACAGTTAGACTTAGCATTATTATGGAAAAGGACAAGGATAGAACTGGAGTAAAAATACTAAACTTGGGGGGGGGGGGGAAAGAGAAGACAAATTTTAGGAAGCTGTGAGGTGATCTGGCGAAAGTGGACTGGATGCAGCTACTTGAAAAAAAATCAGTGGCAAAACAGTGGGAGGCATTAAAAAGTAAGAATCTGCAGGCAAAGAAAAAGGGTAGTACTGCCAAATCTAGAGCTCCCTGATTATCTAGAAGCATATAGGGCAAGATAAAGCAGAAAAAGAAAGCTTATGACAGTGGCAAAAAACATAATACTTTAGAAAGCCCTAGAGGAGTGCAGGGGTGAAGTAAAAAAGGAAATTGGGAAAGCAAAGAGAGGACATGAAAAAATATTGGCAGGTGTCATGCAGACCCCCACCTGTCTAGAATATTAATTTTGTCATATGAACATTGATTTTGAACTGTTGCTGGAGCGTGGAAATGACTTGTTAAACAGATCAGTTGTGGCTGGAAAAAACATTTACATACTAACAGACAGTGCTTATGGAGACAAAGGACGATTCCTTGATATAGTCAACCCACAATGGACTTTGATCACCAGACATTTAAGGTGAGAAAGCTCACATTCCAGGATGACTGTTAGGATGGCCGAATCCACAAACAGACATGGTCAAACCAGCTAGTCACGTGACTAACCTGCTGGGCATACATAAGAACATAAGAAATAGGATCAGAAATAAGCCATTCATCCCCTCAAGCCTGCCCCACCATTCAATAAGATCATGGCTGATCTGTCCCAGGCCTCAACTCCTCTTTCGGGCCTGCTCCACATAACCCTCAACTCACCGAGATTTCAAAAATCTATCTACCTCCTTCTTAAATACATCTAGTGACCCAGCCTCCACAACTCTGAGGTAGAGAATTCCAGAGATTCACCACTCTGAGAGAAGAAATTCCTTCGCATCTCAGTTTTAAAAGTATAACCCCTTATTCTGTAACTATGTCTCCTAGTTCGAGATATCCCCACCAGTGAAACATATTCTCAACATCTATCCTGTCAAATCCCCTTAGAATCTTATATGTTTCAATCAGACCACTTCTCATTCTTCTAAACTCCAATGATTAAAGGCCTAACCTGTTTAGCCGTTCTTGATGAGACAACCCCTTCATCTCAGGAATCAGCCTAGTGAACCTTTTCTGAACTGCCTCCAATGCTAGTAAATCCTTCCTTAAATAGGGGGACCAAAACTGTATGCAGTACTCCAGGTGTGGCCTCACCAACACCCTGTACAATTGTAACAAGAATTCCCTATTTTTAAACTCTAACCCCCTAGCAATAAAGGCCACAATTCCATTTGCCTTCCCAATTACTTGCTGCACCTGCATGCTAACATTTGTGTTTCATGTACAAGAACACCCAGATCCCTCTGTACTGCAGTATTTTGTAGTCTTTCTCTATCTAAATAATAATCTGCCTTTTTATTCTTCCTACCAAAGTGGATGACCTCACACTTTCCCACATTGAACTCCATCTGCCAAGTTTTTGCCCACTCACTTAACCTATCTATATCCCTTTGCAGATTCTCTGTGTCCTCATCACAACATGCTTTCCCGCCTATTTTTGTATCGCCCACAAATTTGGATACACTACACTCTGTCCGTTCCTATTAATAGTTGAGGCCCTAGGACTGATCCTTGTGGCACCCCACTAGTTACGGCTTTCCAACCTGAAAAAGACCCAGTAATTCCGACTCTCTGCCTTCTGTGTGTTCGCCAATCCTCAATCCATGCCAACACATTACCCCCAATACCCTGAGCTCTTATTTTGTGCACTGACCTTTTATGTGGCATCTTATTGAAAGCTTTCTGAAAATCCAAACACATTACATCTACCGGTTCCCCTTTATCCACTCTGCTTGGTATAAGCTCAAAGAACTCTGACAAATTTGTCAAACATGATTTCCCTTTCATAAAAACCATGTTAACTCTCTCTGATTGCATTATGTTTTTCTAAATGTCCTGCTATTTCTTCCTTAATAATGGACTCTAGCATTTTTCCAATGGCAGATGTTAAGCTAACAGGTCTATAGTTTCCTGCTTTCTGTCTGCCTCCTTTCTTGAATAGAAGCCTCACATCAGCAGTTTTTCTACTCCACTGGTCCCCTACAAGAATCCAGTGAGTTTTGGTATATTACAACCAATGCCTCCACTATCTCTGTAGCCACTTCTTTTAAAACCCTTGGGTGCAGGCCATCAGGTCCTGGTGACTCGTCTGTTTTCAGTCCCATCAGTTTTTCAAGCACCTTTTCTCTCGTGATAGTGATTGTTACAAGTTCCTCCCTCCCGTTTACACTTTGCTCATCTATTATTGTTGGGAGGTTTATAGTGTCCTCCACCGGGAAGACCAATGCAAAATATTGGTTTAAGTTATCTGCCACTTCCCTGTTCCCTATTATTAATTCCCCAGTCTCATCCCCTAAGGATCCCATACTTATTTTAGCTACTCTCTTCCTTTTTATATATCCGTAGAAGCTCTTACTGTTTCTTTTTATATTTCTTGCCAATTTACTCTCAATCAATTTTCTCCCTCTTTATTAGCTTTTTAGTCATCCGTTGCTGGTTCCTAAAAAATTCCCAATCCTCTGGCCTACCACTAGCTTTCGCTGCTTTGTACGCCTTTGTTTTTGATTTGATACTCTCCTTACCTTCCTTTGTTATCCATGGGTGGTTCATCATTCTCATTGAGTCCTTCCTTCTGAATGGAATAAATGTTTGCTGAGTGTTATGAAATAACTTCTTAAAAGTCTGCCACTGCTCATCTACTGACTTTCCCTTTAGTCTATTTTCCCAGCTCGCTTTGGACAACTCTTTCTTCATACCTCTGTAATTGCCCTTGTTTAAGTTGAAGACATTGGTTTGAGACCCGAGTTGCTCTCTCTCAAACTGAATTTGAAATTCTACCATGTTATGATCACTTCCCCCTAGAGGATCCTTAACTATGAGATCTCTTAATAATCCTACCTCATTACACATTACCAAATCTAAAATAGCCTGTTAACCTGAGTTTTTTTGAATTGTACAGACAGTTTGAGAGAGAGACTGTTTGCTCCTGGACTAGGAAGACCTCTCCTGTCTACTCCCATCGCTTTCACACAAGTCTCTGGACCCACTGAGGACACGTGAACCTCAAGAGAGAAAAGTCTCCTACATCGAACAAAGTTTAAGCAGAATACTGGGCCCCAACAAAAAGCAAGATCTACCTACAATCAGGGACTCTACAGCAAGCTCAAAGAACAGTAACCAAAGCCATCTTCAGATAATGCCTCAAACTTTTCCACTTTATTTCTTCTGCTCTATCCTAATGTGTGTACCGCGTATGCATGCTAGCATGTGCGCGATGCATATCCGTAGGCTTTAACCGAATTAGAGTTTAAGTTTAATAAAGTTCAACCTTTTTTCTTTAAGCCTAAGAAAACCTGTTTGAGTGGTTTCTTTGCCCTACAATTGGAAAGCAGTGAAAAAGGATTCACTAAGGGGGAGCTAAAAAAGTGTTTAAAATTAAACCCTGTTATGGTAAGACCAGGTAAAGGCTGAGAGGGAAACCTAGACCCCTTTCTCACTGGGTTGTAACACAGGCAAAATCAAGAAAAACCCAAAGATGTTTAATCAATACATTAAGAGTAAGAGGATAATTAAGGAAAAGGTAGGGCCTATCAGAGATATACAAAGTAACTTGTGCATGGGCAGGGTTTTTAATGAGTACTTTGTCTCTGTCTTAACAAAGGAGAGGGTTGATGTAGACATTGTAGTTAAAGAGGAGGAGTGTGAAATATTAGAAAGGATAAGCATAATGAGAGAGGAAGTACTAGATGGTCTCACATTCTTCAAAGTGGATAAATCGCCAGAGCTGAATGGATTGTATCCCAGGCTGTTAAAGGAAGCCAGGGAGGAAATAGCAGGTGCTCGGAGGATCATTTTCAAATCCTCACTAGATACAGGTGAGGTACCAGAGGATTGGAGGCCTGCTAACATTGTACCATTGTTTAAAAAGGGTGCGAGGGACAGGCCAAATAATTATAGGCTGGTGACTTAGAAAGGCACAGATTAATCAGGGATAGTCAGCATGGATTTGTTAAGAGTAGGTCGTGTCTTACTAACTTAATTGAAATTTTTGAGGAAGTAACAAGGAGGATTCATGAAGGTAGTGCAGTGGATGTTGTCTACATGGATTTTAGGAAGGCATTTGACAAGGTTCCACATGGCATACTGGTCAGAAAGGTAAAAGCCCATGGGATTCGGAGGAATGTGGCAAGTTGGGTTTAAAATTGGTTCAGTGACAGGAAACAAAGAGTAATGCTCGACGGATGTTTTTGTGAATGGAAAGCGGTTTCCAGTGGCATTCCACAGGGTTCAGTTTTGTGGTATATATTAATGATTAAATGTGGGGGGCATGATTGGGAAATTTGCAGATGACACAAAAATTGGCTGTGTAGTTGATAGTGAAGAGGATAGCTGTAGATTCCAGAATGATATCAATGGTTTGGTTGAGTCGGCAGAAAAGTGGCAAATGGAATTCAATCCAGAGAAGTGTGGGGTAATGCATTTGGGGAGGGCAAACGAAGCAAGGGAATACACAATGAAGGGGAAGATATTGAGAGGGGTAGAGGAAGTGAAAGACCTTAGAGTGCATCTCCACAGGTCCCTGAAGTTGGCAGGACAGGTAGATTAAGTGGTGAAGAAGGCATATGGAATACTTTCCTTTATTGGCTGGGGTATAGAACACAAAAGCTGGGATGTAATGCTGGAATTGTATAAAACACTGGTTAGGCCACAGCTGGAGTATTGTGTACAGTTCTGGTCACCACCATTACACGAAGGACATAATTGTTCTTGGAGAAAGTACAGAGGAGATTTACAAGAATGTTGCCAGGGCTTCAAAATTGCAACTAAACTTTGAGGAAAGATTGGATCATCTAGGGTTGTTTTCCATAGAACAGAGGAGGCTGAGGGGTGACTTAATTTAGGTGTACAAAACTATGAGGGGCCCAGATAGACAGGAAGGACCTGGTTCCGCTAGCGGAGAGGTCAATTACCAGGGGTCACAGATTTAAGGTTATTGGTAGAAGGATTAGAGGGGACATGAGGAAAAACTTTTTCACCCAAGGGGTGGCGGGTGTCTAGAATTCGCTGCCCGGATTGGTGATGGAGACAGAAACTGTCACCTCATTTAAAAGGAACCTACACCTGCACCTGAAATGCTGTAACCTGCAAAGCTACGGATCAGGTGCTGCAAGGTGGGATTAGAATGGGCAGTTAGTTTTTTCAGCCAACGCAGACACAATGGGCTGAATGGCCTCTTTCTGTGCTGTAACTTTTCTATGGTTCTAATAGCTAAGATGCATAAATCAAGATGTGAAATGAGGACAGGCAGTGGAATCATGGCTCCTTGCTTGCATTGTTGCTGAAGTACTGTTGGTAAAACAAGACAGCTTATCTGAAGGTACTGCATTTAAGCAGCATAACATTTTTTATCTGTACTGATTGTTTTCAATTCACTTCACGTGTGTGAGCCCACCTATACTTATACATTGTTTTCTTGAGAAAAGCATTTATTTATCCTCAAGCGTGCTGCAGAAATGTTTTCCAATGGTCCCCATAATTCTTTTGCTGTGAATTATATTGATTCATTGTTAACTAATCGGAGATAAATGCCAAGGGCTTACAAAGGCAGGTTTTACAAATTCCCCTCCCTCCCAGAACCGTGACAGGGTTCCCCTTGTCCTCACTTTTCATCCCACCAGCCTCCATATCCAAAGGATCATCCTCCGCCATTTTCGCCAACTCCAGCGTGATGCCACTACCAGTCGCATCTTCCCCTCCCTTCCCCTGTCAGCATTCCGAAGGGATCGTTCCCTCCGCGACACCCTGGTCCACTCCTCCATTACCCCCACCACCTCGTCCCCGTCCCAGGGTACCTTCCCTTGCAATCGCAGGAGGTGTAATACCTGCCCATTTACCTCCTCTCTCCTCACTATCCCAGGCCCCAAACACTCCTTTCAGGTGAAGCAGCGATTTACTTGTACTTCTTTCAATGTAGTATACTGTATTCGCTGCTCACAGTGTGGTCTCCTCTACATTGGGGAGACCAAGCGCAGACTGGGTGACCGCTTTGCGGAACATCTCCGCTCAGTCCGCAAGCAGGACCCTGAGCTTCCGGTTGCTTGCCATTTCAACACTACCCCCTGCTCTCATGCTCACATCTCTGTCCTGGGATTGCTGCAGTGTTCCAGTGAACATCAACGCAAGCTCGAGGAACAGCATCTCATCTACCGATTAGGCACACTACAGCCTGCCGGACTGAACATTGAGTTCAATAATTTCAGAGCATGACAGCCCCCCACTTTACTTTCATTTTTAGTCATTTTTTCTTCCTTTTTTTTTACATTCCTTTTTACATTTTTTACTATCTTTTTTTGCATTTATTTCATTTCATCTTAGTTTGTTCAGTTAAAAAATTTATTTGAGTTCCGAAGAAGGGTCACTGACCCGAAACGTTAACTCTGCTTCTCTTTCCACAGATGCTGCCAGACCTGCTGAGTGAATCCAGCATTTCTTGTTTTTGTTTTACAAATCCATGTCCAATGTCCCATCTAAATTTTTTCCATTGTGCATGGCCTGTACATTTGAATGTACAGTACCTTTAAAATTTTTAGCACATATACTTACGCACAGTATCTTAAAGGGGGCAACTTGTGAGCACACTGCGCGATACCTTCTGGGTTGCTGCAAAGGCATACGCATACACACAGCTTACACAGAGCATTGTCCTTTTTCAGATTGATCCTGACACAATTAGGTTAAACTGTGTTCTCTTTTACTGTATAGTTTCATTGCCCCACAGTTGGCTTGCACCCCACCCTATGCTTTATGCCCATAGTTAACAATCTATGCCTCATCTGATATTGCAAATTCATGCCCTTGCACATGACTTGCACTCTTTGACATGCCTCACTCATAATGACCAGGTTACACCCGATACACTGAGGTTTCTTTACAACACAGAGCTTCAGTGTCTGTGTATAAGCACATTCAAGCTACGAGCAAATAATACATCACCCATTTCAAAGGAAATCAGAAACATCCCCTGTGTGCAGGCAAATAATCCAGCCACACACATGGTGTTCCAACATACTGCTCCACAGATACCATTTACTAAATAGCATGCTTGAGTTAGATTTCATCGTACAGAATGACCGATCATGATAACATTTTATGCAGTGAAAAGAAATGCTTTTCTACATATGAAATGTTTGATTAGAACCAGGCTTTGAGCTTTTGGGAGTGGTATTGATGTGGGATTGTGTTGTATTACAACCAATATCAAATATGACTTGGAAAAAACAGGCTCCTTCTGTGTTGAACAGCCTAATATGATTTCAGCTGTGCAATAGCATTTGTAATTATTTTGGTATTCCTTTGAGATTAGCAAAACCAGCTGCAAAGACTGGAAGTAATCTTCCAGCACTACTATTGCCAGAGTATTACTTAGAGCCTTGCAACTTACAATGGATTTACCTGATGAAAAACTGACTTGCTCTTTGGTTCAAGATCGAGATGGGGCCTCACAAACTGGCCTTACTTAACCTTGAACACTAGTTAAGATTGTCCATCAACTGCATATCACGTTGGAACCTTGTCCACAGAAAAAAAAAAGTTTCTTATTTCCCTTAGTTTAATGAATCATTTGATTGTAAGGAACTATAGTCCACCTATAAAGCTTTCATCTTGCATCAGAGTGCCACAGAATCAATTCCATTAATCTAATTGACATTTTTTGTTGCTTATAGAAGCGAGAGAGGAAACACTGTACTAGTCATGCATGCAGTTGACCTAGGTAACACACGAAGGTTGCACAATAGCAGCCTCAGGTAAGACCTCAAGAGTCATTGGAAGTGGTTCTACTAACATTGTTAAACGTGGCAGAAAAATATCAGGTCCCCAGTTTTTTTTTTAAATGGTTAAAAACTACACAATACCCTTAGTATGAAACAATCATCATTTGATGAATTAGCACAAAACAGTAAATTCACATTTATTATGGTTTTCCATTGAAGTGAGAGCTCACCTTCAGCTGGCCTTCTGGATTTTGTGAAAAAAGGTCAACTTTTTTGTGGCTCATTTGTATTTGTTGGGTATAAAATGTTTAAGAGACGGTTGGTCCTCTCAGCCTTACATTAGCCAAATGGCATTTTCATTAACTCCTGAAGTGAAGGTTTTACGGTACCAAAAACATGCAACCCACAAAATGTAGCCTAACAAAGTTATTTCTGTAAACTAGGCTGTTAACAATAAATATGGACAAGGGGAAGCATAGCCTCAACCAATCTCCAATCCTGTACCTAACAAGAAAAACACTGGAACTGTCACTTTAGCTTCAGAATTTAGAAAAACTGAAATTAAGCAAATAATGATGTTATCTGATGGGGAAATAGCCTAAAAACCATCAATGCTTAATGAGTTTGTTATCTACATGTTTTTTTTCCTTTTATGCATCATGTATTCTTAATTGTGTTTTCTGCAACAAAAATATAAAATTGTTTTTGTCTCAACAGGAAAAGATATTAAACAACCCTAACAATTCTGGTACAATGGATTTTGGTGAAAGATGTGGTGCAGTTTTGTTCTGAGTGAAATTTATGCTTATCAACCACTTCCTAAACACAACAATCCACAGATTCAAAAACAAGCCCTCATTTAAAGGTTTCATATTTTATTCATTACTCTTTTCCTTGTTGGAAAAGTATATTTTAATTCCTTCAAAAGAAAACAGAAGCAATATGCAATGCCCAGAGAGGAAATCTGGTGATAAACAAAACTTGACATTATAATAACACAAAAGGCTGCAAACTGATCTGCATACAGCCCATAGTTTCAGTGCTACAGGCGCCATTTTGATACCAAAATGGTATCCGTACTGTATGCACACAATTCCGGTACAGCCTGTGGCGTATACTGTTTTGGTGAGGGCGTTAGCGCAGGCATTAGGAGCATGCACCAGAAGTATGCAGAGTAAGCAGATTGTGACATCAGTCAGCATGTTATGCTGATTTGATGCCAGCACTGCCATTTTCGACCTCACAACTCCAGCTAAGCACCCTCCCTTAAACACCTACAGTTCAGCAGCAAGAAGGAACCTCCATTCCCTTCACCAACCAGCACTATTTAGGGATCATTGACTACTTTCATGTTAGCTGCTGATAGAGCTAGTAGAAATCAGAATTTGTAGAAGTACTGTGAGTTTCCTATTACTATTCAAAGTTGGTAAAATTGACAGGGAGTGGTGTTGCATGTCGTGAGAAGGCCTTGTGTCTGACTGTAATGGTTCTGGTCAGACCACTTTGTCCCAGACAGATGCTGTAGTTATCATCCCCCTTAGCCTGCAGCATAACAGAGTTGGAGCAGAGGCAACACACAAAATGGCAAGCTTCTTGCAGACCGAGGAGGGAGAAGGGCTCGCAGCAAGAGGAGTTATGCACCCAGGATCTTCAAAGAGCACTTCTCTTACCGCAAACTAAGCCAGGAAAAGTATGCGTGTCATTTCTGTTTGACTAAGGAGGTGCTCAGGCAAATCAGTCAGCTTTTGCAGGTTACATCTATAGCCTCAAGAGCTGGGTGAGGACAGCGCTGCCAGTGACTGTGAAGGTGACCATGGCATTGGAATCCTTCCAAGCTGCAGCAGGTCGCATCTTTCACATCTCCCAGTTTGCCTCCCACTGCGGTATAAGGGACGTGACTGACACACTTTATGCCAGGAGAGGGAATATCTTGTGTCCTCGCTGCGTTATGACAGTGCTTTTATTATTTTTTGTTAATTTTTTTTTGAGAATTCATGTATTTTAGAATTATGGACATTGTTTTATTTGGGAAAACTGAAAAAGATTCCATGGATGCTTTTTTCACTGGGGTCAGTGAAAGAATACAGAGTGGACTTGGTTTGTAAACAACCCTTACTGGAAGTCACCTGTCGTAAGGTAAATACCCAGCAGAGGTATTTTGACTTGGAGAAGATGTTTACAAAGAAGTGATAGGTCAAGATTTATAGGGGTCAGGATGCTTGACTCTTGAAATAATGCTTTGGTTTCACTTTTGACAGTGCGTAGGAGTGTGAAGTGTTTTGAAGGCAGTTGAAAATAAAACAACCAAGAGAGCAGTCACCCCAGCTCAGCCTTTTCCATCTCTTGGAGAAGATCTTTGAAGCGAGTGTAAGAAAGAGACATTGATGCTGCATTCCTCCTGAAAGGCCTGCTAGAAATCCCTGATGCTGCATTTCACCTGGAAAACCTGCCAAACAGATCTTCAACAGCGCATGAAAAGAACTGTTCTAGAAAGATCCCAGTGATTGCCGTCTATGCGTATTTAGGACGCCAAACCAAAAAAGATACAACTGACATCTTTCAACGTATTTTTTTTCTTCAAGAATGAGCAAGTATTTGGCCAAAGTATTCTTTGTCTTTTTTTTGGTAACAGAGCTCTAAAGAAAAAAAATCACTTTGTCGGTTAGTGTGTGTGTGTGTGAGAGAGAGAAGGGCTAAGGTAAAAAGGGAACTTTCATATTTCAATCTGTGTTAATGTTTTGCTTCGTTACTGGCTAAGTCTTGTTTTATAATAAACTGATAATTTTGTTGTTTATTACAGATTCTTGATTGGTTATTTTATTCTGATATAGAGTCTATGATTGATTGTATCGGTAACTGGGTAAACATTTAAATATGTGTTGTGACCTGTGGAGAAGTGGAACTAGAGAAGACAGTGCACCTTTACCACTTCAGTCGTAACAGCAGGCAGAGCATGCATGTGGCTTTGCCAGGAGAACGGGCTTCCCCATATTGCAGAGTGCCACTGACTGCACATGCGTGGCTTTGCGTGTATCATATCTAAAAGCAGAGACATACTGCAACCACAAAGGGTTCCACTGTTTGAATGTGCTGTTAGTGTGTGACTATGCACAGCACATCATGCAGCTGAATTCCTGATATGTTGGCAGGAGTCATGATGCCTTTATTATTCTGCGCCAGTATGTTGTTCCATCAGTATTTGAGGCACCACATCCAACCAGAGGGTGGTTAGTAAGTGACAAGGGCAAACTGCTGGCTATCTAGCTCATGACTCCAGTGTGCAACCCATGCACACGTGGGCAGCATGCATATAAATGATGCCATGCGGTCACTCAAAACATCATCGAGCAGACCATTGGGATGTTCAAGCAACACGTCTGCTGCCTAGTCTGCTCTGGAAGTACTCTGTAGCACTCGCCAGAGCATGTGTCATGATTAATCATAGTCTGCTGTATTCTACACAACCTCTCCATCATGAGGGCACAACCCTTGCCACCAGGTTTGCAGCATATAGCTGAGGAACAGGAAAAAAGAAGAGGAAGAAAAGGAGCAAGGGGAAGGGAGAAGGCAACCAACACATCCCCTTTCCAGCCATGATTGGCTCATCCAACTGCAGTACCATTGAATACAACCCCAATTCTACAGTAGTCCCACACCCTTACCTTCTCTCTGATACTGACCAGTGTGTCCTTTTGGTCACAATGCTGAAATAATAGTCACCACAAAACAACCATTTCAAACCAGCTTTATTAAACAAACTAGCCAATATTCCACACAAAAATCAACCTTGTGTATTCCCTTTGTGCTTGTCTTTGCCTGGCCTAGTGCTCCTACACACAGTATGCATCTGTGGCTGCAGCATGGTAGGTGGAGGGCTGTTGACTTTCAGTGGGGGAGACTGCAGATGGCCTTGCAGAATGTCCTCAGGGATGAAACAGTGGGGTTGTCAATGGGTAGGGGGTTTAATCAGGAAAGGGAGTAGACAGAGGTTGGTGGTGGGGACTTCAGAGCCCAGGGTAGGGGTGTTTGGAAGCCTGGAATGGGGATTGGAGGCTGGGGGTGAATTGGACTTGGTGGAGGGAGGTTGGAGACCTCAGGGTGGGGGGCGGTAGGGCTTGGGGGTCGGAGCTCTCATGAGGAAGGCTGGGTGCTGAGGTGTGATCATGGGGATTGCCTAGGTGGGCAAGCTGGATCCAGCTGGTGGGTGTAAAGGCATTTACCTCCTGGATCTGGCAACCCTCACTTGAATGTAGCTGCCGGACTTCCCAAGGTCATCCATTGTTAAATTCAAAAAGCTGAATGACAATGAGGCTTGCAGCCTCATTATAGCATTTAAAATGCTAACCCACCTCCTTGGAGTGGATTAGTCACCCGACCACCTTTCCGCCTCCATTAAAGCCAGAAGTGGGAGTGTTGAAGGCGGAATTTGATCAGGATGATTTTTAAGACTTTAACTCACCCTCACCCCCGACTCAACTCAAACCCACTCATTTTTTATGGTTAAAATTCTCCCCAATGCCTCTTCTATACTTCCTCCATGGCGACTTTAAAACCAGTACCCAAGTCAATACTGACAAAGAGAGTAAGCATCTACCTACCACAAGAATGAAGCAGTCCCTGTTCTCTTGCGGCACATCTACAAATCCTGCACTGCAACAAAGCACCAAACTCCATTATACTACCAGTAGTTAACAATAAGACAATGAGATGCAGCAATTCCTCTGCCACCAAAGAATCTGTATTAATTGAGTTGAGACAGTGTCAGACATTTTCTTACTGAATTTGATTCTGCAGCACAAAAATGCACCATTAATGGAAACTGGATTGGCAGAGTTTCTTTCACAGAGGTCATAAGCAGGTCTATTTTGGGAAGTGGATGCAATAGGTGCAATAGTGGTGATCTTCTAAGTTTAGGATTAAGGCACATTGCAGAGTCACTTTTGCGGCACTGGATGAAACATTGACCCAAATGTTCTTTCTGTATTGGACACATTGGGATCCATTTGATGCTTGTAAAACAGGTGTGGCAACAACCAATTTCTAGGTCACGATACCAAATATGAGAAGAAAATCTAAATTTATTTTTATCAAAACAAATATTTTGAGCTAGGTTATTGGATATACGCAGCCACTTTAATACCTTGCATGCTTTGTCAAGTGCCCATCAGTTGCACTCCAGAGTATTTTGGCCACTATAAAAGGAAAATGGTTCTAGTAATGATTAAAGTTAGAAAATTGTGGCCAGAAATAGGACCAACAAACTTACTTGTTGTTAACTTTTCATGAGGCTAGTTAAAATTTCCAGTTCCACAACTCGGTGGTATTCTAAGAATACAAATAAAATACAGCACTGGCATGAGGACTAGGATTTTCCTCCAATAACTTGGAAACATGTCCCACCCCTCCACAGTTTCTTCCCGAGTTGATATATTTTTATTAACAGTATGCCATGGTATTGAAATTTATGTACCTCATGACAAAATTATTAAAAAGATTAATATACAGACTTTGCAGTATAGACTGATACAGTTTTTGTGACTGCAAGTACTTTAGAAAAAAATTTCAGCCCCAGGCCTGAATAAATTACTAAAGTTAAAGCCAGTGATTAACAAAGAGGTCTTCAGTGATCCTGTTCCCACATGAGTGGAATAGAAAGTTGACATGATGACTAGTTGAAGCAGGGAATGCAAATTCACAAAGAAGAACAACTTCCCCATGTAACGATGGGGTCAAAAGGGTGAATTTACTACTGCTAGAAGAGATTTCAAGAACTAAGGATTTTTGGCAAACAACTGTAGTTTTCTCTTGGATCTTTTATCAATGCCTTACAATTGGTATGAGAAACTAGATGGAAAAAGCATAGTTGGTGAAAAACTGTCTCATCCACAACGAATGACATATGTTCAACTGTGTTGGACTGAGATCATAAAACACACAGAGCCTCTTGAACTCACTCAAAAGGAATTGAAACATTCCCAGTGTCACGATTTCACTTTGCTTCCTTCATCAGCATTCCAATTAAGCAACTATAAAATGTTCCTGTTGTAGTCTTCTTTACCATCACAGATAAGAGAAAATGTTTTACTTGGACAAAGAAAGAAGAAAGTACTTGCTTTTATATAATGCCTCTGATGACTTCAGGGTATCCCAAAGCACTCCACAGCCAATGTGGAATCTTGCTGTGTGTAAATTGGCTGCTGCGCTTCCCTGCATTACAACAGTGACCACACTTCAAAAGTACTTCCTTGGCTGTAAAGCCTTTTGGAATGCCCCAAGGTTGTGAAAGGAACTATACAAATGCAAACCTTTTCCTTTCATATTACCACACTTTGTATTACCATGTGCCTGCTAGGAGCTTTCTCTGTATCTGAATCTTTGTAGAGCGGGAAAGAGGAAGGTAATGGTTTTGGGCACTCAAGGGGGCTCCCGCCGCAACTCAGTTTGTTCCTATTGCAAAGAACACGCAAGCAGACGACAAAAACACTTGCAGAAAGAGTCAAGGCAATATATACCAGCAGGTTTACGATTCGAGAAGTAATTTCTTGTACATCTATGAACATTTGAAGGGCTGAAACGCTTCTCTCATCTCGCCAACAAATAGTAAAAGATAAAATTTATTTTCTTAAAAAGATCTAAAATGGGGATTCTAGTCATATGCATGGAGAAAGATTGCTTTATGATTTCACTCTTCTTGGTAAACGTTATAAAAGAAATAAGTGGGTGTAAAGGATAATGAAGTCAATTTGGTTTGAAACAAGTGCCTGTGAAGTGTCTATAATAATGCATTATTTAGCAAGTTTTTAAAAAATTTATAGTATAATTTTTGACATTAACCATGATTAAGTTAGCACATAGAATAGCATACTGGTAGGGCATTCTCCAATGCTATAAGTACACGGCACCAGACATGGAGACCAACTTTCACTTTTGGTGAGGGTGGGAAACTGGTGGGAGTAAATCAGTGGCCCGTTATATACCCGTCTAACCTTCTTTCCCATTGAAGTCAATAGAAAGAGAACTTGAGTGGGGTGTACAATACACAGCTGATTCACTCCCACCAGTTTCCCAACTTCACCAAAAGTGAAAATGACTCCATTGTATCTTCGCACATCAAGATAACATCGCACATTAGCTACAATAGACTACAATGCAATATACATAGTGAGGCAAAACGTTACATTCATATCCTGCTATGCTTGAATTTGTACAGAAATATTGAATGCATTATTGTTCAATGAATAGGAAAACCAAGAAGTTTACTAAAGCCTACTGAAAATGATCTGGTAGGCTAAATATATTGCATGGCTTGGCACTCCTTGGGTTGTGTTCATCTGTGCCTGGGTGGCAGTGGAAGTGAGTCAACTAACTGGTGCATCTGGACTAGGGAAGGGGGGAGTCAGCAATGGTTCCTTTCTTTAATGTTATCCAACAACTGCTGCTGCAAAGTGCATAGGGACACACAACAGATACAGACATAGTCCTTTTTAACTGGATTGCCTGTGATGGTCAAACTACCTGCCAAAAATAAAGCCTAGATTTTCTGAAGTTGGCATATTCTCGGCTGAAACAATTATTGGTGTGTTTTAGACAAATTCAAATTAAAAGTGTGCTCTTTCCACCTAAATTTCCTAGGTTAGCTTATCTTAGCCTCAGGGGTAGATTTGGATCATTGCAGGGGACAGAAAATTGCAGGTACATGAAATTTAAAAAGAATGGGGGCAATTAAAGGGAATTGAAACCTTAAGTTCAAGCAGAAGTAAAAACAAATAAAAATAGTGAAAAGAAAACAAATGGTCAATATATGACTGAAGTATGAAAGATTCAAGTTATTTATTTGTTCCCTCTAAATCAGCTCCTCTACAGCTGATTCACTAGAAACATTGGTGGCCCATTTATAAATGAAACTGGGAAATAGAATGCATAATGAACACTCTCCAAATCTAAGTGAAAGTTTACTGCTCCTCAGTCACTGGGAACTATGTCATGGCACAAGGTGACTGGAGTTTCAGTTGTCCTGAACTCCCACCCACCTGTCTTATCAGTTGCAATGGGCAGTGGAAAATCTAGTTGTACTCACATATAAAGACTGGGCACATAGGTGTAGAACTGCTGACACTAATGGAAATAAATGCCTTTATATTGGTGGGGGGTGGGGTGGGGGTGCACATTAGTTTCATTCAAAATATGCCGGCTCCATCCAAATCAAATTCTGCTTTATTATGCCTAGGAGAAAATTTCCACTTGCATTCTCTAAACATCTAACTCTGCATAAAAAATGTGGGCACCTATATCAGTCAATAGTTATCTTTTGATTTGCTCCATACTCACAATGCCTATTATTCGTTGGCCAATCAATAAGCCTATCCTACATGCTCTTTGTTGTCACTCCAAAAACCCTTTAAACCCCATATAACTGATGCTACTTAGTGATAATATAGATTTTGAAATTAACCCAGAAAATCACATTAATTCTTCAGCACTGCTGGACAAGCAGAAATATCTATTTACATAAGCTGTTGAAATGTGGTTTCAATCCAAAGCAGATTTGATAATGATTGTTCCTGGTAAGCATTTGTTGATTTATAACAGAAGACATGTTAGTTTATAACCATCTTTATCAGGGAGAGCCTTGGATTTAATATGTATAATACATGCATTGGTATGTTTGATTCCGTTAAATTTTCTAAAATAGAGTTATCCGCGAATGAGTACAATGAGCTTTTTTCCATTTATATTTCTTCAAAGTACTTAAATGACTAGAAGCATTGAGTATAGAGTTAAAATAGTTAGCAATTATGCTGTGCAACCAGCAGACCCATGAGATGGAAGATTTCCATGATCAATCTATGCTATTACATAAATGCGCATTGTTTAAATAATAAATTTTTTTCAACTTCTGTCATTTCTTAGACAGTATATTGGGGCAATTTTGCACATTCTCACCGTGGCTGTGTTTAATAGAACTGGAGTCTTGGCAGGATTAAGTTACATAAATCTCAGGAAATGACTGAAAATAGCATGAAAAGTGAAGTACAATAAAAGCAGTACCTCCATAGGGTGCTTTGTTAGCTGGAATTGTACAAGTCTTTCAGTGTTTAGTTATCTAAATTCCAAACTGACCTTGGAGTATACTGCAATGTGGCATTTAAAATAATAAAAGGCTAAATATATATAAAAAAGCATTAACACTAGTCAAAGGTCAAATTTCATTTCTGATTTGAGCTTCCATCTAACTTTCTTTGTAAGTGAACAGCAATGACTGGGAGTACAAATACTTCTCTTTTCTCTCTCTAATCATCCTAACAATCTTTAACAGGCAGGCCGAACCACATGACTATAGTTTTATTTGGCAAATTTGGATTAATTGGATGGTATTTGCCACCTGCTAGTTGTCATACTTAAAGTCTGAATACTAACCTGTTGGAGGATTTACACCCTCACTTGCTCTGGGGAGAGGAGCCACACTGGTGAGCGAGGAATCACTAGGACGAATAGTCTGTACAAGCTGGTAACTGATAGTGTGTCCTACATTTCCTGTCAGAGGGAAACACTTTTGTTGGATTTTGAATTGAATATTACAGGTAGATGTGCAGTAATACATGAACTGAACTGTATGATACAAAGTATAAACATATATAGAATTAAATCCTCAAGTTCTAACAAGATAGCTACACATGCAAAAACTAGATAAAATAAACAATTTATGAATCTTTGCATTATAGCACCTTTTAATGGTTATTCACCAATGCAATGTAAACAAATGCAACGTGTTTTACCAAAATTGCTACTCTGAAATTAAAATCAAGCTCCATCAGATTCTGACTGGCCTTTTGGTTTTATTTCAGACTTGCATATTCATGTCTCTTTTAAAATCTCTTTTGCTCACTCTGACATTCTGGAGTGGGTTGGATATATTTACTCTGTCTGGGTACCTGGGGAATAATTTGTTCTTGATTGAGGAATGTGAATCAATGAGGGTGAATGGGTCATCACATTGTACACTGCTTGGATGAGGTGTACATGTATCTGACATTGACTGTACTATTGATGAGGAACAAACTCTTTAGTGTTTCAGGTTCAAAGGTACATTTAGGTAAGCAGCATGGGAGAAGACATCTCATACATCAGTTTTGCAATGACTGCAGTATAACAAAAGTTCAGAAGTAAAGTTGAAGAAATTCCAAGGCAGTTGATTTTTTCAAATTTTAGTAGTGGGCTCACTGTTGACATTAAATTTAAATAGCCATTGAGTGCAACTCTGCATATGTGGGCTTGCAGTGTTCTATTTCCCTCAAACAAGTAGTAATGCAGAGCCAGCACTGTAACTCAGTTCTGCTGACTCTCCTTCATTCTGAACAGGTACCAGTCCCAAATGAATACCTATAACAGTCATAATTTCACATAATGATGAAACCCAATTTTAAATGTTGCATGACTGCATAACTGCTATTCATTGGCATTGACTGACAACATCGCTTTACAAGACTATTTTATTCACACTGTGCAATTATAGTCTCAGAGCAACACTGCTTGGAATGTTTAAAGTATTTCAGAAGATAGGAATAGGAGGAAGCCATTTAGCCACTTGAGCCTGTTCCGCCATTCATTGAGATCATGGTTGATCTTTGACCTAACTCGATATGCCTGCCAATGCCCCATATCCCTCAATACCTCTGAATTCAAATGGCATAATTGACTAGGCAAAATAAATAACAGGAAATACGTTTAATCCTTACAATGGTAAATATTACACTTCCAAATGAACACCAAAAATGTGAAAACAAGTCATTATAGTCTACTTTTCACAGTGCATAAACCATCAGTGTATTTAATATATTTGTTATCTATCACCTGTTACTTATGTTGAGGTCATGCATTCATCTGCCATCAACAGGATTACATTTAATGGATGTTTTTATCAGTTAACATTTTAGGAAACCCAATTTCTTGTCCTTGTGCTTCTATTAAAAATAAACCTGAGAAATAAAATTCTATGGGTTCCCAGATTTTTAGGAAAGGGTGAGGCTGCTGCTCTAGGATACAAAGTGAATACATTGAGTTTACCCTGGATTGGAGCCATGCTGCATATTTCAACGAGTGCCAGTTTTCAGGCCTGCTATAATGATCATTAAATGATGGCAAACTAAATGAAGAATGTTGTTTTCTGCATTGTTACCTGCAACAATTTCGCAACAAAGCACAAGGAAGCATAAGGAAAAGTATTTGTATTTTATTGTCACCATGCCTTTGCCTAGGAACATGGTTTTTTTTTTTTTTTAAACTTATTTTTATTGCTTTGTTTCTATTTTTTCCCATTTTAGTTAGCTCTCTTTAAATATCTTAGTCTGGGCAGTGAAGACTTGCCTTGTCTGTGTAGCTCTCCCTAGATGCCATCAGTATTATTAAGAAGGCAATAGCCTTGAAGAATTTGAGAATATGAGTCTCTTCCTCCCCTCCTTAGCAGTCAGTTCTATCACTTGCCAATGAGAATAGTGAAACTCAAAAGAAAGAGTGCTAATCTCAGTCAAAGCTGGAATCCCAATTTAGATGTACTCATTGGGAGCTAATGCATCAACTCTGAAGTTATCTGAAGGTTTCTAATAGATTGTCACTATGAAATAAGACTTGTTCTGTAATCTTACCTTCCTCCAAATCTGGGCTTAGTTTAATGTTATTACTGTCCTCCTCTTCAACAAAGGGATAATAGAACAATGTTTGAGGTTGTTTGTTTGGTACTGCATTATCATCTTCCTTAACAGCAATAGGCGGTTGCTTTGTAAGACTAAACTTAACTTTAGGAAACATATGGTCTGTTTGTTCGTCTTTATTTTCCCTGCCTTCTAACTGCTCTTCTAACATTTTCATCTTTGTGATCTGTTCCCTTTGTAGTTCTTCTTCTCCCCATGTATTTTTCATTTCCTTTCCAAATGTAACAGATTGGACAGTTCTATCAATTGGGGTTACACTGATGATATCTGGTATCTTTGTAGTATAAAATGGACCACGGGGACTATTAGGAACAATGTGGTTTTCTTTGTAATCATAGTCTTCATCATCATCAATATTCAAGTTCCTACTGGCAGACTTTTGTTGCCTGCTAACAAATGGTGCATTTTCTTTGAATTGTTCAGAAGACTCCTTAACAAAGCGCTCATTATCCAGAGGATCTTGGTCATAGCTATATTGGTCATCATAATGCCGCACTGACTCTTCATTATCATTGATTACTCGATAGACAGTCTTCATCTCTTGAGTGACATCACAGTCGGGAAGAGCATAACACATTAAATCACCACCGGAATTTGGACAATGGCAAACTTTACATGGTGGCATGTGAAATGTGTGCCCTGCTGTGTATTTCTGACTGTCATGAAGACACCCCACCTTGGCACATTGTCGGCAGCCTTCAACTGGTTCCAAAACTTCAATGCAGTTCTGCGGAAGCTCAGGACAAGGAATGAAATAACAACTTATCTTGCCTCCTCCACTGGGACATGCACATTCTGTACTTCCAAAATCAACAAAATATGAAGATCCTTCAGGTACTTTCCCATCCCTGAAGCCACCATTAACACAGTCATAATACTGGTAACCCTCACATTCACAACCATATTGCACGCAAGAAGCACAACAAGCCTCAGGCTCCAGCACCTCTTCAATGCAGTTTTCTAGCAAAGGGCATTTCACACCAGTACAGTCCTTTTGGGCTAGACAGCTGCTGCAGCATATCAGCATGCAGAACCAAATCCTGAGATCCAACAATTCAAAGATTACCAGTCTCTGTGTAGCCATAGTCTTGAAGGGACCTCACAGGCAATAGATATTCACAGAAGCAGCTTTGGTTTAAACTTTCAGGAAAAGATTTAAATCCTCTTGACTTTTGTTTTTACAGAAACTCCAGGCCCAGTTCCAAACTGTAGATTAATTCTTTGTCTTCTCTTCTTAAACCTTGGATTTATGAAAGAAAAGTCTGTTAAAGATTTTGCAGACTGAAATTTCCAATGTAAAATAGAGAAAGCCTTAAAACTTAGTGTAAGAGCTAACTAACCATTGCTTAGTGTAATTAAAACTGATGGAGCCCATTAAACAGAACCTAAGTATGTTTTTTTTAGCATCTCACTACTGCACATAAACCAACATTTCATCATATGCTATAACATTGCATCTACCTGACGCAAGACTTCAGATTTGCTATTATTAGCAGTTTCTTCTTTATGGTATGGTGTTTCTATACTCTATGGTGGTAATTAAAAAGTTATTTCATATTTTTCCTTGTTTTACAGGCTTGAGTGAACAATTCCATGAATTTAGACAATATCCAAAGGAAACATTGATATTTTTCTAACATGCAATTTCAGATACAAAAAAAAATGTAATTCCAGGTTTTATTAGAGAATGTAATGTTATTTAAAATAATATAATATTGTTTACCAGCTACAGACCAAAGATATTTTGTTGAATTGTTCAATTAGGGGCAGCACAGTGGTGCAGTGGTTAGCACCGCAGCCACACAGCTCCAGCGACCCGGGTTCGATTCTGGGTACTGCCTGTGCAGAGTTTGCAAGTTCTCCCTGTGACCGCGTGGGTTTTCGCCAGGTGCTCCGGTTTCCTCCCACAGCCAAAAACTTGCAGGTTAATAGGTAAATTGGCCATTGTAAATTGCCCCTAGTGTAGATAGATCATAGGAGAATGGTGGGGATGTGGTAGGGAATATGGGATTAATGTAGGATTAGCATAAATGGGTGGCTGTTGGTCGGCACAGACTCGGTGGGCCGAAGAGCCTGTTTCAGTGCTGTATCTCTAAATAAATAAATAAACTTAAATGTCATTTCTTTCCACACAGTGCATGTACATGATGGGGAACATTTCTTTTGACAGAACTGATTCAATGACTTGGGAGACATTTTTTACTAAAATTATTCCAGCAGCATTCTTTGAACATTTTTAATACATGAAACATAATACCCTAATGTGCAGAAATCCACTGAGTATGGATCATTCCCTAAGGATTTTATTGTGATGGGAGTGAGGGTGGCAGGTGGGTTTGGAGGATAAATAAATTTAAACCTTAAAAGTGTCATGAAGATAGTTATATAATGAAGTGAATGCTGGCAATCTGAAATAAAAACAGAAAAGTGCTGGAAATACTCAGCAGGTCTAGCAGCATCTGTGGACAGAGTTCTGATGAAAGGTCACAGACCTGAAACGTTAATTCTGCTTCTCTTTTCACAGATGCTGCCAGACCTGCTGAGTATTTCCAGCACATTCTGTATACATAATGAAGCAGTTCTACTCAGTTGTATTGGGTTAAATTAAACTTACAATCAAAGAAAAATGCTGAAAATACACTGTAGGTTGTGACAAAATCTCTGTGCCAAAGAATTTAGGATAAAAATACACC
This sequence comes from Heterodontus francisci, assembly GCF_036365525.1. Classification (NCBI taxonomy): domain Eukaryota; kingdom Metazoa; phylum Chordata; class Chondrichthyes; order Heterodontiformes; family Heterodontidae; genus Heterodontus; species Heterodontus francisci. The sequence goes on from NC_090389.1 coordinate 63,696,400, forward strand.
CGCAATCACATATAGCCTTGAATATTTGGTTATCAAGAGCTAAAGAAAAATTTGAATGTAAATTTTAAAATACATTTAACAGTGTCATCAAAATAGTTCAGGAATGTTTTTGGTAAAACACATCTTAACCGCAAACTGTGATCACAGTATACAGTTATTTCCAAATTTGCAAACAATAAATCCTGAGCCTTAGTTTTCTGATTATCTGAATCCCTTGTGGTTGTGTATTTTTGTTAGATTTTGAAAACAAAAATCACAAACAGAATTATTATTCCTGTGGATTCATGCCTTTAGCAATGATTTGGTTCATTAATGCCTCATGCACAGACAGTTGACTTCAGACCTTTATTTCACAAAGGATTATGTGTATGCTTTCAAAAAAGATATTGCTCAGCATTCTGTAAGATTGATTGCTTCCAGTATTGAAAACATTTATGAAATCCTCAGTGAGATACACTGGAAATTTTGAAACAGCAATCTCAACCATTGGAGTTTATTAAGTTTTCAGGTTCAAAATGGTGAGACACCATCCTTAAGAAATTGTAACAACATCTGCTTTGTGAAATGAATCAACATTTCATTGAAACAGTACAACCTTTGGTGCTGCCACATTTTTAAAGGCATTTCTTAGCTTGGGTTATAGGCATCTGCTGTGCTGCTGAAAATGAAGATTATTCCCTGACCTCAGCAATAGGATTTTTTCCTTCACCAGCTGCTTTCTGCAAGTGCCATAACAGCTCTGAAATGCATGTGATCCATAAAGTCACACAGTCAGTAAGTTGTGAAAGAGGGGAAACATGCTGTAGCTCTCAGTGAACAGGGAGAACTTGTCCATGCTGACCATTTCTGTCGAGGGCAGCAGTCAAAGCTTTTATAAAAACTGCTTTCAAGTAACTTAATTACTCATACTTTAAAAGTCAATACAATTATTTATCCAATTTAAAACTTAAAATCCAATAAATCCAAGTTTATACGTTCTTTCCTTTTAATAACAAAGTGTGCCTGCTGCATTTTTTCCAAATACGCATTTCTGGTTAAGTTTATTGCTCTCTATAGACTAACAATATCTCTGATTCAATAGCACTAAATGACTCAATATTGAGAAAATCTATTACTTATTTAGATAGTTTCCTGGCAGCAGTCTACATAAAACTAATTTACTGCACTCCAGCAGTTAATATCTCTTAAAATGTTATTAACATTGAATTTGCCTTTAAAACAGAAGGAAAAATTATTTTAAAGACAATAGAAAGTTGGAAAAACAAATGTATGTTATAATTCCACAGAGACTGGTAGAAATCCATATCCAGGATAAACTGAAGAAAATCTGAGAGCAAGCCAGGCACATGGCTACAATGATGACTAACACTTGTTAAAAAGGAACAAACTGGATTTTCTCTTCATTCATTTACATCTTAACTGTGTAATTCAACTCAGCTCACATCATATAATTCAGAAGCCATTTCATACAACCTGTCCTTTGCTGTGCCCAATTGATTCCCAGTTGCTTTGTTATTCCATGAGCCAGCTATTTCTTTTTGGCCAATACAATGTAAGGATGTGTGATTTCGGAGTCCAGCCTTGGAAGTCCTAAACTCTGTGCACTAAATAGAGTGTAACCTGAGCAGTTAAAAGTTCCATGACTGTATTGGAGTTTTACCTCCTGTGATGTGTGAGGAAACAGCTTAGAATTTCAAAGCAGCATAGTTGTTATCAGTCCAATGGGATTCAGGTTTAATCGGAAGCAGTGTTTCTGCTTGGTCACTCTGTCTGCACATTGTAGATTGAAAGCAGATACTGCCCTTACGACTGCAGTGACTTTCTCATTAACACACAACTGGGTGCTAGTTCTCCCAGAGGTGATGTTTGAACACAACACGACATATGAGGCAGACAAAAACACAGCTCTAAACTGGTGAAGTGGTAATGTTAGCTTCAAGAAGTTTATTACTTAGAAGTCTAATTCTTTGGTAATTTAGAAAGCTACCTCCGTGTGTTAAGTTAGTACAACTGTGCAGCTAAAGCTGCAACAGATTATTTTTTTCAGATAGGATTGTTTAGAAATCGCATGTCTTCCTCTTGCACAATTAACATAAGACACAATGCTTTTTTTTTTACAAACAAAAGATCTTTACAGAAAACAAATGGTATTAAATCTCTTCTAACGTGATTAACTCCCTGCCCTTTTAAAAAAAAGTTAATGAGCAGATCAACAACACAGGATCTGTAAATTAAACTGTAGTTTTAAATAATTTGGCAGTTTAAAGCTGTCACTGGTCGATGCTACTCCTTAAACGTAATGGCATTCATTTCAATGTATTGCTTTTCATTCCTTAAGATTTGTTTGGCCAGTTCATAAAACTCTCTCAAAAGAAACGTCAGCATAAAAGCAACACTTACCCGTTCCAGCAGTGAGTGCTGTGCACAGTATGAAAACCTTGACGTGTTTTAACAGGGTGGGACCAAATCTTCAATCTCAACTGACCAACAGCAAGGGCTATTTGTTCAACCTGAAACCGAAGAAGTTTCTCATCAATCACAGCTGCTTACCTAATGTGCTGGCCTGCTGTCAGACCCTTTTAATCTCAGTCACCCCAACTCATTGTCTGCTATTAGACTTCTCTTTGAGCTGCATCCCATAGTAAACTGCTTTCTCCCAAATTAAAATATTTCTGTAGCCAAGTACTACACAGAGGATTACATGACGTAATGGGTGTTCCTGTATTTTTTTTGATATTCCAATCCAGTAATATTTGCCATGATCTTTGTTCTGGAAACAGAAAGTTAAGGAAACTTCTTAAAAATAAGATTCTGCTACAGAGTGTGCATGTTGAATTCTAAAAACATAAAACCAATAGGTATATACAAGAAATAATTGCAATCCACAGGTGAAAATTGTCATGAAAGAAAATTGTTAATGCTTATATATTTGGGTTCATTTAACTGACGAAGAAAGGTTACAATGGTCAAAGGAAAATTAGCTATAATTCCATAAAACTTCAATATTTAAACTAACAACTTTTTTTCTTACCACTTTGAAGGGATCAGAGTGATCTCAAAGCTTGTGCACTTCAATCCATCTGTTGGTTCAAATAAAATATTTCAAAATGTTATTCCATCCTGATTCTAGGGGACCAATTATGTGCTGAGAGTCTTTTGGTATGTGGGGTCCCTACAGAATAGTCAGCAATAATATAGCAGATGGTCGGCAAGCAACCACTACTCAGAGTGCTGAAGTGTCTTTCAAAAAGACTGGAAAGAAACTCCTAAATTAGTCTCAGATGCCCTTCAACTGGAGGTTGGCATTTCTGATAGAAATGTTCTCAGCATCACCATATTTTATGAAATCTGTAACAAGAACTTTCAAACTCTTTTTATAAAAATCCACTGGGGCTATAATGTTAAATGATACAAGGACATAGATCTCTGTTAACTATGTCACTATATATGTGAAAATAAACAATGAAAAGCACAGACTGAGACAAACTTTACATTCAAACTGACTGCCAAATTTACATGCTATCATACAAGTGAGATATGTTGAGTACAACTGTGATCTCCAGTAAATATATATATATAATAGTCCTTTTTATATTCTGCTACTAACACATTTCAAGCATTTCAGTTGAAAACTATATGATGTTTCACTGGGTCACTATGTTTGGTCAACTGCATGTTTTTTCATTCTGCTGTTCTGCTGTATGGAGATCTATAAAAGCAATATCTGATCTTATCACGCATTTTAAAAGATTCTTTGGACGAAATTTAACCCCAAAAACTGGGTGAGTTTGGGTCAGGTAGGGGTTTAAGTGTTAGAAGGCTAAATCCTGACCCTAACCCACCTCCTACCCACCCGTGTCTGGTTGTAACATGGGTGGGTTGGAGGAAGGGGTTGGTGCAGCCAGTCAATCTGCTCCAAGAAGGTGAGTTGGTGCTTTAAATATTATAATGCATCTGCATCCCTCATTTGTTATTTACTGTCTGAAATTTAACTCTGGACGGTCATCTGGGTTTTCCTGGGACGCACACCGAGACAAACATCAACTGCTGCTGGAGGACTATCAATTCGGTGAAAGACGCCCTTTGGTCTGCCCGAAACTTGCTGGTCTTCCAGCGCAAAGAGTTGTCCACCACCGAATGTTGCAGACTGGCACATTCCAAGGTCCAGGACTACGTGCTGAGGGACGCACTAAAGCTTGGGGCAGCCGCAGCAAAGGCTCAATGGGGAAAGACCACAGTGTAAGGTTCCCCCACCAAGCTGGACTGAGGGGCTGGAACCATGGGAAGCCCCTCGAACTGTATCGTTAATATTCTCAATTGCTGTAAATGTAAAACTGTAATTGACATGACAATTGTGAAACGGAAGGGTTGGGAAGAAACTCATGACATTATTGAAAGAAACTGATCTCTTTTGCAATGTTTGTATTTTTTCGTGCTGTTTGGAAACTGTTTGGCAATGTAATTTTTACAGAGTTTTATGAATAAAGTATATTTTGGAGAAAAAAAAAAAAAATCTGGGTTTTCCTGGGTCTTGGGAAACTGGTCAGCCAAACCGAGGCGAGAGACTGCTGGATCAGGAGGTAAGTCCCTTTCCACTTATCTGCTGGATCCAGCATGCAGTCTGGTAACCCATGCAATCGGACACCGTCCACCCCCTGATCCTACCAATCTCCCCCCATTCTACCCAGCTCAGATCAGGACGCAGACTTACCTACTCCAGTGGCCTCCTCCAGACTGTTCCTTGCCACTAGTCAATCAACTAAAATTCCATAGTGCACAGGAGAACCCTGATTTCCGGATTTTCTGCTTTCTACCACGCCCACCCCCACCCCTGCTCCCAGCGGGTCAAGAAAACTCCCCGCTTTGTGACAAAATTCTGGTTCAAGTTACAAAATATTGCTTCATTATATCTTTTTAATGGATTGGTAGCTAGGCCTAGGTATTGGGATGTTTAAAATGGAAGGCATGACAATTCTTCTGATAAGAATTCATCTCTCTTTCAAGGGCCTGGGGATCAATGAATGCACATATGAGGCCTGAGTCAACATTCAAGTGTCAAAAGAGTCAACCCGCATTTAGTTTAGTTTTTTAGTTTAGAGATACAGCACTGAAACAGGCCCTTCAGCCCACCGAGTCTGTGCCGATCATCAACCACCCATTTATACTAATCCTACACTAATCCCATATTCCTACCACATCCCCACCTGTCCCTATATTTTCCTACCACCTACCTATACTAGTGGCAATTTATAATGGCCAATTTACCTACCAACCTGCAAGTCTTTTGGCTTGTGGGAGGAAACCGGAGCACCCGGAGAAAACCCACGCAGACACAGGGAGAACTTGCAAACTCCACATAGGCAGTACCCAGAATTGAACCCGGGTCGCTGTGAGGCTGCAGTGCTAACCACTGCGCCGCCCAAATTATTTATGTCTTTCCCTGTAAAAGTTTTTTTTAATCCTTTCCTGGGATGTGAGCGTTACTGGCAAGGCCAGCATTTTTTGCCCACCTTCTTGAAACACTACAATCCTTGGGGTGTAGGTACACCCTCTGCTGTTAGGAAGGGAGTCCAGGTTTTTGACCCAGTGACAATGAAGGAATGGCGATTTAGTTCCAAGTCAGGTTGGTGTGTGGCTTGGAGGGGAACTTAAGGTGCTATCAAAGGAGGCTTGACAAGTTGCTGCAGTGCATCTTATAGATGGTAGACACTGCTGCCACTATGCACTGGTGGTAGAGGGAGTGAATGTTTAAGGTATTGGGTGGATGGGGTGCCAGTCAAGCGGGTTATTTTGTCCTGAATGGAGTCGTGCTTCTTGAGTGTTGCCCCATCCAGGCAAGTGGAGAGTATTCCATCACACTCATGACTTGTGCCTTGTAGATGGTGGACAAGCTTTGGGGAGTCATGAGGGGTGTTACTTGCTGCAGAATTCCCAGCCACTGATCTGCTCTTGTAGCCACAGCATTTATATGGCTGGTCCAGTTCAGTTTCTAGTCAATGGTGACCCCCAGGATGTTGATAGTGGGGGATTCAGTGATGGTAATGCCATTGAACATCAAGGGGATTAGATTCTCTCTTGTTGGAGACAATCATTGCCTGCCACGTGTGTGCCGCGAATGTTGCTTGCCATTTATCAGCTTAAGCTTGAGTGTTGTCCAGGTCTGGCTGCATGTAGGAATCATCAGCAAATATCCCCACTTCTGACCTTATGATGGGGGGAAGGTCATAGATGAAGCAGTTGAAGATGGTTGGGCCTAGTTCCTCGTAAAGTTTAGAATATTACACCTCCCACTCCACCATGCTAGCTGACATCGTAAATGGTCCCCTCAGCTCAAATACTGCTCCCCTTCCTTCCAAAACAGCTGTCAACACCCTCTCTTCAAAAAATCCATCCTTGACCCCTCTGTCCTTTCAAGATACTGCCGCATCTCCAACATCCTTTTCCTTTCCAAAGTCCTTGAACATGTTGTTATCTCTCAAAATTCATGTCCATCTTGCTCGCAACCCCACGGGGGCAAAATTGAACTCTTTCATGCTTTTTTCTCTGTTCCACACCCAAAAAACAGGCATCAGTTTTGTGAGGATGTGTCCCCATCCAAACAAAGCTGGAGGTACATCTGACACCATATTAGCTCAGTCGATATATAGGTATCTTTGGTGGCTGATTGAAATAAGTATGGGTCTCCTTGCCAGTGATAATAAGCAGCCTGATGCCTGTTTCAGGACCCCGATCCCAATTCGGCAGGACTGAGGTGAGTGCTTGCTGGGAATATTCCCTTAATTTTTTCAGGTTCTTCCACAGCCAAACTAGAGATTTTAATGGAACTGCCGGAGGCCACCAAAAAATAGTAAGTTTTTGAATTTTAACTGATCTTAACATGGAGCCAGGAGGGTCAGGCAATCTTCTCCAGGCTGAACATTGAGTTCAATAATTTCAGAGCATGACAGGCTCCATTTTACATTTCTTTTTAGTTATTTTTTCTTTTTCCAATTTTTAATTTTTTTTGTGTTTATTTTATTTTATTTCAATTTAGTTTGTTCAGTTTGCTTACCCACTGTTTTTTTCATGTTTGTACTTGCGGCTGTTCAATTTTCAGTCTGTTAATACCCTATCTGTCCTAATGCTTTGTCTTTCAACACACTATTAACATATTGTTTGCCTTTGCTCCACGACCTTCTGGTCAGCTATTCTGTGACCTTGTCCTATCTACACCTTCTCCTTTGTTATCTCTTGCTCCACCCCCGCTTTACTTGCTTATAACCTTTTACATTTCTAATATTTGCTAGTTCTGAAGAAGGGTCACTGACCCGAAACGTTAACTCTGCTTCTCTCTCCACAGATGCTGCCAGACCTGCTGAGTATTTCCAGCATTTCTTGTTTTTATTCCACAGCAGTAATGTCTGCTGCTGCTCACCTGTGCTTACCCCATTTGCATTCTCCTCTTCCCCTCCTAGGATCTACCTAAGCAGCTGGCCCAAATTGGTGGCCTGGAATTTATGGAGCTGCATCTGAATGCCCGATGCATCTCACTGGAATTATTTGATGCGGTCCAAGGCTTAGTTTGGGACGAATGATGGAACAAGGGCTTCTGTCAGGAAGAAAGCTGACAACTGCATACCTGAATACACACCTAAGCTAGTTTCTTTCCTATGTTTTATTCTTTTTAATCAGGTTTCCATCTCAGCAACAATATTGAAACAATGCTAATCAAAGTCCTAAATTAGGCACTCCTTTTTCAGTATGGCCGTGGTACTGTATCCCTGCTTGTTCTCCTCGAACTCCATGCAGTCTTTGACATGGTCAACCACACTATTCTCCTCCCAATACCTCCGCTGTCCAGCTAGTGGGACTAACTAGGTTCTATTTTTAACTGTCCACTCGTAACAGGAGCTTCTCAAGCAATGGCTTCTCTTCCCATTACCTCTGGAATCCACAAAGGATCTGTTCCTGACTCCCTTTCTTCATCATCTGCATGCTGCTATTTGACAATATTATCCACAGATATGGAGTCAGAGTCACAGTCATATATGTACACTGACAACACCCAGCTCTACCTCTCCATTCCCACTGTCAACCCCTCCACTAGTCTCTTTGCTGTCAGATTGCTTGTCCAACATTCAATCTTGGATGAGCCACAATTTCCCCCAGTTAAACATTGGCATTGTCCCCCACCACAAACTCCAGACCCTTGCCATTGATTCAATGCCCTCCCCAGGTCCTGTCTCAGGTTGAACCAGACTGTTTACAACCTTGGTGGCCTACATGACCCCAAGCTGAGTTTCCAACCATAAATCTTCCTACAACAACAACTTGAGTTTAATTAGCAGCTTTAATGTAGTAAAGCATCCCAAGGCATCTAACAGGAGCATTATCAGACAATGATTGTGTTGTAGTACACCTTTAAGTGTGGTACACCTTTGAGAAGGTGTGATTATTTTTCAATGTACCATGTGACTTCTGTTATGAGTTCTTTTATGTTGTCTGATGCAACATAAATGAGATGCATGGAGTCCAGTTAGTTGAAGATCTCAAACAGCTTTATTTACAGGTAGACTATTATATATAGTACAGAGCTAACTATTTACAGAACCTGGCTCTAAGTGTAAGGGAGTCAGGAACAGATCCTTTGTGGATTCCAGAGGTAATGGGAAGAGAAGCCTTTGCTTGAGATGCTCCTGCTGTGATTGGACAGTTAAGAGTAGAACCTAGTTAGTCCCACTGAGCTGGACAGCGGAGGTATTGGGAGGAGGATAGTGTGGTTGACCATGTCAAAGACTGCAGAGAAGTCGTGGAGAACAAGAAGGGATAATGTACCATGGCCATAGTGAAAAAAGTGTGTCTAACTTGGGACTTTGATTAGCGTTGTTTCAATATTGTTGCTGAGATGGAAACCTGATTGAAAAGAATAAAACATGGGAAAGAAAATAGTTTAGTTCTTGTATGCAGTTGTCAGCTTTCTTCCCACGAGAAGCCCTTGTTCTGTCATTTGTCCCAAACTGAGCCTCGGATCCCATCAAATAATTCCGGTGAGCTGCGGACACCAATCGGGCATTCAGATGCAGCTCGCCAAACTCAAGGCCACCAATTTGGGTGTTGCAAAGTGACTGTGGCTCCAAGTCACATGACTACATCCTGGTACTTGGCTCATGAGCATTTAAAGGGACATCACTCTTAAAGGCAATCACACAACATCCTCTTTCTTTCCAGAGATGATTCTTGTATGCGACAAGTAAAAACACATAAAATTAGATAACATCAAAACTAGCTGTACAGGATAGAGACTATAAAATTTACAGGTAAAAATTTACAAGTGCAGATGCTTAAAAGTCCATATACCGGTTTTCAGTGGTTTAACAACTCTTGCTTGGGGAATCTGCATTTCGTTTGTTGCAGTTTTTTCTGAAGTCTCTCCCTCTCTGCATTCAGTTTCTGTTTCTCCATCTTCAACCTGCTAATATACTCTGTTGCTTTTCTCAGGATGACTGTTTTGGAGGTCTTGCATTCTTGCAGAGTTCCAGCACCTCATCTCAAAGAGCCAATAGATAACGCTTTAACTCATTCCTCCTCTGCCTCTTCAAGACATCTGAAGGCTGAGGTTCTAGGTCGAGGACTTGTTGGGGGAGGAGTATTTGGCCTAAGGGATGGAGGAACCTGTCCATTTTGGCTCGTTGTGGTGCTGGCAGTTCTCTAGATAGCAGAGGTGAAGGTGTGGCATAGTTGTGCAGTTGCTGGGTTTCCAGACTGCACTGTGTGATGCTGGTCAGAGTCTGCGAGCGGGTTCCGGTCCTTGGAGATATCCCCTTGTCATGTTCCCCACTGCTAGTCTTTGCTTCTCAGTAGTTATAACATCAGTATTTTCTTCTGAGTCACTGGAGTGCAAGGAAACACCACCTGTTGACAAAGAACTTTCACCATCTGAGTTTGGATCTTGATTCCCTTGGTGTGACATCTCTGAGAAGGGGCTGATACTTTCCAAATGAGGACTACTGATATCCTGGAGGAACTATGACTCAATGCGGGTACCCTTGGTCTCTTCTGCTTTAATGGGTACCTTGGTGACCTCGTGGATGGTTAGGATGTTGAGGTCCTTACACGCTGGTAGTCTTGCCACTGCTGGTCTGCTCGTGTCTAGTAGGTAGAATGTTTGTGGTTTCCATGCCGACTTGCCATAGCTGCATTGCATTGTTAGTGTGCCACTGCAAGGGATGGGTGACCCATTGTATGCAGATAACTTGGCAGTTGTCAGTTTTATCATTGATTTCCAACAACTCTGGTACATATTAGTTTAGTTTAGTTTAGTTTAGAGATACAGCTTTGAAAGAGGCCCTTCGGCCCACCGAGTCTGTACCGACCATCAACCACCCATTTATACTAATCCTACACTAATTCCATATTCCTACCACATCTCCACCTGTCCCTATGTTTCCCTACCACCTACCTATACTAGTGGCAATTTATAATGGCCAATTAACCTATCAACCTGCAAGTCTTTGGCATGTGGGAGGAAACCGGAGCACCCGGAGGAAACCCACATAGACACAGGGAGAACTTGCAAACTCCACACAGGCAGTACCCAGAATTGAACCCGGGTCGCTGGAGCTGTGAGGCTGCGGTGTTAACCACTGCGCCACTGTGCCGCTCTTTGAGGATTCGGACTGGTAGGATATTTGCACTAACTGCAGTGTCAGTCTTAACCCTGAGTGTATGTTTGCCAGCTTTCTTTGGGCACTTGATGTTAATAATGGTAAAAACTTCCAATTGTTTGACTTCATCAACAAGATGTGTCAGGTTCACAATGTGGAACGCTGGTTCGTCTTCTCGCTGAGAATTACTTCTCCCTGGGTTTTGTCTCAGGTCTGTTTCGCTGGTGACTGTGTGTATTGGCTTGCATTTATGCAAGTCTCTGGCGCTTTCCTTGCTGATGTTGCCCTGTTGCTGCACCTGTCTTCTGTTTGTCTGTGTCCTGCTGCGTCTTTGGAGACAGATTTCTTGCATAGGTGGGCCAACTGTCTTTTTTCATTGCACAGATCATGAAATGCAGGGCAAGTTTGCTGTGACTGAGACAGACTGCACTTACCACACAGTTTGCTTGTTTTTTTCGACCTGGTTATAGTGCCAATACTGTTGGCTGCACCTAGTGCTTTCAGGTGCTATTGTCCAACTACAATGGCTTCATATTTCCTGCCATCTTCTCGCAGCACATCAGTGCTGTGACCTCTCTTTTTCCCCAAGAGGTCTTTCTGAAATGCTTCAATGGGTGTTGATACAATCACCAGCTCCATTATTCAGTCTGGCAGCTCAGTTTCGGAGAAGTCACATTTGTTGCCCTGACTGCGGCATCTACTGATGAACTTGTCTATTGATTCCTGTAGCTGTTGCCTGTGGAACATCAATTCCAGGTGGTGAATTCAAAAATGCACTCGTAATTGGAGTTGATTTTCCAGCACTTTCCTTGCGGGATCTTTCTGGTCCTCGTCCGATAAGCCGGAGGTATTGATTCTGTGCAATCCCTCATTTCCAAATGCTATTAGTATTTTTACAGCCTGTTTTTCTGGATCTACAGTCACTTGATCAGTAAAGCATTACTGCATTCTTTGTTTGAACAGTTGGAAATCGGATAGGATATCCAAGGCTTTCCAGTTCATGCTGAGAAATTTTGTATTCATCTTCCTGCTGTTCTTTTGCTTTAAAACGTGTTTTAAGACTTAGTCTATGACTGCACTGTTTCCCTTTTATAAACTGTTTGTTATTTAGATGAGCTGCTTTGATTGACAGGAGCAGGTGTTTGCTAATGCTGTATGTTTATCGTGCTTCCAGCACTTAAGCCTGTTCTGTTTACACAGTTCCTCACTTACTGCTAGATTTTGTTTACGTTCTTCTCTTAAGTGGTTTTAATGGGGTCTTTTTACTGTGGTTTTGTGAATGGAAGCTCTTATTTATGCTCGAGTGGTTTAGTGGGTTTTTAAACTTTGGCTGCGTGGAAGAAGGCTCTGCAGTGATTGGATTTTTCCACACTTTTTCTGATGGATGCCTCCTGCAATGGTGCAACCTCGATCAGGGGAATCAGGTTTTCTCCCTTTTTTTTTTACACAGCGCTTTTCGAAAAAGGCCATCTTTTGAAGGACTTCAAAGCATCGGCACAATGACTCGCCCGATTGCCTTGCCGCCTTTTGTTCTGTGCTCTGTCTTCTACAGCTTGAGTTAAGTTCTTCTTTTTCACTGTTTGAGACAATTTTTTCAGAGCTGTTTTACCTGTGGTCTTCAATCTCAGACTTCTATTCTCATCACCGCTGTCACCATATAATGAGTTATTTTCTGTTGCCTGATGCAACAGAGATGAGATGCATGGAGTCCAGTTGGTTGAAGATCTCAAACAGGTTTATTAACAACTAGACTAATATATACAGTACAGAGCTAACTATTTACAGAACCTTATTCTAGTGTTAGAGTTGCAGAGTGACTCTGGCTCTGAGTCACATGACTGCATCCTAGTATTTGGTTCATTAGCATACTAAGATCTTAAAGAGACATCACTCTTAAAGGCAATCAAACAACAACTTCTACCAGACAGGGACTCTGTAGACAGTAGGCATCCAGACCAGACCTGTATAAGATAGCTCCTAGGTGTACACCTGCAATACAATTATAAATAAAGAATTTCATTACATGTTAAATGATTGCTTGTGCATGGTTGTTTTTGTGTATAGTCAATACTAACAGAAAGAGAAGCAAACACTGATGCTCAGTTTGAGTTCCGCCAGGGTCACTCGGCTCCTGAAATCATTACAGTCTTGGTCCAAACATGGACAAAAGAGCTGAACTCAAGAGGTGAGGTGAGAGCGATTGCCCTTGACAAGGCAGAATATGACCTAGTGTGGCATCAAGGAGCCCTAGCCAAATTAAAGTCACTGGGAATCGGGGGGAAACGCCCCACTGGTTGGAGTCATAATGGGCTGTTATGACCCGGTGAGAAAGGGGTCTAGGGTTACCTCTCAGCCTTCACCTGGTCTTACTGTAACAAGGTTTTATTTTTAACACATCATTTTTTTAGCTCCCCCTTAGTGAATGCTTGTTCACTGCTTTCCAATTGTAAGGCAAAGAAACCAGCCAAAGAGGTTTTCTTAGGTTTAAAGAAAAAAGGTTGAACTTTATTAAACTTAAACTCTAATTCAGTTAACACCTACTGATATGTGAAGCACCCACGTTAGCATGCATACGCGATACACACATGCAGATAGAGACAGAAAAGAGCAGAAGAAATTTTAGATTTTAGATTTTTAGATTTAGATATACAGCACTGAAACAGGCCCTTTGGCCCACCGAGTCTGTGCCGACCATCAACCACCCATTTTATACTAATCCTGCACTAATCCCATATTCCTACCACATCCTCACCTGTCCCTATATTCTCCTACCACCTAGCTATACTAGTGGCAATTTATAATCGCCAATTCACCGTTTTATCTGAAGATGGTTTTGGTTACTGTTCTTTGAGCTCACTGTAGAGTCCTTGATTGTTGGTAGATCTTGCTTTTCATTGGGGCCCAGTATTCTTCTTAAACCTTGAGACTTTTCTCTCTTGAGGTTCATGTCTTCAGTGGATTTGGAGTTCCGTGAGAAAGAGATGGGAGCAGACAGCAGAGGTCTTTTCAGTCCAGGAGTAAACAGTCTTTCTGAGTTCAAACTCTCTGTGGCTAGTTCAAAATAAAACCCTGGACCTGCCAGTTAGTCATGTGACCAGCTGGTTTAACCAGTCCTGGCTTTTGTGGATTGTATCACCTTAGCAGTCTCTGGAATGCTCTTCCTTACACCTTCAATGTCTGGTGATCCAAATCCATTGTGGGTTAAGTGGACCAGGGAATAGCCCTTTGTCTCCACAAACATTGTCTATTAGTATGCAAAAGTCCTTTCAGCCAAGTGTCTGGTGATTTTTAACGTCCTTTCTTCACTCCAGCAACAGTTTAAAATCAATGTTCATATGGCAAAATTAACCTCATTCTTGGCAGGTGGGGGCCTGCATGACACTAGCACAAAGGAAGATGGTTGTGGTTGTGGAAGCCAATCATGTCAAGCCCAGGACATTGCCACAGTAGTCCCTCAGGGTAGTGTTCTCGGCCCAACCATCTTCAGCTGCTTCATCAATGACGTTCCCTACATCATAAGGTCAGATGTGGGGATATGCGCTCATGATTGTACGATGTTCACAATTCCTCAGATATTGAAGCAGTCCGTGAGCGTATGCAGCAAGACCTGAACAACATTCAGGCTTGGGCTGATAAGTGGCAAGTAACATTCACGCCATGTAAGTGCCAGTCAATTACCATCTCCAACAAGAGAGAATCTAACCATCTCCCTTTGACATTCAACAGCATTAGCATCACTGAGTCCCGCACTGTCGACATCCTGGGTGTTACCATTAACCAGAAACAGAACAGAACCAGCCACATCAATATTGTGGCTACAAGAGCAGATCAGAAGCTGGGAATTCTGCAGTGAGTAACTCACCTCCTGAGTCCCCAAAGCCTGTCCACCATCTACAAGGCACATCAGGAGTGTAATGGAATACTCTCCACTTGCCTGGATGAATGCGGCCCCAACACCACACTGGAAGCTCGACACCATCCAGGACAAAGCAGCCCACTTGATCGGCACCCCATCCACCACCTTAAATATTCACTCCCTCCACCACTGACATATACTGGCAGCAGTGTATGCCATGTACAAAATGCTCTGCAGCAACTCACCACACCTCCTTGGACGGCACCTTCCAAACCAGCGGACTCTTCCGCCTAGATGGACAAGGACAACAGACACATGGAAACCCAATCTGCAAGTTTCCTCCAAGCCACACACCATCCTGACTTGGAAATATATCACCGTATCGTCACTGTCGCTGGATCAAAAACCTGGAACTAACAGCAGTGTGGGTGTACCTGCACCCCAAGGACTGCAACTCTTCAAGAAGGCAGCTCACCACCACCTTCTCAAGGGCAATTATGGATGTGGGCGATAAATGCTGGTCTTGCCAGTGACACCCACAACCCATGAAACAAATAAAAAAGTCATGGTGGCAGCAGTGGAGATTTTTTGATTCTGAACTCCACCATCTTCAACAAGACTCAAGTTCACCGACTTCAGAAGATCCTTGAGGACACCGAGGAATCCAACTTTCAACTGCATCGTTTGCAACACAGCCTGTGTAGGCAGCTTTGCATTTGTGTAGGATAAGATTGTTTGCACTCTCGCTGTGAGATCGGACCCTCGCCGACTCAAGTAAACGGCTCAGTTCAGTAAGAGAGTCGAGTTCCCAGGAACACTCGAGGGTTAATTCAGACCCACAGAGGGAATCTGCAAGCTAGTACAGACCCTTTGCATCGAGAGGCATTGCACCACATTGGTACTTGGGCACATACACCTGGTAGTTGTATCGGGCTGCCGGATCGATAGTGAGTTAGAGCAAGCCATTCCATCGATTTTGCCGAGGTCGGGCGACCACGCAAAGATATCGGGTGAGCTATATCAAAACAAATGTCAGCTCCATTACTTACAGTTTCGTCATCAATCTGGTGAGCTATGTAAAAAGATAGCAAAAAGTTTCAGCGCTAATGCTGATCATCATGTCACTGATCAGGCAAGCTATATATATATAAAAGAGAAAAGAAATTTAGAACCATTACTCTTCTTTTCCTTGTCGATCAGGCAAGCTAAAAGAAGAAAAAAAATTTCCAGCATGCGGACCAGGAGAAGCAAAGCCTTTTCATTCCGAAATCACCCTTAGTGGGTGGGGCCAACCGATAGCACACAGACCGGGAGACAGCAGAGCCTTTTCGTGCCAAGATCACCCAGGGTCTTGTGGGCAGTGTCTACAGAAAGCACGAACCAGGAGACAGCACCATGCATGCAAAGCCTCTCTGTACTGCTCCTCTGGGCTGTGGCAACCTCAAGAACTGCAGATAGTTGCTGCTGCGGTGTTTCTTTTTTTTCAAAAACAGCTGCAAAGAAAGCTTTTTCTGCCAACTAAAGGGCAAGGATGACTTCCAAGTTTCCATCCATCAACTGGAAAGCGACAGATCTTGTCTCAGAGTTTAAGTTGTTTGAACAGTGAGTTGAGTTGTGTTTCCTCGAATTGGCAGTCTCTGAGCCTGAAAAGCAAGCCATGAAAATTCATACCGCTATACGCAACTAAGGTTTGCACTGTTTGAATACATCAGGGCCCACCAAGGAGGATCAGAAAGATCCCACTTAGATTTGGTCGACACCTGAAGATCAACTGCAGATCAAGACCAATTTCTGTGTTCACCGCCTTGAGTTCATGTCATTCCATTAACAGCCACATGAATTGATTTATCATTTCACGACAGGTGTCGAGACAAGGGACGGGACTGCGACTTCTCAGCAGCTGAACTCGCAAATCAAATCATTGAATTATTAATTTCGTCAACGCTGATCGAGGCATACCAGAAAGACCTCTTGGAAAAACCCAAAGGTTACACCATTGATTGACTTGTCCAGGATGGAGGATAATATGAAGCAATCATTGCAGAACAACAAAGTTTTCAAACTTTGTGTTCTACTCCAATGATTGGTGCATTAGCCAAAGGTTCCAAATCTGAAAGACCATGTCAGAGATGTGAACTCCTACATGCACCAAAGAGCTGTCCTGCATTCGATGATGTGTGCAAAACATGCGGTGCCAAAGGGCACTGGAAGTGGTAGTGCAAGAGAGCCAAACCTGATGGGAAGAGCAAGGTTTGTGACCAGTGTCAAACAGTCAACAAAAAGGTGCAACACCCTTATAAGCACAGGGACTGTTATCGATACAACAAAAAACAGATACATGAGGTAGACAATGGAAGTGACCAGAGTTATGATGATACCAATGATTCAGGTTCTATGGGGCATGAGCAGCAAACTTTTCACACAGTGAATATCACTGGATGCATTGATGCCGTCACACCATTGGCAGCATTTGCATCAATGCAGATCATATGTCTTAAGAAGCAAGGTAAGCATGTGCTTTTGGCAAAAGTTGATACGAGGCGAGTGCGAACATACTCCCTCTGCAGATCCTTAAAAACATGTACCCAAAGATGTGGAAAGTCATGATGATGCCTACAAATGCCCTATTATAGCTTATAATGGGTCAGCAATTCCATGTTTGAGTTCCATAAGGATTGATTGTCGATACAACTAATCGGCTAGGGCATCCCAACTCTTATACTGCTCAGACGACCAGACCAGCAATTGCAGGCCTATAAGCATGTAGGGACCTAACCCTTGTTACAACACATGGGATCAACTAGCATGAGGACAAACCATTTTGCTCTGTTGAACACGTCACTCACAAAATAGAAAAGTTGAAGAAATATTTCACACTGCTTGAGATGGTGCAGGAGTACCTGAAGAAAAGAGAAACAAAACACGAGTTGCAAGAAAAGTTTCTGAGTGAGCAAAACAAGGCCAAACAGTTCCGAAGAAGGGTCACTGACCCGAAACGTTAACTCTGCTTCTCTTTCCACGGATGCTGCCAGACCTGCTAAGTGGTTCCAGCATTTCTTGTTTTTATTTCAGATTTCCAGCATCCGCAGTATTTTGCTTTTATTTAAGGCCAAAATGCTGACTGATCAGAAAAAATGGCAATTAGAAAATGGTGAAGCTGCACACCAGGAGATTCATATTAGGTCTCAACAGAACACAGTAAAATACAAACATGTTGCAGCAGAACCACAGGTCCTGAAAGAGAAGATTCATGAGGTTCCATCTCAGCCTAGGTCACAGAGGGAGAGAATGAGAAACAGAGGTCAGATCAGAGAAGTTCCTGACCGTGCATCACTGCATCGTGAACAGGATGAGATCCAAAACAAAGTCTCAAGCAAAGTCTGTGCACACTATTTCCAAGGAGAAGCGTTCATGTGAAACTGTTCAGCAATCCGAAAGCAGATACACAATTACCAAGTCAGGGCATATAGTTCGGCCATCACTACATTATCAAGACTTATGAGTCTATGGGTCTTATTTCACGGTCTTGTTCAATGCATATTTGTAATTTACCACTGTTTGATGACTTATATATAGTTTTGGTTTATTTGTTTAAGGGGGATAACTTCTATTTGGAAAAAGGGGGCGTGGTACCCTTTAAGAAGGTGTGGTTATGTTACAATGTACCATGTGACTTCCTCGGCATGGAGTCTGTAGAGAGTAAGCATCCAGACCAGACCTGTATAAGATTGCTCTTAGTTATACACCTGCAGTATAGTTGTAAATAAAGAATCTCGCTACGTGTTAACTGATCCCTTTTATGTGGTTGATTTTGTGTACGCTCAATACTAACACAAAGAGAAGCAAACACATCAGATTGATACCGAGCCACACAAAGAGATACAAGGATAGATGTCCAAAAGCTTCGCCAAAGATGTAGATTCTAGGGAACAACTGAAAGGAGGAGAGAAAGATAGAGAGGCAGGGAGGTTTCGTGAGAGAATTCAGAGCTTAGGGCCTAGGCAGCTGAAAGCATGACCTGCAATGATAGAGTGAAGGAGATTGGGTGCGCAAGAAGCTGGATGGAGGAGTGCAGAGATGTTGTAAAGCTAGAGGAAGCTACAGAAGGGGGGAGCAAATTTAAAAAAATTTTTAAATTGAGGCATTGCCAGAAAGGGAGTCAATGCAGGTCAGCAAGCACAAGGATGATGGTTGAGCAGTACTCTCCATTATAAAGACCACCTACTTCCAGATCTGTAATATTGCTTACCTTTGCCTCTGCTTCAGCCCATCTACTGCTGAAACTCTTCTCCAAGTCTTACACCTCCATACTCAACTATTCCAGTGATCTCTCATCTTTCACCTGCCATAATCTTCAGCTCATCAAAATTCTGCTGTCCATATCCTATCCTGCGCCAAGTTGCACTTGCCCATCACTCCTGACCTATGTTGGTTCCCAATTCCCCAATGCTCAAATTTAGAATCCTCATGTTTACATCCCTTTATGGTTTCTCCACTCCCAATCTCTCTAACTTCCTCCAGCCCTACAATTGCTGATTGGCCAGGTGACACAGATTTTCAAAAATATTGATATATACAACATTGTCACTGTGAGATGAGACTCATACTGGTCACTTCGGATTTAATTAATTATAATGCCTATCCACTAGAATCAAAGAATGGCTACAGCATTTGGCCTGTCAAGTCCATGCTGGTTTTCTGCAAGAGCAATTCAACGAGTCCCACAATCCCACACTTTCCCCATAACCCTGCAATTTTTTTCTCTTTGATTACTTGTTCAATTTCCTTGTAAAGCCATAATTGAATCTGCCTGCACCAAACTCTCAGTCAGTGCATTCCAGATCCTAACCACTCATGTTTCCTCATGTTGCCTTTGGTTCTTTTGTCAATCACCTTAAATCTGTTTCCTCCGGTTCTCAACCCTCCACCAAAGAGAACAGTTTCTCCCTATCTATTGTGTCCAGACCTGTCATGATCCCTTCAAATCCCTTCTCAACCTTCTCTTCTCTAAGGAGAACACCAGCTTCTCCAATCCATCCACGTAACTCAAGTCCTTCATCCCTGAAAGCATTCACATAAATCTTTTCTGCACCTTCTCTAAAGCCTTTACATCCTTCCTAAAGTACGATGTCCAGAATTGGACACAATACTCCAGTCGCGTGTTTTATAAAGGTTCATCATAACTTCCTGGCTTTTGTACTCTATGCCTTGATTCATAAACCCTAGGATCCGGTATGCCTTTTTAACCACTTTCTCAATTTGCCTTGCCACCTTCAACAATTTGTGCACATATTACCCCCAGGTTTCTCTGTTCCTGTTCTTTAGAATTGTACCCTTTAGTTTATATTGCCTCTCCTCATTCGACCTACCAAAATGTACCACTTAACTTTTCTCTGCATTAAATTTCATCTGCCACATGTTTGCTCATTCCTCTTGAAGTCTATCGCTGTCCTCTTCACAGTTCACAATACTTCCAAGTTTTGGATCATCTGAAAATTTTGAAATTGTCCCCTGCACACCCATGTCTAAGTCATTAATGTATATCAAGAAAAACACTGGTCCTAGTACTGATGCCTAGCGAGCACCACTTTGTACCTTCCTTCAGTCCAAAAAATACTGTTTGCCACAACTTTGTTTCCTGTCTTCAGCCAACTTCGTATCCATGCTGCCACTATCTCTTTTAATCCATGGGCTTCAACTTTGCTGACAAGCCTACTATGTGACACTTTATCAAATGCTTTTTGGAAGTCCATGTACATCACATCAAACATGTTACTCTCATCAATTTTTTCTGTTACCTCATCAAAAAACTCAATCAAGTTGGTTAAACATGATTTGCTTTTAACAAATCCATGCTGGCTTTTCCTTAATTAATCTACCCTTGTCCAAGTGACTGTTAATTTTGTCACTGTTGCAGGATTCAAAAATCTTCCAAGTGTCAAATGCCAATAGTTCTAGCTGCATCTACCAAAAATACATAATGATTAAAAAACTAGTTTACCTGCCTATTAAGAATGATCTGAGCCTTCTTCAAAGAAAAGACTCTTTTGATCTGAGATGTCAGATGCTGCTTGGATCAAATTCGATTCCTGCAATCTTTTGCCATACCTTGAGTTCACTCAGTTCAATCTAATTTCCAAGCAATTGTGATGAGATGGAACTCCATGAGAACAGAGACATGCACTTAAACTAAAAGCCCATCAATAGATTCTGCTTAAGGGCTCCATATAAAAAAGGACAGTGAAAATTCAAAAAGCTTTGTTATTTTGATTTCAGTGTTGTTATTTTATTACCTGATTTAATCTGCTTCTGTGAATATTCCTTTCTCTTAATAAACAATCCATCCACGTAACCCAAGTCCTTCATCCCTGAAAGCATTCACATAAATCTTTTCTGCACCTTCTCTAAAGCCTTTACATCCTTCCTAAAGTACGATGACAGAATTGAACACAATACTCCAGTCGCATGTTTTATAAAGGTTCATCATAACTTCCTGGCTTTTGTACTCTATGCCTTGATTCATAAACCCTAGGATCCGGTATACCTTTTTAACCACTTTCTCAATTTGCCTTGCCACCTTCAACAATTTGTGCACATATTACCCCCAGGTTTCTCTGTTCCTGTTCTTTAGAATTGTACCCTTTAGTTTATATTGCCTCTCCTCATTCGATCTACCAAAATGTACCACTTAACTTTTCTCTGCATTAAATTTCATCTGCCACGTTTGCTCATTCCTCTTGAAGTCTATCGCTGTCCTCTTCACAGTTCACAATACTTCCAAGTTTTGGACCATCTGAAAATTTTGAAATTGTCCCCTGCACACCCATGTCTAAGTCATTAATGTATATCAAGAAAAACACTGGTCCTAGTACTGATGCCTAGCGAGCACCACTTTGTACCTTCCTTCAGTCCAAAAAATACTGTTTGCCACAACTTTGTTTCCTGTCTTCAGCCAACTTCATATCCATGCTGCCACTATCTCTTTTAATCCATGGGCTTCAACTTTGCTGACAAGCCTACTATGTGACACTTTATCAAATGCTCTTTGGAAGTCCATGTACATCACATCAAACATGTTACTCTCATCAATTTTTTCTGTTACCTCATCAAAAAACTCAATCAAGTTGGTCAAACATGATTTGCTTTTAACAAATCCATGCTGGCTTTTCCTTAATTAATCTACCCTTGTCCAAGTGACTGTTAATTTTGTCACTGTTGCAGGATTCAAAAATCTTCCGAGTGTCAAATGCCAATAGTTCTAGCTGCATCTACCAAAAATACATAATGATTAAAAAACTAGTTTACCTGCCTATTAAGAATGATCTGAGCCTTCTTCAAAGAAAAGACTCTTTTGATCTGAGATGTCAGATGCTGCTTGGATCAAATTCGTTTCCTGCAATCTTTTGCCATACCTTGAGTTCACTCAGTTCAATCTAATTTCCAAGCAATTGTGATGAGATGGAACTCCATGAGAACAGAGACATGCACTTAAACTAAAAGCCCATCAATAGATTCTGCTTAAGGGCTCCATATAAAAAAGGACAGTGAAAATTCAAAAAGCTTTGTTATTTTGATTTCAGTGTTGTTATTTTATTACCTGATTTAATCTGCTTCTGTGAATATTCCTTTCTCTTAATAAACAATATAAAAGTTTTATCCCAAACTATATAGTCTGCTACTGTCGTCTTTATCTATTTATAGGAATGCATGGGCAACTTCACTATGTTTCTGGTGTATAGTCCACTGATGCCAGGTTTGTTTATTGACCCAGGGGCACTCTATTACCAATAATGTTGCACTTTGGCCCATATGAGTTGCAGGTCTGCTATGGAAGTTGCTTCTTGCAGCAAACATAAATAAAGTGAATACAAAGCACTGGGAGAGAGTCCAAATCATAACATTCTGGTTTAATATTTTAGTTGATTATTATGCTATATGACAGATGATAGCATTACTCTTGCTTTAACTTTTTGTTAAATACCTCACTCCAAATCAATGTCTTGCTTGAGGGCCTCTCACTGAAATGCTCCAGCTTATGGCATCACAGAGCACATGTGTCTTCATCTGAAGCTCCCTCAACGGTATCCTTCTAATTTCAAACAAGCCAATGTGGACAGTTGCCAAGTGAAAATATGCACTTACACTAAAAGCTCATCAATGGATTCTGTTTAAAGGGCTCCATATCCAAAAGAAAGGACAACACTCAACAGTACCAGAAAGAAAAAAATAAAACTTAAAGGAGCAACAATTTATTTTATAGATCCCTTTCACTTCTATAGGGAATCTTGGATAACCCTGCTTTCTAATGCCATTCCATTGCCTTCTTTTCCTGGAAGCAGGAAAAGGAGAATAAAGATAAATGAAGCTCTACTTGGTCAACATCTTGGGAGTGCAAAGGTTATAAATGGAGGTTCTAAGGCAAGTGGAGTATTACATTTGCCGAGGATCACAGGTGAAAAGGAGATGGGTCATAAAATGTAGCTTGCTGAATTATAGCATGAGTGCTACATGAGAATATGCCAACCACAATACTAAACAGAAGCGTGTATGACTAGAAGTTATACACCTACCTCACCATGCCAAAACAGCATCATTTGGCCCACTATGCCGTAATCACCCACTTCACCTAGCAAACATTACAAAGTTGTTGTTAATTATGAAGCAAATGATTGTATTGGTGTTCAAGAATTGGGGAAGAGATAAGCCAGGAAATTGTAATCAAATTAATCTTATCTTGGTTACTATTAGAATCCATAAAAAAGTGTCTTTGGCTTCTATTTGTACGGCACCTTTTACATAAAGGAACCTCCCAAACCGGTATAAAGAAAAATGGAAGCCAAGTAGCAAGGGAGAGTTTCAAAGATGTCACTAAAAGCCTGCTCAAACATATGGGTCAAGTGAATGTTTTTAAAGATGGAGAGAGGGATGGAGATGTGGAAATATTGAGGTAGGAAGTTCAAAAGGAGATCCAAAGCAGATGAAAACCTGACTCTAATGGAAGGGTAAAAATGGTGTTGAGCAGGGGGGAGAGGGTTAAATTGGCAAATTCATTAGAATGAAATGCTCAGGATGGGATATAGGGCTAAGGGAGATTGCAGTGATAGGACAAAAGGACAGGTAGGATAAGGCTACTGAGGGATTTATAGACAAGGACAAGATTTCATTCATTCATTAGGAAATTGGGAGCTAAAGCAGGTCAGCAAGGATGGAAATATGGATGAATATGTCATAATGCAGGACAGGATATGCTTAAGTTGAATCTATAGAAGGTAGAGGATGGAAGACCAACAAGGAAAGTGCTAAAATTGTTTAAATATGGAAGTAACTAAAGTATGGTTTCAGCAGTGGAGAATTGATGTGGGCATGAAGGCAGGCAATGTTGCAGAGATGTAAGTAAGTGGTTTAGGTTACTGGCATGTGGTTTTAAGCTCAGCTCAGGGTTGAACAGGATGCCAAGGTTACAAATAGTCTGATGATAGAGCGAGAGAGTAGCCAGGGTGTAGTGAGTCTAATGCTGTCATGAGACCTATAAAGACATAAACTGAGCAATCAATTAAACCACACATTGACAGAGTCCCTGACAATGTTTAAAATGTCGATAACTTTTTATTTCTTAGATTAATACAGATGAGATGTAAAACGGGCTGCTGATTCACCATCACTCATTTTACACTATCGCACAAGTCAAAATTATCCACTATTGGTCAAATTTACACCCCAAAATCAGTGTAAAAACACCATAATTTAGATAAGTGGGAAAATTGGTCAGCTCCCCACCCCTTTTTCGAACAGTGGGAATTTGCACCAGATCTGATGGTAGGCGCATAATATGCCCACTATAAATGGGTGGAAATATTATGAAAAGCAATGAATTATGTCATATGACATCAATCCTGCCATTTGCGCCCTAGTAACAATGCATGCAAGGGATGCCTGTGTAATTAACTGTGCTAAAGACATCTGATGGATTTAAAATGTTGAGGTTTTCCTACAACTATTGATTGTGGAGTAGTCAATATCACAGAAACCACTATTTCAAAAGTGAACCACATTTTTTTCACAATCCTCAGGCACTGAACTAACCCACTTATACCACCGGAAAGTCATTGCAGTTTTCTCCTTCCCACCTGCAGTGAGTGCTTTAGCTGTGTAGTAAATGGAGCGGTTATCCATTTGAAATGTTTAAGTCCCTCAAAAATTGAAACTGGGCCACGCACAGTCAGGGGCAGAAGTAATGGATGGGCAGAAATCCTACCCATGCTGGATATACCGCCATTGTAACTGAGAGGGTTGGTACAAAGCAGTTTGGATTCCCTAAATTTGTAGAACATAAATCAGGTTTCAAGATCTAAACTGGCTCCTCTGGGGAAGCTCATTTCTCTTTGCTCCAGTATCTGGTTGGGCCCTGGCTCTGAATTCAAGCAGTATTAACATGATAACTGTAGCATCAGTGCAGAGCAAAACCATTGCAGTATAGTGTAATGCACTGTTAATTTGCAACAAATCATTAGTGAGATGTCAACACTTTACACATCTGTCAGACATATTTTTTTACACAATGGAACACATCAGTTTTTCAGATCAAAGGAGATACCTGTTATTCAAATCAGAAACCATCTGCAATTTAAATCAATGAACCCGTTTGTTTTAACATCAGACATCATTTGAACATTAAAGGTTTCGGAAACAAACATTGGCTTTATCACCTGCTGTCCCTTTCCAGCAGTTTCTGTTTTTATTTCGGAGTTCTAGCATTTAGAGCTCTTTTGGTCTCAGTAGAATATGATCATTGGAGTTAGTTCCCTCTGCAGTGAGAAGTCAAAGCTACTCACTGGCATTTTGCTGAGCTCCCTCATATCATTCCCTTTTCCTTCTGAGTGGAATTAGCAGTGGCAGGGAATGTCACAGTGACAGTGCAAATAACTGATTCCATGTAGTAGCCAGACATCTTAGCTCTTATCAATGCATTGAAACAAAACAATCACGCAGCAGAAAAAGCAGGGAGCCAAACAGTAAATAGAAGAGGCTCCAAAGTGGCTGCAGAGTCAAGTGTGGAACTAAAAGCAATATGGGTCTGCTGCAGACATACAGTTCTATCTCTCATGCTTGAAGGATAAAGGATAAATTGGTTGAATGTTGAATCCCAAAATATAATTAATTTGTGGAGCTGGCTTCCTGTTTTATTCACTTTCTGAGAAACAGTTTTAATAAATTCACCATTGCAACTACAACCTAATAATATTTTTAATTACAATTATATAAACATACAAAGAACACAGACACATACATACATATTTTTATAAATATATATAAATAACATATTTATATAATTGCATATATCCTGGATATTTCTTGGAAAACCTGCACTAATGGCTTTCATGTGATCATCATCATGCATTAAAGATGTAAAGCTTATTGTCAGTCTTTGGTGCTATTGAAGGTGCCAATTTATGGTGACGCTATCACCTTCAGCAACCAGCGAAAGTAAATCAGCACATGAAAATTAAAATATGTCTATTGCTATAGTGACAAATAGAAGACACAATTTTAAGGCTGCAACGTTATCTCAGGATTTAGATGACAGTTATTAATCTACTTAATCAGAACCCGTGACAACATCTGAGCCTGTTAATTAGATAATAGCTTTGTAACCATTCTTCATATTGTGTACTGAATTTACCCACAGCATTTATTCTAAACAGTTTTTAAACTTAGTTTACATCTAAATTAAAAATCATTTGGAAATGGAGTTTTAACTTATTTACTGAGTGCTAAGTCTAAAAAAGGCATTAAGATCAATAGAAAATTCCTCCTTCAATGACCTGGAAAGAAAGAGTTGACCTTGTCTGTGGTATGTGATTTGCAACATGATAGGAAAAGGCCCACTGTTTGAAAAGGAGTTCACTTAATTTTGAAGTACATGACCAGTTTTCTCTGATTTAAGGGTATATTATCATCAGTCCTTTTTGTTATGGAGGACACAGATTCTGACTGGAAACAGGGGGCATTAACATTCTTTTATCATTGCAAATGCACATTCTTTATCACTACCACTTGAACTATTTAAACAGCACATCCTTCTAAATATCATACCTTCGAAATTTATGATACTAGTGATATTGGAAAGATCACATTAAACTTTTATCTCTCATTAGAGCGGACAGGCACATTTGCAAGTGAGGGTCTATTCTTTTTTTGATGAGAGTGTGCTAATTAGGATTTTCATTTACTCCATTGGGTCAATTTTAACCCCAAGCAAGTTTCAAACTTGCAGGGGCTAAGATATTTTTATCCCTGAACAAAATAAAATGTCACTAGTCCACCTTCTGGGGCCTTCCAGGTAAGTGGCAGGGATGGGATTTTGGGAAGGTCTCCAGGAGGTTTATGGGAGTCCAGGACAGAGGAGGCCATGACTTTCCTTGCGGAGCCTGGAGGAGCACTTCTGCTGCTTCTGGCCCCACAAAAAATGCTTTACATTTAACTTGGAAAGCCTCTTCTATCTGTAAACCTGCTTCAGCTTGGTAGGAGAGTCACAGGGGCTTGGCAGAAAGTCACAGCAGCTTGCCTGCTCAGGCCTCAATTCAGATGTAATCGGGTTTCAATTGACATCGAAAAAACTGCCCCTCAGTTAACTTATAACTGCACTTTCAAAATCCCAATTGTCTAGTTTTTGGCCTCCATTCGCCATAACATTTCTGCAGCTACTGATTTGCTCAACCACCCATCACCTCCATCTTTGATGCCATAGTCCCCAAAAACATTACTCTCTCTCACCCTGGCTGTTTCCCCTGGTGTGGCCCTTATCTCCACTCCCTTAAGTCCAAGGGAGGACAACAGGTTTAACCATCCACTGCCAGATATGGTTGGATTACATAATGCTCTATCAGGACCTACTCTCATCTGTCAAGACTGCTCACTGTTCCAGGATCATCCTGGAGTGGAAAGATAAGCCCCGACTTCTTTTCTCTAGTGCAAACTGTATTTGTAGACCTCTCTCCCCTCTCATCTGCACACTCACCTCACACAATATGTGAACTTCTTTGTCACTAACATCGAGTCCATCTGATCAGCTGCCTCTGCCACGTCGCTCTCTTCCACTGGCCCAACATGCCAAACTTCCTTGAAAACAACCCCCCGCTCTAGACTTGAACTCGCATCTTTTTTTAGTTTCTATCCCATCTCCTCTCATTCCCTCTCTGAGCTCATTTTACTCATGAGATACACCTCCTGCTCTCTCGACCCTATTTCCACGAATCTGCTGATCACCCAACTTCACCTCCTGGTGCCCATGTTAGCCATCACTATTAACAGCACTCTCTCTTCAGGTGTTCCTCTCTCCTTTAAATCTGCTGTCATCACTCTTCTCCTCAAAAAACTAACCCTTGATCACATAATCCTTGCAAAATATCGCTCCATCTCCAACTTACCTTTCCTCTCCAAAGTCTTTGAATTTGTTGTTGCCTCCCAGATCTGTTCCCTTCTTTCCTGGAACTCCATGTTTGAATCCCTCCAATCAAGTTTCCACCCCTGCCCCAGTGCCAAAAAGGTTCTTATCATAGAATCATAGAAAGTTTACGGCAGAGAAAGAGGCCACTTGGCCAACGTGTCTGTGCCAGACACAAATGACATCTTATGTGTGACAAAGGTAATCTATCCCTCTTCGCCCATCTCGATCCATCCCCCACCCAATCAGAGGGCTGTCAGCCCAGCAGCCTCAGCAGTGCCACGAATAGCGGTAGCCACTGCTGAGGATGCTGAGGAAGCAGGGAGAAGGAGAATGTGTTTCCATATTGAAGTGCCCTCTAAGGGCCAGTGAACCCTCCAGCAACTGCATCAGAGGCACAGACCGGCCATTGCCATGGGGGGGGGGGGCTCCTCCATGGGCCATCGGGTATCATTAAAGGAAAGGCGCCCAACCCAGGAAGCCACTGGGAGGCCGCCTCAATGTATGTGGTGGTCTCCCAAGCAGAGAGGGCTGTTCTGACACCAGTAAGATGCCATCAGAAGCATAAAATGGCCATTAATAGGTCAGTTAATTATCTTAATTGACTGCCTGCCTCTGGTCGTGGGCAGCTGAGCCATTGCTGTTCCTGTCAAAATATCCTGTGGTGGCAGAAAGACATCAGGCTACTGTCCCAACACCATTTATAAAAAAATTTTCATGGGATGTGCGTGTGACGGGCAAGGCCAGCATTTATTGCTCAGTCTTAATGGCTCTTGACAACTGAATGGTTTGCTAGGCCATTTCAGAGGGCAGTTAAGAGTCAACCACATTGCTGTGGGTCTGGAGTCACACATAGGCCAGACCAGATAAGGATGGCAGATTTCTTTCCCTAGAGGACATTAGTGAACCAGATGGGATTTATAACAATCGATGAAAATTTCATGCCACCATTACTGAAATAAGCTCTTAATTCCAGATTTTTTATTAATTAATTGAATTTAAATTCTACCAGCTGCCATGATAGGATTTGAACCCATTTCCCCAGGGCACTGGCCTGGGCCACTGGATTACTAGCTCACTGACATTACCACTACATCACCGTTTCCTTTTTGTCACGTTCACAGGAAGAACAGTAATGGAAATACAAAAATAAACCAAAGAGTTATAAAAAATCAATTTAAAAAGCTTGGTAGACTTGCCTTCAACAAGATGGAGGACAAAGTCATATGACACATACCATCTCCTGCACTGAAATACACATTCATGTCTGCTAGAATTGAAACTCATTAACCCCAACTGCACTGAAATTAAATAGCTCATCACACATGGATGTGATCTATCCACAAAGTCAGCTAAAACAAAGGCACTAGCAGATCCTCCATCTCCAGCTATAATCATTACAGTAAAGTGTGAACATCCCTCATCTTATCAAAATGGGCTGAAATCAGAAGCTATTCTATAGCCCCTCAGAAACTGAAAACCTAAAGTCACATGAGTGAAACTAACACTTCATGAATTTACCATTAAAGGTAATCTTTTTGGAGAACAAAAGAATTCATCAGAACATCAGTCTGAGATCTCCAGACACAGAGAGAACATCAAAAGCCATCTTGAATTCTAGCAGAAGGCCGAGAGAAAGAAATCAATTGCGGCAAAGACCGTGAACCCTGCTGAGATGAGTTGGTAACCAACTGCAGCAGAGAAATAAGAGAGTGCCTTTAGAACACCTCCTCCACCTGTGAAAATTGGGCTAAGAAATACGAGCATTGTAATCGAACTGAAGTTTTGACTGCCAGAAGATTTCAGCAACCCAGCAAGGGGAAAACAACCAGTAAATAGGCCTGAAACTTTAAAAACTTACCTTCCAAGAGGACCCCACAGGTTTTTCCTGAAGACAACAGACTTTTACACCTTGGACTCTTAATGCCTCTTACCCTTTACCTTCTAGCTATCATTTCTTGAGTGTGCATGAGAGAGTGAATGCATGCATGGGTGGTGTTGCAAACATTTTGGGTGATTATTGTTCAATAAATATTTCATCTTCTGTTTTAAACTCATTCAAAAACCTGTGACTGTTTATTTGGTCAAAAAAAAAACACAGGGGCAGAAACACTAGTTTAAACAAAAACACTATCTGTGGTCAATTGGGAGGTGACCAGTGAAAACCAGCCACGCCATTTCCCACCTGTCCATAACACCTTCCTCCACCATTTTACCAGCCCTCCTTCCTCCCAGCCCGTCCCCAGAGGGATGGTAAAATGCCCGTCTTGGTGTCATATTTGACCTCAAGATGAGCTTCTGAGCATATATTTGAGCCATTATTAAGACTGCCTATTTCCACCTTTGTCCCTCCTTATGTGGCTCAGTGTTTTATAAAGCTCCTGTGAAGCGCCTTGGGACATTTTGTTATATTAAAGGAGCTATATAAGTTGTTGTTGAAGTTGTTGTAATATGACATCAATTTCCATAAATTCCTGAGGCCCCCTTCTGCTTCAGGTGGGCGTCACATCTGCCTGCAGAACCCTGCAGGTTAAAATCGGAAATGATGGTTAAAAGTCAGGTTCCCAGCTGGTAATCAATCTTCCTGTTTTTATCCGCTCTCCCGCCCGGCGAGGGTTAAAATCTGCCTTCATAACGGTGTTTGTTTAACATACTCTCAGGCCTTTTTTGGGAACTGTGGTTTATCTTAATTATTTGATAATCTAACATGGAAGGCCCCAGTGGTGAAAAATGAGCTGATCCGATCAGGTTTCTTTGGAAAAAATTGTTTTTAAATTTTCCTCCTGTCAAGTTTGAGTTGGTGTGACCACAACTGAGATCTTTCTACATGTATAATGTCTGGTTGTGGGGGGTGTAATCACAGCTTTTACTATTCAAGAAAGATGCCTGAAAAGTTTTTTTTTGAAACATTGTCTGCACTTCTAACCAAAAGTTCTTGCCTGCTTGCTGTCAAGAAAATATGTTACACATTAATGAAATGCCTTCACATTTTTCAAACCATGAAAGACAAAGAGCTCTTCAATGAAAAACAGAACCAATAAATTAACATACAATTCAAATCTACTAAATTTAGTGCAATATGTTCAAAATGATTTGGTGTGAAAATGCAGCAACTGATTATTTGGTTTGCATGACAAGTGCTTATGTTCTGAATTAAAACTTGTTTACTCTGACAGACTGAAAATTTTTCTCAGAGAGCTCATGTAAACTACCTCAAGTCCTGGCTGATTGTCTGGCCTGCTAATGACATAGCGCTGGCATTCAAATTCATGTGTTGTTTCAGGAAACATTCATGGGATGTTGGCACTGCTGACATGGCCAGCATTTATAGCCCATCCATAATTGTCTTCAAGAAGCTGGCAATGAGCTGCGATCTTGAACTGCTGCAGTCCTTGTATTTTTTGTTCATTCATGGGATGTAGACATCTCAGGCAAGGTCAGCATTTATTGTTCTTCCCTAATTGCCCCCGAGAAGTGGCATAGACTACAGAAAAGTCAGTGTGGTAATGAAGGCAGACTCTTACCCAATTTCGCATTTAGGAAACTGCATGGACAGAATGGGCAACACCATGTGTCTTACAGAGACAAATGTGTTGGAGGGATACTATCAAATTCCTTTAACACCCCAAGATAAGGAAAAGTCAGTTTTTGTTACACTGGACGGGGGTTTTCAGTATCAAGTGATACCACACAGGTTAATGGGTACTCGAGAAACTTCTCAGAGAATAGTGAACCCAATAGTGCCCAGTGTTCCTAGCTGTGCAGTTCACCTGGCTGAGGTGATGGACTATCGGGACACTTGGAAGGAAAACATGAAACAACTGGGAGACTATGTTTGGAAGGTTGCAATGGGCTGAATGGAACAAAATTTGAAAAAAAATTAAAGTCAAAATGTTTTGATGGAGTTTATTATTATTGGCTTATCATTTGAAAATTGTACATATTTTGGGAAAAAACAATGTTATCGCCGACGCTTTGTCACAAATATAACCATATTAAGTTATATAATATAACATATATAAGTTATGGTACAATGGCGATGGTACAAAGAAAATGCTGTAAATTATCAGTAGAGTGAATGAGGATGAATGTGGAAAATGTTAGCGTGTTTTTCCAGTTTCTTTTTTTTTGCATTGCAATGAAACACATTTTTAAAATGGCATTTCATTTCGCCAAGGGCGGAGGTGTCACAGAACCGTATTTATTTTCTCCTCGTATTAAAACAGTGTGTTATTTTCTCCTCGTATTAAAACAGTGTGCCTTTAAGACTCTGTTATAGGGTAGTGTACTTTTAAGACAGATGTTATGATCCTGTAGTTTTTTTTTCCAGGAAGTATGCGGTGTGCCTTAAAGGTTGTAAAAGGATCAGTACTGCTTTAAGGCAACAAGCTCCAGGGACTGTGAGTCAAAAGATGCATTTTGGTTGCCATTTGATACAACCCTACAGTGTGGAAGAACCAACCTGCTTCAAATGTGCATCGTGGTTGCCCCGAATACAGCCACTCAGAGACTGAGGTTAAATATACATTGTTTCGATTAACTGTTTGAACTGACTTTTTATTTTGAAACAGACTGCTCTAAGACACACTGACTGACTGCCAGCATATACTGGATGAAATAAGAGCTCTCCCTCTGGCTGTTTAACCCCTATTTGTTATACTCTCAAAATTCTAATAAATCAAGCCAGATTAATTTCTTAAAAGAGAATAACCAATTACTTTAACTACTGAACTGTAATTGCTGAATTCATCGCTAAAAGAAGAGCATCACATCTACCGGAACTAGACTACTGATTGTCCTACTGTTGAAGAACCTTTTTTCCCCGTCAGATAGCGGTGAGGACTTCAAGCAACCTTGGACTGTTCCACATTGGAAGATTCCACTTCAGCAGGAGCGTCAATCTGCAAAGACTCTATTTTTTTCTATTTTAAATGTTGTTTATATCTTAGTAGTGTTTAAGAACTTAGTTTTTCTAATTAAACAGTTAATTTTAGAATTAGTAATTTGTTGATCTAAAGACACCTGGTTTGGTTAGCCTCATTCGGGGGGTTAATAGATGGTCAATTTGGCTGTGGTTTTCTTTAATTTGGAAAGTTTAAAGTGATATGTTAGGCAATCTATGGAGGAACGGGACTGAATCAACAGTGCGCTTCTCCCACCACTATCAGAATCATATATTTTGATTGGGGGCTTTGTCTTGAGCAGTCAGTCGTAACACAGAGAGAGAAGCTTTTGGATCTGATGCACAGTGTGCCAGCTGCACTTTTTACCTCGGTCACAGCAGGGGGGAGAGGTCACATGGTGTACTGTAACAATTGCAGTGTGTGTAAAAACTGGCTGAAACCAGTTTGAGAGACACCATTGAAGCATGCTATTGAAGAAAAGAGCTGTCTATTTCTCAGAAGAAATTCTACAAGGAGCTACAGGCTGAGTTAATTGTCTAAGGAGGAAAGAAAACGCTTTGAAGAGACCATTTGTATTGTTAAAGTAAAGTTTTGACTGAGAGACTGCCGCTTTTAAAA
The DNA here is from genome assembly GCF_036365525.1 of Heterodontus francisci. NCBI lineage: Eukaryota > Metazoa > Chordata > Chondrichthyes > Heterodontiformes > Heterodontidae > Heterodontus > Heterodontus francisci. Next base: position 63,729,865 of record NC_090389.1, read on the forward strand.
TTCAAGTAGACCTACTGCTGGGCTCATTGTTGAAAGAACTGTTTGATGCCTTTTGTAGCCGAAATGTTTTGAATACCTATCTACTAAGAGACTATTTCATCAAATCCACATGGAGACTTCGACTGACGTTTGATTATTTTCACATTAGAATACCACAGCCCATCAGGAATGTATCCCACAAAGATCTATATGCCAGTTATTTATTTATTCTTAAGAAATAGCTAATTTTTTAAACACTTTTTTTTTACAAAGAAACCAGTTAACCGTGATTTTTGAGTGTATGTGTGTGAATGGGGGAGTGAGGTTAAAATAAGAAGTTATAAGATCTTTAGACATAGGTTTATCTTAATAGTGTTTAAGATTTAGTGTTTAATAAATAGTTAATTTGTTGTTGTCTAAAGATACCTGGTTTGGACTATTTTATTCTGGGGGTTACTAGAGTGTTTAATTTAGCTGTTTTTCCAGTCGGGTGGGAAAACTTTAATAATATGCTGCGATCTGTGCAATGATGGGGCTGAATTGACAGTGCATTGCTCCTGCCTCAGTCGTCACACCATGATGTCAGAGAAAAACTCTTTCGATTATGAGCAAACCAAAACTGCTGTTTTAAAGGCCTATGAGTTGGTCCCTGAGGCATACTGACAAAAATTCAGAAATACTCGAAAAAGGACTCCTCCTTCCTTGAATTTGAGCGAGTTAAACAACGGCTTTCGATTGCCAGATGAGATCTCTGGAGTCAGAACACTCGTATGAGAATTTACAAGAAGTGATCCTATTAGAGGAATTTAAAAATAATATCCCAATTAATATTAAGACTCATATTGAGGAACGAAGGGTCACAAAGGTAAGAGACGCTGCTGCAATAGCAGCTTATTATGAACGATGGCGTAGTGATAATGTCACTGGACTACTAATCCCAAAGTCCAGGCTAATGCCCTGGAAACAAGGGTTCTAATCCCACCATGGCAGCTGGTGGAATTTAAAGTCAACTCGTTAATTTTAAAAATCTGGAATTTAAAAAAAATAGTCTCATTAATGGTGCCATGAAGCTATCATCAATTGTTGTAAAAACCCATCTGGTTCACTAATGTCCTTTAGGGAATGAAATCTGTCATCCTTACCTGGTCTGACCTACATTTGACTCCAGACCCACAGCAATATGGATAACTCTTAACTGCCCTCTGAAATGGCCTAGCAAGCCATTCAGTTCAAGGTAATTAGGGCTGGGCAACAAATGCTGGCCTTGCCAGCGACGCCCATGTCCCATGAAAGAATAAGAAACCTCAGGCACAAACCCTTTAATCAGGGAAATTCCTTCCCTAATAATCGCCAGCGGTCTGGGAAGGACAGAAAGTGGGATAGTGACAGGCGATGGCGTGGTAGTGAAAGGGAGAATAGAAGTGAGAACACGGGGGCCCTCCACTAGTCAGGAAGGAAAGTGCAGTGGGTAGGAAATTTCCACAGACCCGTCTGATCCCACTGTAGTAAAACGGGGCATGTGAAAGCCGACTGCTGGAATTTAAAGGGGAATCCGGGGGTTTTGTTGGGGTTAATAAGGCCTGTTCCAGAAAGAGTGACCTAACATATGGCACAGCGGATGTCCATGGCACTAACCATAGCAATGGACCTAACCATGGTGATGGACCCCACTAAGAATACCACCCTGGGTGTAGTCAAAACTGAAAAAATCCCCGAGGGTTACAAGGATTTTGTCTTCAAGGGAAAGGTATCCCCATACCCCTCTAATGAATGGAGTAAGTCAATTGTCCTGCTTAGGGATACAGGGGCCACCCAATCCTTAATGTTGGGTGCAGGCATGACCTACCCACCAGAGAGCTTGGTGAATGCGAAGATTCTGGTAAAATGCGTTGAAGGTGGGTACATGACTGTACCCCTATATTGGGTCCACTTACAGTGCGACCTAGTCTCTGGACTGGTTATGGTAGGGATCATCCCTGCCACTGACTGGAGTAGATTTTCTGTTGGGTAATGATTTGGCTGGGGTAAGAGTGATAGGCTCCCTGGTAGTCTTAGACCAGCCAAATGAGGCCACGGAGATAGAACAGCTACTGGAGGAAGTCCCCAGAATATCCCCTGACTGTGTACTGACCAGGTCTGTGGCTAAGCATGCTCATCTAGAACGCGTAGAGCCAGTAATACGGACAGATGACCCAGAGGTCTAACTGACCGAGACCTTTTTTGGCGATTTAGGAGAGGAGAAGGAGATATTGAAACATATAAGATCCTGAGGGGTCTTGACAGGGTGGATGTGGAAAGGATGTTTCCCCTTGTGGGAGAATCTCGAACTAGGGGTCACTGTTTAAAAATGAGGGGTCACCCATTTAAGACAGAGATGAGGAGAAATTTTTTCTCTCAGAGGGTCATGAGTCTTTGGAATTCTCTTCCTCAAAAGGCAATGGAAGCAGAGTCTTTGAATATTTTTAAGGCAGAGGTAGATAGATTCTTGATAAGCAAGGGGGTGGAAGGTTATCGGGGGTAAGTGGACATGTGGAGTAATCAGTTCAGCCATGAACTTATTGAATGGCGGAGCAGGCTCGAAGGGTCAAGTGGCCTACTCCTGCTCTTAATTCGTATGTTCGGTAGACCCCCACTTGATTGAGGCTGAGCAGGTAGACCCCGACTTTAAAATAACACAGACCGCCTGTTCCGAGGCAGAGGCAGAAGGGGATCCCGAACGCTATTACATTAAAAACGGAGTAGTGATGAGAAAGTGGAGACCGCCTCGGCAACCTGCAGAGGAGGCTGGACATTGGTCCACTAAATTTTAGTTCCCTCCAAGTATCGTATGGAAATCTGAAGGATTGCCCATGAAATCCCAAAGGCTGGGAACGTAGGTATCCGAAAGACCCAAGCCCAGATAAGCCATTTTTTTGGTCTCACCTCCAGAAAGGTGTGTTTAAATTTTGTAGGACTTGCCATACCTGCCAGGTTGTTATGAAACCATAGCCTTCAATCAAGCTCGCCCCACTAAAACCCATACCTGCTTTCGAAGAACCGTTTATCAGAGTTCTGGTAGATTGTATGGGACGTTTACCCAGAACTAGGGCAGGTTTTCAATATCTCTTCATGGATATGGCCACCCGATTCCCAAAGGCCATACACCCTAAGAGAAATCACAGCAAAAGCCGTGGTCGAAGGGCTAACCCAATTTTTCACCCGCAACAGACTGCCTAAAGAGATCTAATCAGATCAAAGATAAAGTTTTATGTCCTTTGTATTCCAAGAGGTCATACATAGCCTCAGCATCCAACAGTTAAAATCCTCGGCATATCCCCCACAGTCACAAGGAGCTTAGGAACAGTATTACCAAACCCTGAAAACCAAGATCAGAGCCTATTGTTGTGAGTACCCCCATGATTGGGATAAAGGGTTAGGCTTTTCTGCTGTTCATACTAGAGATTCACCCAATGAAACAACAGGCGTCAGTCCATCTGAAATGGTCTACAGGCATGAAGTAAGAGGCCCTCTTAAGTGGATCAAAGAAATATTTCTCGATCAAAGGGAGGAAACCTCATTGTTAAATTATTCATCAACCTTTCGCGAGAAACTTTTTAAAGTATGTGCTGTGGCTAAGGAACACCTTAAAGCCTCCTAGCAGAACATGAAAAGGCAGGCAAACAGACATGCTGAGGCTCCAACATTTAAACCAGGGGATCAGGTCTTGGTGCTATTGCCGTTACCTCTGAAAGGCAGGTTTAGTGGCTCGTACTGCATGAGGAGAAAGATCAGTGAAGTCAATTATTTGATTAACAGCCCAACTGGAGAAGGAAACAATGGCTGTGCCACATAAACATGTCAAAGAAATATTATAATCAAGAACATGACAAACCAGTGAATGCATTGCCAAGTAGTGAAGACCATTGAGGATGGAAACAATAGAAGAGTAACTAGACAAAGAAGGGAACCTGGAACATTATCAGATTGAACCCCCTACTGTGAAATTAGCTACACAGAAATCTAAGGGAGGCTGGACACAATCTTTAATTATCTAACTGATGAGCTGAGGAAAGGCCTAGCAACACTGCTAAGAGGGTTTGGTGAATTGTATAGGGACAAACCGGGTGACACTTCTTTGACCATTCATGATGTTGATGTAAGGGAGACCCCACCTATTAAACAAAACCCATATCAAATGAGCCTTTATAAATTGCCTCAGTCCGAGCAGAGATCCAATACACGGTAGTCAATGACCTAATTGAACCTAATCAAAGCAGCTGGAGTTCTCCTATTATATTAGTTCCTAAATCAGATGGATTAACAGACTCTGCATCGACTATAGAAAAGTTAATGCAGAGACCCGAACAGATTTGTACCCAATTCCTCACATTGAAGATTGTATTGACTGAGTATTGACTTGAGTTAGATATAGCTCTTGGGTCTACAGGGATCAAAGGGCATGGGGCAAAAGCGGGAACAGGCTACTGAGTTGGATGATCAGCCGTGATCATAATGAATAGCGGAGCGGGCTCGAAGGGCCAAATGACCTACTCCTGCTCCTATTTCTATGTTTCTATGTGTAGGCAACTCTGCTTACATTAGTAAAATTGATTTATTAAACGGGTACTGGCAAGTTCCCATGACCACCCAGGCTAAGGAAATCTCGACTTTTGTAACTCCAGATGGTCTATTCCAATGCAAAGTCATGCCATTTGGTTTAAAGAATAACCCAGTAACCTTTTAAAGATTGATGAATCAAGTGGTGTCTGGCTGAAGCAACTGCGCCGTCCACCTTGATGACCTCTTGGTCTATAGCAACATCCGGGAAGACCACCTCAACCATTTAAAGGCATTAGTCAAAGGTCTACAAAACGCTAACCTAATGGCAAATTTAGCTAAAATTGAGTTAGCTAAGGCCAACTTGGGACATGTTTTGGCCAAGATTGCGAAGGACAGCAAAAGTACAAGGCCTGATAGATTGCCCTGTTTCTAAGACCAAGAGAGAGGTAATGCAATTCCTGGGGATCTGCAGTTTCTATAGAAAATTTGTCCCTAAGTTCAGCACCCCAGTTGACCGATCTATTAAAGAAAAATGTTAAAATAGTGTGGACAGAACTGTGCCAGATGGCTTTCGAGAAATTGAAGGCTATTCTAACAAATGAACCCATATTAGCAGCACCAAACTTTAACAGATCCTTTAAGGTGACGCGATCTCCCAACTCTCCGTAACAGACTGGGGGAGGTGGATGATAGGGATGGTTTCCCCTTCTTTCACCTCTCAGCTGACAGAAGACAACATGTTTTTAAAAATGTTTTAACCCCTGAGCATTTTAATGACCAACAAACAGACAAATGACAGATTTTCTCTTAAGTTTAGAAGTGTTTATCATACAACACTCAAAAATATACGCAACGTCACCCACTCTCACACGCATACAGATGCACACACACACAAGAAAAGATAGAGATTGAAAGGTAACATGCATTTATGTCTGATGGTTTTAAAAAGAGTTCACTGTAAAACTTGCTTTTCCCCCAGGGTGAAGACGTGAAATGCTGCAGGCCAGTAATCTTTTCCTATTTACACTGAAGAAAAACTATGAAGGTTCAAGAAGACTGATGTGCTGTTGCAGACTGCTCTGGTTATATTCCAGCCAAAGGTCAATGGCAATGTCCTGGTACAATTTCTCAGGTAGGGAGTTCAAGGCCAATGCCACTCTCTGCCTACATGTAGTTTCAAGATGGTGATCTTAGACAGGGTCCTTCCTCTTCGCTGGAATAGATGGAATTTTCACTTTTCAACTAACAACTGAATTAACCAATATTGATTCCACTCCAATTGTTCCAGAACGCACAATGACCCTTCTCCTGATTGGTCAGTTTTAATCCGGGCCACTTTGGTGCACCTCAAGTCTGTTTGGGTTTGTTTCATAAATTCACGATGTAGTTCATAATTTTTCCCTGCGTGAGCATGACAATACACATTGCTGCCACTATGCACCTTTGGTGGCGGGAGTCCATGTTTAACTTGGTGCATGGGGTGCTAATCAAACAGGCTAATTTGTCCTGGATGGTTTTGAGCTTCTTGAGTGTTGCTGGAGCTGCACTCATCCAGGCAAGTGGAGAGTATTCCATCACACTTCTGACTTTTGCTTTGTGGATGGTGGACAGGCATTGGGGAGTCAGGTGGTGAGTTACTCGCAGCAGAATACACAACCACTGACCTGCCCTTTTGGCCACAGTATTTATGTGGCTTGTCCAGTTATGTTTCTGGTCAATGGTGATCCCAGGATGTTGATGCGGGGGGCTTCAGCGATCATAATCCAGTTGAATGTCAGGGTGTGTAGGTTAGACTCACTTGTTGGAGATGGTCATTACCTGGCACATGTGTGGTGTGAATGTTACTTGTCGCTTAGCAGCCAAAGCCTCAATATTTTCCAGATCTTGCTGCATGTGGGCATGGACTGCTTTATTATCTGAAGAGTTGCAAAAGGTACTGAACATTGTGCAATCATCAGCGAACATCCTGGCTTCTGATTGTATAATGGAGGGAAGGTCATTGATGAAGCAGCTGATGATAGTTGGGCCTAGGACACTGCCCAGAGGAACTCCTCCTGTGACTGAGATGATTGGCCTCCAAAAACCACAACCATCTTCCCTTATGCTAGTTATGACTCCAACCAGTGGAGAGTTTTCCTCCTGATCCCCATTGACTTCAATTTTACTAAGACTGCCTTGCTGACAAAGACAGTCATTCTCACCTCATCTCTTGAATTCAGCTCTTTATCCCTGTTTGAACCAAGGGTATAATGAGGTCTGAAGCCAAGTGGTCCTGGTGGAATGCAAACTGAGCATCAGTGAGTAGATTATTGGTGAGTAAGTGCTTCTTGATAAAATTGAAGATGGTTATGAATGCTTCAGCCTTGTCTTTTTTACTCTTTTGCTAGGCTCCACAATCACTGAAAATGGTGATATTCATGGAGCCTCCTCCTCCCATTTAGAATACAGTACAGGAGGATCAAGAAACTGATAAAGAAAGGGAGAATAGAATATCAATGTAAGATAGCAAAAAATATAAAAACGGACTGTAAAAGCTTCTATAGGTACGTAAAAAGGAAACATTTGGCTAAGACAAATGTGGGTCCATTACAGACAGAGTCAGGAGAATTTATAATGGGGAATAGAGAAATGGCAGAGAAGCTAAATGATTACTTTGTGTCTTTCTTCACTGAGGAAGATACAAGAAATCTCACAGAATTAGAGATCCAAGGGATTAGGGGGAATAAGGAATTGAAAGAAATTATTATTAGTAAGAAGGTTGTATTGGAGAAATTAATGGGGCTGAAGGTTGATAAGTCCTCAGGACCTGATATTCTGCATCCACTATCTCCGTAGCTACCTCTTTCAACACTATGGAGATAGTGGATGCATCTTCCAAAATTCGATAGGTTCTGGAGCGGTTCCTGCAGATTGGAAGGTCACAAATGTCACCCCACTATTTAAGAAAGGAGGGAGAGAGAAAACAGGGAATTACAGACCTGTTAGCCTTACATCAGTCGTTAGGAAAATGCAGGAATATATTCTAAAGGATGTGATAAATGGATAATAATGATCTGATTGGGCATAGTCAACATGGATCTATGAATGGGAAATCATGGTTGACAAACCTGTTGGAGTTTTTCAGGATGTTACTAACAGAATTGATAAAGGGGAGTTGATGGACATGGTATACGTAGATTTTCAGAAGGCTTTTGATAAAGTCCCCCACATGAGGTTGGTTTGCAAAATTAAAGCACATGGGATAGAACGTAATACACTGGCATGGATTAAGGATTGGTTAACAGGCAGAAAACAGAGAGTATGAATAAACGGGTCATTCTCGTGCTGGCAGGCTGCAACTAGCAGGGTACCACAGGGATCAGTGCTTGGGCCCCAGCTGTTCACAATATATATCAGTGATTTGGATTGGGAACCAAATGTAGTATTTCCAAGTTTGCAAATGACACAAGACTAGGTGGGAATGTGTGCTGTGAGGAAGATGCAAAGAGGCTTCAGGGGAATTTGGACAGACTTAGTGAGTGGCAGGTGGAATATAATGTGGAAAAATGTGAGGTTATCCCCTTTGGCCGGAGGAATAGATGTGCAAAGTATTTCTTAAATGGTAATAGATTAGAAAGTGTAGATGTACAGAAGGACCTGGGTGTCCTTGTCAATAAGTCACTGAAAGCTAACATGCAGGTGCAGCAAGCAATTAAGAAGGCTAATTGTATGTTAGCCTTTGTCGCAAGAGGAATTGAGTACAGGAGTAGTGAAGTCTTGTTTCAGTTGTATGGAACCTTTGTTAAACTGCACCTGGAGTACTGTGTGCAGTTTTGGTCCCCTTACCTTAGGAAGGATATTATTGCCATAGAGGGCGTGCAATGAAGATTCACCAGACTTGTTCCTGAGATGGCAGGACTGTCCTGTGACGAGAGATTGGGGAAACTGGGCCTGTATTCTCTAGAGTTTTGAAGAATGAGAGGTGATCTCATTGAAACCTACAAAATACGTAAAGGGATAGACAGGGTAGATGCAGCTAAGATGTTTCCCCTGGTTCGGGAGTCTAGAACCAATTTCAAAATAAGGGGGAAGTCACTTAGGACAGAGATGAGGAGAAATTTCTTTACTCAGAGGGTTGTGCATCTTTGGAATTCTCTAGCCCAGAGGGCTGTGGAAGCTCAGTCATTGAGTATGTTTAAAGCAGAGATTGACAGATTTCTAATTACAAATGACATAAGGGGATATGAGGATAGTGTGGGAAAAAGGCATTGAAGTGGATGATCAGCCATGATCATACTGAATGGCGGGGCAGGCTCAATGGGCTGAACGGTCTACTCCTGCTCCTATGTTCCTATTAGTTGTTTAATTTTCCACCACCATTCATGACTAGGGGCTGGATTTTGTGTGGTCGGCATGGATCCAGGCGCCGAGCCTTCCCCTGCACCATCCCCGCATCCTGCCACCCCCCAGAGCAATCCTCCAGTCTCTTTATATCAACGTTTCACGAGCTGGGACCCCTGTCCCTTTAAAAACGGGGATCTCACCTCCATCAGCTGCCAGCCAATCAAAGCACCGGCAGCTCAGCCGTATTAGCAGCACCATAGGGAGTGGTGGCCACTGTCGGTACTGCAGAGGCCTTGGACCTACGCTCAGCACTGGAAAGGCGCACCAGAGGTAGGTGAGGTAGGGTCGCCAGTGGCAGTCCGGAAGGCCCTGGTGAGGGGATGTGAAGGGATGATTGCGCAGTCTGGGGGAAGGGGTTCCCGGGGAGGTGAAGTAGTTCCTGATGAGGGTCCTCCATGGGCCACAGATTGCCCATGGAGGAAGGGCTCCCCTTTGCCTCATTTTACAAGGCGCCCTCCTCGAATAGCAGAGCCCCCCACCCCCACCCCACCGCTGATAAGATCCCAGCGGTGGTGGGAAAAGGCCCTTAGTTGGCTGTTAATAGACAACTTAAGGGTCTCAATTGGCCTCTGGGCGGGAAGGCCATCGTTGGCCTATCCCATCTCCGGTTAGATCCCTTGTCATCAGGGAGGCCCCTCCCGCCACCTTTTGCTGTTGTCCATGTCCCCCTGCCTCTGGCCCCACATCAGGGCGGTCCATAAAATCCAGCCTGGATGTGGGCAGGACTGCAGAGCTTTAATCTGATCAGTTGTTTGTGAGATTGCTTAGCTCTATCTATAGCATGCTACTTCTGATGTTTATCATGTCTGTAGTCCTGTCTTGTAGTTTCACCAGGTTGGCACCTCATTTTTAGGTACACTTGGCACTTCTCCTGGCATGCTCTTCTACACTTCTCATTGAACCAGGGTTGGTCACCTGCTTTAATGGTAATTTTAGAATGTAGAATATGACAGGCCATGACTTACAGATTGTGGTGGAATACAATTCTGCCGCTGCTGCTGATGGCCCACAGTGCCTCATGGATGCCCAGTTTTGAATTGTTAGATCTTATTTGAATCTATCCCATTTAGCACAGTGGTAGTGCCACACAACTGGACAGAGGTTATCCTTATTGTGAAGACTGATCTTTGTCTCCACAAGGACTATGCGGTGGCCGTTCCTGTCAATACTGAGGATGAGGTCAAATAGATTTTTCCTTCGTGTTGGTTCTCTCACCATCTGTCGCAAGCCCAGTCTGGCAGCTATGTCGTTCAGGACTCAGGCAGCTCAGTCAGTAGTGGCGCCACCAAGCTACTCTTGGTGATGGACATCGAAGTCCCCCACCCAGAGTACATTCTGTGTCCTTGCTACAGTACTTATTCCATGTGGTTTCAACATGGAGGAGTACTAAAGCATCAGCTGAGAGCGGGCGTTAGGCGATAATCAGCAGGAGGTTTTCTTGCCCATATTTGAACTAATGCCACAACAGTTTATGAGGTTTGAAGTGAATATTGAGGACTTCCAATGCCATTGCTTCCCAACTGTATTCCACTTTGCCGCCACCTCTGAAGGGTCTATCCTACCAGTGGGACAGGACATACCCAGGGATGGTGATAGAGGAATCTAGGATGTTGGCTGAAAGGTCTGATTCTGTGAGTATAGCTATGTTAAGCTATTGCTTGACTAGTCTGCAGGAATTTTGGCACGGCCCCAGGTATTAGTGAGGAGGACTTTGGATGGTCAACTGGGCTGGGTGTGGTTTTGTCCTATCCATATCTGATGACTAGGTTAATGCTGGGTAGCCCATCCAGTTTTATTCTTACTGTATATTTTCCTGGCAGTTTTGACACCACTGAGTGATTTGCTCGGCCATTCTAGAGGACAATTAAGAGTCAACCACATTGCTGTGGGTCTGGAGTCACATATAGGCCAGACTGGGTAAGGATGGCAAATTTCTTTCCCTGAAAGACATTAAAGAACAAAATGTCTTTTTTATGACAAACTGATAGTTTCATTGTCACCATTGTAGATGCTTTTTATTCCAGATTTATTTAATTAATTAACTTAATTTCAATTCAGCAGCTGCTGTAGTGGAGTTTGAACTCACGTCTCGGATCTTAAGTATAGGCCTCTGGATTTTTAGTTGAGTAACATACTGGACTATTATGTTACTTTTGCATTAATTCTGGGAAAGGTAATATTTCATTCTAATCATTGACCCGAGTTCCTGTGCAAATATATAAATGACATACATGGTCTGGGATACAGAGAAAGAAAGCTGCAATTTCAGGTAAATAAACTTGGAATATGAAAAGATAAGTCCTGAAACGCTGGAGTGCAAACCAATGTTAAAAGGTTATATTCAAAATTTGTATAAATATTTGACTAATTTGATTAACCATGGGGCCATCTCTCGTCTTTCCTTGTCTGCAACTCAAGCAGTGTTATCAAACAGAGATTGGAGTATCACTAAAAGATAAGACATTGAAACATGATCAGCTCAGGCTGGAACATTTTCATCCATGGTATTATAATACAACAACAACTTGTACTTATATAGCACCTGTAATGCAATAAAACATCTCAAGGCACTTCAAAGCAAACTTTGATTTCAAGCCACTTAAGGAGATATTAGGGCAGATGTCCAAAAGGTAGGTCAAGGGGATAGGTTTTGAAGAGTGTCTTAAAGAAGGAAAGAGAGGTAGAGGTGTAGCATATATGTAGACATTGAAGCCAAGGGACAGCACATATTATTAGAAATAGGAGATATAGAAATAGAAATTTAGTGATGAGAAAAATACATCCACAAAGAAGACAGGCACCAGGGTTGGAGAGCCTTCAGTTACTGAAATAGTGCTGTGCAAAATATCTGTAGAAAAGCCACAATATGCATTCCAACCTTCTTATTGGAAACTTGTGAGGAACACCAAAGTAATTTTCATATTTTTGCATTTGTGGCCTTCCTAAATGATTTATGATCAAAAAGAGGAACATCTGTGATGAGAGATTTACAACAATAGTTTTTAATAAAAAGTTTTACTCTTTCTCCTGAAATACAAAGATACCACAGCATGTCAGAAGCTGTACTGACTCAACCTCTACAAAAAAGATTGTTGCTATGTATTATGCAAGTTGTTATGATCTGGAAAGGGCAGGGCGGAGCAGACTTAACAAGTAACTTACAAATGCAGTTGGATGCATACTCGAAAAAGAAACATTGCAGGGCTGTGGGGAAAGAGCAGGGGAGTGGGACTAATTGGATAGAACTTTCAAAGAGTTGGCACAGGCACAATGGGCCGAATGTCCCCCTTCTGTATGCATGATTCTATGTATAGAACAAACCATAAGTTTTCCAGAGATCATCAGCTATCTGTTCATCTTAACAAGTTTCTGTACGTTTCTATATTTGCTGACTGTATAATAATGAAAAAGTTATACTGCCTCACCACAGCAGACCAACACTCCCTGCCTTATATGATATTCATATCCTTAAGCTATGGCCATACTACTTCAGAGCACTGAGTACAAGCTCCAGATTCTCCAAGTGTATTCTGCCAATGTGATCAAGTCTTTCCTCAATTTAACTACATTTATATCCCCATCAGTGAATATCCCTGATCAAGCCTCTTTGGTTAGCAAAAGGTTTATCTGTTCCCTATACTATACTACCTCCCTATATGAAAACAGTAATCTTGATGCCAGTCACAGGTTTTTCACCCAATGTGTACATAAGAATGGATAGCTAGCTGACTGCAAGACAGAAAGCAGAGTAGGGGTAAAGGGTAGCTATTCAGAAGAGGGAGAGTGGAGGCCCAACAAGAATCAATGCTGAGACCACTGTTGTTCAAAATATATATTGAATGATTTAGACTTTGGAATCAGAAACACAGGGCTGAAGTTTTGGGCCCCGCCGACATTGGGAGCGGAGGCAGGCAGGGGCCGAGGTTTATGAGGCCAGCCAGTGTGCTGGCTTCCCAACCCCGTTCCTGATCCCGATGTTGGCCATTTTGGGCTACGTGAGTTCAGGGCCCAGGTAGGCGCCCACCTCCATGAGGTGGGGAGGTAATTAATAAGAGCCTTGTTGAGCAGGGATTAAGGAGGATGACTGGAATTTTGATGAGGGGCAGAACAACAGCCTGGAGGCAGGCATCTAGTGGCAGGCTGGGATGCCAGCACTCATGGCAGGCCCACAGGCCCTTCTTGCCTGCCTGGTTGGGAGTAAAGCCAAAGGCCATCCTGTAAAGGGGTTTCTCTTAACAGTGGTGGCCTGCTATGTTCATGTTTTATAATTAAAGTTTTTTAAACAAAGTGACACCTGACAATGCAGAGCATGTGCCGAGCGATCGCGGACATCATAGGAACGTAGGAGCAGGAGTAGGCCATTCAGCCCATTGAGCCTGCACCGCCATTCAATATGATCATGGCTGATCATCCACTTCAATGTTTTTTCCCCCACACTATCCTCATATCCCCTTCTGTCATTTGAATTTAGAAATCCGTCGATCTCTGCTTTAAACATACTCAATGACTGAGCTTCCACAGCCCTCTGGGGTAGAGAATTCCAAAGAAAATTGCCTTCCCTCAGCGACTCGCTCCCACTCTCACTGTTTCCCCTCTCGGCCGCTCACTTCCCGCGTAGCCGCTTCCCCCCTCAGCCACTCACTTCCCGCCCTTGCGCCGCCCCCCCCCCCCCACCTCAGCTGCTCACTCCTGGCCTTGTTGCTTCCCCCTTCTTCAGATCGCTCCCCACAGCACCGCCCGAAGAAGCGTCGGGGGGCGGGGAAATGAACCGTTGAAGTGGCAAGGCCGGGAGCGAGCGGCTGAGGGGTGACAGGGCGATGCAGGAGCCAGTGGCCAAGAAGAGAGAAGCGGCGAGGCCTGGAGCAAGCGGCCGGGGTTGGGGGGGTGGGGGGGTGGCTGGGGAAGAGGGGAGCAAGTTGCCAAGGTGGGGAAGCAGCAAGGGTGGGAGCGAGTGGCTGAGGGGGGTGAAGGGGCAAGGCAGGGAACAAGTGTCCAAGGGGGAGAAGCGGTGAGGCGGGGAGTGGACGGAAAGCAGATGGGCACGAGAGGGAGCAGCAAAGAGAAGCATAATGGCAGGAGGGAGCGGGGTACTGTTGGGATGGAGGTGGTGATCACAGCCATTGAGGGGATTTGGGTTTAAGACTGCATTTGCTTTTTGTGACAAATTGAGCAGCACCATCTTTATTACTGGCAGCTGCCTGAGATGTCACAGACAGTGACATTGCAGTGGACAAGGACACATTTGTACTGCACCACCTAGTGGTTGCGTTGTCAGCAAATGCATTGTTTTAAAAAGTGGCTGAGAGCACACCTTCTTATTGAAATGCCCTCCCAGTTACTCACCTTGCACTGCAGCTGGGTGTTTCTCTGAAGCTGGAAGGCCTCTGATTGTCTGCCCTTAATTGGACAGGGAATCTGTCTCCATGCCAATTAAGGGCTCACCCACGTGATAATCTTGACTTTAATCAGTTTGCCACCAGAGGTGGGTTCAGGACCTGAAAACAGTCCTCACTCCTGTTTACCACCTTCGTGGGGAAAATTCAGCTCACAACTTCTAAATTTGCTGATGACACCAAACAAATTCAGTGGTGAGTCAAGACTGAAGAGGGAGAGGAATTACAAGAAGACCTTAATAAGCTTGTAGAATGGGCATATAATTGGCAAATGAATTTCAATGAAAGTAAGTGTAAGATATTAAATTTTGGTAAGAAAAATAAGAAGGTCACAAATTACTTGGAAAACAAGAATCTAAATGGGGTAGAGGAGCAAAGGGATTATAAATACACAAATCATTAAAAGTGGTGACAGAGGTTAATAAGGCTATAAAAAAGGTAAATTGAACATTCGGGATTATTTCGTGAGGGATAGAATTGAAATGTAGAGAAATTGTGCTAAACCTGTATCAAACTTTGGTGAGACCACACTCTGTACAGTTCTGGTTGGCCTATTATAAAAGGATATAGAGACACTGGAGAGGGTTCAAAGAAGATTTACAAGGATGATACCAGAAGTGGGAGGTTATACCTATCAGGAAAGGATGAACAAGCTAGGTCTCCTTTCTCTTGAAATCAAGTGCAGAATTCTGTATAAATTTCTTTACCCAGTGATTGGTTGAATATGGAACTCGCTACTGCAGGGAATAATTGGGACGAGCAGTATAGATGCATTTATGGGGAAGCTAGATAAGCATATAAGGGAGAAAGGAATAGAGGGGTATGCTGATGAGGAAGGATGGGAAGAGGCTCAAATGGAGCATAAACACCAACATGGACTGTTGGGTCAAATGGCCTGTTTCTGTGCTGTATATTCAGTGTAAGATTCAGGCATTTATAAGTGGTAATGGGGTGCCGTAGAGTTGTTTGATGTGGCACTTCTCACACGGTTGTGTGACTAACTGGGACATAAAATTAGTAATCTGTTTGGACAGAATTTTTTCAACTCATGAAAGTATAATTCATTAGGCATTGGCACTTTTGCCTCAATTGACATTAGTTTAACCATTCTGTGACATTGGTTACATAACCGACAATAGGTATAACATTCTTGAAGATATTCGGGCAACAAAACTGTAGCAAAGTTGTTCCGGGAACTTTGGAAATACTGATGTCCAGTGAGTTGCATGTTGTGGGTACTTCCACTAATTCTTTACAATATGTCTGAGGTCCCATCAGATACTGGAATGCTTCTGATTTCCTGATTCTTGAATTCCATTGTACCCTCAACCACCCACTAGCCATTCAAAATGGATAATTTCGTATTACTTTAGTTAATACTTTATATTTTGTTTCTAAAATACCACAAATGTGGGTATTCTGGTCTCCTGATACTGATCATTTTGTACTCAATGGAAGGGCATTAATGTGAAGCTACATTCTACATGAAATAAATCTGATACTATACAATAACCTGGTGTGAGTACTGCTTTTTATTTACACATTGTGCAGTATGCTCAAGCCTCAGAGTACTCAACCCTCCCGAATACATCTTAAATCAATTTCCATCAACATTCATTTACTTTGCATCCTTTCCTAAAACTATAACAAGTACTATCCTATAACTACCCCTTTAAAGCCTGTAGGTTTTTCAACATTAAGTCTCAAATCCTTGAAAGATTTTACTGGAGGAGGGTATCGAACAGCATTTACCATCAGTTAACTTGCCCCTCCATAATTTGGTTTTTATTTTTTTGTGTGGCAGGTTGCCAAAAGGGCAAGCTGTAATGCTGCAGTTAGGGAAAGAAGGCAGCTGGGAAATGAATGAATAGGACAAGTAACTATGTATCTCCTTAACCAATCACATTGAAAAGTTCTGAAATTAGCTGCGCACTGACTGAGAAGCAAGTGTAAATTAGACTTGCTGAATTCAATGCCAAATCAGGTACAGAAAGAGAAATAAAGAGAGGGGAAGAAAGATTGGATTAAAAGAGAGAGACATAAAAAGTCAGAAAGGGAAAATAAATTTGATACTTTTAGAATCTCCAAATCTTAGGGCACAGATTTAAAGTAATGGGTAAGAGAAGCAAAAGTGGCATGAGGAATTACTTTTTCATGCAGAGAGTGATTAGGATCTGGATTGCGCTGCCTGAGAGTGGGGTGGAGGCAGGATCAATTGAAGCATTCAAAAGGGAATTAGACTGTTACATGAAAAGGAAGAATGTGCAGGGTTACGGGAGAAGGTGGGGGTACGGTACTAAATGAATTGCTCTTTCAGTGAGTCGGTACGGACACGATGGACTGAATGGCCTCCTTCTGCGCTGTAACAATTCTGTGATTCTGTGATACTGAAGAACAATTAAAAGCTGAAGGAATGAGACCCCACACTTGAAATAGTTAATTTTCAGTACCAGAGAGATTGTTTGACAGTAATTAATACTTCTTTCTTCTTCTTCGTCTTCTTTGGCCTCCTTGTCTCAAGAGACAATGGGTAAGTACCGAGAGGTAGAGCAGTGCCTGGAGTGGCGATAAAGGCCAATTCTAGAGTGACAGACTCTTCCACAGGCGCTGCAGATAAAATTGGTTGTCGGGCTGTTATATAGTTGGCTCTCTCCTTGCGCTTCTGTCTTTTTTCCTGCCAACTGCTAAGTCTTTTCGACTGCCACTCTTTAGCCTCGCCTTTATGACTGTCCGCCAGCTCTGACAATCACTGGCAACTGACTCCCACGACTTGTGATCAATGTCGTAGGACTTCATGTCGCATTTGCAGACGTCTTTGAAGCATGGACGGCCAGTGGGTCTGATACCAGTGACGAGCTCGCTGTACAATGCATTCTTGGGGATCCTGCCATCTTCCATGCGGCTCACATGGCCAGGCCATCTCAACGCCACTGGCTCAGCAGGGTGTATATGCTGGGGGTGTTGGCCGCCTTGAAGACTTCTGTGTTTGGAGATATGGTCCTGCCACCCGATGCCAAGGATTCTCCGGAGGCAGAGAAGATGGAATGAGTTGAGACGTCGCTCTTGGTTGACATACATTGTCCAGGCCTCGCTGCCATAGAGCAAGGTACCGAGGACACAGGCTTGAAACACTCGGACTTTTGGCCTGAGGAATTGCCTTGACCAATCAGAGTCAAACTGCCTGGTTTAAATTTCAAACAAATCTTTGCAGTTAACTGTCAGTCAACATAAACTGGGGCATTCTCCATGGCAATGCCTCTACCAATCAGAGTCACCTTGCCAACCAATCAGCACTGTCTTCTCATATAGTATAAAGTTGTTGCTTCCCTTAGATTGGTATTCCTGTGAATTGTCCTGATGAGCACAAGACAAAAAGCTTCAACAAAATCATAGAATCATAGAATCATTGAAAGTTTAAGGCACAGAAAGAGGCCACTTGGCCCATTGTGTCTGTGCCGGCCGAAAAACGATCCACCTATTCTAATCCCACCTTGCAGCATTTGGTCTGTAGTCCCGCAGATTACGGCACTTGAGTTGCATATCCAGGCTCCTTTTGACTGAGTTGAGGGTCTCTGCCTCAACTATCCTTTCAGGAAGTGAGTTCCAGACCTCACCACCCTCTGGGTAAAAAAGTTTTTCTTCATTTCCCCTCTAATTTTTCTACCAATCACTTTAAATCTATGCTCCCTCATCACTGACCTCACTGTTAAAGTGAATGGACCCTTCAACTCCACACTATCCAGGCCCCTCAAAATTTTGTACATTTCAATCAGATCTCCCCTCAGCCTTCTCTATTCCAAGGAGAACAACCCCAGCCAATCCAGTCTTTCCTAATAGCAGAATTTTTCCAGTTCTGGCAACATCCTCGTAAATCTTCTCTGTAACCTCTCTAGTGAAATTACATCCTTTCTGTAATGAGGTGACCAGAACTGCACACAGTACTCAAGTTGTGGCCTAAACAACGAATTATACAGTTTCAGCATAACCTCCCTGTTCTTATATTCTATACCTCGGCTAGTAAAGGAAAGGATTTCTTATGCCTTCTTAACCACCTTATTGACCTGTCCTGCTACCTTCAGGGATCTGTGGACATTCACTCCAAGGTCCCTCACTTCCTCTACACTTCTCAGTATTTTCCCATTAATCATGTATTCCTTTGCCTTGTTTGACCTCCCCAAATTCATCACCTCACACTTCTCCAAGTTGAATTCCATTTGCCACATTTCTGCCCTTCTGACCATACCATCAATATCTTCCTGCAGCCTACAACTATCCTCCTCGCTATCTACCACACAGCCAATCTTTGTGTCGTCTGCAAACTTCTTGATCATGCCCCTACATTTACATCCAAATCGTTAATATGTACCACAAAAAGCAGGGGACCCAGTAGTGAGCCCTGCAGAATGCCACTGGAAACAGCTCTCCAGTCGGTAAAACGGCCGTTAACAATTACCCTTTGTTTCCTGCCACTGAGCCAATTTTGTATCCACCTTGCTGCATTTCCCTAGATCCCATGGGATTTTTTTTTAACCAGTCTGCCATGCGGGACTTTGTCAAAAGCCTTGCGAAAATCCATGCAGACCACATTAACTGCACTACCCTCAGCTATCTTCCTTGTCACTTCTTCAAAAATTTGATCAAGTTGATCATACAAAATCTTCCCTTAACAAATCCATGCTGACTATCCTTGATTAACCTGTGCCTTTCTAAGTGACAGTTTATCCTGTCTCTCAGAATAGATTCCAATAATTTGCCCACTACTGTTTTCAGCAATACGCAAGTTCTGTACTACCAAACGACTAAATGTAAAATCATGCAATTTTTTTTTTAAAGTTCCTTCCAGAGTTAACAAGTATAAATTGTATATCTTTTCCCATTGCTTTCTGCTCCACTATACTTCCATGCAAAAAAAAAAATCAGCAGAGCAATTATTAGAGCAAACATAACTGATGTATACCATTGCGCCAGAATTATACATATCTGCCATTGAAGAATGAGGAAAGGCATTATAAACCAGTTATACAAAAGTACAACAAGCTGATAATTATACTCTGTCACATGCATGAGAAGTGCAGTGATGAAAATACAGAAACAGACTGAAGAGTTATAAAAATTAGAACAATTTTTAAAGAAAGGTGCATTTACTGTCAACAAAATGGAGCTTGTGCTAAAATCAACTAAAATCAACATCCATGTCTATCTAAACTGAAATCAATTAACCCCATCTGCATGGAGATGAGACAGCTTATCACACATGGATGTGAGCTATACACAAAACAAACTAAGACTAAGGCACTCCCCAGACTATATGTCTCAAGCTACCCTTCACCACAATAGAGTGTGAACAACCCTCATGTTATCAAAATGGGACCATCAAAAACCATTGTATCAGCCCATCAAGAACTGAAACTTAAAGTCACATGGGTCAACTTAACACTTATGAGTTCACCTTTAAAGGTAATCGTTTTGAAGAACAAAGCGGTCTTTCCAGTTCAGAACATGCGTCATCAATATCAGTCTGGGCTCTCTGGCTATACTGTCAACATTGAAAGCCATCTTGAATTCCAGCACAAGGCTGAGAGAGAGAGAGATCAGTTCCAGCTCACACTGTGGAATCCTGTTCAGACAAGTTGCAAGCCAACTGCAGCTGAGAAAAGAGAGTGTCTTTTAAACCACTCCTCCACCTGTGAAAACTAAACTAAGAAATCAGTACATCTTCAAACTGGAGTGAACCGTCAGAAAACTTCAGCAACCCAGCAAATACAAAACAACCAGCAAATTGGCCTGCAACTTTAAAAACTCACCTTCTGAGAGGATTCCACAGGTTTTTCCTGGAATGGTTAGTCTTTTGTATTGACAGAGTATATATATTGTTTCATTTTAAAAATAAATTATCACAGTACCGATTTCAGATTTTATATGCATGGCAGTTTGATTGCTTTAATTTAGGGCAGTTGTTGCCTCTTTTTGCAGATCACACAAAACTTGTAAGTATTGTGAACTGTGAGGGAGATAGTGATAGACTTCAAGAGGATATAGACAGGCTCGTAGAATGGGCGAACATGTGAGTGATAAAATTTAATGAAGATAAGCATCAAGTGGTACACTTTGGTAGGAGGAATGAGGAAAGGCATTATAAACCAAAGGGCACAATTTTAAAGGAGGTGCAGGAACAGAGAGACCTGGGGGTGTATGTGCACAAATCATTGAAGGTGGCAGGGCAGGTTGAGAAAGTGGTTAAAAAGGCATACAGGATTCTGGGCTTTAGAAATAGAGGCATAAAGTAGAAAAGAAAGGAAGTTATTGTGAACCTTTATAAAGCACTGGTTCAGCCTCAACTGCAGTAGTGTGTCCAATTCTGGGCACCACACTTTAGAAAGGATGTGAAGGCATGAGAGCGGATGTAGAAAAGGTTTACAAGAATGGTTCCAGGGATGAGGGACTTCAGTTACATGGTTAGATTGGAGAAGCTAGAGTTGTTCTTCTTAGAGAAGGTTGAGAGGAGAAGTGTTCAAGATTATAAGGGGTCTGGGCAGAGTCGATAGAGAGAAACTGTTCCCATTGGCAGAAGGGTCAAGAACCAGAGGACACCAATTCAAAATAGTTGACAAGAGGAGAAACCTTTTTACATAGCAAGTGATTAGGATCTGGAATGCACCACCTGAGAATGTGGTGGAGGCAGATACAATCGGATTTTCAAAAGGGAATTGGATATGCACCTGAAGATAATAAATTTGCAGGACTATGGGGAAATAGCGAGAAGTGGGACTCACTGTGTTGCTCTTGCAGAGAGCAGGCACAGGCACAACGGGCCATATGGCCTCCTTCTGTGCTGTAACCGTTCTATGATTCTATCTTCTGTATGAATTTCTTTTTGCCTATTTTAAGCCAAACATTAACCGAAAAATACATTAGTTTATGACTACTTTAAAACAACAGAGACAATAATTTATAAGAATATGGTAACAGAGGTGCTAAAAGAAGTGCATTATGATAATTAAACCCAATAGTTTCTTCATTGAAAGACACTTCAACTACTTTCCTTTCACAATCTAAGGATTTGCTGCATTTTATTTTTTGCATAAGATTACATCAGTTTTTTTCAAATATGCTGAAAGTAATCTCAGTTGATCTAGGAATATACTTTTGCATCATTTTAAGAAAACGTAAAGGCATGTAAGAATGAACAATTCATCAACACATCATCACTAATCTTATCAGAGAATCCTAAAAGCTTCCTTTAACTAATGCTTCTTTAAAAGCTTGCGTTCTAAGTTACAGTTTTAATCAGCACCACTGACAAAACACACAGACAGAAATTGAAAGAAGTTTCCAAGCCAAATGAGGAAAGCAACATAAAACACTCAGACATGCTCTGTTGAATGGAACTTGGAAAAAATGTAAAAGTTTAACCCCCAGTCACATGATTAATTTACCAAATCATGTGCAAGTCAACAAGAGCACACAACAAAGATCCTCTTACCTCACATAATCCTTCACTAATTTCCAGCTAATCTCAAAGCTGTCATTTTCTTTATTCTTATGTCAGTCAAGATGGTGTTGCTGAATAGCTATAGCTATTCAAATATTGCTTATTATGCAGCAAATATTGAAATAATAGTAAAATTGGGGGGGGGGGAAATGACCAGTGACACCATTCATATTAGTTCAGTCCCTTACTTTATGCATGTATTTGATTGAACTGTGGAATTAAGGGCACATCATGTTAAAATATATTGCCTTGGATTAAGAGGGTAGAGAATTGATGTGTTACTAAAGGTAAAGCAGGTCATTTGGCAGAGCATTGTTTGAACTGTCTTGTAAAAAAGGCTATTACAAGGTGTATTGAAATATGCAGTCACATTGAAATTAAAAATAATTTAGACAATGAAGAAAAACCCTATATTAGAAGACAGTATTTAAAATTAATTTCACCAGTTGGGTACTCTAATCATTGGGGATGTCAAGTCATCTTGCATCAAATGCCCGACCATATAGAACACCCCGAGCTAAATCGAATATTACACAGGTCAAGAACAATGATCAGCACTTGATGCTTTAATATCACAAAAGGGTCATTATTTCAGGATCAGTCTGAAGGTTTAAGAAAGAATCGCTTCATCACAAAGTTAGTGACCATTTGGTAAAACTATTCTAAAACTATTAAAATGCGTCAAAGCACTATAAAACACAAAGAACAATTTTACAGTTTCATTTATAGATTGTAAAATAAAATTGTTGGAAAGGACTCAAAACAATCTTAATAAGCATAGAAAATAAGCAGAGGATAATAAGTGTAAAATATACCAATTTCTAGAAAATTAAGAAGAATTTCTACACAAGATCACAAACAAAAAATTATTCTCAATTATTCTACAGTTCTGTAGAAACAGGTTTAAATTGGAAATATTATAAAGATGAAATAATATGCTTATAAATACATTTTCACAGTTTGAGTAAAGTTTGTATAAAAATGTACTGCGTAGAATTTCTCCAATGGATTGGTTACATAAAATTACATTGAATTTACAGCACAGAAACAGACCATTTGACGCAACAAGACCATGCCGGTGTTTATGGTCCAAAGCAGCCTCCTCCCATTCCTCTTTATAGAACATAGAACATAGAACAGTACAGCACAGTACAGGCCCTTCGGCCCACGATGTTGTGCCGAACCTTTAACCTACTCTAAGATCAAACTACCTACATACCCTTCATTCTACTATCATCCATGTACCTATCCAAGAGTCACTTAAATGTCCCTAATGCCTTGGGCGCTATGGCGTTGGAAGGATGAATGAGAACGGGCAGAGACTGCTTGAGTTGTGTACCTATCATAACCTCTGCATCACCAACTCGTTCTTTCACACTAAACCCTGTCACCAGGTTTCATGGAGGCACCCAAGATCACGTCGTTGGCACCAGCTAGACCTCATTGTCACAAGGCGAGCCGCCTTAAACAGTGTTCAAATCACATGCAGCTTCCACAGTGCGGACTGCGACACCGACCACTCCCTGGTGTGCAGCAAGGTTAGACTCAGACCAAAGAAGTTGCATCATTCCAAGCAGAAGGGCCACCCGCGCATCAACACGAGCAGAATTTCTCACCCACAGCTGTTACAAAAATTTCTAAATTCACTTGTAACAGCCCTTCAAAACACTCCCACAGGGGATGCTGAGACCAAGTGGGCCCACATCAGAGACGCCATCTATGAGTCAGCTTTGACCACCTACGGCAAAAGTGCGAAGAGAAATGCAGACTGGTTTCAATCTCATAATGAAGAGCTGGAACCTGTCATAGCCGCTAAGCGCATTGCACTTTTGAACTACAAGAAAGCCCCCAGCGATTTAACATCCGCAGCACTTAAAGCAGCCAGAAGTACTGCACAAAGAACAGCTAGGCGTTGCGCAAACGACTACTGGCAACACCTATGCAGCCATATTCAGCGGGCCTCAGACACCGGAAACATCAGAGGAATGTATGATGGCATGAAGAGAGCTCTTGGGCCAACCATCAAGAAGATCACCCCCCTCAAATCTAAATCGGGGGACATAATCACTGACCAACGCAAACAGATGGACCGCTGGGTTGAGCACTACCTAGAACTGTACTCCAGGGAGAATGCTGTCACTGAGACTGCCCTCAATGCAGCCCAGCCTCTACCAGTCATGGATGAGCTGGACATACAGCCAACCAAATCGGAACTCAGTGATGCCATTGATTCCCTAGCCAGCGGAAAAGCCCCTGGGAAGGACAGCATTACCCCTGAAATAATCAAGAGTGCCAAGCCTGCTATACTCTCAGCACTACATGAACTGCTATGCCTGTGCTGGGACGAGGGAGCAGTACCCCAGGACATGCGCGATGCCAACATCATCACCCTCTATAAAAACAAAGGTGACCGCGGTGACTGCAACAACTACCGTGGAATCTCCCTGCTCAGCATAGTGGGGAAAGTCTTTGCTCGAGTCGCTCTGAACAGGCTCCAGAAGCTGGCCGAGCGCGTCTACCCTGAGGCACAGTGTGGCTTTCGTGCAGAGAGATCGACTATTGACATGCTGTTCTCCCTTCGTCAGATACAGGAGAAATGCCGTGAACAACAGATGCCCCTCTACACTGCTTTCATTGATCTCACCAAAGCCTTTGACCTCGTCAGCAGACGTGGTCTCTCCAGACTACTAGAAAAGATCGGATGTCCACCAAAGCTACTAAGTATCATCACCTCATTCCATGACAATATGAAAGGCACAATTCAACATGGCGGCTCCTCATCAGAGCCCTTTCCTATCCTGAGTGGTGTGAAACAGGGCTGTGTTCTCGCACCCACACTTTTTGGGATTTTCTTCTCCCTGCTGCTTTCACATGCGTTCAAATCCTCTGAAGAAGGAATTTTCCTCCACACAAGATCAGGGGGCAGGTTGTTCAACCTTGCCCGTCTAAGAGCGAAGTCCAAAGTACGGAAAGTCCTCATCAGAGAACTCCTCTTTGCTGACGATGCTGCTTTAACATCTCACACTGAAGAATGCCTGCAGAGTCTCATCGACAGGTTTGCGTCTGCCTGCAATGAATTTGGCCTAACCATCAGCCTCAAGAAAACGAACATCATGGGGCAGGATGTCAGAAATGCTCCATCCATCAATATTGGCGACCACGCTCTGGAAGTGGTTCAAGAGTTCACCTACCTAGGCTCAACTATCACCAGTAACCTGTCTCTAGATGCAGAAATCAACAAGCGCATGGGTAAGGCTTCCACTGCTATGTCCAGACTGGCCAAGAGAGTGTGGGAAAATGGCGCACTGACACGGAACACAAAAGTCCGAGTGTATCAGGCCTGTGTCCTCAGTACCTTGCTCTACGGCAGCGAGGCCTGGACAACGTATGCCAGCCAAGAGCGACGTCTCAATTCATTCCATCTTCGCTGCCTTCGGAGAATACTTGGCATCAGGTGGCAGGACTATATCTCCAAAACAGAAGTCCTTGAAGCGGCCAACACCCCCAGCTTATACACACTACTGAGTCAGCGGCGCTTGAGATGGCTTGGCCATGTGAGCCGCATGGAAGATGGCAGGATCCCCAAAGACACATTGTACAGCGAGCTCGCCACTGGTATCAGACCCACCGGCCGTCCATGTCTCCGTTATAAAGACGTCTGCAAACGCGACATGAAATCGTGTGACATTGATCACAAGTCGTGGGAGTCAGTTGCCAGCATTCGCCAGAGCTGGCGGGCAGCCATAAAGACAGGGCTAAATTGTGGCGAGTCGAAGAGACTTAGTAGTTGGCAGGAAAAAAGACAGAGGCGCAAGGGGAGAGCCAACTGTGCAACAGCCCCAACAAACAAATTTCTCTGCAGCACCTGTGGAAGAGCCTGTCACTCCAGAATTGGCCTTTATAGCCACTCCAGGCGCTGCTTCACAAACCACTGACCACCTCCAGGCGCATATCCATTGTCTCTCGAGATAAGGAGGCCCAAAAGAATATGCTTCTACTACCACCGCTGGCAGTGCATTCCACGCACCCACCACTCTCTGTGTAAAGAACCTACTTCTGACATCTCCCCGAAACCTTCCTCCAATCACCTTAAAATTATGCCCCCTGGTGATAGCCCTTTCCGCCCTGGGGAAAAGTCTCTGGCTATCCACTCTATCTATGCCTCTCATCATCTTGTACACCTCTATGAAGTCACCTCTCATCCTTCTTCGCTCCAATGAGAAAAGCCCTAGCTCCCTCAACCTTTCTTCATAAGACATGCCCTCCAGTCCAGGCAGCATCCTGGTAAATCTCCTCTGCACCCTCTCTAAAGCTTCCACATCCTTCCTCTAATGAGGCGACCAGAACTGAACACAATATTCCAAGTGTGGTCTAACCAGGGCTTTATAGAGCTGCAGCATAACCTTGCAGCTCTTAAACTCAATCCCCCTGTTAATGAAAGCCAACACCCCATACGCCTTCTTAACAACCCTATCAACTTGGGTGGCAACTTTGAGGGATCTATGGACGTGGACCCCAAGATCCCTCTGTTCCTCCACACTGCCAAGAATCCTGTCTTTAAGCCTGTATTCTTCATTCAAATTCGACCTTCCAAAATGAATCACTTCACACTTTTCCAGGTTGAACTCCATCTGCCACTTCTCAGCCCAGCTCTGCATCCTGTCAATGTCCCGTTGCAGCCTACAACAGCCCTCCACACTATCCACAACTCCAGCAACATTTGTGTCATCAGCAAACTTACTAACCCAGCCTTCCACTTCCTCATCCAAGTCATTTATAAAAATCACAAAGAGCAGAGGTCCCAGAACAGATCCCTGCGAAACACCACTGGTCACTGAGCTCCAGGCTGAATACTTTCCATCTACTACCACCCTCTGTCTTCTATGGACCAGCCAATTCTGTATCCAGACAGCCAAATTTCCCTGTATCCCATGCCTCCTTACTTTCTGAATGAGCCTACCAATATCCCCACTTCTGACCTTATGATTGAAGGAAGGTCATTGATGAAGCAGCTGAAGATGGTTGGGCCTAGGACACTACCCTGAGGAACTCCTGCAGTGATGTCCTGGAGCTCAGATGATTGACCTCCAACAACCACAACCATCTTCCTTTGTGTTAGTTTTCCCCCGATTCCCACTGACATCAGTTTTGCTGGGACTCCTTGATGCCTTACTCTGTCAAATGCTGCCTTAATGTCAAGGGCAGTCACTCTCACCTCACCTCTTGAGTTCAGCTCTTTTGTCCATGTTTGAACCAAGGTTGTAATAAGGCCAGGAGCTGATTGACCCTGGCAGAACCCAAACTGAGCGTCACTGAGCAGGTTATTGCTAAGCAAGTGCCGCTTGATGGCACTGTTGATGACACTTTCCATCACTTTACTGATGATTGACTGATGGGCCGGGTTGGACTTGGCCTGCTTTTTGTGTACAGGACATACCTGGGCAATTTTCCACATTGCTGGGTAGATGCCAGTTTTGTAGCTGTACTGGAATAGCTTGGCTAGGGTCGTGGCAAGTTCTGGAGCACAGGTCTTCAGTACTATTGCCGGAATATTGTCAGGGCCCATAGCCTTTGCAGTATCCAGAGCCTTCAGTCGTTTCTTGATATCACGCGGAGTGAATCGAAGTGGCTGAAGTCTGGCATCTGTGATGCTGGGGACGTCAGGAGGAGGCTGAGATGGATCATCAACTCGGCACCTGGCTGAAGATTGTTGCAAATGCTTCTGCCTTATCTTTCGCACTGATATGCTGGGCTCCCCATCATTGAGGATAGGGATATTTGTGGAGCCACCTCCTCCAATTAGTTGTTTTATTGTCCACCCCCATTCACGAATGGATGTGGCAGGACTGTAGAGCTTAGATCTGATCCTTAGGCTATGGGATTGCTTAGCTCTGTCTATCGCATGCTGCTTACACAGTTTGGCATGCAAGTAGTCCTCTGTTGTAGTTTCACCAGTTTGACACCTCATTTTGAGGTGCTGCTCCTGGCATGCCCTCCTGCACTCTTCATTGAACCAGGGTTGGTTTCCTGGCTTGATGGCAATGGTAGAGTGGGGGACATGCCGGGCCATGAGGTCACAGATTGTGGTTGAGTACAGTTCTGCTGCTGCTGCTGATGGCCCACAGCGCCTCGTGGACACCCAGTTTTGCATTGCTAGATCTGATCGAAATCTATCCCATTTAGCACGATGATCGTGCAACATAACACGACGGACGGTATCCTCAATGTGAAGGCAGGACTTCGTCTCCACAAGGACTGTGCGGTGGTCACTCCTACCAATACTGTCATAGACAGATGCATCTGCAGCAGGCAGATTGGTGAGGACGAGGTCAAGTATGTTTTTCCCTCTTGTTTGTTCCCTCACCACCTGCTGCAGACCCCGTCTAGCAGCTATGTCCTTTAGGACTCGGCCAGCTCCGTCAGTAGTGGTGCTAAAGAGCCACTCTTGGTGATGGACATTGAAGTCCCCCACCCAGGGTACATTCTGTGCCCTTGCCACCCTCAGTGCTTCCTCCAAGTGGTATTCAACATGGAATACTGAGTCATCAGCTGAGGGAGGGCGGTAGGTGGTAATCAGTAGGAGATTTCCTTCCCTTTGTTTGACCTGTTGCCATGAGACATGAGTCCGAAGTCGATGTTAAGGACTCCCAGGGCAGCTCCCGCCCTACTGTATACTACTGTGCCGCCACCTCTGCTGCGTCTGTCCTGCCGGTGGGACAGTACACACCCGGGGATAGTGATAGCAGTGTCTGGGACATTGTCTGTAAGTTATGAATCTGTGAGTATGACTATGTCAGGCTGTTGCTTAACTAGTCTGTGGGACAGCTCTCCCAACTTTGGCACAAACCCCCAGATGTTAGTAAGGAGGACTTTGCAGGGTCGACAGGGCTGGGTTTGTCGTTCTCATTTCCGGTGCCTAGGTCGATGCCGGGTGGCCCGTCCGGTTTCATTCCTTTTTATTGACTTTGTAGCGGTTAGATGCAACTGAGTGGCTTGCTAGGCTGCTTCAGAGGGCATGTAAGAGTAAACCACATTACTGTGGGTCTGGAGTCACATGCAAACCAGACCATGTAAGGACAGCAGATTTCCTTCCCTAAATGACATTAGTGAACCAGATGGGTTTTTACAACAATCGACAATGGTTTCACAGCCATCATTAGACTAGCTTTTTAATTCCAGATTTTTTTTTTATTAATTGAATTCAAATTCCACCTTCTGCTGCAACAAGTTCCATATTCCAACCACTTTCTGGGTAAATAAGTTTCTCCTGAGTTCTTGCAGCATCTGTGGAAAGAGAAGCAGGGTTAACGTTTCGGGTCAGCGACCCTTCTTCGGAAGAAGAAGGTTCCGAAGAAGGGTCGCTGACCCGAAACGTTAACTCTGCTTCTCTTTCCACAGATGCTGCCAGACCTGCTGAGTGATTCCAGCATTTCTTGTTTTTGTTTCAGATTTCCAGCATCCGCAGTATTTTGCTTTTATTCTCCTGAGTTCTTCATTGGCTTTATTAGTGACAACCTTATATTTACAGCCCCTAGTTTTGGATTCCTCCAGACTTAAATGCACTCCTCAGTACGGCATTAAACAACACAAAATAGAACTTCCAAAATTCCATCCTGATTAGCTCATGTCAGCTCAGACAGTAAATTGGGAGCTGCAGTTGATCCTTGTACTAGAACAGATACATATTAGGGTCCCTATTCATGATCACTATCCACTGGTTCCAGCTAGAAAGTATCCATGTGCAGATGCCAGATGAGGCCATGAATGGTTTTGGCTGTGACACCTACTGATCCTAATGGACTCAACTCACATATGAAGCATGACACTAGGTGAGGTGATGAAGGCCTGCTGGTGCCCGTGGAATTACACATCAGTAGAGTTACCACTTTGAGGGGAACAGCAGAGAAATTAAACAAGAAGGATTAGGAAATCACACAGATATGTGGAACAATTGAGAATTTATATTTGTTCTGTTTTTGTTCATTTTTTTTCTTCCACAATTTTTATTTATAATTGGGGATAACTTTAACTTACAGCAATGTTGTAAGAAAGGAGATATCAGACCAGATTGGAGTCAATGGAAAGAAAAGTTGGATAGGGTATATAATGAGTGTCCGATAACATATTCCCCATATTACACCATTACCATTACCCCCTTGTCTCTAATGCCACTTACACCTTTGAGAAAGTGGACACAGAGCCTGTTCACAAGTCTGAGCCAGCGCTGCTCCAAAACCAGTTGAAAGAATGGCCCTGGTTGATCTTCTTCTTCTTCTTTGGCCTCCTTGTCTCGAGAGACAATGGGTAAGCGACTGGAGGTGGTCAGTGGTTTGTGAAGCAGCGCCTTCCGTGCTGTTTCAGTCGCTGTGAGGCAACTATGGAGTGACCTCTCCATGGCGCTTGCCTGGGCAAATTTATGGAGGTTGAGAGTTGCCCAGTCGTCAAAACCCCCCTCTCGGCCTTTCTGGTGGGGTCCAAAGGAGTGCAGGACACGACGTGATATTGTTCTGTTTACCCTCCATTCTGACAGTCCAGCTAAGTTCAGGAGTTGAGTATGGTGAACATCCCTCTACCATGCTATGCACTGTGTCACAGCAACAAGTTCCTATATCACCATGATGCTCCAATATTGATTTAATAAGAAGTGATTATAATGCTTTCAACAGGTAAACTCCTTTGGCTCAGTCAGTAAATGGATAACCCAGTGAAGCATATAGACCAATAAAGTCTTATGTTTAATTCTTCGTTGGTGCTGAGTTAGCTTATATCAGCTGGATGGCAGTAGATGTGCTACATTTGCTCCCAGCACCACAGACTAGGAAGGGAAAAAAATCAGCTGGGTTTCCTGCTTTGATCACTATCCAATGACTCTCGACTGGTAGTGTTTACACATGTGGTTTGAATTGTGCTTCCCCTCATTCTTGAGCAACTGACAGCCATTGACTTCTGTGATTCATGCACAGGAATAGATCATGAGGTATCTAACGTCTGCTCGTTCCCTTGGAACTCCTCATCAGCACAAGTCAGTACTTTCTAGAGATAAGGGGAGCAAATGTATAATCCAAGTCAGAAATGATCAAGGAGAAAATGATCCCATGATGTTATCAATAATCTTTTGGTGACAAAGGCCAAAAATGTAGATGATCTATGCTGTGAAAGAGAAACAAATTGAGGGAAATGCACATGTACAGATAAAATTGTGAGAGTTTGCAGAATAACTTCTGCAGCAAGAGGCAATAAATACAAGATGAAACAATTTACTATTTCATCCCTGCCCTTCTAAATGTAGAATTTACTTCAAAAGGTATTTGAGTTACTAAACGTGCATAAAAATATAAATAACCGATCTGAAAAAAACTATAGTGACTGCCCTCTTGTAAAAGCCTAAACACCATAATTTTCACCTGCTTTACATAACGACATCAGCTATGAAAGTTGTACACATAAATTACAATGGACTGGATATCAAAGTGCAGGAAGTCCTGTTCTAATTTCACTGGTCTCAGTCAAGAGATAACATTTTCAACACAGTCAAGTCAAATGGCCAAAGTCACATCAGACCTTGAAAAAAAATTTGGGCTTAGGTGTGAGCATGTGACATACATCAGAGATATGAATCTCATGATAGTAGGTTCAGTAAGAGTGGCATGCTGAGAATGTAGACTTTCACCCAGCTAACATACCACAAGTTTACTGAGGCTAATGCCAAAAAGCATTGCTTGTAGTGTTGCGTGGAACCATTCTACAAGTTAGTATACTAAGACAGGCCTATAAAACCAAATAGGAGCCGAGTCTGTGCCTGCACAGGAGAAACTATTTACTGTGGCACGCCATTTGTTAACATTCAAAAACTAGCATTTTCTTTGTCTTTGAGACATTTTGTACAATACTATATATTTGGGCAGCAAACTCACAATTGCTTTGAAATGGCACAACTTAGTTCTCAAATACACAATTTTACATAAAATTCACAGGATTTATCATCAGATTTTGTATTACTGGCACAACCAAACAATTGTCCCAATCAACATTTAGCAGTAGTGCTCCCCTGCCTGTGATCCTTTTGAAGTTATACTCCCTGTGTTCCTTTTTAATGCCCAAATGCCTTTGCCCTTTATAAAGGCCTATTTTCTGACTTCCTCATCTTTCTCATGCTGCTCCCCACAATGCTGTAAAAAGTAGTGAAAAGAAACCTGTTGAAGAGGCAAAAAGGGAAAAAAACAAGTGTTACGACCGAATAAGAAATGTGGCTGGGGGTCTTTGCTGTCTTCACCTGGTCTTATTGTAACAGGGTTTAATTTTAAACACACTGTGTTTTGAGTGCCCTCTTTATGAATCTTGTTCACAACTTTCCAATTATAAGGCAAAGAAATGAGCACAAACAGGCTTTCTTTGATTCAAAGAAGAAAGATGAAATTTATTAAACCTTAAACTTAAACTCTAATATGGTTAATGCCTACGGATGTACGACGCACCCACACTAGCACACACTCACGATGCACACATGCAAATAGGGACAGAAAAGAGCAGAAATAAATATAAGTAGAACAGTTTGAGGCAATCTCTTGTTACTGTGCTTCGAGCTCACTGTTGTCCTTGATTGAAGATATGGTCTTATGTTTTGTTGGGGCCCAGTGTTCCTTTTAAACTTTGTTCACATCGGAGACTTTTTCTCTCTTTGAGTTTGTGTGTCTTCAATGGTTTCCGAAGCTGGTGAAAGCGAGATGGAGGCAGACAGAAGAGAGGTCTTATCAAACTGGGAGCCAGGAGCTTTCTGAGTTTGAATCCTTTGTTGGAAGTTCAAATCTTAACAGCCAGCTAGTCATGTGACTAAAACTGGTCTGACCACTTCTTCTGTGTATTGAACAAAGAACAAAGAATAGTACAGCACAGGAACAGGCCATTCGACCCTCCAAGCCTGTGCCGATCTTGATGCCTGCCTAAACTAAAACCTTCTGCACTTCCGGGGTCCGTATCCCTCTATTCCCATCCTCTTCATGTATTTGTCAAGATGCCTCTTAAATGTCTCTTTGGTACCTGCTTCCACCACCTCCCCCGGCAACAAGTTCCAGGCACTCACCACCCTCTGTGTAAAGAACTTGCCTCGCACATCCCCTCTAAACTTTGCCCCTCTCACCTTAAACCTATGTCCCCTAGTAACTGACCCTTCCACCCTGGGAAAAAGCTTCTGACTATCCACTCTGTCCATGCCGCTCATAACTTTGTAAACCTCTATCATGTCACCCCTCCACCTCCGTCGTTCCAGTGAAAACAATCCGAGTTTATCCAACCTCTCCTCATAGCTAATGCCCTCCTGACCAGGCAACATCCTGGTAAACCTCTTCTGCACCCTCTCCAAAGCTCCACGTCCTTCTGGTAGTGTGGTGACCAGAATTGGGGAAGCAACGACTGGGTCCCTTTTGTTCCAACACTGCTAGTACTATGCAAATGTACTTCCAGTCAGGGTTATGCAATTTTAAGTTTTAATGTTCATGTGGCGAAATCACGTGTGCCTCAGCCTTGGCAGGTGAGGGGTTTGCCTGACACAAGAAACAGAAGTGGTGAAAAGTAAAGGAAACAGAGGGCCAAAAGTGAGAGAGGAGAGAGTGAGAAACAGGAGTTGTGGGGAAAAAGGAAAAGAAACACACAAGTGAAAGAATAAAGAGACAGAAACAGAAATGAAGGGGGAAAGTGGAAACAGAAGTAAAGGAGGGCGAGACATATTTTCCACACTTGCCTCTGCCCTTAGCCAGAGTGCCGAGAGAAGCTAAGAATTTTTAGCTGGGACCCAGACCACAAAGGTTTGAGAAGCACTGAGCCAGATAGTCTTGTACAAATTTATCAAGAGTAACAGCTGATTTTGAGTAAGCCTGTGATCAGTTGGTTGTGTGAGTGGGCCTCCAGTGTCCCTACTATCAGTTTACTCATGCCTGTGCTTATAGGTTGCATTATATTAAATCACTTCGTCTACAACATGATTTCTCCCTTCTTGCCACTAAAAATGTAATGGGGGAAATTCAACTCACAGCTCTCTTACCTGAACTTAAAAAACGGCCAACCACCAGATGAAAATTGGGTGGGGGGAGGGGGGGCCACATCTCAGCTGTCCCTTTGATACCCAAGGCCTGCTGCTGCAATATTCAGGTTGTCCTGTAAATGGGGGTGCAGCCTGCTCAGTGGAAACAGGTATGAGGCTGTTTAAATATGCAAATGTGGGTCCTGTGCCATTTGCAGGACCCCGATTGCAAATTGCATGCTCTGCTGAGTTGTAGCAAGCATTGAGCAAATTAACTAGCTGTTCGATTTTCTGCCCTCCCACAACCTGCCAATTGTTGCTCACATTTTGTTGTTGGCATTTAGAGGAGGCCACTTGGTTCAGGCCTTATGCGAGCATGACCAGGCAGGTGTAGCGACTGCACAGCCAATTTTACGCCTGTTCCAAGGTTTAATTTCGTAGTCCATCATTCTAAAATTCTAGGAATAGGTTTTAGAAAGTTGGCAGCACAGACCCTTCAAGCTACTTAAAT
Source organism: Heterodontus francisci (assembly GCF_036365525.1). Lineage (NCBI taxonomy): Eukaryota > Metazoa > Chordata > Chondrichthyes > Heterodontiformes > Heterodontidae > Heterodontus > Heterodontus francisci. The sequence continues at coordinate 63,764,178 of NC_090389.1, forward strand.
ATTGTTTTCCTACTCCCATTAACTGCAGGAGCAACAGGAAAAGCAAAGTTAGTGGCAACCAAAGAAGATAGCTACTAGCAATATTCCCTCTGATCTTTTTGCACAGGTGATTTATTTAAGTGCACAGCCCCTTTAAAGTATTTTGCGCTTCCGCGCACACTCATAACTTAAAGGAGCCAACTTGTGCATGGCCTCTGTTGGGAGTTTAGGGGTCACAGAGTTTAGAGGGAACATTACAAGTGCGATATCTTACACTGTACAACAAAGTGATGTTTGGGGCATTTGTCACTATCCTGGCCTCTCTACATAATAATATGAAACTAGCATTCAACCAGCTTTAGTTTGCTCTTAAAGGGGCCATATGGCCTAGTCCTGTTCCTATTTCTTATGTTCTTATGACAGGGAGGAGCAGAAGAACAAAGTGGTCTTGAAAGAGACAGAGAGGCCACAAGCGAGGAGGAGAGACCGTGGGCGAGGTGGAGAGGCCGCAAGTGAGAGTGGGAAGGCTCACACAGCTGAATATCTCACTTGATTACTACACAGAATTCAGAGGTAGATAGATCTCCAGTGTCCAGTCACTGCGATGGTGTGGAGATGGATTTGAACCCTGTATCCACTGATTCACAGCAGGTAATCTTACCACTATAGAAAATCCTCCTCCCAGGCTATTGGAGCCAATGCACTGATGGTTTTCTGTTTGAAAAAATGATGACCAGCTCGGGTTTCTACCTGGACTCCCGTCACCCAAATCCTCCCGACAGCCTTGTAACGACTCATGGATTCATGCCTAAGGGAACTAGTCAATGATTCTGGTAGAATTTTCCTCTTTGTTGGCGGGTTTATAAAGCAGCTGGGATCCTACCCTTTATAAATAGAGGTATAGAGTTCAAAAGCCAGGACATGATGATAAACCTTTATAAAATAATAGTTTGGTCCCAGCTAGAATATTGTGTCCAATTATGAACACTACACTTCAGGGAGGACATGAAGGCTTTGGTGAATTAACAAAAGATATTTACTAGAACGTTTACACGGGTGAGATTATTACAGCTAAATGGATAGACTGGAGAAGCTGGGGTTGTTCTCCATAGAGCAGAGACAGCTAAAAGAAGTTTTAATAGAGGTGTTTAAAATCATGAAAGGTTTAGATAGAGTAAATAAAGAGAAACTGTTTTCAATGGCTGAAGGATCGATAATGAGAGCACAGATTGAAGGTGATTGGCAAAAAAAGCAGAGATAACAAGAGGAATTTTTTTTAATGCAATGAGTGCTTAGGATTTGAAATGCATTGCATGATAGGATGGTGAATACAGAATCAATAATAGCTTTTAAAAGGGAATTGGATTAATTACTGAAGGAGAAAAAATTACAGGTTTATGGGGAAAGAGTGGGGCAGTGGCACTAACTGGATTGAGGAGGTTCTCGCATAGTAATGTCACTGAGCAAGTAATCCAGAGGCCCAAGCTAATGCCCTGGGGACACGGGTTCAAATCCTACCATGGCAGCTGGTGGAATTTAAATTAAATTAATTATTTTTTTAAAATCTGGAATCAAAAGCTAGTTTTAGTAATGGCACCATGAAACTATCATAGATTGTTGGAAAAACTCATCTGGTTCACTAATGTCCTTTAGGGAAGGAAATTTGCTGCCCTGACCTTGTCTGGCCTACATGTGACTCCAGACCCATAGCAATGTGGTTGACTCTTTACTGCTCTTCGCAAGCCACTCAGTTGACAAGGGCAATAAGGGATGGGCAACAAATGCTGCCTTTGCCAGTGACACCCACTTCCCATGGAAGAATAAACAAAACCGGTCTTTGAAAGAGCCAGACTCGATTGGTCAAATAACCTCCTACTGTGCTGTACTGTTCTAACAAATGTGCCCTCATCTTCATAATTATTAATTCTGTTCGCCTCAATAACCTGGAGGTGCTGAGGCCAATTATAGCAACTCCATTGCTGCCAGACTGAGCAAAGACTAGGGATTAAAACTGTGACTATATGGACATTATGGTTCAGTACCACAAAACACATGCATTTACCAGCTCACCAATCAGAGAAGTTATGAATCATAGAATCATACAGTCCATTCAGTCCATCGCACCTTGTGCCACTCCCCTGCTCTTTTCCCATAGCACTACTTTCTTTCCAACTCCCCTTTGAAAATTACCAATGAATCTTCATCAACCACCCTTTTAGGCAATGATTTCCAGATCATAACAATGCCATGCGTTAAAAAAAACTCATCTCCTCTCTGGCTCTTTTTCCAAATATCTTCTGTGTCCTTTGGTTACTGGCACTCCTGCCAATAGAAGAGATTTTTTTTTGAAAATGGAAATTAATTTAGGAGATTACTACATGGTCAGTTTTTGATATGATGAGTTAGAATTTAGCATTGAGCCTGAAATTGTGGAAAAATTGAAGAACACGGTTGTACCGGTGATAGGAATATAGATTCAGCAGCTGGAATAAGAGATAATAAAATGAATGTGCTAAATTTCAGAAGTGCTGATCTACAACACAACATATGAGGAACTCGAGAGAAAATATGTTCTGCAAGAACAGAATGCTTTTCAGGATATACTTGGCTGAAATCTACCTCATGTAGAAATCATTGTCTAAAATGAAAACTAAATAGTTAAATGGGGGATAAGGCTTTAAGCATACAGATACAATAAAATGCCTTAAGCAATTTAAGAAAAAGGAGAAAAAAGATCAGAAAATCTATGAAGGCAAAGTAAGAGATGCAAAAAACTTGATCAAGGATGGAATGAGATGAATGGAAAAGCCAATACCAGTAATACATACAGGAAAACAAACAGGAGTTTTCAGACACATTAGTAACAAAACATTGAGGAACAAATGGTCTGCTTAAGAGTGGCAAGAAAATGACGGAGTTTAAAATTATACACTAATCTAATTTTTGACAATTCTTTTATGGACAGCACAATAGGAGCATTTCCAGTTTGATAACTAAAGTGAATGGAAACATTCAAGCTCATGAGTAAATAATGTGTTCAATGTATGTCAATTGTGGGTTAATTATATTCAGGTGGTGGGTACAATCGGGGATTTACCTATGTTCATATGTAGGACAGACTGAAAACAGGATTGTTGGTTGAAGGTACATGATATACAATGTGTGTCTCTGTAAATAAAAGCTTATAAGTCTATAAAGACTAGGTTCCTATGTTCTATCCTTCACCACCTGAATATCTGAGTTCTAACACAGTAGGAGAGAATAGTTGCTTAAAGGTGAAGGTTGGAAACTGTGATTTTTTTTCCCAACACAAAACTGAAATCCTATTAGCTGTTATGGAATGTGGCAGATTGCAAGTTTAAGTTGTCGGGGTACAATTACCCTCCAATATTCTCAGAGTCTGAATCATGTAACCAGTGGAAAATGAGAAGATATGTGGACATGAGTTACTATGCTACCAAAGAGAAAACAAGTTCTGGCCTTGGTGCTGTCACTTCCGGCACAATGTAAAATCAGAAGTGAGGCACTTTTTGAGATGCGTGCCACTCAGTTGGGAAGTGACGAAGGTTTGGACTTTCCAATAGAATTCCTGGATGAAATCTACAAGAAAGATTATCTGTTAAATGCCAATGAGGCCTGGTCAGAATGTGATAGATTTTGGAAAACGAATGGTCATTAGGAAGAACACATCATGGACTTTAACAAATTGTACAAAAGATTGGCAAAGTTCAATTTGGGGATCCCTGGATTGGTACTAGCATTTAAATTACTAGATTGTGCTAAGTTGTGTCATATAGACTGGCAACTAGTTCTAACTGGCTTTCAGTTCTTGGAGAAGGAGCCTCTGTTGGATCAAATGTCTGCTGCCTGAAAAAAAAGATTCCTGGGGAAACAGTCATTCCCTTCAGCCTTCATGGAACAAATGAGGCATTCCGTTGTGTCAGAAAGAGTAGGGTTGATGGTTACCAGGTTTCAAAATAGTCCAAATACCAGATGCAGACATTAATGCAATGGCAGGATTAAAGACAGACAGAATGGTGATGAAAGTACATATAGCAAACCCAGTTATATCAACAGAAAATTAAATTGAATGTGTTAGATGTGACTAAGTATCATTTTGCGGTGAATTGCCCAAAGCCAAGAGGCAGCGTCTTTGAAATGACATATAAAGACGACAGTTCTAAGGTATAAGATGAAGATAGTGATGAAGCTGAACAGATTGTATTGGTCACAAGGAGTTTTAATCTTGTGATGAATGTATTAGTCTTGGACACCTTTCATTGTGTTGTATTAGTGCATGTACTTCAACAGTATGTGGGATAGATTGAACAAAATGTTACCTTGATTCACTAAGTAATGATGACCGATGCAAGGTTAAGGAATATAAAAATACTACTTGCTTTAGATTTGGTGATGATAACACCTTGAGGGGTTACTTGAGTATGGTAATTCCATGTAAAATAGCTGGCATAAGCTATCTTGTAAGTACTGATGTAGTCTCTCGTGAGGTACCTATGCTGTTGAATAAACCTTCTATGAAAAAGGCACAAATGAAACTCAATATTGAACACAATAAGGCAATTATTTTTGGGATAAATAAAAGCAAAATACTGTGAATGCTGGAAATCTGAAATAAAAACAGAAAGTACTGGGATTATTCAGCAGATCTGACAGCATCTGTGGAGAGAGAAACAGTTAACATTTCAGGTCTGTGACCTTTCATTTTTGGGAAATCAACTGATCTGCAGCCAGGACATTATTGTATTTCCTTAACAAAACTTGGGATCTGATTTTCCTTCTGGAGTTGGGAAATGAACATCAGGACTGTTTCCGGATCATAGTCCCACCCGCAGGGGGAACAGTCATAGCCCCCGATTTTCACAGGGCAGACTGTTAATTGGCTGGAGGGCGGGTTGGACAGCCAATTAGCGGCTGCAGGGGTGGCAATGTTAGCTGAACTGACAAAAGAGCAGGTCCAATTTAAACCCACCACGATAGCTTTTACTGCAGCTGTGATTTTTGTGATTTACTTGCTCTATAACTCATGGAACAGGAAAGGCAGAGGTCTGGAACCTGGGCCAAGACTGCCCGTCACTTTGCTGATGCAGAACTGGAAGTCCTCTTGGAGGCAGTGAGGGAGAGGAAGGAGGTCCTTTTTCTGGAGCTTGTCAAGAGAAGACCACCCTCCCAAACCAAGTAAGCTTGAATCGAGGTGGCGGAGACCGTGAGCAGACGGAATGTGGTCCAGAGGAACTAGATCCAGTGTAGGAAGAGGTTCAATGACCTTATTCGCACTGGCAAGGTGAGTGCAATGCCAGATCCTCAGGATAGGCCTCTGGGGGTAATCAGCCTTCAGCAGACACAATAGCTGAGGACACATGCTGCTGCTGAACATGGGAGGAATGTGTGCCCAGGGTATTTACTGACCCCTCAGCAAGGCTCAGAGCCACAGCGGTGCTGAGGAACTGCCAGCACTGAAACATGCAGCTCCTTATGTCAATGAGACGATGGCATTGGCCATAAAGGCTGGCAGTGCTTTATCTCTCTCTCCCTTTTGTGCTTGCAGGACGAACAGGCTCACATTGCCTGCGAGAGGGCCCAGATGAGAGGAGGGGTCCCCATCCTTCACATCATAGCCGCCATGGAAGAGGGAGCCATGGAATGGCTAGGATAAAAGCAGAAAATATTGCGGATGCTGGACATCTGAAATAAAAACAGAAAATGCTGGAAATACTCAGCAGTTCTGGCTGCATCTGTGGAGAGAGAAACAGAGTTAACATTTCTGATCTGTGACCTTTCATCAGAACAGTTGGCTAGGATTACTGGCCTCAAGCAAGTCAGGAAAGGCGAGATGGGCAACCTTGGTGGAGAGGGTGAATAGAAACTGGAATGCTTACATTAAGGGTGTGCAGTACACTCCACCCTGTCCAACAACATGCCAAAGACTCAGCTGCATTGGAAAACCTCAGCACTAAAGAGGCTTCTGCTCACAAAGGCTAGTTCTCATGATATCTTCTTGTGTCTCCTGCATGTTCTGACGTTGAGGGACTAAGACTGATTCCTGTACCATCACCCAGACAAGCGCTGCCAGAGGAGACCTCAGAGCAAGCACCGTCGCACCTTCAAAGGGCATCTTCCACCAGCTTAGATACAGTCACCTTGGTGAGTCCTTGCATATGCGTAGATTGGGTGGCAATGGGTAATTAGAATGGCACATGTGCGCAGGAGGAAGTGACAAAGGCAGAGGCAGCTGTTGGCAGGCCCCCTTCGGAGGATGGAGGACAGATAGAGCCTTGCTCAGGTGGGCACAGATACAGGGCCTCGGGTGTCTCAATAAAGAAGGCTCGACTTAGATCAGCAGAAACAGTTGTGCTCCCACATGTCGGAGTTCCCTGAGGCAGTGTGCAGTCATGGGCTGAGAAAGGAGGAGTCCATTAGGCTCATGTGTGCCACCATGGCTCAAGGCTTTGAGCACATGAGCTCATTCATTGAGAGTGTGGCCAACCTCATGGAGAGCCATATAAAGCAGCACACTCCACACTGACATTCACAGAATGAATGCCACAATATGTAGCCTAACCAGTCAGTCGCACTGATGGTACAGAAATGTTTGGAATGGATGCCAGTTGCACCCCAACTGGTGCTTTCCTCCAGCCTTCCAGAGTGCCAGCCAAGGACTGAGGCAGTCACTGAGGAGGATGAGGGTGCCACCCCTCATAGGGCACCATCATCATCATCGGCCTCCTTGACTTCTCTGACTGAGGGACCGTCTGTGCAGCAGGGCCCAGTGACAGAGGCTGCTTTTGCAATGACACCAGTGCAGCAGCCTCAAGATTCCATTGGGGCCACCTCTGTGATGAGGACGATCACCACATGCATCTCAGCCACAAGCTGAGACAAGCAAGCAGACTGCCTCCACTTCGTCTGGGGTCACAAGGGGAGCACAGTGTAAAAGTAGCCAAGAGCGGAGGCCTCCACGTCAGGCAGAGCACTGAGTGGGTCCCTGGGGTTTCTTTCACCTATATCTGTGAACTTTGTATCTTTTTGAACATCATGTAAATATTGACACATGAAGCCAGGCGTGTGAGCTTCCTTTTATTAATGGCTTGACAAGAAAAGAGGGATGATATTGTGAAGAGGAGCAAAGGTCCATCAACAGTAACAGTGAAACCCCTGGACATATATGCATCCTTCATTGGTGGTAAGAGTGGATCTGTTCCAGGCTGCATTTTCAATGGAAGTTTTTTCACCGGCAGCTCAAAGTGAGTTCCAGACCATGCTGTCCTAATGGGTTAGAGGGGCTCAGTTGAAATGAGGCAGAATCAGATGATTCCTGACATTGATGGCATCCTGATGAAACCCTGGAGTCCCGCGCCAGGCCCAGCCACCTCCCTGTGCAGCCGGGAATCTCTGTGTTCTGCATCTTCCTCCTCCTCTTTTTCCAATTGGTGGAGCGTACTACAGGGCTTCACCCAACCAGTCCCCAAGCACCAAAACTGCAACTGCAGAAGCCCGATGGCCTGTTCGATGGTGGTCTGAGTGAGCAGATATTTTCGGTTGTAGCGTCTCTGTGCCTCTGTCTCAGATTCTCATAGAGGGGTGAATAGCCATCTCTTCATCTCTTGTCTCCTAGAATCCAACCAAGTAGTTTGGGTGGCGAGGCTGGTGGGGTGGGGGGTGGGGGGTGGTGGTGGGGATGTATGGAATGAAGAGATGCAGTGGCCTAGTCTAGGGGAGGATGAAGGAGTCATGGCAGCTGCCAGGATACCGAGTGCACACATGCAGGAAGCTCTTGTTGTGGTCTAAGACCAGTTGAAAGTTGAGGGAATGGAAGCCTGGGAACTGAACATCCAGAGGTATTCAATATTTAGGAAGGACAGGCAAAAAGGTAAAGGAGGTGGGGTAGCGCTGTTAGTAAAGGAGAAAATCAATGCAATAGTGAGGAAGGATATTGGTTCAGAAAATCATGATGTGAAATCTGTATGGGTGGAGCTAAGAAACACCAAAGGGCAGAAAACATTGTGGGGGGGGGGGGGGGTATCTATAGGTCCTCAAACAGTAGTGGAGATGTAAGGGATGGAATTGAACAGGAAATTAGAGACGCATGCAATAAGGGTACAACTATAATCATGGGTGACTTTCATCTACATATGGATTGGTCAAACCAAATTAGCAATAATACTGTGGAGGAGGATTTCCTGGAGTGTGTACATGATGGTTTTTTAGACCAATACGTTGAGGAACCTACTAGAAAACAGGCTATCCTGGACTGGGTATTGTGCAATGAGAAAGGATTAATTAACAGTCTTGTTGTGCGGGGTCCCTTGGGGAGGAGTGATCATAACATGAGAGAATTCTTCATTATGATGGAGAGTGAAGGAGTTGAATCCAAAACTCGGGTCCAAAATCTAAATAAAGGAAACTACGAAGGTATGAGGTGCGAGTTGACTATGGTAGATTAGGGAACTTTACTAAAAGGGTTGATGGTAGATAGGCAATGGATAATATTTAAAGAACGTGTGCGTGAATTACAACAATTATTCATTCCTGTCTGGCACAAAAATAAAACCAGAAAGGTGGCTCAACCGTGGCTTACAAAAGAAATTACGGATAGTATTAGATCCAAAGAGGAGGCATATAAAATTGCCAGAAAAAGCGGCAAGTCTGAGGATTGGCAGCAGTTTCGAATTCAGCAAAGGAGTTCAAAGAGGTTGATTAAGCAGGGGAAAATAGAGTATGAGAGTAAACTTGCGGGGAACATAAAAATCTGACTGTAAAAACTTCTATAAATATGTGAAGAGAAAAAGATTAGTGAAGACAAATGTAGGTCCCTCACAGTCAGAAACGGGGGAAATTATAAATGGGTACAAAGAAATGGCAGAACAATTAAACACATACTTTGGTTCTGTCTTCACAAAGGAGGATACAAATAACCTCCCAGAAATGTTAGGGAACCAAGGGTCTAATGAGAGGGAGGAACTGAAGGAAACCAGTATTAGTAAAACAAAAATAGTGCTAGGGCAATTAATGGGGTTAAAGGCTGACAAATCCCCAGGGCCTGATAATTTACATCCCAGAGTACTAAAGGAAGTGGCCCTGGAAATAGTGGATGCATTAATGGTCATCTTCCAAAATTCTATAGACTCTGGAGCAGTTCCTACAGACCGGAGGCTGGCAAATGTAACCCCACTATTTAAAAAAGGAGGGAGAGAAAAAACAGGGAATTACGGACTAGTTAGCCTTACATCAGTAGTGGGGAAAATGCTCGCATCTATTATAAAGGATGTGATAGCAGAACACCTGGAAAGCATAAACGGGATTGAACAAAGTCAACATGGGTTTACAAAAGGGAAATCATGCTTAACAAATTGCAACTAGCCTCGCTTTAACCTTATAAGTTCCATCGGGAAAGACTTTCAGTACAAATCCATCTATGTGACAAGGTCGGCTGTCCCCTATCTGGTACCTCAGAATAGACTCCCAACTCTCTCCAACTGTCTAGTTCATTATGTTTTGCTTCTCTTATGAGTTTATCCTCAAGTTTATTAAAACTTGCCACTAAAACTTCATGATCATGAGGACTTCTGCTTCCAGTTATATTCCAAGACTGCTCTCTAGCCTTCATTTAATTATGGAATCTGCTCAAACTACAGCCTCTATTAGCACTTTGGTGTCTTTCAGGACTACTGCTAGAAGATCACCCTCGCACATTATCAGAGGCTCTTTCTCCAGTACGTGATCGCTTCCTTATGCAAGAGTCACTTCCAGGCCCACTCTAAGAACTTGCACTGTGTTTTCTTGTGCTCCACTCTGCCAGTCCATGGACCTTGCTTCTTGGCCATTATCTTGAACATTTAACCAAAATTTAAACTTTCCTGTAGATTTCCCTGCACGTCCCACAATTGCTGCATCCCTCCATCTATTGGACCCCTCTGAAATATATGTTACCCGAGTACGTACTCCGGGCAATTGTCCTTTGGATGCGATAGCTCTTTCTTGAGCGTCATGATCTCTCACAATGCTATCCAACTCTTGATCTACCTCATTCTGTTCCTCAGGACCTTTATCACAAAACACATGAATATTTGAGGTACAATGTGCATCATTTCCCTCTATCAACTGCTCAGATTCTGAGATTTTGTAATCAACCCTGAATAATCGTGAGGAATGAACCTTCACAGTTTGATTTCCATGCTTGATGACAACTGTCTTACCATCACAACCGATTACCTTACCAGGGCTTCCATTCCCTAGTTCACAGACCTGAAAGTTAACTCTGCTTCTCTCTCCACAGATGCTGGCTGACCTGCTAGGTTTCTCCAGCACTTTCTGCTTTGCTGTAACATACTTACCCTGCTGTGTCCCAGTGTCCTATAAAGTTGCGATCGTCTTCTTCCACTCGAGTGTAACATTCCTTCTTGTAGGCGTGCCGCACCTGGGTGAATAATCTTAATTTTGCAATTCCATGACATGAGACTTAAATATACCATAAAAGGCAAATACACAACAGAAATAAAACAATAATTGAAGAATAATTACCTACTATGAGCATCTAAACATCTGACTGTGAAAAGATGCAGATTAATACGTATTTGGAATCTGTATTCATTTCTCTGATAACTGTTATGTGAAAATACATGTAACTGCAATTATACCATCTTTGTTAAAAAAAACAGGAAAATATGTTCCTATTCTAGCTGCATTGCCAACTACAAATATTACACCAATAAATATGATCAGCTGCTGCAGAAGCAAAGTGTTCGTGAATATGTGTCGATGTGTAATTGTTGAAAAACCATGACAGCAGCACAGATTACCCCTCTGTCCTGCATTGGTTTTCAAACATGTGCAAGACAAACCTTGCAGCCAGACGTTAGAGCTGAGTCACCTTTGCATTTAAAGGACCACACCAAAAGCCGAGGATGGCAGAGGGGTGCTCTAGGATGGCCCCACAGTGTAGTGAAGCCTCCCTGCTCACCCTCCTCTAGGCTGTGCGGGCAAAGCGGGAGGTCCTTTTCACCAGTGATGGTAAGAAGAGGCCCTCCCGCCTGAACAAGGCAGACTGGCTGGAGGTGGCAGAGAAGGTGAGTATCCGTGGGGCTATCCGGCATCAAAGGGTCCAATGCCAGAAGGGGATGAACGATCACTCTCCCAGCCAGCCGAGGCCCTCAAGGCTTCATGCGCACAGGGTATGACTACCAAAGTCATCCACAGCCAAAGGGCTATCATAACAGCAGCCTTCCTACAGTGAGGCTGCTAGTGCAGAAGTGGCAACACGTTGGAGAATCTGCAAGCATTTCCAACAAGCATCCTGACATAGATGGGTCTGCATGGGTGACACAACACCCTAGAAAGGCCAGGAACAAAGTCATCTTCACTAACCTTGCAGTGCTTTTACTATGTGAATGAAGCGTGCCAGCATGTACTGATCGTGGCTCCTCCCATTACAGCATTGGCCTTCCAGAATTGCCAATGGATGGAATAACATCATTGCCATGTCAGTATCACTCATGTGCGTCTCCACGGATGCAGTAATATGGACAATGGCTCAATATTCTACTGCCAGTAATAGTGGACGCAAAGACGTTGCAGATGCGGACTGTTGCACAACAGGTGAATGAGGGTGCTGTGTGGCGTGCAGAGCCTAAGGTGGTTCCTATGGCATGGAGAACCTTTGAGCAATGAGGTGCTGCCGTGCATCCCTATCTCACTGCTCGCCCTGCATGCGGTGCCTGGATGTTCTCTGTCCTCCCATGTGCCTTCCCTGCTGTAAGACCTCAGCATCATCATCATCCGAGGATGAGTCCTGCTCATGTCTCTCCTTATCCTGCAAGGCCTCCCCCCTATTGATTGTGTAGTTGTGCAGAGCACAGCAAACAGCAATGATGCGAGCTACCCTTTCCGGCCTGTACTGCAGGGTACCACCCGATCTATCCAGGCAGCGGAATCGCATTTTAAGAATGCAATCGCCTGCTCAATGGTAGATCTTGTAGCTCCGTGGCTGGCGTTGTATCGATCTTCTGCAGCAATGGTGGGGTGTCTCACCAGTGTCAGCAGCCATGTCTGCAAGGGGTAGCCCTTATTTCCAAGAAGCCACCCCTCCATCTGAGCCATTTCAGTGAACAGCAATGGCAACTGCGACTAGCGCAGGATGAAGGCATCATGGCAGCTGCCTGGAAAATGGGTACAGATTTGCATGAATTGCTTCTGGTGATTACATACGAGCTGCACATTGATTGAGTGGAAGCCCTTACTGTTTACATATTCAGCTGGTCACCCAGCGGGAGCCTTGACAGCCACATAGGTGCAATCTATGACCGCTTGCACCTGTCGGAATCCCACGAAGGAGCCGAAACCAGTGGCCCTCTCGGCTTGGCTTCCAGGGTCCGTTATGAAGCGGATATTGTCATCAGCCCTCCAGAACAGAGCATCAGTGACCTCCCTGATGCAGCGGTGCACTGCTGACTGTGTGACCCCACAAAGGTCTCCGGTGGGTCCCTGAAATGATGCAGAGACGTAAAAATTGAGAGCTGCTGTCACTTTGAGGGCCACAGGCATAGGATGTCCCCTGAAACCCCTGGGTGCAGGTCATGATTCAGCAGGGCACAGAGATGTATCACTGCCTCTCTCAACATCCGCAGTTGCCTCTGACATCTGCAGGTATGTCATACGGGACCTGTAGATGCACCGTGATCTGCAGTGGCAAGCTCTCCTTGGGGGCTGCTGCTCACGACCGAGGGCCTCTATGTGTGCTGCATCTGCCTGTTGGTTTTGCCTGTGGCACATATGGATCCATTCAAGAAGCACATCAATGAATACAGCGTGAACCATCCCCATCTTCAAGTTGCAATTCAACTCGGTTCCTTCAATGCTTCAAAGGTTCCTGACAGGGCAGAGATTGATGTTGAGTGGAACGTCAGGTGTTTTCATGCAGCAGCTGTGTGGTATGGTACAACATGGCCTGTCTTAGCTCCCACTAAGAGTAGCACCACATGACCACATAAAGATTGAACATGCTGCATAGATTGACCCACAAGACATATAAGCTTCACACGCCTACCGTCTGTGGCACTCTCCCCACATACAGTGTGACTCGAGTGCCATTGCTCCTTCAATGACAGAGGCAGTTAATGGCACAGAGCTGCCAACCATTACGGAGGACAGAATCGCAGTTGCTCCCTTCGGTAATGCAGAGTGAGGCTCCTGAATATCCCCTCCCTACTCCCTTTAAGAATGCACAGTGAGGCCCCTGAATATTCCCCCTCCCTCCTCCCTTCCATAATGCAGAGTGAGACCCCTGAATAACAAAACTTACTTTCACTGGCGACATCTTCTGCCTCTGAGGACCTGCCGGCTTTTCAAATCGTGAATGGGATGGCACGTGACTGCCGCCCGTTCAGTGAAAAATCCGGGAGTGTCAATGGAGGGGTGACAGGCTACATAATCAGCAAAGGTAAGTACCATTTACCATTTGCTAATTGTGTGCCGCTGCCATGCGGCGGGAGGGCTGCACCGAGGTCCCACCGCCAGTAATATGCGTCGGGACCTTCCCAACCTCCTGGGTCGAGGCCGGCCTCTCTCCGCAGCATTTTACCAGCCCCTGTGCAGCGACCCACCTGTATTATTTGAAGAGGAAAAACATTGGGTGGATAGCAATTAGGAGAATAGGTCTATCTTCTACATCCATGGGTGCTGACTTCTGTGAGAAGCAGCCTAAAAGCAGAGGAGTGACTTGGTCTCAAGCCTTAAGCATCTATTTGCTGTTCTTTGACTGTTGTCTCCTGTTCTAATAAACTTCAACGGAAAGGGTTTGGGAGGAGTGTTAAACAGGTTGCAAATCTGATCCTGTCAGTCTCCTGCCAAGTGTGTTAGGCTAAACAGAAGTTTTTATTCAATCTCACAATATGGGCATCACTGGCATGGCCAGTATTTATTGCCTGTCCTTAGTTGCTTTGAGAACGTGGTGGTGGGCCTTTATCTTGAACTGCTGGTAGCTGTACAATACAACTGAATGGCTTACTAGGCCACATTGATGTGGGACTGGAGTCACCAGGCAAGGACAATATATTTCTTTCCCTAAAGGATATTAGCAAACCAGATTTTAACGACAGTCCGACAGCATACTGGTCACTTTTACCGATACCAGCAATTTATTGCCAGACTTTCTTTAAATTGAATTCAAATGTGCAAACTGCCACGGTGGGATTTAAACCCACATCCTTTATTTTATTAATTTTAATGTCTCCCGTCTTCCATCCTATCACAGGTCTTCCCTTTTTTTCTTTTTCCGCCCTCCTCCATTTAACCTACTTAAAACCTATTACATTTCAAACTTTTCCCAGTTCTGATGAAGGGTCATCAACCCGAAATGTTGGGCTGGATTTTGGGCTGGAGGCAGAGCTCCCGGCACCAGGCCGAAAAGGCGGTGGAGTCCCGCCTCTGCCTTTTCGTGCCCCCCACCCCCACCCTGGAGCGATCCTCTGGTCTTTTTGAGTCAATGTTTTAGGAGACGGGATCCCCGTCCCTTTAAAGACTTTAATTGCAAGAGTTGCCAGCCAATCAAAGGGTCAGCAGCTCAGTGGTTATCGGCAGTGACACTGGGAGTGATGGCTACTGCAGAAGCCTCGGACGCAGGCCCAATGGTGGAACCCCGGGACAGAAGTAGGTGAGGCGGGGTCACTGGGGCCTGTCTGGAAGACCCCAGCCTGGGGGTTTGGAAGGTGGTTGTTCGGTCCACAGGGAGGGGTGTCCGGGGGGGTAAAGTTGTTCCGAATGGGGTTCCTCTGTGAGCCACAAATTGCCCTTGAAGGAGAGGCCACCTCCAAGCCCACAGGGAGGGTGCCTCATTTTACAAGGCATTCTCCCCATGCTGCAGAGGCCCCTCCCCCGCCACTGGTAAGATCCCAGCGGCGGCGGGAAGTGGACCTTAATTGGCCCTCAATAGGCCACTTAAGGGCCTCAACTGGCCTCTGGGTGGGAAGGCCGTCATCGACCTATCCCACCCCAGGAAGATCACTGGGCAATGGGGAGGTGTTGGGCCCTCCACCCCGCTGCCCCCCGCACCACCCGTCGTGACACATCTTGCCCCCACCCCTCCCCCGCCTCCGATTCTGCCTCACGGCGGCCCATAAAATCTCGGCTGTTAACTCTGTTTCTCTCCCCACAGATGCTGACGGACCTGCTGAGTATTTCCATCAATTTCTGTTTTTATTTTATGTTCCAGTGGATTATTAATCCAGGCCTCTGGATTATTGGTCCAGCAATGTCACTAGTGTACTATCATAACCCTACCAATATTTATATTATTTCAGATACTCTCCTCCTATCTTGAAGGTACTCACTGCTGCTGAATGCAGTTTCAGAGGTCACAGCAATCTTCCAGTATGTTGCCAAATATTCGTTCGGCATGTATGAGCCCGGACAACAAATGTCAGCATGAAGGGCATCACAGCAAGCCTGAAATATCCCTCATTCACTTAACAGATACATAATTACACTGGGGCAGGGTCACTGAACAGCAATCACAGGCAGGAACAATCTGTTTCCTAGTACTAGGAGTTGAGGCTGATTTGTCGTACCCTTGCCATTATTCTGGTTGAGATCAGCTGATCAAACCTGGGCTGTTCAGGTTTGGTGCCAAGCACGTATAGTTTTACCCAATGCCATTAGGGGAGCTGTAGTACTATTCAAATTTAAATCTCCTTGTGTTTTTTGAAGCTTGTAACTTGTACACTACAAAAGTGATTACAATTCACAAGTACTTTACGAGCTGTAAAGCACTGTGGGACGTCCTGAGGTCATGAAAGGCACTATATAAATGCAAATGTTTTCTTTCTATATAATTTACATCATTTAACTCCTGTAGTCTGTCACTGTAATAATACTTTACAACATTCAAGTCATTGCCAAAATTCACTGGAGAGTCCTTTACCCATCAGAATATATCCTATCTCATCTTTTATTTCAATTATTTATTTATTCATCTGTTTTCAGTAGCTCAAAACTAAATGCTTACTATAAATTGGCAATCCTCCTATTCAAGATTTGAACTATATTGATGGAAACTAGTTTTTTAAAAGGAATATAATCTGATTAATGAGGTCTCTTACTGCTGCTGGATAACATTGAAACATGTATTGTGATGAAATACGACACTTAAGTGATTTCACAAGCTCCACAAAAATGCAAAGCGGCTTATTCAGATTAAAATCAGTATAATCTCAAACAGTATTGTGACAGCCTGAGTACCATTTGGCACAGGGAGGCAGCAACAAAACTTGTGACAGCAATCGAAACATCTGCTGGCTTCATCTCAGAAACAAATCAGGAATAGAAACATTTCTATTCTACAGACTGCAACAGCACTTCTTTTGTTTTCTTTTAAAATTTCCGCCAGTTAAAAATAATTTGATTATAAAATAAAATGATTTAGATGTGAATATAGGAGG
This sequence comes from Heterodontus francisci, assembly GCF_036365525.1. Lineage (NCBI taxonomy): Eukaryota > Metazoa > Chordata > Chondrichthyes > Heterodontiformes > Heterodontidae > Heterodontus > Heterodontus francisci. The sequence goes on from NC_090389.1 coordinate 63,780,605, forward strand.
TATGATCAGTAAGTTCACAGATGACACAAAAATTGGTGGTGTTATAAATAGTGAGGAAGAAATCCTTAGATTACAGGGAGATATAAATGGGCTGGTAAGATGGGCGGAGCAGTGTCAAATGGAATTTAATCCTGAAAAGTGTGAGGTAATGCATTTTGGGAGGACTAACAAGGCAAGGGAATACACAATGGATGGTAGGACCTAAGAAGTACAGAAAGTCAGAGGGACCTTGGTGCACTTGTCCATACTTGCCTTTATTAGCCGAGGCATAGAATATAAGAGCAGGGAGGTTATGATGGAGCTATATAAAACACTAGTTAGGCCACAGCTGGAGTACTGTGTACAGTTCTGGTCACCACACTATAGGAAAGATGTGATTGCACTGGAGAGGGTGCAGAGGAGATTCACCAGGATGTTGCCTGGGCTGGAGCATTTCAGCTATGAAGAGAGACTGAAAAGGCTAGGGTTGTTTTCCTTGGAGCAGAGAAGGCTGAGGGGGTACATGATTGAGGTGTACAAGATTATGAGGGGCATTGATAGGTTAGATAGGAGAAAACTTTTTCCCTTGGCGGAGGGGTCAAGAACCAGGGGGCATAGATTTAGGGTAAGGGGCAGGAGGTTTAGGGGAGATTTGAGGAAACATTTTTTCACCCAGAGGGTGGTTGGAATCTGGAACGCACTGCCTGAAGAGGTGGTGGAGGCAGGAACCCTCACAACATTTAAGAAGTATTTAGATGACCAATTGAAACGCCATAGCATACAGGGCTACGGGCCGTGCAGGAATATGGGATTAGAATAGTTGGGTGCTGTATGGCTGGCACAGACACGATGGGCCGAAGGGCCTGTTTCTGTGCTGTAGAACTCTGATTCTATGACTCTTCTACCTTCTAGAAATTCAATGGCACCTGAAAATGGTCTACCTGTTTGTGTTGCCCCAGAGAACACGTAATCAATCAAAGAGGTGTTGTACCCTAACCGCAGAAGTAAGAAAACACTTTGCCCCAGCTAGCACTGAGAGGGTACCAAGGTTCTCAATTGTTGCCTTGGAGGACCTGTTGCCAGCAGTGGACAGAAAGAGGAAGATCCTCTTGCCCCCGCCGCACCCCCCCCACTCTTCCCAGGACACTGAAAACTTTCCAGGCAATAACTTCACTGACAGTAAGAGATGGCATAGTAAGTGAACATCAGGATTTTAGCTCCAAGGCTTTGGCTGCAATGACAGAAAACATTCAATGACCTCAGCAGAGTTGTCAAGGTAAGAATATTGCTCTCTTACTCTCTGGTCACATCTCCATCACCTCCGGCCTCACTACTCACAATGTTCTTCTTCCTGCTTCCCTTCCTTGTCCTACACTCACTGCACCACACTTTACCACACCTCCTTCTCCTACGCACACACTCATCACTATCACAACCTTAACTTGCCCACAAATCATATCTGGCACATTACATATCAGCTATTCTTCAGGATAGGCACATTCTCTAAACACCTTACAAGACTGTCACTAACACATTCCATTCTTTCTTACTGGAGAAGGTTGTGAACAACTCCAGACAGGAAGCTGCCACCAGAGGAGGCCAAACCCTTTTGCCCAGCCCCCTCGAGGATAACGTGCTGACCATTACAGGCACAGTATTGGTCATGGTGACTGGCAGCACTGGAGAAGATTTCGTGCAGTGGTTTTTTCATATCTTATCCCCTTTTTTGCATTGAATTTCTATCTTTGCATGACAAGCTGCAGATATTTTCAACAGTAACTTTTTCTTTTGTTCTCCCTTCAAACTAAAAGCTAATCCTTATCTTTCTCTTTCATTTCAGGCGCTGGAAATGTGGGTGCCACTCTTCCAGTGGAGGAAGAGGAGGGCGACCTTCCTGAAAATGTAGTGTCACTCAATCTCACCCTTGCAAGCACCAGCTCAGATATTGACATCACGGGTACTTTAGAGGCTAGGCTAGACAAGGGGGGTTTTTACATCGTGAATCACTGGACACAAATGTGCAGGAGCAAGCGCAGGGTGATAGGATGCCACAGGTGCCAGCTCACCAGAGGGCGTGAATGCTTACCAGCTGTGCTGCAGAGGACTCAGCTGCTGAATTCAAGGACCCAACCAGCCAAAGGAGGTTCAAGGGCATATAGGAACATAGGAGCAGGAGTAGGCTATTTAGCCCATCGCGCTTGCTCCGCCATTCTATTAGATCATGGCTGATCATATACTTTAATGCCACTTTCCCGCACTCTCCCCATATCCCTTGTTGTCATTAGTATCCAGATATTTATTGATTTCAGTCTTAAACATGCTCAATGATTCAGCTTCCACAGCCTCTGGGGTAAAGAATTGCAAAGATTCATCAAAAAAAAGCAAAATACTACAGATGCTGGAAATCTGAAATAAAAACAAGAAATGCTGGAAATACTCAGCAGAACTGATGAAGGGTCACTGACCTGAAATGTTAACCCTGCTTCTTTCTCCACAGATGCTGCCAGACCTGCTGAGTATTTCCAGCATTTCTTGTTTTTATTCCAAAGATTCATCACTCTCTGAGTGAAGAAATTCCTCTTCATCTCAGTCTTAAATGGCCTACCTCTTAATCTGAGACTATGTTTCCTGGTTCTAGACTCACCAGCCAGGAGAAACATCCGATCTACATCTACCCTGTCATGCCCCATAAGAATATTGTAAGTTTCAATGAGATCACTTCTCATTCTTCAAAACTCTGGAGAATAGATTCCTCAATCCAGTTTCCTCAATCTCTCCTCATAAGTCAATCCCGCCATCCCAGGGATTAGTCTGGTGAACCTCTGTTGCACTCCCTCTAGGGCAAGTATATCCTTCCTTAAATGAAGAAACCAAAACTGTACACAATACTCCAGGTGCGGTCTCACCAAGGCTCTATACAATTGCAGCAAGACATCTTGACTCCTGTACTCAAAACCCCTGTACTCAAAAATACCATTTGCCTTCCTAATTGCTTGCTGCACCGGCATGCCAGCTTTTAGTGACTCATGAACAAGGACACCCAGGTCCCTTTGGACAGCAACACTTCTCAACCTCTCACCATTTAAGAAATACTCTGTCTTTCTGTTTTTTCTACCGAAATGGATAACTTCACACTTATTCACATTATATTCCATCTGCCATGATCTTGCCCATTCACTTAGTCTGTCCAAGTCGCCTTAAAGCCTCCTTGCATCATCCTCACAACTTACATTCCCACCTAGTTTTGTGTCATCGACAAATTTGGAAATATTACATTTGGTCCCCATATCCAAATCATTTATAAAAATTGTGAACAGCTGTGGCCCAAGCACTGATCCTTGTGGTACCCCACAGTCTGCCCACCTGAGAATGACCCGTTTATTCCTATTCTCCGTTTTCTGTCTGTTAACCAATTCTCAGTCCATACCAGTATATTACCCCCAATCCCATCTGCTCTAATTTTGTTTACTAGCTTCCTGTGTGGGACCTGATCAAAAACCTTCTGAAAATCCAAATACACCACATCCACTGGTTGTACTTTATCTATGCTACAAGTAACATGCACAAAAAACTCCAACAGGTTTATCAAACATGATTTCCCCATCATAAATCCATGTTGACGCTGCCCAATCATATCATTATTTTCTAAGTGTCTAGTTATCACATTCTTTGTAATACATTCTAACATTTTCCCTACTACTGACGTCAAACTAACAGGTCTGTAGTTCCCTGTTTTCTCTCTCCCTCCTTTCTTAAATAGTGGGGTTACTTTCCAGTCTGCAGGAACCTTTCCAGAATCTATAGAATTTTGAAAGATAACCACCAATGCATCCATTATATCTATAGCCACCTCCATCAACATTCTAGGATGTAGCTCGTCTGGTCGAGGGGATTTATCAACTTTCAATCCAGTTAATTCTTTGAGTACTAGCTCTTTATTGATACTAATTTCTTTCAGTTCCTCACTTTCACAAGTCCCTTGGTTCCCACATATTTCTGGGAGATTTTATGCCAGGAAATGCTAGGTGCGCTGGGCAACCTGCCGGTGAGCTTTTGCATTGTGTAACAGAGCATGAAGGAGTCCGCTCCAACTTGTGTAACGGCTTCTCACAGGGCATGGAGACCATTACTTCCAACATAAACCAAATGATCGGCTCCATGAATACACCAGTGGTGCCTATTATCTTTAAGCCTCTGTGACAGCTCACACTGCTGCCATGGAAGGTCATATGGCTGCCATCTTGACTTTTAGGGTCAGTGTTGACAGGAGCCTCCAAAGCATCACATCAGTCCTGCACTCTACTGTCTTCTTTCAGGATGACAGCTGTCTGCTCCCCCATCACCCACTCCACCAGTGCCTTTCTTAGTGTCACACAGCCATCTGAGCCAAACTGCTACAGCCAAATTTAGAAGCTGCAGTTTGCATCCAGGCCTAGAAAGCCCATAGCTGCTCGAGGTCACCCATCGTGGCCATTTGAAATGTCCTTAATGGAAGCTCAGCAGCCATCCACCTTCCAGTCTGTAGCCACTGGGGAAACAGTTCATAGGAGCACTCATGTAGGGAAATAAGCTTACAAAACTGGCCCATATTGGCTCACACAAGGGTGATTTATAAATACTTCTGTTCACTGTTAGATAGAGATGGAATTGAGTTGTTGGATACACAGAAAAATCCAGAAGTTAACCAACAACCTGAAATGACAAACCACCAACTAACCTATAAGCATTGCAAAATTGCTTTAAATGGCACTGTTAAGGGGTCCATCCTTTCAGACAGTATCACAAGTTAGGCAGGTTCAGCACATGGCAAGTTAGGTGCTTGGGAATACCAAAATCAGAAAAGGGCCCTAATTTATATAACATACTCATTGTTTTAAATAGTTCTGGTGTGTACTCTTGACACCAATGGAGACACCTGATCTAATTTGGCAGGTGGTGCAATTACGGATAGAAATATGTATGTGCTTTCTGCTTGCCATATAGGAGGCTTAGGTTGTCGTTCAGAGCACGAAAAAGTTGTCATCGAATTTCTAGGCCCCTGAATTATAACTTCTTCTCTGGCTGAGAATACCAAGAGGCAATCTACTCACAAACCACAGATGATCAACCATCAGGAAATTACTTAGAATATCCTGGGTCAACTTTCCGCCAGTTTTATTCCTTGTGGAAGCATCTCACCTTGGTTCAGCACCACCCATTATTGCTATAGCCAAGATAAGGAACTCACCATGTGATGAGAGGAGGGCACAAGTGATTCATAATCCTACCATTTCCTACCTGTAAAAGTGAAAATATTGCTAATATTTGTTTCATTATATAGTTGGGCAACATTCAATCAAAATTTGTTCGAATTAAGCTTTTATGTGAAGTTAATGAACAAGAACGGTCAATCAAATGGTAAGTTTTTTTTCTGGCTTCCAGTGTATGTTTGCTGATGCCTTCCATGTTTCTTCCTTTATGGTCTACCTACACCATGAACCATATAGTTCCAAAAGAGTGTCCTGTGACAGAAATATGGGGTAGGATTTTCCCGGCCCTGGGGTGGCAGGCTGGGAAGCTGGACGTAGTCCTGCCACTGAGGAAATTTCCCAGCCGCAGGACCAGACGCGGATCAGCTGTCCACCGAATGGAAGTGGCAGCCAACTTAAATAATTGAAGGCCCTATTAAGGACAATTTTTCCATTTTGCCAGCAGTGGAGCCATCCCCAGCTGTATGGAGCAGCCGTTGGTTTGAGGCAGCCTGCCTGTGGTTGTCCGGGGCGGTGTGCCACTGGAGTTGGAGGCTCTATGCCCCAAAAAGGGGGCCATGGGCAGGGAAGATCGCCCCCAGGGAGCCCCAATGAGCCATCCGGAGGGGTCTGCCTGCTTGGCCTGTCTGATTTTTAATTTTTTACTTACCTGTTCATGGACATCTCAAAATGGAGGTGCCCTCTTTATCTCTGGCCTGCCTCTGCAGTGCCCACCTCTCCCGGTGGGGCTGCCAAGGCTACAGAGCTGCCAGCCTTCTGATTGGGCCTGTAGCATCTACATCTTGCCCAGCGTCCTGAATTGGACAGCGAGCCCGGAGGTGGCCATTTAGGAGGCCATCTCCAGGAATATTGCTAAGCTGGTCCCACTGCTGGAAAGTGTGGGCTCGGAACCTCCATTTGGTCCCAACATCAGGGTCCTGAAGCCTGTGGTAAAATTCAACTCATGATCATTTTTGCAGACTTAGATATAAAATTTCGTTTCCTTCTATGACAATAGTTTTCAACTGTTTTTGAGTGGGCTCCCTTACTTCTGCAAGTATTGGCATTGTCCCACAGAACCCTAAAATCTATGAAAGGATGCAATACAACATGATTTGCAACCTGATACCCTTCAGTAATGAGATTCTTTATTGTGCTGTTTGATTATCTACAGGAGCCAAGTAAAATAAACCTAGCCTATAATAGTAAGCAGCAACCCTTTGACAGTTGCTGCCTCCTCTGATTGCAACTCTCAACCTCCATACATTCGCCCAGGCATGCGCCATGGAGAGGTCACTTCATAGTTGCCTCGCAGCGACTGACACCACTGACCACCTCCAGGTGCTTACCCATTGTCTCTCGAGACAAGGAGGCCAAAGAAGAAGAAGAAGAACCAACTGCACCACAGGCCTGTTTGCAAATGCATACTTTCCATGTGCAAGAAGCAAATTGGAAGGGGTGTGTCTCGAAATTTGGCAAGGCATGCACCCCCGTACTGTCAGTACAGGTGTGACTGCATCAAGAACATGCACAACTCCAGCTTGGTTATAGATTTAATATCCACGCAGTGTCTTCTTTGAAACAAAACTGCTAAACCTCCTAAAATATTGAAAGTGATCCTGCAACTGGCTCACTCAAGGTTATTAACAAACCCTTTATAAAGGGTTTTCCACCCAGCCTGGAAAAGGAATAGAATATCTGAAGATCAGTCCTTTTAGTTTAACTCTTTCCCAAAATGTATTTGTAAATAGTACTAATTATAATATGCAAGGACTCCTGGAAGAAAAAGGTTTCTTCTTTTTTCAATCTACACTGAACAGTTGGACTTTAGGTGCTTCTGTGGACGTGAAAGAGACTCCAGGATGGTATGTTGCCTCCCTGGTGCCAGGGTCGAGGATGTCTCTGGACGGACAGGGGGCATTCTGAAGGGGGAGGGTGAACAGCCAGAGGTTGTGGTACAACGACATAGGCAGGGGGAGTTTAGGGAGTTAGGTAGTAAGTTAAAAAACAGAACCTCTAGGGTTGTAATCTCTAGATTACTCCCTGTGCCACGTGCCAGTGAGGCTAGAAATAGGAAGATAGTGCAGCTAAACACGTGGCTGAGCAGCTGGTGTAGAAGGGAGGGTTTCAGATATCTGGACCATTGGGCTCTCTTCAGGGACAGATGGGACCTGTACAAGAAGGACGGGTTGCATCTAAACTGGAGGGGCACTAATATCCTGGCTGCAAGGTTTGCTAGCGTCACTCGGGAGGGTTTAAACGAGTGTGGCAGGGGGGTGGGAACCATTGCAGTAGGACAGCTAGTGAAATAAATGAGGAGGACATAGTAAATAAGGCCAGTAGGACTAAGAGGAAGAGCAGGCAGGGAGATGTTGCTGAGCACAGCGGGACTGGTGGTCTGAAGTGCATTTGTTTCAATGCGAGAAGTATAACAGGTAAGGTAGATGAACTTAGAGCTTGGATTAGTACTTGGAAATATGATGTTGTTGCTATTACAGAGACTTGGTTGAGGGAAGGGCAGGATTGGCAGCTAAATGTTCCAGGCTTTAGAAGATTTAGGCGGGATAGAGGGGGATGGAAAAGGGGTGGGGGAGTTGCATTACTGGTTAAGGAGAATATCACAGCTGTACTGCAGGACGACACCTCAGAGGGGTCATGCAGCGAGGCAATATGGGTGGAGCTCAGGAATAGGAAGGGTGCAGTCACGATGTTGGGGGTTTACTACAGGCCTCCCAACAGCCAGCGGGAGGTAGAGGAGCAGATATGTAGACAGATTTTGGAAAGATGTAAAGGTAACAGGGTTGTGGTAGTGGGTGATTTTAACTTCCCCTATATTGACTGGGACTCACTTAGTGCTAGGGGCTTGGATGGGGCAGAATTTGTGAGGAGCATCCAGGAGGGCTTCTTGAAACAGTATGTAGATAGTCCAACCAGGGACGGGGCCATTCTGGACCTGGTATTGGGGAATGAGCCCAGCCAGGTGGTCGAAGTTTCAGTGGGGGAACATTTCGGGAGCAGTGACCATAATTCCATAAGTTTTAAGGTACTTGTGGATAAGGATAAGAGTAGTCCTCGGGTGAAGGTGCTAAATTGGGGGAAGGCTAATTATAACAATATTAGGCAGGAACTGAAGAATTTAGATTGGGGGCGGCTGTTTGAGGGTAAATCAACATCTGACGTGTGGGAGTCTTTCAAACGTCAGCTGATTAGAATCCAGGACCAGCATGTTCCTGTGAGGAAGAAAGACAAGTTTGGCAAGTTTCGGGAAGCTTGGATAACACGGGATATTATGAGCCTAGTCAAAAAGAAAATGAAAGCATTTGTAAGGGCTGGAAGGCTAGGAACAGATGAAGCACTTGAGGAATATAAAGACAGTAGGAAGGAACTTAAGCAAGGAGTTGGGAGGGCGAAAAGGAGTCATGAAAAGTCATTGGCAAACAGGATTAAGGAAAATCCCAAGGCTTTTTATACATATATAAAGAGCAAGAGGGTAACCAGGGAAAGGGTTGGCCCACTCAAGGACAGAGATGGGAATCTATGTGTGGAGCAAGAGGAAATGGGCGAGGTGCTAAATGAGTACTTTGCATCAGTATTCACCAAAGAGAAGGACTTGGTGGATGATGAGCCTAGGGAAAGGAGTGCAGATAGTCTCAGTCATCTCATTATCAAAAAGGAGGAGGTGTTGGGTGTCTTGCAAAGCATTAAGGTAGATAAGTCCCCAGGGCCTGATGGGATCAACCCTAGAATACTGAGGGAGGCAAGGGAAGAATTTGCTGGGGCCTTGACAGAAATCTTTGCATCCTCATTGGCTACAGGTGAGGTCCCAGAGGACTGGAGAATAGCCAATGTTGTGCCTTTGTTTAAGAAGGAAGGCAAGGATAATCCAGGAAATTATAGGCCAATGAGCCTTATGTCAGTGGGAGGGAAACTATTAGAGAGGATTATTCGGGACAGGATTTACTCCCATTTGGAAACAAACGAACTTATTAGCGAGAGACAGCATGGTTTTGTGAAGGGGAGGTCGTGTCTTACTAAGTTGATTGAGTTTTTTGAGGAACTGACGAAGATGATTGATGAAGGAAGGGCAGTGGATGTTATCTACATGGACTTTAGTAAAGCCTTTGACAAGGTCCCGCATGGCAGACTGTTACAAAAGGTGAAGTCACACGGGATCAGAGGGGAGCTGGCAAGATGGATACAGAACTGGCTCGGTCATAGAAGACAGAGGGTATCAGTGGATGGGTTTTTTTCTGAATGGAGGAATGTGACTAGTGGTGTTCCGCCGGGATCAATGCTGGGACCTTTGCTGTTTGTAGTATATATAAATGATTTGGAGGAAAATGTAGCTGGTCTGATTCGTAAGTTTGCGGACGACACAAAGGTTGGTGGAGTTGCGGATAATGATGAGGATTGTCAGAGGATACAGCAGGATATAGATCGGTTGGAGACTTGGGCGGAGTAATGCCAGATGGAGTTTAATCCGGACAAATGTGAGGTAATGTATTTTGGAAGGTCTAATGCAGGTGGGAGGTATACAGTAAATGGCAGAACCCTTAGGAGTATTGACAGGCAGAGAGATCTGGGTGTACAGGTCCACAAGTCACTGAAAGTGGCAATGCAGGTGGATAAGGTAGTCAAGAAGGCATAAGGCATGCTTGCCTTCATCGGTCGGGGCATAGAGTATAAAAATTGGGAAGTCATGTTGCAGCTGTACAGAACCTTAGCTAGGTGTGGAAGGACGTGGAGGCTTTGGAGAGGGTACAGAGGAGGTTTACCAGGATGTTGCCTGGTCTGGAGGGCATTAGCTATGAGGAGAGGTTGGAAAAACTCGGATTGTTTTCACTGGAACGACGGAGGTGGAGGGGTGACATGATCGAGGTTTACAAAGTTATAAGCGGCATGGACAGAGTGGATAGTCAGAAGCTTTTTCCCAGGGTGGAAGAGTCAGTTACTAAGGGACATAGGTTTAAGGTGCGAGGGGCAAAGTTTAGAGGGGATGTGCGAGGCAAGTTTTTTTACACAGAGGATGGTGAGTGCCTGGAACTTGCTGCCAGGGGAGGTGGTGGAAGCAGATACGATAGCGACGTTTAAGAGACATCTTGACAAATACATGAAAAGGAAGGTAATAGAGGGATATGGGCCCCGGAAGTGCAGAAGGTGTTAGTTTAGGCAGGCATCAAGATCGGCGCAGGCTTGGAGGGCCGAATGGCCTGTTCCTGTGCTGTACTATTCTTTGTTCTTTGTTTGTTGTTTAGCTTAGAACTGAAGTCTCTGAAAAATCAATGGGGATTGTTTGTCATTTTCCATTAAAACCAGGTATCCAATATGCCAGGCAGACAGAAATAGCATTTTCAACAGCTCCAGCCCCTTTAGGGAAGTAACTATTACAGTAAATACTTTTCTCAGTGAATAATTGTGCCCAACTAAAAGCCGACTGCCACAAAAGACACCACAAATGCAATTGATGAATCAACAGTTTAAACCATTCATTATACAAAATGCTTTGAAAGAGAGATTATTCTATTTCTCAACCTATTGGAATGTACTTAAACATTTGCAAATTCTTTGTTAGGCTTTCTCTTAGGTGAACTGCAAGGTTCAAGTATGGTCAAAATCTTCAAGTTCAGCCCCAAGCAGGTAATTTGAACATCAGTGCAGCAGATTGTAATCGAAGATAATAGGCCCAAACAACCTGGATAAATCAACCTTCAACCCACTCTGATGACAGAAATGAGTTCAAAATCATGTCATTATTATTGCAGCATGGATTATCAATAATTAATCAGGAGCAGTGGATGTCTTCACTGCCATAACAAAACAATCTGATCAACTGCAAATGTAATGCCCCTACTCAAGAAAGGAGGGAGACAGAAAGCAGGAAACTATAGGTCAGTTAGCCGAATGTCTGTCATTGGGAACATGCTGGAATCCATCATTAAGGAAGTAGTAGCAGCACATTATATTATGATTTTCTAAATCAAGCAGAGTCAACGTAGTTTTGTGAAAGGGAAATCGTGTTTGGCAAATTTATTAGAGTTCTTTGAGAAAGTAACAAGCAGAGTCGATAAAGGCCAACGAGTAGCTGTAGTGTATTTGGATTTCCAAAAGGCATTCGATAAGATACCACATAAAAGGTTACTACACCAGATAAGAGCTCATGGTGTTGGGGGTAATATATTAGAACATAGAACATTACAGCGCAGTACAGGCCCTTTGGCCCTCGATGTTGCGCCGACCTGTGAAACCATCTGACCTACACTATTCCATTTTCATCCATATGTCTATCCAATGACCATTTAAATGCCCTTAAAGTTGGCGAGTCTACTACTGTTGCAGGCAAGGCATTCCACGCCCCTACTACTCTCTGAGTAAAGAAACTACCTCTGACATCTGTCCTATATCTATCACTCCTCAACTTAAAGCAATGTCCCCTCGTGTTTGCCATCACCATCCGAGGAAAAAGACTCTCACTATCCACCCTATCTAACCCTCTGATTATCTTATATGTCTCTATTAAGTCACCTCTCCTCCTGCTTCTCTCTAATGAAAACAACCTCAAGTCCCTCAGCCTTTCCTCGTAAGACCTTCCCTCCATACCAGGCAACATCCCAGAGGAAATCTCCTCTGCACCCTTTCCAAAGCTTCCACATCCTTCCTATAATGCGGTGACCAGAACTGCACGCAATACTCCAGGTGCGGCCGCACCAGAGTTTTGTACAGCTGCAGCATGACCTCGTGGCTCCGAAACTCGATCCCCCTACTAATAAAAGCTAACACACCAATTGCCTTCTTAACAGCCCTATTAACCTGGGTGGCAACTTTCAGGGATTTATGTACCTGGACACCAAGATCTCTCTGCTCATCTACACTACCAAGAATCTTCCCATTAGCCCAGAACTCTGCATTCCTGTTACTCCTTCCAAAGTGAATCACCTCACACTTTTCCGCATTAAACTCCATTTGCCATCTCTCAGCCCAGCTCTGCAGCCTATCTATGTCCCTCTGTAACCTACAACATCCTTCGGCACTATCCACAACTCCACCGACCTTCGTGTCATCCGCAAATTTACTAACCCACCCTTCGACACCCTCATCCAGGTCATTTATAAAAATGACAAACAGCAGTGGCCCCAAAACAGATCCTTGCGGTACATCACTAGTAACTAAACTCCAGGATGAACATTTGCCATCAACCACCACCCTCTGTCTTCTTTCAGCTAGCCAATTTCTGATCCAAAGCACTAAATCACCTTCAATCCCATACTTCCGTATTTTCTGCAATAGCCTACCGTGGGGAACCTTATCAAACGCCTTACTGAAATCCATATACACCACATCCACGGCTTTACCCTCATCCACCTGTTTGGTCACCTTCTCAAAAAACTCAATAAGATTTGTGAGGCACGACCTACCCTTCACAAAACCGTGCTGACTATCGCTAATGAACTTATTCTTTTCAAGATGATTATAAATCCTGTCTCTTATAACCTTTTCCAACATTTTACCCACAACCGAAGTAAGGCTCACAGGTCTATAATTACTAGGGCTGTCTCTACTCCCCTTCTTGAACAAGGGGACAACATTTGCTATCCTCCAGTCTTCCGGCACTATTCCTGTCGACAATGACGACATAAAGATCAAGGACAAAGGCTCTGCAATCTCCTCCCTGGCTTCCCAGAGAATCCTAGGATAAATCCCATCTGGCCCAGGGGACTTATCTATTTTCACACTTTCCAAAATTGCTAACACCTCCTCCTTGTGAACCTTAATCCCATCTAGCCTAGTAGTCTGTATCTCAGTATTCTCCTCGACAACATTTTCTTTCTCTACTGTAAATACTGATGAAAAATATTCACTTAACGCTTCCCCTATCTCCTCTGATTCCACACACAATTTCCCACTACTATCCTTGATTGGCCCTAATCTAACTCTAGTCATTCTTTTATTCCTGATATACCTATAGAAAGCCTTTGGGTTTTCCTTGATCCTATCCGCCAATGACTTCTCGTGTCCTCTCCTCGCTCTTCGAAGCTCTCCCTTTAGATCCTTCCTGGCTAGCTTGTAGCTCTCAAGCGCCCTAACTGAGCCTTCACGTCTCATCCTAACATAAGCCTTCTTCTTCCTCTTGACAAGCGCTTCAACTTCTTTAGTAAACCACGGCTCCCTCGCTCGACAACTTCCTCCCTGCCTGACAGGTACATACTTATCAAGGACACGCAGTAGCTGCTCCTTGAATAAGCTCCACATTTCGATTGTGCCCATCCCCTGCAGTTTCCTTCCCCATCCTATGCATCCTAAATCTTGCCTAATCGCATCATAATTTCCTTTCCTCCAGCTATAATTCTTGCCCTGTGGTATATACCTGTCCCTGCCCATCACTAAGGTAAACCTAACCGAATTGTGATCACTATCACCAAAGTACTCACCTACATCTAAATCTAACACCTGGCCGGGTTCACTACCCAGTACCAAATCCAATGTGGCATCGCCCCTGGTTGGCCTGTCTACATACTGTGTCAGAAAACCCTCCTGCACACACTGGACAAAAACAGACCCATCTAAAGTACTCGAACTATAGTATTTCCAGTCAATATTTGGAAAGTTAAAGTCCCCCATAACAACTACCTTGTTACTCTCGCTCCTGTCGACAATCATCTTCGCTATCCTTTCCTCTACATCTCTGGAACTATTCGGAGGTCTATAGAAAACTCCCAACAGGGTGACCTCTCCTCTCTTGTTTCTAACCTCGGCCCATACTACCTCAGTAGACGAGTCCTCAAACGTCCTTTCTGCCGCCGTAATACTCTCCTTGATTAACAATGCTACACCCCCCCCCTCTTTTACCATCTTCTCTGTTCTTACTGAAACATCTAAATCCCGGAACCTGCAACATCCATTCCTGTCCCTGCTCTACCCATGTCTCCGAAATGGCCACAACATCGAGATCCCAGGTACCAACCCATGCTGCAAGCTCACCCACCTTATTCCGGATGCTCCTGGCATTGAAGTAGACACACTTTAAACCAAGTTCTTGCTTGCCAGTGCCCTCTTGCGTCCTTGTAACCTTATCCCTGACCTCACTACTCTCAACAGCCTGTACACTGGAACTACAATTTAGGTTCCCATCCCCCTGCTGAATTAGTTTAAACCCCCCCCGAAGAGCACTAGCAAATCACCCCCCCAGGATATTGGTACCCCTCTGGTCCAGGTGAAGACCATCCTGTTTGTAGAGGTCCCACCTACCCCAGAAAGAGCCCCAATTATCCAGGAAACCAAAACCCTCCCTCCTACACCATCACTGCAGCCACGTGTTCAACTCCTCTCTCTCCCTATTCCTCGCTTCGCTAGCACGTGGCACGGGCAACAACCCAGAGATAACAACTCTGTTTGTTCTCGCTCTAAGCTTCCATCCTAGCTCCCTGAATTTCTGCCTTAAATCCCCATCTCTCTTCCTACCTATGTCGTTGGTGCCTATGTGGACCACGACTTGGGGTTGCTCCCCCTCCCCCTTAAGGATCCCAAAAACACTATCCGAGACATCATGAACCCTGGCACCTGGGAGACAACACACCAACCGTGAGTCTCTCTCGTTCCCACAGAACCTCCTATCTGTTCCCCTAACTATGGAGTCCCCAATGACTAATGCTCTGCTCCTCTTCCCCCTTCCCTTCTGAGCAACAGGGACAGACTCTGCGCCAGAGACCTGTACCCCATTGCTTACCCCTGGTAAGTCGTCCCCCCCAACAGTATCCAAAACGGTATACCTGTTGTTGAGGGAAACGGTCACAGGGGATCCCTGCACTGCCTGCTGGTTCCCTCTCCTTCCCCTGACGGTAACCCATCTTCCTACTTCTTTTACCTGAGGTGTGACTACCTCCCTATAACTCCTCTCAATAACCCCCTCCGCCTCCCGAATGATCCGAAGTTCATCCAGCTCCAGCTCCAGTTCTCTAACGCGATTCTCGAGGAGCTGGAGTTAATTAGCATGAAGAGAGGATTGGCTAACTAACAGGAAACAGAGAGTCAGGATAAATGGGTAATTTTCAGGTTGGTAAACTGTAACTAGTGGAGTGCCACAGGGATCAGTGCTGGGGCCTCAACTAAAATCTATAATAATGACTTGGATGAAGGGACACAGTGTGTTGTAGCCAAATATGCTGACAATACAAAAATAGGTGGGAAAGCAAGTTGTGAGGAGGACACAAAGGGCTGGATTTTGTGGAGGAGGCGGGCGCCGAGAAGGCGGGGGAGCACCGCCTTGGCCTTTTTGCACTCCCTGGATCGATCCTCCAGTCTTTTGACCTCTGAGCTTCATGAGCTGGGATCCTGTCCCTGTAAATATGGGGATACCGCCTCCAAGAGCTGCCAGCAAGAGGGCCGGCAACTCAGCAGTGTGGGCAGCATCACTGGGAGCGGTGGCCACTGCCGGTACTGCAGAGATCTCAGGCACAGACCCAGCGCTGGAACCCCGGACTGCAGGTAAGTGAGACAGAGTCACCAGGACCAGTCCAGAAGGCCCCGGCAAGGGGGTGTGTGGGGCGAGGTGGTAATCGTGCCGTCCACGGGGAGGGGGGGTTCCGGAAGATAAAGTGGTTCATGGCGGAGGTTCTCCTTGGGCCACAAAGTGCCCACAAAGGAGTGACCTCCCCCAATCCCACAGGGAGGGTGCCTCGTTTTATAAGGCATCCTCTCCGCATGGCAGAGGCATCCCCGCCACTGGTAAGGTCCCAGTGCTGGTGGGAAGAGCCCCTTAATTGGCCATTAATGGGCCGCTTATGGGCCTCTATTGGCTCCTGGGCAGGGAGGCCATCGTGGGCCTATCTCATCCCCGGGAAAATCGCTTGATGATGGGGCGGCAACGGCCCTCCACCCCCACCCCTGCCACCTGTTGCAATTCTATGGGCCTCCCCACCTCCGAATTCACCTTAGGGGGGCCCATAAAATCTAGCCCAAAGTGTCTGCAAAAGGATAAAGATAGGTTAAATGGGTGAACAAAATCTTGCCAGATGGAGTATAATGTGGTAAAATGCAAGGTTGTCAACTTTGGTTGGAAGAATAGCAAAGCAAAATATTATCTAAATGGAGAGAGATTACAGAATAGTGCGGTACAGAGGGATCTGGGTGTCCTCATACATGAGTCACAAAACGTTAGCATGCAGGTACAGCAAGTAATTCGGAAGGCAGATGGAATGTTGGCCTTTAATGCAAAGAGCATGGAGTATATAAGTGGAGATGTCTTGCTACAGGGCATTGGTGAGACCACACCTAGAGTACTGCATACAGTTTTGGTCATATTTAAGGAGATATACTTGCATTGGTGGCAGTTTGGAGAAGGTTCACTAAGTTGATTCCTGGGATCAAGAGGTTGTCTTATGAGGAAAGGTTGAGCAGGTTGGGCCTATACTCATTGGAGTTTAGAAGAATGACAGGTGATCTTATTGAAACATCTAAGATTCTGAGGGGGCTTCACAGGTTAGATGCTGAGAGGATGTTTTCCCTCGTGGGGGAATCTAGAACTAGGGGGCACAGTTTCAGAATTAGGTGTCTCCCATTTCAGACGGGTTTGAGGAGGAATTTCTCCTCTCGGGAGTTGTTAATCTTTGGAATTCTCTACCCCAGAGAGTAGTGGAGGCTGGCTCATTGAATATATTCAAGGCTGAGTTAGATAAATCTTTGATTGACAAGGGAGTCAAGGGTTATGGGAGGTAGGCAGGAAAGTGGAGTTGATGCCACGATCAGATCAGCCATGATATTATTGAATGGTGGAACAAGCTTGAGGGGCGAATGGCCTAGTCCTGCTCCTATTTCTCACGTTTACTGAATCATCTAAGGACAGTTTCATTCTAAAATTTTTAGCTAGGTTCTGGTAAATATACCTCCCAATGGGAGGGACTGATTATGGGGTGGGATATGTGTTGCTGTTGCAGGAAAACCCTGCATATAATAAAAGCATTGTGACTATACCTGGTAATCAGGTTTTGATGTACATTTGTTTAAGCTGATGGTCAGAGGCAAACTGCATATTCAGGGAGTGGCAGTCCTAGGAGTACTCGAAGACAACCAAATTGTGGGCAGGGGCTTTTAGGGCCATGGATGCCATCATTGACACATTGAATGCTAGGAAATCCTACCACATGGAAACACTTTACAACTATCTCATGCTGTTTCTGGTCATCTACAGGGAATGTGATGAACTGGTTTGCTCGTTTTCAGGTTGGCAAGCTTTAACCAGTGGAGTGTCACAGTGCTGGGACCTCAACTATTTACAATCTATATCAATGACTTAGATGAAGGGACAGAATGCGTGGTTGCTAAATTTGCTGATGACACAAAGGTAGGTCAGAGAGTAAGTTGTTAAGAGGACATAAGAAGTCTGCAAAGGGATATAGATAGGTTAAGTGAGTGGGCAAAGATCTGGCAGATGCAATATAATGTGGGAAAGTGTGAACTTGTCCACTTTGGCCGGAAAAATAGAAAAGCAACATATTATTTAAATAGAAAGAGATTGCAGAACTCTAAGATGCAGAGGGATCTGGGTGTCCTAGTACATGAAACACAAAAAGGTAGTTTGCAGGTGCAGGTACAGCAAGTGATTAAGAAGGCAACTGCAATGTTGTCATTTATTGTAAGGGGAATGGAATATAAAAGTAGAGATGTTTTGTTACAGTTTACAGGGCATTGGTGATACCACATCCCGACTATTATGTACAGCTTTGGTCTCTTTACTTAAGAGAGGATATAATTGCATTGGAAGCAGTTCAGAGAAGGTTCACTTGACTGATTCCTGGAATGAGAGGGTTATCTTATGAGGAAAGGTTGGGCAGATTGGGTCTGTATTCATTGGAGTTAGAAGGATGAGAGGTGAGCTTATTGAAACATATAAGATCCTGAGGGGACTTGAGAGGGTGGATATTGAAAGGATGGGTTGGATTTTAATCGCGCGCCGCACTCCATGGCTGCGCTCTTTGAACTCGGCGGCCTTCTGACACGGATGTGCCGCCGCACAGCCCCCATGATATTATGTGCGGGGGCTAATTTAAATAGAGGGGGCAGAGCAGCCACCCCCAATGATGTAGAGGGGGTGTACGCCGTGTCCCCAGCAACAGCGTCCGGCGCCACCGCACAAACGCAGCGCCATTTTTAAAGGGCTTTAAGCCCTTAGAAGTGATTTTAATTTTTAAACCACATGGCTACTGGGATGCCAAAAAAGAGGAAATTAAAGCCTCCAAATTTCTGTTACGACCAGGTGAGAAAGATGTCTCGGGGTTTCCTTTCAGCATTCACCTGGTCTTACTGTAACAGGGTTTGATTTTTAAACATACTGTGTTTGAGCTCCCCCTTGGTGAATCCTTGTTCACCGCTTTCCAATTATAAGGCAAAGAAATGAGCACATACAGGCATTCTTAGGTTTAAAGAAGAAAAGTGAAATGTATTAAAACTTAAACTTAAACTCTAATTCGGTTATTGCCTTTGAATGCACACCAAACCCCAAGCTAACATGCATACACGATACGCACATGCAAATAGAGACAGAAAAGAACAGAAGAAAAATAAAGTTACTGTGCTTCAAGCTCACTGTAGTCCTTCCTTGTAGGTAGATCTTGCTTTTCATCAGGGCCCAGTATTCTTCTTAAACCTTGTTCACTGCAGGAGACTTTTCTCTTTTGGGCTTCATATATCTTCAATGGATTCTGAAGATGGTGAGAGAGATGAAAGCAGACAGGAGAGACTGCAGCAAGCCAGCCACAAGAGATCTTTTCAGTCCAGGAGCAAGCAGCTTTCTGAGTTCAAATTCTCTGATAAATTAAAAACAAAACTCCAACAGCCAGTTAGTCATGTGAATAAACTGGTCTGACCATGTCTGTTTGTGTATCCAGCCATCTTAGCAGTCAACCTGGAATACGATCTCCTCCACCCTCAATGTCTGGTAATCAAAAGTCCATTGTGGATTGAATGTGTCAGGGCATGGTGTTGTGTCCCTTTTAAACACTGTCTGTAAATATGCAAATGTCTTTCCAGTCAAGGGTCTGGTGGGTTTTTGTAAAAGCAAGTTCTTTCTTTACTCCAGTAACAGTTTAAAAATTAATGTTCATGTGGTGAAATTAATGTGCCTCATTTTTGGCAGATGGGGGCCCGCATGACAGTACAGTATGCATTATTTTTTATTAACAAAAAATAATGATATGGAGGCCCTTCCCCAATCCCCGCAATGGTCATTTCATTGCCCAATATTAAAAGAACTTGCCTTTTTCCCCACCCAAACTTCCCCCCCTAACCTTTTAACTTTTGCCCTTCAATCCCTTCCCACCATCTCCACAGCCAATAAAAAGTGTTTTCTCTGCTCCCACCCCCGCCCTAAAAATTTTATTCCGCCCCCCTCTCCACCAGGTTATCACCTCAGAACTCCATACGGAATTCCGATGGCATGCGAGCTGCATTCAGCGGCCATAAAATCAGCGTGGGACGGCCACTGCCTGCGGGTAAGTTCATTTACATATCATTATTGTGCATTTAAATATTTAGATGAAGGGCCCGCTGCCATGTGGTGGGGGGGTCGCACCGAGGTCCCCTCACCGCTGGTAATATGCAGTGGGCCTTTGTCGATGTCAGGGGTTGAGGCTGGCCTCTACCCGCTGAATTTTCCCAGCCCCCACCCCGCCGCAACCCGCGGCATCAAGGGGCTGCTAAAATTCAGTCCAATGTTTCCCCTTGTGGGGGAGACTAAAACTAGGGGGCACAGTTTTAATATAAGGGTCTCCCATTTAAGGAGAATTTTTTTTCTCTCAGAGGGTCATGAGTCTGTGGAACTCTCTTCCCCGGAGAGCGATGGAAGCAGGGTCATTGAATGATTATAAGGCAGAGGTAGACAGATTCTTGACAAACTAGGGAGTCAAAGGTTATCGGGGTAGGCAGGAAAGTGGAGTAGAATCCAGAAACAGATATAACATGATCTTATGGAACGGCACAGCAGGCTTGAGGGGCCAAATGGCCTACTCCTGCTCCCAGTTTGTATGTTCGTATGTACATCAGTCACCTGCTTCATACACATGAGCACTGCTGCCTAGCTTATGTATCTGATGTCCTATGTGGTATTCTGAAAGAATCCTGAGGTATAAGAAATTGATGGCTGTTTTATGTTGACAGCTACTGCCAATGCTGTGCCTTTGGTGGAGTTTGGTTGGAGGTCAATTTACAGTGTCACATCATAACCTCCTTTGCGAAACACAAGCTATGAAGACACAGATTATCAGACAAATCCCAGTAAATGTTCTGTTGATAGCTACAAGTTGGAGACTAATGTGGATGCAATAAATATGTCTGGTGCAACTTTACCCGCTGGATATCATACCATTGCTTCAATGACTGCCTCAAAAGTAATCCGTTAGTTGTAAAGTGAGTTGGGACATCTTTGAGGATTTTTTAAAAATTCATTTATGGGATGTGGGCATCGCTGGCCAGGCCAGCATTTCAGAGGGCATGTAAGAGTCAACCACATTGCTGTGGGTCTGGAGTCACACGTAGGCCAGGTCAGGTAAGGACAGCAGATTTCCTTCCCTAAAGGACATTAGTGAACCAGATGGGTTTTTACAACAATCAACAATGGTTTCATGGCCATCATTAGACTAGCTTTTTTTTAAATTCCAGATTTATTAATTGAATTCAAATTCCACCTTCTACTGTGGTGGGATTTGAACCCATGTCCCCAGAGCAAAACCCTGGGTCTCCAGGTTACTAGTCCAGTGACAATACCACTACGCCACTGCCTCCCTTCTATATGCAATATGGTACAATATAAATGCAAGTTTCCCCTTTCCTCTTTTTCCAATTAACATATATAGAGAGGGATTCCCATTGGGACATCCTTGCTGTTAGTTGATATGCCCCACCAAAAAAAATGTTGCTGCCTAAACTTTACCAAATATGACACCCTTGAATTTTTTTGATGAAGTAACAGAGAAGGTCGATGAAGGGAATGGAGTGGATGTTTATATGGATTTTAAGAAAGCATTTGATAAGGTACCACATAAAAGGCTGATTAATAAAATTCAGGCCCATGGAATAGGAGGGTCAGTGCCCAATTGGATAAAAAATTGGCTTAAGGACAGAATCAGCGAATTGTGGTAAACGGTTATTTTTCAGACTGGAGGATGGTCGACAGTGGTGTTCCCCAAGGGTCAGTGTTGGGACCACTGCTTTATTTTGCTAAATATAAATGGATCTTGGAATACAGAGTAAGATTCCAAAGTTTGCCGATGACACCGAACTTGGAGGTATGGCAAACAGTGAGGATGATATGAACCACATGCAACAGGACCTAGATAGGCTAGCAGAGTGAGCGGACAGGTGGTAGATGGAATTTAATACTGAGAAGTGTGAGGTGATACATTTTGGCAGAAAGAATAGGGAGCAGCAAAACATACCTAATGGCACAGTTCTAAAGAGTGTGCAGGAACAGAAGTACCTGGAGGTACATATGCATCGATCTTTGAAGGTGGCAGGACATATTGAGAGAGTGGTTAGTAAAGCATGTGGGATCTTGGGCTTCATAAATAGAAGCGTTGAGTACAAAATCAGGGAAGTTAGGCTGAACCTTTATAAAGCTCTGGCTAGGCCCCAACTGGGGTATTGCGTCCAGTTCTGGTCACCACACTTCAGGAAGGATGTGAGGGTCCTTCAGAAGGTGCAGAGGAGATTTACCAGAATGGTTCAAGAGATGGAGGATTTTAGTGGCAAGGTTAGGTTGGAAAAGCTGGGTTGGTTCTCTTTAGAGCAAAGGAAATTTAATAGAAGTGTACAAGATTATGACAGGCTTAGATAAGTTAGACAAGGAAAAGCTGTTCCCATTAACTAATGGTACAAGGACTAGGTTTTGGGCAAGAGATGCGGGGGGAATATGAGGAAGCACTTTTTTACGCAGCGGGTGGTAATGACCTGGAACTCGGATGGTGGAAGTGGAAGCAATCAATGACTTCAAGAGGAAGTTGGATGGCCGCTTGACGGAAATAGACTTGCAAGGCTACATGGATCAAGCGGGGGAGTGGGACTGACTGGCTAGCTCCGTGGAGAGCCAGCATGGACTCGATGGGCAAATGGCCTCTTTCTGTGCCATAAATTACTCTATGACTCTATGACTATGACAAAGTTAACCATAACAAAGTAGTGCCAAAAACAGACACATAGCACCAACAATATACTGTAGACTCAAATTCTGGAAAATAAGAAATATCAATATACCTTTAAACCTTCTGTGCTATCCTTACAACCAGTTTGAAAATGGGCATCATTAAGGCACAGTGCAATCCCAGGGCCAACGACTAGAAAATAACATCTGCCTGCATTTCTTTCTGACTCAATTCTGACCAGCCCAGTTGCCTGCCCTCATTTGCTGAGATGCACAATCTCCACTGCAGCTTATGCTCCCCAATCATCCCCAAACTCCTAAAATTGTCACTTCATATCTTATTGCCTCAGACAGAAGGGACCCCCTCACAGCTCCAATACTATATCTTTGAGACTATCTACTTTTCAAAAAGAAAATTAATGCCAGGTAGATTCCACATTTATTGTTAGCTACACTCCCCGTGACACTACATTTTAATAACTTGTCAAGGGTTGAGCTTAAACTTCTTGTTCCCCATGCTTTAACACTCTTAATACTTACAAGAATATCAATAAAGTTTATTAGAAATGACAAGAGTACTTAACTAAAAGACTTTTCAGTTCACTGCAAACTGCAAGTTTAAAAATATTTACATTGTCAGTGAGTCATGGACCTCTAAATTAAGACCATCACTGAGACAAATTATAACGTAGTTTGTTTGGACCATTAAGTCGGGCAGATCTAGGAGCTAGGTAGAGTTGGAACTTAGGTCTCCTCAACTGGGCAATTGAGAGACAGTTCAATAACAAATATATGTTCCAAAGTCTGCACTCTCAGCGAGCTGACTTTGTTACAGTAAAAGAATGTGTAGTTTAACCCCTGAAACATTCAAATTAATCTTGGTGCTGTATTTTCACAGGAATTTCAAAAGGCTGCATTACTTCATAATATGCTGCAAACAATTGAATAGAGGCAAAAATATTAAAACACGCAACATTGGATTGAAGCACAGAATGTTTTTTTTGGCTCGGAAAGAAAAGCACCAAGGTAAGTTATTTCCATCAATTAAAAGGAGAAACTTATGAAATACATAAAATCCAGGGCCTCTGGTAACTGTTAAACCTATAAAATCAAATTAACGTGGTTGATATTTACTTGATTCGATTGGCATTAACAAGGCAGTAAAGGCATTAAAATGGAGGCTGTAGCCTCACATTATGAAGTAAAATCCTGCTGATGTGGCCTTTTGAAAAGGCCTACTGCTGAACAGGCCCAGTAAAGGTAAGTTTGGAATTATTTATTGTGGGACCCAGAGCAACAGAAATGTTCCTCTGGGCCCCACAAAAATAATTTGGACCGCTGCTACAGATTCACCTCAGCGATCAAGACACTCCACCACCACACAATTAAAAAGTACTAACATGTCAAGGCCAAGTAGTGTCATGGCAACCATGTGCCATCATATCATCCATGGACATGATATTCTTTTTGCTTTGAAAGATGTAGCAAGAAAGAGGAAAGTGGGTCAATACGTAGAAAACCATACCTAGAGAATATGGATTCTGCCTCACCTAAAGGCACTGAACTGAAAGTAATACAGACTTAAGGTAACCAGTCATATATCATCATTAAAAAAAACATAAATTTCCTCATGATTTGAACTGTGACAGAACTACTGTTCATCACAGCTCAATCCTTCTAATGCCAGCTTACTAATGGGGACATGTGCTGCTCTACACTGAAAACGACACTGATCTCCCCTGCTGTAGTGCTTTTTTTAATTTCCAAAATATACTTTATTCATAAAAATCTGTAAAAAATACATTACCAAACAGTGTCAAACAGCACCAAGTCAAAAAACACAAACAGTGCAAAGGAGGTTTTAACCTGAGGGCCTCCACTGCCTGGGATTGTCACCCCTCTTATGCTCGCATCCTTCCTAATAGACTCAGCAAAGGGTTCAATACAGCAAACAAACAAGACGGGGAAAGAGGACAGCCCTGTCTGACTCCAGATTGGATCGGGAAACTTTCTGATTCCCACCCATTGATTGAGACTGCGCTACTGATGTTTGTGTAGAGCAGTTTGATCCAATTGCAGATTCCCTCCCCAAACCCCATTTTGGAGAGCATGTCCATCATGTATGTGTGCGATATCCTGTCAAAAGCCTTCTCCTGGTCCAGGCTGATGAGGCAGGTAAACATCAAGAGAGAAAAGACTCTTACATCGGAACAAGTTAAAGCGTGAACTGGGCCCCAACAAATTGCAAGACTTACTGGCAACTAAAGACTCCACATTGAACTTAAAGGACTGGAACTACCAGATATTGTCTCAAACTTTTCCCCTGTATCCCTTCTACTTTTTCTGTCTCTATCTGCATGTGTGTTTATCGCGTATGCACGCTAGCATGGTTGCATCACATATTCGTAGTCGTTAACCCGGATTAGAGTATAAGATTAATAAACCTCTACCTTTCTTGTTTAAATCTAAGGAAACCTGTTTGCTTTCTTTGCCTTATAATTGGAGCAGTGAACAAGGATTCACTAAAGGGGGAGCTAAAAACACGGTGTTTTTAAAATTAAACCCTGTTATGGTTAAACCGGGTAAAGGCTGACAGGGACCCTTAGACCCCTCTCACCTGGTCGTAACAATAGATATCAGAAAGATCTTGCTGTGTAGAGATACTGCACTAGCTTTAACTGCCAGTTTAAAAGTCTGAAGTCTTCATTGAGTCTCCAGACCCTGCTGTAAATAGTTGGCATATGCCAGTGACAGTCTCTATTTAGTCTTAGCCTGAAGCAGTCATTGCTGTGGTGAGTCCCTGATAGCTGATCACATGTTGCTACATCTTGTGGTCATGGGAAAGGAAAGTTTTACCATCCTTCTGTGATGCCTCCAGAGCTGTAAATTCCTATCTCTGCTCAAGCATTTCATGACAGCTTGATGCTAGTGGCTGTGACCAACTGAAATCATGTTGCTGCCCCACCCTTCTTATAGGAAGAAAAATATGCTTTTATATCATAAAAAATGCTTGCATTTATAAAGTGCCCTTCACAACAAAGTGTCTTACAACTAATTCAATACTTTTGAAGTGTAGTCGCTGTTACGAAGCCAATTTACGCACAGCAATGTCCCACAAACAGCAATGTGATAATGACCAGATAATCTGTTTTTTATGATGTTGTTTGGGGGATAAAATTGGCCAGTTTCTAATGGCCTCAGCAGCCGTGGGGGAGGAAGAGTCCTAAAGTACCTAACTTCCATGGAATTACTTTTCAAAGTGGAGTCACTCTTACCATCTAGGCAAATGCAGCAGCCAACTTTGCACACAGCAAGGACTTAGAAATAGCAATTGGGATAGTGAATACTTAACCTGTTTGCAATAGTGTTGGTGGGGGGAGGAAAGCTCTTCGAGATTCCAGGAGAACTCTCTGCTTTTCTTCGAACAGTGCCTTTTTACATCCATCTGAACAAGCAGACATGTTCCAGATGGAATATCTGCATAATACTTTCTGATCCCAAAGGCAATGAAGCAGAATATTTATCCATCCACACATCTCCACTACTCAGCCCTGGCCTGCTGCCCTCTACAAACAACACCTTATCTTCCTGCTCCTGATGCCCATTCTCCTCTCCCAACATGTGTTGCATCACAGGATCCCTTGTGTCCTGTGGAATATTTGATTATTATCTTCTGTAACTTCCAAAGTAGCAAAATTAATGCAGATTCTTTTAAATATTCTAAACTTTAAAAATAATGCCTGCCAAGTAACCAGCCATCATATGCGCCTGACATACTTTGAACAGATTGGGGTAGCTTTTCCTCTTCAGCACGAGGGCGTAAGAGCTTTTTAGCGCAGATGCCCTTGTTGCAAAATTGGGTGTAAGCTGTCGATGATTTGCCATCCATTACTATGAATGGATGGAAAATTATGGGGGCTCCTTCCCCACTAATCTCGAATGCACAGACACTGAAAAAAAACACCAACTCCATTATCTTCAAAACTGTTTCTACATTCAACTTGAATTGTTTGACTATCAACATTTTTTTAACTATTTCTAGATAAAGTCAATCCTCTCCACCAAACCTCTCAGATGTGATTGTAAACCTATCTCTTATAAACAAAATCTTAACAGCTGTCTGTTCAATAAATGGTACTAGTAAAACTGAATATTCTCCTTGTGCCTTTAAAATGCCAATGTGTGATTTCCTTTCCTTCGGCCTGTAAACTGTAGACCTGTAAATGAAAGAATTTGTGAAAAAATATGTTTCACATCTGGATATTATGCACATGGACAATTTCCCTCCCCCACCATGTGAGTCTGACACTGGTACAGCAATAATCATAAAATAGAGTGAAGTACAATGCTGTCATCGGATTTAGAAGACTTTCTCGGCAAATAATAGACAAAACTAAATGAATTCATTACACTGAAATCGAAGAAGACTTGCTTTACAATAATAAAAAGCCAAATGTAGAATAATGAAAGGAAATTAAAGCTAACCAATACGTCATTCCATCTGATACTTATTTTACAATTGCATCAATACTTTTATTTGACTGAAGGATTTAGATGTGATAGATGTGCCTACAGAAAGATTTTATTTTCTAATTATTTATGTTCCATTACATCATTTTGTGTCAGATTCTGAAGCAAATAATTTCTCTGGTGATTAAGCTTCAGCAAATATTTTACTTCCTTCAGTGTGAGCTGCATTAAGTTTCAGAAATGTGTAATTCTGCACATTGACCCCAGATGTGTGGTGCTTCCTGAAGGTATATTAATTCAAAATAATTCAAGGCTGTCACCACAGTCTATTGTCAATTGTATGTAATTCAGGAAATCCTAGAGGTCCATTGAATGCTTTAAATAATAAGTACTAACAGTTGTCGCACAACATAAATGATCTGAACTCACACAAACAAGAATTTTTGGTTCCATTTTCCCATTTTTCCCCAAGGAACAACTTAGAGTAATCACAATTTTTGAATGATAAAAATTACATTACAAATATAGTTTAAAATACATCATACAGGTCTGGAAGTATCTATTTCTCCCAATGGCCTATGCTTCAATGACAGCTCAAGCAATGATATAGTGGCAATTTTAGAAGGGAATGCAAGGTACAACATCTACAGGATTTGTGAACTAGGGAGATTTGGGGTGGTGCTGACAGTTTGCCTGACAACAAGTTATTGAAAAGCCAGATCTTTTTCCAACCTAGAAGTGGCAAAACTCTAGTCTTTGGCTCTCACCAATAATACTGCCCCATTGGCCCAGTTCTATTTCCCAACCTGGTTCTTCACTTTGGTTGAACAAACTGGTGTGCAACCTTGGTGTCCAATTTGACCCTAACCAAAGTTACATTTAGTATGTTCTATTCACCATCAAGATTGTCGATTTCCACTGTCACTAAATTTACTGTTCTTGTACTTATTGAAACAGGTGGTCTTAACCTGCAACAGATTCATAGACTCATTTCTGTTGGTGCCCCAAACATGAGGACATTTAAATAATGGAATGTTGGAAACACAGCTACTCGTATTACATTTTGGCTACTTTGACCGATTTAAAATGCTGCTGGTGGTTGTAGAACATTCTGAACTCTTTGAGGGATTCCTAACATTTAGATTTACTCTTCCAGCAATTTCACACTGGCAAAAGGAGGAGGAGCAGCAGCAGGATGTAGAAAACAGAGTTGCAGCTGCTGGGGCAGCAAATAAAAGGAAGCATGCTCACAGGAATCCTAAACCTCCCAACAGAGTTTATAGGTTATGACCAGTGGAGTCCCCCAGGATCCTGGGGCTTCAACTTTTTACTACATTTATCAATGTAGATGATGGAATAGAGAGTCATATATCCAAGTTTGCTGACAGTAGTAACTGTAGATGGGAGCAGAAAGTTGTAAAGGAATATTGATAAATTAAGTGAATGGCAAAACTGTGGCAGATGGAGTTCAATGTGGGAAAGCATGAGGCCATCCATTTGGACTTAAGAAAAATAGACCTGAGTATTTTCTAAATGCTGAGAAGCTAGGAGCTGTGTGTAATATTACTTGTACCTTGATGTGTAATCTGTTATTAAAAGTCATAGGGCTACAAAATAAATGTGGGGTTTATTATAACTGAACTTGAACATATATACACAAATAGTTACTGCATGAGCACATCTAAATACGTCTTACTACCTCAGGCTCCACCCACAACTGCCTGGTCATGTGTGACACAGCATCACTTCCTTTGTTGACCTTCACTTACAGTTCTTAAGGTGGTCTGTCCTTAAGGTCATCCCCAACATCCCCCTTTTTCCAAAGATAAAAGCATATGTACAATAAACAATGATGTTGTGGTTTGGATTAACTATACATGATTGAAAATATATACAATAAACAATGATGTTGTGGTTTGGATTAACTATATATACATGATTGAAGAAAATGTTATTTGCAGATAAGTAGATTTAACAGTCTGTAAAATGTAGAAAAGGTTTAATTATTTGTCCTGATCTGGTTGTCGTGAATCTCTTCCCTCAGAGAAATGATGACTGGCAACATAGCCAATCACTGACAATCCCTCTGGTCTCTGAGTACTTGCTGCAATGAACTGAAGTCTGAGAGACTCGCAGTCATATTGCCTCTTCGTGCCAGGACTGCCAACCTTTGTGTCATCTTTTACATGGGCTGACCTTAATATTTTCTCCCTTTCTGTTACTGACTTCATGTATTGTGACAATTTGTAGACCTCTGCATAAGGGAAGTCCTGCAACAGCTGGTCCAATTGTTTCTACAATGTAGAACTTTTCTGATAGCCATTTGGAGCTTCCATAGCTGCACTGTAGGGTTATCCTTTCAATGCACTTGATTGGAGAACCATTGTAGGCCGTCAGTCTAGCTGTGATGGGCTGCACCACAGATTCCCATTTCTTTGAGTACATGTCCTTCAGTATACAAACAGGCAGAATATTTGCAATTAAAACAGAAAATGCTGGAAATACTGAGCAGGTCAGGCAGCATCTGTGGAGAGAGAAGAAAGTTAACTTTTCAGGTCTGTGAACTTTCATCAGAATATTTGAACTTGCTCCAGTGTTGATTTTTACTCTGAGCTTATGCTTGCCACTCTTCTGTGGACACATAATCCCGATCATGGTGAATGCATCAGATTGCATAATAACATTGACATGTTGATCCAAATTAACTATGTGAAATGCTTGCTCGCTGTTCACACAAGAGCATTCTTCATCCATGTCTTCCTGGCAATCTGTCTCTCTGCTAACCTGATGTACCAGCTTGGGCTTGCAGTTGCTATCCTTTGTTGCAGACATTCTCTCTGCATGTGATCTGCCACCATTCCTGTGTGCGGTATCTGAGCTCAGCCTTCTGCACTGCCTTGCTCAATGTCCTCGCATGTCACAAACTTTGCATTGGTCCTGGTACACCAGACAACTGTGAATTGGGTGAGTCAGGCCACATTTGCCACAAGGCTTAGCAGACTTCTGAGCCTTGGTTACAATACTGATTATTGTAGCCGCCCCCAATGCTTGTAACTGTTGGTGCTCAGCCATGATGGCTTCAAATTACCTTCCATCATTGAGCTGTGCATGAATGATATACCCTTTCTTCTTTTCTAGCTGGTCTTTTTGAAAGCCTTTAGTGGGGTAGACGCAATTACCAACTCTAAACTCATTCCGACAATTCGGTATCAGCAAAGTCACAATATTGAGCTTTGTCTCGGCACCTTGTAACAAATTAGTCAATGGGCTCATCTTGCCTTTGCCAGTCGGTCATAAGCTCAAGCCTATGTACTTGGAAATTTGCTGAACCTTCAATAGCTGCTCCAGGAATGTCCAGACCTTATTAGGGTCCTTCAGATCCTCATCTGACAATCCTGAAGTATTGAGCCATTTCAAACCTTCGTTGCCGAGTGCAATCTTAATTTGGTAGCTTGTTTTACTGATTCAGTGACTTCCAGGTCTAGGAAGCATAGCTGTATTTGTTGTCGGAATAGTTTAAATGCAGACACTATGTCTGATACCTTCCAGTCCATAATTGGATATCTGAAAGCCATTGTCAAAATGATCATTTTTTTTATAAATACAGAACTTTTACAGGTTGTATTTTTCACAGAACAGTTCTTTTGTTTTCTCTTTTAAGAAAGATTCGGAACCCGCCCCTTTTAAGAGTGAAAGACTGTGTACTCAGAAATTTGCTGTGTTCTCAGTGTGCTCTGTGTTCTCAGAGTTTACACAGACAGGCTGTTTGTTGACACAGCTGTGTGATTTTTTTGTTAGCTCAGTGAACTATTGTTTTTTTAATCAGAGCTGTTTTTTTTTTAAGAGGGCTGGGAGCTTGCAGTACTTTCAGCTGCCACAGCCAGTTTTTAGCTTCATGATGGACCTTCAGTGGCGCTGTCGAATCCTCCGTGCTCTTTTGGGCTGAGGGCCCACCCAGAAAGAAGAAAAAATTAGGAAAGCGAAAACAGTAATGGCTGCAGCTACTACTTGTATTTTTTTTAAACCTACTGCCAGATAGGTGAGAGCTCAGATATTAAAGTAAATTACCTGCTGTACTTACAGAGTTCCAACATCCCGGAGTCCTGGATGTGCTCTTGGCTCACTACAGTGTTGTGCGGTCTCTTGCTAGCCACTTAGGTAGGCAGCATGCTGATCCTTGTTCTTTTACTTGATGTATTCTTCGGGAAAAATCGAAAGTTGCTATGATGTGATGTTTGGTGGTCTTCAGAAAAAAATAAATAGATCCCACCCATGCCACCATTAAGTATTACTTTGTCAGTGGTGTGTGATCTGTTGTTAAGAGTTACAGGACTGCAAGTAATATCCAAAATAAATGTGGGGTTTATTGTCACTGAACTGGAACATGTATACACAAATAGTGACTGCACAAGCACACCTAAACACATCCTACTATCTCAGACTCCACCCACAACTGCCTGGTCACGTGTGACACAACATCACTTCCTTTGGTTACTTTCACTTACAGTTCTTAAGGTGGTCTGTCCTTAAGATTGTCCCACAACACTATAGAGGAGCAGAGAGATTTAGAGGCCCATTTGCAGAAATAACTAAAAGCTAGTGGATAAGTACAAAAAAAATTACAAAGGCTAATGGAATGTTAGCCTTATCCCAGGGGGCCTGGAATACAAAGGGTCTTTGAATATTTTAAAGGCGGTGGTAGATAGATTCTTGTTAGGCAAGGTAATCAAAGGTTATCGGGATTAGATGGGAGTGTGGAATTCGAGACACAAACAGACTAGCCATGATCTTATTAAATGGCGGAGCAGGCTTGAGGGGCCGAATGGCCCTCTTCTGCTCCTAAATCGTATGTTTGTGCGTATGTTCGTATTAAAAGCAAAATACTGCAGTTGTTGGAAATCTGAAACAAAAACAGAAAATGCTGGAAATACTCAGCAGGCCAGGCAGCATCTGCGGAGAGAAAAGCAGAGTTATTGTTTCAGGTCTGTGTGACACATAATAGCTGCCGAGGCTCTGAAGCTTCTTTGTTCCCGTGCACCCCTTGTAAAATGAAAAAACCTTGTAAAATGGCAGTTAATTGCTTGTTTAACAGGTTTAATTACCTTCAGGCCACGTTCCAGTGTGACCTGCTCCCCCCAGCCCGGCCACCTTTGGTAATATCCAGTCACAAGGTAAACACATCGGGCTTCCCTCCCAAGACTTTTTGTCAACATTTTGCCACCCCTCCTGCCTTCCAGCATGTCTCCTAAGGGCTTGTAAAATTCCTGCCATAGAGTACAAAAGCCTTTATAAATCACTGGTTATGCCCCAGTTTGAGTATTGTGTTCAAGTCTGGGCACCACACTTTAGAAAAGATACCAAAAACTTAGAGAAGGTGCAGAAGAGATTTACTAGAATGGTATAAAGGATGAGCAATGTCAGGTGGAGAGGCTGGAGAAGCTTGGGTTGTTCTCCTTGGAGCAAAGAAGGTTAAGGGGAAATTTGACAGAGATGTTCAAAATCATGAAGGGTTTTGAAAGACTAAGCAAGGAGAAACAGTGGCAGAAGGGTTGGTAACCAGAGGATACAGTCTTAAGGTGATTGGCAAAGGAACCAGAAGCGACATGAGGAAATTTTTTTTATGCAGCAACTGGTTGTGTTCTGGAGCACATTGCCTGAAATGATGGAGGAAGCAAATTCAATAGTAACTTTCAAAAGGGCTGAATGGCTTTCCCCTGTGCAATATCATTATGTGCAGATGGAGTACTGCATTCAGATATGGGCACTGCACCTCAGGGAGGATATATTGGACTGGAAAGGGGTGCAGTGCAGATTCATCTAAATGATACTGGGATTAAAACAGTTAAATTTAGAGGGCAGGTTGCATACACTAAGCTTGCATGCCCAGGAGCATAGAAGATTATTCCTGAGAGGCATTTTAACAGAGAAGTTAGCCTATTTCATATAAGCTGCATTAAATAAAATACAGTCAGAGTGATATCAACTTAACAGCCGTGAAATTGGATAACCACCGACAACGGGCACAGGGATCACCAAGCGTGATTAACCCATGCCTGTTCCTTCCGATGCAGGAAGCATGCAAACTTTGTGTGGCTTGTTCACTTAATTGATTGCAGTGTGCTAAGCCGACTGTCGACTGACTGCACGCCTGAGCAGGGGACACCAAATGGTGCGAGGCTAACACGATTTCAAGCTAGCCTGTACTAAATAAAGCCAGCCTGCACCTTTTCACTGTGAGGTGCATTTTGATTAGAGCAGGTGTTACAAGTAATTGTAAATATGAAATAAAAACAAAATTGCTGGAAATACTCAGCAGGTCTGGCAGCATCTGTGGAGAGAGAAGCAGAGTTAACGTTTCAGGTCAGTGACCCTTCTTCAGAACTAGCAGATATTAGAAATGTGAAAGGTTTTAAGCAAGTAAAGCAGGGGTGGGGCAAGAGATAACAAAGGAGAAGATGTAGATAGGACAATTTACTTGCTTAAAACCTTTCACATTTCTAATATTTGCTAGTTCTGAAGAAGGGTCACTGACCTGAAATGTTAACTCTGCTTCTCTCTCCACAGATGCTGCCAGACCTCCTGAGTATTTCCAGAATTTCTTGTTTTTATCTCAGTTTCCAGCATCCGCAGTATTTTGCTTTTACTGTAAATATGAGTTTGACCTGGGAAAGACACAAGAATGGCACGACACAGAAGAGAGTGGGCTCCAAGATTTTCCAATGTTGCACTGGAGGTCTTGGTGCAGAAGGTGGAGAGCAGGAAACATGTCATCTTTCCACTGGAGGGCAGGAGACCCTCCAAGACAAATTTTGTGAAGGCAGTGGGACCAGATAGCCATGGCAGCCAATGTTAGGAGTCTAGCCCAGAGAACCTGGACGCAGTGCCGCAAGATGTTAATTGACCTCACAAGAGTGGTCAATGTCAGTGAATGTATTTTCAAATGCCATGTCACATCAGCTGTGTCACTAGCCTCAAACACTGCTCAATGCACCACATCCTCATGAGACACCTGCCAACAATCTCTACCAATCATGGCTCATACCTAACACACCTCTCCTTCACACACTCAACACTGCTGCAAACTTCACACCCACATCCTACAGTTTGCATACTGTTGACAACCATGACAGCCATGGCATACAATTCTCTCTCACTTGCAGGGTAAGGTACATCCATACACAAGAGGCAGCAGTAAAAACCTGTGGGGGGCAGGCACAGCTGTACGTCCTCACCCAGGTGGAGGAGACAGTGCTTGCCATCATTGAAGTGGCCATGACAGAGGCCGTGACCAGCGTCAGGACTGAAACCATCGAAGATGATGGTTTGAAATCAAAACAGAAAGTGCTGGAAATACTCAGCCAGTGTGCCAGCATCTATGGAGAGAGAAACAGAGTTAACGTTTCAGGTGTGACCTTTTATCAGAACTTTCTGTTTCTCTCTCCACAGATGCTGCCATACCTGCTGAGTATTTCCAGCAATTTCTGTTTTGATTTCAGATTTCCAGCATCTGCAGTATTTTGCTTTTATTTAGGCCGATGGTTACCAGAATTGACTGGTTGGGTCGAACAGCCTGTTTCTATACAGTACATCCTAATCCTCCTTCGCACATCCCACCTTCCGCTCATTCCACACTCTCTTCTGTTTTACAAGCTACAAATGGTACAAGCATGCACCTCCCCTCACCACAACCTTGTGCCTTTCTTTTTCGGGTACCAAAGAAATGCAACCTGGCCAGGCAGTAGTGGAAGAAGAGCAAGAGGTAGAAGAGCAGGAAGAGAGCGATGAAGAAGAAACACCGTCTCTCATTCTCATACTCGCAGCCAGGAGCTCAGATACTGACACTGCATGAACTTTAGAGGCAGGAGCTGCACCTGTTGAGACACCAGGCACGAGTGACCTACAGCAAGGGCAGGGTGAAAAGGTAGCACAGGTGACAGCTCACCAGAGGACAAGATCGGACATGAGTTTTGCTGCAGAGGTCTCAGATGAACACTTCAATGCGGTGGGCTACAGAAGAACGCTGATGGGTATGGATGATTAAATTCTTGGTGGATTGGCAGGCCTGCCAGAAAGCCTGCAGTCAATACCAAGGAGACCGAAGGAGTGAGGCACCAGGGTTTTGCGCACAGCTTGGAGTCCAACCTCTCCAGAGTGGAAGTGGCGGCCAACTCCATAAGAACACTTGTGGACTCAACCATGATGTAGCATCTGATGACTGATGCTTCAGCTTCCATTGCAGCACGAGCAGAAGTCACCCAATATTTGAGCGCTGCAGCGGAAGCTCAGACTGAATTCATGGAAGCTCAGTCTGCTGCCATCATAGCTGTGGATGCCAGTGTTCACAGGGGCTTGCAGAGTGTCACAGCAGTCCAGCAATCTGTCCTCCAAGACATTGCTAGGATTGCTGAGGCACCACCTCAGGTGAGGGGCAGTGGCTCCATGGAGCACAGATCTGTTGTCCTCTCTCAGGAAGACAGCTTTCTTGCTCCCACCCCTGCCAATTTCCTGGCTATTGCCTGTCAGCCAGCCAGCCCAGACTACTGCAGCCCAGGCTGAGATGGTGCAGTCTAGGCACAGAACTGTTCAAGGTCATTTTCCAAGGGCATGTGCGGTCTCCTCCACTGAATGTCAGCAGCATTCTAACAGGCATGCTGCAGCCACTGGGATAGCACTGCGTAGGAGCACTAGGATAGGCAAAGACACATTGGAGACAGGCACTAAGGGAATGCACAAGGGTGATTAACTCATGTTTGTATGCAATATGGTATGGTTTGATTTATAAATTTGGTTTGGAACGCTTATTTTGTAGTGCCTTTTACGTTAGCATTGTGGTGAAGACGACACTGTGATAGTCAGTAATAGAGGGAAGGTGTGAGGCTATTGGTAAATGGGTATATGGGGTAGCAATTAATGGCATCACAGTCAGATGAGTCATTCACGTACAGCCCGATCAGAAAGGGGCTGTCTCCTCCCTTCCACCTCCTCACTGTATATCTGTGGCAAGGACTGTGCCCTCATGATGGTGAGGTTGGGCAGCATGCACCATGAATCTTGATGCCTGCACTGCCAAGTACTGCAGGGCATCTCCAGAACAGCATACCAATGTTCTGCTTGATCACATTTCGTGTGACAGCGTGGCTTTCCTTATATGCACGCCACCCACATGTGCGTGGTTTGCACACTGGAGTAAGGAAACATGTCATCAAAGGATTGCCCTTGTCACCCAGTAGTCACCCTTTGGTTTGTCATGGTGGTTCAAATGCAGATGGCGCAGAAGATTTTATCCTGCCCTTGGAGATGACAATGGAGGTGGGAGGCACACAAAATGGCATGGGTGGCATCAGGCGGCGTGCCGACAATGTCCTGCCCCCATGCCATTTTGTCTTGGGCAAGGAATGGCCACTTAAGGGCAGCTTCCCGCTTCTGCTCCAAATTTACTGAAGTCGGAGGGGCCTCCCACCGCATGGAGACACCAGCAGGTGATACCTGGTGGCCTCCTAGCATTCTCAGCAGGGGGGTGGGTGGGTGGGCTGTCCCTCCTCTGGGGGCAATCCATGGCCTACGGAGAGCCCTTCTAGTGGCAATGACCACCCCTGCGGCATGGCCCCCCTGCCCTCACCAACCCCTCCCCCACCTCTCGCGGGTCCTGCTTGACCAGTCCCAGCAACCCCAACTAACTCGCCACTGCTCCTGGTGACACTGCTGGTACTGCAGAGCTGCCAACCTTTCCAATTGGCCAGCAACTCTGGAGGCTGGAGCATATCCCTGAATGGGATGGCATTCCCAATGGCAGGTCATTAATTGGTTGCCCGCCATGGAATTCCACCAGGGGTCCAACAGAGGACCGAGGCAGGGTCTCTTCCCACCTTCCGAACCACCACTGGGACCCTGATCACCAGGATAAAATCTGGCCCATGCTTTCCCAAAGCACATTTCAACCTTTACCAGAAATAATTGAAAAGCTATTCACACTGACTGAAATTGCTAAGAATTTTGAAAGATTTAGACAAAACTAGATTTTAGAATCAGTTAATCAGAGAAAGGAGGGAATGGTTACTCTGTTTGTTGTCAGAATAAAGCTTCATTCCTTATTCTGGAAACATTCTTAAAAAAGAATGGGTTAGATTTTATGTCAGGTGGACAGGAGCTGGCCACTGATGTAACAGTCGGTGGCAAACCCGCTTTGACCCTGCCCTGGGATCCGATCTGCATTTTATGGGTCCCCAGGCTTTAACTGTTCCGAGGCGGGACTTCCACCCGCTTGAGGGAGGAAGTCCCGCCTCATTGAGCTGGCGGCCAATCATCGGGCTGGCAGCTCTTAGTCCCAGCAGTGCCGGGAGCGGTGGCCACTGCTGGGACTGCAGCACAGCCGAGGACATGGAGCCAGGACTTCAGGTAAGTAAGGGTTGCCTCGCTGGGGACAACAGTCGCACCCCAGCGAGGCATGGGTGGTCGTTTGGGGGGAAGGGGTGGCGTCTTGGGTCCTGGGGGTGGCTGGGGAAGCGGGGATGGCCCTCAATCGGGAACCCTGTGCCCGATTGTCAGGGCCCCGCCCCACCCCACCCCAGTGCACTGAGAGGCTGCCCAGTATCACTGGGTGGCATTTCACATCTCCCAGACGTAGAGCGGAGGCGGGAACGGGCTGGGAAGGCCTCCCGAAGCCTCCCACTCAATTTTACACCACCACCCCCCACCCCCCCCTCCGCCCCCCTCCACCGTCGGCTTGCTGGGCTGGCATAAAATTCCGGCCAATGTTTTTTATAGGGAAACTGTCAAAATCACAACAGGTCATTACAAGTTGAATATATCATAAAGAAGTTTAATTATTGTTTTCACCACATTGCCCAATAATTAAATGCTTCTTTTCTTTTTAAAAGTGGTGCCCAGAGAAAAGATGTATAATCTTATCAATCCATTTAAAAAAAAATCCTGAAAGAAAAACCTTTTCACACAAAAGGTTGTAAGAATGAGGAATACACTACCTCAGATGACCATAGATACAACGCCAATTAAGTTGTTTAAAAGGGAGATAAATACTTTATTGGGAATTAAGGATATTAACAGAATTGGATTTAAAGGTCGTGATCCACACCTTCACAACCAACTTCATTCCTCCTTCCCAACTCACTCTCTCAGGCTAAACCAGACTGTTAACCATCTTGGGATCCTGTGCCAGCCTGAGCTGTGCTTCCAAGCTCATATCTACTTCATCACAAATACTGCCCACCTCCCCTCCATAACCTAATTCCCCACCATCCCTATCTCAGCCAATCTGCCATTCAAAATCTCATGCATGCTTTTGTCAGCTCCGGAATGAATTACTCCGATGTTCTCGTGATTGGTCTAATATTCTCTGCTATCCATAAACTTCAGTTCATCAAAGTCTCTACTACCAGTAGCAAGCTCACCCATTGCCTCTCTCATTGCTGGCCTACATTGGTCCCAGTCCTTGTGTTTAAATCCATTCATGGCCTATCCTCTCATGATCATCTGCACGACAATCAACTTATTTCATTGATGAGGCCCTGTATCCTTGAGAATCTGCTCCTGAAAAAATGCTGTTTCTGCAGCTTTCCATTGGGAAAATGATTAAATAATTTGCTCTGGCAAACAAATCAACAGTGGCCTAATGTATGTTGTGGATCACTGCAGACTGGCTCATTTGGCACATAGCCTTTGAGGTAGATTGAAAGGAACCAATTACAAAGAAGTTCACAACAATGGTGACTTTCACAGCCATGGAAAGAGCTGACACTGTCCTGGATAAAATTGGCAAACCAGCGACAAGAAATGGCTAATTTGAGTCAATTTCCCTGGTGAAGTGGAAGCAGATTGCCATGGATATGCCCAAGTAATAATGGTGGGGTCTACACAATTGAGTGTAGCTGGGGGAAGACCTGCCTCCACACATTCTTGTACAACTCCTCTCATCCTCCAGGTTACCGAGGTACAGAGAGATTATCTGATGAATGCCCATTAAGGTAGATGAAAAGTAGGAAATAGGTAGATAAATGGAGTTAAACGACCTGTAATTGAAAATGAAAAAAAACAAAAAGTGTGTAAAGGGGAAAATTGGAAACCAAGAAAATGCAGCTAACTAAAAACTAATTAAAAATAACTTCCTGTCCTCTAAAACAACTCACAACTCCTTTAAGATCAGTTAATCTCAAAGAGCAGGAAGTAAAGCTAAATGTTTGGATATTGGTTCAGGTACCTTCTTGTCTAGCACGATGACATTGTCCAGAATTTCCTTGGAGCTACTCCTGCTTTGCCACTGTAATTCTGGGAATTTTTTGGGCCAAACCACACAACATGAGGGTTAGGAATCCCTGATCCCAATAACATGACCTTGGACCCTCTAATGAATCTCACTGTGCTGCCATTGAGAACCTCGAGCAGAAGCAGTATAGTCTGATCATAAAAACACACAGCCTGTGAGATCTTGGCACTGAGTAGGTGCAAAGCCCACTCCCAGTGCACTGCATCGAACAATTTCCACTAATGTTCCCAATAATGAAATCAAGATAATCCAAACAAGCTGACAATACGCTCTTTGCCTGGTTGCATCTAGCGTTGATTTATAACTCATTGATATATTCATATTTCCCTCATTCAACTAAGATCATTATTATGTCATGTCAAATTAGTGAGCCAATCTGTTAAAAATAATTTTAAATAGTTATCACATAGTTCCCCATGCAGGACTATCACTATCAGTTAGTAAAGCCTTATAAAATGAAAAATCAGCACGCTAATGTTGCATAAAGTATTCACTGAGCATCCTTCATGGTATACTTCAAAGCTCCACGACACTATGCATGTTCTGATAGGACAATCTGTACCTATACACAGAATATTAACAAACCAGAAATACAAAAGCAAAAAACTACAGATGCTGGAAATTTGAAATAAAAACAGAAAATGCTGGAAATACTCAGCAGGTCCGACAGTATCTGTGGAGCATTTCTCCACAGATGCTGCCAGATCTGCTGAGTATTTCTAGCATTTTCTGTTTTTATCAACAAACCACAGTTGGCACAAATCTCTAAAAATGGACGACCTGTAGGAGCTAAATTGAAGCTTGAAATGTATAATATGGATCCAGTGCTAACGCAGAAGGCAATCCTACATACAGTTGCTACATCAGCATGATATTGCAGGCAGAAAGCAACTTATTTTGAAAATAAATCTAAAAGCATTTCCAAATTTGATGATTTTCCCCAATGTCAATACATATTTAATATCTATTTTTCTTTAAATTGAGAATTCAAAATGGAGGGTAAAGGCCTCAGTAGCACAGGACACCACTGAGCTTGAAAAACATTTTCAAAAAGGTTTGGCACACTGCAGCGTTCTGGGGATGATGTCAAAACCAGTTCTGTCCCCAGCCATAGCAACACTGCAGACATCCAAAAAGGCCGCCCTCCTCCATCTCATGCAACAAAACACCTGGATCACGAACCAAGAAGGAGGTTGGACGCAGCACCACTCTACCACTTGCCCAGACTTTATCTTGTGCCTCCATGTTGCGTATTCCATCTATTCACTCTTGCTTTTTTTAAATCCTTAAATACCTTTTTTTTTGCAATTTGTTTTTGGGATGTGGGCAACTTTGGCAAAGCCGCATTATTTTTCATTTGTCCTTGTGCTGATGATGCTCTCACAATATAGATACATAGTGAATTCCATGATCTTGAGCTGACAATGTCTATGCCTGAGTCAGGATGGTGTATGACGTGAAGTGAGCATTGGGGGTGAGGTATTCTCCCAATCTTGCTGTTCTTGTCCTTCTCGATAAAGGGTCATAAGGATGTGAGCTGCTGTTGAATTAAGCTTGGTGAGTTGTTTTGCTGCATCCTGTATATGGTAATAGAGTGCAGCCACAATGATGGTGGAAGGGGTGGATGTTGACTCCAAGGTATTATGCACAGAAGCAGCTGTGATGAAATAATAATGAAATGGGAGAATTATGAATTTAAAAAGTCAACTGTTAAACAAAACCACAAGAATATGGACACTCGTACCACAGTCAAAATGGAGCAGTGGCCACGTGACCGCACCACCCCACCCCCCAACTTGAAAACAACAAACCTGTTCACCAAAATGGAACTCGTTAACCTCATCTGAAATAGCTCTGGGCTCCTCTTTGAAATTGAAAAGTGCACTGTTGCAGGTTAATGACTCTTATTGACATGAATGAACGAACAAAGGATTCTGGAGACATATGGACACACAACCCAAACCAAAATTGAATAGGTATGAAATAGCACCATGTTAACAGAATGGCCCCCAATCAGACATCAAACAATAGCCATGGTCTCCACATCCTGGTCCATTGTGTTGTCATACCAGGTGAGATGGCCATATGTCTCCGAACAGAAACTCTAATGTGATGGATTTTTACCTTGAAAAGATAGCCCTCTGGAGAGAGGCAGGAGATCAAGCCAACACCTTCAGAAAGCAGCCCTGTCAGAGGCTGGGCAAGAGATCCAGCCAAGCAAGAAGAACCCTGCTGAATAACTAAACCAACACCACAGCAGAGACATCTCAAAGAGACTTTAAGAATTGCCATCTGTGAAGGTAATAAAATGCTCAACACCAGCTTTATGCTGAGTTGTAACCACTATAATTCTACAAAACCTAACTCTACAAAAGTTGAAAACTACAAACACCCAGGCCCGCACACTTAAAACAGACTGTCCTCCTGAGAAGATTCAACAGGTTTACCGTAAATCACAAACACTTACCACACTTTGACTTTTAAACTACTTACCCTTTTCTCTCTATCTATCTATTCTTGTGTGTGTGTGTGTGTGTGTGTGTGTGTGTGTGTGAGTGTGTGAGTGAATGTGTGTGTGGGTGAGGTCGCAACCATTCCAGGAATTGTGTAAAAATAATTTTTTTGAACCTATGTGAAAACCTGTCATTTGTTTTTTGACCCAAAAGACCTTCAGAGACTAACACAACATTTTAATAAAACACGATTGGGGTCAGTTGAGAGGTAAACAGTGAGAACCACCCATACCCCTTTCCACCCATCTGTAAGAAATGGCAGCGGCTCTAATGAAGTAGATGACTTGATCCTGAAAGGTGTGGAGCTTCTTGAGTGTTGTTGCAGTTATGTCCATCTAGGTGAGTGCTGAGGATTCCATTACACTCCTGACAGTCTTGCAGATAGAGGAGAGACTTTGAAGGGTCAGGAGATAAGCCACTCATCACAGAGGACTCAGATTGTGCTCTGCTTTTGTAGCCACATTGTTAAATGCAATCCCCACCATGCAACCTTTGCAAAGGCTGAAAACTTATCAGAATCACTTCTGAGCTTTTAAAAAGGCTCTAACATTTCAGATAGAGTCAGTTTTTTTTGGAAAGCTCAGGACTTCATGCTTGTGATATTCTGTGGGGCTCACCTCATCTTTTTCGTTAAGCAAAGCTCAATTAGAACATGGAGTGAATGATAGTTATATTTATGTGCTAGTCTTGCAGCATCTGGTGAAGCCAGCTCATTGTTCTACTGGCTTATGATTTGGGCCTTACCCAGAGGTCCCAGCAGCTTTTTAATCCAGGATTGCTATGTCAACTCATATTTCATATCTTTTTAAATGGCAAACAAGATTTACAATATTAAACACATATTTAAACCTTGCTAATGCATCATGCGGCACTAATGATGATCTCCATCATTGATGTTTGGCCCATTATGTGCACTGCAATGCATAAGCAAGCTGTTCTGAAAAGACAGTCGGAAAATATGCTTATAGCTACGGCCCAGATTTTGTGGTAGTAATGACAGCAAAACTGTCAGCATTCACCATTATTACTCCTCTGAAACTGACAGGAACTTCTGGAGTCTGCACATGCACAGATAAATGCAGAAATACAAAAGTTGAAATCAGTGATTCTATGCTTCCCAACAGGACATGCTGTTGAAGTCCCCACCAGACTGCAATAAAGTAGAAACCAACAAACTGATGAGAACTTACCCTTTTAAACTATTAGTCTCATTGTAAAAACCCAGTAAAAGTTACACCTTATTGAATGAGGTGTAACTGAGTTTTTAATGAGTACTATGCTCTTGCGGAGAGCAGGCACAGAAAAGATGGGCCGAAAGGCCTCCTTCTTTGCTGTAGCCATTCATTCTAAGCTCATAATTACTGCTGAAAAACCTCTCTCTAGCTCTGGAAAACTCATTTTATATTTGAGGAACTTCAAATTTCTCCATTATGATAATAAAAATTCACATTTTTAAACTAATATTTATTCTTAAAATTTGTTTATGATATTTCAGTTTCTACTTTAATCTCATGTGTATGTCTCAACCACTTATTTCGCTCTTTACAAAATGTAATTAAAATGTAATATAAACAGTGTATTTTACTTCCTGACTTGCTAGCCGTGAGAATACATCAATATGATTGGCTGCTTACCCTGTTTAATGGCATCACTGTTGCTGGATGCCAGCAGATCCCCTTGACTTGGCACCAGATTCAAACTGACATTGGGAAAGGTGAAATCCACACCATGGAGATCGTTAGGTCTTTGTGAGCAGCTTTCTTTGAGATTAGCAGCAAGCACTGTCGTTTTGCTGCTGACAGCAAAATCTGGGCATTTATTACATGCAATGGACCAAACAACAGTATATGAAAAAACTATTTGTAACTTGATGATGCTTCATAATGAATCTGTAAGGTTTAAACATTTTCCATCTATTGCATATTCTGAATCATTGCATCCTGGAGCAGAGAACAATTTCTGCTTTCTAATAATCAAATCAACTGGAGATCCAGCCTGCTCTGCTAACTGTGCCAAGCACAATTGTATAAATGCAATATTGTCTTCATTGGAGCTTTGGCCTTCACTAGTGGCTGTCACTTCTCTCCCTTTACAAAGCCTTTGCAAAGACCAAACACTTTTCAAAATTCTTTTGAGTTAATTTTATAATATGCAATACATACACACTTACACCACACACTCAGTGCTGTGAGAGAAAGGTACTCTTGTTTTATCAAGTCATTCAAAATGTCCATTACAATGTACAACCAAGCAATACCCACACTGAATCTGAACAAATTGTACTAGTCACAGGAGTTTTAGTCTTGTGATGAATGTGTTAGTCACAGATTTGTTCAACTGTGCTGTGTTAGATAGTGCTTGCATGTCAACAGTATGTGGAACAGATTGATTAAAATGCTGTCTGGATTCACTCAGTAGTGAAGATTGACACAAGGTTAAGGAGTATAAAAGTACTGCTTTAGGTTTGGTGATGACAATACATTGAGATCATTCAGGAGAGTTGTAATTCCATGTAAAATAGCTGAAGTAAGCTACATTATCAGTACTGATGTAATCTCTCGTGAGATACCTTTCCTGTTGAGCTATGAAAAAGGCACAAATGAAATTTGGCATTGAGCATGATAAGGCAATTGTTTCTGGAAAGTCAGTGGATCTGCAGTTTACCCAGTCAGGGCATAATTGTATCACCTTAACAAAACTGGTGTTTCTTGTCAGAGTGTTAGAGAAGTATTCAT
This sequence comes from Heterodontus francisci, assembly GCF_036365525.1. Classification (NCBI taxonomy): domain Eukaryota; kingdom Metazoa; phylum Chordata; class Chondrichthyes; order Heterodontiformes; family Heterodontidae; genus Heterodontus; species Heterodontus francisci. The sequence continues at coordinate 63,824,932 of NC_090389.1, forward strand.
GGAATCAGGTGATAAGAATCAAAGAGAAAAAAAAGAAAATTGTCTTAAAGTTACACAGACAATTTGCTCACCCTTCTTGTCAAAGATTTAAAAGCCTGCTAAAGGATGCAGGTGTGATTGATGAAGAATATATGAGGATAATAGAAGAGATCAGTGAAAAGTTTGAAATCTGTAAAAAAAAGTCATATCCTATTGTAAGCCTTCCATTGGCACGTGACTTTAACGATGTAGTTACAATGGATGTAAAGGTATGGGATAAATTCAGGAATATTTGTATTCTACATTTCATAGACCTGGCAACCAGATTTAGTCTTTCTATAATAAAGGACAAAAGGGTGGTTATAGATCACAGAATCACAAAATTGTTACAGTGCAGAAGGAGGCCATTCGGCCCATCGTGTCCGCACCAGCTCTCTGAAAGAGCAATTCACTCAGTTCCATTCTCCTGCCTTCTCCCCATAACCCTGCATATTCTTCCTTTTCATATAACAGTTTAATTCCCTTTTGAATGCTTCAATTGAGCTTGCCTCCACCACGCTCTCAGGCACTGCATTCCAGACCTTAACCACTCTCTGTGTGAAAAGTTTTTCCTCATGTCACTTTTGCTTCTCTTACCAAATACTTTAAATCTGTGCCCTCTCATTCTCGATCCTTTCATGAGTGGGAATAATTTCTCTCTATCTACTCTGTCCAGACCACTCATGATTTTGTATATCTGTATCAAATCACCTCTCATGGAGAAATGAATAGGGACCGACTTGGGGCACTAGCAAAGCTTCTGACTGATAATAGAGGGGAATTTTCCAATGATGAGTTCAGAGCCATGTGTGAAAACATGACTGTTATGGTCATGAATGCCACAGCTGAAAGTCCTTTCAGCAATGGGCTCTTTAAAAGGAATCAAGCGGTGATTGATGAAATGCTGCATAAGTTCTTAGCTGACCAACCAAACTGAAAGTTGAAAGTCACCCTGGCATGGGTGGTTCATGCAAAGAATTTGCTTCAGATGGATGGAGGGTATAGTCCCTATCAATTGGTCTATGGGCAAAATCCCAAATTGCCTTCTTTGCTGTGTGAAAGTCCTCCTGCTCAAGAAGGTACTATAATTAGCTCAATATTTCTGCATATTTGAATGCTTTACATACAAGAAGACAGGCTTTCATCAAGGATGAGGTCTCTGAGAATATTTGGAGAGCTCTGAGGCATCATATAAGCCATCTGAGACAGAATTTAATTCAGGAGATTTGGTGTACTATAAAAGAGAGGATCATAGGAAATGGATAGGCCCTGGTAAGGTAATAGATCGTGATGGTAAGACAGTAGTTATCAAAAATGGAAATCAAACTGTTAAGGTTCATTCCTCAGAATTAGTCGAGATTGATTACAAAATCTCAGGATCTGAACAGCCGATGGAAGGAAACCTCAAATGCTCATGTGTTTTGTGATGAAGGTCCTGAGAAACAGAATACGGTAGATCAAGGGTTGGAGAGTGGTAATGTGAGGGATCACAATGCGCAGGACAGAGCTATCACATCCAAAAGCCAATCGCCCAAAGTGGATACACGGATGACATATCTTCCAGGGAGTCTAGTGAATGGAGGGTTGCGCCAATTGTGGGGCATGCAGGAAAATCTACTGGCAAGTTTAAATATTGGATGAACGTTCATGATGATGGCCAAGACTGATGGTGCATGGACTGGCAGATTGGGGTGAAAGAGTGGAGAGTAAGAAATCACAGTGCAAGTTCTAATAGTGGGTCTGGAAATGACTCTTGCAACAGGAAATGATCACATACTGGATAAAGAACCGTTGAAAGTGCGAGAGGTAGATCTTACAATAGTAGTCCCGAAAGACATCAAGGTGCTAGTAGAGGCCGTAGTTTGAACAGATCACACAATGAAATGAGGGCTAAAGAACAGCCTCACAATAGGACTAGAAGCAGAAATCCTCATGACTGTAAACATTTGGTGGCTTTCAATAAACATGAGGATAACTGAATAAGAGAGGCAAAACAAAAGGAATTAGAGAGTTGGAGAGAGTTTGGTATTTATTCTGAGGTACCAGATGAGGGGCAGCCAGGTTGTCACATGGATGGATTTGTACTGAAAAAGTCCTTGCACTAAAGCGTGGCTAGTTTCAAGGGGTTTTGAAGAGTGAATGGTGATTATAGATGTTAGAGTGGACTCTCCCACACTGGAAAAGTAACCTTGAAAATCTTTTTAGCTCTTTTAGCCATATATTCGTGGGAGTGTAGATCCATTGACATAAAAGTTGCATTTCTGCAGGGTGATACGTTTCAGAGACAGAAGTATTTCTGAAACCGCCCAACGAGGCAGCAGATGCTGAAGAGATACTATGAAAACTAAACAAATATGTCACTGGCCTGAATGATGCTTCCAGAGTATGGTATTTCTCAGTGAGATTTGTTTTGCTGATAGTAGGTTGTGTTCTTCTTCTTCTTCTTCTTCTTTGGCCTCCTTGTCTCGAACTAAAAGCAAATCCTGCAATGTTTTATTGGTGTCATAAAAGGAAACTTTCCGGCATCTTCATGATGCACATTTATGATTTCTTATGGGGTGGTACTGCAGAATTGGAGATTAAAGTAGAATTTAAAATTGGGAATCAGGCTTATGGGGCTTTTAAATATATCGGTTTAGATATTAAGCAGAGTAGGTCTGGAATAACTTTAAATCAACAATCCTATTTAGAAAGTGTTACTCCCATCCCAATTAATTGTGTTCGGTCATCACAGAAAGATGATGTTATATCTAAAGAAGAGACAGAGCAATTGCAAAGCTTGATTGATCAGTTGAACTGGTTGTGCACTCAGTCTAGACCAGATGTTAGCTTTGAAGTGCTGGAGTTGAGTACGATGAAACACTATAAAGTTGAGAATGTTTTAAGGGCAAATAAAACATTAAAATAATTAAATGTGGAGAAATGTGTATTTAAGTTCCCATCCTTAGGTGACCAAAGAACATAAAGCTAGTCATTTTTAGCGATGCTTCACATTAATTCTCCTTATGGGTATTCGTGTGCAGCTGTTCAGTTTGCCATATATATTTTAGGTGAGATTCGGCACAAGGGATTGACTGAAGATAGGATACCCGTTGAATATTATGTAGATAATTTTCCTTGTGGGATAATGTACACTCTACAAAACGTGTGAGTGAGAAAAGGTTATTGATTGACCTTGCGGGATTGAAACAAATGCTGGAGAGAATAGAAATATGTAAAATTAAATGGGTAAATTCAAGTCATCAACTGCCTGATTGTTTTATAAGAAGAAATGCTTGTACAAAGAAATTGTTAGGGTCCTAGAGGAGGTGTGTCTCACAATGCAATGCTTTGTACAGAATATGGAATTTATTTTGATTTAATTAAAAATGTTGTTTGTGCATGTTAAACTCTAGGTTTTATTCAAAGAGAAAGAAGGGAATCTATTAATTGTATATCAATTGTGTTTAATTATATGCCGGTGGAGGGTGTTAATTGGGGTCTTACTTGTGCGTTTATAAGGAGACGTTTACTGAGACTGGGTGGAGGTTTGAGTAAGGGTAGACCCAACTGGAGTACTGCGTCCACTTATGGTCACTGCACTTTAGGAAGGATGTGAGGGTCCTTGAGTGTAGAGGAGATTTACCAGAGTTACAAGGTTAAGTTGGAAAAGCTGGGGTTGTTCTCCTTAGAGCAAAGGAGATTGAGGGGAGATTTGATAGAGGTGTACAAGGTTATGACAGGCATAGATAAGTTAGACAAGGAAAAACTATTCCCATTAACTGATGGTACAAGGACTAGGGGACACAGGTTGAAGGTTTTGGGCAAGAGATGCAGGGGAATATGAGGAAGAATTTTTTTATGCAGCGTGTGGTAATGACCAGGAACTTGCTGCCCACAAAGGTGGTGGAAATGGAGACAATCAATGATTTCAAAAGGATATTGGATGGTTACTTGAAGGAAATAAACTTGCAGGGCTCTGGGGATCAGGCAGGGGAGTGTGACTTACTAGATTGCTTCATGGAGAACCGGCATGGACTTGATGGGCTGAAGGGCCTTCGTCTGTCCATATACGACTCTATGACTCTAGGAGCTATGTGTTTGTAATTTTTACTCTGTAAATAAATGTAAGACGGAGTTAAGATTAGCTCCAGTTTCATCCTTCAACAACTGGTTTTCTGGAATAGAACATGCATTACCTGATATTACAGCACTAACTGGAATGAGCCATAAACAAAACAGTTCAGGGTCTTGACTTTGCACATTTCTGCTGGTGCCCATCACAATGCTGCAAATTGTCTACAAGTATATTTGCTGTAGTTGACTAACTTCTTCCCTGCAGATTCAAAGCAAACTAAAGCAATTGTCCTTGCTTATGAGCAAGTAGAAGTTTCAAGGTCAAGATTTGGTCTGCTGCCGGCTGATCTTCCTGGCATCCCTTCTTTCATCCTGTACCATCTTAAACATGTATATAAAAACAATGTACGTTGAAGGGAAAAACAATTGGCCCCAACAAGTTTTTTCCACAAAAATAGACATTAATATAAAATCACAAATATGGAAAAAATATTCTCGTAAAACAAAGAGCTAAAACATAGCAGAATTACTGCAAAAAATATGCTAAATCTGTGACACTGGAAGAGCTTTTCCTTTGCTTCTGTTGCAAAAGGATATACAAGCGAAAAAGAGCAAACCTGGAACAAATATTCCAAAATTATGCTAGACGTTCATTCAAATGTTTGCACCAAACTGGGACCTAATGAGGCAAAGGCACAAAATGGGCACAAGCACTAAATGCTGAAGACTGCGGAGTTGCAGCCCAGGAGGAAATTGGCGCAGAGCCAGCTCTCCCAATTCTGCTCTCCTTCTGCGTTGTTTGCACACCTGCTATCTTGGAACACAGGGCCTCTGAATCTGCCCAATAATAAGCCCATTGACAAAGATAAAATCTGGTCTAAATATGACTTGCAGGTCTTTTTAAACAGAAGTATGCTGTTAAGATAATTGGATTTGCCCATAATAACTATGGAAATTGGTGCTTTTTAGTTCACCAGTTGTAATCATTTACTGCTGTGGCAAAACTATGCGAGGATGTAGGTATTGGATTTAACATAGTACAAAATACAAAGAAGGTACTGACAACCATGTACTGCTTGGCTGTAAATAAATGGTAAAACTACTGACGTTCTGAATACTGGGCCCTTTGTTTTTATCTGCTGTTAAAGATCTGCAACAAATAATTAGAGCAAGTGTTAAGTATTGGCTATAATATTTAAATTGGTTTGCTGTCTAATTGAGAATAATAATTTTGATCAGCTAGCACAGCACAAACAGAGAATAAAGCTTAGGACTTTCTGCTCTCTGGGGCTTTGTAATTTATTGGGCGGTACCTTTACCAAGAACAATGTAAGAGCTGAGCCTTTGATTTTTGCACTTGTTCTTTGCATTTTCAGGACACCACAGAATTATTTGATCCTGATTGAGAAGCTGGAGTAAGTATACCCATTCTCTCTGCTTTAAATAGCCACTTCAGAAAATGATTAGAGTCGCCACGTCTCAGCATTGTGTGCATTTGCGGAGAATTATCCCTATGCACCAAATTGGTGCCTCACTTTCCTAATAATGATTAATGTTCCAAGATGTGTTAATGGTGCCATTAAGTGTGTGGGTAATATCGCTATAATTAAGTGTTCTTACTGATCTCTTCAGTAGTCGCCTGCAGACACACCACTGGAGTAACCTAAACCACGTGATATGATCATTAATTAAGTAAAGATGAAAGTCATTGGAACAAGATGTATCTACAGCTAAGTTGTAATTTTTAATTACAGGATTTGTTGATTACATTTATTTTTTTGGATGATTAAGAATCATTATTATTCTTGTTCCAGCAGTCAGTTTTTAAAATTAGAATGCTGAAAACAAAGTGTTATGACCGACCGCTCAATTCAAAGCCCCCAATCAAAATATACGATTCTGATTGTGGTGGGATATGTTGATTCAGTCCCATCCCTCCACAGATCACCAAACATATCATTTTTAAACTTTCCAAATTAAAGACCCAGCCAAATTGTACCATCTATTAACCCCCAAATGAGGCTATCCAAACCAGCTGTCTTTAATTAGAAAAACTAAATTCTTAAACACTACTAAGAAATAAACAACATTTAAAATAGAAAAAAATAGAGTCCTTGCATATTTACGCTCCTGCAGAAGTGAAATCTTCCAATGTGGAACAGTCCATGGTTGCTTGAAGTCTTCCCAACCATCCGATGGGGGGAAAAAGGTTCTTCAACAGTAGAATAATCCATAGTCTAATTCAGCAGTTGAATTGATGCTCTTCCTTTCCAGTGATGAATTTCAACAATTACAGTTCAGTAACTAAAGGAATTTGGTTATTTTCTTTTAAGAAATTAATCTGGCTTGACATCAGAATTCTGAGAGTGTAATAAATAAGTTTTAAATAAACCGAGAGAGGGCTCTCATTTCCTTCAGTATATGCTGGTCCAGCTGTCTGTCTGTGTCTCTGAGAGTTAGAACAGTCTGTTTCCACTCTAAGCCAGTTCAAAATTAAATTGTAACATTGTATCTCTCGATCTTCAGTCTCTGAGCGGCTGTATCCCAGGGCAATGAGAATGTATTCTTTAACTCAATCTCTGAGTGGCTGTATTCGGGCAACAAGAATGCAGTCTCTGGAGTTTGATTCCTTAAAGCAGTACTGCTCCTTTTCCAGCCTTAAAGGCACACCGCATTCTTCCCAGAAAAATCATAACACCTCCGCCCTGGTGGAATGAAACACCATTCCTGAAATGGGTTTCATTACAATGTGCAAAAAATACAAATTGATAAAACACTAACTTTTTTTTCGCATTTACAGGCATACAGTTTTCTAAAATGTTAAGACTACAGCAACAAGTTCCACCAGAACATTTCGGCTTTAAATTTTCAAAAGGTTGTCCCAATGAGCCCATTTCAAATTCCCCTTTTACTTCTGACAATGGATCCTGTTTAGCCATTGCTCAGGTAGCTACACACGCAGGAAATATTCCCAGAACTTGTTCCTGTAATTGCTCTGTTTCCTTAATTTCACATGGTTCCTCTGTAACTATAGGAGAAACTGATACTTTTGATCCTGCAAAATCATTTCCTAGGAGTAGATCAATTCCCGTTACTGGTAAACTGTGGACAACACCTACAGTAACTATCCCAGATATTAAGTCACTCTTAATGCATACTTTATGCAAAGGTATGGGTATATACTCCCTACCAATTCCATTAACTAAAACTTTAACATTCAAGGTGCTCTCTGGTGGAAACCTTATATCTTTCCCCAGCAAGAGTGTTTGGGTTGCTCCTGTGACCCTGAGTTTAATGATAAGTTTTCCTGCCTCACTTACAGGATACAGAATTACTCTCCCCTTTGACAAAAATTCATTATAACTCTTGGGTATTTTATTCTTAACCTCTACACTCCTTTCAGTTTTAGTATCTGGTTTTACATTTACAGTTGTCATTAAAGCTGTAGCCTGGTCTGCTATACTCTCAGTCAGAGTCTTTTCCTCTGCACTAACTTTGCGTACCCAACAAGTCCTATGGGTTTACTTCACAATTTCCAGCACTCTGAATGAAGGTGACCCGTTTTGTTGCAATGATAACACTTTGGCATGCAAACCTCACTTCTACCCTCAGCACCTTCCTTTCTGACTTGAGGAGGTGATCCTGGGGTATTCCCAGCTGTTCCTTCTTGTCCCCAGCTACTTGCCTTCCTTTCACTCTCCCACTTTCTATCCTTCTCGGGTTTATGGGGGTGACGGACAAAATAGGTTGGCTTATTCACAAGCTCAAAATCATCAGCAATTTCTGCTACTTGCCTGGCTTTCAAAACTTTCAGGTTATCTATATGAGTTCTCACTACTGTAAGAATGGCGTTATTAAATTCTTCTAAGAGAATCAACTCTCGAAGGTTCTCATTTGTGGTTTATATCTTTAATGCCCATATCCAACAGTCAAAGTTAATTTACTTCACCCTCTCAAATTCTAAATATGTCTGCCCAGCCAATCTCCGTAAGTTCCTAAACTTCTGACAGTAAGCTTCAGGAACTAACTCATATGCAGAGAGAATAGCCTTTTTTGCCATTTCATAATCTGCAGAAGCCTCTTCAGGAAGCATCGCATAAGCTTCATAAGCTCTGCCTACCAGCCTGCCCTGCATGAGCAATGTCCAGCTTTTTTTCAGCCATTTCATCTGTTTGGCTATTTTTTCAAAAGTTATGAAAAATGCCTCTACGTTCCTTTCCTCGACTTAAGAAGAACCTATATAAATTTAAACAACTTTTCGCTGGGTCCTGATCTAAATTCAGATTCTTCCTGGCCCGAATTTTCCCTGGATTTAATACTACCCCTTTGTCTTAGTTCCATCTATTTTAACAAATTCCCTCCATTCTTTTTCACTTTCTCTCCAAAATGCTCTCTCTTTTCCCCTTCCCTCCAATTCAAGTTTTCTTATTGCTATTGCTTTTTCTTTTTCCTGTTGAAGCTCCAGTTTTTAAATTTCTAACTGAAAGCTAGTCAATACCACTGCATCACTCTCAGACCTACTTGTCTCTTGTATTCCCTTTCTTGTTCCTCATATTCCCCTTCAGCTTCATCATCATCTTCTTCTACTAATTCCAGATGTTTGGCTATTATGTCAATTATCTCTGCTTTTTTGGCACCTGACTTCAATTCCAACCCTAATTTTGCTGCCAATTCTTTTAATTTGTTTTTATTTAAAGTTATCAAGTCACTCAGGGAAACATTAATCTTTCCCAAAAACTCTGCTACAACCACTAATGCCACAATGGTATAAACTGTACCATATTATACAAGAGACCTGGTTCTTTTACTTCTTTGTAATTGGCATTAGATTTAGATCCCAACAATCGAGTTTCCAATTGCTATGATCCCAGATGCGAGAGCAATTAAATATATCAAATGCAAGACCCCTATTTAAATGTTATCTCAGAAATGAGTGATTAATATGATTCCAAATGCAAGCCCACCAAATTAGTGTGATTCTGATCCAAGACACGAGCCACTGAATTAAATATGATTCAATCTCGACCAAGCCCCCAATTAATATGTTATGACCGACCGCTCAAGTAAAAGCCCCCAATCAAAATATATGATTCTGATTGTGGTGGGTGAAACGCACTGTTGATTCAGTCCCATCCCTCCACAGATCACCTAACATGTTATTTTTAAAACTTTTCAAATTAAAGAAAGACCCAGCCAAATTGTACCATCTATTAACCCCCAAATGAGGCAAACCAAACCAGGTCACAAATTACTAAGATATAAACAACATTTAAAATAGAAAAAATTAGAGTCCTTGCATATTTACGCTCCTGCAGAAGTGAAATCTTCCAACGTGGAACAGACCATTGTTGCTTGAAGTCCTCACAGCCGTCCGATGGGGGGAAAAAAGGTTCTTCAACAGTGGAACAGTCTGTAGTCTATTTCAGCAGTTGAATTGATGCTGTTCCCTTCCAGCGATGAATTTCAACAATTACAGTTCAGTAGTTAAAGGAATTTGGTTATTTTCTTTTAAGAAATGAATCTGGCTTGACATCAGAATTCTGAGAGTATAATAAATAAGGTTTAAATAAACCGAAAGACAGCTCTCGTTTCCTTCAGTATATGCTGGTCCAGCTGTCTGTCTGTATCTCTGAGAGTTAGAACAGTCTGTTTCCACCATAAGCCAGTTCAAAATTAAACTGTAACATTGTGGGCTGGATTTTACCTTAGGCGGACGGGAATTCGCCACTGACATGAAAGTTGGTGGTGAACCCGCTTCCGCCTAGCCTGGGGATCCGTCCCATACTTTACGGGTCCCCAGGCTTTAATTGTCCCGAGGCGAGACTTCCACCTGCTTGAGGGAGGAGGTCCCGCCTCAGTGAGCTGCTGGCCAATCAGTGGGCCGGTAGCTCTTAGTCCCAGCAGCGCCACCGGAAGCGGTGGCCACTGCTGGGACTGCAGCCCAGCCGACGCCATGGACCCGAGAGAGTGGGTAAGTTTGGCATGCCTCACCAGGGGGATCGGTCGTGCTCCAGTGACGCTAGGGTGGTCGTTTGGGGGGAGGTGGGCATCTTGGGTCCTAGGCGTGGGTTGGGAGGGCGGGGCAGCCCTCAAACAGGCACCCTGTGCCCGACTGCCATGCCCCCCCCTCCCCCGGGACGCAGAAAGGCCGGCAGATATCACTGGGCGGCCTTTCACATCCCTAGCACCCCCGCTTGCCATGGGTAAAATACCCGTGGAGGTGGGCGAGGGCCCTTAAGTGGCCATTAAGTGGCCACTTAAGGGCCTTGATTGGCCTCGGGCGGACGGGCCATTTTCATCACCCCCCCCCCCCACCCCCGCCCGACTGCCATAAAGTTGACCGGAGGCGGGAGCGGGGCGGGTAGGCCTCCCGATCAATTTTACTCCACCCCCACGCCACCAACTTACCCACTGGGACGGCGTAAAATTCAGCCCTGTATCTCTCGATCTTCAGTCTCTGAGTGGCTGGATCCCGGGGCAATGAGAATGCATTCTTTGACTCAGTCTCTGGATCATGTTGCTTAAAAGCAGTACTGCTCCTTTTCCAGTCTTAAAGGCACACTGCATTCTTTCTGGGAAAAAAGAACTACAGGATCATAACAAAAGCTAAGACATCTGTAATTTTGCTGCAAAATTCAAGTCAACAAGTATGTTCAAATATCTTTTACAGCTGGAACAGTTTGCTGAGTTTCAAATCCTGTTATTGGCGAATTACCATTGCCATTTCAATGTATATGTTCCCAAAGTATTTTTTTTTGGAGACATTCCTACAATAGATGTAAAATGGTTCTGACATCCTTACAAGGTTAGCAGCGTGAACCTGAAGGTTACAGCTTCATGCAGCATGACTGACAGAAAGTAAAACAGTTAGATTGCTATTTACATTTTTTTACTGTGTAATTGTGTGTCTGGTGTTTTAAAGTAAAATTGATACCCAGGCAATTTTTTTATCACCTGATGTACATTCTCTACTTTTAGCTCGTTTTCTGATCATGCACCTGAGTTGAATAACTCTGGTAGGTTCCAATACCAACAAAAGCAATAATGGAATCAGGAGGCATGTTGAAGTACAATCCTTGATCATGAAGGGGATAAGAGAAGGCTAATGGTGAAAAATAGAAGAATGATGCATAAAGGACAATTGAATAAAATCATATTGATCCCATTTATTCCCAACAAAGGCATTCTTTACACTTAATGATAATGTTCATACCGAAGTGGTAATTTTGCCGAATCTTCTCAATCAAAGGAACAACTTTGTGCAGGATGTTAGATGCCATACATTCTATAATATCAAAAACTATTAATCTCTTGGTGAAGTATTGTTAACTATGGATACTTCCCTCTCCACCATGATAGTGTGTGCAACTGAAGGAAAATTTAATCAACAGCGACTCCCAAACCCATGAGCTCTACCACCTAGAAGGACAAGGGTAGCAGGCCCGTGGGTACATCACCACCTGCAAGTTCTCCTCCATGTCACACACCATCCTGATCCTGACTTGGAACTATATCGCCATTCCTTTATGTTGCTGGGTCAAAACCCAGGAACTCCCTACCTAACAGCACTATGTGAGTACCTTTTCCACACATGGAGTCAGCAGTTCGAGAAGGCAGCTCACCATCACCTTCTTGAGGGAACTTAGGGTTGAGCAATGTATGCTTACCTTGACAATGATGCTAACATTGCATGAATGAATTTTTAAAAATTATCCACTATTTTCAGGTTAGTTGCTGATTGATTTCTGTTGGCTCTTGCTATGATTGTAGAAGTGCTTTTAAACTCATTAAACTTGTTAAAGTCTATGGGGAATGGTGTGACACATGAAGGACGTTGTCCTGACTTCAAGGATTCTGCACAAACTACTTGCTCCCAAACATGGATGCAGTAGTTTGCATTCCCCTTGGACTACAGTATGACAGGGAGAATGAGCAGAGGTGACACAGAGCAGGGTAAGCTGCTAAAAGAGGGAGGAGGAGGAGGAGGAGGAGGGGGGAAGGATTCTCTGCAGGACGCCATATCTGCCCAGTGTGCCCAGGGAGCAGTTCGCTGACCAGAACCTCAGCTAGGAACAGTGTGTCAGATCTCTCCACTTGAGTAAGGACATCCTTACTGAAATCTGCCATACTGCAGCCACAGCTGCAAACTCAGGATGACATTGCCATTGGCTGTGAAGGTGACCGCAGCCATGAACGTTTTTGTGTGTCCAACACATTTTAGGTTTGAGTAGGCGATATTTGCAACATCTGCCAGTTTGCCAGGAGGTCAATGAAGTTCTGTATTCCAAGAGAGCCAAATATGTTCATTTTCTTTTACCAGAGAGAAGCAGGTGGAGCAAGCAAGTGGCTTTGCGAGGATTGCAATCTTCCTCATGGTGCAGTGTGCCATTGACAGTGCCGCATGTCAACTTTGAGATGTACTGCAACCAAAAGGGATTTCACCTCCACAATACCCAGCCGGTGCGCAATCATACACAACATATCACGCAGGTCAATGCTTGACGTTCTGGCAGCAGTAATGATGCTTTCATTCTGAGGCGATCCACTGTGCCATCTGCATTTGAGCTATCACAACAAACCAGAGGGTGATGACTAGGCAACAAGTTTTGTTAACTCTGTCTCTCCACAGATGCTGCTAGAACTGCTGAGTATTTCCAGCACTTTCTGTTTTTATCTCGAGACTGTATTATAGGTGAGACTGCATTATTTCATAGCTGGTGCCTAGCACTCAGGCTTGATCCTGCCAATGCCAGGGCCAGTATTGTGTGCCTATTCCTACAATTTCCAGTCGTCATGCTCCAAAATAAATGAATAAAGCAGGTGCTCTGTAAAAGCAACCAAATAATTAAATGGCTGCTTTTAATTTTTCTTTTTTTTTTAGAGTGGGTGGCTGTGTTTGTAGTTGAGAGAGGCTTGAGGCTACATTTGTAGAATGAAACTTTTGGAGTCCCGCGTTATTCCAAGTTCCACGCTAAAGCGGACTGTGTTATAGTAGGGTCCCAGTGTATTAGTTTAGTTTAGTTTAGAGATACAGCACTGAAACAGGCCCTTCGGCCCACCGAGTCTGTGCCGACCATCAACCACCCATTTATACTAATCCTACACTAATTCCATATTCCTACCACATCCCCACTTGTCCCTATATTTCCCTACCACCTACCTATACTAGGGGCAATTTATAATGGCCAATTAACCTATCAACCAGCAAGTCTTTGGCATGTGGGAGGAAACCGGAGCACCCGGAGGAAATCCATGCAGACACAGGGAGAACTTGCAAACTCCATACAGGCAGTACCCAGAATTGAACCCGGGTCGCTGGAGCTGTGAGGCTGCGGTGCTAACCACTGCGCTTGCATGACAGAACGCTGAGGTTGCATGATGTCAGTCTGAGCTGCCACTGCTGCACCCTTTTGTTGATGGCTTCTGCTTGTGCTGCAATGGAAGCTGAGACATCATCCATCAAATGTTGCATCATGGTTGGGTCCACAATTGTGCCAATGGAGTCAGCCACACTGCAAAGGATGGGATCCAAGCACTGTACAAAGCACTGTGTAAAGTTGGTGCCAGACACTTCCATGCTCCTTGACGCTAACCACAGGCTTTCTGGTAGGCCTGCCAATACACCAAGCATTCATTGTGCATATCCATCAGCCTTCTATATGCTGCCCTATAAAAGTGATTATCCAAGTCATCAGCAGCAGAACTCACATGATCTCGTCCTCGAGTGAGCTGGCACCTGTGCTACCTTTGTCTCCTGCCCTGGCTGCAGGTCACTTGTGCCCGGTGTTTCAGCATGTGCAGATCCCACCTCTAAGCTGTACTCTAAAGTACAGGCAGTGTCAGCATCAGAGCTGCTGGCCACGAGTGTGTGAGAAAGAGTGAAGGTGTTTCTTTTTCATCATTGTCTTCCTGCTCTTCCACCTGTTGCTTTTCCACCATTGCCTGGTCAGGTTGCAGTTCTTGGAGATCTGAAAAGAGAAAGTAACGTGTGTAGGATTGTAGTGAGGGGAGGGATGGAAAGCAAGAGGTGCATGCTTACATCATCTCCAGTTTGTAAATTATAAGAGATTGTAGGATTAGGTAGAAGTTGAATGTGGGAGGGAGGATTAGGTTTGAGCATACTGTCGTCTTCAATAACTACAGCCCTGCTACTGGCCACTGGCTACTCCAATGATGGCGACCACCATCTCCTCTACCACATGCAGTGCTGCTTGTCCCCTGCCGGTTAGATCCTGCTGCCTCTGCTTGTACACCACATTGTCCTGCAAAAGAGAAGTGTGTCAGTGAGTGTTGTACAAACTGTTGTGATATGGCTGTCATGATTGAAGAGCTGGCAGTGTGTGCAAGCTGTGAGATGTGGATGTAAGGCTTGCAGCAATGCTAAGGGTGAAATGAATGTTATGCATGATTTGTGATTGATAGAAAGTGTTGGTAGGTGAGTGATGCGAGTGTAGTGCGTTGAACATTGTGTTAGGCTAGTGGTGCAGTTGTTAGGATATGGAATTTGAAGATACATTCACTGACTTTGACCACTTGTGTGAGGTCATTGAACTTAAGAATATAAGAAGAGCAGGAGTAGGCTATTCAGCCACTCAAGCTTGCTCCCCCATTCAATAAGACAGTATTTGATTTGATTGTGGCCTTAACTCCACTTTCTTGCCTGCCCCTATAACCCTAGACTCCCTTGTAGGTCAAAATTTGTCTAACTCAGCCTTCAATATATTCAATGACCCAGCCTCCATTGCTCTCTGGGGAAGAGAATTCCAAAGATTAACAACCTCTGAGAAAAGAAATTCCTCCTCATCTCCATCTTAAACGGGAGACCCCTTATTTTCAAACTGTTTCTAGATTCCCCCACGAGGAGAAACATCTTCTCAGCATTTACCCTGTCAAGCCCCCTCAGAATCTTCTCTTTTAATAAGATTACCTCTCATTCTTCTAAACTCCAATGAGTATAGGCCCAACCTGCTCAGCCTTTCCTCATAAGACAACCTGTTCTTAAAGGAATGGTGACCCCAAAGGCAGGCAGGCAATTGGCTACCCGTTGTGGAATTTGGCTGCAGGTCCAAAACAGGGTCGAGGCAGGGTCGCACCCACCCCCCACCCCACCCCCCCAATCTTCTGGCCTGTTGCCAGAACCCCCACTGTGGGGGTAAAATCCAGCCAAGTGATTTGAGTTTCATCTGCCATTGTTTTGTCCAACTGAAAAAATGTGAGTTCATCCACCTTGGATCCAAGGAAGACAAATTTGGAATATTTTCTTAATATTTCAAGAAGGCTAATGGAGTGTTAGCTTTTATCTCAAAGGGGTTGGAGTTCAAAAAAAATGAGGAGTTGATGCTTCAGTTGTGATTGATGGCTTTGGAGGCAGAATTTTCAACTTACAGGTTGATTTTAGTATCCCATTTAGAGAAGACAGCATTTGAAACTTGTAGCCAAAAGGCTGTCTGTGCTTTAAAGGCCTGAACCAGTTTAGACAGAGCTAATTAAGCTAGTGAAAGTTTACAGTAAGAGCTATTCTACCAAGAGATCTTTATTTGAATGTACAAAGGACCTAATGCCTGTTTCAGGCATAGACCCTAGATGCCTACTTTTTGCCTACACCAATATAGTAGGCGGTGCACTTCCATCTTTTAATGAGCATGTGTTTCCTGCCAACCATGTTGGAGGATTACATACCCGTTTAGCACCCAATAAACAGGCATGGCAGCAATCAATTTCTCGGCCAGTGTGATCTTCCATCCACTTAGAACAGGATCACCAACTGGAGTGACTGCAAAAGAAGCTTCATATAAAAGGGTGCCCTTAAAGAGGTAGAGACTTGTTTGTTTAAGTGTCCAGTTTTACAATTCATTTTAGGATTGGCTTTTATTAATCTTGTTGGTAGTTTTATGAAAAGTTTTAATTGCCAAAATAGTAGATAATGTTTACATGAAACCTTGAAATAAGCTGAATTTTGCATCTTAATTCTCAGAAAAGCAATTATAACACTTTAGCAGACCAAGTTGAACTGAAAAAATTTATCTGACAATACAATCTTTCGTGGGAGCATAGGGTACCTGACAATCAGCAACTAAGTTAAATTAAGGATGGGGATTGGTTTTAAAGTGCCATATAGTATTCCATGGTTGCATTGGTATAAGATGAAATAAGGCATGCCAAGGAGATTAGCAGGTACCCATTATTATGTATCAAGTTTGCAAGTCCTGGCACATCTATCTATCAATGATGAAGTGGAAACAAAAACAGAAATGCTGGAAATAGTCAGTAGCTCTGGTAGATCTGTGGTGTGAGAAACAGAGTTAACATTTCAAGTCGATGACCCTTCATTACAATGATAAAGTGGATCTGGCTTCAGTGCAGTACAAAATTATTGGTTGTAAGGTCCTGCAGCCAACCTACAACATGCGATGGGCACCATCAGTGACAGTCAAGGTCACTTGCTCCCTCAGCATCTTTGCCTTCACCTCTTTCCAGGTGAGCATAGGGATCATCTGAAATTAGGAGTCAATGCGTTGCTCACATATGTGCCAAATAAGTGACTGATACATCAGTTAGCACTTACACCTTTTCTCCCCCACTGAATAGTATGAGACAATTACCCAATGTCACTGCACTGCTGCACTTATTTAAAGTAGAAGACCATTAATGACAATCATGTACTGTCCTCCTTCTATGTATTAGTCAGTGAGCATTCATCATGCAGGTTCAGGTTGTATTGCAATTATGTGTGAAGACCTTGGACTGTCAAGGGTGGTAGTTTAAATGTGTCCTGCTGAAGAATAGCATGCATGATAAGCAACGAAAAAATGATACAGTTGTGAGAGGCCATGACATGAGCAAGAAGTTAATGTGGAACAGGTTGACAAGCAATCATTTGTGGCATGCTTACTTGGACCAATATCTGGTAAGTAGTAGTGTTGGATAGTCTTAGCAAGTGGTGTGTTAAGCATGGCTGCCATCTCCATCCAGGCATGCTGTTCTGTTAGTATCTGAGGGTACTCTGAAGTACCAAGCAAGTTCTCTCACCAGGCATTACATGGGGGTTTGGGTGATGTTACTTCCTCACTCACTTCTGGACTCTATTTCCTACCTCTTGTTTTATGCCAACTACTTCTTCCCCCACAACCATATAAATGGAAAAGCTGAAGCAATTGCTATCCTATATAGTTACTTAACTGAAAATGGCCTTCTAGACTAATGAAGGGCAATTTGCCCCTCCCCCACCTTACATTTGATATGCTTACAGTGCTAGGTCCAAATAGGGTGCAGGCTTGCCATATGTGACTAATCAAGACTGACCTCAAATAAAACCCTGAGGCTGCCTTCATGTCAGGTTGCAGAGAGCTAAGCTCCAGACCAAGTGTTCAAGTGGAGGGATCAGATGGTTTCCTTGAACTATGCCGAGAGTTCATATAAGATGCCCAATACATTCTCCAACTTACCTCCAAATGCAGAAAATTTCACACAGTAAGACAGATTTATATAAGCTAAAACTTCTTGGTGAGATTTATTTATAGATAAATGCAGAGACAAGAAATCAAAGCCGTATAATACTAAAAACAAGATTGGAATCAATTTTAATGGGGTTAAAACACTTTTTGATTAGTCTTTTCACAAACAAAAGTTTTAGATGGAGAAGTTAGGCTTGTCTCTTGGTAGACTTTCCAGATGCAATGTTGTTTGTGGATGATGCAAATCTTAATTCATGTACAAAGTTCAAATTTCCTGTCAGAACTAAAGACGTTCAGAGAATTCCCAAGCACTTATTCTCAAAGCTTCTAAAGTCAGGGTTGTCAATCATCCATCATTAAAAACATAACGGTAAGAGCTAGGACACAGAAAACTAACAAATGAGCGCTCACAAAGTCTCTGGGTTACCGTGCAATGTGTTGACCATAAACAATTGAATTAGGTTGGATAACAAAGTCCCATATCCTGACTAAATCAACCTGGTCTGTCTCAGTCAACCAGTCTACAGACCTTCATTTTGATATTACTTAAGGGAAGACAGCTTAAATTATGCGAAATATAATACAAAGTATACTTAATGTCTCCAAATGTTTTATATTCTATCAGAAAGCAATTAAGTGGGTATCAAAAGGATTTTCTAAAGAAAAAGGAGCAAGCAGCAAAATATATTTTCGAAAATGTATATAAAAAAATTGATATTTTCAAAAAAAAAAGTCTCATCTCCAATTGTTTGTTTTTAAAGCCTTTGAAAGCTTTTCTTCAGTCCCTCCATTTAGTTTGCAGCGGGTCACCGATGTAAAGTTTGGCAAAGCAGCCCACCCCCGCTATTAAAATACCAGCAGCGGCAGGAGGAGGCCCTTAAGTGGCGGTTAATTGGTCACTTAAGGGCCTTGATTGGCCTGGGGTGGGCAGGCCATTTCTCGTCACGGCCGCCCCTCATAAAATTGCAACGGGGGCAGGAAGACGTCGGAAACAGCACCACCCACCTCCAACTCAATTTTACTGCGCACACCCCCGCCACCCCCCACCCCCCACCCCTCCCTTGCCACCAGCCTGCTCCTGTGGAGGTGGCGGGGGGGTGTAAAATTTAATCCCGATTCAGATGAAGTTTGTGTTTTGCCCACCTCGATCTGAAAAGGCACAGGCAGGTCACAAATTTCAACCCCCGCACCCCAAAAATGGGACTAACCAATTTCTAGCCCTTCTTCTCTTTCTACAGATGCAACATGACCTGCTCAGTGTTTCCAGCATTTTCACTTTTTAATTCAAAATTCCAGCATCCACAGTATTTTGAACTTTTGTTCAACAGATATTAGCTGGCTGGCATTATTAATCCATTCATTTCAAAAGTCTGACTAATTGTTTCTGAATTATTGAGCCTAAAGTGCTGATTTGAGCGAGAAACACTGAATCCTCGGGGGACCAAAGCAGCCATGAGGCCCAAAAGAATTTAACTGAAGTCTCATTTGCATGTCCTGACTCTGACCTCTGCCCAAAGTCAGCAGGAATGCCACTGCCAGCAGGCTGAATAAGAACTGGTGAGGATCTGGTTGCCACTGGAGACTCAGGGAAATGGTTCCTGTAAGGTAAGCACAAATATGGTGGGTGGGGAGGGGGGAAAATATCAATACGTCAAGCAGGGAGAAAAGGGGAAGCCTGGTGCAGTGGTGTCTGAACTCATCCAGGTGACACCAGGTGGGGCTGGAGCACTCCTGGCCCTCCCAGCACACATGGAACTATAATTTTAAAAACTCGCCTGAGCTCAAGTCCTTGCTGTATGAATGGGGATTAGAGAAATGGCAGAGAAGCTAAATGATTACTTTCTGTCTATCTCCACTGAGGAAGATACAAGAAATCTCCCAGAATTAGAGATCCAAGGGATTAGGAAGAATGAGGAATTGAAGGAAATTAGTATTAGTAAGAAGGTTGTATTGGAGAAATTAATGGGGCTGAAGGTTGATAAGACCCCAGGACCTGATATTCTACATCCCAAGTGTTGAAAGAGGTAGCTACGGAGATAGTGGATGCATTTTTTAAATTCATTCATGGGATTTGGGCGTCACTGGCTATGCCAGCATTTATTGCCCTTGAGAAAGTGGTGGTGAGCTGCCTTCTTGAACCGCTGCAGTCCATGTGGGTGCACCCACAGTGCTGTTAGGGAGTTCCAGGATTTTGACCCAGTGATGGTGAAGGAACGGCGATAAAGTTCCAAGTCAGGATGGTGTGTGACTTGGAGGGAACTTGCAGGTGGGGGTGTTCCCATGCATTTGCTGCCCTAGTCCTTTTAGTTGGTAGAGGTCACGGATTTGGAAGGTGCTGTCTAAGGAGCCTTGGTGCATCGCTGCAGTGCATCTTGTATGTTTGTAGATGGGGTGCCAATCAAGCGGGCTGCTTTGTCCTGGATGGTGTCGAGCTTCTTGAGTGTTGTTGGAGCTGCACTCATCCAGGCAAGTGGACAGTATTCCATCACACTCCTGACTTGTGCCTTGTCGATGTTGGACAGGCTTTGGGGAGTCAGGAGGTGAGTTACTCGCCTCAGGATTCCTAGCCTCTGACCTGCTCTTGTAGCCATGGTATTTATATGGCTACTCCAGTTCAGTTTCTGGTCAATGGTAGCCCCTAGGATGTTGATAGTGGGGGATTCAGCGATCGTAATGCCATTGAATGTCAAGGGGAGATGGTTAGATTCTCTCTTGTTGGAGATGGTCATTGCCTGGCACTTGTGTGGCGCGAACGTCACTTGCCACTTATCAGCCCAAGCCTGGATATTGTCCAGGTCTTGCTGCATTTCTACATGGCCTGCTTCAGTATCTGAGGAGTCGTGAATGATGCTGAACATTGTGCAATCATCAGCGAACATCCCCACTTCTGACCTTATGATTGAAGGAAGGTCATTGATGAAGCAGCTGAAGATGGTTGGGCCTAGGACACTACCCTGAGGAATTCCTGCAGTGATGTCCTGGAGTTCTGATGATTGACCTCCAACAACCACAACCATCTTCCTTTGCGTTAGGTATGACTCCAGCCAGCGGAGGGTTTTCCCCGATTCCCATTGACCTCAGTTTTGCTCGGGCTCCTTGATGCCATACTCGGTCAAATGCTGCCTTGATGTCAAGGGCAGTCACTCTCCCCTCACCCCTTGAGTTCAGCTCTTTTGCCCATGTTTGAACCAAGGCTGTAATGAGGTCAGGAGCTGTGGTCCTGGCGGAACCCAAACTGAGCGTCACTGAGCAGGTTATTGCTAAGCAAGTGCCGCTTGATGGCACTGTTAATGACACCTTCCATCACTTTACTGATGATTGAGAGCAGGCTGATGGGGTGGTAATTGGCCGGGTTGGACTTGTCCTGCTTTTTGTGTACAGGACATACCTGGGCAATTTTCCACATTGCAGGGTAGATGCCAGTGTTGTAGCTGTACTGGAACAGCTTGGCTAGGGGCGCGGCAAGTTCTGGAGCACAGGTCTTCAGTACTATTGCCGGAATATTGTCAGGGCCCATAGCTTTTGCAGTATCCAGTGCCTTCAGTCATTTCTTGATATCACGCGGAGTGAATCAAATTGGCTGAAGTCTGGCATCTGTGATGCTGGGGACTTCAGGAGGAGGCGAAGATGGATCATCAACTCGGCACTTCTGGCTGAAGATTGTTGCAAATGCTTCAGCCTTATCTTTCGCACTGATGTGCTGGGCTCCCCCATCATTGAGGATGGGGATATTTGTGGAGCTACCTCCTCCAGTTAGTTAATTGTCCACCACCATTCATGGCTGGATGTGGCAGGACTGCAGAGCTTAGATCTGATCCGTTGTTTATGGGATCGCTTAGCTCTATCACAAGCTGCTTACGCAGTTTGGCATGCAAGTAGTCCTGGGTTGTAGCTTCACCAGGTTGACACCTCATTTTGAGGTATGCTCCTGGCATGCCCTCCTGCACTCTTCATTGAACCAGGGTTGGTCTCCTGGCTTGATGGTAATGGTAGAGTGGGGGATATGCTAGGCCATGAGGTTACAGATTGTGGATGAGTACAATTCTGCTGCTGATGGCCCACAGCGGCTCATGGATGCCCAGTTTTGCATTGCTAGATCTGTTCAAAATCTATCCCATTTAGCACGGTGATCGTGCAACACAACACGATGGATGGTATCCTCAATGTGAAGGCGGGGCTTTGTCTCCACAAGGACTGTGCAGTGGTCACTCCGACCAATACTGTCATGGACAGAAGCATCTGCGGCAGGCAGATTGGTGAGGACAAGGTCAAGTATATTTTTCCCTTGTGTTGGTTCCCCCACCACCTGCCGCAGACCCAGACTAGCAGCTATGTCCTTTATTACTCAGCCAGCTCGGAGAGTAGTGGTGCTAACGAGCCACTCTTGGTGATGGACATTGAAGTCCCCCACCCAGAGTACATTTTGTGCCCTTGCCACCCTCAGTGCTTCCTCCAAGTGGTGTTCAACATGGAGGAGTACTGAGTCATCAGCTGAGGGAGGGCGGTCGGTGATAATCAGTAGGAGGTTACCTTGCCCATGTTTGACCTGATGCCATGATACTTCATGGGGTCCGGAGTCGATGTTGAGGACTCCCAGGGCAACTCCCTCCCTACTGTATACCACTGTGCCACCACCTCTGGTGGGTCTGTCCTGCCGCTGGGACAGGACATACCCGGGGATGGTGATGGCAGTGTCTGGGACATTGTCTGTCAGGTTTGATTCCGTGATTATGACTATGTCAGGCTGTTGCTTGACTAAACTGTAGGACAGCTCTTCCAACTTTGACACAAGCCCCCAGATGTTAGTAAGGAGGACTTTGCAGGGTCGACAGGGCTGGGTTTGCCGTTGTCGTTTCCGGTGCCTATGTCAATGCCGGGTGGTCCATCCAGTTTCATTCCTTTTTATTGACTTTGTAGCGGTTAGTTACAATTGAGTGGCTTGCAAGGCCATTTCAGAGGGCATGTAAGAGTTAAGCACATTGCGGTGGGATTGGAGTCACACGTCGGCCAGACCAGGTAAGGACAGCAGATTTCCTTCCCTAAGAGACATTAGTGAACCAGATGGGTTTTTACAACAATCGACAATGGTTTCATGGCCATTAGACTAGCTTTTAATTCCAGATTTATTAATTAAATTCAAATTCCACCTTCTGCTGTGGTGGGATTTTAACCCATGTCCCCAGAGAAATACCCTGGGTCTCTGGGTTACTAGTCCAGTGATAATACCGCTACGCCACCGCCTACCTTGATTGGAAGGTCACAAATGTCACCCCACTACACAAGAAGGGAGGGAGAAAACAGGGAATTACAGACCTGACAAGCTTACATCAGTCATAGCGAAAATGCTAGACTCTATTCTCAAGGATATGATAAATAGGCACTTGTATCATAATGATCTGATTGGGCAGAGTCGACATGGATTTATGAATGGGAAATCATGTTTGATGAACCTGTTGGAGTGTTTTTGAGGATGTTACTAACAGAATTAATAAAGGGGTCAGTGGATATGGTATACTTGTATTTTCAGAAGGCTTTTGCCAGGAAGTTGGTTCACAAAATTAAAGCACATGGGATAGGAGGTAATATACTGGCATGGATTAAGGATTGATTAACAGGGAGAAAACAGAAAGTTGGAATAAACGGGTCATTCTCGCTTTGGCAGGCTGCGACTAGTGGGGTACCACAGGGATCAATGCTTGGGCCCCAGCTGTTCACAATATATATCAATGATTTGGATGTGGGGACCAAATGTAGTCTTTCCAAGTTCACAGATGACACAAAACTAGGTGGGAATGTGTGTTGTGAGGAAGATACAAAGCAGCTGCAAGGAGATTTGGACGGACTTAGTGAGTGGACAAGAACATGGCATATGGAATATAATGTGGAAAAATGTGTGGTTATCCACTTTGGTAGGAGGAATAGATATGCAGAGTATTTCTTAAATAGTAAGAGATTAGAAAGTGTAGATGTACAAAGGGACCTGGGTGTCCTTGTCAATAAGTCACTGAAAGCTAACATGCAGGTGCAACAAGCAATTAGGAAGGCAAATAGTATGTTAGCCTTTATTGCCAGAGGATTTGAGTACAGGAGTAGTAAAGCTTTGCTTCAATTGTATAGAGCCTTGTCCAGACCACACCTGGCATACTGTGTGCAGTTTTGGTCCTCTTACCTGAGGAAGGATATTATTGCCATAGAGGGAGTGCAACAAAGGTTCACCAGACTAGTTGCCAGGATGGTAGACTGTACAATGAAGAGAGATTGGGGAAACAGGGCCTGTATTCTCTCGAGTTTTGAAGAATGAGAGGTGATCTCATTGAAACCTACTAAATACTTAAAGGGATAGACAGGGTAGATGCAGCCGTTTCCCCTGGTTGGGGAGTCTCGAACCAGAGAACACAATTCCAAAATGGGGGGAAGCCAATTCAGACAGTGATGAGACATTTCTTTGGAATTCTCTACCCCAGAGGGCTATGGAAGCTCAGTCTTTGAGTATGTTTAAAGCAGAGATTGATAGATTTCTAAATACCAATGACATAAGGGGATATGAGGATAGTGGGGGGAAAAAGGCATTGAAGTGGATGATCAGCCATGATCATATTAAATTGCAGGGCAGGCTCGATGGGCTGAAGGCCTTCTCCTACTCCTATGTTTCCTTCTGTTCCTAGCTGGCCATTGCCCATGTGGGGCATTGGTGGGCCCACTGTTAAAATGTTTATCTTCTTTCTCATTTCCTCAAAGCCTATGGTTCATGCCATTCAAGCTGAGTGTCTTATCTACTTCAAATTCTGCTAATGTTTTCAGACCAGTTTCTTTTCTGTTACCTCGATTCCAACTTTTTTATTATTCATTTTTGGGATGTGGGGGTCACTGGCTAAGCCAGCATTTATTGCCCATCCCTAATTGCCCTTGAACTGAATGGCTTGCTAGGCCATTTCAGAGGGCATTTAAGAGTCAACCACATTGCTGTGTGTCTTGAGTCACATATAGGCCAGATCAGGTAAGGACAGCAGATTTCCTTCCCTCAAGGACATGTGTGTACCAGATGGGTTTTTACAACAATGGTTTCATGGCCATCATTAGACAAGCTTTTAATTCCAGATTTATTAATTGAATTCAAATTTCACCAGCTGCTTTGGTGGGATTCGAATTCATGTCCCCAGAGCACTAGCCTAAGCTCTGGATTACTACTCGTGACATTACCACTATGCCACTGCCTCCCTGACTTTCACCATAATTTGTAAAACTGCCAAAAAAAGTTTATTTAAAGCCCAGACTTTGCGATCAGCAGCAAAGTGATGGCACTCACCACTGTCCTCAAAGAAGGCTGCCAATAAAGATCTAGCAAGCTCTGGGTCGTGAATTTCATCTTTTCCAATGTTAAGTTCATTCTGGTTCCAGCAGAAGGCCTTCAGCCCATTGAGCCTGCCCCGCCATTTAATACAGTCATGGCTGGTCATTCACTTCAATGCCTTTTTCTCACACTATCCAGCAACAGCGATGTCATCTGCAGGCTAAGCAGTCAACCACATTGAAGAATTCTCAGAGATAGCAAACCAAGGCATAACAAGCAGGTTTTATCATTCATCTTTTATACTTTTACAGGGATTCAGGTAGAACTTTAAAAATTAGCTTTTATTATTTTAAAATCTATCAATTTGTTAGCATGGAATGGAGAAATTTAACATTCCACAAATATAAAATTAGTTTATCAAGGCTAAAAAGGTTGTTCAGTGGCAATTATGATTTAGTATGCTGTTAAAAACCCAGTTACACTTCATTCAAAAAGGCATAACTTTTTCATTGACATTTATGGTGAAAACTAAAGCATAGGACTGACACTCCCATGCAGTACTGAGGAAGTGTTGCACTGTCAGAGGTGCCATTTTTCAGATGGGACATTAAACTGAGCCCCCGTCTGCCCTCTCAGGTGGATGTAAAAGCTCCCATGGCATCCCCTGTGTACTGGTCAATAACGATGCCTCAACTAACATCACTAAAAACAGACTGTCTGGCTATTATCACATTGCTGTTTGTGGGAGCTTGTTGGCTGCTGCTTTCCTACATTATAACAGTGACTACACTTCAAAAGTATTTCATTGGCTGTAAAGCACTTTGGAGCATCCAGTGCTCATGAAGGGTGCTATATTTGCAAGTCTTTCTTTTCTTTTACAAGAAGTGGAAGTTCACATCAATTCAGTGATTTCTAATGGTTTCCATCTGTGAGGACTTCAACAGCGCACCCTGTGGACGAGCAGGGAATCAATGACAGAAAGTTTTGGATTTCCACGCTTAACTGCACGTGTAGATGCCAGAAGTTGCTGTCATTACAACTGCAAAATCTGGCCATTATCTTTACCATATCTTCCTCCTCCACAACTAGATTTCTACCTTTGTTTCCAATTGTTCCCCCTCTCACATCAGTTATTTGTCCATCACCCTACTGCAATCTTCAGAAATAAATCAAGCAATGCTTCTTTCTTGGGTAGACTATTATCTAGACGCTTACAGTTTCCTTTTGCTGATTTACAAATCTTTCACTTTACTTCTCCCTTTTCTCTCGCTGGTGTTAGAGCATTCCTCGGCCTTTCTGATAAACTTCCATTTCCTTTTTGTTTTAAATTAAAATTGCTACCATTTTGAAATCCCCTCTCCTCTATGCATCAATGGAAGCATATTGTTATTTTGAACAGAATCAGCGAGTATAACTCATTGCCATTAAATGACAAAACATCAAGCATGAAAAAGTACTACTTGCTTATATATTTGATTTATTAACTATAAATCTATGTTTTGCTCCCATGATTGACAGCATATTGTGGGGATGTACAGTGACACATTGCCCAACCCCAGAGGAAATATTAAAAGATATCGTGTTTTCTGTGGGAAAGTTTCATAAACATAAAACGACAATTCATTATTCAGAATACATGTTATATAAAAAGTGTGCACAGCGGAACATGAAAATCTACAACTGAGGAAGACCTTTATGACTTCACGAGTTATCACAGGATGTGTTTTCTGTTCACGACATCTAGTCATAAACAAATGTAACAGCCTCAGTATTTCCAGTGAAATTACTAATGTATTATTTTTGGATATATTTATTGCTTCTCTAGAGATACCAACTTAAGGAAGTCATTTTACATTTATTTATGATGTTGCTACAATTACCAACTAGCGAAAATCATCCCCAGCAGTCATGCTCACACATGAAATGAATAGGGTTTTCTTTTTTATACCAATGCCGATATTCACTGTCTACTTCCTCTTATATGGGACACACAACACATACTGTAACTTTATAGCTGGGAATAGACATTTTCATGCTGAGTTATAGACAGGATGCTGCCTGCTCATCCGTGGGAGATGGAGCATATATTTTATGTGCAGCTGGCATCATCACCCACAAACAAAGCAGTGAGTTGGTTATGTTGGCCTAATCATGAGTTTAAGAGGTTCTATTTTTAAAAGAAAAAATATTGACAGATTCCTTTCATTCATTTAAAATGTCCAAATGTACTAAAGAAGGATCATATAGTGTTGGGTTACGCCAGATACACTTCCAGGTCTGTAATTAAACACCTCTAAATACTCATTGCAAAATTTCAAACAGTAGTTTTAAAAAAGACAGGGGAATATTATTTAGAAATATAACTTAATAAAGGAATTGACAATTGATCCAGTTTACATATGGAAATTATTAAACAGGAAATAGTATCATTCACAGCATAGGAGGAGGCTATTCAGCCCATCAAAGCCATGCCGGTTCTCCGCGGAGTAATCCAGTCAGTCTCACTGCCCTGCTCAATCCCCGTAGTCTTGCAAGTTTATTTCCTTCAAGTGTCCATCCAGTTTCCTTTTGAAATCATTGATTGCCTCGCTTCCACTACCCTCATGGGCAAATGCTTCTCCTGGCCAGGTGAATACCATATTGAGCCAGGCAGAGGAAACAAAGCACTTCCTGGAATCCACATTGCAGCCACTGTCTGCTATCAGAAGCTGCACTATAAATGCAGCGTAAATGCTTGCAAAGTTGTTGCTCTAGTGATTACTTTGCCATTTCTGTGCTGTATCTTATTAACAAAAGGTGCATAATAAAAACCATGTAACCATAAAAAATTGCCCTGATTGTCAAAAACTTACACTATTTATCAAATTCTCTGCAGATTTATATAATGCTTCACTTTAGATTAACAAATTATCCTACCTTAACATACTGCTAAACATAAGCTGCAACCATTTTTTGAATCTTAATTATTCAAACTTACGTATAATCACAGGACAAAACAAAATGTACAAACCTACAGCTGCGCTATAATTAATGTGGAATGTTACTTATAGCCTGAGGACTATGCTATTCTTCCTCAAGTTGACATGAGAATAGCTTTTGGGTTTGCCTTGTGAAAAACTATCAGCTTGCTGTTTATGGTTGAGTTGAATATGAGAGTGGGAATCTTCATAACACATGGAGCATGTCAGTCTTTCAATGTTGTCAAGCTAATTTGGCAAAACATCATGAAGCATCTTATGAACTTGAAAATATATTGTAGACAACACCCATCATCAGTTTCATAAGTATTTGATATTTAGCTGATAGCTTGGTTTTGGAGGAATTTCAGTTCAGAATAGGTATGTGAGTAATATTCATTGCATTAATGTAATGCAAGATGCCATTAATCCTCCACTACAATGGCATCACCAACAGATTTGCTGTGTCAAGCTTTTTAAACTCAATAATTAACAGGGTGGCATCCTATTCTCTAATTATAAACACATCCGTATTGTAGCATAGTATGATCCAACAACTAGCAATGAGATCGATGAACAATTAATCAGGTTCTATTAGTTTTGGTTGAGAGAGAAATGCTGAATGGGATTCCATAAGACACTTACCTCTTCCTCGTATAGTGACACGAGATCTTTAATATCTACCCAAACCTTTAGGACAGACAGATGGGACCTCGGTTTAATGTCTCAGCTGAAGGACAGCACCTCCAAAAATGCAACACTAACTGGCACTGTATTGGAATGTCAATCTGGATTATTTGCTCAATCTGAAATAAGACTCAAATGCACACCACCTCAGACGCACTAAATTGATTAATGGCAACTAAAATAATGCTCGATTCATTTAATCAGGGAATAAAAGTACAAAATATCGATCAGCTGACTGATTGCCAAGTGCTCTTATCTAATTTATGTTTTCACTCTTCAGCACATCTGATGCAGAAAGAGAAGTCTCGAGCATGTCCCAAAACAAAAACCTGATTCAGGACGAAGCTGAAAGGGCAGAATGATCTGTTTTTATTCATAACGCTTTATGCTTTTATTAATGGCCTGTCTAGTATTTAAATCCCCTCCTTTCAAACACGCATACCAAAATTGAGAGACATTGGGTGGAATTTTACCGGTCCCCCATGTGGCGGGTTAGGAGGCGAGGTGGGTGGCCAGGGAGCCACGGCGGGACTTCTCCCCCATGCTTTCCCACCGTCAGGGATGTTTCCCCCAGTTACGGGAACAGCAGCAGCTCAGTTGCCCACCGACTAAAAGCAGGCAGCCAATTTAGACAATTAAAAGGCGGAATTAAGGTCCCTTTTCCTGGGCTATTCCCCCCACCATGTGGTAAGGTAGTTGGCTGCAAGATGGCAGCCTCCCCGTGGCTTCTGGAGGATGGGCCATTGGAACCAGAGGCTCTAGTGCCCTAGGAGGGGGCCATCAGTAGCAAAGGTTGCACCCCCAGCCCCGGGGTTTCTCCTCCGAATGCCTGCCTGCTTGGCCCCAGCAAAAGCAAAACCCCTCTGCCACCCTGCAAAGGGAGGTGCCCTCATGTTTCCCTTGCTGCCTCAGCAGCGATCACCTCTCTTGATCGTGCATCTGAGGCTACAGAGCTGCCTCTGATTGGACCAGCAGCATCGAAGGACTGTCCACCTTCCTTAATTAGCCACCTCCCCTGCCTACTGGCTCTCGAGTACCTCCTCCTGACAATATTGCAGGAAGTGTTGCCTCCTGCCATAGCATGCTGATCCCCAAAAAGCTCCCTGACGTTGGGACTGCCCCTGCTTCGAGCAAGATCCTGCCCATTAACTACCAATAAAGCAAAAATGCAGATTAGTCAAATTTCCTGTCAATATAAAGCTTTGTAACAGTGGGCTTGAACCAAAGTATGCCAATATTACATTCAGATGAAGTCAAGATTTTAACAAGATATTTACAATGCAAATTATTTCATTTGATACTTAGTATGAATGCCAACAGTGCTTATATTTTGGACTGTATAAAACAAATGTGATTGTCACCTAAATATCAAATCTAACATTCCAGATTTCTTAAAGTATTATTCTGATTTTCACTGTGGTGTTTGGTCAGTCACTGATGACGATACAAGATTGAAAGCAGGATCGTATTTACAGAAAAGTTAGCAATGAAATGTTCCAATTCAACAAATCATAATTTCCATCATTCTGCAAAGCCCTTGATAAAGGTAAACAATAAATAACTAAATAAATAAAGGTCACCTACAAATCATTAGGGTAAGTAAGTGATTTTTACAAAACTCAAAACAAATATATCACTAGCCCAAAAGTGTGATGTGTTCTGCAGGATAGGGGTTAAATGGCACATAGCTAAGCTTATGACTATAATCATGTGCACTGTGGGCAATTGTAAAGAAACACAGCTACCAAAGAGTAAATCCATCAGAAAAATAAACTGCTTCATCATAAATGGAGCAGAATTCATAATAATGACTCTGTTAATTTACACAGTATTCATAACAGGCAAACAAATCTTTAAAATCCTGCCAACTGAATACAGTGAATAGTATTCAGAATAATGCTGCAACTCAGTGTCATTTGCCTCAATTTTAATGTTAAATTGTTTGACTTTTAGCAGTAGTAGAAAAATACATTCAGAAATGATTATTAGTCAACAAGAATAGAGTTCAAACAGGACATGCAGAATGTAACACATTGGCCCGGATTTTACGATTAGCAGCGAAGTGACAGCACTTGCCACTGACCTCAAAGAAAACTGCCCACCAAGATGTAATGAACTCTGTGGCATGGATTTCATCTTGCCATTAAATTCACACTGATACCAAGTCAAGGGAATCTCTGGGGTCTAGCAACACTGATGTCAAGTAGGCTATGCAGCCAATCTCATTAAGGAATTCTCAAAGTCAGCAAACCAAGAAGTAAATTATAATTTTATTTTTAAGAGAGTGAAATAAATATTTGGACATATGCATGGGATTAAAGTAGAAGCTGAAATATAATTTTTTTTTAAAGTTTATCATTTTAAAAATCTCTGGATTTGTAGCATGGAATGGGGGAATTTGACATTCCACAATATAAAATTAGTTTTTCACAGCCACAGTGGTTGTTCAGCAGTAATTATGACTTAGTACACCATTAAAAACTCAGTTACATCTCATTCAATAAAGTGTAACTTATTAAAGTGCTTTTTACAGCAGGAATAGTAGCATATAAAGAGGTCATACACATCCATTCAGTGATTTCTCATCATTCCCATCTGATAGGACATCAACAGAGCACCCTGTGGAGGAGCAGGGAATCACTGATAGCAATTTCTGCATTTAACTGTGCATGTGCAGACTCCAGAAGTCACTCTCAGTTTTACAGTTGTAATGATGGCAAACATTGACAGTTTCATTGTTATTGCAACCGCAAAATCCGGGCCAACATTCAGCTGATAATATCTTCATGTAACAGAATTAAATCTGCAACTTTTACTTTAATCCCAGTGATAAATCAAATTTATATTTTTATTCAGTATCTCTCCTATTCATTCAGATTTTACTTAGGTTTTTTGAAAAAAAAATACCAGTTTATTTTCATTAGATTTCAACATTCTTCAAATGGCTTCAATCCACATGCCTAGCATTATAATGGAGATTGAGCTAAACAAGCTGAGATCACATTGATCAGGCTTAAATTAAAAGAAAATTAATCAATAAAGCTGTTACCTTTTTTGTCCTATTTTCCTGGCATTTTCAAATCACCATATGACATCCAAAACATCTTCCTTGATCAAGACAGGTTATTCTAGTCCTTTGACACAACCATCAATGACATTCCTTACAAAGAATTACATAGCATTTACAGCACAGAAACATGCCATTCTGTAGGTGTTTATGCTCCAGAAGAGCCTCCTCCACTCTATTTACTTCATCTCACCCTATCAACATGCCCTTCTATTCCTTTCTCTCTGGTGTACTTGCTTCCCCTTAAATGCATCAGGAAGCATTTTTCAGTAGTCTAAAAGTGACCGATTACCCCAATTTCATTCTATTTTTAGATAACTACACCAAGCACTAGCTAAGCTTACTTTCAGTAGTCTGGAAGAAGCTAGACTGTGAATATCAGTCAAGACTGGACTTCAAACTCATATCAAGCGAACGCCTGCAAGGCTTGACTGAACCCTTTTTTGCACAATTTTTGCCTGACTTTCCAACATGCATCATGAATGGATGAGGTTCCGCACCAGAAGGATAAAGTCAGAAATGTACTCCTAAAGTACAATTTTACATCTCACATTTCACTTCTTATACAACATAAGATAGATATGAATTGGACACGGGAGTTGGCCAATCCTGGAAAAACTATTCAGAGATAACCTGCAGTCTCTCTCGAACACCCTGCCACATTGCGATCACAACACCCAGACATTTCTTAAATGCTTTCAGGCTTTATTGCCTCCAGTATCCAAACCAGAAATCTAGTCTACATGTTGATCAGTCTGTGTGTAAAAAAGAACTTCCTGCCATCAGTCCAAATTTCTTCCTAAATTTCAACAGTAACTTAATTGACTGAAGTGCTTTGGGATGTCCTGAGGTCATGACTGACGCTATACAAATACATGTTCTATCCAAATTTTTCATTCATTGGAACATACCCCTCATTGCCTCATTATCAAAGTTTAATTTGAAGTTAATATTGCACATTTCCCTTTCATATACCACTTACTATCATAGATGCCTCAATGCTTTCCCCTTTTAATCACCCCATCTTGAAACTTCTCCAGACCTTCCTGATAACTCATTGTTGCCTCTGATTCTTCTCCATATCATCGCCAGACACTTTTGTTCTGGTGACCAGAAATGGGCACAGTATTCATGATGTGGTCTTACAAAAGCACTGTACAGTTTAAGCATGACTTCCTACAACTTGCAATGGCAGATTTTACCTTTCACCAGAAAAGTGGCGGTTGTAGATCGGTCACCCATTTACACCTGCCCGATTTTTCGTTCTATTGCTTTGCTGACAGCTGCTTTTCATTTTGGTAATAATAGGTTTCAATAAGATCAACTTCACAAAACAAAACAAAAATAAATTCCTCAGATTTGAGATCATTTAGCAATAAAATGCAAGCTTTGCAACTATTCAATAAAAGACACATTTAGCATCAGATATATTGAATAAAGGTCAGAAAATATTGTGGTGCACTTAGTTATTTAAATTCCACATTAATCTATAGTACAAAATACTTTCTGTAGGCCATAAATGAAAGATATTCATTCTGAATAACACCATCATATAGGAACACAAGAAGATTTTCAGCCAGAAATTGAGAACAGAAAGCTAGACACTTTGTATTTAAAGGCACATTCCTTTACAAATGGATTGCTGGGCAATAAAATAAACTTTTACAGTAATTTGATCCAATTTTCCAAAATATTTCTGCAGTTAACTCATTTCTCTGATAATTGTTTTGTTACAAATGTAATAACATTCAGAATTACATTGTGTCACCACATCCTCTATTTTGAGTATAATGGAGTGAGGATAGTGCTCGAGTATAATTATCACATTGACACACTACAGTGATTCAACTGTTACATGACTAATAGCTTGTATCAGGGCGGGGAAAAGCTTTCAAATTTTTAGATGTAAATTTTTCAAGAATTGGGGTGTGCTGAGCTCAATGCTTAATTTGAAAATTTATACTCCCCTAGATTCTTCACACAGCCAGGTGTATAATATGTATAACTGTTAATTAAACATTTTCTTGTCTTTATTGCACCAGAAAGGAATGTTCCTTTAAGATTTTAATAGTATTGTAACCCTATTTGTTTAATTATCTTAACATTTATAATTTTCTTTAGTCAGATTCTATAACATTGTTACTTTAGTATTTAAATTCTTTGCATTGATAGTGGTAGCGTTGCAGCTGATACAGACTTGTGTATTAGTAATGTTATGTTAAGAGTCATCCATTTCACCTAAAGCAACTTCTGGTCTATTAGCTGCAAACGGTGCAAATTAAGAATAGAATCAGCTATGATCCGAGCTGTAGACCTTTGGTAGCCCCCAGATGTCACCATCAGGATGGGTATCTTACGCTTGCGAGCTGCTTCAAAGACTTTTTCATCTCTTTTGATAATTCCCTAGACCAAAAAAATGGAATTAGGAGATAGATGTCATTAACACAGACAATTGTTTTTCCATTATTACTAACAATTACATTTCAACAAAACACTAATTCCCACCCCTCAAAAAAGAGCAAAAAGCTGAAAACATTAAATAGGTATACATTATCCCACAACTTAATTTTAGCATGGCATTTATTTCTCTATTGTAACTATTAGCTTCGAGCAGAAATCTCAAATGATAAAACAAAAATCTATATTTATATTTTCAGCAGCAATTTGCTTTTTATATAATCAATACAACTATGCATCTGCAACACAACACAATTATGAATCACATTTCCGCAAGTCAAAAGGGCATTAAATATGTTAAAATGACCAGAATTAAATTCTATGATAAAGAGCTCTTTAGTAAATACAATGAACAATGGAGCATTAAAACAATAATTATTTTCCCAGTTAATTTGAGCATATTTTGTATCTCCATTTATTTACACATCACATGCAAAAACACAACTAAAAAGTTTTAAAATATGTGCATCTAAATTAGTAGTAAATGATCAGTTCCTTTTAAAATGGTAACTGTTATTTTCTTGTGTATCATGTACATGCCAGTTAGGGGAGTGCAAAGGGTTGTAGTGCTACAGCAGTTTACCTGAATAAAGCTAACTAGTAAAAAGACCTATTTCAATTTATTTTAGCTGGGAAGGGAAAAAAGCCAAATGTTGTAGAAATAATAGTGAAGTAAATGTTGCACAATAGTGAAGTAGGAATTATATATATGCACAAGCAGGTATAATAAATAATTTCTTCAAATCTTCCACATGATGAACACAGGTGAATATGCATTCACCTGCATTTAATGAAGTTTGTGCATATTTCAAATTTAAGGCAGAGTTTATTTTTGAAGTGTTTTCACTAATACATATGCAAAACACAAAAATCTGGATTACCCTGACTTTGTCTTACGAACCTGAGGTGAAATAGCCAAACCTCCCAGTTGATCACCATCTAAGATGTCAGTGCCTGCATTGTACACAATGATGTCCGGAGTGACTTCCTGCAATGCTTTTGACATATGTGTTTCCACTTTCTGCAGGTACTCTGAATCCTCTGTGTCCCAGTCCAGCTCAATTTTCCACTTGATGGCTCCTAGTAACAATTCATGAATGATTGCTTTTAATGATTTAATCATTTCACACAACTAACTCTACAGGAAATAAATCTTCAAATACTGTGAGACAAACAATATGAATCAAAATCCAGCTTACAGTTATTTACTTAAATATTGCATAAACAAATATCCTTTCTGTACAGATTTATTCTACAGAAAATGCAAAGATCTTGCAAAGACAAATTAATCAGAAACATTAGAACATGCCAGATCATACCTGGATTTCAAAAACTGTAAATGAGAAAAAGTAGTGTTATGTAACAACAACTGTTACAAACTTTATCTTTAATTACTCAATTATTTTCCCAAACAGTAAGTGATGAGCTTGATCACTGTAACACAAAGAACATAGGTAACAACATCTAGTCCATAGGTAGTCCTTAGTTCCCTCCAATCAGGTTTTTGCCCTGGCCACAGTACTGAAACAGCTCTTATCATCACAAATGACATCTTACATGACTATGACAAATGCAAATTATCCCTCCTCATCCTTCTTGACCTGTCTGCAGCCTTTGACATAGTTGATCACACCATCCTCCTCCAACGCCTCTCTATTGCAATCCCATTCATATCTATCTAAGCGCATCCAGACTATCACTTGCAGTGGCTTCTCTTCTGCTCCTGCACTGTTACCTCCAGTATCCCCCAAAGATCTATCCTTGGTCCCCTCCTAGTTCTCATCTACATGCTGCCCCTCAGCAACATCATCCAAAAACACGTCAGTTTCCATATGTATGCTGATGGCACCCAGCTCTACCTCACCACCACTTCTCTCGACCGTTCCACTGTCACTGAATTGTCAAACTGCTTATTCGACATCCAGTACTGGATGAGCAGAAATTTCCTCCAATTAAATATTGGGAAGACTGAAGGCATTGTCTTTGGTTCCCACCACAAACTCTGTTCCCTCTCCACCGAATCCATCCCTCTCCCTGGCAACTGTCTGAGGGTGAACCAGACTGTTCGCAACCTAGATGTCATCCTTAACCCCAAGCTGAGCTTTCAACTACATATCCATGCCATCACTAAGACTGCCTATTTCCACCTCCATAACATTGCCAGTCTCTGCCCCTGCCTCAACTCTGCTGCTGAAATCCTCAACCATGCCTTTGTTCCTCCGGGCTTGTCTATTCTAATGCACTCCTGGCTGGCCTCCCACATTCTATCCTCAGTAACCTTAAGGTCATCTAAAGCTCTGCTACTGTGCCCTAACTCGCACCCATCACCCCTGTGCTCACTGACCTATACTGGCTCCCGGTTAAACAACACTTTGATTTTAAAGTTCTCATCCTTGTTTTCAAATCCCTCCATGATTTGGCCCCTCCCTACCCCTGTAATCTCCTCCAGTCCTACAACCCTCTGAGATCTCTGCGCTCCTCTAACCCTGGTCTCTTGAGCATCCTTAATTTTAATCACTCTACCACTGGTGGCCTTAGGCTGCCGAGGCCCGAAGTTCTGAAATTCCCTCCCAAAACTCACCCTCTTTCTACCTGTTTTCCTCCTTTAGTACACTCCTTAAAACCTACCTCTATGACCAAGCTTTTGGTCATCTGCCTTAATATCTCTTTATTTGGCTCAATTTCATATTTTATTTTATAATGCCTCTGTGAAGTGCCTTGGGATGTTATATTATGTTAAAGATGCTGTATAAATACAAGTAGTTGTTGATAGCTAAGAGTTATCCCAGACAGGCTTGATGATAAATTCTCAGGGTTTCTAAACAATCATTAGAAACTATTGTATTATCTAGTGGCAACTCCATCAGCCTAGAATGAAAGCAATGATCTAACAATGACACCTTCAGATGATGAGAAAGGAGGGCTCGAATTATCTCTGCATGGCAAAGTTGAAGCAAGCCCAAGGAGCAATAGCTGGGGGAGATTGATAGTGCAGAATAGTGCATCAAATTGTTTCAAATGGTTGACTCTTTAAATTTAACAATTAATAAGAAACCCGTTTCTCCTCTGCCTTGTCTTTTTGTATTTCATAGTGGGTAGCTACTGCTGTCATTTACTATATTTTTATAATTTTATTTACATAATGATTCTCAGACAGCCAATACAGTACCGATGGATGTACAACATGGAGTGTGTCAGACAGCTGCTGCCTGTATTGACATTATTCTCGTCTGGATTTCAGCCCAAGCAACACAGGGAAATGAGTGTGTTAAACCACTGTAACTCTTTTGGTGTAGGTTATAATTACTGCTAAATAATCTTTGTCAGATTTAGCTTAAAATCTCACCTGAGTCGAAAGGCTGTGGATTCCAGCTCTATACCAGAAACTTGAACACACGATCTAAGCTATCACTGAGAGACTGTTGCCCTGTCAGAAATGCCATCTTTCAGATAAGACATTAAACTAAAACCATCTGCCTGCTCACGTAGGCATAAAGTTTCCATGACACTATACAAAGAAGAGCAGCAGAGTTCTTCTGATATCCTGAACAACATTTATTCCTTTGTCAGTATCGTTAAAAACACATTATCAGGTCATTCATCTCACTGGCCATTCAGGAGAGAAGTTAAGATGTGCTTCTTCATACAAAGGGTGGTAGAAGTGTGGAACTCTCTCCCACAAAAAGCAATAGATGCTAGTTCAATTAATAATTCTAAATCTGAGATCAATAGATTTTTTGCTAATCAAGGGTATTAAGGGATATGAAGCCAAGGTGTGAATATAGGTGACTCAATTAGTTTACAATAACTTTTAAACTGTACCTGAAAGTAATAAGGGTTATGAAACAATATGCAAGCAGATAACAGTACTTAACGTGTTGCATTCCAAACATTGAAGCTTTTTCAGTTTGGCCTTTGTTGACCCTTTTAAGCTGAAATTGATCACTGAGGTTTGCAGCTATAGTTGTATTCTTAAGAGTACACGCTTGTTAATTCTCACTTGTCTACAGCGAGAGTCATTAGTTATGGTTTAATGTCCCTCACTCTGAAAATGAACACAGCTCCATGTGTTTAAATGGGTTTCCAACCTGTCTCCCTCTATTTAATCTCAGATGTCATTTCCACTATGTCTGTGGTGATTAAAGGATTGGTTTGAAGGCTGCAGAAAAGTAAACATCATTGGGTTTAAAGTTTGCAGAAATCAAAGCATTTGTTTTGATATAAAATCGAACACTTGGGGGTAGATTTTCAGCTTGCCGCCTGGGCATAAAGCTGACATTGTGGATCAACTGACAGTTATAGAAATCAGCTGATTTTCATTTCCATTGAAATGGTGCTTAACTATTTCAGGCTAGGCTTCTGCTGTTGAGTGCACAAACCTGATTCCACCACATAAATGTAAAGCCTTTGTGGTGTCTGCTTTAATTTCATTTGAAATTTAATAATCTCTTTATTCTAAAGTACAGAAAAGGACAAAATTCAGCAAAAAAAATGAATTAAATAGCTTAGCACCCATGTCAAAAATTCTTAGCCTTCCTCCTTTTCATGTTAAATTGTCCACAACTTGATGGATGATAGCTGAAGATATAGAAACTAATACAGTACATTTATATTTCTATAGGTATTTCAGCCTGTTTTCACGAAAATTTAATTGAACAGGAAAGCATAAATTAAAAACTTTATGTATGATTTTTGGCAATTTGGATTTGTGAAACGTCACAAGGCCAGTGGTAACAGAATATTATACAGAACTTCTAAACTGCAAACAACCAAAGAAAACTTACAAGTAAATCTTGTAAGGGTCAGCATCTACAAACTTAAGTAAATCATCCACGTTATACCAGCCTTGGAGAGCAAATGGCATTCCAACGCCCACACATACTGCAGGATGGTGTTAAATTGAGTCTACAGGGAAGGTTCCTGTTGAATGAATTCTATGCAATATCTTATCAAAAAGATAGCTGATTGTAGGATAAAACAGTGCTAGAACTAGGAGCTCCTCATCCCTGCAGTGCATACAGGCAATAAGCAGAAACTCACATATAAAAGGACCACTACACAAAGCTGAAGATCAGAATGAAGCAAGCTCATCATAACTCATCATTTATAACTCTGATATATGAGAATACAAAACAAATATTTTGCACCTAATTCAAAAGCTCTAATGTTAACAGAGCACTTTTACATGCAAGAAAATTAAACTCTTATATTGAAACTCGTTTATGGTGTATACACTAACTAGTGAAGAACTAAATTAAGGTCACAATTAAAAAGCAGCAGATTCCATTTCCAAACAATCTGGATAAATTAGTGCATCAAATGGATGATTCCCCCAATGTTCAACTGCAATTTGATTATGAAAGGCTGAATTGGCCACAATTGTACCTGATTAGTATTAAGTTTTAAATTAACATTAAATCGATGTTGGATCTATTCCAAATGCGCAGGGCATGAGAGAAGCTAGGATTAACTTAGAACAACGTTAACATAGAATTTACAGTACAGAAACAGGCCATTCAGCCCAAATGATCTATGCTGGTGTTTATGTTCCACATGAGCCTCCTCCCACCGTACTTCATCTAACCCTATTAGCATATCCTTTCATTTCTTTCTCCTTCAAGTATTTATATAGCTTCCCCTTAAATGCATCTTAGCTATTCACCTAGCCATTCCATGATTTTTTTAAAAATTCATTCGGGAGATGTGGGAGTCGCAGGCTATGCCAGCATTTGTTGTCCATCCCTAATTGCCCTTGAGAGGGTGGTGGTGAGCTGCCATTCTGAACTGCTGCAGTCCGTGGGGTATAGGTACACCAACAGTGCTGTTAGGAAGGGAGTTCCAGGATTTTGACCCAGCGACAGTGAAGGAATGGCAATATAGTTCCAAGTCAGGATGATATGTGGCTTGGAGGGGAGCTTGCAGGGGGTGGTGTTCCAATGCATCTGCTGCCCTGGTCCTTCCAGGTGGTAGAGGTCGTGGGTTTGGAAGGTGCTGTCTAAGAAGCCTTTGTGAGTTGCTGCAGTGCATCTTGTAGATGGTACACACTGCTACCACTGTGTGGAGGTGGTGGAGATGGTGAATGTTGAAGGTAGTGGATGGGGTTCCAATCAAGCGGATTGTTTTGTCCTAGATGGTGTTGAGCTTCTTGAGTGTTGTTGGAGCTGCAATAGTGGAGTATTCAGCAATGGCAATGCCATTGAATGTCACAGGGAGATGGTTAGATTCTCTCCTGTTTGAGATGGTCATTGTCTGGCACTTATGTAGCGCAAATGTTACTTGCCACTTATCAGCCCAAGCCTGGATGTTGTCCAGGTCGTCCTGTATATGGACGGACACGGGCTGCTTCAGTATCTGAGGAGTTGCGAATGATGCTGAACATTGTGCAATCATCAGTGAACATCCCCACTTCTGACCTTATGATGGAGGAAGGTCATTGATGAAGCAGCTGAAGATGGTTGGGCCAAGGACACTACACTGAGGAACTCCTGCAGTGATGTCCTGGGTCTGAGATGATTGACCCCAACAACCACAACCATCTTCCTTTGTGCTAGGTATGATTCCAACCAGCGGAGAGTTTTCCCCCGATTCCCATTGACTCCAGTTTTGCTAGGGCTCCTTGATGCCATACTCAGTCAAATGCTGTCTTGATGTCAAGGACAGTCAATCTCACCTCACCTCTTGAGTTCAGCTCTTTTGTCCATGTTTGGACCAAGGCTGTAATGAGGTCAGGAGCTGAGTGGCCTTGGCGGAACCCAAACTGAGCTTCAGTGTGCAGTTATTGCTGAGCAAGTGCTGCTGGATAGCACTGTCGACAACCCCTTCCACACTTTGCTGATGATCGGGAGTAGACTGATAGGGCGGTAATTGGCCGGGTCAGATTTGTCCTACTTTTTGTGCACAGGACATACCTGGGCAATTTTCCACATTGCCAGGTAGATGCCAGTGTTGTAACTGTACTGGAACAGCTTGGCTAAGGGCACGGCTAGTTCTGGAGCCCAAGTCTTCAGTACTATTGCCGGAATATTGTCAGGAACCGTAGCCTTTGCAGTGTCCAGTGCCTTCAGCCATTTCTTGATTTCACACGGAGTGAATCGAATTGGCTCAAGACTGGCATCTGTGATGCTGGGGACCTCAGAAGGAGGCCAAGATGGATCATCCATGTGGCACTTCTGACTGAAGATGGATGAAAATGCTTCAGACTTGTCTTTTGCACTGATGTGCTGGGCTTCCCCATCATTGAGGATGGGGATGTTTGCGGAGCCTCCTCCTCCTGTCAGTTGGTTAATTGTCCACCACCATTCACCACAGGATGTGGCAGAACTGCAGAGCTTAGATCTGATCTGTTGGTTATGGGATCGCTTAGCCCTGTCTATTGCATGCTGCTTCCGCTGTTTGGCATGCAAGTAGTCCCGTGTTGTAGCTTCACCAGGCTGACATCTCATGTTTAGTTATGCCTGGTGCTGTTCCTGGCATGCCCTCATACACTCTTCATTGAACGAGTGCTGGCTCCCTCTGGCTTGATGGTAACGGTAGAGTGGGGGAAATGCCGGGCCATGAGGTTACAGATTGTGGGTGAATACAATTCTGCTGCTGCTGATGGCCCACAGCGCCTCATGGATGCCCAGTTTTGAGTTGCTAGATCTGTTCGAAATCTCTCCCATTTAACACGGCAGTAGTGCCACACAACACGATGGTGGGTACCCTCAGTGTGAAGACGGGACTTCGTCTCCACAAGGACTGTGCAGTGGTCATTCCTACCAATACTGTCATGGACAGATGCATCTGCGACAGGTAGATTGGTGAGGACGAGGTCAAGTAGGATTTTCCCTCTTGTTGATTCCCTCACCACCTGCCACAGACCTAGCCTAGCAGCTATGTCCTTGGTGATGGACATTGAAGTCCCCCACCCAAAGTACATTTTGTGCCCTTGCCACCCTCAGTGCTTCCTCCAAAAGCTGTTCAACATGGAGAAGCACTAATTTATCAGCCATGGGCTGGGGGGTTGGGGGGGGGGGAGCGTTATGGTAATCAGCAGGAGGTTTCCTTGCCCATGCTTGACCTGATGCCATGAGACTTCATGGGATCCGGAGTCAATGTTGAGGACTCCCAGGACAACTCCCTCCCAACTGCATATCACTGTGCCGCCACCTCTGGTGAGTCTGTCCTACCGGTGGGACAGGACATACCCAGGGATGGTGATGGTGGTGTCAGGGACATTGCCTGCAAGGTATGATTCCATGAGTATGGCTATGTCAAGTTGCTGCTTGACTAATCTGTGGGACAGCCCTCCCAAATTTGGCACAAGCCCCCAGACGTTAGTAAGGAGGATTAGTAAGGAGTCGACAGAGCTGTGGAATCACTTCAGTCCTCCAATGAATCCATCTCCACAATTCTAAAACATAAGTCCTCAAAAAATATTTAAAAATAGAAGCACTTTCATGACACCAGGTCAATTGCCCGAGTGTCATTCTGTCCCCCACCACACCCTACTTACTGCTGCTCGCTGCAGGAAGTGAAGACTAGTGACTGCTCAGGTACAGGCTGCACTGCACCAACTCTCCGCTCACTTACTGCTAACAACTGGGGGACACAAATGGAATAAAATCAATCTTGACCCTTTCTGTTCACAAGCTATAAAGGATTGGTGAGCTGAATTGAAAACCTTGGCGGGATGGATTCTGGCCCGCAGGCTGCATGTTGGACAACTCTGCTCTACAGTATAGAAGAATGAGAGGTGATCTCATTGAAGCACACAAAATTCTTACAAAGCTCGACAGGACTGATGCAGAAAGAATGTTTCCCCTAGCTGGGGGGTCTAGAACCAGAAGACACAGTCTCAGTATAAGAGATAGGCCATTTAGGAGTGAGATAAGGAGGAATTTCTCCACTCAGAGGGTGGTGAATCTGTGGAATTCTCTACCCCAGAGGGCTGTGGAGGCTCAGTCATTAAGTATGTTCAAGACAAGAGAGCAATAGATTTCTAGTCATTAAAGATATCAAGGGATATGGGAATAGTGCGGGGAAATGGTGTTGAGGTAGAAGATCAGCCATGATCTGGTTGAATGGCGGAGCAGGTTCGAGGGGCCGGATGGCCTACTCATGCTCCTATTTCCTATGTTGTCTAATCTGATCTATTCTTGAAGGCAAGAGTACAGACTATCTCCCAGTCAAAGATCACATAAAGCAGGCCATGTGATGTCTCAAACTACAATGTATATCAGGAATAAAAGAATGACTAGAGTTAGATTAGGGCCAATCAAGGATAGTAGTGGGAAATTGTGTGTGGAATCAGAGGAGATAGGGGAAGCGTTAAATGAATATTTTTCGTCAGTATTTACAGTAGAGAAAGAAAATGTTGTCGAGGAGAATACTGAGATACAGACTACTAGGCCAGATGGGATTGAGGTTCACAAGGAGGAGGTGTTAGCAATTTTGGAAAGTGTGAAAATAGATAAGTCCCCTGGGCCAGATGGGATTTATCCTAGGATTCTCTGGGAAGCCAGGGAGGAGATTGCAGAGCCTTTGTCCTTGATCTTTATGTCGTCATTGTCGACAGGAATAGTGCCGGAAGACTGGAGGATAGCAAATGTTGTCCCCTCGTTCAAGAAGGGGAGTAGAGACAGCCCTGGTAATTATAGACCTGTGAGCCTTACTTCGGTTGTGGGTAAAATGTTGGAAAAGGTTATAAGAGACAGGATTTATAATCATCTTGAAAAGAATAAGTTCA
The DNA here is from genome assembly GCF_036365525.1 of Heterodontus francisci. Classification (NCBI taxonomy): domain Eukaryota; kingdom Metazoa; phylum Chordata; class Chondrichthyes; order Heterodontiformes; family Heterodontidae; genus Heterodontus; species Heterodontus francisci. The sequence continues at coordinate 63,868,646 of NC_090389.1, forward strand.
TTAGCGATAGTCAGCACGGTTTTGTGACGGGTAGGTCGTGCCTCACAAACCTTATTGAGTTTTTTGAGAAGGTGACCAAACAGGTGGATGAGGGTAAAGCCGTGGATGTGGTGTATATGGATTTCAGTAAGGCGTTTGATAAGGTTCCCCACGGTAGGCTATTGCAGAAAATACGGAAGTATGGGATTGAAGGTGATTTAGTGCTTTGGATCAGAAATTGGCTAGCTGAAAGAAGACAGAGGGTGGTGGTTGATGGCAAATGTTCATCCTGGAGTTTAGTTACTAGTGGTGTACCGCAAGGATCTGTTTTGGGGCCACTGCTGTTTGTCATTTTTATAAATGACCTGGAAGAGGGTGTAGAAGGGTGGGTTAGTAAATTTGCGGATGACACTAAGGTCGGTGGAGTTGTGGATAGTGCCGAAGGATGTTGTAGGTTACAGAGGGACATAGATAGGCTGCAGAGCTGGGCTGAGAGATGGCAAATGGAGTTTAATGCGGAAAAGTGAGGTGATTCACTTTGGAAGGAGTAACAGGAATGCAGAGCACTGGGCTAATGGGAAGATTCTTGGTAGTGTAGATGAGCAGAGAGATCTTGGTGTCCAGGTACATAAATCCCTGAAAGTTGCCACCCAGGTTAATAGGGCTGTTAAGAAGGCATATGGTGTGTTAGCTTTTATTAGTAGGGGGATCGAGTTTCGGAGCCACGAGGTCATGCTGCAGCTGTACAAAACTCTGGTGCGGCCGCACCTGGAGTATTGCGTGCAGTTTTGGTCACCGCATTATAGGAAGGATGTGGAAGCTTTGGAAAGGGTGCAGAGGAGATTTACTCGGATGTTGCCTGGTATGGAGGGAAGGTCCTACGAGGAAAGGCTGAGGGACTTGAGGTTGTTTTCGTTAGAGAGAAGGAGGAGGAGAGGTGACTTAATAGAGACATATAAGATAATCAGAGGGTTAGATAGGGTGGATAGTGAGAGTCTTTTTCCTCGGATGGTGATGGCAAACACGAGGGGACATAGCTTTAAGTTGAGGAGTGATAGATATAGGACAGATGTCAGAGGTAGTTTCTTTACTCAGAGAGTAGTAGGGGCGTGGAACGCCCTGCCTGCAACAGTAGTAGACTCGCCAACTTTAAGGGCATTTAAGTGGTCATTGGATAGACATATGGATGAAAATGGAATAGTTTCGGTCAGATGGTTTCACAGGTCGGCGCAACATCGAGGGCCGAAGGGCCTGTACTGCGCTGTAATGTTCTATGTATGCGGACACAGACATTGCAGCAGGAAGAATAACTACTCCTCCAATTGCAGGGACATGTTGCTATGAAGCAATAAACTTCTGATTTATTGAATAATGCACAATGGGACAAGGCTCATACTAGAACTTTGCTCTCAGCACAGAGAGTATGGACAGGATTTTCCTTCCAAGGGCAGGAAATGGATGTCGGAACTGTTTCGGGGCCCCGATCCTGCTCCCTGGGGGAGGGGAGGGGGAAAGCAGTCACAGCCTCTGATTTTCACGAGGGCGGACTATTAATTGGCTGGAGGGCAGGTTGAGCGGCCAATTAGCGGCAGCAGAGGCAAAAACGGAGGCAGTGATTGAAAGAGAGCAGACCTGATTTAAACCCACACAGCAGCCATTACTGTGGCTGCCGTTTCTCTGCATGACTTGCTCGAACAAAGATGGGGCAGCAAAAGCAGAAGCCTAGAAGCCAGGGCAGGACTCCCCCTCATTTTGCTGATGCCGACTGGAGGTGCTCCTCGAAGCAGTGAGGAAGTAGAGGGAGGTCTTCTTGCCAGAGCAGGTCACCCTCCTTGACCAAACATGTCTGGATCAAGGTGACCAACACAATGAGCAGAGGGAGTGTGGCATGCAGAAACTGGGTTCAATGCAGAAACTGGGTTCAGTGCACAAAGAGGTTCAATGACCTTATTCTCTCTGGCAAGATGAGTGCAACTCCAGACCCTCTGGGTATTCAACCTTCAGGAGACACACCAGCTGAGGAGCCCGAGACTGCATGCTGCTCCTGAACATGGGAAGAGTGTGCGCCCAGGGTACTTACTGACCCCTCAGCAAGGCTCAGAACCATAGTGCTGCTGAGGATCTGCCAGCACAGAGACATGAAGCTTGTTATGAATATGAGCTGCAGGCATTGGCCATAGAGGCCAGCAGTGCCTGATCTCCTCTCTTTAACTCCTTGCAGGAGAAATGGACATATAATTCCTGCAAGGGGGCCTAGACAGGACGAGGGGTCCCCTCCCTACAGGTCATCACCACAATGGAAGATGGAGCCATGGAGATCGCCAAGGTCGCTAACAAAGAACAAGTCAGGGAAGGCGAGATGAGCATCCCTGATGGAGATGGTGAATAGGGACTGCAATGCTTACATCAAAGGAGGTGCACTGCACTACACCCTGTCCAACAGCATGCCGAAGACTGAGTTGCATTGAGAAGCTTCAACACTGCAGAGGCTTCTGCTCTCCAATGCTAGCTCTCATGATCTCTCCTTGTGTCTCCCATAGATGCTGGTGTCAAGGTATTAAGACTGACTTGTTCGCCATCACAGGGCCAAGTGCTGCCACAGCAGAGGTCAGACCAAGCACCATCACAGCTAACAAGCGCAGGCACAGTCACCTCAGTGGGTCCTTGCACACGATTAGATAGAGTGACATCGGGTGACAAGCACGTCTCCAGTGTGCAGGAGCAGATGACAGGCAGAGGCACCTGTGGGCAGTACCCCTCGGAGGATGCAGATTAGGCACAGCCCTGCTCAGCTGGGCACAGGCCTTGCGAGTCACAGGAAAGGAGGCTGCCCTTAGGTCAGCAGCAACTGATGTAGTTCCGCATGTTGGAGTTCCCTGCGCCAGTGCAGAGTCATGGGCAGAGAATGGAGGAGTCCATCAACTCATGTTTGCCAGCATGGCTCAGGGCTTTGAGCACATGAGCTCCTCCATTGAGAGAGTGGCCAACTTCATGCATAGCCATATATGGCAGCACTTGGAATCTATGCAGGAACTGTGCACTGATGTTCACAGGATGAATGCTACATTATGTAGCCATGAATGGCCAGTGGCGCTGATGGCGCGGAGATCTTTGGAGGGGATGCCAGTTGTGCCCCAAACGCAAGCCAAGGACTGAGGGCGTCACCGAGGAGGATGAAGGTGCCGCCCCTCATGGGGCACCATCATCAGCAGCAGCTTCCTTGGCCCCCTCTGACTGATCGAGCATCTGTGCAGCATGGCCCAGTGATGGAGGCTGCTCCTGCAATGGCAGCAGTGCAGCAGCCTCTGGAAATGCCCCCATTGGCAACTCCACAACGAGGATGACTGCCACAAGCATCTCAGCCGCAAACCAAGACAAGTGAGCAGACTCCCTCCACCTCCTCTGAGACCACAAGGGGAGCACTGCGTAGAATTGCCCATGTGGAGGCCACCACATCGGGCAGAGCACCTTGTGGGTACTGGGGCATCTGTCATGTGTGAATGTGCACTTTTTGCCTTTTTGAGCACCAAGTAAATATAGACATATGAAGCCAGACATATGAGCATCCTTTTATTAATGGCAGTATAGGAAAAGAGGGATGAAGTGGTGAAGGGGAGCAAGGGTCCGTGAACGATGACTTTGAAACCTCTGTGAAGATGTGCATCCTTCATTGGCAGTAAGAGTTGAGCTGTTCCAGGCTGCGCCTTCAATAGAAGTGTTTTCACAGGCAGCTCAGGAGTTTCCTACCATGCCATTCCTCCTGCATTAGAGCGGCTCAGCTGAAATGAGTCTGAATCAGATGATCCCTGACATTAATGGCAACCTGACAAGACTCTTGAGCTACATGCCAGGCCCGGCCACCTCCCTGCGCAGCCGGAGCACCTCTGTGTTTTGCATCTTCCTACTCCACCTCCTCTTCCCATGTCCTGCTCCTCCTCTTGCTCTGTTGAGCTGTGTCCATCCAGCGCTCGACCTTCTTCAAGGTCCACACCTCTCGAGAGGACCATGTTACGGAGAACATAGCAGACCACCATCATGCACGAGACCCCTGCAGGAGTGTACTACAGGCCGTCACCCAACCAGTCCAGGCACTAGAACTGCATCTTCAGAACCCCAATGGTCTGCTCAATGGTTGTCCTAGTGAGAAGATGGCTGCGGTTGCAGCAACTCTGTGTCTCTGTTTCAGGATCTCAGAGGGGTCAGTAGCCATCTCAAGGGATATCCCTTCTCCACTAGAATCCATCCATGTAGTTTGTGGGGGGTGGGGGTAGATGTGGAAATCAAGAGCTGCAGCAACCTGGACTGCTGGAGGATGAAAGAGTCATGGCAACTGCCAAGTGAGCGCATACATGCAGGAAGCTCTTTTGTGGTCGCAGACCAGCTGAACATTGAGGGTGACAGTGAAAGCTCTGGGCAGATGTGCATCCTTCATTGGCGGTAAGAGTTGAGCAGTTCCAGGCTGCGCCTTCAACAGAAGTGTGAGGCACCATCTAACTGGATCTATATGTACTGCTCAGCTTTCAGTGACCTGTGAGATGCAGTGGTGTGCAAGTTTGCAAGACGCCACCCAGGTCTGCAGCTGATCCTTGGAAGGAGCCAGAAGCAAAGAAGTCACAACTGCGGTGGGTGCAACACACAGTCAATTCAGTCCGGTCACTCCACAGGTCGCAGCATATTATTAAGCTTTCACACCCAATCGGAAAACAGCCAAGTTAAACACTCCAGTAACCCCAGAATGAAAGATATCAAACCAGGTATCTTTAGACAACAACAAATTAACTATTTATTAAAACTAAATCTTAAGCGCTATTAAGATAAACCTATGTCTAAAGACCTGATTACTTCTTATCTTAACCTAACTCCTGCATTCATGCACCTTCAAAAATAACAGTAGTCTGGTTTTAAAAGTGGAGTTTTTAAAATTAGCCGTATCTTAAGAAGAAATAAAATAAGTAAGTTTTTATAGGTTATGTTCCTGATGGATGAGGTCTTCTAATGTGAAAACATTAGGGCGGCACAGTGGCGCAGTGGTTAGCACCGCAGCCTCACAGCTTCAGGGACCCGGGTTCGATTCCGGGTACTGCCTGTGTGGAGTTTGCAAGTTCTCCCTGTGTCTGCGTGGGTTTTCTCCGGGTGCTCCGGTTTCCTCCCACAAGCCAAAAGACTTGCAGATTGATAGGTAAATTGGTCATTATAAATTGTCACTAGTATAGGTAGGTGGTAGGGAAATATAGGGACAGGTGGGGATGTTTGGTGGGAATATGGGATTAGTGTAGGATTAGTATAAATGGGTGGTTGATGTTCGGCACAGACTCGGTGGGCCGAAGGGCCTGTTTCAGTGCTGTATCTCTAATCTAATCTAATCTAATCAGTCAAAGGTCACATGAAGCTTTCATCCAGATTTGATGAAAATAGTCCTTCAGAAGATAGGCATTCAACTCTTCGGCTTCAATGGCATTAAACAGTTCTTTGAATGATCAACACAGCAATACAAATAATTTCTTGGAAAAGAAAAGCTTTTCTTCCTCACTCAGGAAATTAGCTTGGCTTGTAACTCCTTGTAAATTTTTCCTGAGAGAGCATAAAACTGCTCCTTTCTTCAGTTGGCCTTGTTGGAAAGTCTCTCAGAACTAACTGGTTTCAGCCAGTTTCTGCCAGTTCCACACACAGTCAAATTGGAAACATCACCATGTGACCTCTCTCTCTCCTGCTGTTGCCCATGGTAACAAAAATGCAACTGCTGCACACTGTGTCTCAGGAATTCCAGAACCTTCTCTCGCTTAAAGGTGCACTGGTTTTAACATATGGTTTTTAATCCGAGGAGGAAAATAGTTACAGGTCCGTGACACAAGGCCACAGTGACTTTCATGGCTTCTGGCAGGGCACGGCGAGCAGTGCTGCGAAATGTGAGGTCTTATGCCATGAGGGCACAAATTTCTGTGACCATCTGACTGGAGAGTCATAGTCTCCTCCTACACTGGTTCTTGGTCATCTCAAGGTAGCCCCATCTTCAGTGCTAGATCATACGCTGGGGAAATGGCCTCTATTGCCTTCCTGATGCCTGGGGCTCTGTATATCTTGTGGAGGATGTTGCTCATTGCCACTGGACCAGAGATCGGAGAGTCATGCTTCCATTGCCAGCTGCTGCCTTCCTTGTGCTCAGGTGATCTCCCAATTGTGTCAGGAAGCCTTGCTCCCTCCTTTTATGCCCCCATGATGCCAGCAGGGTGACAAATCTGTGGGCTGCCCAAGCTCTTACTGACCACACTCCTGGTAACCTCTACAGACCCGATGCCACCTGTGTGCCAATGGCCAAGTCCCCCTTTGCACCATTCTCCCTTTCATGGGGCCAACCTAATATCCTGGCTCCCTGCTGTGTATCCACCTCTATGCACCTGGTCTCCCCCAGACCCAAGAAGCAGCCAGGGCACCCCCACAAAAAATCTGAAAATGGCCCTCTTGAAGTGCTTTAATTACCATTATTACCAGATCGGGTGGATTCTCTGGGGAGCCCTTCCCTCCCCCGCACTCCGCCTACCACAACCACCCACGCCCCCCCCCGGCCTGATGAAACTCACCAGCACCGGGAATGGCGACGGGAATCCGGCATGTTAGCCAGCGCTAGTATTTTCATCCCCCGTCCAGCTACATTCAAATTCCAGCTCTATGTCCTAGTTCAGTTATCTGGTTCAACTGTATACCCTTTGGCACTGACCCATGTAATACATTGCCTGCATCAAAAAAACTAGTGGGCTTCAAAGTTCAGTTGGTATGTTTATATCAATATCTGATAAAAGCATTAAATACTGTGCATGTTTTAATGATGTAGGAATAGAAGTGAGGCATCATTATGACATTTTTCATGTGTCTATTCAGTGCATAGTTTCTCCAGAATTTAAGTAGGTATGTGAAAGGTGCAGAATACATTATTCTTTCAGATTCCAAGCAGCAAAAACCATTCATATATCACAATCTTAGATCAATTTCAAAGGTGCTTTAAATTTATTTTTTATATCTGGTCAAACTGGTAAAAGTTCATTACATGTAAAGCTCTATGCAACACTAATTACATTTGAAATTTAACAGTGATGACTTACGCTTTGCAAATCCATCGCCTGGGTAGATGTATCTATTAAAAACATCCATAATATAGACTCTCTTGTCATCCATAAAATCTCTCTCATGTCCATTCCCCTAAGAGTGAAAAGATTGATGAGTATTTTAAACAGAAAATTGTTCTTTGCAAGACTCATAAAAACATTGCTGATTAAGTTTTTTGTAGGAATAATGGTGAAGAGCATCTGAGCCATAGAACATCCTTGATTGCATTCTGATTTGTTGAAGTTTTCAGAGACAATTAGGGCGCTTAGGCTACTGCTTTATAATTATGCTTGATTGAAATAAGTATTGTGCTTTTCCAACACTGCTTGGATATCCTAATGTTATCCCTCTATCAATTAAGCCATTACTTGACTGTACTGTGTGTTTATCTAAAAAGCATAAGCAGACAATACCATATGGCATTTGCAAGTACAGCATAATTATAAGCAATTACAGTGGCCCTAAAACTGTAGCAAAATCTGACACTTTAGGCCAGATTTTAACTTGAACCAGGAAAACAGTCCAAAGGGTGTAAGGTAGTGGTGGGTGCCAAGGTAGCGCCAAATTCCCTTGACCTCGTCAGTGTAAGACCCAGGCAATTGTAAATCCTGGGCTTCATCTGCATGCTGCTTCTCAGTACCCAATGGGAAGCAGCAGTTGTATGGTGGGCAGCAGCAAAATATTGGTTGGCAGGAAGCCAACGGTTGGGACCAAAGGAACAACACAGAATTCAGGTAAGACCCAGGGAGGGGGAAGCCTCACAATCATGAAGGAGCGAGCCTGAGGTAGGTGAGGCCTAGCTATTCATGAAGAAAGACTCCTGCACCTCCAGGTTCCATGAGGAAAGTAAAAAAAAAAATCCCTTTGGGCCTCTACAGGTCCTGGACCTGTTCCCACTGCCTTCATCTGGTAAGAAAGTTGCAACCATTTCCCTGCTCAGGTCACTGGTTAATAGCAGTCGCACCCCAATGATGTCATTGAGCCTGATATGAATATTTAAAGAATGATCAGTTCTGATGGAAAGATCATTGATCTGAAATGTTAACTCTGTTTCCCTCTCCACAGATGCTGCCTGACCTGCTGAATACTACCAGCATTTTCTGTTTTTATTAACGAATAACCAATGCAGTTTCAGGAGGGAGTCCTTGCCACCTTCTCAGAAAAGCAGGTTATAATTCCAGACTGAGGGAATGTAACGGGATGTCAATGGGTAAGGCTCCTGGCTGATTTTAACCATCCACCTAAGTTTCCACAAGTTGGGTTCAAAATACATCTTTTATCTTCATTTAAGTGATGTGGACACAAAGGAGTATTCCAACATGAACAGTATCTAACTTTTTTTGTCCGATGAATTCAACACCTTGAATTTTATATAGCACTTTTAAAAGTACCAAAGATCTCAAATCACTTCAAAGAACAATTAGGAGCTGTGACCAAAAGCTTGGTTTAGGGGTGGGTTTTAAGGGAACTCTTAAAAGAAGAAGATGGCAGAGGGGAGGAGAGGGTTAATGGAGGGAAGTCTTGATCATGAGGCCTGAGTGGCAGAAAGCAAAGCCATCTATGGTGGGGCAAAGGGAGGAGAAGACACAAAAAAGATCAGCGTCAGAAGAATGGAGAGTTTCCAGTGAGGTGAGAGGTGGTGGGTGAAGGGGTGTAGAGTGCAAGAGTCAAGGAGGAAGAGAGGAGAGGCCTTGAATGGATTTAAAAAAGGGGATGCATATAATAAATTTTAGGCATTGGGAGAATGCGAGCTAATGGAGGTCAGCAAGGACAGGTATGCTGGGTGAGCCAAACTTGGTGCAGGAAAGGATATAGGTAGAAGATCGAGTGACTGACTTTTACAGAGGGTGGAGCATGGGAGACTGGTCAGGAGAGCATTGAATTAGACAAGTATGGAGGTGAGAAAGGCATCGATGAGAGTTTCAGCAGGCATTTGGCTGAGCATTCTCTACCCAAGAGGGCTGCAGCTGCTTGGTTGTTAAGTAATTTCAAGACTCAGATTGATAGATTCTTGCGCACTACAGAAATTAAGGGATGTAGGATAGAACGGGAAAATGGAGTTGAGGTAGAAGATTGACCATGATCTTACTGAATGGCAGAGCAGGCTCAAGGGACTTTATGTCCTACTTCTGGTCCAATTTCTTATTCTCTATTGAGCAGAGGTGGAAGTAGGCGATAATACAGAGGTAGAATTTATAGGGTAGTTATAATGGGGGACTTTAATTAATCAAAGCATAGATTAGGATAATAGTAGTGTAAAGGGCAGGGAGGGGCAAGAGTTCCTAAACACTTTAGGAAAATTCAGGAAAATTTTCGACAACAGTATGTTGCTAGTCCAATGAGAAAGGGGCATAGCTAGACCTGGTTCTTGGGAATGAGACGGGCTAAGTGGATCAAGTATCAGTAGGAGAGTATTTAGGGGATAGTGATCATTGTTTAGGCTGACTATGGAAAAGGACAAAGAGCAATCCAGGGTAAGAATAACTAACTGGGGAAGGACTAACTTCAACGGGGTAAGAATGGAGCTGGGGCGAATAAATTGGAGTCAAAAGCTGGCAGGAAAACCGGTAGATGAACGGCCTATCTTCAAAGAAGAGATAGTTCGGGCACAGTCAAGGTATGTTCCCTCACAGGGGAAAGGTAAGACAAACAAATCCAGCACCCGCTGGATGACAAAAGAGGTACAGATTAAGATAAAAGAAGAAAAAGTGTGCTTACGACAGATGCCAGGTAGAAAATACCATTGAGAACCAGGCTGAATATGGAAGGTCCAGAGGGCAAGTGAAAAAGCAAATAAGAGAAGCAAAGAGAGAGCAGCTAGCAATGAAGGAAATCCCAAAGTTTTTTCTATAAAGTTTTCAGGCATATAAATAGCAAAAGGGTGGTAAAAAGAGGAATGGGGCCAATTCGGGATCAGAAAATGGGTATACACATGGAGACAGAGGTCATAGCTGAGATATTAAATGAATACTTTGCATTTGTCTTTGTCAAGGAAGATGATGCAACCCAGGCAATGTTGAAAAAGGAGGCAAGTCAGACGCTTGAGGGATTTAAAACTGATAAAGAAGTATTAGATAGGCTGTCTGTACTTGAAGTAGATAAAGCACCAGTGCCGGATGAGATGCATCCAAGGATACTGAGGGAAGTGAGGGTGGAAATCGCAGAGGCACTGGCCATAATTTTTCAGGTCTTCCTTAGACTCGGGGTTGATGCCAGAGGACTGGAGAATTGCAAACGTTACAAGGTGAAAAGATAAGCCCAGCAACTACAGGCCAGTCAGTTTAACTTCGTTGGTGGGAAAACTTCCAGAAAAAATAATTCGGGACAAAACCAATAGTCACATGGACAAACGCGAGTTAATTAAGGAAAGCCAGCATGGATTTCTTAAGGGAAAATCATATTTAACTGACTTGCGGGAGTTTTTTGAGGAGCTAACAGAGAAGGTTGATGAGGGCAATGCTGTTGCTATGGTGTCATGGACTTTCAAAAGGTGTTTGAAACAGTGCCACATAACAGACTTGTCAGCAAACGTAGCTCATGGAATAAAAGGGATGAGGGCAATGCTGTTGATGTGGTGTTCATGGACTTTCAAAAGGCCTTTGATACAGTGCCACAGAACAGACTTGTGAGCAAAAGTGTAGCTCGTGAAATAAAAAAATAATATGAAATTGCGTGAGTGACGGGAAACAGAGAGTAGTGGCTAATGGATGTTTTTCGGGCTTGAGGAAGGTTTGTAGTGGAGTTCCCCAGGGATCAGTGTTGGGACCCTTGCTTTTCCTAAAATATATTCATGACCTAGACTTTGGTCTACAGGGTACAATTTTAAAGTTTGCAGATCAAACAAAACTTGGAAGCATTGTGAACTGTGAGGAGGATAGTGTAGAACTTCAAAAGGACACAGAAAAGTTAGTGGAATGGGCGGAAAGATGGCAGATGAAGTTCAATGCAGAGACATGTGAAGTGATTCATTTTGGTAGGAAGAACATGGACAGATAATATAGAATAAAGAACACAATTCCTAGGAGCAGAGGAACCTAAGTGTATATGTGCATAAGTCATTGAAGGTGGAAGGGCAGGTTGAGAGAGCAGTCAATAAAGCATACAATATCCTGGGCTTTATTAATAGAGGCATAGAGTACAAGAGCAAGGAAGTTATGTTGAACTTGTATAAGACACTAGTTCGGCCTCAGCTGGAGTATTGCATCCAATTCTGGGGCCGTACTTGAGGAAAGGCGTGAGGGCATTAGAGAGAGTGCAGAAAAGATTCACGAGTGATTCCAGGGATGAGGAATTTCAGTTATGAAGATAGATTGGAGAAGTTAGGACAGTTTTCCTTGGAGAAGTAAATGCCAAGAGGTGATCGAGGTATTCAAAATCATGAGGGGCCTGGACAGAGTAGACAGAGAGAAACTGTTCCCACTCATGAAAAGATCGACAACGAGAGGGCAGAGATTTAAAGTATTTGGTAAAAGTGACATGAGGAAAAACTTTTTCACGCAGCAAGTGGTTAAGGTCTGGAATGCGCTGCCTGAGAACGTGGTGGAGGCAGGTTCAATTGAAGCAGTCAAAAGGGAATTAGACAGTTAGATGAAAAGGAAGAATGTGCAGGGTTATGGGGAGGAGGCAGGGGAATGGAACGGAGCAAGTTGCTCTTTCAGAGAGCTGGTGCGGACATGATGGGCCGAATGGCCTTCTTCTGCACTGTAACAATTCTGTGAAGTCGGTGCTCTTTGTAATGAACAGGATATGGAGTTGGAAGTTTGTTAGTTTTCCTTGTCCCGATGGCTGCAAAGTCTGTCTCCCTAATCATTTAAAGGTGTGGTGTGTATTTTTGTTTCTACACTATTACATAATAAAACTTTGTTGTTTACACTATAATAAACCTCTTCCATAAATTCTAATCCTAGTTGTGTTTACCACAGTATAAAGTGCTGTGCAAAGGTATTTCAGAATACTCATTAATCACATCCCACTCGCAGGTATAGATGCAACAGCAAAATCACACAACATCTGATATAATGCCAGGACAACAAAGGCACCTCCAGCATTTCCTTGCATTTATAATCTCTATTGCAGTAGAAGTCAACTAAGCCTCTGTGTATTAATTTAAACTAAACTGGCCTGGATTTGATCATTCTTTTTGCAATTCCTCTGTGATCTTATCTTTCTTTGCTTCCACTGGTTCTGAGGGATTTATTTTAAAGTCTTATCCTTTAGTAACCAGAAGGCATTTCAACAAAACATCCCAATTTTGTGTTCGTGATAAACTTATTCAGTTTTAGAACCACACTCATAAATGATACAAACCAAAAAACAGATTTCTAAGCATAGCTTTTTAGATTAGATTAGAGATACAGCACTGAAACAGGCCCTTCGGCCCACCGAGTCTGTGCCGAACATCAACCACCCATTTATACTAATCCTACACTAATCCCATATTCCTACCAAACATCCCCACCTGTCCCTATATTTCCCTACCACCTACCTATACTAGTGACAATTTATAATGGCCAACGCAGACACAGGGAGAACTTGCAAACTCCACACAGGCAGTACCCGGAATCGAACCCGGGTCCCTGGAGCTGTGAGGCTGCAGTGCTAACCACTGCGCCACTGTGCCGCCCATAACCACTGCGCCACTGTGCCGCCCATCACAGCATAAATTTGGTGTTCAAGTAACATCTGTACAGATATAACCAAAATAAGTATATGTATTTGGGCTCCTTTCATCTTTTAAAAAAAATATTTAGTTGCATGAAGTATATATGCAGGTTTGTCCACAATAAATTTTATTTTTTACAATGCTAACAGTAAAATACATCGAGACCTGCAGGTTAAGACAAAGAAACCAATGTCACTGCCACTGTCTGATTTTGATTTATATATATTTTGAAACTAGGTTTTATAAAGTAGTATATACAATGAAGTGCTATTTTACCAATCATCTTTTCATGTTTTCAATCCTAATCAACTGCTCAAGCTATAGGCATCTTGAGGATGTTTGTTATGGAAGTATTTAGCAATTTAAACCAAATGTGACCACAAGATGGAGCTGTAACATAATAAACAGGCTGATGATTTGTAGATTGCAGCTTGAGCTAGCATGCAGTGCAATTTTTCGTGTTTTAAAGAAACTGAACTCTGCAGACACTTATGTCACCCAACCATCGATGTATTTTAGAATGCTAACTGGCAATACTTTGTGGTTGAACTAATCCACTCTTAAACATATTTCAAGATATTTACAAGGTCTTCTTTGGCCTCCTTATCTCGAGAGACAATGGATAAGCGCCTGGAGGTGGTCAGTGGTTTGTGAAGCAGCGCCTGGAGTGGCTATAAAGGCCAATTCTAGAGTGACAGGCTCTTCCACAGGTGCTGCAGAGAAATTTGTTTGTCGGGGCTGTTGCACAGTTGGCTCTCCCCCTGCGCCTCTGTCTTTTTTCCTGCCAACTACTAAGTCTCTTCGACTCGCCACATTTTAGCCCCATCTTTATGGCTGCCCGCCAGCTCTGGCGAACGCTGGCAACTGACTCCCACGACTTGTGATCAATGTCACAGGATTTCTTGTCGCGTTTGCAGACGTCTTTAAAGCAGAGACATGGACGGCCGGTGGGTCTGATACCAGTGGCGAGCTCGCTGTACAATGTGTCTTTGGGGATCCTGCCATCTTCCATGCGGCTCACATGGCCAAGCCATCTCAAGCGCCGCTGACTCAGTAGTGTGTACAAGCTGAGGATGTTGGCCGCCTCGAGGACTTCTGTGTTGGAGATACGGTCCTGCCACCTGATGCCAAGTATTCTCCGGAGGCAGCGAAGATGGAATGAATTGAGACGTCGCTCTTGGCTGACATACGTTGTCCAGGCCTCGCTGCCATAGAGCAAGGTACTGAGGACACAGGCCTGTTACACTCGGACTTTTGTGTTCCGTGTCAGTGCGCCATTTTCCCACACTCTCTTGGCCAGTCTGGACATAGCAGTGGAAGCCTTTCCCATGCGCTTGTTGATTTCTGCATCTAGAGACAGGTTACTGGTGATAGTTGAGCCTAGGTAGGTGAACTCTTGAACCACTTCCAGAGCGTGGTCGCCAATATTGATGGATGGAGCATTTCTGACGTCCTGCCCCATGATGTTCGTTTTCTTGAGGCTGATGGTTAGGCCAAATTCGTTGCAGGCAGCCGCAAACCTGTCGATGAGACTCTGCAGGCACTCTTCAGTGTGAGATGTTAAAGCAGCATCGTCAGCAAAGAGCAGTTCCCTGATGAGGATTTTCCATACTTTGGATTTTGCTCTTAGACGGTATTTACAAGGTATTTACAGATAGAACAATTGTAGTTCATTGATGTTGTGCATTGTTTTTTTTTAAATGATGCATGAATTTGTATTTTGCCCTGTTTACACAAGCAGCTACAGATCTGCCCAAATTTAGTCATGGGTTGGGTTGGCATCCTTCCATCTATGAAAGATGATGGATGTGCAGCAAACAATCCATTTAGGTGGGGTTTCTTCTCTTGGTGGAGCTTTGCTGATGGCTGTGAAGGCCAATCCTTGAGAGGCAGGTTCTGCCACAAGTGATGCACGTGAAGCTGCCAAGTGATGCTGTTATATATTGTTATACTATCTGTAAAGTGCTAGGAAATAGGCGGAACTAATTGTTATATGCAAGTGTTCCGGGGAGGGGCCACATTCATGGCTGCACTGGAGAGTCATGTGACATGTAATAGGACAGCCGCCTGGGGCAGTCCTTTACTAGGGAGCATTGAAGCTGAATGGAATAAACAAAGACTCTAGCCTTTCCAAGTCTAAAGTGTGATTATTTCCAATATATGGGAACCAGAAAACAACCTGGAGACATAAAATGGTGGCAGCGTTTGTCTGTGAGTAAACCCAAAACATTTTAAATGAAGTTAATGCTGAATTAGATTGGGAAAAAATTGACCCAAATTAGGGCCAGAGAGAAAGAAAAACGGAATAAATCGTGCGAAAACAAAAAAACTGAATGTCAGCTGGGGCCAAAATGAATGCACAGCGGCAGCCCATTATGAATTGGGAAGCGGATGTCATAGAAACATTTGAGAAGTTTAAACAAAAGTGCAGATTGACATTCAGTAGTTTCCTAAAAGGCACTAGAGAAGAAGAGAGTGTCAGATATATCCTTCTGTGGGCAGGAGATACAGGATTAAACTTGTTTAATAGCTGGGAGCTGAGTGAAGAGGACAGCAGAAACCCAGACAAAATTTTTGAAAGATTCAGCATCCATCTCCAGCCAAAATCAAATCATCAGATATACTGATATGAATTTCAAGGCCTGACAGGAGCTAGATGAGCCTATTGACAATTTTGTAACAAGTGTTGCGACCAAGGTGAGAGTAATGCACTGTTAACTCAGTCCCACTACTCCACAAGTCATAGCATATCAAATAAAGTTTCCCACCTACCGAAGACTAGTCAAATTAAACACTATATTTTTCCCCAGAATAAAGCACACCAAACCAGGTTTCTTTAAAGAACATTAATTATTTATTTGAAAAGAAATAATAGATCTTAACTACTAACGAGATAAATCTATATCTATGAGAAAACTCCTTAATGCCTTCACCCTTGTGCACACACACATACATTCAAAAAGAAATGGTTAACTGGTTTCAAAAGGGTGTTTTACATTAACACTGTTTCTTAGGAATAGAAGGAATAATAATAATAATGGAGGCTCACGTTCTGGTAGGATGTTTTCGGTACGGTGAGGTGTCACAGAGTCGAATAGTCGGATGCCACTCGAAGTCTCTTCAGGCGAGGTTGATGAACAGTCTGTGATGGGTAGGTGTTCACAGCAATTTAACTGCAGCAGGCATCACATAGGTTTGCCATCAGGGGTGTAGTAACAGGTCTGCTTGGGCTTCGAAGCAGCAGTCTAACAGTGGAAGAATTATTCAGATTTTAGGATTTTCCTGGAAAACAGGAGGCAGCAGGAATCTCACTGGATGCAGAAATTCTTCAGAGACCGGATGCAACAGGAATCTGCTATCTTTCAAATGCAGGATTGCTTTTCAAGAGATGCGAGTCTCCTTTACAGAGAGAGGTAGCACTTTTCTGGTTTTTCTCTCTTGCTACAGGTAGGTCAAGCAAAGAATGCAAATGCCTGCTCGTTGTCCAATTCATAGGCTTTTAAAGGGTCCAAAGTGAAAAAAGAACCTTCCTGAGCATGGTCACATGACCAGACACAGCATCGCCCCTGGTTCAAAAGCTGCTCTGAAGAAAGGTCAAACCCCTGTGATTTCCTTAAAACTGCTGACCTTCCTGTCCTTTTACAAGTTTAACTTCCTTTCAAAACACCCATAAAGTTCAACTCTTTGCTCTGAACTTCCTTTCAAAACATTGCAGGACTTCCAATTATTTTGCAGGTGTCTTTCACTGAGCAAAATCCTTCTTTGATTTTTTTTTTTGGAAACTCATAGAAGTCCAAAATTTTAGTACAAAATTAAAACCTTTTGTGACACAAGATTGAAAAATGCAGCCAGAAAATGTAAACTTAAAGACACAGATGAAAGGCTGATAGATCAGCTAATTTGGGGTCCTGCACATCCTGAAGTACAGAAAGCTCTCATTGGAAAGGACAAACTCACAATATAGCAGGCTGTAGACATTACCAGAGCACATGAAGCCACAAGCAAACAGATGATGACACTCACTACCCAAACAGCTAGCCTTCAGCTAAGCCAAGAGAAAGACAGCAGGGTTGATGCAGTGAAACAACGACGAAAGAAGGTACACCAAACAGAGAGAAAGATGTGCAGCAGCTGTGGACGACCACATGACTTCACAGACAGAAGGAAATTTCCCGCACATGGATCAATCTGCAGAGCTTGCGGAAAGGCCAATCACTGGGAAAAGATGTGCAGAACAAAGGAAGGTGGTGGTAGACAAGTCACCAGAGCCAGAGTAACAAGGCAAATGAGTAGTGAAAGAAACCAAACATCCATAGCTTGGAATATGATGATGAGTTTGAGAACACAATAGCGGTAGGAACTATACAACTGCATGAAATATCTGGATGCGACATATCCCAGAGAAAAGAAATTCATACGACCACTCAGATCAGGAAAAGGGTGAGAAATAAGACCACAACGATAAATCTGAAGGTGAAGATTGATACTGGAGCACACAGTATCATCCCGCTCAGACTATACCAGAAGATCTTTCCTGAAACTCTGGAAGAAAATGGTTATCCAAGGAAAAGTGCTTTGAAATTAAACAACGTCATGCTAACAGCATACGGGGGAACTGAAACTCGACAGGTAGGAACAACCCAAATCAGAGGGACGCACAAAGGAAAAGATGTTAACTGTATGTTCTACGTCACTGAAACAGATGGTCCAGCTATCCTGGGGTTGAGCAGTTGTGAACAGCTGCAGATTATCTCAGTAAACCATGAGGTGAAGGAGGCAACACTGAGGGTTGAAAATAGTACACCCATTGAAAAGTGCCCTCCGATCAGAAGCAAAGAAGGTCTGTTACAAATGTACCCAGAGTGTTTCAATGAGATAGTTGGCTGCTTTGAAGATTTTGAGTATCACATCACTATTGACCCAGCGATGAAACCAATGATTCATCCCCCCACGTAAAGTACCAGTAGAACTAAAAGGAAAGCTTGAAAGAGAGCTCCAAGAAATGGAAGAAAAGAAGGTGATCGCCAGAGTCACAGAGCCTACAGATTGGGTGAATTCTATTGTGGTGAGAGAGAAGTCAAATGGACAGCTAAGAATTTGCCTAGATCTCAAAGATGTTAATCAAGCAATAAAAAGGGATCACTACTCTATTCCAACACTGGAAGAGATCACACCAGCACTGGCAGGGGCAAAAGTAATCAGCAAGCTTGATGCCAGAAATGGCTACTGGAACGTGAAGCTAGACACAGAATCTTCACTGTTGACAACATTCAACACAACCTTGGATGGTAAAAATTTCTGCGTCTACCTTTTAGCCTTAAAGTTTATGTTTAGTTTAGTTTAGAGATACAGCACTGAAACAGGCCCTTCGGCCCACCGAGTCTGTGCCGACCATCAACCACCCATTTATACTAATCCTACACTAATTCCATATTCCCACCACATCCCCACCTGTCCCTATATATTTCCCTACCACCTACCTGTACTAGGGGCAATTTATAATGGCCAATTAACCTACTAAAGTGAGCCAGGACGTGTTCCAACAGAAAGTAAAGACATACAGGGGATGCAAAGCAGCAATCGACGTAGCAGATGATATCCAGATATATGGTGTAGATGGAAAATATCATGACAACCATCTACATGAAGCCATGGAGAGAACTAGGAAAGCTGGGATCGAGCTAAATGCAGCCAAATGCATTGTGAAAATGACAGAAAGCCAGTTCTTCAGAAAAGTGGGCACACCTGACGGAGTCAAACAGAGTCCTGAAAGAATCTCAGCTATCTCTGGGATGGAAGTCCCAAGAGATGAGAGTGTTGAGAAGTCTCCTTGGCTTGAGCCAATACATGAGCTCCTTCATGCCGCACATGTCAGAACACACAGCAAAATAGTGGGAGCTGATGAAAGAAGATGTAGAGTATATCAGAGTCACACGACAGGTGCTTCAACAAACTCAAAAAGGTTGTATGCAAGGTGACAAGTCTGTCCTACTACAACAGAAAGAAACCTGTCACTCTGCAAGTAGATGCTTCCACAAAAGGACTGTGAGCAGCCCTGGTACAAGAGAGAAAGCCAAGAGTATTTGCATCCAAAGCTCTAACATCAGCTGAGACCAGATAGGCCAACATAGAAAAAGAGCTTTTGGCAGTCACATATGTCATGTGAGAAATTCCATACATATCTCTATGGGAGAAAGTTCATAGTGGAGAGTGATCATTGTCCACTGGAGCAGATCTACAAGAAAAATCTATGTAAAGCACCAGCAAGACTGCAGAGGTTACTGTTGAGGCTTCAAATTTACGATTTCACACTGAAATACAAGCCAGGAGGAGAAATGGTGCTGGCAGATACCCTATCTTGGTTGTTGCCACAGGAGAAACATGAGATAGAAGATCCAGCTATAAAGATTCATCACTTAGCAAACGTAACACCACCGAAACTTAGTCAAATTAGAGATGCAACAGCAAAGATGAGGAGTTACAGATGCTGGCTGAGCAAGTGATCCAGGGATGGCCTGAGAAGACAAATCAGCCAGTAATACCGCAGTACTGGTCTATCAGAGATGACATCTCACTAGAAGATGGTGTTCTGCTAGCCGGATCCAGAATAATCATACCCTTAACAATGCAGGAAGAACGTCTCCAAAAGATACATGAAGGCCACATGGGAATGGAGAAGTGTAAGTTCAGAGTTAGATCAGCTGTGTACTAGATAGGCATATACAAAGACATTGAAAACATGGTGTCTACATGCAATAAATGCTGGAAGTACAGAAACATACAGCAAAAAGAGGAAATGACAGCTACTGAAGTACCACCCAGACCATGACGTACTGTAGGGGTCGATTCATTCACACATAATCAAAAATGGTATCTCATAGTCGCAGACTACTATTCAAAGTTCACTTTTATTCGCAAGGTGAAAAACTTGAGGGCCACAACAAATCATCTCAGCAGGACGAGTTCCATTCGCTGAGCAAGGGATTCCTGAAAGATTAATATGTGACAATGTCACCCAATTCACATCCAGAGCATTTAAGGAATTCGCTGACCAGTATGGGTTCAACACTGTCACCTCATCACCACACTACCCACAGGGACACGGGTTTATGGAAAGACATGTCCAGACGGTCAAAAAAACCCTTGCGAAATGCCAAGAGACGATGGACGACCCAAACCTGGCCTTAATTTCACACCGATCCACACCTCTCAAGGCTGACATGAAATCACCTGCAGAGCTGCTGAATGGAAGAAAACATAAGACTACTCTGCCAAGCACAATACATCCTCCAAGTGACCAGGTGGAAGTGAGACAAGTCACTGAAGCACAGGTAAGAGAGCAACACTTCAACAAGCATGCTAAATCCCGACCTGAGCTGTTGAAAGGACAAACTGTACATGTACAGGATCCAATCATAAAAACCTGGAGCCCAACAAAAGTTGCTGGTGAAGCTGAGACTCCAAGGTCATACATCATTGAGACCGAAACCAGCAACCAAATAAGAAGGAATAGAATCTATATTCGACCTACACCTGAGCTGGCAAAACAGGATGTACCATCAACACAAGAAATATCACTATCCAGCGAGACAACATTATCATCATCAGCAAGTGACACAACATCACCTATGCAGCGTGCCAACTCACCACAGAGTGCAATAAATGCCAAATCTGCAAGATGGAGGCACAACATCTCGCAACCTAAGCGATTCCGTGAATAATATTTTTAGAAAAGAATACACACTATAAAAGGCTCAATAAAGGGTTTCAGATTATTTCCAAAAGTCAGTTCATAATCTTCTTTTGTTTAAAGAAAAGTTAACGACTGGGACAGTTATATTGATATAGGGGCATTATGTTTTTAAAGAGGGATATTATATATTGTTATACTACATGTAAAGTACTGGAAAATAATTGGTTAGGAACTAATTGTTATGTGTAAGTGTTTCCTGGAAGGGGGGGGGGGCGGCGTCACATTCACAGCTGCACTGGAGAGTCATGTGACATGTAACAGGACACCAGCCTGGGGCAGTCCTATACCAGGGAGCATGGAAGCTGAATGGAATAAACAAAGACTCTAGCCTTTCTAAGTCTAATGTGTGATTATTTCCAAAATGTGGGAACCAGAAAACAACGAGGAGACATAATAGACATTGTGGGTTGTTGTTTTTGATGTTGGCGCCTGTTGCCAAGCTGCTGGAGCATCTGGTCATCATGATAGTGCACACCAGTCCATAGGATGTGTCGCCAGTTCCCTCTTTCGCCAGCTAGTGACTCGCAGGTGCGATAGTCGACATTTAGGGCTTTCATGTCATGCTTGCAAGCATCCTTAAAGTGGAGCTTTGGGTGCCCCACTGGCCCCAGCTACCTCACCATACAGAAGGTCCATGAGTATGCAACTGTCTTCCATCCTGAAGATGTGTCTGATTCACTGAAGCCGCTTCTGTTTGATTAGTGCCAACACGCTTGGGAGCTCTGCCTTTGAGAGGACTGCTACATTTGTCATTTTGTCTTGCCAGGATATACCCATATTGCGCTGCAGACAGTGAAGATGGAAATTATTGAGCTTATTGAAATTATTGAAAAATTATTGTCATGGATCAGCAGCATAAACTGACCAAAATCAATCTTGGCGTAAAGTACATCTCAGGGTAGGTTTCACCCCAGGACAATTTTAGAGGCGACAGAAACACTTGTCATTGGATTTGCTGTTATAGAATCGTAGAACTGTAGAGTGTGGGATAAAGGCATTGAAGTGGATGATCAGCCATGATCATATTGAATGGCGGAGCAGGCTCGATGGGCTGAATGGCCTATTCCTGCTCCTATGTTCCTATAGCACAGAAAGAGGCCATTTGGCCCTTTGAGTCTGCTATCGCTCTGCCTGCCACATTCAAACTGTTCTGATTATATCTTCCAACTATACATTGCTAAAATTAATGAGATTCTGTTTAGTTGGGCTTTTTTGGAATATGTCACCCAAAATGAATCATAACCAGCACAAAAGATCACAGGATTCTAAGCACAAATTACATTCAGCACAACTCGAGTTTCCTGATCTTTAGCCTACGTTAAAAGACATGGTGCTCGAAGCAGGCATCATCCACAAAACTGACCAACACCACCGACCTCCCTCCATCCCACCCCCCCCAGGATCAATCACCATTGAGAGTTACCACTAATTGAACTCATTTGTGGGCCTTTGAGGCGGCTCTAAGAATTAAGTTGGTTCTTTTGGACGCAAGGACACCAATAGGAAGATTTTAGAAGGTTATGAATATAATTCTTTTCAATTTACTAAGAAAGTGACTACTTTTCCCCAATATAACTAGCAAATGGTTCTGTATATATTTTAAAATTTCATTGTCAGTAATTTGAAATTGGGTCACTCACAAGTAGTGGATTGACACGGTTATTAAAAATGCTTATTTTTGTGATAAACCTATGTTCAGCTATCTTAATAAAACTGCACCAAGTTACCACTCAAATAGATCAAGGAACATGAAAAAAAAATTTGCTTCAAAACACAGCCCGATTGAACTGGCTCATAGCAGATTTTTCGTTTGGTGACATGCAAACTAGTTTGAGCAGAAACTCGAGGGAAAAAAAACACTTCTCAAAACAGGTGCAATTTTGGGCGCAATTTGTGCCTGTTTCACTGATTCCACCCAAAACCAAAACTCTACCCCAGTATTTTTTTTTTTTAAACAGTGTTCAAATGCATACAAGTCTCATGTAGACTGATAATACATTGCCATAAATCAAAAAAAAAATCACCACTGGAGCTGCGTTTCTGAGAACCACTATATTGAATTATGTTACTCCACATAAACATTGAATCAGGTACTGAGCATAGGTTGACATCAGATGGCCATTAATGGACCTTGGGCACTCCACAAACCTGCAGTGCAGAGAGCTGACTGCACAAATGTGCAAGCTCAGCTCACTTAAATAATTCAGTGGCATTAGAAGCACACGAGGTTCAAGAGGCCAGTTATTTGTTGTCAACAGTTTTTAAATAGTTGCTGGCCACTCAAAGTTATTCTGCCCTTGAAGAGGGAGAGAAATGGCTGCATCAAGGCCACACATTAGAACAACAACATTTAGTCGATGTGATGCTGGAAAAAAAAATCCTGTTTAATGAAGAAACTTTTTGCAGCTCAGGGCTAGCATTCAGTTAACAGCTGCACTACAACAGTTTGATGAGGACCAAGACTAGGAATTTGTGGCTGAATGGAGGGAGAGGAGGCCACTAAATAACTGGTCCATCCCTTCCATTTGGTGAGTTCGGACTCTCTACCGTCACCTTCCACAGAAGCAAAAAGCAAGAAAATATACTGGGGATATTTATTGTAATAGTTAAAAAGCCTGTAATCTTTCTAGACTAAACTACCTTAGCTTCATAAGTCACAATTACAGTAGACTTATCGGGCCAGAGGCCCCCCTTCCTCCACCGGCAAACAAAAGTTGGTATGAGCCCACCTCTGCCGGGCCTGGAAGCCACACCATAATTTTATGTGGTCCAGGCCCTTATTTGTCCTTGGGTGGGACTTCCACCACTCTGAGGAAGGAAGTTCTGCCTACAAGAGCTGCCGGCCAATCAGCAGGCTGGCAACTCTTCAGTCCCAGCAGCGCCACTGGGACCGGTGACCACTGCTGGGACTGTACCCAACAAGGACCAGGCCCCTGAATACAGCGGTGTGTGGGGCTCACCATGGAATAGGCTGGGCCCCAGCGAGAGGGGGGTTGGTCACCCAAGGGGTTGCTCCCGTGGTGACGGCTTGTGCCATGGGAGGGGGGGGGGGGGGGGGGGGAGGGGCCGTCCAGATTGGGCACAGGGTGCCCGATTAGATGGGCCTCCCACCCCTCGCAAGGAAGCCGCCAGGTTTTATTGGGCAGCCTTCTGAGCTACTGCACCGCCTGCCCCACTGGTAATATTCCAATGGAGTGGGAGGAGGTTCTTAAGTGGCAAGTAAATGGCCACTTAAGGGTGTTAATTGGCCTGGAGCGGGTAGGCCTTTTGTCACCAACCCCTCATAAAACTGCAGTAGGGGCGGGAAGGTGGGGGGGCGGGGAACGGCACCCCCGGCCTCCCAATCAATTTTACACACCCCCACCTCCCCACCCCCACCGTCGTCTCCAGCCCCGCTCCTGTGGTGGGGAGGGAGTGCATAAAATTTCGGCCCAAAATGCATGAGAATGCACCAAAAAAAGTTTTTTTTTTTTTAAAGTTCACTATTCATGAGCGCATAGATCACACACTTTCAGTGCTCACATTTCCCCTTCAGAAATTTCTAAATCCACACTGGAAAAAAAGCACTTCAGTTTTTTCTGCACTACAAAAAATGGAATATTGGGTAGACATACCAGCAAATGACAAGATTGCTTTCGCATCATAGGCAAGAAGCTTGGGTTTTGGTTTCCACAGAAAACAAAAGGAATGATTAGTAAAATTGACCGCCCCCCCCCCACCCCCAAACATTGGTAATACTCCTAGAATCCTATAGAACAAAAATTTATTTTTAACTTATTCAGTCACTCTGAAGCAGTGGTCCGAGTAATAGGCTTATATTCAGGGCTGTTTAAGTTGTTCCTCGATTTTTGCAATGTCAGCTTTTTGAAGCTGTTAGCTTTTGCATGTTTTCTAGTTTGGTGTGTCTGCCATTGTAGCCACGCGCTTTGACGTATAGTTACTTGATGAAGGATGTATTTGGCAAGGGAATTGGGCACGTGTTGTGCTTTGTTTTTTTCAAGCAATTAACTAAGTGTGTCATATATTATAGCTTTCCTTCTAACTCCTGCAGAGTGACTGGTTCCTTGAGGAAACAAGTGTCCTTTCTTCTGGTCAGCCTAATATTCTGCCACTGGTTCCTGCTGCCTGCCATCTGCTTGCTACATGATAAGACCTTTTATTTTAAAACACAGAAAAGGCAACAATAATTGTGGTCACCTTAGCCTGAATGTTCTACATTCTTCCATTTTCTTTCATCATTTTTTGGATACTTGTCACTGGCAACTATTACCCATCCCTAGTTGCCCTACAGAAGCTGGTAGCGGTCCTTCTTGAACTGCTGCAGCTCATTTACTGAAGTTGCTCCAATAATGCTATTACGCAGGGAGTTTCAGGATTTTGACCCAAGGTGTACTGGTGATGCAGGGGGTGGAGGACATTTAGGCTAATGCAAGACGTGATGATCAAGTGGACTGATTTGTCATGGATCATGTTGAGCTTCTTGGACGTTGTAATAGTTACACCCATCCAGTCAAGTGGAGAGCATCCCATCACACTCATAACCAGTGCCCTGTAGATGGTAGAGAGGCTTTAGGAAGTCAGGAGGTGAACCACTCACGATAAAATACCCAGCCTCTGATTTATTTAGGAGCATGCTAAACAAAGGAGCAATACAATTTTTTTTTAAATCACAATAGAAACAATAATGCAACCTATAAATAACACAATCTTAACACACTAAGGCAAATGTTAATTTATAATTCAATGTCATACTATTGCTCAAATTTCATTGTGAATAGTGAAACACATAATCTATAAACTCAGCAACCAGTGCACATATTTTAATTTGTACTAACACATATTTCAATATTGTAACCTGAACAAAAATTCCAATTATCATTCAGAAGTAAATGGTTTCCCAAGGAGTAAACATAATATAAATACATCATATCTTTATAATAAAATTTTATGACTTATGTTGTCTAACTCGAGACAAAAATTGTTCAATGTCAATTTTTTTTTTGTTTTACTGCTTATCTATTGAAGGTTCCATGATTCCATGTTCTGCTCCAACCTGAAATTTTCGAAGGCCATTCTGCCCTTCTTGTCTGTAATGCACTTAGGCTCCTCTCAAATTATCCAACGTGTTCCCATAAACTTTAATATTCTTTTGAAGCTATCCAGTACCTTTTGAATGAAGCAATCGATTTAGGATCGATCAATCAATGCTAAATCAATTACAGTATTCAGAAAGTCAAAGCATTCCACATTTCAATAAAGCTTGGCATGAGAAAATTTCATTCAATCTCCCTCCTTAGATGTCTTGTGCCTATCAAATAAACTGTATCTGGAAATAATCCATGTTTATGCTAATGCCAAGTTTTGAGCTCTCCGTCCCTCTAATTGTTTTTTCAACAAAGCAAAGAAAAAACATCTCAAGATGTTGTACAGGGAACAAAGGGGGAGCAGGAATGAACACCAAGTCAAAGAAAGAGGCATTAAGAGGGGTGACCAAAATCTTGGTCAAAGAGGTGGGATTCAATAAACGTCTTAAAGGAGAAAGGGAAGCAGAGAGGTGGAATTCCAGACAGTGGGCCTAGATAGCTGAAGGTACAGCCACCCATAGCGTTACAACACTTCATCCTCTGGGCTGCATCTTGTGCCCATGGCGGCCCAGTACCACACCAGCACCAGATTCCCAAAGGTCTCAGGACTGAGACATTCTGGGGCCTACTGCCCCACAACACAAGAACCCTATTCCCCACAGTGATGCCATGGAAGAAATATACCTGAGGCTGCTTCCCAAAACAAAGCAAGAGTTAATTAAAATATAGAGAAAACAACAAAGAAAATGTGCTCTTTTTGATATTTGATCAAATGACAAAGCTTCTTGAATACATTTAAACACCCTAATTTCAAAGTGGAAATTAGCTATTATAACTTTAATTAAATCACAAGATAAGGAATATCATTTATCCCAGATCTCCAGTAGAAAAAAAGACAGCAATCAACTCGATCTTGAATGCCCACTGTCCTCCAAGTGATGAACACCCATTAATTTTAAGAAATAATTCTGAACACCCGAATAAATTCTTCTTTCATCAATGCCAACCCATGCTGTGGTCTATCTTGAAGTAATGCCGTGGATTTACCATCTGCTTTCAAGACTAAAACTCCAGTTTCACTGATCAATCCTCATAAAACTGAGCATCACCTTTGCAGTTTTTCTCTGAATTGCTACCAAGCCCTTAAATATTGTTGATCAAAACTGCACACTGTACTCAAGACCTGGTCACAACACTGTATAATTTCAGTATGATCTCCCCTATACTTTACTGATTTCGCAATGTACTTCAGCATTATGTTCCCATTATAAGTTGCTGTTTAACATTGATTTGACATATGAGAGTTGTTATGATCAGGTGAGGTGAGTCGAAGGACTCCCCTTTTTTCCCTCTCCTTGTTTGACCACAACAGATTTATTTCTTGTTTCTTTTTCCAAAGTGATATACTTGCCAATTCAGGCAGTGTTTAATTATTTATGCGGCATGATCTTAAAAAGAACCAGACAGATTTTCTTGAGTTTAACAAAGAAAGCTGTTAGATCGGTTTAAATACAATAAAACTAAGTAAAATAATAAACTACGCTCCACCTTTCACAGAGTGGTGAAGAATAGATTGGTTGAATTAGAGTCCAAAGAAATAAAAAGGGGTATAGTGTCTGTGGAGGTTGGTGACTCGGCTGGCTTCAGGCTGAATTTGGTGGTCCTGAGGCTTCTGGTTTTTAGATGTGGACACCTGATTTGGTGGTTCTCCTGGAGACAAGATGCGGATAATTTCCTTCAAGAGGTCTCTGTATGCAGCAGTGTTATGCCTAGGTGGTTACAGCCAGCAGACAGGGTTCAAAGCTTGCAATAATAATATTATGCTCTGATGAAGGGTCACTGACCTGAAATGTCAACTCTGCTTCTCTCTCCACAGATGCTGCCAGACCTGAGTATTTCCAGTATTTCTTGTTTTTATTTCAGATTTCCAGCGTCCGCAGTATTTTGCTTTTATTATCTCAGCTTGCAAGGTGGATTAGAGAGAGAGAGAGAGACAGAGAGAGAGAGAGACAGAGAGACAAAGAGAAGAGGGACCCCACTTGGGTCTTTTCCTATCAGTGTCTAGCTGCTTGTCTGTGCTGCAGAGAGAACACCAACTTAAGCATGCAGATGGTGGGCCTGTCACATGACCATCACCAAATGATTCAACATGGTGGTTACCAGTGTGTATTCCCTCTTGCAACTTAATCAGTCCATGTCTAGGGAATTCTCTTCTCACAACCAGGGCCCCATTGTTCAAGTGATTAGGTTTGAGTGGTTTGTCTCCATCAGTTTAATGTCCAGGTGATGGCCTTAATGTCTTGCTAATGAGAACAAGATAGGTAGTTCACTCAGATTCCCTAGGTCATTGCTCTTGAGGGGACTGTGCAGACAGTTTGTCTCCAACTCAAAGCATTGGAATGTGCAGTATAGTGACACAAATTGGGGTGGCCATCTTAGCTGCCAGTAGAGTCACCTTTTATCGTTTTAAAAAAAATTTAATTTAGGTTTCCAGCTGGTGGATCAAAAAAAAATCATCATTCGATATAGCACGTTTGCATGACAGAGTATCAAAAAGATATAGACAACATTTATTATACTGGAAAGTTGTAATTTGAGCTTTGGTTGAAATTAAGGAAAAACGTTAACTATAAACTAAATGGAACAGTGGTTCCACATGTCATTCCACAACCTACTATGATTGAGTTAAAGATAGGAACATTTGTGAGCTCCATTCATTACAAAGTAAAAAGAGAAAATGCTTGAAATACTGAGCACATCAGGCAGCGTCTGTGGGGAGAAACAGAAAATTTAATGTTTCAGGTCGATGGCTTTTCATCTTCAACATGAAACGTTAACTCTGTTTCCCTCTTCACAGATGCTGCCAGCCCTGCTGAGTACTTACAGTATTTTCTGCTTTTATTTCAGATCTCTAGTATCCACAGTATTTTGTCTTCCCTACAGAGCAGGTTCCTTAACTCACCACCTCCTCTAGGAAAGTACAGAGTGAAGATTCTGATTACCAACACTAGGCAGTAGGAATAATAGGGGAGAATTTAAATGCACAGCCACCCATTTCTCGCCTGAGAAATAGGCAGCCGGCAGTTGAAAATGAAGGGGCACCTCAGTACCCCATTGATGCCCAAGGCCTGCTTGATGTCATATTCTGGCAGGCTTATAAATGGGTGAGCAGCCTGCCACCTGAAACAGGCACAAGGTTTCTTAAATATGCAAACTGAAGTTCTACGTTGGTTGTAGGACCCTGCTGGAAAAGTTCAGGTGCAAACAGACTGAGCATAAGCCATTCAAGTTCTTTGCACCATTCATGACAATATATATCATTTGGCATCTTTTCATCCCATTTCTGAATTGCATGTTTAAAATACAATTATCTCAGCAAGTCAATTGCATGCTTCTGTTCATAAAGGAGCAAGAAAAAGAGAAAACATTTTCACTTAGTTATAAAAAGATTATGGTAAATTACCTGATGTGCATCCAAATCAATGATCATAGCCTTAGACACTCCTTCCACTCTCTCAAACAAAAACTGCAACAAAAATACAATCATGATTACACTCGAGCAAAGCATAACTACACACTTAGAATTACTTTTACATAACAAAAATTTTCAAGAATTAGGAAACTGTTAGTCTACAAAGTACAGCGAAAATTTAAAAAGGCATTGGGCACAGTAAAACAGTCAGATATTGTTATAATTAATTTTTAAAAACTCATATTTGCCACATACTTTGAAACACAGGTGACCATTTGGATTTGAAATAAAATAGAGGAAACATAGATGTAAGTATGAGGAGCACAAAAAGGAAATAACAAAAATTTGGAGCAGAAAGAAGGGTGCTTTAGAAAAGTAGAAATGCAAATGTGTGCCTACACACAAGGAATTCCAAAAATGTGTTGAAAAATATTTGACCGTAATAGAATGTTTACAGGGAAATGAATAATGTGAAGCTGTCCACTAAAATGCACATCAAGGTACTAGGATTATTTCCTAACTGTGATGTGTCATGAGGCCTTTATTATGCACAGTAAATGCTTACTGCAGCATTCACAGCTGTGCTATCTTATGTATAATGTTGGTAGCGGGTTACAGTTCAATGACACAAATCTACATGGCAGTAGCATTATAAACCACAAAGCAAGATATTCTTCAAAAAAATGACATAATTGTGGAAACTTGACATCTGCCTGAGAGAATATGATTTTATTGCATCATAAGATTTCTCCTTGTTCTGCCTTATCTCATTAGTTCCTTTCAAAAAAAGCACATTATTACAATACTGACATTTGCACAATAATACTTGTAATTTCCACTAAAAAAAATCTTTTAATGAGCTGACCCTGCAAAAAATGGGCCCAGTTATTTCTGTGCAGTGTTGGATAACAGTGCAAACCAGCCATTTCCAGCACAGATTTTTCTAATTTTGGCTACTGCACAGTTTTCCCTTTGTTGTCGCAACAATGAGAGACAGCAGTCAAATCTGGACAGATCTGGCCTTACTGTACAAAAAAAATTTACTAAAATAACAAAGACAGATCAACTGGTACAGAATATTTTGCCAGATTGTCTCAACTGGTTAAATTGAGTGATTTATGCTGAACATATAATGTGCTGTAATAAAATGTTGAAAAGGAATTCTGATTTTCAGACAGCTGATATGGATTACATAAATGTAATGATAGTGTGTAATGAAGTTGCTAATTGCTAAATATACACATATCTATATGACATGTATTAAAATTCATGTACATGAAATGTATTTTTTGATTATTTTTGTTAACATAAAATGTCAATACAGGAGAATTATCAGTATTCCATCTTTTCATCCAGCGTCGGCATCAAGCCATAAAGGTCAGTGCAGCACAAACTACAAGCACAGTTATATCAGTCTGCTGTACTCAAACAATGCACATTAATCTCAAGTGTTACAACCAGGTGACAAAGGTGTCTAGGGGTCCCTCTCAACCTTCACCTGGCCTTACCGTAACGGGGTTTAATTTTTAAAACACTGTGTTTTTGATCTCCCCCTTGGTGAATCCTTGTTATAATTACAAGGCAAAGAAACCAGCACAAACAGGTTTCTTAGGTTTAAAGAAGAAAAGATGAAATTTATGAAACTTAAACCTAAACTCTAATTCAGTTAACGCCTACGGATACACGATGCTCCCATGCTAGCATGCACACACGATACACACAGGCTGATAGAGACAGAAAGAAAACAGAAAAAATAAAGTGGAAAAGTTTGAGGCAATATCTGAGGAGGTTTTTTGTGTTATTGTTATTCAAGCTCACTGTAAAGTCCTTAATTGTAGGTAGATCGTGCATTTCGTTGGGGCCCAGTATTCTTCTTAAACCTTGTTCGCTGCAGGAGACTTTTCTCTTTTGGGGTTCATGTGTCTTCAGTGGATTCAGAGGCTTGTGAGAAAGAGATGGGAGCAGACAGACAGGAGAGATCTTCTCAGTCCAGGAACAAACAGACACTCTGCTCAAATTGTTTGTACAAATTCAAAAAACTCAGGTTGCCCAGCAGGTTAGTCATGTAACTAGCTGGTTTGACCATGTCCATTTGTGTAGTCGGCCATCTTAGAAGTCAACCTGGAATGCAAGCTCCCCCACCTTCAACGTCTGGTGATCAAAAGTCCATTGTGGGTTGAATGTGTCAGGGAATGGCTGCTTTGTCCTTCCAAACACTATCTGTTAATATGCAAATGTCTTTTCCAGCCACGGCTGATCTGTTTAACAAGTCCTTTCTTCACTCTAGTAACAGTTTAAAATCAATGTTCATGACAAAATCAATGTTCATGACAAAATTAATGTACCTCATTCTTGACAGGTGGGGTCCTAGCATGACACCAAGCCTCCAAATAACATCCCTAATTGTTCCACTTCCATTGCCTAGATTAAGCATCACTGTGAAATCTGAATGACCCTGTCAACGTAGCTTTAATTACTGCTTAAGAAAAAGTGTGCTTACGACTGATAAGATAATACAATGGAGAACCAGGCTGAATATAGAAGGTTCAGGGGGGAAGTGAAAAGGCAAATAAGAGAAGCAAAGAGAGAGCATGAAAAGAGACTGGTACCCAACATAAATGGGAATCCCAAAGTCTTCTATAGGCATATAAATAGTAAAAGATGGTAAAAGGTGGAGGAGGGCCGATTCGGGACCAAAAGGGGGATTTACACATGGAGGCAGCAGGAATAGCTGAGGGATTAAATGAATACTTTGCATCTGTCTTTACCAAGGAAGAAGATGCTACCCAGGCCACAGTGAAAGAGGAGGTAATTAATACGGTGGAAGGATTTAAAATTGATAAGGATGAGGTATTAGATAGGCTATCTATACTTAACGTTGATAAAGCACCAGGGCTATATGAGACGCAGCTAAGGATACTGAGCGAAGTGAGAGTGGAAACTGCGGAGGCACTGGCCATAAGTTTCCAGTCTTCCTTAGACTCAGGGGTTGGTGCCAGAGGACTGGAGAATTGCAAATGTTACACCCTTGTTCAAAAAAGATGTAAAGATATGCCCAACAACTACAAGGCCAGTCAGTTTAAATTCGGTGGTGGAGAAACTTCTAGAAACAATAACTCGGGAAAAAAATCAATAGTCACATGGACAAAGGTGGATTAATTAAGGAAAGCCAGCATTGATTCGTTAAGGGAAAATTTTGTTTAACTAACTGGCTGGAGTTTTTTTGAAGAGGTAACAGAGATGGTTGATGAGGGCAATGCTGTTGATGTGGTGTACATGGACTTCCAAAAGGCAAGGTCGCACAACTGAGTTGTGAGAAAAGGCAGAGCTCATGGAATATAAGG
The DNA here is from genome assembly GCF_036365525.1 of Heterodontus francisci. Classification (NCBI taxonomy): domain Eukaryota; kingdom Metazoa; phylum Chordata; class Chondrichthyes; order Heterodontiformes; family Heterodontidae; genus Heterodontus; species Heterodontus francisci. The sequence goes on from NC_090389.1 coordinate 63,901,041, forward strand.
GAAGTAGCAACATGGATATGAAATTGGCTGAGTGACAGGAAACAAAGAGTAGTGGTTAATTCATGTTCTTTGGGCTGAAGGAAGGTTTGTAGTGGAGTTTTGCAGGGTTCAGTGTTGGGACCCTTGCTCTTCCTGATATATATTTATGACCTAGTCCTTGGTGTACAGGGCACAATTTCAAAATTTGCAGATGATACCAAACTTGGAACAATTGTGAACCGTGAGGAGGATAGTGTAAAACTTCAAAAGGACATAGACAAGTTGGTAGAATGGGCGGGCAAGTAGCAGATGAAGTTCAATGCGGAGAAATGTGATGTCATTCATTTTGATAGGAATAACATGGAGAGACAATATGACATAAAGGGTACAATTCTAAAGGGGCTGCTAGAGCAAAAGGACCTGAGGGTATATGTGCATAAGTCATTGAAGGTGGCAGGACAGGTTGAGAGAGCTGTTAATAAAGCATACAGTATCCTGGGCTTTATTAATAGAGGCATAGAGTACAAGAGCAAGGAGGTTTTGTTGAACGTGTATAAGACAATAGTTCGGCCTCAGTTGGAGTATTGCGTCCAGTTCTGGGTGCTGCACTTCAGGGAAGATATGAAGGCATTGGAGAGAGTACAGAAAAGATTCATGAGAATGGTTCCAGAGATGAGGAACTTCAGGTACAGATTGGAGAAGTTGGGACTGTTTTCCTTGAAGAGAAGGCTAACAGGAGATTTAATAGAGGTATTCAAAATCATGAGGGGTCAGGCCAGAGTGGATAGGAAAAAAACTGTTCCCACTCGTGACAGTATTGAGAACGAGAGGGAACAGATTTAAAGTGATTGGCAAAAGAAGCAAAAGTGACATGAGGAAAACTTTTTCACGCAGCGAGTGGTTAGGATCTGGAATGCATCTGGAATGAGTGTGGTGTAGGCAGATTCAATCGAAGCTTTCAAAAGGGAATTAGACTGTTATCTGAAAAGGAAGAATATGCAGGGTTATGGGAGAAGGCAGAGGAATGGCATTAGATGAATTGCTCATTCGGAGTGCCTGTGCAGATAAGATGGGCCAAATGGCCCCCTTCTGCCCTGTAACAATTCTGAGATTCTGTGGGACCTGGATTCAAAACTGGCACCAAGGCTGTAAAAGGTGATTCCGTCAGGATTTTTATAGGTATGGGAGTGTCAATTTATATTTGCACCCTAATTTCACATGCGGTCTGTGATTCCAAAGAGCATTTACAGCTTTGTTCATGTTCCTACTTTTTAATGTCAACATGATGTTACAAGGCTGCAAACTGGGGAAACTTCATATGGGGAACTCAAACACTTGGAAAATGGAATTACACTGTGCAAAGGGGTTTATGCTTCAGCAGCCTGGCAATTACATTTTCTGTTCCTGATTGTGAAACAGTATCAGGCTGACAATTTTACTCTGCACTTATATTTGTTCTATCTGCTTTTAATAGGGAAGTTTCTTCCTTCGTGCTTCATTTGACACACAGGCCAGGAGATCCAAAGCATACTTTGGTGCAGAAGATACAGTACTTTGGCAAAGAACTAGCTTAGCATATCAATCGTAAATCAAAAACTTCAGATACACAACAGTATCCAACAGGTTGAAGTTCTTACAACAGTCTCAGGTAAACAATTTGGTGCAAATAAGCTAGCAGTTATTCAAATCAGATGTAACATCACTTTTTCACCATTTTGCACTTGGCAAAGGAACAAGCTCCATTCTAAATATTTAAGAGACATTTAAAAATGTGTCAAGAAAACACTACATGTCAAATGAGAAATATTAATTCATCGGCTGAAAACTTACATTAGACTTTTAATGGAGAAAATCCTACAGTTAACTTTTTTAAAAAACTGGCAGCCAAGATGGCAATCGCAATTTGTATCTGAAACAACTTGGCATATTCCAAGGCCCAACCGGATCAAGAAGTCACAGAAGTCCTGGACCCAGAACAATGGCTTGCTCTAGATAACTGAACTACCAAGGATTGTTTCATAAGCATAGCAGTCAAGGCAATCCTGACACAGTGGGCTGTACTTTAAGAAGCCCTCGACGTTGTGATCCGTGGCAAGGGAGGGGGGGCCTGAAGATGGCTCTAGATGAGGCCTGCCATCAAACTCAAAGCCAGCAGGGCCCAGCCCAATTGTCCCGGCAGCAGCAAGGCTCTGTGGCAGCGCGCACCCACCCCCACCCCCCACAAACCCCACACTGGGCAACAGGATCACACTTTCAATATTCAACTCAATAAAATTAATTAATTTAAATATACTCACCCACGATCTTGAGGGCTCATCACTTTCTTCAGCGTAGTGACCAGCACTCCCGCACCTTCAGATCCCTGTCTGGGGAAACAAGGCGCCACACTGACGGGGAGGGGGAAGGAGGTAAGTTTATCAGTACGCGGGTGGAGGGGGGGGGGAGGGGGGAAGGGGGACGGGCGACGGTCAAATACACATAATTGGTGTAGGGGATGGTGGAAAGGGTTGAACCTTAAGCTTTGTGCAGTTTCGTGGGGGTTGTGGTCAGATGTTAAAGGTATGTGTTTTTTTTTGTGGGGGGGGGAGGGAAAATAGTTAATGTAATCGTTATTGGAGGGGTGGGAAAGGGGCATTGGAACTTTCTTTATTTAATTTTGGGGGAAGGGTTCATTTAAAAAATTTAAATACCCTGGCAGGGCTGGCTGACCTTTAAAAATGGTGTCAGCGCCTGCGCACAGGCAGCTGATGCCATTGCCGGGAACTGATAGCCCACCCTCTCCATGTGAACTGGGAGGGGAGGGGCGGACGCCCCAGCTATTTAGATGAGCCAGTTCATTGGCGTGCTCTCCGCCATTGGTGGTGGGCTCATAGAATCCAGCCCATTGACTTTGAAAGAGCAAACACCTCCGAATATAAATACTGGCATCCTGGGGCCTGTGGAGCCAATTCTGAACCTTGTATCTCATTCAAAGGTTCCAGAGAATACCCTGTGATCATCTGTCCAACTCTGAAAAAACTGGGAGTTTTGTTACACAGACAAGAGACAGGCAGTAACTGAATGTGCAGCACTAGAAAAGGCTGTGTGCCTCCCTTTCTTTCTCCCTCTCTCTCTTTCTCTCCAGAAAACATCAAGTTTGAAAACGGTCTGCAACTGTGGACCCTCCAAGCCTACAGACTGCTGAAGCCAAACATCAGGGAAGTGAACCACCTACAAGCCTGCCTTCAAGAAAACCCTGAGCAAAGCGGGCCAGCCACAAAGTGCACTTTGACCAGCCAAGGACTTCAAGAATACAACTTCAGCTGGACGACCACCAAATCATCCAACCCCACCAATGGTGTATTTAACTTTTATTTATTCAGGACTTTAATCCACCCAAAAAACCTACTTTTCACCTGGTAATCTACTTGTATGAACCTCGTGTGAATGTGTGCGTGAATGTGTAGAGTATTTTATTATTATTTTAAATTGGGTTTAGCTTGTGGAGTATAATAAATTTACTTCTAGTTTAAACTCAAGAAAACCTGTCCGATTTGTTCTTTCATGATCACAGTAAAGGTAAAAGGTAAAACACTCACTGATGTGTTAAGTACCACCACTATTTAAAAATGAATAAATCCTGTTGTGGTCAAATAACAGGAAGGGCAAGAGAGGCGACTGTGACCCCCTCCTCACCTTGGTCGTAACAAATGCAAGCCGGCCAAGACAAAAACATGATTTTATCATATGTCTTCTATGAATAGTTTTGAAACAATAGGTTAATTTTAAAAAGATCAAGAATTTTAATGCTTTAATGACCAGTATATATACAATCATTGCAGAAAGCAATCAAAAAAGCAAAGGAATACCTGTCTATGAAAGACAAATAGTAGACTACAAGGAAGGAGCCCTTAAGCCATATAATGCCCTGCTCTGACAGCACGTGTTGAGTCTTGGTCACTAAGACATAGGGGAGACTCTGGAGGCAAGGCTTATCCCTGGTGTGGGAGGACTAGCTATACAAAAAGATTGGAAAAATTTGGTAAAAACAAAATACCATGGAAGCTGGAAATCTGAAATAAAAACAGAAAGTGCTGGAAATATTCAGCAGATCTGTCAGCAACTGTGGAGAGAAGAACAGAGTTAACATTTCAGTTCTGATGAAAGGTCACAGAACTGAAACGTTAACTCTGTTTCTCCCTCCATAGATGCTGCCAGACCTGCTGAATATTTCCAGCACTTTCTGTTTTTATTTGGAAAAATTTGGGCTGCCTCAGTTTTGCAAAGAGGTGACCTCATGGAGGCCAACAAGATAATTAATGGTACAGTAGAGATAAATTGAAAACACTACTTCAAACTAAACCATGAGATGAGAACAAGGAGACACTGTTTCAAACCAATGTAGAGTACATTGAAAACTAAAATTGTGAAGCTCTCATCAACACAATAGACTTCTGGAAGTGGAAATAAATGTTGTGATGGGAGAATAGGCTTTTTTTCTTCATACCTAAGCAAAGAATGGATGAGTGGCCTTTCTCATCCATATATATCATTGATCAAGATGCATTAATTCCACCATTGTACTACTAAAAGAGTGAAGGTTATGTGCACTACAGGCATGTGGTCTGTAGGAAACTGATGAATATAGAGTGGAATGATCAACAATAATTGTGCATAGCTGTGAACTAAATGCATATATGGAATGTGAAAAGTGATGCTATAAGATGAAATGTGATTCCAAAGTAACAATCATCTAAGAAGATTTGTTCAGATCATTACTGATTATACATACAGACTGAATGAAAAGACATGGATATAGGAGTGTTGGGAGCACATTTAAATGGTCTGGAAATTATTTTAAGTGATATTATTATATGAACATGAATTTCATTCCTTACTTCATGATTTTAATGGAAGCATGCAGCTGTTAATTTTGAATGCTCTAGTATTTCTATTCAAATAGCAGAGAGGAATTCAATACATATGGATTAAGTATGTATGATAACATCCTCACAGTAATGCCCAAGTTAATATCTTTAAAAATGTTATATCTGCATTGAAAAGCAAGAAGTTAAATTCAATTTAACCTTATCATGTAGCAAAACAATAACACTTTGAACACGGATCATTTTTGATTGAAACGTCCCCCCCCCAATAAATTTGCTTTGCTGCTATAAACAGCTTACTGGAGGGCAATAGGGATAACAGGATATGCAGAATGGAAGTTTCTAAAAACAGTTTACATTAAAAACAAAAAGGTTTTAAAGTGTTTTCTTTAATAGTTAAGATGCTCAGTGTTACAGGAATAAAGTAATTGGTACATTTCTATTACTGAAATATTAGTGTTTATTTCAGCAAAACAGAGTGCTAAAAAAAATTCCTGAGGATTTTACACTTAAAAAATTAATATTTATAGTCATAACTAAATACAAGTAATGAGTTGCATCTCATAAATGCAATTAGTTTTCACATTTGATAGTATCTTAGAACCAGATACAAAATTTTACATTTCATTACTCTGTATTCTTACCTTAATTGCCAAAGTTATGTCAGCATAAGCACAAAACCCCCCTCCTTGTTCACTCGAGCAATGATGAAAGCCACCACCTAACAGAAGGAAAGCAATGATTACCATAAAACCTATAAAGGTGAACTTGGTAATTGTTAAAATTTAATCAGTGGTTTATGCACAAGTTTATATTTAACAAAAAATTATTAAAACAAATGAGATGACTAGCTGTAAAATTTAGAGTTTAGGAATATGAATAAGCCTATTTGCACTTCAATATCAAACTTTTTTTTAAGTATCAAAAATGGCACAGTAGCGCAGTGGTTAGCACCGCAGCCTCACAGCTCCAGCGACGCGGGTTCAGTTCTGGGTGCTGCCTGTGTGGAGTTTGCAAGTTCTCCCTGTGTCTGCGTGGGTTTTCGCCGGGTGCTCCGGTTTCCTCCCACCTCCAAAGACTTGCAGGTTGATAGGTAAATTGACCATTGTAAGTTGCCCCTAGTATAGGTAGGTGGTAGGAGAATGGTGGGGATGTGGTAGAGAATCTGGGGTTAATGTAGGATTAGTATAAATGGGTAGTTGTTGGTCGGCACAGACTCGGTGGGCCGAAGGGCCTGTTTCAGTGCTGTATCCCTAAATAAAAATAAAAATAAAAAATAAAAAGAATGAAGTTGATAGCCATGGAACGTAGCTTTTATGCATGTAGTAAAGATGATCACATAACTTCATATGCAGTGAAGTCACAGATGAGCTTTGAAATGCTGTGAGCTATTTAAATTTAGTAAGATGTCAGCCTTGGCTAAGAAGCTCACACCAAAAGCTTGAATACATATTCCAGGCCGACACTCAAGTGCATGACTGAGGGAGGGCTGCACTGTTGAAGACATAGAAATATAGAAAATAGGAGCAGGAGCAGGCTATTCGGCCCTTCGAGCCTGTACCACCATTCAATATGATCATGGCTGATCGCCCAAACTCAGTACTCTGTTCTTGCTTTCGCCCTGTATCCCTTGATTCCTTTAGCCCTAAGAACTATATCTAACTCTTTCTTGAATATTTTTAATGACTTGGCCACAACTGCTTTCTGTGGTAGAGAATCCCACAGGTTCACCACTCTCTGGGTGTAGAAATCCCTCCTCATCTCTGTCCTAAATGGCTCACCCCTTATCCTTAAGTTATGACCCTTCATCCTGGACTCCCCTGCCATCGGGAACATCCTTCCTGCATCTAGTCTGTCCAGTCCTGTTAGAATTTTGTAGGTTTCTATGAGATCTCCTCTCATTCTTCTACACTCTAGCGAATACAAGCCTAATCGGCCCAATCTCTCTTCATACGTCAGTCCTGCCATCCCAGGAATCAGTCTGGTGAGCCTTCGCTGCACTCCCTCCATAGCAAGAACATCCTTCCTCAGATAAGGAGATCAAAACTGCACACAATACTCCAGATGTGGTCTCACCAAGGCCTTGTATAATTGCAGCAAGACATCCTTGCTCCTGTACTCGAATCCTCTCGCTATGAAGGCCAATATACCATTGGCCTTCTTAACTGCCTGCTGCACCTGCATGCTTACTTTCAGCAACTGGTGCACAAGGACACCCAGGTCTCATTGCACCTTCCCCTTTCCCAATCTATCGCCGTTCAGATAATAATCTGCCTTTCTGTTTTTGCCTCCAAAGTAGATAACCTCACATTTATCCACATTATACTGCATCTGCCATGTATTTACCCACTCACTCAACCTGTCCAAATCACACCAGAACTTCTCTGCATCCTCCTCACAGCTCACACTCCCACCCAGCTTTGTGTCATCTGCAAACTTGGATATATTACATTTAATTCCCTCATCTATATCATAAATATATATTGTGAATAGTTAGGGTCCTCGTACTGATCCCTGCGGTACCCCACTAGTCACTGCCTGCCACTCGGAAAATGACCTGTTTATTCCTACTCTTTGTTTCCTGTCTGCCAACCAGTTCTCTATCCATGTCAGTACCTTACCCCCAATCCCACGTGCTTTAATCTTGTACGCTAATCTCTTATGTGGGACCTTATCGAAAGTCTTCTGAAAGTCCAAATACACCACATCCACTGGTTCTCCCTTATCTATTCTACTAATTACATCCTCAAAAAATTCCAGCAGATTTGTCAAGCATGATTTCCCTCTCATAAATCCATGTTGACTTTGTCCAATCATATCATTGTTTTCCAAGTGCTCTGCTATTACATTTTTTATAATGGACTCTAGCATTTTCCCCACTACTGATGTCAGGCAAACGGTCGATACACCACCTTTCAGAGGAGACATTAAACTGAGGCTCTGTCTGTCCTCTCAGATAGAGATAAAATATCCCATGGAACAATTCAAAGAAGAGCAAAGGAGTTCTCTTCATGTTATAGCCAACATTTATCCTTCATCTCAACATCGCTTTTTTAAAAAAAACAAATTACCTCATCATTGATCTCATTGATATCTTTGGGCCCTTACAAATTGGATATAGCATTTCTCCACACTACAACGGTGACTGCAGTTCAAAAGTAATTCATTGGCTGTGCAGCCATGTCTGGGAATAAATCAGCACTGTATAACGCAGGCTCTTCCTCTTTCTAATATTCCTAAAATGTTGATTGAATGTTCTATTCCTAACTTGTGAAAATGTGTTTATTAAAGGAATATTCTAAGGAAGGCAGGCTAAAATCATATTTGTGAAACTTACCTTGAAATTAGGCAGCCTGAACTGTTTTACACGTACTTTGAATGTTTCCAAATAAAACATTTCAACAAATATACTGGGAACGAAGACAAATACACCCCCCACACTCCTCTCTAGACTGATATGGAGCTCTTAAATGATGTATGGTGATGCAAGGGTATTTGGTATCAAATATAGCATTTCCTAATATTCAAAACTAACTAAAACTTTATGATGCTAATAAACTGCCTCTAAACATGATTTTTTTTATGATTAATTGTGCTTGAAAAGAAAAATAGATCACTTTCATCACAAGTGAAAGGATATCTGGGATTAGCAAATACAGCAGACACCTTTAAATTTAACATTTAATCTTTAAAAAAAAATCAAATAAATAAGCAAGTCATATAAATAGGTTTCTCAGCAGCATTTCAAAAATACTGGCTATAATTAGAAGCCTGTAATAGCCTCAAAAATAGCAATTTTAGTAATTTGCCTGGACGTACTGCACGACAAATAATCAGGACTGTTAAGGTGACAAAGATGACGGTTTTGCTAGCTCATTAGTCATCAAACTGACATATAAAAACAGCAGCAAAGTCTGATGAAATTTATTTGCAATAACACAGCTTCTAGTATAAGGTCACATGTTGTACAGTGTAACCTGATACTAGAAGCTTTGCTTCTTTTCCTTAACTTTATATTCAGCTAGCTGACTGCTGAACTCCAAAACACTGCACTGTCACATTAGCGGTCCAGATTATTTGTTCTACGGTAAATTAAAATTCAAAACTAGGTAGCATGTATATGGCCTAAAACATTTTCAATAATTAAGTTTCTACTACCTACCAACATTGATTGCCCATCCACGGTCAATAGCAAGTTTCCCAGCCTAAATATTAGAAACAAATAAAGGAAACAAATTACTACTGCAACAAAACTTGCATAAATCAATTGATTCAAAAGTGCAACCGTAATGAATGACCAGTTTATAAAACAATTTTACATGCAGCATGGTCGATACGATGTATAATTCAGAAATAAACAGCTATTTACTAATGCTAAAAAAAAAACACCACAGTTTCAAGAATCACATTGCAGACTGCATTCATCAGAACATTCACTTCTGAGAAACTGTTCAAGCATATCATAGAAACTTACAGCACAGAAGGAGGCCATTCAGTCCATCGTATCTGTGCTGGCTCTTTGAAAGAGCAGTTGTGTTTAGTCCCACATCCTCACATTTGTTCGTAACCCTGTAAGTTCATCATCCTCAAGTACTTGTCCAACTCCCTTTTAAAATTTATGGAATCAGTTTCCACCTTTTTAGCTAAAGCATCCAGATCCCAACAACTTTAATTAAAAAGTTTTCTCATCATCTTCCCTCTTGATCTTTTGCCAATGACTGTTTCTTGCTGCACCTGAAAACCGAGTCACAATGTTGAGAAACCCCATGTAAACACAATTAAAAGGATACTTGCATTTGAGTCAGAAGTGTGACCAGTTTTGTGGGTGGAGATTCATTCAGATGGAGGGTTTGTTTGATGAATGGATATGAAAAGATCGAGGCAACTTGGGCCTATTGCAGTTTTGCGTGTAGCTCATTTATGCCCAAAATTCCACGATCTTTTAGACCGCATAATTTGTATGCCTCCAAATTATAGGTGTATCTGGGCACAAACGCAGAGGTTGCTTTTATTGTGAGTATAACATGATTTGAAATGTAACTTAAAGTAATGTTTTTAGTCCAGTTCACTAATGCTAATGACTGCAAAGCTCTGATCAGGTGATCATTACTCATTTTTTAAACAGTACATTCTTGTATGAAATAATTATAGGAACCAAATTTGGATGAAGTCAAAATTTGACCAGTATCCATGTCCAAAAACATTAATACTGAGTGCAAATATCAGTGTGAACTGTGCAAAACTGTGCAAAGCTTTTTCTCAGTTTTAAACTCCACATTAATACATACAAAGCAGTTGTAGGATAACTTTACTAATCTGCTCCCTAATGTTTTTTTAATTACATGGCTTTAAGAGAGAACAGCTAAATAGATTGCAAAGTTTCTCCAAAGATTAATAATAATTTTCATAAAGTTTAGCATTAGTCCTCCAGGAACTCAAATGTGGAAAAAGGCTGCCTTTACACAGAACCAATTGCAGCCTTACAGAACTTTGTTTATACTGCCTGGCTGTGAAATGAAGAGTCAAGACCAGAGACATTGGTGCAGGAGTACAGAAATGTGTAAAACCCATTTCCAGTTAAAAAGCTTTAAATATTTAAGTGCTGGGATTATCCACATTTAAAGCATATTTAAAGATGAAGTGGCAGGTGCAGCTCACTGTAGCTGTGCTGAGAAAACGTGAAATAAATAGACTATTCACCATCCAGCTATCAGGCAGTGGTCATGGAAATGCATGGCGAGTGAGGGGATGTAATCTCGGGATTACTCCCTGTGCCATGTGCCAGTGAAGCTAGAAATAGGAAGATAGTGCAGCTAAACATGTGGCTAAACAGCTGGTGTAGGAGGGAGGGTTTCAGATATCTGGATCATTGGGATCTCTCCCAGGACAGGTGGGACCTGTATAAGAAGGACGGGTTGCATCTAAACTGGAGGGGCACAAATATCCTGGCTGCGAGGTTTGCTAGCGTCACTCGGGAGGGTTTAAACTAGTGTGGCAGGGGGGTGAGAACCAGAGCAGTAGGTCAGCACGTGAAATAACTGAGGGGGTACTAGTGAATAAGGCCAGTAAGACTGAGAGGAAGAGCAGGCAGGGAGATGTTGCTGAGCACAGCGAGACTGGTGGTCTGCACGTGAAATAACTGTTTCAATGCGAGAAGTATGACAGGTAAGGCAGATGAACATAGCTTGGATTAGTACTTGGAACTATGATGTTGTTGCTATTACAGAGACTTGGTTGAGGGAAGGACAGGATTGGCAGCTAAACTTTCTGGAATTTAGATGCTTCAGGCGGGATAGAGGGGGATGTAAAAGGGGTGGGGGAGTTGCATTACTGGTTAAGGAGAATATCCTTAATATCCCAACAGCCAGCGGGAGATACAGGAGCAGATATGTAGACAGATTTTGGAAAGATGTAAAAGCAACAGGGTTGTTGTGGTGGGTGATTTTAACTTCCCCTATATTGACTGGGATTCACTTAGTGCTAGGGGCTTGGATGGGGCTGAATTTGTAAGGAGCATCCAGAAGGGCTTCTTGAAACAATATGTAGATAGCCCAACTAGGGAAGGGGCCGTACTGGACCTGGTATTGGAGAATGAGCCCAGCCAGGTGGTCGAAGTCTCAGTAGGGGAGCATTTCGGGAAGAGTGACCATAATTCCGTAAGTTTTAAGGTACTTGTGGATAAGGATAAGAGTAGTCCTCGGGTGAAGGTGCTAAATTGGGGGAAGGCTAATTATAACAATATTAGGCAGGAACTGAAGAATTTAGATTGGGGGTGGCTGTTTGAGGGTAAATGAACATCTGACATGTGGGAGTCTTTCAAACGTCAGTTGATTAGAATCCATGTTCCTGTGAGGATGAAGGATAAGTTTGGCAAATTTCAGGAACCTTGGATAATGAGGAATATTGTGAGCCTAGTCAAAAAGAAAAAGGAAGCATTCATAAGGGCTAGAAGGCTGGGAACAGACAAAGCCCTTCAGGAATATAAAGAAAGTAGGAAGGAACTTAAGCAAGGAGTCAGGAGGGCTAAAAGGGGTCATGAAAAGTCATTGGCAAACAGGATTAAGGAGAATCCCAAGGCTATTTATACGTATAGAAAGAGCAAGAGGGTAGCCAGGGAAAGGGTTGGCCCACTCAAGGACAGAGGAGGGAATCTATGCGGGGAGCCAGAGGAAATGGGCAAAGTACTAAATCAGTACTTTGCATCAGTATTCACCAAAGAGAAGGACTTGGTGGATGATGAGTCTAGGGAAGGGAGTGCAGATAGTCTGGGTCATGTCGATATCAAAAAGGAGGTGGTGTTGGGCGTCTTGAAAAACATTAAGGCAGATAAATCCCCAGGGCCTGATGGGATCTACCCCAGAATACTGAGGGAGGCAAGGGAGGAAATTGCTGGGGCCTTGACAGAAATCTTTGCATCCTCATTGGCTACAGAGGACTGGAGAACAGCCAATGTTGTTCCTTTGTTTAAGAAGGGTAGCAAGGATAATCCAGGAAATTACAGGCCGGTGAGCCTTACATCAGTGGTAGAGAAATTATTAGAGAGGATTCTTCAGGACAGGATTTACTCCCATTTGGAAACAAACGAACTTATTAGCGAGAGACAGCATGGTTTTGTGAAGGGGAGGTCGTGTCTTACTAATTTGACTGAGTTTTTTGAGGAAGTGACGAAGATGATTGATGAAGGAAGGGCAGTGGATGTTGTCTACATGGACTTCAGTAAAGCCTTTGACAAGGTCCAGACTGATACAAAAGATGAAGTCAAATGGAATCAGAGGTGAGCTGGCAAGATGGATACAGAACTGGCTCGGTCATAGAAGACAGAGAGTAGCAGTGGAAGGGTGCTTTTCTGAATGGAGAGCTATGACTAGTGGTGTTCTGCAGGGATCAATGCTGGGACCTTTGCTGTTTGTAGTATATATAAATGATTTGGAGGAAAATGTAGCTGGTCTGATTAGTAAGTTTGCGGATGACACAAAGGTTGGTGGAGTTGCGGATAATGATGAGGATTGTCAGAGGATACAGCAGGATATAGATCAGTTGGAGACTTGGGCGGAGAAATGCCAGATGGAGTTTAATCCGGACAAATGTGAGGTAATGCATTTTGGAAGGTCTAATACAGGTGGGAAGTATATAGTAACAGGCAGAACCCTTAGGAGTATTGACAGGAAGAGAGATCTGGGCGTACAGGTCCACAGATCACTGAAAGTGGCAACGCAGGTGGATAAGGTAGTGAAGAAGGCATACGGCATGCTAGCCTTCATCGGTCGGGGCACAGAGTATAAAAATTGGCAAGTCATGCTGCAGCTGTACAGAACTTTAGTTAGGCCACACTTGGAATATTGCACACAATTCTGGTCGCTACACTACCAGAAGGATGTGGAGGCTTTGGAGAGGGTACAGAAGAGGTTTACCAGGATATTGCCTGGTCTGGAGGGCATTAGCTATGAGGAGAGGTTGGATAAACTCGGATTGTTTTCACTGGAACAACGGAGGCGGAGGGGCGACATGATAGATGTTTACAAAGTTATAAGCGGCATGGACAGAGTGGATAGTCAAAAGCTTTTTCCCAGGGTGGAAGTGTCAGTTACTAGGGGACATAGGTTTAAGGTGCGAGGGGCAAAGTTTAGAGGGGATGTGCGAGGCAAGTTTTTTTTTTTTACACAGAGGGTGGTGAGCGCCTAGAACTTGCTGCCGGGGCAGGTGGTGGAAGCAGATATGAAAGCGATGTTTAAGAGGCATCTTGACAAATATATGAATAGGATGGGAATAGAGGGATACGGACCCCGGAAGTGCAGAAGGTTTCAGTTCAGACAGGCATCATGATTGGCGCAGACTTCGAGGGCCGAATGGCCTGTTCCTCTGCTGTACTGTTCTTTGATATCCAACAAAACACCAGAGTCAGGTCAGTGCTGGAAGTGTGAGGGAGGAAGCAGAGCCAGAGAAGTTGGAACATGTGTCGGTCAGCGAGCAAAAGGGCAACTGGACCAATATTTGGGGTGGCAGTGAATGAGGAGTCATATTCCATGTGATGAAAACTCTTTTAAAGAGTCCATGTCTCTTGGAAGCCCAGGCCTATTTACAACAGCATGCTGTAAATGAAGTTATAAGTTTGTGTGGGTAATTTCTTAATCAATTTACCCCTCGGAGTTTGAAAATACACTCAATTCAAAATTTACAACATTCAAAGCAACACTTAAAAACTTTCTTCTCAGTCTGAGCCTCAATGAGGAGTGTCACAATAACCATATTTGGGATTTTTTGTTGCTTGTTTAAGAAGTGATTTGAACATGCTAGCACTTTTTGCTGCAATGTGACTGCAACAAAAATTAAATTCAGGGCAAGAGGTCTTTCAAACGAGTGATTACCAAATAGAAGGAAGAGAAACAGAGTTAAATATTTAACCAGCCAAAAAGAAAATAGTCTATGGCTCAAAAGTCATGACACAGATGACAGACTTGACATATATGAATGACACTCAGAACATTGTTAAGATATTGTTCCGTACCTAATTCATTAATAATACAAAGGTCTTGAAAACTCAGGAAACTTCTGTTCCTGAAATATTGAGTGGGAACTTCCTGGAGACTTGCTCTATTGGAATGATGTATGTATGACATGGGTCTGTTTTTCACTTCAAAGGTCCCAAGAGGTTATGCTGTGAGTTATGACACTATTCATATAATGCCATAATTTCCTTGGGAATTTTGCAATGTTCCACCAAAACCCTTACTGAAAGTGAAAAGCTGATCATAGTCCTGCCCCTATTCAAATCAACAATGATTGCAAATTTCCTTGGTTCTCATTAGTTTTCTCACCTCAGCCCTTAAACTGAAAAATAATTGTGCAGGTGGGCGCTTAGTTGTCTGGGGTACCATTAAAGTTGTGGAGCTTCAACTCTCCAGTCTGGAGTTGATCTCAGATTGTTTTCTTTGCCTTTTTCGTACGGAGGTCTACAGTTTTGCCAGCATCCTGGAAGTCTAAAGGTAATATCTTCAGGGTCCCGAGCCCTCTCAACACATTAAGATTAAAGGATTGCAACAGCCATTCCACAGAAAAGTTCTCTACTCTGCATTATCATAGACAAAGAGGAAGAGCAGAGGTAAGAGGCACGATATGTAAGGCACCATGGTCAGAGACTGCAACACTACTAATGTCTGCCACTGGGAATGAATGTTATACCAGTAGTTGTCAAGGGATTATTACAGACTTTGCTTCAACAGAGAAGCCATCGCTGCCTATGTAAAATGCTGAAAGAAGACCTGAATTCACAATTTACTTCTGATGTGGAAATGAAGGTGAACATGCCATTTAATTTCTACTGCTCCAGGTTCTTCCACTCATTCACTAGAAATCTGCGCAACATCAGCCAGGGAGATGTGAGGGCATTGTACTTCATATAGTATGTTCCCTGCAGAGCAAAAAGAGAGGAGGTCATCAACTTTCACAGGCTAGTTGATTTCCCCAGGGTGCAGGGGGGTGTCAATGAATGTCCATATGACACTGAAGACTCCACAGAGGCCCTGGCACATTTATCAACAGAAAGGGGCTCCACTTATTAAATATGCAAATAGTCTGCAACAGTCAGCAAAGGATCCTGCATGTAAATTCTACATACTAGGGAAGCTGCCATACCGCCTTCATCGTTTGCTATGCCACCATCAGGTGCAAGATAAAAGGAGACAGACGCATCCTGCGAACAAGGTCTATGCCCTGAAGCCATGGCTGATAGCATTGTTCCATGTCACAACAAATGCAGCACAAAATGGATATAACTGTGCACACATAGCAGGTCTAGAGTACTATGGAGGTACTGAAAGCTTGTTTCATGCACCTGGAAGGTCAAGGAGTGGAAGGTGTCCCACAGCACATCCCTATAAAATGGGAAAGATTGTAGTGTTGTGCTGCGAACTGCAAAATTTCATCCTGCAGTAGGTGCTCAGCCTGAACCTGGTAAACTAGATGCCCATGGAACCAGAGAACTCCGACCTGCACGTCCCCAAACTGAGGAGTGGTGGCCCATCAAAGGATTCTACACTGATAGTCGCCAGATAGAAAGCAGCTGATGGTACAGGTCTTCGGCCAGTGATAACATCCAACCGATCCCTTGTAATCCCCCCTACATCAAACACATGCATCATACGGCATGAGCAACTCGAGTAAGGAGAAGCAAGATAATTTAAAAGTAACAGAACTTTTATTCAGTAACAAAGGTACGATTAAAACTTATAATCAACAAACAATGAAGAAGTGCTCTAGAACTAGATGCACGAAACTTTTATCTTTACTATCAGAAAAAATGTTTACTCAACAAGATGCAAAGACAGAAAATTGAACGGTTTACAAATCAGAAGACCCAGCTGGTGAGGTCCATTACCCACTACATAAAGCAGCATTGCTGGGCAGCAGTGCAGCAGGTAAATGTGACATTTTAGACACTCAGGGTAGCATCTTGATATTGTTGTAACAGAAGGATATGACCATGGACTGAAAGTCCAGAATCAGTGACAGTAGTGAAGTAGTCAAGTATCAAGCTGGGTACAAAGATTTTTCTGTGACAACTGTTTAAATATCTAGTTGTTTAACAATGAAGAAATTTTCTCAAATGGGTGTGCATGATTGCTTTTCAAGAAACCAAGAACATAAAAATATTTACAGTAGTGGAGTTAAACAAAAATAAGGTGCACAAGGAAACCCCCAAGAGGGAGAAAAAGCAGGAAAAAAAAAGATGGACTTTACAGACAGGCAAGCATTCTACCTCAAGACACCATATTTCCCCATCACATCCTCAGCACCATGATTGCTGTTGACTCGGGAAGGGGCAACAGCTGCAGGGTGGCTGTTGAAATCGCAACCAGATTCCAAAGGTCCTGAACAACCTTCTGATAACAAGGTAGCCATCTCGTGCTATAATCCCTGGAAACCACCACTGATCACAGCAGCCAAAAGGCACAAAAGACGGATGATCAACTCCGGAGTTGGAAACAACTTGTGGTGATCAAGGATTCGTGACTGACAAGATGGAAGCATCTGAAGACCTCTTCTCATGCCTCCTCAGTCTTTGCCCTTTGCTGACCTTTCCTCAATGGGGACTGGATCACATTTCTCTCGCTACCCTCGTTTTCTGATCCTCTCTGCTTCCCCCACCTGTCAAACCTAAGGGCTGCTGAGGTGGGTGCATCTGCTACTGAGTCGCAGTGGCACAGAGTAAGCGAGGAGGCAGCACAGTCATGTGAGGAAAGGCGTCCTGGTCTTGTCCCTCCTGCACTTCAGCACCATTACAGTGCAGTGTGGGGATGGAAAGGCCCACATCCTGTCTCCCAACTTCTCCCTGGGGTTGCTCCTTATGCTGGTTCTCTGGTTCTTTCGCTCTCTCCACTAGCATTGCAGACCTCTATAGATCTGTAAGAGGGAAAGACAAAAGGATTAGAATGGTGCAGCTGTCCATCTTCAGATGCAGCCCTGGGAGACAAAACAGCTTGTGCTGAGCTGAGGTCACCAACTTCACAGCATGCCACAATAAAGGCACTGTGGCTTCTTGCATCCAGAGGGGAATCCTGTCATGCAGTCAGTGCTTTGAAAGCAACAATCCTCTGCTGGTTGCCCTGCACACATGCATATTATGTGCTAACTTGCCTCACAAAGAGAAAACAGAATTTTGAGGTGCATAGAGCATTGACAGCATGCAAGCGGTGCAGGAGTTCGGCTACCAGCTTGTTTGGAGGCTCTGCTACTCAGTGCTGCTTTCTCAGGGACATTGCAATGAGTCCTTGAGTAGGGGCATGCTTCTGCCCGATTCAATCACAGGCCACATTTAAAAGCCCATCTTAGTGGGCGAACATGTTCAAGGAGATGGTCAGCGCATTTGGTTGCTGGGTGCAGAACAGAGTATAGGAAAATATCCGGCCTGAAAGAAGTCATAGATCCTGCATCAAATGACCAATTCCTAAATGGCACCTGCTGCTGAAAGACCAGCCTGAAGTTTTAAACGTCTTTCCTTTTAAACAGTATGAAACAAAATCGGAGCAAAATCGAAACACTGAGGATGAAAGGCAGCAACTGCAAAGAAAGACAGACCTGCAGTAATTCGGTTTGGTTTCCCGTTACTCTTTGCAGGCAGCATTAGTTATCTTGTTTGCCAGTCAGATCATTGTACTTTTACCAGCATTGGTCCTGTCCATGGCACCAAAGCTGCACTCAGGAAAATTCATCTCCTCCCACACATCCAGCTTTCTTTCTCAGCATCCCCAGCAGCCACTCATAGGATCTTTCCACTTCATGGAGGGCCTGCATGTCCTCAACTCCAAAGTCTACTGCCCTCTTTTTTTGCATCATCTTGCAACATTTCTGTGAAAATGGGGATGTTCAGACACTCTGGGGAGAATTTTACAGACACCCGCAATGTCAGGGGTCATGGTAGGGGAAGGGAGGCCTGGAAAATGCCTCTAGGAGACGCCCGCCACAGGGCTCGGTGCCGGGAAGGCCCGGCCCCATACTGCCAGCGACAGCGAGGCCTCATGGCAGCCCCCCCACCGTTCGGCAACAGGAGCAGAATTTAAATATTTTAAAACATGCAAGTTAAAGAATTAATCACTCACCCGCTCCCACCATATGTCCAGCTCTGATATCAGTGCCGGTGGCCGGCACTCCCGCTCCTTCGGACCTCTGTCCAGAGATCCAATGCGGGACACTGGTGGGGAGAGGGGAGCAAATAAATATTTCAGTGCCTTGGGGGAGCGGGGATCAAAGCAACCTGATTGCTTTGGGATGGTGTGAAGGGGTTGAAGTGAAAAGTTCATAAATTTTGGGGGTAAAGGTCAGGTACACAAGGTAAGTATTTTGGGGATGGGGGGATAAGAGGGCAAGGAATGAACTGTATGCTTATTGGGGGCAGTGGGAAAGGGGCTAGAAATGTTAATTTAATTTTTTTTTTAATAAAAAAGGGCCAATATCTTTAACTATTTCAACTAAATTGAAGGGCTCTAAACCCTTTAAAAATGGTGTTGGCGCTTGCGCAATGGCACCTGACACCATTGCCAGGAACGGACCCCCCCCCCCCCGCCCCGCGGTTCGCCCCCAGCCATTTAAACGAGCCGCCACGTTTAATATCGCGGCGGCTCTGCAAAGCTGGGCCCGCATGTGCAGGCTACCACCAATCACGGCAGCAGCAACATAAATTTCAGCCCTCTATTTTGCAGCAATTTTCAATTAAAATGAAAGTTTTCAATCATTTGAAGCTATTTCAAAAGAGATAAAAGGATTCCGACACTTAGCTCACACCACCAACACCCCACATCCCCACCGCCCACCCACCCCAAGCCTCACTATGAGGAATGACATCTGTTCTGAGCTTTTTATATTGTGCATGGGATTGGTTTTCAGGGTAAGCCATTGGCAATGCTGTTTGAGGTCCTAGATTCAGGATTTTGCTCACTGCAGTGTATTCAAATTATGCTTCCAGGAAATTTTGCTGTAACGGGTAGATCATGGAGCAAAACGGCACAATTAATAGTGTATGTTGGCTTTTACATTGTTCCAGGAAATACCATAACATTATTAAGTCTGTATTTCGTTTCAAATAAGGTTCTGGCCAATTAGCTAAAAAAAAATTTTTATTGCAATTATCCCACACAACTTCGCTTCACTTCAGCTCATTGTTCTAAATTTCTATTCAAATACTGCTCACTTCAAATTTCCCTCAGTTCCATTAATCTTAATAATGTTATTGTTTCCATATTTAATTTCATTAAATGCCATCAAAAACTATTTTCTTTTGTGCAGGCGAAACAGCTTCAGATTTCTGTGTGTTGGAACCTGTAGAAGCCAAACAGGTTGCACCTGACCAGGGCTGGGATCAATGTCGTCGCAGGGAGGTTAACTGGAGCAATGGGGGAAGAGTTCAAACTAATTTACCAGGGGAGGGAAGAACCACAATGTAGCAGCAGAGAGGAGAGAGAAGGTGCATAGAAAACTAGGTGAGACAAATAACATACGAATTCAGAGCAAAAGTAGGTCATTGGGCCCCTCGAGCCTGCTCCGCCATTCAATAAGATCATGGCTGATCTGTTTGTGTCTCGAATTCCACACTCCCATCTACCCCTTATAACCTTTGATTCCCGTGCCTAACAAGAATCTATCACCGCCTTAAAAATATTAAATGACCCCACCTCCACCACCTTCTGAGGCGGAGTTTCAAAGTCACACAACCCTCAGAAAAACATTTCTCCTTATTTCTGTCCTAAAAGGGCGATCCCCAATTTTAAAATAGTGCCCCCTAGTTCTGGACTCACGCACAAGAGGAAACATCCTTTCCACATCCACCTTGTCAAGACTTTTCAGGATCTTATATCCGTCAATCAAGTCTCCCCTCACTCTTCTAAACTCGTCTAAATGTAATAAAATAGTGTAGGAAGTGCAGCAATTAGATGAGGAAAAATAGCAAACCAGACTAGCACGGTGTTGAAATGCAGAAGTACGACAAATAAAGTTGATGGGCTTCAGGCAAAAGTTGCAAAGAGGAATTACGATATAGTTCCTATAAAAAGAGACCCAGTGTAAACATGGGCAGGAATGGAAACTAAACAGCCCTGGCGACAATGTATCAAGAGGGAAAGGAAAGGAAACAAATACAGGAATGGGTTGGGGAAAGAAGGATTGATCAAGAATATTACAGTTTTAAAGAGACAGTATATTAGAAGGTTCAAAGTCTTAATCTATTTGGCTCGAGTTAAGGAACTGAAGAATAGCTGCTCTATTGTTGGGTGTTTAAAATAGACCTCCCCCAATAGTGAGCAGGAAATAAAGGAACAAATCTGTAGGCAAATTTCAGGAGAAATGTTAAACTCAAAGCCGTAATAGTAAGGGACTTCAATAACCCTAATAAAGACTGAGAAAACTCAATATAATGGGCAAGGAGGGTGGAGAGTTTTCTCAATATGTTTCTAGTGAAGAAGGAAGAAATGCTGGATCCACTTCTGGGGAATGAAATCGGGTAAGTGAAGGGTATTTCAGTGGGAGAGCACCTGGGTAATTGTGATCATAATATAATTAGGTTTAAAAGTAGTTACAGTGAAAGTAGTTTGGGGCGGCACAGTGGCGCAGTAGTTAGCAACGCAGCCTCACAGCTCCAGTGACACGGGTTCAGTTCTGGGTACTGCCTGTGTGGAGTTTGCAAGTTCTCCCTGTGACCGTGTGGGTTTCCGACAGGTGCTCCAGTTTCCTCCCACAGCCAAAGACTTACAGGTTGATAGGTAAATTGGCCATTGTAAATTGCCCCTAGTGTAGGTAGGTGATAGGAGAATGGTGGGGATGTGGTAGGGAATATGGGATTAATGTAGGAGTAGTATAAATGGGTGGTTGTTGGTCGGCACAGACTCGGTGGGCCTAAGGGCCTGTTTCAGTGCTGTATCTCTCTATGACTCTATGAAAGGGAATAAGAAAATCAAAAAGGTGAAAATACCCAATTGGAAGAGAGACAATTTCAGTGATCTGAGAAACAATCTAGCACAAGTGCACGAGAAATGAAGGTTGACCAAGAAAACAGTAACTAAGCAATAAGCCTTCAAGGCACAAATAGCTCAGGTAAAAAAAAAACAAGCATATTCCAATCAGGAAGAAAGATAGGGCATCCAAACTTGCAGCTTCCTGGATGACAAAGAAAATAAGAGGTTGAAATAAAGCAGAAAAATGAGATTCATGGCAAATGCATATACAGAATACAACAGAAAACCGGGCAGAATACAGAGTGCAGGAGGAAATTGAAATTTGTTAAGAAGGAAAGAGAGAGTATGAGACTAGATTAGCAGATAACAAAAATCTTTCACAAAACATATAAAACGTAAAAGGCTAGTGGCAAGTTGGCCAATAACCAGAGGTCATAGATTATAATAATTGGCAAAAGAACAAGATTGGAAATGGGGAATGTTACGACCGAGGCAGGAGGAGTGCACTGTCTTTCTCCAGCTTCACTTCTCCACGGTCACAACATATATTTAAATGTTTATCCAGTTACCGATACGGCCAATTATATACTCTTTTTATTTCGGAATAAAATCCACCAACCTGGTTTCTTTAATAAACAAAATTACCAATTTATTATAAAACAAGATTTATTCAGTAAAGATGCAAAAGCATTAACTCACAGACTGAAATATGAAAGTTTCCCTCTAAATTAGCCCAACACACACACACGTTAAAGAAAAAAATAAAGAAGTTTTCTCTGCAGAGATCTCTTTACAAAAAAAGACACAAAACTTTGGCCAAAAACTTGTTAATTCTTGAAGGAAAAGGAGAAGTTACGGAGTGTTATCAGTTGTCCCTTTATTCTGGCATCCGAAATACACATAAAGGGCTGTTACTGGGATCTTTTGGAGCGGTTCTCTTCAGGCGACGTCAAGGATTAGTCTGGCAGGCTTTCCTGGAGAAACGCAGCATCAGGGCTTTCAGCTATCGCACTGGATTTTCAGTGTTTCTCAGAGAGGTGGAAAAAGGATGAACTGGTGTTTTTTCACTTAGCAGGCTGACTCTCAACTGACTCAAAACAATATTCAAAACGAAACCAACTCTTGATCACCATAAATCTTGACATGTCACTTCTCTGTTAACAACTCACCCAGTCACCAAGGCTTTTGCTGTTTACTTAGCCGAAGACATGTGACTTCCAGTAAGTGTGTTTCGAAACCAAGTCCCAAAGTCCTTCCAGTGACTATTTAAAAAAAAAACAAAGTCCAGCATCTATGTAATCGCTTCAGTCCTCCAAAGGAATCCATTTCCACAATCATAAAACACGAGTCTTCACAAAATATTTTCTTCAAAATGGAAGTACTTTCATAACAGGAGAAATTTCTTTACAGAGGGTTACGATCTGGAAGCAAATTCTGCAGGAAGTTTCAAAAGACAATTGGACATGTACAACAAAACATTTATATTTATGTAGTGGTTTAACTGTAATAAAATGTCATGCTGAAAAGAGTTAGGTGAGGAAAGGCAGGAGGAGACTCAAGTGGAGCATAAACGCTAGCAAGTATTGGCTGCGCCGAATGGCCTGTTCCTTCCTGTAAGGTTCTTTTATTTGCCATCAGTGAGATAAGCCACATTGCGCTCTCAACCTTTCTCATATATGTTACCTATGACATCTTTCATAATTTATTTTACAATCTTGATATTAAATAGGACATTAGCATATTCAATGACACAACACAGCTATGGTTGAATAGGCCATAATAGTATCATGCAGCACACAATCCAAGTAGACAACATCACGGTCAGCAACTCCACTAGGAAATCAGTTACACATTCTTGACAGGATCTATCCTCCTACCAATCATGTACATAGTAGATCACCAAGTACATTATAAAATACGACAGGTATGGGGGAGTAATTTTCTTGTATCTCTCAATTTAAAGTTCAAATCACAAACTTCACTTTCCTTTATTAGTTAAAATGCTTGAGAGATTACAACCTTGTAACTAAAGCAAGGCACCAATCTACCTACAATAAACATCTTACATTTGGATGCACTTCCTTATAACTTTTCCATTATACATTCCAATGTCCACATTTAAAATGGAAAACTGTATATGTAAATTTATCATGTTGTAATTACATTTATTTGCCAGTGGAGGTGCTGCTGCATTACCATTGAGTGCAGTCTCCAGGCCTAATTACCCAATCATCTCCTTTCTGTTCGGAACCAGTGGTGTCACTATATGTAGCCGAACCAAAACCACAACATCTCTGAAAAAAGCAGGGCTATTTCTCCAGAAAATTGAGTGAGTGGAGGATAGTTATATACAAAGTCTGTGTGTAAAATCAATCCAGTCACTTGCAGATTTTTTTTCTGAATTCATTCGTGGGATGCAAGTGTCATTTCCCATCCTTAATTGCCCTTGAGAAGGCGGTGGCAAGCTGCCTTCCTGAACTGCTGCAGTCCATGTGGTGAAGGTACATTGATCCTAGGAATAATGTTCCAGGATTCTGAACCAGCGACAGTGAAGAAAAGGCGATATTGTTCCAGGTCATGATAGTGTTTGGCTTGGAGGGGAACTTGCTGGTGGTGGTGTTCTTCTGCTGCCCTTGTTCTTCTCGGTGGTGGAGGTCACATGTTTGGAAGGTGCTGTGCAAGGAGCCTTGGCAAGTTGCTATCCAAAGGCCTACCTACCGTCTTGTAGATGGTACACACTGCTGCCACTGTGCACCAGTGGTGGAGGGAGTGAATGTTTAAGATGGTGGATAGGGCGATGATCAAGTGGACTGCTTTGTCTTGGATGGTGTTGAACTTCTTGAGTGTTGTTGGAGCTGCACTCATCCAATGTGGCAAATTGTCTAAGTACATCCTGTCCACAAAAAGTAGGACAAATTCAATACAATTACCACCCCATCCATCTAGTCTCAATTGTCAATAAAGTGATGGAAGATGTCGTTGATAATGCTATCAAGTGGCACTTACTCGCCAACAATCTGCTCAGTTTGTGTTCCGGCAGGGGCACTCAGCTCCAGACCTCATTACAGCCTTGGTCCAAACACGGACAAAAGGAACCGAATTTCAAAGGTGAGGTGAGAATGACTGCACTTGACATCAAGACAGCATTTGACTGAGTGCGGCATCAAATAATTTCAACAAAACTGGTCAATGAGAATCAGGAGGAAAACTCTCCACTGGTTGGAGCACAAAGAAAGATGATCATAGTTTTTGGAGACCAGTCATCTCAGCTGCAGGAGTTCCTCAGGGTAGTGTTTGGCCTAGGCCCAACCATCTTCAGCTGCTTCTTAAATGACCTTCCCTCCAAGATAAGGTCAAAAGTGAGGATGTTCACTGATGATTGCACTTATTCAGTACCATTCACAATGCCCGAGTACTAAAGCACAACATTCAGGCTTGGGCTGATGAGTGACAAGTAACATTCATGCCACACAAATGCCATGCAATGACCAACTCCAACAAGAGAGAATCTAACTAGCTCTCCTTAACATTCAACTGCATTACCATCACTTAATTTTCCACCACCATCCTACAGGTCACCATTGACCAGAAACTGAACTGAACCAGCCACATAAATACTATGGCTAAGAGCAAGTCAAAGGCTAGAAATTCTGCAGTGAATAACTCACATCCTGATTCCCCAAGGCCTGTCTGCCATCTACAAGGCACAAGTCAGGAGTGTGATAGAATGCTCTCCACTTGCTTGGATGAGTGCAGCTCCAACAACACTCAAGAAGCTTGACACCATCCAGGACAAAGCAGCCTGCTTGATTGGCACTTCATCCACCACCATAAACACTTACTCCCTCCAACTCCAACGCACAGTGACTGCAGTGTTTACCATCTACAAGATGCACTGCAGCAACTCACCCAGGCTCCTTGCACAGCACCTTCCAAACCCAACCTCTAACACCTTGAAGAACAAGGGAAGCACGCGCATGGGAACACCACCAACTGCAAGTTCCGCTCCAAGTCACACAGCATCCTCACTCGGAACTTTATCACCACTCTTGCACTGTCGCAGTGTCAAAATCCTGGAACTCCCTTCCTAACACTGCTGTGGGTGTACCTACACTGCATGGACTGCACTGGTTGAAGAGACAGCTTCTCAAGGGCAATTAGAGATGGACAATAAATGCTGGCCTTGCCAGCGACGCTCACAACCCACGAATGATTAAAAAAAAGGCAAGTATATAGTTTTCCATCACAATCCTGACTTGTGCTTTACTGATGATGGACAGGCTTTGGGGAGTCAGGAGGTGAGTTATTCACTGCAGAATTCACAGGCTCTGATCTACTCTTGTAGCCACACTATTTATATGGCTGGTACAGTTATGTTTTTGGTCAATGGTAACACCCAGGATGTTGATATGGGGGGATTCAGTGATGGTAATGCTATTGAACATGAAAGGGAGATAGTTAGATTCTCTTTTGTTGGAGATGGCTATTGCATGGCATTTGTGTGGCACGACACCAGCCCAAGCCAGAATGTTGTCAGGTCTTGCTGCTTGCAGGCATGGACTATTTCAGTATCTGAAGAGTCATGAGTGGTACTGAACATTGTGCAATCATCAGCAAACATCCCCACTTCCAACCTTATGACAGATGAAGCAGCTGAAGATGGGTGGGCCTTGGGCACTACCCTGAGGAACTCATGCAGCAGTAAAGGATGCTGTTTCTGGTACATTGGGAAACACAAGCAAGGCAAATATGACAGGATTTGCTGCTAGAAACTTAATTTATTAATCTACAGCAATAAGATAACTGTCATTATTCTGTTGCTTACCTTTAGGAGGAGGCCGAGATGGATCATTCACTTGGCACTTCTGGCTGAAGATGGTTGCAAATGCTTCAGCCTTGGCCTTTGCACTGATGTGCTAGGCTCCCCCATAAGTGAGGATGAGGATGTTTGTGGAGCCTCCTCCTCTGGTTTGTTGTTTAATTGTCCTCCACCATTCACAACTGGATGTGGCAGGACTACACAGCTTTGATCTGATCCGTTGGTTGTGAGATTGATTAGCTCTGTCTGTCGCATGCTGTTGCCACTGTTTGGCAGGCATGTAGTTCGCTGTTAAAGCCTCACCAGCTTGGCACCATATTTTTAGGTATACCTGGTGCTGCTCCTGGCATGCTCACTTGCACTCCCCATTGAACCAGGGTTGATCCCCTGGCTCGATGCTAATGATAGGGGAAGGATAAGCCAGGCCATCAGGTTGCAGATTGTTGGTAAATACAATTCTGCTGCTACCTATGGCCCACAGCACCTCATGCATGCCCAATTTTGAATCTATCCCATTTAGCACAGTAGTAGTGCCACACAGCACAATGGAGGGTATCCACAGTGTGAAGATGGAACTTCATCTTGTCAAAAACTGTGTGGTGGTCACTCCTACCAATATGGTGATGGACAGATGCATCTGCAACAGGTAGACTAGGGAGGGTGAGGTCAAGTAGGTTTTTCTGTCTTGATGCTCTCACCACCTCCCACAGCCCTAGTTTGACAGATATGTCCTTCAGGGCTCGACTAGCTCAGTCAGTCGAGGTGCTACTGAGCCACTCTTGGTAATGGACATTTAAGTCCCCCACCCAGAGTACATTCTGTGCCTTTGCTACACTCAAGGATTCTTCCAAATGGTATTCAACATGGAGGAGGACTGATTAATTAGCTGAGGAAGGGCGGTGAGTGGCGATCAGCAGGAAGTTTCCTTACCCATGTTTGACCTGATGCCATGAGACTTCACAGGGTCCGGAGTTAATGTTGCGTATTCCCAGGGCCACTCATCCCATGTGCAATCTCCAGGCCCGATTGACGGGAGAATTACGCAATCGTCTCCATTCTGGCCAGGGCCAGTGGTGTCACTATATGCAGCCATTTTCCATTTTACATGTGCCCATAGGAATTTATAATTTAAAATAATAAAGACATAACGTATGGCTCTAAAACTGTGACAAATTACATCTGCCCTGGTCCAATTCTGCACCACACTCTAATGCTGCTTCACTTGAGGTCTATAAACGTATAGTGCCACAAGATGCAATGCATGTTCTTGTTCTACAGGTAAAGCAGGAGTTAGGCTTTTCCAATGTCTATGTGGCGGCACAGTGGCGCAGTGGTTAGCACCGCAGCCTCACAGCTCCAGTGACCAGAGTTCAGTTCTGGGTGCTGCCTGTGCGGAGTTTGCAAGTTCTCCCTGTGACCGCGTGGGTTTCCGCCGGGTGCTCCGGTTTCCTCCCACAGCCAAAGACTTGCAGGTTAATAGGTAAATTGGCCATTGTAAATTGCCCCGAGTGAAGGTAGGTGGTAGGAGGATGGTGGGGATGTGGTAGGGAATATGGAATTAATGTAGAATTAGTATTAATGGGTGGTTGTTGGTCAGCACAGACTCGGTGGGCCGAAGGGCCTGTTTCAGTGCTGTATCTCTAAATAAAATAAAAAAATAAATAATCCAGTGTTTAATCGCAAGATAAAATACAGAACCAGGACAAGACGGAACCTTAATGTTATTAACGTCTTTTCACAATCAGTGCATTATTGACGTGGTTTATGGAAGTGAAAGTCATCAGTCACAGACAATCCACTGACAGCAATGAATACTTTTTAAAATTTTAATACTGCTCAAGCCTCACTATAAATCAGAGATCTCCAGATTCAAAATGTATCCCAGGGTGCAGGAAAAAGTATATATTAGGGTCCTTTTTATCTTCAGTAATAATATTGGAAGAGGCTGCTTCTAAGGCTTTTAAATTAAAAGGCTCCTGATACATTAAGTTAAAATGCATCCCCATTAAAAAAAGGTTAAAGTCCACTGATCTAGAGTTAATCATTATCAGAATAATATTTTTGAACCATACAAAAGGCATCAAATGTCTATAGGTGTCTGCACTGTGCATAGCTTTTCTCGTTAAGCAATGGACTCAAAATTGACTGGTGCGATAACTGATTTTGGACGATGTCATGCAACATGATGTATGCCCTTTCAAAAAAAGTCAATACAGCTTCTTGTGCAGCACACGTACATTTGGTGAATGTCAAATATTTTTGGTACGTATAATCTGGTTGCACCTGCTACATCTATGGATTTCTAAATGAGAAAGAACTACGTCCCTGCAAGTTCAAATCATGAACTGGAGCTGTGGTGTTAACATTTATTTTTACAATGGAGGATAAATAGTATTGTATTAACACTAAAAATTTCAGTAGCTTTATTACAGTGGGGACCTCAATTGTACAGGCCATCTGATTTTTAACCTCCAATTATGTACTCTTATGTACATATGCAGGTACAGCCTTTGCAATAATTCTCTATTTTAATTTTAGAATATCAATTTTAAAAACAATAAGTAAATGACACTTTGCCTAATAATCTAATTATTGCCTTCTACAATATGGTACCAAGGGCTTCCTCCTCCATTCCTATCTGTTCTTGCTGATTATTGCATTTTATGTTCATGAACCTGCTTCAGATTATATTCAAAACCTACACTCCTTACAATGAATCACATCTTATGCTACTCCATGCCTTCTGATGGGGATATGAAAATCTTGCTTATTTCAATTCTTCAAAGACAGTTTCTTGATTTCTCTCATCAATCTAAGCTCTTCTCATTGGTGGCTCCACATTTGAGCTTTCCTCTTCTAATAGTATTTTTGGCCTCACTATCTAAAGAGGAACGCGCATGCTCCAACCAGCCCACCCACCCCCTTGCTAAAGGTGCACTTAAAAGGTACAATAAGGTGTAAATTGAGATAATCAACTATCCCACGGGATTAACTATTCGTGTGCTCAAGGAGAAGGAATGTAGTGTTGGTAAAGGGTTGACAAATGTGAATGGATAGACGGTTATACTGAAATTTTCTTCAGTTACCTTTGACAATGAAGGACTATTTATGCAGAAATTTCACTCCAAAGCTTAAATGGGAGGGGTTGAATTCATAGTGTGGTACATTTAACATTGTTTGTAGAAAGAGCTGGCATGATAGGCTGCGGTATTTTCTTGTTCCATACTTTATGTTCCTATGAATTTCCTAGAATCACTGCAACAGTCAAGCAAACCATTGAACATCATAAATGTACACATAATATTTATATAGATGTTGAAAGATGAATTCAGGTGCAAACTTTTGAACTTTACTTACACACAGTTGAATGGCCTCAACATGACTGCAAAAGCCTATGTTAATATCATAATTGCAGTACATGTCCATAGGCATTCAAAAAATATAATTTCTTCATTTTACAACATTCAAACTGAAGGATTTTGGTGCAATCTCAGTGCTTAAAAGAAAGTTGTATAGCTTAGTGATATTCTTCTTTTAAAAAAAAGCAGAAACTGAAATATTTAGGAAATCATTAAAAACAGGAAACCTTTCTCCTACTAAACCCATCAGTATAGTGTTCTAGCTATCAAGCTGGGATGCCAGGGAAGTGAACAGAGGCAATTCCAGAATTACATCCTGCATTGATGAGACCACATTGGAAGTATTGCATTTAGTTATGGTCTCAGCTTAATATTTTTAAAATAGTTAAGCTTTCAGACAGAATGTAGAGAGTTAATAGATCAACTGCAGACCACAAGGTTTAGAGCCACAAGGAGAGATTAGCTACCCTGTGTCTTCACTTATTAGAAAAGAAAATACAGGCCCATGATTCGTTCAACATTGTTCAAAATGATAAGCAAACTGGAAAATGCAAATTCATTTAGGTTTATCTGCCATGTGTGAGGTTAAAGAACAAGGGGTTGTACATCAAGGACAATAAAAAAAATTGGAAATTCGGGCAAAATTTTTCAATAAAAGGGTAATAAATATATAGAACAGATTACCAGCAAGGATGGTGGAAGAAAAAGCTATGAATTCAATCGGGGATTAGACAAGTTTCTGCCAGTAAATGGGATTCACGATTATTAAATCTAAAACTGTGCCGGTTGGTAATCTTATGGGAAGTTGGATGGACCAGTTATTTCCTCTTGCCCGAAAAATTTTGTTATTCATTGTATTCATTACTATACCATCAGACCAGAATTTTGTGATGTTAAAGAAGGAGGATTCTTGTATGCAGAAGTAGCATTTCACATGATGTTTGTTTTCAGGTTGATTCTAGCCAGCAGTTAAATAAGAAAGAGGCAACAAGATATGACAGAGACATGACTACATATATGAAGAAGAAGGGTCACTGACCCGAAACGTTAACTCTGCTTCTCTTTGCACAGATGCTGCCAGAGCTGCTGAGTGATTCCAGCATTTCTTGTTTTTATTTCAGATTTCCAGCATCCGCAGTATTTTGCTTTTATTTTAGTGTTTAATTCACTGCCACTTCTCTTCCAGGAATGCCTACCTTGAAGAAGTTCTGCTCTTCTCTCCGACGGGATTTTCGTTTGTCTCTTTTACCTTGTTCACCTTCATTGCTTTCTATTTCCCTCCTGGTGTTTGATAAGGTATCTACCAAAACTCGTTTTCACAGCCACATCTCCTTCCGCAGTGACTGTCTCCGGCTCCGACTTATTCCACGTGGATTCCAACTGCAGTTTCACCCATCATGTTTTGAAACCACCCAGGATCACAGGTATCTCCGAGAAATACAACGTTCCTCGGACTGCTACTCTCGCCGCATCCTGAGATCCACGCTCAGTGCTATGCGCCGCCACATGCACACACTGGACCTCTCTCTCCAGCAGCACCACCTCATCTTATCTCAAAGCTGTTCTACTCCGCAGTTTCATTTCATCTTACGTCTCATCCGACGCATTAACAAAAAACTTTTTTCCTTCCTTTCAGGGGTTAAGGAACGCAAGCTCCAGCAGCTGATGGGGACTAATGCCCCTCCAGATCCTCCCTCCGCTTCACTTCCATCTGACCCCACCCCTTCTGATCTGACCCCTTGCCGTGTATTCACTATACCCTCTGACCTCCCCCTCTCTGACGCTGAGCGTTCTGTACTCAAAGGTCTCAGTTTTATCCCCTTACGCCCCCACCTCAATGAATTTTGCGCTCGGCATGACGTTGAGCTCTTCTTCCGTCGCCTCCGCCTCCGGGCTCACTTCTTTGACCAGGAGTCCTCCCCCCGACCAGCAGACCCATTCACCCGCCTCCAGCATTCTCCCTCTACCTGGACCCCTCCCCCTGGCCTCTTACCCGCTCTTGATCTTTTCATTGAAAACTGTCGGCTAGACATTGGTCGTCTCAATTTCTCTGCCCCCCTCACTCACTCTAACCTGTCCCCCTCTGAACTTGAGGCACTCCGTTCTCTCAGGTCTAACCCCGACATGGTCATCTAACCTGCAGACAAGGGTGGTGCTGTTGTCGTATGGCGTACCGACCTCTACCTTGCAGAAGCTCAACGCCAACTCACGGACACTTCTTCCTACCTCCCTCTGGACCATGACCCCACCACCGAACATCAAGCCACCGTCCAAAGGACTGTCACTGACCTCCTCTCCTCTGGAGATCTTCCCTCTACAGCTTCCAACCTCATAGTCCCACAACCCCGGACAGCCCACTTCTACCTCCTTCCCAAAATCCACAAACGGGACTGTCCCGGCAGACCCATTGTGTCAGCCTGCTCCTGCCCCACTGAACTTATTTCTTCCTATCTAGACTCTATCTTTTCTCCGCTGGTCCAGTCTCTTCCCACCTACATCCGTGACTCTTCTGACGCCCTACGTCATTTTGACAATTTCCAGTTTCCTGGTCCCGACCACCTCCTCTTCACTATGGACGTCCAATCGCTCTACACCTCCATCCCCCACCAGGATGGTTTGAGGGCTCTCCGCTTCTTCCTGGAACAGAGGCCCAACCAGTCCCCATCCACCACCACCCTCCTCCGCCTTGCTGAACTTGTTCTCACATTGAACAACTTCTCCTTCAACTCCATGCACTTCCTTCAAGTAAAAGGTGTCGCTATGGGTACCCGCATGGGTCCTAGTTATGCCTGTCTTTTTGTGGGATATGTCGAGCATTCTTTGTTCCAGTCCTACTCAGGCCCCCTCCTCCAACTCTTTTTCCGGTACATTGATGACTGTATCGGTGCCGTTTCCTGCTCCCGCCCCGAACTGGAAAACTTTATCAACTTTGCTTCCAATTTCCACCCTTCTCTCACCTTTACATGGTCCATCTCTGACACTTCCCTTCCCTTCCTCGACTTCTCTGTCTCCATCTCTGGGGATAGGTTGTCTACCAATATCCATTATAAGCCCACCGACTCCCACAGCTATCTCGACTACACTTCTTCACACCCTACCTCCTGTAAGGACTCCATTCCATTCTCCCAGTTTCTCTGTATCCGACGCATCTGCTCTGATGATGCTACCTTCCATGACGGTGCTTCGGATCTGACCTCCTTTTTCCTCAACCGAGGATTTCCCCGCACTGTGGTTGACAGGGCCCTCAACCATGTCCGACCCATTCCCCGCACCTCTACCCTCACCCCTTCCCCTCCCTCCCAGAACCGTGACAGGGTTCCCCTTGTCCTCACTTTTCACCCCATCAGCCTCCATATCCAAAGGATCATCCTCCGCCATTTCCGCCACCTCCAGCATGATACTACTACCAGTCGCATCTTCCCCTCCCTTCCCGTCAGCATTCCGAAGGGATCGCTCCCTCTGCGACACCCTGGTCCACTCCTCCATTACCCCCACCACCTCGTCCCTGTCCCAGGGCACCTTCCCCTGCAATCGCAGGAGGTGTAATACCTGCCCATTTACCTCCTCTCTCCTCACTATCCCAGGCCCCAAACACTCCTTTCAGGTGAAGCAGCGATTTACTTGTACTTCTTTCAATGTAGTATATTGTATTCGCTGCTCACAGTGTGGTCTCCTCTACATTGGGGAGACTAAGCGCAGACTGGGTGACCACTTTGCGGAACATCTCCGCTCAGTCCGCAAGCAGGACCCTGAGCTTCCGGTTGCTTGCCATTTCAACACTCCCCCCTGCTCACATCTCTGTCCTGGGATTGCTGCAGTGTTCCAGTGAACATCAATGCAAGCTCGAGGAACAGCATCTCATTTACCGATTAGGCACACTACAGCCTGCCGGACTGAACATGGAGTTCAATCATTTCAGAGCATGACAGCCCCCCATTTTACTTTCAGTTATTTTTTCTTCCTTTTTTTTTAAAACATTCTTTTTTACAATTTTTTTTGCATTTATTTCATTTCATCTTTGTTTGTTCAGTTTGCTTACCCACTGTTTTTTTTCAGGTTTGCACTTGCTGCTGTTCAATATTCAGTGTATTTACACATAATCTGTACTAATGCTTTGTCTTTCAACACACCATTAACATATTGTTTGCCTTTGCTCAGTGACCTTTTGGTCAGCTATGTGGCCTGGTCCAATCTAGATCTCCTTTGTTATCTCTTGCCCCACCCCCACCTCACTTGCTTATAACCTGTGACTTTTCTAATATTTGTCAGTTCCGATGAAGGGTCACTGACCCGAAACGTTAACTCTGCTTCTCTTTCCACAGATGCTGCCAGACCTGCTGAGTGATTCCAGCATTTCTTGTTTTTACTACATATATATGTTTTAGAATACTGGGCAATTTAATAGAATAAATTTCCTTTTTAAATTCAGTAGCTATAGTATTATAGACTATGAGAATGCACACTGCATGAAACAGTTCCAGTGCAGTATCCCATTATAAATTTAATTACATTTATTTGAGGAAGGTAACTGCAGTTTTATAATGTGGTCTCACACTTTACTGAACTGCAATTCAATGGCTGAGCAGTTATTAGCATATAAACAAGTTGAAACTTCAATCTCAAACAACAGCTCATTCCTTCCTTAAATATTTCCTCAAATTAAGCAATTTTGAAACAGGAACCATTATAAACCTCTCTCTGTGCCATTAATATAACATACAGCAAATGATAGAGGTTACTCAGCTTAGCTAAAAGTATGGCTTCTGATCCTGGTCTCAAACCTGACACCACCAACTAAATAATAGCCAAAATAAGGAGTCAAAATATGTACTGCATAGATATGTATTAAATATTTTTTAAAATTCAATGTTGTCATAAATTTAAAGGTCTGCATTGGATATTTGCTTGAATTCAACATCACTGGTCTCTCCTGTCAGTAGAGTATGATCAAGACTTTACCTCTACTGCCCAATATCCAGGCCATATAACAGTATCACTCTCGTTATATGAGCTGAATACTACAATCCCACATATGCTCCTACATGCACTCTATGTTTGGAAAGGAAGATTGATGAACACAAGTGTAACGTGTAAACAAGTTATTTATTTTAGTATTGCAGAAAAAAAGAGACATGCTGTCGAAGCTTTCCCTCTTGCACTCATTAGGACAAATCCAAGAATTCCAAATTTCAAAATGAAGCAACAATTTATACTATGTTGTTGATATCCCAGTTGTACCCGTCTCAGGTATACAAATTGTTGCTTGGTAGTACAGAACTTGCGTATTGCTGAAAAAAAAAAGACATGCTGTCAAAGCTTTTCACATTGCACTCATTGCTTGAAATTTGGCATCCTTGCATCTATCCTGATGAGTGCAAGACAAAAAGCTTCAAAAGCATGTCTCTTTTTCAGCAATACACAAGTTCTAATTTATTTTACTTATATGGTCAGGAAAACACAATATGCCAAATGAGAAATATTATTTCATTGGTTGGAAACTTACAATAGGCTTTTAATGGAGAAAATCCTACAGTTAGCTTTTAAAAAACTGGCAGCCAAGATGGTCACCGCAATTTGCATCTGAAATACCAGGAGATCGAACTGGAGACAAAAGTCCAACAAGAATCCCAGCTAGGACAATGCTGAGTAGATTATCCAGATCACCTTCGTTAGCAGGACACTCTAAGCTATCTTGAGGCATTCATTACTGGAGATGTCCCTCCAGGGGGTAAACGCTGACAATATCACCTGAGAGAGGTTTTGGGTTTTAGACTTTGAACCTCATTAAAAACAAAGGGGATTGAGAGAACCATGTAACCATCTATCTATCTCTGGAAAAACTGAGTGTTCTGTTACACAAAGAGACAAGCAGTAACTCAGACTGTGCAGCAGGAAAAGGCTGCGTGCCTCCCTTTCTCTCTCTCTACCGCCCCCCACACACCCAAGGTAACACAAGTTTGAAAACCGCCTGCAACTATGAATCCCTTCAAGCCTACAGATTGTTTAAGATAGAGACCAGGGAAAGAGTACCAACTACAAGTCTGCCTCCAAGAAAGCCTTAAGCCAAGCGGGCCAACCACAAAGTGCACTTTGACCAGCTGAGGACTTCAAGAATACAACTTCATCTGGAAGACCACCGAATCATCCACTTCACAAACTGTGTATTTAACTTCCATTTATTCTGGACTCTAATCCAAACACAAAACATATTTTTCCCTCTCTAATCTACTTGTGTGCATGTGATTCTCATGTGAATGTGTGCATGAATGTTTGGCTTATTTATTATTATTTTTAAATCGGTTTAGACTGCTGAGTGCAATAAACTTATCTCTTTCTTGTTTAAACTCAAGAAAATCTGTCCAATTGGTTCTTTCACGATCACATTAAAAGGTAAAACACTCAGAGGTGGTAAGCACAACCACTGTTTAAAAAGTAATAAACCCTTTTGCAGTCAAATAAGAGGAAGGCCATGAGGAGCAACTGTGACCCCCTCCTCACTTGGCCGTAACAACATGAACAAACAAAACACTTAGTGAACTTAAATCTATTGCAGACTGCTCCTTTATAAAATAAGGAACTGCACTGTACTCTCCCTGTTAACAGGCTAAATTCACTCTAACTTGCAATTCTCTGAAATGGAGTAGTGCTAAACTGAAGTAGGGAGTTCTCACCATCTGTGACTGACTTCCAGTCCAGACTTCTATAAACTATCTGTTCTTATGCAGCTGAATAGGAAGCCAAAGGCTGTTTGGGGTTTTGGCCAATTAAGCTGCCAATCAAACTGGTTACCACGTCCAAAGTGTGAGCTGGCTAGCAGTTACACCCACTAAGCTTACTTGAATGAAGCCATCTCAAACTATTCCATGCAAATAACGCTCCAATGTCTCAATCTCATATGGTATGTAGGAAGCACCACTTCTTCAGATGAATTTAACTCACATTCACATGTTTTGTGCATTTAGCCTATATGTGGCCAGTTCATCTTAACAGCAACTTGATACATTACCTAACATTTCTCCTCGGTCAAATTGTGAGATGGGTGGGGGGGCTAATAAATACTTGAAAGGTGGGGGACAGGCTGACGATACAAAGCTAGGTGGGAATGTAGACTGTGAGGAGGACACAAAGAGGCTTCAAACAAATATAGACAGGGTAAGTGAGTGGGCAACAAGATGGCAGATGGAGTATAATGTGAGGAGTACGAGGTTATTCACTTTGGAACGAAGCATAGAAAAACAGAATTTTTTTTTTAAATGCATGAAACTTCTCCATGATGATGTTCAGAGAGACTAGAGCATACTCATACAAGGGACACATTTAGCATGCTGATACAGCAAGCAATTAGGAGGGCAAATAATATGTTGGCCTTTATTGCAAGGGACTGGAGTACAATAATAAGGAAGTCTTGTTGCAATTGTATAGGGCTTTGGTGAAACCACACTTGGGGTACTGCGCACAGCTTTGTTCTCTCAATCTAAGGAAGGATATGATTGAATTGGAGGCAGTACAGTGAAGGCTCACTAGATGGATTCCTGGGATGAGAGGATTTTTGCATGATGAGAGGCTGGGTAAATAGGGTCCATATTCTCTGGCATTTAGAAGAATGAGAGGTGATCTCAAAGAAACATTCAAGGTTATGAAGGGGCTTGACAGGATAGACACAGACAGGGGTGCCCCTGGGTAGGGAACAGAACATGGGGGCATAGTCTTAGCATTCGGGGTTGATGATTTAGGACTGAGATGAGGAGAACTTTCTTCACTCAGAGGGTTGTGAATCTTTGGAATTATCTACCCTAGAAGGTTGTGTTTCCTCCATCATTGAGTATATTAAAGGCTGAGATATACAGAATTTTGGTCTCTCAAGGAATCAAGGGATATGGGGAGCAGATGGGAAAGTGGAGTTGAGACAGAAGATCAACCATGATCGTATTGAATGGCAGAGCAGGCTTGAGAGGATGATGGTCTTCTACTTCTAGTTATGTTATGTAAAGGGAATAAAAGAGAATCCCAAAGTAGGTAGGGGCCGATGAGAGACCAAATAGGGGATTCACGCATGGAGGCAGAGGGCATGGCTGAGGTTCTAAATTAGTACTTTGGATTTGGCTTTACAAAAGACATTGCGAAAAAGAGGTAGTTGAGACACTGGATGGGCTAAACATTGATAAATAGTAGGTATTAGATAGGCTGGCTGTAGCTAAAAGTTGATAAGTCACCAGGACCAGAGAAACATGGAAAATAGGAGCAGGAGTAGGCCATTTGGCCCTTCGAGCCTGCTCTGCCATTTATTGTGATCATGGCTGATCATCCAACTCAGTAACCTGTTCCCGCTTTCTCCCCATACCCTTTGATCCCTTTAGACCCGAGCTATATCTAACTCCTTCTTGAAAACATACAATGTTTTGGCCTCAACTGCTTTCTGTGGTAGCGAATTCCACAGGTTCACCATTCTCTGGGTGAAGAAATTTCTCCTCATCTCAGTCCTGAAAGGTTTACCCCGTATCCTTAGACTATGACGCCTGGTT
Organism: Heterodontus francisci; assembly: GCF_036365525.1. Classification (NCBI taxonomy): domain Eukaryota; kingdom Metazoa; phylum Chordata; class Chondrichthyes; order Heterodontiformes; family Heterodontidae; genus Heterodontus; species Heterodontus francisci. The sequence continues at coordinate 63,939,024 of NC_090389.1, forward strand.
CTGGACTCCCCCACCATCGGGAACATCCTTCCTGCATCTACCCTGTCAAGTCCTGCTAGAATTTTATAGGTTTCTATGAGATTCCCCCTTATTCTTCTGAACTCCAGCGAATATAATCCTAACCGACTCAATCTCTCCTCATACGTCAGTCCTGCCATCCCAGGAATCAGTCTGGTAAACCTTCGCTGCACTCCCTCTATAGCAAGAGCATCCTTCCTCAGATAGGAGACCAAACCTGCACACAATATTCCGGTGTGGCCTCACCAAGGCCCTGTATAATTGCAGCAAGACATCCCTCCTCCTGTACTCGAATCCTCTCGCTATGAAGGCCAACATACCATTTGCCTTTTTAACCGCCTGTTGGACCTGCAAGCTTACCTTCAGAGAAGATGCATCGAAGGATAATGAGAGAAGGGTGGAAATTGAGGAGGCACTGCCCATAATCTTCCAATCCTACTTAGATATGGTGGGGGTGGGGTGGGGGGCAGTTGGATGGGCAGGGTGGTGCCAGAGGACTACAGAATTGCAAATGTTACACCCTTGTTCAAAAAGGGGGTAAGGGTAATCCCAGCAACTACAGGCCAGTTAGTCAGACAGTTTAACTTCGATGGTAGGAAAGCTTTTAGAAACGATAACTCGGGGAAGACAAAAAAAAAAATCAACAGTCACTTGGACAATTGTGGATTAATTAAGGAAAGCTAGCACAGATTTGTTGAGGGAAAAATCACATTTAACTAACTTGCTTGAGTTTCTTGATGAGCTAAGAGGGTTGATGAGAGTAATGCAGTGGATATGGTGCACATGGACTTGCAAAATGCATTTGATAAAAGTGCTACATAACAGACTTGTCAGCAAAGTTGAAGCCCATGGAATAAAAGGGACAGTGGTGGCATGGATACAAAGTTGGCTAAATGACAAGAAACAGAGAATAGTGGTGAACAGTTGTTTTTCAGACTGCTAGAATGTATATAGTGGGGTTCCCCAGAGGATAGCATTGGGCTACTGCTTTTCTCGCTATATATTAATGACCTAGGTGTACAGGGCACAATTTTAAAATTTGCTGATGACACAAAGCTTGGTAGTATTGTGAACAGTGAGGAGAAAAGTGATAAACTTCAAGAGGACATGGTCAGGCTGGTGGATTAGGCAGATATGTGCCAGGTGAAATTTGAAGTGTAAGTGAAGTGATTCATTTTGGGAGGAAGAACAAGCAGAGGCAAACAAAATAAAGAGCACAATTCTAAAGGGGGTGCAGGAGCAGAGGGAACTGGAGGTATTTATGCACAAATTATTAAAGGTGGCAGGGCAGGTTGAAAAATCAGTTAAGCATAATGGTTTCTGGGCTTTATAAACAGGGCTGTAAAGTAGAAAGGCAAGGAAGTTATAATGAACCTGTGTAAAAGTCAGATTTGGCCTCAAATGGAGTATCGTATCAAATTCTGGGCACCACAATTTAGGAAGGATGTGAAGGCATTAGGGTGCTGAAAAGATTCACGAGAATGGTTCCAGGGATGAGGAACTTCAATTTTGTGGATAGAATGGAGAAGCTGGGGCTGTTCTCCTTGGAGAAGGCAAGATTAAGAGGAGATTTGATAGAGTTGTTCAAAATCATGAGGTGTCTGAACAGATTAGATAGGGAGAAACTGTTCCCGCTAGCGGAAGGGTTGAGAATCAGAGAACACCAATTTAAAGTGATTGGCAAAAGAAGCAATGGTGACGTGAAAAAACCTTTTGTTAGGATCTGGAATGCACTGTCTGAAATTGTGATGGAGATAGATTTCAACTGTAGCTTTCAAAAGAGAATTGGATAATTGTCTGAAGAGAAAAAGGCTAAGGGGAAAAAGGCGGGGAAGTGAAACCAGGTGAGTTGCTCTTAGAAACACAGAAAAATAGGAGTAGGCCATTCGGCCCTTCGCGCCTGCACCGCCAATACAATCATAGCTGATCATCCAAACTCAATACCCTGTTCGCGCTTTCTCCCCGTATCCCTTGAACCGTTTAGCCCCAAGAACTATATCTACCTCTTTCTTGAATATATTTAATGATTTGACCTCAACTGCTTTCCATAGTAGACAATTCCACAGATTCACCACTCTCTGGGTGAAGAAATCCCTCCTCATCTCAGTCCTAAATGGCTTACCCCTTATCCTTAGACTGTGACCCTGGTCCTGGGCTTCCCCGCCATCAGGAACATCCTTCCTGCATCTAGTCTGTCCAATCCTGTTAGAATTTTGTAGGTTTCTATGAGATCTCCTCTCATTCTTCTAAACTCAAGCGAATACAACCCAATCTCTCTCCATACGTCAGTCCTGTCATCCCAGGAATCAGTCTGGTGAACCTTTGCTGCACTCCCTCCATAGCAAGAACATCCTTCCTCAGATAAGGAGACCAAAACTGCACACAATACTCCAGATGTGGTCTCACCAAGGCCTTGTATAATTGCAGCAAGACATCCCTGCTCTTGTACTCGAATCCTCTCGCTATGAAGGCCAATATACCATATGCCTTTTTAACTGCTTGCTGCACCTGCATGCTTACTTTCAGCGACTGGTGCTTAAGGACACCCAGGTCTCGCTGCACCTCCCCCTTTCCCAGTCTATCACCATTCAGATAATGATCTGCCTTCCTGTTTTTGCCACCAAAGTGGATAACCTCACATTTATCCACATTATACTGCATCTGCCATATATATGCCCACTCACTCAAACTGTCCAGATCACACTGGAGCTTCTCTGCATCCTCCTCACAACTCCCACTCCCACCCAGCTTTGTGTCATCTGCAAACTTGGATATATTAGATTTAATTCCCTCATCTATATCATAAATATATATTGTGAATAGCTAGGGTCCTCGTACTGATCCCTGCAGTACCCCACTAGTTACTGCCTGCCACTTGGAAAAAGACCCGTTTATTCCTACTCTTTGTTTCCTGGCTGCCAACCAGTTCTCTATCCATGTCAGTACCTTACCCCCACGTGCTTTAATTTTGCAAGCTAATCTCTTATGTGGGACCTTAATTGAAAGCCTCCTGAAAGTCCAAATACACCACATCCACTGGTTCTCCCTTATCTATTCTACTAGTTACATCTTCAAAAAGTTTGAGTAGATTTGTCAAGCATGATTTCCCTTTCATAAATCCATGTTGGCTTTGTCCGATCATGTCATTGTTTTTCAAGTGCTCTGCTATTACATCTTTTATAATGGACTCTAGCATTTTTCCCACTACTGATGTCAGGCTAACTGGTCTATAATTCCCTGTTTTCTCTCTACCTCTTTTTTTAAATAGTGGGGTGACATTAGCTACCCTCCAATCCATTGGAACTGTTCCAGAGTCTATAGAATTTTGAAAAATGACCAGATATGCATCTACTATTTCAAAGGCCATTTCCTTAAGTACTCTGGGATGTAGATTATCAGGCCCTGGGGATTTATCAGCCTTCAATCCCATCAATTTCCCTAACACCATTTCCCTACTAATACTGATTTCATACAGTTCCTCCTTCTCACTAGACCCTATGTTCCCCAACATTTCTGGGAGGTAATGGGTCCTCCTTTGTGAAGACAGAAGCAAAGTATGCATTTAATTGGTCTGCCATTTCTTTGTTCCCCATTATAAATTCCCCCGTTTCTGATAATAGATGCTTTTACAGTCAGTTTTTATGTTCTCTGCAAGCTTACTCTCATACTCTATTTTCCCCTTCTTAATCAATCCCTTTGTCCTCCTTTGCTGAATTCTAAACTGCTCCCAATCCTCAGGTTTGCTGCTTGTTCTGGCCATTTTATATTTCTCCTCCTTAGATCTAATACTATCCCTAATTTTTTTTGTAAGCCAAGGTTGAGCCACCCTTCCTGTTTTATTTTTGTGTCAGACAGGAATGAACTATTGTTGTAATTCATCCACGCACTCTTTAAATGCTAGCCATTGCCTATCCACTGTCAACCCTTTAAGTAACGTTCCCCAATCTATCATAGCCAACTCGCGCCTCATACCTTCATAGTTTCCTTTATTTAGATTCAGGAACGTAGTCTTGGAATCAACTCTCTCACTCTCTTGCAGAGAGCCTGGCATTGACATGACAGGCTGAATGGCCTCCTTCTGTGCTGTAACCATTTTATGATTCTATGAAGAGCTAAGATATTTACAAGCTACCATTGAATAGTTATGTAAATTATTAAACCATGGATATTGATGTATATGGAGATTTAATTGATAAATTGAACCCTCTTGGCATGCTTTGCCAGTCTTGGAAGCAACGTATTAGGTCGGAAGCAACTTGTTCTTGTACTATATGATTCAACTGCATTAGTGCAGGGAAATCCTACCCTCCAGCAGTTATGGTGGGCTGGGATTAGTACTGCTGGCTTGCATTCACTTCCTGATTACAGAGAGGTAGTTTGGGTGTTTGGCAGGGGAGTTGTAAAACTGAGTCTCCAGGAAAAGACCTCAGATTGTTCGATATTTCTCCTGTTCAAGGGAAAGGGTAAACATCAGTCATTTGGCTTGTGATGCATGTCCCATGTATGTTGGGAGGGAAGGGCAGAGTGGACTCGGTCACATTCAATGAGAGGTCATATACCTTATGCATAGTACAGGACCAAATTTTAAGGAAGCAATTTTAAAACAATAGTTCATGTACAAACTTGTAACACAATATTACCACAATCCTACTTATTCTATTTTTACATAAATGTTAACCAGTTTATTTAGGAATGGACAACAAATGCTGGCCTTGCCAGCAACACCCACATCCCATAAAAAAAAAATTTAGCCCATGTAAAAAAAATGCATACAGAAGAAATTAGTACGAAGGTATTAAGAGTTCAAACATTCTACCCTTTTATCTTGAGCAACACAATTATGTGGCATTTCTGAAGAACTGAGCAGAATCATTTGGATTTTCCAAGACAAAATTGATCTGAAGGCTCTGAATAACTTGCTAGCAGCTATTCTACAGGAATCAATCTTTCACTACATAGGAATGATAATGCACTATTTAAACAACTGGCAGCTACATGCATTGTAGAATTTAAATACTGTCTAATATTTGAAGAATCATTCATTGACAATGGCTCATCAGAGATTAAGTTCCAGATGTTCAATCACTTGTGTAAAATTAAGTGACCAGACACACACACACCCATACACCTTTGACTGTGATGAATAATTTTTCAGTTATCAAAGAATATTGGTAACTCACCATGCAAGATAGCTTTCAAATAAAACAATTTTCTTACCATAATTGTTCCACCAGTTTGTGTCCTGAAAGGTCTTAGTACTTTTCTCTGGATGATAAAGTTAGGCAGGAATGCCACAGGTAGTATCTCAGTAATAGTGGCAACTATAAATGACCACTGCAGAAGAAAGATACGTGGGAGGTTAGGTGCTGTGTAACAATTAAGTAAATTTTGTATCATGAAGAAATGTAAGAACATAAGAACATAAGAAATAGGAGGAGCAGGCCATTTGGCCCCTCAAGCCTGCCCTGCCATTCAATAAGATCATGGCTGATCTGCCCCAGACCTCAACTTCTCTTTGGTGCCAGCTCCTCATACCCCTCAACTCCTCTATATGTCAAAAATCTATCTACCTCCTCTTTAAATACTTTCAGTAATCGCGCCTCCACATATTTCTGGGGTAGAGAATTCCAGACATTCACTACACTCAGAGAAGAAATTCCTTTGCATCTCAGTTTTAAATGAGTGCCCCCTTGTTCTGTAACTATGTCCCCTAGTTCGCGATTCCCCCACTAGTGGAAACATCTTCTCAACATGTAACCTGTCAAGCCCTCTCAGAATCTTGTACGTTCAATAAGATCGTCCCTCATTCTTCTAAACTCTAATGAATAAAGGCCTAACCTGTTTAGCCGTTCTTGACCAGTCAACCTCTTCATCCTAGGAATCAGCTTAGTGAACCTCTTTTGAACTGCCTCCAATGCCAGTATATCCTTTCTTAAATACAGGGACCAAAACTGTACACTACACTGTACTCCAGGTGCGGCCTCATCAACACCCTGTACAGTTGTGACAAGACTTCCCTATTGTTAAACTCCAACCCCCTAGCAATAAAGGCCAAAATTTCATTTGTCTTAATTACTTGCTGCACCTGCACGCTAACTTTTTGTGCTTCATGCTCAAGAACACCCCGATCCCTCGGTGCTGTAATTTTTGGAGTCCCTCGCCATTTAAATAATAGTCTGCCTTCTGATTCTTCCTACTAAAGTGCATGACCTCACACTTTCCTATATTAAACTCCATCTGGCAAGTTTTTGCCCACTCAACCTGTCCATATCCCCTTGCAGATTCCTTATGTCCTCATCACAACATGCCCTCCCACCTATTTTTGTATCGTTATCAAATCTGGATATATTACACTCTGCCCCCTCCTCCAAGTCAATATAGATAGTAAATAATTGAGGCCCTAGGACTGATGCTAGTGGCACTCCACTAGTTACGTCTTTCCAACCTGAAAAAGACCCATTAATCCCGATTCTCTGTCTTCTGTGTGTTAACCAATCCTCAATCCATGCTAATACATTACTCACAACATTGTGAGCTCCTATCTTGTGCAATAATCTTTTTTATGGCAACTTATCGAATGCCTTCTGGAAATCCAAATACACTACATCTACTGGTCCCCCTTTATCAACTCTGCTTGTTAGATCCTCAAAGAACTCTCGCAAATTTGTCAAACATGATTTCCCTTTCACAAAATCACATTGACTCTGTTTGATTGCCTTAAGCTTTTCTAAATGTCCTGCTATTTCTTCCTTAATAATGGATTCTAGCATTTTCCCAATGACCGATGTTAGGCTAACTGGCCTATAATTTCCTCCTTTTTGTCTCCCTCCCTTCTTGAACAGGGGCGTCACATTAACGGTTTTCTAATCCGCTGGGACCCTCCCGGAATCCAGTGAGTTCTGGAATATTTTGACCAATGCCTCCACTATTTCTGCAGCCACTTCCTTTAAAACCCTTGGATGTAGGCCATCAGGTCCTGGCGACTTGTCTGTCTTTAGTCCCATTAGTTTGTCAAATACTTTGTCCCTTGTGATAGAGACTGTTACAAGATCTTTCCTCCCATTAGCTCCTTGCTTATCTGTGGGATGTTTATAGTGTCCTCCACCATGAAGACCGATGCAAAATATTGGTTTAAATTATCTGCCATTATCCCTGTTCCCCGTTATCAATTCTCCAGTCGCATCCTCCAAGGGTCCCACGCTCACTTTAGCTACTCTCTTTCTTTTTATATATCGCTACCCCCTAAAGGATCCTTAACTACAATATCTCTTATTAATCCTACCTCATTACACATTACAAGAAACATTGACACAGAAATCAAAATGGATGGTGTACAATGCTAAATTTTAGAAATCATTATCTGAAATTTGATGGAATGATTTTCTCAAACTCTGCTCATTCAAAATTGCATTGGATATGAAAAAATCATTTCAGTGAGCAAGCTGAAGAATTCCTTTTCCAATCTGTTACAAGAAAAGGCTCTCCATTTTATTTCTCAATCTTCATCCCCAGTAAACAGATGTCTACATAGTCAACGTCAAATGTTATTTGCCCCCATAGCAAAAAAAAAATGCGTTTAGGTATAAATTTAAAATTGTGACACTAAAGAAATCTCAGCCGATCGATATCGAGGGAAGAAGTTTTTGTACTTTAACATTACCATAGTAGGACACTACAAACCCTGGGACAATATTTGCTGGAAACTTACACCATAGTAATGGTGCATCTTTGGCGTACACTGTTGCTATGGGACATTGGTCCAGCTTTTGCGGTCATTGGCAAAATGCTGGTGTTTGCCACTGACTGCAATAAGAAATGCAAACTTACCTAGTTTGTTGACTGCGTGAAAATTTCAACTTCTTGTTGTTGCATGGCCCACGGACAAAATGATTTGTGAGGCCTAGCAGCAAGGCACATTCCCAGTGAAGCCACACCCCCTAATGACATCATGAGCTGAAGCCACGTCCCTTGTGGTCAGTCTTCAGCTCAAAGGGCAGGTGAGTGTTTTATGATGATTTTAAGTATTGTTATGAAAGTACTTCCATTTTTTGTTAAATTTTGAGGACGTGTTTTAAAGCTCAAAAAAAGAGTTCATAGCTGCTAGATTTTGTGGGGTTTTATTTAAAAATAGGTCATTTTAAGCTCTTTTGGACTTGATTTGTAAGCAACCCTTGCTTCAGATAATTACCCAGCAGGGGCTTTTTTGACATGAGGGGGCTGTTTACATAGAAGTGACAGGTCATGATTTATAGGAGTCAGGAGGCTGGACTCTTGAAAAATTATTTTGGTTTCACTTTGGACAGTCAGTTGGAGTTTTAAAATCCAGCCAATAGAGCAGTCACCCCAGATCAGCCTTTTCCATCTCTTTAAGAAGCTCTTAGAAGCGAGTGTAAGAAATAGAGAAATTGATACTACATTTATCCGGAAAGGCCTGCTTGAAATGCCTGTTGCCGCATTTCTCCTGAGACGTTGGAAAAACCTGCCGGATAAATCCTCAATGCTGCCTGAACGAATTGCTCCAGAGAAAGATCCCAGTGACAGCCGTCTACATGTATCTTGGACACCAAACTATAAAAGGGACAACTGACATCTTTCTATATCGTCTCTTTTTTCTTCAAGAATTAGCAAGTATTTGGCCAAAGTATTCTTTTTTGTCTTTTTTTTTTGGTAACAGAGCTCTGAAAAGAAAATCTTTATTTTTTCAGTTAACCTGTGTGTGTGTTAAGGGGGCCTTAGCCCCTTAAAAGGGAACTTTCACATTTCACTCTGTGTTAAGGCTTTGCTTCGTGACTGATTATATCTTGTTTCATAATAAACTGATAACTTTGTTGCTTATGAAAGAAAGCTGGTTGGTGTATTCTATTCTGGGTTAAAGAGTAGAGTATATGATTGACCACATCGGTAACTGAGCAAACATTTAAATGTGTGTTGTGACCTGTGGAGAAGTGGAACTAGAAAAAAAACAGTGCACTCCTCCCACCTCAGTCGTAACAATACTTTTAAACACTTTAAACACTTTTTATAACCTTCAAACACTTCCACAAACTTTTAAATACTAAGGCAGTAGAAGAAGGGAAGAGCAAGAGAGAAAGAGTGAGAGAGAGAGACCGGAATTTTACGTTGGGTGGGAGCAGAGTCCACCTGTCCCGGGCCTGGGATTCCCCCCCCCCCCAGGCCTTAATTGGTCTTGGGCGGGTCTTCCACCTCCTTGAGACAAGATGTCCAGTCTACTGGAGCTGCTGGCCAATCCTCAGCAGTGCCACCGGGAGTGGTGGCCATTGCTGGGTCTACACCCAGCCATCGAAAGCAAGAGGAAAGACGGCCCGATAACCCAAGTAAGCTTGTGGGGCCTCACCCCGGCAAGATGGGGGGGAGGGGGGTGGTTGGAGGCAGCCATCTGTGGGGCACAGACTCCACGGGTAAAATATGAGTGGCAGTGGTTGGAGGCCCTTAAGTGGCAGTTAATTGGCCACTTAAGGACATTGACTGGCCTGGGGTGAGCAGGCTGTTTCACCGCTGCCCCGCATAAAATTGCAGCGGAGGCAGGAAGGCGTTGGGAACGGCCTTCCCTCCCCACCCCCCCCCCACCACAGCCTCTCACTCAATTCTTCAGCCCACCCTACCACAAGCCCACTTGTTGGGGGGCCGTGAAATTCCAGCCAGAGAGGAGGGAAAGAGACAGGTAGAGAGAGAGGAGGGAGACAGACAAAGTATACTATGTGTGTGGATACACATACAAACAGGGAGAGAGGAGAGAAATCCTAGGCACACACTTAGAGACCCAGACCCAGAGGGAAACACTGAAACAGACTCACTCAGAGACTCTAGACACTGGAGGTGGGGGGGGGGGGGGGGGTGGTGGGGAAGAGAGACAGAAACACAAGAGACACACGAGTGCGAAGCTACTTTTTGTTAATTGGGTTTTCCGTGGAGGAGAAAAAGGAAAGCGATTCAGTTTGTCAGTCTCTCCCTCCACCCTCACCATTGTAAAGATTTTAAGATCCAAACTATGATTGGTTTCCATTATCTGGCTGCTGTCTGCCCAAACGGAATAAACTTACGCAACCTTTCTTTTAAAATGTATTTGTCTTTTACGGACAGTTACTGTATTTGAATACATTCTAGTTACCAACTGACACTGAGGCTGGAGGTTTATGCCCCCCAAAGAGCAAAATGGTGGTGGGGGGGGCGGGGGGTGATGTAAAATGGAGTGGGAGGCTTGGAGGGCCCCTCCCAACACGCTTCCACCACCATTTTACACAGGGCAGCAGGAATCCACCCCCCCCACCCCAGGCCAATCAAGGCCCTTAAGTGGCCAACTGATGGCCACTTAAGGGCCTTCACCCGCCGCCAGAGGGATTTTACCCATGGCCAGTCGGGTGGCCCAGGCCTGGGAAAAGCCGGCTGACTAAAGCAGGCAGCTCTCTGACAGCTGGGGGGTGGGGCGGACGGTGCCTGATGGAGGGCCACCCCAATGCCCTAACCACCCCCAACGTCCAGCACGCCACTCGCCACCCCCCAAATAGACCACCCTTGCCTCAGAGAGGCCCCTAAAACATACCTTTTCCCGGGGCCATCCTGCCTCTTCTTCGCGAAGCTGGGCTGCAGTCCCAGCAGTGGCCACCGCTCTTGGTGGCGCTGCTGGGACTAAGAGCTGCCGGCCCACTGATTGGCTGGTAGCTCCATTTGGCAGGACTTCTTGCCTCAATGCAGTGGAAGTTCCGCCTCAGACCTATTAAAGGCCTGGGGACCGTAAAATCCGGACTAGATCCCCTGACCAGGTGGAGGGAGGATCGCCACCGACTTTTCGGTCGGTGGACAGCTCCCACTCGACCAGGGTAAAATTCAGCCCTGGGACTTTACAGAAGCGGCTGCAACTAGTTTATTTAACCCAGGCACCGCTTCTAAACTCAGAACCAACTCGCCATGAAAATATTAGACTCAACACAGCTGGGTATAAACCAGAGACAAACCAGGGAAATACATTTACTTTTAGCCCCAGACTCCTGTAAGTATAGAGATGGGAATGACAGAATTAATTAAAGGCAGCAAAGTATCTCCTCTGTTCACCCAACACTCTCAGCATCAGCTCAGAGTCCTGTACACATACAGTGTCTCCAACCGCTGGCGTGTTGGGAAAATATTTCAGATGAAGAATCCAGCCTCTCGGGTTCAGACAGTCTCCCAGTATAATATGGAAGGTGGAATCAGGATTATTAATGTATAGGTAGTCAGGAGGCAGCTGTACAAAATTGTACAAGTTCATCCAGAATATTTAATTCATTTTAAAAAGTATGTCATCAGGTTACATCCCCACCTGATTCCCACATCTAACATCCAGTATCTGTGCTTTACAGCAGTTTGGTATATTGCAAAAGCTCCTTTCAATGCATTTTTTAAAAAAAATGAGTATTAAACTTTAAAAAAGTCCTACGAATCGGGAGGTTTGCACTGCAAAGTATCCCGTTGTTTGGAAATACTTTGCACATTTCAATGTATTTGTGGAAAGGTGTTTTAGGTTAAGGGGCTTGTTAATTTATCGTGTGAAATCTCCCAAAGGCCTGCTAATATCAGCTTTAAAACAAAACGTGAAAATCTCCATAACTTGTGAGAAAATCAGCCCAAATTGTTGATTTACAGGTCCCTGCCACTTTACAGAGTGGCTTGGCAAGATCCACCAGAGCCCTGCAACTGCTGGTTTTCAGCGCAAGCCGGAAGTTGCAATGCCATTGCAATCCTCAATAGCAGGGAACATCTCAGCATTTTCTGCTATCGGGACCACAGTCCAGGCCATTATTTTCCAGGAAATAACACCGTAGGTGACAAGCTATTATTTGCGCCATGCAAAGATTTCCTGGACCCTCTGAGCTGCTCTGCCGTAGTCCTCACTAAAAACTAAAAATTCCATTATTATAGCTCCACCTCCCTATAAAATCATTGACTGAACCAGAATGATGCTGGGGACCTGGAAGCGGTGTGATTGGTGTTGAAAGAAGAGAAATGAAAAGCTTAATTAATTGAAGAACTTCAACGAGCTGGAAAAGACTCGCTTAGCAAATGCTAAACTAACCAAATGGCAATTACGTTTAGTAGAATAAACACAAATTGAGATATGCATTTGGGCTGAACCAAAGCAGATTTGACCCTTCACAAATATCAAGGCCTTAGACAATAACTTTTCACAAAAAAGGCAACTATAGATGGTTGTTTTATCTTAATGCTTCATTCACACTTTTTGGGAATACAGGGTTTAAAATGCATTGGTAGTATATCTCCAAATATTTCCTGGTCGCTCTTCCTGATCAGACAATTGCAATTCATGCATCATTCAGTTCCTCTTAGCTGTTAGAGTTAAGGGATCAATACATTGGCCATCGCACTACTTCAGAAATGCCACCATCCTAATTGTTTGCTGACAACTTTGGCATAAAGCCCCTTTAAGATGCACAACTGTCTAATCTATGGTACTTGTGGCCAAATGTGTCATTCCAGCAAATTCCAGGTCAATATTCATATGCAAGCTATAATCTATGTATTTTCAAGCTCTCCACTAGAAATGAACAGAATTTGTTCCAGCCTACGCCAAAATACATATGAACATAAGAATCAGGAGCAGAAGGCCGCTCAGTCCCTTGAGCCTGCTCCGCCATTCAACAAGATGACGGCTGATCTGATAGTCACCTCAACTCCACATTCGCAGCTACCCCCAATAGCCATTCACCCCCCGCCCCCCTTGCTTATCAAGAATCTATCTACATCTGTCTTAAAAATATTCAAAGACTCTGCTTCCACCGCCTTTTGAGGAAGAGAGTACCAAAGACTCACGACCATCTGAGAGAAAAAAAATTCTCTGCATCTCTGTCTTAAATGGGCAACCCCTTATTTTTAAACAGTGACCCCTAGTTCTTGATTCTCCCACAAGAGGAAACATCCTTTCCACATCCACCTGTCAAGATCCCTCAGGATCTTTTTTGTTTCAATCAAGTCATCTCTTACTCTCCGAAACTCCAGCAGATACAAGATTAGCCTGTCCAACCTTTCCACATAAGACAACCTGCCCATTGCAGGTATTAGTCTAGTAAACCTTCTCTGAACTGCTTCCAACGCATTTACATCCTTCCTTAAAAAAAAGACCGGTACTTCAAAAAGAGCGTGGAATGCTGGGAGAGGCTTCACTTCAAAAACAGCGTGGAGAGCTGGGAGAGACTATCCTATCCTCTCCTCTATCCTATTCCCCTGTCCTATCCAGTTCAGTGGAACGAGCCCTTCAAAGAAAATCAAGTGTGACATCACAGGCAAGCAGTTAGGTGATTGGTTGGGGAAGACGCTAGCTGTTTGGTGAGTATCTGGTACATGATTAAGGTTCATTCTAATCCTAACGTTTAAAATAGTAAAGGAACTAGTGGTAAGCTTAATAAAATATATAGAAAAGGAAAACAAAGTAAATAATTTAATAAAATAATTAAGTAGTTAATTGAAACACATTAAGGATGGCATAAAGAGGCTACAAAGGGATATAGATAGGTTAAGTGAAGGAGCAAAAATCTGGCAGATGGAGTTTAATGTGGGAAAATGCGAAGTTGTCCATTTTGGCAGGAATAATAACAAAGAAGCATATTATCCAAATGGTGAGAGATTGCAGAGCTCTGAGATGCAGAGTGATCTGGGTGTCCTAGTGCATGAATTGCAAAAGGTTAGTATGCAGGTTGTTACGACCAGGTAAGAAAGGTGTCTAGGGGTCTCTTCCAGCCTTCACCTGGTCTTGTTTTAACAGGGTTTGATTTTAAACACACTGTGTTTTGAGCTTCCCCTTGCTGAATCCTTGTTCACCGCTTTCCAATTATAAGCCAAAGAAATGAGCACAAACAGACCTTTAGGTTTAAAGAAGAAAAGTGAAATTTATTAAAACTTAAACTCTAATTTGGTTAATGCCTATGGATACACACTGCGCCCCACAATAGCATGCAAACGCATATGCAAATAGAGACAGAAAAGAGAAGAAAAAATGAAGTAGAGAGGTTTGAGGCAATATCAGAAGAGTTTCTATTTACTGTGCTTCGAGCTCACTGTAGTGCTTTTGTAAGTAATCTTGCTTTTCGTTGGGGCCCAGTATTATTCTTAAACCTTGTTCACTGTAGGAGACTTTTCTCTTTTGAGGTTCATGTGTCTTCAATAGGTCTTCTGTTCCGTGAGAAAGAGATGGGAGCAGACAGGATAGAGACGTTCTCAGTCCAGGAGTCAAGAGCTTTCTGAGTTCAAATTCTCTGTGGCAAATTCAAATTCAAAAAGCTCCAACAGCCAGTTAGTCATGTGACTAAATGGGTCTGACCACGTCTGTTTGTGTATTCGGCCATCTTCGTAGTTAGCCTGGAATACTAGCCTCTCCACCTTCAACATCTGGTAATCAAAAGTCTACTGTGGATTAAATTGGAGCAGGGAGTGGCCCCTTTGTCTTTTCCAAGTACTGTCCGTTACTATGCAAAAATGTCTTTCCAGTCAAGGGTCTAGTGGGTTTTTTTTTTTTTTAAGTGCTTTCTTTACTCCAGTAACAGTTTAAAAATCAATGTTCATGTGACAAAACTAATGTGACTCATTCTTGACAGATGGGGGCCTGCATGACAAGGTACAGCACGTAACTAGGAAAGCTAATAGAATGTTAGCGTTTATCACAAGGGGAACTGAATACAAAAGTAGGGAGGTTATGCTTCAGCTGTACAGGTTATTGGTGAGACCACATCTGGAGTACTGAGTACAGTACTGGACTCCTTATTTAAGGAAGGACATAAATGCATTGGAAGCAGTTCAAAGAAGGTTTACTAGACTGATACCTGGAATGGGCAGGCTTATAAGGAAAGATTGGACAGGCAAGGCTTCTATCTGCTGGAATTTAGAAGAGTAAGAGGCGACTTGATTGAAGCATACAAGATGCTGAGGGGTCTTGACAGGGTGGATGTGGAAACGATGTGATCCTTGTGGGAGAATCTAGAACCAGGGGTCACTGTTTAAAAACAAGGGGTCGCCCATTTAAGACAGAGATGAGGAGAATTTGTTTCTCTCAGAGGGTCGTGAGTCGTTGGAATTCCCTCCAAAGGCAGTGGAAGCAGAGTCTTTGAATATGTTTAAGACAGATGTAGATAGACTCTTGATAAGCAAGGAGGTGAAAGGTTATCGGGGGTAGGTGGTAATGTGGAGAAATCAGTTCAGCCAAGAACTTATTGAATGGTAGAGCAAGCTTGAGGGGCCAAGTGGCCTACTCCTGCTCCTAAGTCGTATGTTCGCATGCACACAATTCTCCAGATGGGGTCTTACCAATGCACTGTATAACCGAAGCATAACCTCCCTACTTTTGTATTCAATTCCCTTCACAATAAATGATAACATTTTATTCGCTTTTCTAATTACTTGCTGTACCTGTATACTAACCTTTTGCGATTCATGCACTAGAACAACTACATCCCTCTGCATTTCAGAATTCTGCAATCTCTCACCATTTAGATAAATGTTTCTATTTTTATTCTTCTTGTCAAAATGGACAATTTCACATTTTCCCACATTATACTTGATTTGCCAGATCTTTGCCCACTTACTTAACCTATCTATATCCCTTTGTAGCCTCCTTACGTCCTCTTTACAACTGACTTTCCTACTTATCTTTGTGACATCAGCAAATTTAGCAACCATATCTTCAGTCCCTTCATCTAAGTCATTTATATAAATTGTAAAATGTTGAGGCCCCAACACAGATCCCTGCGGCACACCATTCATTACACCTTGCCAACCAGAAAATGACCCATTTATGTCTACTCTCTGCATCCTGTTAGCCAATCTACTTTCCATGCCAATATGTTACCCCCTACACTTCTGCAATAACCTTCTGGAAACCTAAGTACAGTACATCCATCAGTTCCCCTTTATCCACAGCACATTAGTGGATACTCCAGTAAATTGGTTAAGCATGATTCCCCTTTCATAAAACCATGCTGGCTCTACCTGATTACCTTGATTTTTCTCTAAGTGCCCTGCTATAACTTCTTTAATAATAGCTAACATTTTCCCTATGACAGATGCTAAGCTAACTGGCCTGTAGTTCCCTGCTTTCAGTCTCCCACCCTTTTTGAATAAAGGAGTTACATTCGCTGTTTTCCAATCTAATGGAACCTTCCCCGAATCTAGGGAATTTTGGAAAATTAAAACCAACGCATCAACTATCTCACTAGCCAATTCTTTTAGGACCCTAGGATGAAGTCCATCAGGACTGGGGACTTGTCAGCCCGCAGCTCCAACAATTTGCTCAATACCACTTCCCTGGTGATAGTAATTTTCTAGAGTTCCTCCCTCCTTTCCAATTCCTGATTTACAGCTATTTCTGGGATGTTACATGTATCCTCTATAGCGAAGACCAATGCAAAATACCTGTTCATTTCATCTGTTATCTACTTATTTTCCATTAATTCCCCAGACTCACTTTCTATAGGACCAACGTTCACTTTATTAACTCTTTTTAAATAAAAATCGATAGAAACTCGTACGATCTGTAATTTGTAGCATTTTCTTCATTAGCAACATCAATTGAGATAACATCTGCACAATCTAATGTGGTACAAGGCAGTCAGGAATAGGATAGACATTCTGGCTTTGGGTGAGGGGGTGAACTGTCTCCAATTTTCTGAACATAATAGTAAAAACACAATTTGTACAAATTCCTTATGAGAGATAATATTACAGCAATGGAATAGGTCTATTTGTTAAATTAATTCAAAATTCTTATCAATGCTTTTTCATTCCCTCCTAAAAAAAAATGCTACATTCACTTCCATCTTTTTCTCTGGATGCAATGCCTTATATATTGAACTCATTGCAGCAAAGTAATCATTAGATCAAAGTATATGATCTGCTGCTAAAATATCACTGCATATTTTCACTACGCAGAATGTAGAGTGGTGGAAATATTTTCATATACTACACATTTTCCATTAGTACACTGAATGAAAATTCTGTCTTTAATGTTTGTGAACACAAAACATATACACAAACAATAAGCATTCTGTAAGCACATACAGCAAGCCAAATAATCAACACGCACATTGGGATACAACATATAGGGCCAAATTTCCCTCCCCCTTCACATTCTAGGAGTAAATACTATTTGCTTATTAAAGCCAACGCACATTGCAAGTGCAAAACAATTGGCAATGAGTTTTGCAATTTTTGCACTGTTTACATAAATACGAGGAAGTAAGCACCGATATTTGGAGATTGCCAGATCAATTATCAACATAACAGGCTGCTGCATATGGCATATAGTCTTTCTTCCCTTGAACAGTAACTCTGAAATTTGTGCATATGGTTAATCTGTGGTCGGTCAAAATCAAAAATCATTTTCCATTAAGTTTTGGGTTCCCTGTCGCCATTGGGACAAAAATTCAATGAACAACCTGGGAACTTTGATTTTAAATAATAAAATCATGGAGTAATTAGAATAGTTTACTGAAGGTCGCAAACAATGATAAATTCCTTTCTATAGAGCTTCCAAATGCCCATTTAAGATGCGCTTGTGTACTTCGCTTAAATCCAAAAATCAGGCATTGGACATTTAGAACAATAACAGGTAGCAAAACAAAATGCTCATCCATGGATGTAAAGAGCCAGTTTTGCACTTCCAGTGTAAGGGTGGAGAACTGGGCCCATACTACTTAAAACAAAGAAACAATGATTTTTGTCTGTATTAAGAAAAAGGTTCCATTTTTGTTTAATATTGAAGCACAAAAAATACTTGTGCAAATTTTAATCACTACTAATCACTGCAGGCAAAAGAAATGTTAACTCAAGATCACAATCTTGGGCTAACTTTTGGGTTAATTGATTTTCACAAGCATGTACACAGCAGAAGCACAAGATGATTTACTGAGATACCTCTTGTAAGCCTTCCAAGAAATGGTTCTGTATGCAGGAAGAAAAGATATTCACAGAATTTAAAATGGATGTAACAATGAAGCAATTCATTTTAGGTGCCAGGACAGTAGTTTTTAAAAAAGGCACATGAAGAATATTGCCATCCTGCAAAGACAGCAATGATAGCACTAAGTCAATCATCCAAAATATATATTTGTGACTACTTTATTAGATTATATATTTTTAGAAATTCAAACAAACAGAGGCGTTTGAAAACAGCAATTCAGTGAAATGATTTTGGGAGCATTTGTTAGAAAGTGCGCATGATGTCAAAAGGAACCCACATAATACTTCATCTTGAATTGTAAAAGTTAAATTGAATTTGCAAGTTATAATAATAATATGCAGTAACATGGAATTAAAATGAAACAAAATACAAAAATACGTTAATAGTACAGGCTCCAAAACAGCATTTTATAAAAAGAAACCTCAGCTGACGATACAAAAACCACATGCTTGAGTGACGGGGAATTACCATTATTGTTTTTGGACTGCAAGAGGTACAAGAATTGGTAGTTTACTGAAAATTAATTTTAATGACAGGTATATGTACATGAACCCAAAGCATGCAACATATGGAGAGCAAATTATTTCATTTTATTTTCCAAAAAAAAAGACACATTATGTATCTTATCTATTTCACAGTAAATATTACAGGTTTTTTTCACCAAAATATGGAAACAAAACTTTACATTGTGGGCACTTTCAACCACCTGCATTCCGCTATGTGCTCTGTGATACAGAGCTGCTGTACTGTGATGCACTCAGGTAGCAGTTGGCAAGATCAATTGCTGGTTTATACATTGTGAGGTAATTTTTAAAAAAAGTGTAATTTATATTACACAGGAGATAATCCAGATGTCAGCATTGTGGTAAAATAATTGTTACTGGTAGAAATTTTGGTATGATACAGAATAATTTAAAATAGCTGCCATTAGGTGAACTGAAACATTAAGGGAATCAAAATAATGCCAGTTTTAGAGACAATCCAGGACAAAAAAGAACAAATAATTTTTCAGCTTACGTGTGACAAGAGAATTTCAGATGTGGCAAATATGAGAACATTTGTAGAGTTTTTCATTTCTAAAGAACACCAGGAAATTACTGGTCATTAATGCTGATAAAAATATGTTTCATATAAATATTGTACAACATTTTTCACTTACAATTTTAGCTTGAGCACCATAACATTTGTAAGTCACACAAAGCTGTATCTGGTAACTATGTTTCAAAAGTTATTTAACTGCCCAAGAGGTTTGTGATGAAAAAGCTAAAAAAGCTAACCGTCCCCTGTTGAGTACCAGCTTCTCATCAATAAGCCTCTTTCACATCATTGTTACATTGATCTCAATTTTCAAATGAAAATGGTCCAAATCACACAGGTACCATAATACTCTGCACAGTATGAGTATAAAACTAAACAAACATAATCAAGTTCTATTCTTAAATATTCATCCAGAACTTCATTTCTTTATTAAGCAACATTTCTCAAGTCTCTTTTCAACCTTTTCTTAATTCCTCAAAAGAGACGAGTCCAGTTTGGAGCCTCTTGCTTTTGTCTCCAATAGTCAGAGCATTTCTAAACAAGGTAAAAGGTGCTCCAAACTTCAGACAACACTCTAAATATATTCTTGCCAATCAGTAACATGCATTAAAGTAATCTGTTTCATTGTCAAATCAAATGCCTCCAAAGTGTATTCCAAATTTGAAGACATCTCAACACTAAGCAGATACTACAGGAAGATTTTCATATGGTGGTAAATCAGGCAGGCAGTGGGTAGCTGGTACGTAAAAACCTGGAGAAGTCAGCGCGTACCCCCGTTAAAGGCCGGCTCGAGTCTGCAAACGAAACCCGACCCGAGCCCGACCCGGCCCGAGTCCTTTCATTTTTCCCGCGCCCAACCATCAGTTTTCCTAGCTTCCGTTTTTCACTTTGTTGCTTATCTGCACAAGTTTAAAACAACTGTAACTGGACTTGAAAGGTTGTTTAAAAAGTACATTAACATTACAGCCACGTACCGGAGGTGGTGATAGTGTGTGTCCGACCCAGCCCAGTCCGACCCGATCCAAGCCCGAATGCCGGACCCGGAAGAGCGACCCGACCTGAACCGGACACATGTCGTCGGGCCCGTGGGGTTCGGGTCGGGTAGCCATTATCTACCCCCGTGCAATTATTCAGCGTGCTGTCAACACAAAAAATGTCCCCAATAGGCAGCTTGACAATTAAGATATGGGCAATCCAGCTGCGGGATGATAGCTTAAAGCCTACATCTGCACCTTAAAATAGGTGTTTTTTTTGGGAGGAAACAATCCAAGCAAGATTGTGTAACAGCAGGCAACAGTAGTTCCAACATAACCTCCATGGTTTTCCAATTATAGCAATTGTTATGACCAACTGCTCTAGTCAAAAGCCTCCAATCAAAATATAAGATTCTGATTGTGATGGGAAAAATGCACTGTTAATTCAATCCCGTCTCTCCACAGATTGCTTAACATATCATTTAAACTTTCCAAATTGGACCATCTATTAAGCCCCGAATGAAGCTAACCAAACCAGGTGTCTTTAAATCAACAAATTAACTGTTTAATAGAAAAATGAAATTCTTAAACACGAAGATATTCTTTCTTTTGGGCTTCCTTATCTCGAGAGACAATGGATACGCGCCTGGAGGTGGTCAGTGGTTTGTGAAGCAGCGCCTGGAGTGGCTATAAAGGCCAATTCTAGAGTGACAGGCTCTTCCACAGGTGCTGCAGAGAAATTTGTTTTCTTGAGGCTGATGGTTAGGCCAAATTCATTGCAGGCAGCCGCAAACCTGTCGATGAGACTCTGCAGGCACTCTTCAGTGTGAGATGTTAAAGCAGCATCGTCAGCAAAGAGGAGTTCCCTGATGAGGACTTTCCGTACTTTGGACTTCGCTCTTAGACGGGCAAGGTTGAACAACCTGCCCCCTGATCTTGTGTGGAGGAAAATTCCTTCTTCAGAGGACTTGAACGCATGTGAAAGCAGCAGGGAGAAGAAAATCCCAAAAAGTGTGGGTGCGAGAACACAGCCCTGTTTCACGCCACTCAGAATAGGAAAGGGCTGATGAGGAGCCCCCATGTTGAATTGTGCCTTTCATATTATCATGGAATGAGGTGATGATACTTAGTAGCTTTGGTGGGCATCCAATCTTTTCTAGTAGTCTGAAGAGACCACGTCTGCTGACGAGGTCAACACTTAAAATAGAAAAAAATTAGAGTACTTGCATATTTACGCTCCTGCCGGATGTGGAACAGTCCAAGGTTGCTTGAAGTCCTCACAGCTGTCCAATGGGGGAAAAAAAGGTTCTTCATCAGTAGAACAGTCTGTAGTCTAATTCAGAAGTCGAAATAGTTGCTCCTTCTCCAGCGATGAATTTCAACAATTAACAACTTGCAAACACTTTTTTTTAAATGAATCAATTTGGCTTTAGAATTTTTGAATGATAAAAGGCTGTCACAATCCAACTTCCCTTCCTTCATTTAAAATGAGAGATCTCTGTTTTGGCTTGAAGTTTTAGAATTTTGATAGAGAATAATAAACAGACTAAATTCTCTTCCTGCAATTTAAATGGTCTGAGAACACTCCTTTCAGTTGCTAACACACAGCTGTTTGTCTGTTTCTGGGTTAGAAAAGTCTGTTTCCACCATAACCCAGTTCAAAATTAAATTGTAACCATGTATCTCTCGATCTCTGGTCCTAAATGGTTGTATCCCGGGCAATGAGAATGCATTCTTTGACTCCGTTTTTGGAGCTTGCTGCCTTAAAGCAGTATGGCTCCTTTTCCAGCCTTCCATTCTTCCCGAAAAAAAAAACTGCAGGATCATAACACAATGAAGATATTAAGAAGGCAAGTGAACATTAGGAAAAAGATCTTGTTCGTCACAAATAGTTGAGGGGTACCAAGGAAAATTATTCAGTGAGCATGGAATGTGGTGACAGAAAATGCCAAGCCTCGAACCTGGCTGCAGGGCAGAAAGAAATTTAATGATTTGTGAAGGCAAGCCTCCCTTTCACATTTCTCACTCCCTCTGTATAGTCCTGCAGGACCTTACCATTGCCTCACTGGCTACACTTACTGCTTTTTCATGCCATCATGTACATGATGAAAGCCATTGCCAAG
Organism: Heterodontus francisci; assembly: GCF_036365525.1. Lineage (NCBI taxonomy): Eukaryota > Metazoa > Chordata > Chondrichthyes > Heterodontiformes > Heterodontidae > Heterodontus > Heterodontus francisci. The sequence continues at coordinate 63,961,136 of NC_090389.1, forward strand.
GGCACTTACTAGCACACATGCGCTTTTTGTGAGGAAAGATAGCACTCAGTAGGAGGGAGACAACCAGAACAGGATATGGCCCTTACATTCAAAGGAGGTACTGTCATTCTACTGACACTGACACCAATGGAAGAGGTCGTAATCAACATTATTGGCAAAGAGCACAGCATCAAAGATGGTCAGGTTGGAGGCCATTCATGGCAGGATGTTTAGGAATCTTTCTTTTCATTTCTCTTTCTACTAACACTCTGCACAACCTTTCTCTCCCCTTTTCTTGTTTCAGAAACTCAAGTATTCCAGAGAATCAGAGAGCCCTCCAAAGGGTGCACTGTCGCTCACTCGAATCTTTCCAAAACCCAGTACAGAAAATGATATCTTGCAGGGCATAGGAAGTTATATAGAGGTATGCACTGGACGATTCGCTGAGCACAAATTAGAAGGAGCAGCGAAAGATGGCAAGGAAGATCCAAAAAAAAAAAAGAGTTCAACACAAAGCTATCTCATATCCCAGCTCTGCTAAAGGCAGTGATCCTTAAAATAAAGATGAAGTTGCTGAATGCTTCCTCACTATCTTCTGTATACCTCAGTGTCCTCTCACTCACTGTGCTGAAAACCTTCCTCCAATGGTCATTCCATGCCTTGTGGCCACTGCAGAGCAAAGTTATATAGGATACAGCAAGCTACCATCATACAGGACACTGTTTCAGGGCTGTTGTTTGAGGAGTCCAATGGTCTACTCAACAAGGGCTTAAGTTGACTCAACGCATCAGATTGTCACGCAGTTGTAAAACCAGGCCTGGGTTTCTAAGAAGATTCATATCAAGCATGCAGGAAATAGTCCTTGTCCCCAAGCAGTCAGCATCTCACTTCATGTGTGGGGTCAAAATATTGGCAGAACATCATCAAGGCACAGATCTGAATGATCCACTGTGGGTCATCACACACCAGTCACGCATCAATGGAGTAGAAGCCTCGTAAGGCTGTGGCATTGTGTGAAGAAGTCCACAGGGTGACCAAAGTGCAGCTAATAACACCTAGCCTTTGCAGATTCCAGTAATATGTGCTGAATGAGCGAGCCCTATCCTGCTGCTTCTGGATGTCCAAGGGGAAAGTGATTAAACTGCTTTTGCAAACAAGGAATCAATCAGCTGCTTAATGCAAACATTACTGAAGTTGGTATCCCCTATGGAAGCCGTGAAGGAGCCGGAAGAAGGGAGTCGAGTGCTGAAATGATCTTCATTAGAACTGATAATGCTTTGCAATTTGTAGCCATTGATTGTGGGCCTTGTTGCAGGAGAAGGACAATTCGGTTACGAGAGCAAGAACTTTTGGAGCACATCTCATTCTGTTAGGTCTGCAGCTGAGAAAGTCCAGTTTGGCTCGACTACTTGCTGTTTCTCCTCTTGCCAGAGTGAGATCCATGGAAGGACCTCCCCCATGAAAAGAAGTGTGAAGTCAGAACTATCTCAAGAGTTTTGGATGCTCGACAGTAACTGCAAGCATTTTGAAATTGTCTAAGGTGAAAAAAACTCTAAAATACTTAATGCCAACATAACATCTCAAAATTTTCTGCAGCTTTACTTGAAAGCAGGCAAGGATGGTTCTAATTAAATATCACTAAAAATAGCCACCTGCCCGACCATGGCTGACAAGGAGGAAACAGTAAGTGCTGAAAGCAACACAGGCAGGGATCAAAATGCTACTGAGGGTTTCAATTGCATCATTTGACTCCAATCTGCAGTCAATGTGCAGGTTTATGGGTCGCCATGTTTCAGGCAGAAGCTCTGGCTGTCAGGATGGAAATCCACCTAAAAAGAAAAATGGAATGTCTCCTGACAACACAGAGCAATCGACGATGTCATCGGTGCATCCAACCATTTGCCAGCTTGCCTGTATGAGTCCACACATGCGCGGATCGACATCACCACGTAACAACGTTAGACATAATGATGTCCGAGTGCTGCCTCACCCCTCGATGGCCGCAATCGCTGCTTCCACCCTCCAACAGTATCCTTCTCCCACCCACGAGCGCTGCTTCTCTTCCCACTCCCACCTGCCTGCCGCTTCTGCTCCATCCTGCCACTTTCCCACCTCACCACTCAACACCGGGCAGCGATGCGGGGAGCAAGGGCGAGCAGACAGATGTGGGAGAGAACAACGGGGAGGGGAAATGGAGGCGGTGATCGCGGCCTTTGAAGAGTGATGGGGTTTGAGTTCAATTTGTGTGTTAAAGATGGCGCTGCTCAATTTATTACAGCAACGTTTCAGTCTATGAGGCTGCATTTGCACATGTGCCAGTAGTGCGCTACCTAGTGGTTGCATTGTCAGCAAACACGGCCAAAAGAAAAATCAAGATGGACAGAAACTCGCTGGCAAATTGGCATTTCAACAAGTTGTGTAATTTTGATCTTACTACTGTAGTATCACTTGTTCCTATGATATGTGAACTACTATAAGACTCACAGGACTTCAAGTAATATCCAAAGAAAACGTGGGTTTTTAAACAGTTACTGCACAAGCCAAATCTAAACACATCTCACTCTGGGTCAGGCTATACCCACAACTCCCTGGTCATGTGACATGACATCACTTCCTCTGGTGACCTTCACTTGCAGTTTCTTAAGGTGGTCTGCTCTTAAGGTCGTACCACAACATCCCCCTTTTTTCCAAAGATGAAAGCATATGTTTTCAATATACAATATGTTGTGGCTCGAACTAATTACACATGATAAAAACAAAACATTATTTTCAAGTAAATTTAAACACTCTCTGAAACGTAGAAGAGGTTTGTTTATTCGTCCCAATCTAATCATAAACCTCTTCCCAGAGCTGAACTCGTCTTGATGACTCTCGTTCTTCCTCTGTGCTCACAACTTCAAATTTGGTCCTTGAACGTGTCCGCGAAATGCCACAGGTTTGTCACAGTGTTGTCATACAGCTGTCTGGGTTGACTTTGGTTCCATCTGAGAATCGTACCATTGGGTGTCTGGACCTCATACATCTGGGCTAGTCACATATTCTAACAACCACTGCAGGATACAAAGTTCCCGATGCGTAGTTGAGGACTCTGACCTTCTGTTCCACTTGCAAATTGAGCTAATTCTGCTCCTGCTTGTCTGTCATACGATGCGTTCATCTTCCCTTGTTTGGAAAGTTTAGAAAAATGATGACTGGCAACTTCACCAATAAATCGACCTCCAGGTACTTGCTGCAGTGAACTGAAGCCAGAGGAGAGACTCATTTTGCTCTTTGTGTCATGACTCCCAGCCTTTGTGTCTTCCTTTACGTGGACTAACCCGATAAACTTTACCTGGATATTTTCTATCATCTTCAGTACATTATTGACTTCATGTCTTGTGACAACTCGTAGACCTCGGCATACTGGAAGTCCTGTGACAGCTGGTCCAGTTGTGTTTACAATATAAAACATTTGTGGCAGCTATTCAGAGCTCTCATAGCTGCACTGTTAGGTTGTCACAGAACTGTATTTTTTTCCCTCCTGTTTGCAACAATGTACCTTTAAGACAGAAAGAGAAGTTTTAGATTTCCGAGAACAGTGTGCCACAGCTGCACTTGTTACCTAGGCGACAGCAGGCGAGCGAGGAAGGTCACATATGTTTCAATTTAACTGTGTGTAAAGAAACAGTTTTTTTGAGACACACCAGCAAAGTGTGCTTACGAGAGAAAAAAGCTGTCTTTTTCTCTCAGCAGAAATTCTACAATGAGCTACAGACTTAATTGCCTTAAGAGGAAAAACACTTTGAAGAGGCCATTTGTATTGCTGGAGGTAGCAAAATTCTTTTTCTTTTTACTTCCAATCCAAGAAGTCTTTGCTTCAAGACTGAATCGCTCTTGATTGATTGTGGTTTCTGGAATTCGCAGTGAAGTTTCGACTGAGATACTGTCGGTTTTTAGACCCATTGTTATACGCCTTGTTTAAGGAACTGTTTGACGCCTGCTGCAGCCAAAGTGCTTTGAATGCTTATCTACTAAAGTACTGTTTCATAAAATTCGCGTGGAGACTTCAAGTGGCATTTATAATCACTAGGATGCCCCACCCATCAGGAACATAACCCAAAAAGACTTAAAACCCAGTTACTTATTTATTTTTAAGAAACTCATTTTTAAAAGATAATTTTCAAAAAAAAAGTTAACCGTTGATTTGAATGTGTGCGTGAATGGAGCAAGTTTGTCCTGTACACAAAAAGCAGGACAAGTCCAACCCGGCCAATTACCGCCCCATCAGTCTACTCTCAATCAGTAAAGTGATGGAAGGTGTCATCAACAGTGCCATCAAGCGGCACTTGCTTAGCAATAACCTGCTCAGTGACGCTCAGTTTGAGTTCCGCCAGGGCCACTCAGCTCCTGACCTCATTACAGCCTTGGCTCAAATATGGACAAAAGAGCTGAACTCAAGAGGTGAGGTGAGTGATTGCCCTTGACATCAAGGCAGCATTTGACAGGAGTATGGCATCAAGGAGCCCTAGCAAAACTGAGGTCAATGGGAATCAGGGGGAAAACCCTCCACTGGCTGGAGTCATACCTAGCGCAAAGGAAGATGGTTATGGTTGTTGGAGGTCAATCATCTGAGCTCCAAGACATCACTGCAGGAGTTCCTCAGGGTAGTGTCCTAGGCCCAACCATCTTCAGCTGCTTCATCAATGACCTTCCTTCAATCATAAGGTCAGAAATGGGGATGTTCGCTGATGATTGCACAATGTTCAGCACCATTCATGACTCCTCAGATACTGAAGCAGTCCGTGTAGAAATGCAGCAAGACCTGGACAATATCCAGGCTTGGGCTGATAAGTGGCAAGTAACATTCGCGCCACACAAGTGCCAGGCAATGACCATGTCCAGCAAGAGAGAATCTAACCATCTCCCCTTGACATTCAACGGCATTACGATCGCTGAATCCCCCACTATCAACATCCTAGGGGCTACCATTGACCAGAAACTGGAGTAGCCATATAAATACCGTGGCTACAAGAGCAGGTCAGAGGCTAGGAATCCTGTGGCGAGTAACTCATGTCCTGACTACCACCTACAAGGCACAAGTCAGGAGTGTGATAGAATACTCTCCACTTGCCTGGATAGGTGCTACTCCAACAACACTCAAGAAGCTCGACACCATCCAGGACAAAGCAGCCCGCTTGATTGGCACCCCATCTACAAACATTCACTCCCTCCACCACCGATGCACAGTGGCAGCAGTGTGTACCATCTACAAGATGCACTGCAGCAATGCACCCAGGCTCCTTAGACAGCACCTTCCAAACCCGTGATCTCTACCAACTAGAAGGACAAGGGCAGCAAATACATGGGAATACCACCACCTGCAAGTTCCCTTCCAAGTCACATACCATCCTGACTTGGAACTATATCGCCGTTCCTTCACTGTTGCTGGGTCAAAATCCTGGAACTCCCTCCCTAACAGCAGTGTGGATATACCTACCCCAAATGGACTGCAGCGGTTCAAGAAGGCAGCTCACCACCACCTTCTCAAGGGCAATTAGGGATGGGCAATAAATGCTGGCCTGGCCAGCCGCGCCCACATCCCTGAATGAACAAAAGTTAAAAGAATAAATTATAAAAGGTCTTTAGACATAGATTTATCTTAATAGCGCTTAAGATTTAGTTTTAATAAATAGTTAATTTGTTGTTGTCTAAAGATACCTGGTTTGGTCGGTTTTATTCTGGGGGTTACTAGAGTGTTTAATTTGGCTGTTTTCCAATTGGGTGGGAAAACTAATAATAAGGCTGCGACCTGTGGAGTGATGGGACTGAATTGACGGTGCATTGCTCCCACCTCGGTCGTGACGTTAATCATTCCAATGCAATTGAATGCAGTCAGCCTAGATGTGGTGGGTCATACCACAGATTCCCATTTCTTGGAGTACATCCTTCAGTATACAGATGGATGGAATATTTGCACTTGTGTCAATTTTTACTCTGAGCTGAAACCTGCCACTCTTCTGTGGACATATCATCCCAATCATGGCAAATAACTCAGACTGTGTAACGGCATTACCATGCTGATCCAAACATGTGAAACTATGTGAAATGCTTGCTCAATGTTCGCATGAGTGCATTTTTCACCCGTGTCCTCCTAACAATCTCTCTCTCTGCTGGCCTGATGTACCTGCTTGGCATTTTGTGGTGTGTTGGCATACCTTTCATTGTGTTTGCCATCCTGTCTTGCAGACGTTCTCCCTGCATGTGATCTGCCACCGTTCCTGTACGCAGTATCTGAGCTGAGCCTTCTGCATTGCCTTTCCCAATGTCCTCAAACGTCACAAGCTTTGCGCTGGTCCTGGTATGCCAGACAACTGTGAATTGGGTGAGTCAGGGCACATTTGCCATAAGGCTAAGCAGATTTCTGAGCCTTGGTTACCATAATAATTGTCATAGCCACCCTCAACGCTTGTAACTGTTGGCGCCCAGCCATGATGGTTTAAAATTTCCTTCCATCATTAAGTAGTGCATCTGTGCTGTGCCCTTTCTTCTTTTCTAGCAGGTCTTTTTGAAAGGCCTCTAGTGGGGTAAACGTGATTACTAGCCCGATAATCCATTCCAACAATTCCATATCTGCTAAGTCACATTCCTGAGCTTTGTCTCGGTATCTTGCAACAAATTGTCAATGGACTCATCTTGCCTTTGCGGCCATAAGCTTAAGCCTATGTACTCGGAAATTTATCTTCACCTTCAGCTGATGCTCCAGGAATATCCATAGCTTGCTAGGGTCCTTCTGATCCTCAGCTGCCAATCCTGATGTATAGATCTGTTACAGGACTTCATTGCCCAGTGCGATCTTAATTTTGATAGCCTGTTTGTCAGGTTTCCTCACTTCTTGACCAAAAAACAGTTCCATTCACGATCAAAACAATTTAAATTCAGATGCTATATCCGACACCTTCCAAGCTATAACTGGATATCTGAAAGCCATTGTCTTAAATGATACTGCTTTTTTTCTTTATAGAAATATGGGACTTTTACAGGTTTTCTTTTTCACAGGAACACTTTTTTTCTTGTTTAGACAGATTAGTTTTCTGCAGGTCTGCCCCCTTGAGTGAGAGTAATTTTTTTTTTAAACTGAAGATTTTTTTTTTTTTAAAAGAGGGCTGCAGCTTGCAGTACCAGGCTTTCTCACTGTGCTGTGGACCTCCAGTGGCACTGTCGAGTTCTTCCCTCTCTTTTCGGCTTAGGCCCCACTCACGAAGCAAAAAAACCTGGGAAAAGTAAAACAGTAATAGCTTCAGCTACTGCTTTTCAAATTTTTCGACCCACTACCAGATTAGATGAGAGCTGCGAGCTCCTGGCAAATTGCCTATTGTACTCAGAGTTTCAACACCTCCCGGGGTCCTGTCTATGGTTCTAGATCGCTGCACTGTTATGGGGTCTCCTGTGAACTGCTCTCCAGGATCTTCAGTCACTCCAGGTAAGCAACCTGCTGTTCTTTGTTCTCTCAGTGCGTTCTTCAGAAAAAAAAAATCAATCATGCCCCGATGTAATATTTGGTGGCCTTCAGAAAAAAATATATCCTAAATGTTGCCACCATGTAGTATTACAATAGTTCACACATCAAAGGAACAAGTAAGATTCACAGGACTCCAAGTAATATCCAAAGACAACATGGGATACATACACACAGTTACTGCAAGAGCCACATCTAAACATATCTCACTCTGTCGGGCTACACCCACAACTCTCTGGTCATGTGTGGCATGACATCACTTCCTCCAGTGACATTCACTTACAGCTTGAGGTGGTCCGTTCTTAAGGTCGTCCTACAACAGCTACCAACCCATTTTAAGCACAAACAAGGCTGCAGCAACATGAAAAATCACCCACTTTGAGTGAAAGGTCAATATTACACCCAAATCCTTTTTTGTGGTCCAATATAATGAGATCAGCTAAGCACAAATCTTCGTGATTTTAGCAAATTTTGTAACATTAATAGAAGTGCTGCCCTTTGTTTCATGTGATTTATGCACAACTCTGTAGTCTAAGTCAAACATCTATTGTTTTTCCATTTGTCACATCATCATTTCCTTTTCTATTGCCAAGCCAATTTTCAATTAAATTAACCAGTAAAAACAAATCAGTATCAGGCATTTTGAAACATTTTTCATAATGACAAATCACATGAGGCAGTCTATAAAAATAAAATGAAGATTCAAGAATTTGAGGCAAAACACACAATCATGCTAACTAGAAACAAAAAAGACATGGAAAGGAGGGTTCAATCTGAACAAATTATTTAAAATCAGGTTACTCACAGGTGGTGGACTAGACACTAATTAAAAATGCTTATTTTTGTGACAAACCCATTTTCAGCCGTATTAATCAAAATGCACCAGGTTATCACCCTTAAATGCATCAAGGAATATTTTTAAAGCAAAAACCTTTTAAAATTACATTCTATAACACTGCCCGATTGCACTTGTCATGGCAATTTTTAGGTTTGGCATAATGCAAATGAGTGAGCACAAATTTGAGAAAATAAACACTTCTCAATTTTGGGTGAAATTGCACCTGGATCACCAATTGTGCCCCAAACGGAAATCCCAGGCCATGAACATTTGGTCTCACGATGTACAAATTCTCAGAGCAAATCTACATGCAACGTTACACTTGATATTAAATAATTGTACAGTACTGCTTTTTCATTCACAAGAACACGCTTTGCTATGAAAAATCAATTGCAATGAAATATTATTTTTATTCTTTTGATCACATAAAGCAAAACATAGCAAAGTGGGGCTTGTCTGGTGGTTCATTGACAAGTGCGTTGCCTACTGTGCAAATGTGCCAGTCACCCAGGCCAATAAACCCCAAGTTTAATCCCCAGTTTGTGCTGAGAATTTCCTGATCTTAGCCACAAATGATAATAGGGTGCTACAACTAGTTTGTGCCCCTAGGGAGGTGGGATACTGACATACTGACCACACACGATTGCTGTCCAGTACATCCTGTTGGAAAGGACATTCATATAGTGCCTTAATACATATCAAAGCACTTCATATGAATTACACTGAAGGATAATGTGATTGAATAATTTGTACACAGCTCAATCCCATAAACAGCAATGAAATAAATGACCAGTTAATCTGCTTTTGATGGCAGTGGTTGTGGGAGCAAGGTTGGCCAAGAGACTGGGAGAATTCCCTGCTCTTAATCATCTAAACAATCAAAATCAAAAACCTTTCAACCAAGACTCGATTTTTAACAATGAAGTGTATACTTTCAGTATTACATAAGAGTATCACTCTTGATACACCCAAGCCTTGGAGTCAACAAAGGGCTGAATTTTATGCAGCCGTTGAAGGTGGGTCTGGTGACCTGGTGGGACAGAGAATCACATCGGAGCTGTCCACCCGGAGATCAAGCGCGTGATGTTGGTTCCAGATTTCATCAGTGGCGGGCAAGCACCTAAATGCATTTAAATATAATTAATTCCAATTTAATGATTGGCCCTCGATTTTGTGAACAATAGCCAGCACTCTCATGCCTTCAGGTTCACAACTGTTAAAACCTAATGGCACCGACGCAAGAGGCCACATTGCCACAACTGGGAGACAGCCTTGAGCACTGTTGCATAGGGGAAGAGGGGGCTCGGAGGCCATTGTGGGACTGTGTTCTGTGTGCTTTGCAAAGGGATCTGGGGGCTCTATTGGGTTAACAAACTGCTGTGTGATGTGTTTGGTCGCTCACAGCTGGAACAGAGGGTGGGCCATGAGCAAGGTTGGGCTCTGAAGTCCATAAGTGGCTCTGCCGAGAGAATTGTCAAAACCTCAGCTGCCAAGGCAGGGTTGTCTCTGCATCAACAGTGCTCTGCAGGCCCACAGGTCACCTGGCGTGGGCCTCATACACTCTGTATTTCTGGACCATGTTGGATGATGCAGTGCCTCTGACGGAGGAAGGGACAAAAGGCCACTATGCCTACCCATGGAGTTCCACAACAAGAGCAACAGCAGCTGGGCAGGCCAAGAAGGGCCCTCGTATGCCACAAAGTGTACTGGACCCAGATCAGCTACCTCCAAATGTCCGAGGACCACTGTCTGCTAAGACTATGGCTCTCCAGGGAGGCAATCACCGACTTAAGCGCCCTGCTGCAGGCTGAGTTGTGACCTCTGCTATTTGGGGGTCACCCTATGCCAATGGCCCTGAAGATCACCGTGGTACTCAACTTCTAAACATCTGGATTTTTCCAAGGATCCACCAGAGACATGTGTGGCCATCGCTGCATCAAGGAGGTGACCAATGCCCTGTTCAAGAGGGCCGGTGACTACGTGCACTACCAGACCGACCCAGAGTCAGTCGGACAGGGCCACTGGGTTCAGGGCCATCGCTTGGCTCCCCCAAGTGCAAAGTGTGACAGATTGCACACACGTGGCCATCAATGCTCCAAAGGACCACCCAGCCATCTTCATCAATAGGAAGGGCTTCCATTCAACAGGTCTGCAACCACCAGAAGTGTTTCCTGCAGCTGTGTGCCCCATTCCCAGGAAGCAGCCACGAGGCCTGCATACCTCAACAGTCCCAGATGCCTCAGTTTTACAGCCCACCCAAGCACCCCACCCCCCCACTCCACCTTCAAGGATAGATTCTCAGGAACAAGGGATACCCACTGAAGACAAGGCTTCTTAAGCCAGTAAGGAACCCTCGCAATGCAGCAGAGGAGGTAGAACAACTGCCAATGCTCCACTCGAGTGGGTCATTGGGCTACTTAAGATGAGATTCCACTGCCTCGATCGATCTGGTGGAGACCTGGGAGTGAGGGTGTCACCTATCATCGTGGCCTGCTGTGCTCTACACAATCTAGCGCTGCAGAGGGGGGAGGCCCTACATGATGAGATGCCTAAATGACACACGTCCACCGATGATGATGCAGAAGAGGGAGAGGGGCAAGCAGCAATGGATGTAAAGACCCTGCACAGGAGGCCAGATGTGTTGAGCAAAGCACAAAAGGAGAGAAGAGAGTGCCTCATAATTACCTGTCTCCAGCCACCCTTATGTCTACTCATAGAGAGTCAAATAAAGACACCTTAATGCTTGAATTCTGTCACCGCCTTTACATTTCTGCTCCCTGACTTGCCACTGACTGCTATGCACTCTAGTGCCCGTGGGAGAACAAATGCCATCATATTGGCATGTTAACATGGGCAATGATCACACTGGCATGGCTCTAAGGGGGAAGCGGGAAGTCAGCAGCTCGCAAGTAAGGTATAATGGAACATGGCATTCAAACAATGATGGCTAACAATTTGCACAAATAAACTTTTAAGCAATTACAACATTACATATTTGCTACAACTGTGAGGGCCTAAGTGTGACTACTTGTTCTTCTTAATACGGCAGCGAGTGCTCCGACACAGTGTGGTCCCTGCAACAGCAGCTGGGCTGGAGGCAGGGTGCCGATCAGGCTGCCCCTTGGCCTATGATGATTTTGACAGACATCCTCTGGCTGCCAGAGGATGGAAGGCCCCAAGTGCCTGAGGGTGTCCTGCACTGATGAAGGACTCTTCCCAGGTGCCGCGACTACTGGGGCTGGACTCACTGGCGGAGGGATTGAGGAGCCAGTGTCTACACTTGGAGCACTTTGAGGGAGAAGTCACTAGGACCCTGTTCCTTCTCTCACCTTGCCACTGCTGTGTTGAGCTCATGGCCAAGGTGATGGTGTCCAGGTCTGCACTCATCTGAGGGATCTGGCTCTCCATGAGGGTTGCTAATCACTTGATGGAGGAAGCCATGCAATCACACGCCGGAGACATGGCAGCAGTCATGGCATGGATGGACTCCTCCATTTTCTGCTCAAGGCTATGCATGGCCTCTGGCATCTCTGCCAGATGTTGCCTTACCTCTTCTGCACCTCCAGTATGCCTTGTGCTGCTGACACTAGAGGCTCGACATCAACTTGGGGCTCAGCACAGGTCTGGCCACCCATAGTCATCTCCAACTGTAAGAGGCCTCAGCCTCAGCCAGCTGCTCGGGCGCATATGTAGTGCTTTCACCAGCTTGTGACCCTAATTCTAAAGCCGATTGATTACCCACCAAGGTGAACACATCTGCACTGGTGGAAGGTGTAGGAGAGTCATGGGATGGTGTATCCTCCGAGTGGTCCTCCTCCTCAGAGGTGGAAGACTGTCCCCCTGTGGCTGCAGTCTCCTGCGCACGACAACCTGCTTGAGAGAATGCAAACAAGTGTGGGCTAGGCTGTGCAGATCTCCTCAACCATGCATGATGGGGGTCTCCATATTAATGAGAATAAATCATTGGATGCAAATCCTCACTCATTTGCACAGGGACTCCAGTCTCCCCATACAAAATTGCGAGACCACCCTGTGTCCCCGCCAGTTCCAAGGCCTCTTCCTAGGCGGTGGCAAGAGGACGCAGATCAGGAACTCCTCTACTAGTCCAGGCCGTCTCCCTCCTGTTGTGGGTCCTCTTGTCATGCAAGAGGAAGGATGGAGATAGCAGAGATTGGCAGAGAGATCAACATGACAAATCTGCTGGTGTCCGACCTTAGTCCCCTACTGGGGGATCTGATCTTCCTCATGCTGAAACACGCTGCCAGGGGAGTTAAGGCGGGTGAGCGGTGAAGCAAGATGACTGTGAAGGAAGGTTTCCTGTGGCCAAGATGCAGCAATGATTTGTCAGGATGAGTTAATACCCTAGCCTCTCTGCCATCGCCATCGTAGTGGTACCCTCCCCATGTCACACATCTTCCTATGTAGTCACATCCACTCCCCAGAAATGAGAGTGGTATGAAGCAGAATGCAGGAGGTCGTTGACCCTCTTTCAGTACTGGGCCCCATTCCGGTGGGTGACCCCACAGCTGCTGACCTCCTCTGCAATCTCCACCCGGATTTGCTTGGTCACGCAGCAGGACATCATCTTTCCATGGCTTGGCAACAGAACTTCCCACCTTTCCCTTGCAGCCTGGAGGAGAATCTGTAGGAGGCATCACTGAATGGTGGGGCCACCCTGTGTCTTGTCTCAGGCATCGTCTTCTGCCCCCCTCGACTCTTCGCTGAGGGGGGTGGGTAGGGGGGTTCCATGAATCAGTTCAGCAACATTTTCACCAATCCAATGAAAGCTGCCAGTGACACTAAGGCAGGAGTGACTGCAGGGCTGGCAGGCCTTTACATATGGTACCAGCACCTGCTCTGGAGTCATCTGATGCCATAAATCAGTGACTCACCTTCCACCCCCATCACATGATTGGGAGGACCCACACCTCCAGTATGCAAAATGGCCACCTGCTGCATGATTGCAGTTGGGTGATCACCCACGTGACGGAAGGAAACAACGCCGTTGCCGGGGTTATTAAATTCAACCCAAAGTCTACCTCAGAGACAATATATAGACATTAAACAATGACAGAAATGAGCTCAGCTATGTTGCCCCAATGGTCAAATAGCCTGTCTACTTTCATCACTAGTCCTCACATATATGAAATTGACACTTGGGCAAGATACCAAAAGGAGGCTCCAGAAAATGGAACGATATTGCAACATGAATCAGCCCATTCAGGAGAGGAGTGGAGTAAAGGAGATTTCTTTTAGAAAAGAGAGAGAAATTAGAATGCTGCTCACATCATATTGAAATGGAGCAAGTGTAGTCAGTTTTATATTTTAGCAGCTAGTCTATACTGGTCCAAGATATACAAGTGCTACAAAATTACTATTGAACACAATCTTCTATTCTTAGATGTACATCTAATTTTTCTCCATTTCTAAATAAATCAACAACTGATTCTACTAGCAGCCAATATCCCCAATTATATTAGTAACGGACAATCAGAGCAATTGCAATTGTAAACCGACTAAAATAGATGCTCTGATAAGCAGTTTTAGTACAAGATAAACCCACCTTAATTCCACTTGTAAAAAAAGTAATCAAGGCAGAGAAGTGATTTGTCCTCTCCACTATGTCATGAGGGGTTTCTTTGTGTTATCTTAAGCAACACAATGAGGTACATGGATTCCAGTTCCTTGAAGATCTCTAGAAAGTTTATTAACAGCCGAACGAGTACATACAATACAGAGCAAACTATATACAGAACCTTTGTCCAAGGTGTTGCTGTGCAGAGTGACGATGGCTTCTAGTCACATGACTACATCCTGGTACTTCGCTCATTAGCATACTGAGTTCTTAAAGGGACCATACAATACACTATACCTGTTCCATTTTGCTTTCCATATATCACCCACACAATGCAGCCTGCACACATGCAATCAACAGCTATAGGATTGTCAGAAAATACTAATATGCCTAGTGTTTCTATATGTATCAGTCTGAAATAGGTAAAGGAATAGGTTAGTGCTGTAAGTTTTGTTTTCCTGGAAACTGCTCAAGGTTTCATTTCTCTAGGACCAAATCAGTGAAATAATTATTCTTAGATCATGACAGCTGTACCTAGCCCGAAAGTGGCCCATGGGCAGACAAGGCCTCTGCAGTAGTCAGAGATCAACTGGTAAATACTTAAAACAAACAACAATACTACAAATCTGTGCTGGGCTTTTCATTCAACCTTGCTTAATTAGGACTCTGCTGGAATACAAGTTAGTTAATTAGTCTGTGGAAGGAGAATACCAGAAAAAAAAAATTATGGCACAGAAGGAGGCCATTCAGCCCACTGTGCCTGCGCCGGCTGCAAGAACTAGCTGCTCAATCTAATCCCACCTTCCAGCATTTGGTCCGTAGCCTTGCAGGTTACAGCACGCCAGGTGCACGTCTGGGTAACTTTTAAATGAGTTGAGGGTTTCTGCCTCCACCACTGATCCGGGCAGTGAATTCCAGACACCCACCAGCTTCTGGGTGAAAACGTTGTTCTTCATGCCCCCTCTAATCCTTCTACCAATAACTTTAAATCTATGCCCCCTGGTAATTGACCTCTCTGCTAGGGGAACCAGGTCCTTCCTGTCTACTCTATCTAGGCCCCTCATAATTTTGTACACCTCAATTCAGTCACCCCTCAGCCTCCCCTTTTGTTTTTTATATAACTCCTCCCCGCTCCATGTTTCTCCCGCAGGTCCGCTCCCATCCGCTGCTCTCCTGGAAGTCAAATCCTGTAGGCCGTGATCCTCTGGCTTTATTTAATTGCTCCCCGCTCAGTGTTCCTCCTGCAGGTCCGCTCCTGTCTGCTGCTCTCCCAGAAGGTAAGAACTTACTTTGGCAAATCACTCCACGGTGAATAGTTTGATAAAGAAATAAGAACACCTGAACTAAATGGCCGTTATGAACAGCTTACTAACAGGCCTTAAAAACAGCTTGAGGACAGATAGGAACTAATGAAACTTCTGAAAGTTAACTTTGAAGGCTGGAGGTGGAATTTTCCTTGAGAGGATGGAATTGATCAAGGGGAACAGCTGGAGATGAGCTAAGGAAAGGATGATGCAAGGCCTAGGCCTGATTATCAAGGACGGAAGGTATATGCGAAGGCCCAAGAAGCTAATGGCAAGTGAATGATATTAAAGGAGGATTTTTCAACCCAAAGTTTAGACAAAGAACTTGACGCTTACAGGTTATTTTTTAATAAAGTAAATCTTTATAGGGCGAAAAGGCCTGCAATAATCCATCCAGGGCCACCACTGAAAGAGGGAAACCTCAGTGCAGTGGAGAAAAACTCCTAAGGGTAGATCCATGCTCACACTATTGGGTAGTTTGAAAAGTCGTGAAGTCATGAAGACGCGAGTCATTGAGAAAAGAGAAAGAGCGAGTTGTCCATGCATGCCAGCTGTCCCACCCACCTGGACTGGTACTTGCTAGTTGTTAACGTCATATGTTTTTGCCGTATAACTGGTGTGTTATAGCCCATCTTAAACTCTAATCAAACTCAACATACCCCCCCATATTGGTTGCAATCGGTCCTGATTAAAAGATGAATATCAATACAGGGTATAGTGTATATGCTCAAGATAGTAAATTAACTTAAAAACATGGAATTGCTCTTTGAAGAGCCAACAACGTAAATAGGTCAACTTCAAG
Source organism: Heterodontus francisci (assembly GCF_036365525.1). Classification (NCBI taxonomy): domain Eukaryota; kingdom Metazoa; phylum Chordata; class Chondrichthyes; order Heterodontiformes; family Heterodontidae; genus Heterodontus; species Heterodontus francisci. The sequence goes on from NC_090389.1 coordinate 63,977,129, forward strand.
CACAGGTCAAGGCTCTGAAATTCAGTTTATTAAGGGCCATGTAACAGAATTGAATAGTCTTGTCCCAGAATACACTGCAGTTGACTGACTGTTCTATAGTTCAAAGGTTCTGAAATGTTTTCACGCCAGACTGAGTCCAACCATAATTTTTCCAGTGTCTTCGCCCCCACATGCTGTCAATATTGCAAGGAAATCTGTAAGCTAAAAAAAACTCTCCTCCTTTACTTTTGCTTCTCTGTCTTTCATTCTGTCCTTTTCTCCAATGGTCTCGTTCCTTCTTTTGTTTTTGCTTATCCTTTTTAATCCTCCTGTTTTCCTTGATTCCTCGCTACCTCCTTTGTTGTTCTCCCTACCCTACTTTCCCTTCTTCTCTTCGCTCCAGTATTTTAGTCTTCTATTTGACTCCATTTTTCACTTTAACTTTTGTCTCAGCAACACTCTTCCTTTTCCCTCCCCTCATACGTTTCTTGCAGTGTTCTTGTTGTGTTGAAAGAAATTGAGGTGAAAGTAGTTTGGATGCGATACCAGTGACAGGAGCATGAGCAGCAGGTAGTGAGTAGCTACATCAGAAGAGTCGGGCAGAAAGCAGTAACAGATCATACGAGCTGGTTGAGGGTCTCATTATGCTCCTACCTGGGTATGTCACATAAGACGCAGCGTAAAGTTTAAGCACCGCTACGCTGATATGTCATATGCCAAATGTGATTTACACTGTCAAATTTCTCCTCCGGTTTTATTTTATTTAAAACATTCATATCACACAATCTTCACAAACCACTTTTTCAAAGAAATGAATAAAAGCAACACTGAGATTAAAAAAAACAGTAATGTTAGAATGAGTCCACAATCCACATATTAATATTTTTTGCATTTGTTACTTTTACTTAATCCATGACAATCTGTGGAATACAATTTATATCCCAAATATAGCACTGACCACTTCAATTCAACTTCATTGATTATTTTAATTTCAGCCTAATCATGGGTCAATTGCATGTATTTGATTTATTTTTCAATAATTAAAATCTGATGGTGAAAATGAGGAGGAATTATATTTATTTAAAAAGGCTTCAAGAGGCAAAACCAAGCAATTAATACTAACTTCTGTTCATCAGAAAATGTAATGCCTCTCCAAAGCTTCTATTAGATTACAAAATAAAAATACAAAAATCGATTTTTTTGGTGGGGTTAAAGACAACACTGACCAAGAGTAAAGAGTTTTGTTACAGTACATTTTACTTTTCCAGAGTCTTCTGGTATCCTGTAAGTATTAAAGCTTTTTTTAAAAAAAAGCTTGAGCACAAAATGACACCTTTTTAAAAAATTGACACCTACATAGAATATTTAACATCTCTATTGTTGTAAACTAACATTTTTTCCCAGTTGTTTTAAGATTTTGATACATGAGGAAGCATATGATTTAATCCACTGGACATTGAATGCTTCAGATTAATTTAGCAGATAGAATTCCATCCATTGTTATGAAAGTGCTTCTGTTTTTTGTTAGATTTTTTTGAGGATTCATATTTAAATTGTGGAAATTGATTTTTTTTTGGAAGGTTGACGATTTCATTGATGTTGGACTTTGTTTTGTTGAAAAGACTCCATGGACATGTTTTTCTTTTTACAAGGGTCACTGAGAGGTCTTGTTTGAAAACAACCTTTTACTGGAAGTCACATGCCTTAAACTCAATAAAGAACAGAAACCTTGGTGACTTGGAGAAGATGTTTACAGAGAAGTGACATGTTACAATTTATGAGGGTCAGGAGGTTCTGACTTGCTGTTTGGTTTTGCTTCTGAGATATTGCTATTGGTTCAGTTGGATTGTGGACTGTGTTTGAAAGCGGTTGGAGATAAGCCTACGGGAGAGCAGCTCATCTTTTCCTGCTCTTTGACAGGCCCTGAGAATCAAGCGCAAGAAATAGAGAAACTGAAGCAGTATTTCTCCTGAGTTGCTCCTGGAAAGCTTGCCAGATTAATCCAGAGGTGCTGCCTGAAAAGAACTGCTCCAGAAAAATCCCACTGACCCATCAATGTGTACTCGGATGCCAGACCGTATGCCATTTTGGGACACAACCTATCTCATCTGTTTTCTTGAAGAATTCACAAGTATTTGGCCAAAGTTTTTTTTTTGTTTTTTTTTTTCTGTAAAAGAACTCTGCAGAGAAAATCTCTATTTTTCAGTTAACCTGAGTGGGTGTGTGAGGGGCTAAGGTAAAAAGGGAACTTTCATATTTCAATCTCTGTGTTAATGCTTTGCTTCATTACTGGATAAGTCTTGTTTTATAATAAACTGATAATTTTGTTGTTTATTAAAGAAACCTGGTTGGTGTATTTTATTTGGGGATAAAGAGTACAGTATATGACTGACTATATCAGTAACTAGGTAAACATTTAAATATATGTTGTGACCTGTGGAGAAGTGGAACTAGAAAAGATAGTGCACTCCTCCTACCTCGGTCATAACAGCATCCACAGTTGAGAATCACAAAGAAAGCACTGAAAATGAATCACCTTCAGCTTATTGAGATACCGCCTTGTGTGTACAACCAACAAGTCGTCTTCTTGTGCTTCTCGGGCTTTTACAATGGTCTCATCATTTATCATTTTCTCTTCTAAAAGTGCAGAAATTCAACAGAGATAAAAGCCATGACTTGCAAGAAAGCTATCTTCTCAAACTAGAGTTTTTACCAAAACTTCACTTAAAATTGGACTTGTCCCTAGCAAGATATTAAATACTGCACTTTCTCTTCCAGGAGTTGAGAACAGAAAACACTCAAGCTTATGAACATTGAATTTCCTATGTTCTGAACATGTAAGCAACATTTCTGCAAAACAATTTATGAACAAATTGGTTAATTAAAATATCTTTGGTCTGTAAAACACTTCAAATAATCAAAAAAGTAAAAAAAAAAATTAAAAAGACATACCTTTTAAAAAGTGGACAATTTTCCCCCACTTTCCTGAATCAAAAGGATGAAGCTTTTCCAGGCCCAAGAATGAGATATTATAGTCAGGAGAATACACTATAGGCCATTGAGTTGATGGAAGATCAATGTATAGGTTGGTTCTATGTGGCCTTTAAAATGAGCAACAAAACATTTAAAGAATTTTCAAGGATAACAAGAAAGATCCTGGGTGTATTCTTAATAAAGTCAATAAATGCCCTCATATACTGATCTGCTATCCACAGATATTCAGGAGTTACTGATCAAAACAAGGCAGCAGAAACTTAGGCCAAACCCTCCCCCACAAACCAAGTCTGGAGTCACAGAAGCCAAATGTTGTGTCCATGCTGCCGCCTGGGTACATAACTAGCTAACAGCACCACACTTGAAACTCCTAGCAAACCTATGCTGTATAGGCATAGCAAAGGCAATACAAAGTTATTAATACCGCATTTAAACTCACACATATCCCACTGAAATATGATATAATGAGAGATTCGGTTCAACACTTAAAAATAGTATCTCCAACTTACAGTTTGTCTTTCTTTCTGCTTTGTTGCTCTGACATCTTCTTTCTTACATATTTGTGCTTTTAGACGATTCGTCCTGGAGAAGACATAACAATTAACATTTTCTTGAAATTCCTACAATCTTTTCTCAATTAAGCAAAATTGTGTAAAGTGACTTGTTGATTTCTTGTTGCTTTGTTCACAATAGAAATAAGCATTGCACCACCCCGCTTCTCTCCAACTGTAATATTTCATTTTTGACAAGACTTTAAATCAAGGAACATGCCCTCTCACATCGATAAAAAGATCCCATGGCCCCTTTCAAAGAAGAGCAGGGTAGTTCTCCTAGTGCCCTGGCATACATTCACCCTTCACAACATCAAAAAACAGATTACCTGGTCACTATATCAGTGTTGTTTGCAGAACTTTGCTCTATGTAAATACAAAACATACAAAAATGACAGGCAGGAAAAGAACAGCTGATCCATCAAACTGTTGTGGAAAAATCTAACCACTCTCGGGTCCAGGGGATTAAAGCAAATAAAGACCCTATTTCAAGCATATGCAAGGGAGAAGCTTCTAGTAACCCAAAGAACTTCTCAGTGATAAAGTTTACAGCACACATTTATAGGATACAACAGTCATCACACTACCCCTGAAGCATACCAGGTTTACGATATGACCAATGAACTGGATTGTATTGCCCCACAGATTTCTTCCTGTTATCTCATCCTCCAACCTTGAAGCTACCAGTTCCCATGGTTTATTGCTGCCTATCTCCAGTCTTCCCCTTATGTCTCTGATTAGTGAAAAAAGGACAGCATGTTTACACAGGCTACAGAGGCAATTTCGCACCAAGTTGTACAAATCCCAGCATAATGGTCAAGTATCCCATCATTCAACGGGTCGCTCACAACTCCAGTGTTTCTTCTAAGCTTATTAATGCCTTCTAATATTGACCCTTAAGCCCCACTTCAAAACCTACCTCACATCATGATGGCTTGACCATCCAGGCTAAACACACCTTCTCCTCCTCCTTCCCCTCCTTTTTCATCAACAATTTCTAAGAATCTCTCCTGCATCCCCGAACCTTAATCTTTGGACAGGTTTGTCCTTTCTCACTCTACACAGCAAGATACCTTCCACTCTTGTCCCCTGCTCAACAGGGTCTCAATCACTTTCTATCCCTCGCTGGCTTCTTATTAATGCCAAATCCAACAGTGTAACAGCCTCACTGTCCTGTTTGACACTCACTAACTAATAAACAAACACAGTATCAGAGTATGCACAGGAGCTTTACACCATGTAAAATAAAATATTGGTTTATGTCCTGTTAATGCTAGAAGGTATTGTTACTCTGCATAATTGAAATGATTAATAATTCCACGATGAGGTCAGACTGTGAAACAAAACTTTTTTTTGATGACCGGTCAATTGTCAGTTACAGACAATGCGGTGCCTGTAAGGGGGTGGGGAAAATCCTTAAAAGATTGAGCTTTCCTACATTTACACCTTGATTTGTTTTAACTTACTTACCCATGATCCACTACAGTTCCTAATAAAATGAAAATCAGGGCTGAAGTAGAATAAATTTGTCTTGGATTATGAATGATGCAGAAGCATTATATGAAGTGTTAAACAAACACACTGCAGGAAGAGAGTGATGGCATGCATTATACAGAACACATTCATGAAACAATCTCCGGTTGCATTCTTCGAGAGAGTTAGAGGATATGCTGTTTTATCTCATGTAGCATACAATACATCACAGTCAATTATTTAAAGTTATTAAATTATCATGGGAACTTTAGAGCTATTTACTAGTTTGAATTCCATGATTGTGCCTATTGTTCTGTGAAAAATATAAATGAATTGGTGTGTTTGGCAGCAGGTAGGTAGCAATACTGGGCAATGGGGATGGGTCCCTAATGGGTTGTTAATGACACCAATGTTATTTACTTAATTCTATGGATTCTGATATTACATATTTAATGAATTCTGGCCCTGAAATTATATAAATCTTTGGCTGCATTTATCTAATTCCATAGCTTCAATAAGTTTTACATAATAATAAGAGCCAGAAATTATGTAATCGGTTCTCATATAATTCATTTAATTCTGTGGCTCTGATATTATTTCGCTGTCATACTTTTTTGATTATTTATTGCTTTTTGCATTGATCCAAACAGGCATCAAAAGTGTACAGATAGAAAACTGCCAGTCAGAAACTGCAAGAGACTTATGAAAACAACCAACCCCAACTGACCTACTAAGAAAATTGAAAAAAATAAGGTGACCAAATCAATCCACTTAAAACACTGTTGAAAATAAAATTGGTCAATTTTTTTCCTCTTAGTACCTGAAACTTCTAAGGTCCAAACTAATATTTTATATCAAATAAAACATTTTAAAATTACATATCACAATTAAGATTAATTTTAGTCATTGAATTCCCTCATGTCTGCTTTAATACCTTGATTAAAGTGTTTACTTGAAGATTTCTACCTGATTAATTGACCAACGTCACTCAACTACAATAACTTAACTTTACTAAATTAAGCCCTTGCCTTGAATATTTTTGTAAGCTTACCAGCTTACAATGGTCAATTTATGTCTCCCCTTCCAAATTTGCCTTATTTAAATATACAGCCTTGGTTTGTGACGCTCCTTTCTCCCTCTCAAACATAGTATCAAATTGGATATTATGGTCACTATTCCTTTAACATATGACTGTTAACTAACTCTATTGTGATGGGATTTGTGGTTGCAAAGCTTCTTTTTTTTTGTTACACACACACCCTAACTGAAAGAGAAACTAGAATTGAAACAGAAACGGAAACCAAAACTGAAACAGAAACTGAACCAGAAACTGAAAAAACTTCAAATTTCCAAGGAAACTGACACTGATTAGAACCAGATAAAAGGAGACAGAGTGCTCCCCGGATCAAGCAGATGAAACAGATCAGGCAGGAGTGGAGTGATGGCAAGCAGAAGAAAGTGAACACTGAATCCAGGAGCAGTTTCAGTTACTGCCAACTGACCAAAACTGGCCAAAAAGTGCACAGGTTATCACTGCAGGACTCTGACAAACAGAAGACTGGTAAATCCATGCCATCAAGATTGTCATGAGCAGAGCTGACGTGGTTCTGGAGAAGTGTGCCTTGTGAAGACTGTACCCAGTGAAGTTCGGATTCAGAGGGAACTGCTGTCAAAAGAAGAAAAGTGGCTAAATCCTTGAAGAAAAAGGACCTGAAAATCTACCTGAGGAACTTCAGGGTTGTGAAGAACTGTGTGACTGTAATTTGGTGTCATATATGCTGAGTAGACTGCTCAGTGAAACTGTGAGGCCCATCTCTGTTGTATCTGACAGTTAAGGTGCAATTTGTAATATCCATAATCTGTCTGTTGCTTCAGGTTTAATTTATGTTGGCTTTGGTTCGAGTGTTAAAGTAAAATTTATAACAGTGAAATTTTATCCATTTAATTTGTGACACTGATTGGAACCAGATAAAAGGTGCAATTTGTAATATCCATTTCTTGTGATGCCCAGTACTGGCCTGTCCTGTTCCTAACTTTAAATATGGACTATATTCAACATAGCATCTTCTGGAACTGAATATTCCTTTTGTTTTAAATGAACCACAGCGGGCGTTAAAAGTGGACAGTGGCTGCAAAGATGGCAGCCAAAGGTCAGATGACTTTCGGCTTCTATATTCAAGAACTGTCTCACTATCGGAAAGGACAAAGGAATACCTTCCAGACTAAGGGTCATCAACACCCATCCTGAAACCATAGGGAGACATTCCTGAATTGAATGGCTATCTCCTGAAACAAAAGTGATTGTCTTAACCCTTCTTAGGATGAAAGTCTTACAACAATAAACAGGATGAGGTTAATCAACCCAGATCCCCCACACCATATTTGGAAAAGGAACCGTGAGATGTCACATGGTGGGCCAGCCATGTTGGTCTCCTTTTAAAAATACAGACTGCAGAAAAAGCAGCAAGCAGATCGGGCAGCACCATCACGCCTTAAAAGAACTGGAGGCTGAAACATCTTAAAGTCTCCAAACCTGTTCCATTTCAAGTCCACCAGTACAGAAAACTAACCTCCTAATAATAAGTCTACAAGCAACTAACTTCGTGACTGCTGAAAATTCACCTCTTCGAGAAAATTCTGCAAAAACTTTAATATACTACTCCGACTTGTTGCAACCAAGGTGGGAGCAATGCACTGTCAATTCAGTTCCAGCACTCCACAGGTCACAGCACATTAAAGTTTTCCCACCCACCCAGAAAAGAGCCAAATTAAGCAGTCGAGTAACCCCCAAAATAAAACAGACCAAACCAGGTATCTTAAGACCACAACAAATTAACTATTTATTAAAACTAAATCTTAAACACTATTAAGATAAACCTATGTCTAAAGACCTTATAACTTCTTATTTTAATCTAACTTCCCCATTCACACACATTCACTTTCTTTTTTTAAATGATGTTTTAAAAATTATCTGTTTAAGAACAAATAAATAACTGGGTTACAAGTCCTTGTGGTTTACATTCCTGATGGCTGAGGTATCCTAGTGTAAAAATAATCAGAAGCCCCTCAAAGTTTCCACGCGAATCTGATGAAAGTCTTTTCTTGATAGGCATTCAAAGAACTTCAGCTGCAGCAGACGTCAAACAGTTCTTTCAACATGGGGTATAACGTCAGATCTATGTTTGCATATTAAAACTGGTAGATTTCAGTTGAAGTTTTACTGTGAATTCCAGAAAACGCAATCAGTCAAGAGAGATTCAATCTTGAAGCAAAGACTCCTTAGATTGGAAGTAAAGAAAAAGGAATTTTGCTACCTCCAGCAATACGAATGTTCTCTTCACAAGAGACTTTTTCTCCTTATGCAATTAACACAGCCTGTGGCCCGTTGTAGAATTTTTGCCAAGAGAATTCTCTTCTTTCAAGGCAAGCATGCTTCACTGTTGTCTCTCAAAACTGGTTTTAGCTGGTTTCTGCACACAGTCAAATTGAAACATTACACCATGTGACCTCCTCACTCTCCTGTTGTTGCTGAGGTAACAGGTGCAGCTATGTCACACTGTTCTCAGAAATCTAAAACTTTTCTCTCTGTCTTAAAGGTACACTGTTTCAAACAGAGGAGAAAAAAAAAAACACAGTTCCGTGACAGGTTATCGAATCCACCTAACTACACTTCAGGAGTGAAAACGCCTTCTTCACTGGGCCCACAATGCACGCCTTTTCCCCCCAAAAATGAGCCAAATCACGTGACTTATGAAATATCCCTATGCTTGTAATTTGTTAAAGTGCACTATCCTTAACAGCTTTCTTTCTCAAGTGTGTTTATGTGTGTGCGAGTGGTGAGTGACGTAGCGTTAGACTTTCGGGTTGAACGTGTGAACAAAAATAATCCTCTTTACTTAAACCCACAAAAAGTGTGCTGCTGGTATTCAAATTGTCCATAAACTCAGGGGTTAAGAAACACATACATCTTCCTGGTTAAAAACATACTGATTACAGACAGAAAAAGGGAAAAGAACTGGGGTTTCAGTTCTCTCTCAATTCTCTCCGTAACACTTCCTAAATTGTGGTCAGTCAGTGGATTTTATTATTTTAGTTTGTTGGTGATCTCCACGGGGATCATAACACTATCTAGTTACGAACATACGAATTAGGAGCAGGAATAGGCCACTCGATCCTTCGCGCCTGCTCCGCCATTCAATAAGTTCATGGCTGAACTGATTACTCCACATTTCCACCTACCCCCGATGACCTTCCACCCCCTTGCACTAAACCCGGTAATGGCCTGTTCTCTCATCAGTTCTTAAATATTCTTCCAGAACACCATCACGAGTATATTCTAGAAATTCACCGCACTTACAACTTGAGCTGTTTTGCTTCTCCCAGTGCATGTAAAAATTAAAATCACCAATTATATATGCAGGCTATCGGCTCCTCTAGTCTCTACTTATACATATTGCCACTATATCACTACTATTAGGAGGTCTGTAGACACTCAAAATCACACTGCATGCAAGGAGGCCATTCAGTGCATCGTGCCTGTGCTGGATCTTTGAAAGAGATGTTCAATTAGTTCCACTTCTCTGCTCCTTCCTCATTGCCCTGTCATTGTTCTTTCCTTTATGTCGATATCTAATTCACTTTTGAAAGTTACTAATAAATCTGCTTCCACCACCCTTTGAGGCAATGCATTCCACAGTCTTGCATCCCTTGCTGTTCCTTAATTCTATCATGTTTCCAATGCCTACTCACCCTAACTGAAATCCTTTCTTTCTACTGCAGCAATTTTGACTTTTATCAATATTACTACTCTTCCCAATTCTCCAACAACCACAACTTGTATTTATAGAGCACCTTTAATGTAATAAACTGACCCAAGTCACTTCACAGCAGCATTAATCAAATAAAATCTGACACCGAGCCACATAAGATGATATTAGGACACGTGACCAAATGGTTGTCAAAGGTTTTAAAGGCTTCAAGAGCATCTTAAAGTGGGGGAGGGGGAGGGGGGGTGGAGGCAGAGAGGAAAGAGAGAACCACAGAAAAATTACAGCACAGAAGGAGGCCATTCAGCCCATCGTGTCTGCGCGGCCGTAAAAAACTGGTCGCCCAATCTAATCCCATTTTCCAGCACCTGATCCATAGCCTTGCAGGTTACAGCACTTCAGGTGCATGTCCAGGTACTTTTTAAAGAGTTGAGGGTTTCTGTCTCCACCACCATTCCCGGCAGTGAATTCCAAACACCCACCACCCTCTGTGAAAAAGATATTCCTCGTATCTTCTCTAATCCTTCTACCAATCACCTTAAATCTGTGTCCCCTGATAACTGACCTCTCTGCAATTGTGCAGGGTAGCAATATGGGTAAATAATAACCAGAGTGTGGCAGTGAGAGACAGAGCATACAAACATAAGCATGCACCAGCAAATAGGGTCAGAGTAGGAAAAAATGGTAAAAAGACTAAACTAAAAGCTCTTTATCAGAATGCATGCAACATTCATAACAAGACAGATGAATTGATGATACAAATAGAAATAAATGGGTATGATCCGATAGCCATTACAGAAACATGGTTGCAAAGTGACCAATGCTGAAAACTGAATATTCAGCAGTACTTGACATACTGGAAGTGCAGGGGGAAAGAAAAGGAGGTGGGGAACTTCTGTAAAATAATGGGGGCTTGTAGGAAAAGTACTGCAATAATCGTGGATGACTTTAATACTCATATAGATTATACAAATCCAATTGACAAAGGTAGCCTTGAGGATGTGTTCATAAAGCGTGTTCAGGACAGTTTCTCAGAATACATTGTGGAACCAACCAGGGAACAGACTAATTTTGGATCTCGTAATGAGACAGGATTAATTAATGATCTCGTAATAAAGGATCCTTGAGGGAAGAGTGAGCATAACATGTGGAGTTTTCCATTCAGTTTGAGGGTGAGTAACTTGGGTTTGAAACTTGTGTCTTAAACTTATATAATGGCAATTACAAAAGTATGAAGACAGACTTGGCAAAGTGGACTGGGAAAATAGATTCAAAGATAACAGTAGATAAATAGTGGCAGACATTTAAGGAGATAATTATTCCAAACACAGATATATTCCAGTGATGTTGATTCCTGGGATGAAGGGGTTGTCTTATAAGGAAAGGCTGAACAGGTTGGGCCTATTCTCAGTGAACTTTAGAAGAATGACAGATGATCTTGTTGAAACATGAAAGATTCTGAAGGGGCTCAACACTGTGTTGTGGGGAATCTAGAACTAGAGGCATCATTTCAGAAAAAGGGATTGCCATTTCAGACGGAAATGAGTATCTCTTTTTTCAGAGGGCCATGAAGCTTTGGAATTCTCTACCCCAGAGGTTGTCATTGAATACGTTCAAGCCTAAGACAACAGATTTTTGAATTACTGGGGTGAGGGGTCAAAGGGTACGGGGAACAGGCAGGAAAGTGGAGTTAAAGCCAAGATCAGATCAGCCATGATCTTATTGAATGGCTTAGCAGGCTCGAAGAGCTGTCTAGCCTACTCCTACTTCTATTTATGTTTATATTCTGATGTTCTAAGGCACAGGAGTTAATAAAGGCTATTGCTTCCTCATTGAATCGGACCATTCTCAATGCTACAGGTGGCGGCACAGTGGTTAGCACCGCAGCCTCACAGCTCCAGGGACCCGGGTTCGATTCCGGGTACTGCCTGTGTGGAGTTTGCAAGTTCTCCCTGTGTCTGCGTGGGTTTTCTCCGGGTGCTCCGGTTTCCTCCCACAAGCCAAAAGACTTGCAGGTTGATAGGTAAATTGGCCATTATAAATTGTCACTAGTATAGGTAGGTGGTAGGGAAATATAGGGACAGGTGGGGATGTTTGGTAGGAATATGGGATTAGTGTAGGATTAGTATAAATGGGTGGTTGATGTTCGGCACAGACTCGGTGGGCCGAAGGGCCTGTTTCAGTGCTGTATCTCTAATCTAATCTAATCTAATCTAAAAACTACAAATCCCAAAATGAACTGCAAATACAGCACCTGCGCACAAATTGAACGCCTCCGTCCAGCATATAAAATAACACTGGCGGTTGACACAATCAGGGGTCGGTCCAACAACTGGTAAAACGGAAGCCAATTTAAAGTGCACAATTAGCATGTACCTGTCAACAGCCTCACGACGGAAGAAACTCAGCTCTTCCGGCCTGACGATGTTAAAATTCCAGCGGAGAGAGGGAGAGATTCCTGGGCTGACAGAGGCTGCGAATTCAGCCCAGCTTCCTCCTGGAGGCTGCCTCCGCAAGCGCAGCGGAATTTGCGCTTAAATACTTGGGGGCTTCTATAAATGTCACCTTTGAAAGGTCATACTCGGCTGTTCTGCCCTGAAGGTGAAGGCTGTGTTGTGAATAAGCTGAGGCCAGGGCGCTCCCTCATCACGCACCGTCTCACGCCGATTGTGCGCAGTGCGGAACGTCACTAGGGGCAACGCCAAAGTTTATGCTGCTTCTGTCTCATTCATTGTGCATCACAGCTGCTTTCTTCAGACAAGGCAATGAATGGCCAATAAATAATTGCCTCACGCGAAAGGACGTGTGTGGGACACAGAATGAAATTGAGAAGGACACAAGTCGGGTTGCTGTTTGCCTTCACTCCTATATGTAATCGAAGGCAGCATTTCATACGTCAACACAAATAACCAAAATCAAACATTTTAAGATGTACCAGGTTGTCTTGCACCAGAGATCTGTTGCAGTTTTTGATGGCTGCAGCCTAAATAAGTTATTAGTTCGCCTATTGTAGAAAAAAACTTCCTGAAACAATGTATCACATGGCTGATAGCAGGTAAAATTGTTACATATTTTAATTAATTGGTACATAACACAGGTACATTCATCAACTGCTTTAAAAAACTTGCTTAACCTGCAAAAAAGTTTTCCACCCCACTCCCTGCAATGCCTAATTCACTTTTTTTTCCGAAAATATACTTTATTCATAAAAATATGTAAAAAAAAAATTACAAAACAGTTCCAAGTTGACATTCCAGAAAGTGCAAAAGAAATCAGTTTTCTTCAATACAGAACGAGAGTTGCCTCACAGCCCTTCCATTCCATTTTACATGCAATGTACATTTGCATTACACAGCAAAACCATATTTTGTTGCATGCAGCCCGAGGGGTTTTACACAGGTTCCATCCCCTCAGTTCACTACGGCGGGAGGACCTTACACAGTGGCCTTTCCCCGTTGAGCCTTTGCGGCAGCTGCTCCAACGTTTAGTGCGTCCCCCAGCACGTAGTCCTGGACCTTAGAATGTGCCAGTTTGCAACACTTGGTTGTGGACAACTCTTTGCACTGGAAGACCAGCAAGTTTTGGACAGACCAAAGAGCGTCTTTCACTGAGTTGATGGTCCTCCAGCAGCAGTTGTTATTTATCTCATGTTACGTCCCCGGGAACTTTATGGGTAGAGTTTAGGAATAAAAAAGGGACAGCCACATTGCTAGGTGTTTATTATAGACCCCCAGATAGTCAGCGGGAAATTGAGGAGCAAATATCTGCGCAATTTGCAGAGGTGTGTAAAAATAATAGGGTAATTATATTAGGTGATTTCAACTTTCCCAACATTAATTGGGATAGTCATCGTGTTAAGGGCTTAGATGGAGTGGAGTTCTTAAAATGTATACAGGAGAACTTTTTAGCTCAATATGTAGAGGATCCAACAAGGGAGGGTGCAGTGCTGGACCTAATTCTGGGGAATGAAGCCGGACAGGTGGTTGATGTGTTGGTGGGGGAGCATTTTGGTGATAGCGACCACAACATGGTACAATTTAAGTTTGTTATGGAGAAAGAAATAGACAAGTTGCAAAAAACGGTTTTGGATTGGGGGAGAGCGAATTGTAGTAAAATAAGGCAGGATCTGGCCAAGGTAGACTGGAAAGAGTTACTTGTCGGGAAATCTACAGAAGAGCATCTGGGGGGGCATTCAAAAAGGAAATGGGGAGGGTACAGGCCCAACATGTTCCCTCTAGGGTAATAGGTAGGAGCAACAAGCCCAGAGAACCATGGATGACCAGAAACATTCAGGGTACGATGAGAAGGAAAAGAGAGGCTTTTAGCAAATACAAGGAGAGCAAATCAATGGAAGCATTAGTGAAGTACAGAACGTGTAGGATGGAGCTTAAGAAAGCAATTAGGAGAGCAAAGAGGGGAAATGAGAAAGCTCTGGCTGGTAAAAGTAGGGAAAATCCCAAGATATTCTGTAAGTATATCAATGGGAAGAGGATAACCAGGGAAAGAGTAGGACCCATTAGGGACCAAGGGGGAAATTTGTGAGTGGAGCCAGAGGACATTGGTAGGGTGTTGAATGAATACTTCACATCTGTCTTCACCCAAGAGAAAGAGGATGTAGATATGGAACTTAGAGAGAGAGACTGTGAGGTTCTTGAGCAAACTGTCATAGGGAGTGACAAGGTATTGGAGGTTTTGGAAGGCTTAAAAGTGGACAAATCTCCAGGTCTGGACGATTTGTGTCCCAGGATGCTGTGGGAGGCGAGGGTGGAGATTGCAGGGGCTCTGACCCTAATTTTTAATTCCTCTCTGGCCACGGGGGAGGTGCCAGAGAACTGGAGAACAGCTAATGTGGTCCCACTATTTAAGAAAGGTTGTAGAGATAAGCCAGGGAACTACAGACCAGTGAATTTCCGTCAGTGGTAGGGAAACTATTGGAGAAAATTCTGACGGAGAGAATCAATCACCACTTGGAGAGGCAAAATTTGATTAGGAATAGTCAGCATGGCTTTGTCAGAGGGAGGTCATGCCTAACAAATTTGATTGAATTTTTTGAGCATGTGACCAGGTGTGTAGATGAGGGTAGTGCAGTTGATGTAGTTTACATGGATTTCAGCAAAGCCTTTGACAAGGTCCCACATGGGAGACTTATCAAGAAAGCAAATGCACATGGGATACAAGGTAACTTGATAAGGTGGATTCAAAATTGGCTTAGCTGTAGGAGACAGAGAGTGATGACAGACGGCTGTTTTAGTGACTGGAAGCCAGTGTCCAGTGGCGTACCATAGGGATCTGTGCTGGGTCCCCTATTGTTTGTCATTTATATAAACGACATAGATGACTATGTGGGGGGTAGGATCAGTAAGTTCGCGGATGACAAAAAGATTGGCCGAGTGGTTAACAGTGAGGTGAAGTGTCTTAGGTTACAGGAAGATATAGACGGGATGGTCAAATGGGCAGAAAAGTGGCAGATGGAATTTAACCCTGAAAAATGTGAGGTGATATACTTTGGAAGGAGTAATGTGACACGGAAGTATTCAATGAATGGCCTGACACGGGGAAGTTCCG
Organism: Heterodontus francisci; assembly: GCF_036365525.1. Lineage (NCBI taxonomy): Eukaryota > Metazoa > Chordata > Chondrichthyes > Heterodontiformes > Heterodontidae > Heterodontus > Heterodontus francisci. The sequence continues at coordinate 63,992,457 of NC_090389.1, forward strand.
AGGAACAAAGGGACCTTGGCATGTTTGTCCATAGATCTCTGAAGGCAGAAGGGCAGGTTAATAGGGTGGTGAAAAAGGCATATGGGACATTTGCCTTTATCAATCGAGGCATAGATTACAAAAGCAAGGAGGTCATGTTGGAGTTGTACAGAACTTTGGTAAGGCCACAGCTGGAGTACTGTGTGCAATTCTGGTTGCCACATTATAGGAAGGATGTGATTGCATTGGAGGGGGTGCAGAGGCGATTCGCCAGGATGTTGCCTGGGATGGAACATTTAAGCTATGAAGTGAGGTTGGATAGGCTTGGGTTGTTTTCATTGGAGCAGAGAAGACTGAGGGGTGACCTGATCGAGGTGTACAAGATTATGAGGGGGGTGGATAGGGAGCAGCTGTTCCCCTTAGTTGAAGGGTCAGTTACTAGGGGTCACAAGTTTAAGGTGAGGGGCGGGAGGTTTAAGGTGAATTTGAGGAAGAACTTTTTTACCCAGAGGGTGGTGACGGTCTGGAATGCCCTGCCTGAGAGGGTGGTAGAGGCAGGTTGCCTCACATCCTTTAAAAAGTACCTGGATGAGCACTTGGCACGTCATAACATTCAAGGCTATGGGCCAAGTGCTGGGAAATGGGATTAGGTAGACAGGTCAGGTGTTTTAATGCATCGGTGCAGACTCGATGGGCTGAAGGGCCTCTTCTGCACTGTTTTATTCTGTGATTCTGAACAGACCGTAGAACACAGACTCCTGTGTTATGGAGCTGCTCGGGATGAACCGCGACAAAAACCACTGCATCTCTTTCCACACCTGCTTTGCAAAGGGACGTTCCAAAAGGAAGTGGGCAACAGTCTCTTCCCCACCACAGCTACCTCAAGTCAGCATGTGGAGGCAGGGAGATTCCGGGCATGCTGGAAGGATCTGACAGGAAGGGTCCTTCCCACCACCAACCAAGCTATATTTTGGTGCCTGTTTGAAAGTTCTAGTGATGAGGCATTCTACCAAATGACTTTGGCAGTCTACTTGGGGAGCCATCCGACAGGATCCACCATTTCCTTTTCCCATAGGGCCTTGAGGACATTCATGCAGGCCACTGCCTGATGGATTGGCGGTCTGATGTGTTATTCTGCACAAACTTTTCCACGAAGGATAGATGGCGTGGCACGGTCCAACTGGATGGAACGTTCCATGGCAATGTGGCCAGACCCATCCTTCGCAGCACTGGGGACAGATAGAACCTCAGCACGTTGTGACGCTTGGTGTTTGCGTACTGGGGTTCTATGCACAGCTTGGTGCAGCCGCACACAAAGGTGGCCATCAGGATGAGGGTGATGTCGGGTACGTTTTTTTCCCCCTTTATCCAGAGGTTTGAACATCTTGTCCCTCCGGACACAGTCCATTTTGGATCTCCAGATAAAGCGGAAAATGGCTTGGGTGACCGCGACGGTGCAGGAGTGGAGTATGGGCCAGACCTGCGCCATGTACAGTAACTTTTTTTTTATTTCCAAAATATACTTTATTCATAAACATCTGTAAAAATTACATTGCCAGACAGTTTCCAAACAGCACCAAAAAATACAAACATTGCAAGGGATATCAGTTTCCTTCAATACTGTCATGAGTTTCTTCCCAACCCTTCCGTTTCACAATTGTCATGTCAATTACAGTTTTACATTTACAGCAATTGAGAATATTAACGATACAGTTCGAGGGGTTTCCCAGTGATCCAGCCCCTCAGTCCAGCTTGGTGGGGGAACCTTACACTGTGGTCTTTCCCCATTGAGCCTTTGCTGCGGCTGCCCCAAGCTTTAGTGCGTCCCTCAGCACGTAGTCCTGGACCTTGGAATGTGCCAGTCTGCAACATTCGGTGGTGGACAACTCTTTGCGCTGGAAGACCAGCAAGTTTCGGGCAGACCAAAGGGCGTCTTTCACCGAATTGATAGTCCTCCAGCAGCAGTTGATGTTTGTCTCGGTGTGCGTCCCTGGGAACAGCCCGTAGAGCACAGACTCCTGTGTTACAGAGCTGCTTGGGATGAACCTTGACAAAAACCACTGCATCTCTTTCCACACCTGCTTTGCAAAGGCACATTCCAGGAGGAGGTGGGCGACCGTCTCTTCCCCACCACAGCCAACGCGGGGGCACTGTGCGGAGGGGGCGAGACTTCGGGTGTGCATGAAGGATTTGACGGGGAGGGCCCTTCTCACCACCAGCCAAGCTACGTCTTGGTGCTTGTTTGAAAGTTCTGGTGATGAGGCATTCCGCCAAACGGCGCCACGTACAGTAACAACGTGAGTGCCTCGCACCCGATGGCCTGGTTCTTACCCGCAACACAGAGAGAACACTGCTCTCACATGCTCAGTCCTCACTCCCCATAGTGAATGTGTATGTTTTTTTTTAATAGACACTGATTATTCACACTTGGCTGACTGATTCCAACCTCCGCATCAGTACAACTCAAGCACATCCCTCCATCAAAAACTTGACCCGTCAGCAATATAAAAGCATTTCATTCCAGGCAACACTATTTGCACTGAATTCTTCTGGGGAATTTGGCGCAGTGCATTATGGGTATTGTAGTTCCACAGGGGCAAGTGGAATCATCTCTGACATATAGAAAATTACATTAGGATCCAGAACTCCTCTGCCCTCTTTAAGCCTGGTTCTCCTGTAATACTGATGTACTCTCCATGGAACTGGGTGAAAGGTACAATTCCTGTAATGTATCTTTCTTTTGCAAACACACAATGACTTAGATTTTGCAGTCAGCAGAGAAACAATGCATTCACCACTGACCTCAAAGAATGCTGCCCCACAAAGAGATAGCGATCTCTGTGGTGCGGACTTCCCCTTTCCCAATGACAGTTTAAATCTCACACCATATCAGGATCTCCAGGCAGCAGTGATGTGACCAAGCAGGGTAAGCAGCCAATCACATTGAAGTATTCTCATAGACAGCAAAGCAGGAAGTTAAAAGCACTGAATGTCTTCACTTTTAGTTTAAGTTTACTGATAGTGGAATAAATTATAATGATTATAGATTAAGATAGAAGCTAAAATATTATAAGAAAAATGTTTTTTAAAATGTTGATTTTTATCATAATGGAGGAATTTAACATTCACAAATATAAACTTAGATTTTCAGGGCCATTGAGGATGTTTGTAAGTAATTATGTAGTATGCCATTAAAATCCCAGTGGTGTAACTTTTTCAAGGGTTTTGACGAGATTAACAGCGTAAAAGTGGGACGGTTTCATCAATTCACCGATTTCTTAGAGATTGCACTCTGGGGGGACCTCAACACTGCAACCTCTGGAGAAGCGTGACTCACTGACAGACACTTATGAATTTCTGCATTGTTCTGCATATGTGTTGTCTCCCAAGCTGTTGTCAGTTTCAGTGGAGTAATGGCAGCAAAAGCTGACAGTTTAGTAGTCATTACTACCTTAAAATTCAGCTTGGACAATATTCCAGCCACAGTGGAAAATTCCTAACATTCAGGTGAAATTGCTAACCCATGCCCCCTATGAAAGGATAAGATAATGGGAGGGAAATTATTGCACATATTTCTAACATTTAGGAAAACTATTTTATCAGTAACAGTATTAACTAATTAATTTAAGCAAATACTTATATTTTTCTAATGTGCATTTTAATGTGTTATGTTATTTCCAGGACGTTGCTCGTATCATGGACAACCACATATGCAGGAAGTGTCATCAGCTGGTAGAGCTCGAGATCTGGGTTTCAGAGCTTGAGCAACAGCCGGCACCACTGCAGTCACAAGGGGAACAAACAGGCATTTCTGCGCCTGCAAATATGATTCCAGGATGGTATGTTGCCACCCTGATGCCAGGATCAGGATGTCACTCAGCAATTTCTGAGGGGGGAATGGTGAACATACATACAATGAGCAAAGTTGAAGCCCATAATATTAAAGGGACAGTGGCAGCATGGATACAAAATTGACTCAGACAGGAAACAGACAGCAGTGGCGAACAGTTGCTTTTTGAATGGAGGAAGGTATATTGTGGTGTTCCCAAGGTCAGTACTAGGACCTCTGCTTTCCTTAGTATGTATTAATGACTTGGCCTTGCATGTACAGGGCCAAAATTTCAAAATTTACAAATAACACAAAACTTGGAAGTGTAATGAACTGTGAGGAGGAGAGTGATTGACTCAAGAGGGTAGATAGGCTGGTAGAATGGGCAGAAACATGGTAGATGAAATTTAATGTAGAGAGGTGTGATACATTTTGGTATGAAGAACGAGGAGGCGCAATATAAACTAAAGGGTATAATTCTAAACGGAGTGCAGGAACAGAGGAAGCCTGGGGTTATATTTGCACAAATTGTTGAAGATGGTAGTGCAGGTTGAAAAAGCTGTTAAAAAGACATAGGGCATCCTGGTTTATAAATAGAGGCATAGAGTACAAAAGAAAGGAAGTTATGATGAACCTTTATAAAACACTGGTTCGGCCTCAACTGGAATATTGTGTCCAATTCTGGGCACTGAACGTTAGGAAGGATGTGAAGGCTTTAGAGAGGGTGCAGAAAAGATTTACAAGAATGGTTCCAGGGATGAAGGACTTCAGTTATGTGGATAGATTGGAGAAGCTGGAGTTGTTCTCCTTAAAAAAAAGCAGTTTGAGAGGAGATTTGATAGAGGGGTCTAGACAGAGTAGATAGGGAAAAATTGTTCCCATTAATGGAAGGGTCTAGAACCAAAGGACACAAATTTAAAGTGATTGGCAAAAGAAGTAATGGCGAAATGAGGAGAAACCCTTTTTATGCAACGAGTGGTTGCAATCTAGATTGCATTGCCTGAAAGAGTGGTGAAGGCAGATTCAATCAAGTATTTCAAAAGGGAATTGGATAAGCAACTGGAGGAAAAAAATTTACAGGGCCCCAGGGAAAGAGCGGGGAGTGAGACCACTTAAATTGTTCTTGCAGCGAGCCAACATGGGCTCAACAGGCCAAATGGCCTTCTTTTGTGCTTTAACCATTCTATGATTCTATTCTTATATGATTCTAGTTGCTTCCCTGTGTAAAGAACAAAACTGGGAGACAAAGACAGAGTGAAGAAATTATGAGCATTTTCTGGTCCTTGCAGGTTAACACATGGCAGCTTTGATCGCTTGTTCTCTGTTCATTCTTCTTTATACTTTGATCCATTCACATTTAGTCAGTCAGATATTTGTTATTTTAACCATGGATGGATTAACGTACAAATATGCAGTTCCCCCCACCCCACCTCAGCCATACAACATGTCTCTGGTTTAAAGGATCAGGAAGCGGGTTGTGCTGGGGTGGGGGAAAGTACTATGGAGTATTTATGTTCGTAGTGCCCAAGGGGGAGAGGGTGGCATAGTAGTAATGTCACTGAACTAGTAATTCAGAGGCCCAGGCTGCCGCCCTGTGGACACAGGTTCGAATCCCACCACGGCAGCTGGTGGAATTTAAATTCACATAATTAATAAATATCTGGAATTGAAAGCTAGTCTCAGTAACGGTGTCATGAAATGAGCATCGATTGTCGTTAAAAAAAAACCATCTGGTTCACTTATGGCCTATAGGGAAGGAAATCTGCCATCATTACCTGGTCTGGCCTACATGTGACTCCAGACCCACAGCAATGTGGTCGACTTTCACCTGACCTCTGAAATAGCTGAGCAAGCCACTCAGTTGTCAAGGGCAATTAGGGATGGCTAACAAATGCTGGTGATGCCCACATCCCATGAAAGAGTCTTTAATATGGCTCTGATTTAAACAAATAAATGTTTATTTCAGCTGATCACTAATTTTTGCTCTATGAATGTTTGGCACTTTGACATTCCGAGTTGTGATGCCTTGAAATATGATATTTTTGAAATGAGATGCTTTTGAAAGATGGGTGTAACATACCAGACAAAACATTTTTAATTATATAGATCGGTTACCTTCATAAATGTGGACATTTGAACTTATGATGGAAATATGAAATAAGTACAGAATGTATGAATGGGAACTGAATTTCATCTGCATGCACTGGGCCAATATGCACCTCCCTCTAACCCCACTTCAGTTGAAGACTACATTTGATCTGAACTCATTGTTCAAAAAAGCTCAGCAAATACAGGCCAGTCAGTTTAACTTCGGTGGTGGGGAAACTGCTAGGAAGAATAATTTGGGACAAAATTAATAGTCACATGGATAAATGCGGGTTAATTAAAGAACAGCAGCATGGATTTATTAAGGGAAAATCATGTTTAACTAACTTGCTGGAGTTTTTTGAGGAGGTAACAGAGAGGGTTGATGAGGGCAATGCAGTTGATGTGGTGTACAGGGACTTTCAAAAGGCATTTGATACAGTGCCACACAACAGACTTGTGAGGAAAGTTATAGATAATGGAATAAAAGGGACATAGATATGGAATTGGATGAGTGACAGGAAACAAAGAGTAGTGGTTAATGGATGTCTTTCGGGCTGGAGGAATGTTTGTAGTGGAGTTCCCCAAGGATCAGTGTTGGGACCCTTGCTTTTCCTTATATATTAATGACCTCAACCTTGGTGTACAGGGCACAATTTCAAAGTTTGTGGATGATACGAAACTTGGAAGCACTGTGAACTGTTAGGAGGATAGTGTAGAACTGCAAAAAGACATAGACAAGTTGGTGCATTGGGCAGACAGGTGGCAGATGAAGTTCAATGCCGAACAATGTGAAGTGATTCATTTTAATAGGAAGAACATGGAGAGACAATATAAACTAAAGGGTACAATTCTAAATGGGGTCCAAGAGCAGAGGGACCTGGGTGTATACGTACATAAGTCATTGAAGGTGGCAGGACAGGTTGAGAGAGCAGTTAATAAAGCATACAGTACCCTGGGTTTTATTAATAGGGGCATAGAGTACAACAGCAAGTAAGTTATGTTGAACTTGTATAAGACACTAGTTCGGCCTCAGCTGGAGTACTGCATCCAGTTCCAGGCGCCGCACTTTAGGAAAGATGTGAAGGCATTGGAGAGAGTACAGAAAAGATTCATGAGAATGGTTCCAGAGAGAGGAATTTCAGTTTTGAAGATAGATTGGAAAAATAAGGACTGTTTTCCTTGAAGAGAAGGCTGAGAGGTGATTTGACTGAGGTATTCAAGATCATGAGGGGTCTGGACAGAGTAAATAGGGTGAAACTTTCCCCTTGTGTAAGGATCGAGAACAAGAGGGCACAGATTTAAAGTAATGAGTAAGAGAAGCAAAAGAGACATGAGCAAAACATTTTCATGTTGCAAGTGGTTAAGGTCTGAAATGCGCTGCCTGAGATGGTGCTGGAGGCAGATTCAATTGAAGCAGTCAAAAGGGAATTAGCCTGTTATATGAGAAGGAAGAATGCGCAGGGTTACAGGGAGAAGGCGGAGGAATGGCACTAAATTAATTGCTCATTTGGAGAGCCGGTGCAGACATGATGGGCCAAATGGCCTCCTTCTGTGCTGTAATTCTGTGATTCATTGTGTGCAACACAACAGAAAGTTGATTAGGAGTAGAAAAAATTCCAAACAAGGTTCAGAAATGTTAAGCTGAAACTCTTGAGCAAACCATTAAGTCTATAATAAATGATATGGTTATCTTTACCAAAGCTGCAAAACAGTTTAATTCTTCCACACACATTAGGATTGTTGAGAGGCAACTGACCTATTCAGTTAATTAAAGATCATGGTAAGTCTGGATGAGTTTCAGACTATCCAGAACAGAGGAAAAGTCTCTTGAAAGTCTAGCAACAGGTTGCATATTAAATGATGGAGCAAGATTATCACTAAAATCTTCTCTCTGTTAGTTGTACATTATTGTGCTTCACTTAAGTAATCACCTTACTGTAAATTGAGAAAGTAGAAGAATCATTTGGCCAAGCATCCTTGGCAGATGTTAAGATGCATCCATTCTTCAATTGTTTAATTTTATTACTTCCTTTTATATTTTTCAAAAAAAATGTGAACGGGTTTTTTAAAAAAGACTCAAACAGCCATTCTCCTTGTATTGTGGAACGGAATTATGAACTTTGGGTTTGGAGTAAACTTTAGTTCAGCGGAACAATTATTTCTGGAAAGTGCATTTCAGTCTCCAAAATGTATTTTTGTTTTTAGTAATTGCCCATAATTGAGTACAACCTTTCACTGATATTTTAATAATATTTAATCCTTAGCCCAAAATTGTTAATATCTGTCAGTGATTTCTACAGATTTTCCTGTAATATGACAGCCACCCAGCATAGAGTATTTTTCCTTTTTTGGATTTGTCGATTTGGAAGAGGAACAATTAGTTTTTTTTTTGTTTCCCTGATTAGTCCTCTTAGAAACACACTTAAGTAGCGAGACTTCCCCCTTTGAGGTAGTTTTGTGAAGTATTGCTGTGAAAAGTTTTTAAGTTAATTAGATAGGTTCAGATTTGTTTCTCAACCCTGCCATCATCTCATTACAGATCTTCTTTTAATATCCATCTAAACAGGTAGACAGGATCGTTATTTAGCATCTCATCTGGAGGATAGCACATCTGACAGTGTAGAACTCTCTCAATAAGGCACTGGAGTGTCAGCCTATATTACGTACCTGAGTTCTGGTGTAGCATTTAAGCCCATTATCTTCGGCCAAATGAAAAGAGTGTTTTATAGGTATGCAAACAGAATTGCAATTAACAATGGAACTCAGGCATGTAAATCGCACAGCTTTTTCTAAATACAATATCTTACGTAATCAATCCTCTGTTCATTGATGTGTGTTCTAGTAATGTCATACATTTTCAAATAAAATAAGTCTGTTATTTAGGTAACTATGAACTGTTGGTAATGCTTTATATTATGCAAGTTTTGCCATGTTTTCCAACAACGATTTGGAGGTCTCTCGCTGAAACTATTTTTTTTAAAGTTATACTAAATCTTCTTCTGAGCTGACAGGAACTCACTTCCCTGCAGGCACTTTTAGCTTGTCCTTCTCATGCATGTATCCTTCATTCTTCAGCTCTGTCTCCTGACTCTCCTGCTATTTCATTGCTCTACATTACACTTCCTGTTTCAGTGAATTTCATTGTAAAATGGGTGAATTGTAACTAAACTCTTGGAAAATTTAATTACTCAAATAGTACACATATTTCTTTAAAAATGACACCTTTATCATTGATTATAGACGACCACGCTCTGGAAGTGGTTCAAGAGTTCACCTACCTAGGCTCAACTATCACCAGTAACCTGTCTCTAGATGCAGAAATCAACAAGTGCATGGGTAAGGCTTCCACTGCTATGTTCAGACTGGCCAAGAGAGTGTGGGAAAATGGCGCACTGACACGGAACACAAAAGTCCGAGTGTATCAGGCCTGTGTCCTCAGTACCTTGCTCTACGGCAGCGAGGCCTGGACAACGTATGCCAGCCAAGAGCGACGTCTCAATTCATTCCATCTTCGCTGCCTTCGGAGAATACTTGGCATCAGGTGGCAGGACTATATCTCCAACACAGAAGTCCTTGAAGCGGCCAACATCCCCAGCTTATACACACTACTGAGTCAGCGGCGCTTGAGATGGCTTGGCCATGTGAGCCGCATGGAAGATGGCAGGATCCCCAAAGACACATTGTACAGCGAGCTCGCCACTGGTATCAGACCCACCGGCCGTCCATGTCTCCGTTATAAAGACGTCTGCAAACGCGACATGAAATCCTGTGACATTGATCACAAGTCGTGGGAGTCAGTTGCCAGCATTCGTCAGAGCTGGCGGGCAGCCATAAAGACAGGGCTAAATTGTGGCGAGTCGAAGAGACTTAGTAGTTGGCAGGAAAAAAGACAGAGGCGCAAGGGGAGAGCCAACTGTGCAACAGCCCCAACAAACAAATTTCTCTGCAGCACCTGTGGAAGAGCCTGTCACTCCAGAATTGGCCTTTATAGCCACTCCAGGCGCTGCTTCACAAACCACTGACCACCTCCAGGCGCGTATCCATTGTCTCTCGAGATAAGGAGGCCCAAAAGAAAGAAGTCAAACTTTTTAAAATCAGCAATGAAACAAGGATAATATTATTTGACTAGGTAGATGTTATATGGCAGGAAGTGGTGAGTTATAAAAAGAAACGATTTACTCACTTCCTGAGATATGCAGGCCTATGATTTCTAGCCACACACCAAAATGATGTCAGATTTCCATTGCCGACCGGGTTGAACATTCAGTCTGCATAGAACATTACAACCACATTATTTTTGGAGTATTATCTTATAGGTGTAATTAAGTGTCTTACATTTGTGTCATATTAAAATGTATGAAAATATTTACAGAAAATAATTTTAAAGCTACAATAGTTTAATATAGTCATTACTACTATCATAAGTTTAGAAAAGATGTTCCTAAACATCTATCCATAAACTTTCTAACCATTTAACAGCAACCAAACTTGCATTGAAAGTTCTTCCCTGCCACCACTCAGATGGAAAATAAGCCATTAATCAAAAACATAGCAAAACCTCCCCACAAGTTCACGCTGAGTTTTACCTGAAAGCGCATTACGGGTGCACTTAGCCACCAGTGACCAATGGGAATAACATGACAGTTATTGCAGGTTGATAGATTCCTTAAATTGAATCTCAGGGTCTGACCTTTGGGGAGGACAAATTTCTCTTTGGTGGATACTCACCAATCTTTCTGCTAAATCTCAATGATAGCTTTTGTTAGAAAATTATCTAATATGGATTTATTGTGAGTTAAGACAAATACCAGCAGCAATTATTTTGGATTGAAGGGGTACATGAATCTTAATGTAAGTCACATTTTTCTTGTAAAATAATTCTGTATAGAGGTGATGTTGCATAATTTTCAGGTCATACAAAATTTTCACCCTCCTCAGTGCTGATGAGGAAATATTTGAAAGAACTAGTAAGGATTCAGGCAGGGATACACAGAGTACCACAGATGATGCAGCCACAATGATAATTGTATATCAATCATTCTTGGATAATGGCCTTTATGCCTTGGAGGGCAGCAATAATCTTTAGGTGCATATACATACAAAAGAGCAGTTATACGGAGAGAAGAGTTAAGCTACTCCAGGTAGTATCAATTCATTTCTATTAATTGGATGCTACTCCAGGTAGTATCAATTCATTTCTATTAATTGGATGCATAAGAAGAGTGGCTGGTGATGCTTCTTTGTACTTAGTACCTGAGTTTAGGCATGTATCCAGTACACCCTGCAGTCCCCAAGTGTTCTCCAAGTACCACCAACAACCAGTGGATTGATTGTCTCAATAAGTCAGATCTGACAATCATAATTTGAATCATTTTTATTTACTTTGGGACTTTAGTTTGGACATACCGTCCATACCAACTGTAGCTTTGCAACCAATATGTCAGCTTGTTCCACAGGAATAATCATTTTTTCACCTGCATTGAAGATTATTGTTATGAATCAATCAGATCAGTCGGGAGACACAACTGGAGGAACCAATCAGATCAGTTGGAGACAGAATTGAAGGCTGCAAGAACATTTTTCTCCCATCGTTGCTTGCAGAAAAACCTAAGGCAGAAAGTTTTGAGAGCTGAAGGTTTCCAAGATTCAGTTACAGGTGCTGTTATTTAGTATTGCTCCCCAAGGAAGTTCTATATATTAAATAAACCCATTAAAATACAATTTTAACAGCTTGTAATATTCCTCAAAGAAATTTTTAGTTTTTGTCTTACACGATGGTTTATTTTCCTCATGACTAATTGCAGTCAATTTTTGAGATATGAAGGATGATCCCTGGAGTGAATATATTAAGTGGCTTTATTGATCATTTATGTCTCAGTACTGATGCAAGTACCAACGTTTGAAAATAAAGAGCGATGTAGTGATGGGAAGAGATTTGCGTTGTTTAAACAAATCACACAGAGATTCCTATATTTAGGACTTCACTACAGTGCACTGTTTACAGCAGTGTACAGTTGGCTTATTTATGTGTATATGACAGTACCTGATTATGTTCTGTAACCTCACTGTTATCAGTTTATTTACATACATGATTGAGTTCCCTTTGTACCCTTTGAGTAATCAGTAAGAGAGCCCACACAACCTGCATTTGAGCAAGAAACATCCAAAGGGAATAATGAGAAGAGATATTAATAATCAGTAAGTATACAATAGATTGCTATCCCTCCTCTCTAGACTAGAGATGTGCCTGCAGCACATTTTTTGTTGCTCTTAGGATGTGGATATCACTGGCAAGACAGCATTCTGAGTCAATTCCATAGTGGTCGGCAAAATCACCTATACGGCAGTTAAAGGCAGTAGGTTTCCTTCCCTGAAGGATATTAGTGAAGTGGTTTGGTGTTTACAATCCAGCAACTTTCATTTTCTTTTCCTGGTGCTAGCCCACAAATTAGTTTATTTATTACATCCAGTTTAACAACATTCCATGATGACATTTGAATTCAGAACTAGTAGGTTACTAGTTAATTACTTTCACCACTATATTACTGTATCTGTTTTCCACAGGTAGAAGGAAGCTTTCTTCATGATAAGTAAGATTGAAGCTGAGCCATGGGTGGAACAAGACACCAAGGTTTCACACAGTCTAATTCAGCCTGACCAAGTGTTTGGGGACAGGAATGGGGTCAGAAAGAGTTAATGCCAAGGGACAAAAATGGTCTTCCCAAAATTCATTTTGAGGAAATTCTGACTCATCTGTGACATGTAGAAGCTAACTCCTTGCCTGTGGATGATAACACAGACAGCAGCATGTAGATAAGGAAAACAACAGGACCAAGGATAAATCCATTGGCGATTGTGGAGGGGACTTTGTAGAGGTGGGAAGATAAGATATTGGAGGAGATGTGTAAGCTGCATTTGGAAAAATAGGGCTTGAGAACAGATCACCATTAAAAAAGGTCAGCAAGCATGGGGACAAGAGGTGAATTTGAAGGTCAGGAATTTATGGGGAAGGAATCAAAAGAATATGAGATGGATTTTACGAGAGAGATGAGCTTAGCGAAGGTGGGTAAGATGGGAGAATAACTACACACAGGTTATTGGAGGTATGGTTGATTTTAAAATTCTCATCCTTGTTTTCAAATCTTTCCATGGGCTCCCCATCCGTATCTCTGTAACCTCCTCCAAATCTATGAACCTCCAGGATCTTTGCACTCCTCCAATTCCTCCCTCTTGCACATCCCCAATTTTCATTGCTACACCATTGACAACTGTGCCTTCAACTGCCTAGGCCCCAAGCTATGGAATTTCCTCCCTCAACCTCTCCACCTCTCTGTCTTCCTTGAAGATGCTCCTTTAAACCTACCTCTTTGATCAAGCTTTTATCACCTGCCCTGATACCTCCTTATGTGACTCGGTGTCAAAATTTGTTTGGTAACAATAACTACGTGTATTTACATAGCACTTTTAACAGAAAAATGTCCCAAGGCATATCACAGGAGTCTTATCAGTGGCGCTGAGCCACATAAGGAGATATTAGGGCAGATGACCTAAAACTTGATCAAACAGCAGCGTCTTTAAGGAGGGAAGAGTGGCATAGAGGCAGACAGGGTTAGGGAGGGAATTCCAGATGTTAGGGCCTTGGTAGTTGAAGGCACAGCCACCAGTGTTGGAGAGATTAAAATTGGGGATGACCAAGGGGCCAGAATTGGAGCAGCATAGATATCTTTGAAGGTTTGTAGGACTGGAGGAGGTTACAGAAATATGTGGCAGTGAATGGTTAAAACAGTTGTTCCCCATATACATTCAGTCTGTGTCCCTTGGACTTAAGGGAGCGGACATGAGGGCATACTGAGAGAATGACCAAGGTGAGACAGAGTACTGGTTTAAATGCGAGCTCGGGCAGCAAACAGGGAAGTGAAGATGTGGTTGAACAGATCAGTAGGTACAGAAATAGTGTGATGAATGGATGGTCAAAGGCTACAATTCAGGATTTTGAAAGTGCAGTTGTAAGGGAATTGTGAGCGAGATTTTTCCAGGGTGGCACAGGAGGAAGTAGGGCTTGGGCGGGGTGGTGGGGGGGAAGAGGGATGTGAATGAACAGCGATACAAGGAAGTGATCAGAGATGATCTTATCTGTGATTGGCACAATGGGAGTAGTGAGGCCACGTGAGATGGCAAGGTCAGGAAGGCTGCTGTGAATATGGGTCAGAGTGTTTATATGGAGGGAAAGATTAAGGGATGACTAAAGCACAGTGAACTCAGAGATAGCTTGAGGAGTTGAGATGGAAGTTGAAATCTCCAAGGATGAGGTGTCACTTGGCAGGAAAGCAGGAAAGATATCTTGATGAGAAATGTGCCGTGGTACTTGGGTGGGTGGTAGTGAATGAGGGTATAAGGTAACAGGTGAGAGGGATGGAACAAGGTGAGATGCTCAAAGGAGGAGTAAATGTCAGAGGAGTTTGGGGATAGAGCATGGTGTGAATTGGTGAGATGAGACACACTACAGTGACAGTTTGGCCAGAGCAAATGGTGAAAGGTTTAACCATGTGGGAAGCTTCATGTAGGTGGGAAATGTCATCTCCCCTGAGCCAGATTTCCATCCAGGCCATGATGTCGGTGAAATCATCCATAATAATCTCAAGGATGGAAAGGGCCTTGTTCAGAAGTGCATGGACATTCTGGGTGGAGATGCAAAGAGGGGCAATGATAACTGATCCAGTGGCCAAGTCAACAGGGTCAGCATTGGGAGAGGTGAGTGAGACAGGAAGGATGTAGGAAGGATTAGACCTCAGCAGGTGAGGTGGGCAGGAAGGTCAGCAAGAGAGTAGGGTGGGCAAATAGGGATTGTTACTTGCAAGAGGCAACGATTTGGGAGGACAGAGTAGCTGAGGGGAAATATAAAAGCTGGTACGACAACAGGAGAGAGGGATCTAGGAGGGGTAAAGAGAAAAGGAGGAAGAAAATGGGGAGAAAAAAGTGGAAATAGAAGTGATGGGCTTGGGTTCAGTGTGGCAGCCAAAACCCACAAGTGAATGGACACAGGAAAAACTCAAGTTACATAGGACTGGTTATGTAGCAGGATTAGGAATGCAACGGGCAAGAAAGTGGAGTTGAGGCCAAGATGAGATCAGCCATGATCGTATTGAATGGCGGAGCAGGTTCAAGGGGCTGAATTGCCTACGCCTGCTCCTAGTTTTTATGTTCTTATGTTCTTATATATCCTGGTAATAAATGGGGAATGGAGAACAGACAATAGGAAGAGTTCCAGAGTCGGAGGTCCCATGGTGTATCAACAAAACTGTTGCCCTAGTTTGGAGACAGGTATGGTGGGTGAATGAGTCCAGAAGCTATCTGAAGGGAAGAGAATCAGAGGACACACTGCTGGAGGTATTTCCATAGGAATGGAGATCCAGGATGTGTGCAAAATAGATTGTGGGGCAGAAAAATAGAGGTGAAGTTGGAAGTCACCACATAAGACCCAAAGTGGCAGAACCAGGAGAGTGAATCTCTAGTCAAGAAGCAGACTGTAGGTTAAAGGCACCATATGAATGTAAGTTGTTGTTGAGAGACCAAAGGGAATTCAGGAGCAAGGAAAGAGAAGGAAGAGGTAGCAGCAAACACAGTTACATTGTCAATCATTTAGTGGTTTGCACTTTGTATTGGAGGTGAAGGTGGAGGGGTGATAGAAAGCAGTTTGAGGAGCCAGTTCATTATGGAGAAAAGGAATTTTGGGTTGTCCTTGAAGTCCAATATGATCTTGAAGTAATAGGAGGCTTAGTTGAGGAGTGGAGGTATGGTAATGCTTAAACTGGTACGGCTAACTCTGGTAATGAATAACCACAGCAATTATACATTTATTCCTGTTAATTCAGTCATTATTTGCATAAAAATGAAATATACAGTTAATTCAAATGAAGCATTTACTTCTTGCTTGAAAATTTTTGAGTTTGGATAATTTAAATTCAGCCCCTTTGAATTAAAAGTAGATAATAATAATAATAATAGACAAGGTACTATTTTGTTGTCAGGGTGGCATTGTGTTGAAACTGACCCAGCTCAGACTGTCTAGTTCTGTGGCCTGGATTTTGCAGAGTTAATGATGGCGAAACTGTCAGCGTTCACCGTCATTACTCCACAGAAACTGACAGCAATCTCTGGAGCCCACACATGCACAGAATAATGCGGACATCTGATGTGTCAGCTGTGGATCATTTGGTAGCACTCTCAACTCTGAGTCAGAAGTCCCACTCCAAGGCTTGAGCACAAAATCAAGGCTGAAACTCCAGTGCAGTCAAGTTGGGAGTGCTGTCTTCTGGATGAAACATTAAACTGAGGTCCTGCCCTCTCAGGTGGACGGACTAAAAGATCCCATGACGCTATTTTGAAGGAAAAAATCTAGATTAAAAAGCTAGCCTCATTAATATGATCATGAAACTACCAGATTGTTGTAAAAACTTATCTGATTCACTGATGTTCTTCAGTGGAGGGAATCTGCCATCCTTACCTGGTCTAGCCTACATGTGACTCCAGATCCATAGCGATGTGGTTGGCACTTAACTGCACTCTGAAAGGGTATAGCAAGTCACTCAGTTGTATAAAACTGCAACAGAGAAAAGCACTGTGGGTGTACCTACACCAAATGGACTGCAGCAGTTAAAGAAGGCGGCTCACACTACATTCTCAAGGGCAATTAGGGACAGGCAATGAATGCTGGCTTTGCCAATGATGCTCACATCCCAAGACCAAATTTTTAAAAAAATTGAAGAGCAGGGGAGCTATCCCCAGTGTCCTGGCAAATATTTATCCCTCAATCAGCATCACAAAAACAGATTACCTAATTATCACATTGCTGTTTGTGGCAGCTTGCTGTGCAAAAATTGGCTGCACTGTTTGCTACATTACAACAATGACTACACTTTAAAAGTTCATTGGCTGTAAACTGGTTGGGACGTCCTGCGGTCATGAAAAGTTCTACAAAAATGCAAGTCTTTCTTTCTTTTGTTTCTCCAGATGGTGCACTGTTGAGGCACCCCAAGACAGCAATCAATGGGAAATCTCTGGGCTTGATTTTGCAGTCAGCAGCGAAACAATGACACTCGCTCCTGACCTCGTAGAAAGCTGCCCATAAAGATCAAATGATCTCTGTGGTAGGGTTTGCCCCTTTTTCAATGGCAGTTTAAATTTGGCACCAAGTCAAAGGAATGTCTTGGCATGCAGCAGCCGTGATATCAGCAAACAGGTGAGCAGTTAATCATGTTTAAGTATTCACACACAACAAATGAGGAAATTAAGAGCACTAATTATCCTTCACTTTTAATTTACAATTTCAGATCGCGAAATAAATGATTATAATTAGGTTAAGATGGAAGGTAAAATGAAGATCAACAAAACTTTTTAATTATTTTTAAACAGGTGACTTTTTTATCATTAATGAGAAATTTGACATTCCACAAATATAAAATTAGCTTATCAGGGCCAGTGAGGGTATTTAGAAGTAATATTAAGTTAGCACATTGTTAAAAACCCAGTTATGTATCATTTAGCAAGGTGTAACTTTTTGAAGAATTTTTATAGCAAGTCTAATTGCTTAAGAGTGGAAGTTGTCATCAATTCAATTCATTTCCCATTGATTG
The DNA here is from genome assembly GCF_036365525.1 of Heterodontus francisci. Taxonomy (NCBI): domain Eukaryota; kingdom Metazoa; phylum Chordata; class Chondrichthyes; order Heterodontiformes; family Heterodontidae; genus Heterodontus; species Heterodontus francisci. The sequence continues at coordinate 64,009,986 of NC_090389.1, forward strand.
CAGTCTGGGGGTTCTTCAACAGTACATCTCTGGAGAAGTGTAGAATCACTGACAGTGACTTCTAAATTTCTGCATTATTTGGCGCATGTGCAGAGTCTAAAAGTTGCTGTCAGTTTCAGTGGCGTAATGATGTTGATGATGACAGTTTTGCCATCATCAGCACGACAAAATCTGGGTCTATCAATTGGCAAGAACTTCTACTTTTAGGCTGTTAGTCTTGCTGTAAAATCTCTTGAAAAAGTTACACCTTGTTGAATGAGGTGCAACTGGGTTTTTAATAGCATACTAACTTCATAATTACTGTTAAATACCTTCACTGGCCCTCAGAAACTAATTTTATGCTTGTAGAATGTCAAATTTCTCCATAATGATAAAAGACATTTTTTTTAAATTAAAGTTTATGTTTATTTGACTTTTAGCGTCATCTAATCATAATCATTTATCTTGCTATCTGAAATTTAAATTAAAAGTGAAGGATATTACGTGCTTTTAACTTCCTGGTTTGCTTTGTGTGAATACTTCAATGTGATTGGCTGCTTACCTGCTGACATCACTGCTGCTGTCTGCCAAAAGATCCCCTTGACTTCACGCCAGATTTCCACTGAGGCCAGGGAGGAGGAAAATCATACCATAGAGATCGCTAGATTTTTTTGGGCAGTCAGCAGTTCAGTTTGAGTTCAGCAGCAAGCACCATTGCTTCATCACTGACCACAAAATCCAATTCTATATGATCTGATGCAAGTTCATCCACCTGAAACATTAACTCAGTTTCACTCTTCACAGATGTCCCTTTTAATTGAATGCTTAAGACGACACTGGGCTGCCCCAATGTCATCAAATAAAATACCTAACAAAAGTGTCTCCATTTTGCAGGGGCACAAATAATAAAACCAATGAAAGTCATAGAATCATTATGGCACAGAAGGAGGTCATTGAGTCCATGCCAGCTCTCTGTAGAGCAATCCAGTCAGTCCCATTACCCAACTCTATCCCTGTAGCCCTGCAAGTTTATTTCTCTCAAATGCCCATCCAATTTCCTTTTGAAATCATTGATCATTTCCACTTCCTCTACTCTTGTAGGCAGTGACTTCCAGGTCATTACCACCTGCTGCATAAAAACTTTCTTCCTCACAAACCCCTGTATCTCTCGCCCAAAACCTTAAATTTGTGTCCCCTAGTCCTTGTACCATCAGCTAATGGGAACAGCTGTTCTTTGTCTACCTTATCTAAAACTGTCATAATCTTGTACACCTCTATCAAATCTCCCCTCAGTGTCCTTTGCTCCAGGGAGAACAACCCCAGATTTTCCAACCTAACCTTGAAGCTAAAAACTGTCATCACTGGAATCATTCTGGTAAATCTCCTCTGCTCCCTCTCAAGGACCCTCACATCCTTCCTAAACTTTGGTGACTAGAACTGGACGTAGTACTCTTGTTGTTGCCTAACCAGAGCTTTATAAAGGTTCAACATAACTTCCCTGCCTTTGTATTCAACACCTCTATTTAGGAAGCCCAGGATGTCATATACTGTGCTAATTACTCCGTGAATATGTCCTGTCACCTTCAAAGATCCCAGGTTCCTCTTTCCCTGCACACTCTTTAGAACTGTGTGATTCAATCTATAATGCCTCCCCTATCCCTTCTGCCAAAATGCATCACCTCACACCTCTCTGAATTAAATTCCATCTGTCACTTGTTTGACCATTCTGCTTCCCTATCTATGTCCTGTTGCAGTCAATTGCGCTTTTTACAGTGAGGATGATATCAAAGAAAACGTAACAATTTAAATAATAATGCTTTGAGAGTACACACTCCACAGATATTTCCTGACCTGCTGAGTATTTCCTGCATTTTCTGGTTTTATTTCTGTCTGCTACTCTACATCGTGGTCAACTAGGATGACCCTGGTGTCATCAATCAAAATCAATTTGATAAAGGTGTCCCCTCTTTGCAGGGACAGAAACAATATCAAATTATAGGCAAAACCAAAGGAAACTTAAATCATAATATTAAGAACATAAGAAATATAAGCAGGAGTAGGCCATATGGCTGATCTGATCTTACCCTCAACTCCACTTTCCTGCCTGTTCCCCATAACCCTTGACTCCCCTGTAGATCAAGAATCTATCTCAGTCTTGAATAAATTCAATGACTTAGCCTCTACAGCTCTCTGGGGTAGAGAATTCCAAAGATTCACAACCCTCTGACAGAAGAAATTCCTCCCCATCTTAAACGGGCAATCCCTTATTCTGAAACCATGCCCCCTAGTTCTAGATTCTCCCACAAGGGGAAACATCCAATCAGCATCTACCCTGTCAAACCTCCTCTTATGTTTCAATAAGATCACCTCTTATTCTTCTGAACTCCAATGAGTATAGGCCCAAGCTGTTCAACCTTTCCTCATAAGTAGAGCACCACCAAATTCACAGCCATGAAAAATGCATCACAGACCATGAAACGTCGGGTCCTCAGTGAAATCGGCCATTTTGCGAATATCACGCGTTTTACTGATCGACACAAGGCTCAACTCACTGATTGGTAGATGAGGGAGGGCTTCTGATGCAGTTTAGAGAGTAGCAGTCTCAAGTGTTAGCAGACAAGCGAGAATGCCAGAATGAGTAAATCAAAAACAGGAATGCTGGAATGAGAAAATGAAAAAGAGCCACAAATATTACTGCAGCACATTGAATGAAAGAAATTTGGAAGCCACATTCTGATGGTGGAATACTGTTTTGCACAAGCTGCAATGTTTAGTTGGATCACACACAGTGGGCAACGGTTCAGCGCCACTTCGAGTCCTAAAGTCATCGCAGCAGAAAGAGAGCATCCGACACTGCACTGCTAAAAAACAAACACACAAAAAAAAGCAATGATTTCATCTCCTTTTAAGAAGGTAACAGAGAGCTCAGAAAATCATCAATCAATCTTCTAGTAGATGCTTTTGCAAACGGCAACATACCATTGGAAAGGCTTGATCACCCAACGCTGCGGATATTAATTTAATATAATGTGCAAAATGATGGTTGCTTGCCAAGTGCAAATAAACTACGAAAGAACTACCATGCTCACATTCAACTACTGACTTCAGTGAGTAAAGAATGTGACCTGTTGATAGCCAGCTTTTTAAAATGGCTTTTGAGTATCCAATAAATGCCATTTGAAACCAGAAACCTCCTTTGTTTTCTTTTTGTTTGTTGCAACACCATGAAATTTACGATTTAAATGCATATAATCATGTCACAATTCTTAAAATGCTATTACGGTGAAATTTGTAAAATTTGACTGTGAATTTGTTAAGCTCCTACTCATAAGCCAACCCCTTCATCCCAAGAATCAACATAGTGAACTTTCTTTGAACTGTATCCAATGCAAGTATATCCCTCCTTAAATAAGGAGACCAAAACTGTACACAGCAACGAATCTAGGTGTAGTTTCACCAATGCTCTGTACAGTTATAGCAAGACTTCCCTACTTTTGCACTCCATTCCCCTTACAATAAAGGCCAACATTCTATTTGTCTTCCAAATTACTTGCTGTACCTGCATACTAACATTTTTTGTTTCATGTACGAGAACAACCAGATGCATTCTGCAGTCTCTCTCCATTTAAATAATATTTTGCTTTCTAGTCTTCCTACCAAAGTGGATAAACTCAAATTTTCCCACACTATACTCCATCTGCCAAATTTTTGCCCACTCATTTAACCTATCTATATCTCTTTTCAGACTCTTTGTGTCCTCCTCACAACTTACTTTCCCACCTATCTTTGTATCATCAGCAAAATTGGCTGCAATACACTCGGTACCTTCATCCAAGTCAATAATAGATTGCAAATAGGTGTTATTGTCAACCCGAAAAATGACCCATTTATCCCAACTCTGCTTTCTATTATAAACACAAAAACTGCTGGATAGGGAGTGGCACAGTGGTTAGCACCACAGCCGCACAACTCCAGCAACCCAGGTTCAGTTCTGGGTACTGCCTGTGTGGAGTTTGCAAGTTCTCCCTGTGACTGTCTGGGTTTCTGTCAGATGCTCTGGTTTCCTCCCATAGCCAAAGCCTTGCAGGTTGATAGGTAAATTGGCCATTGTAAATCACCCTAGTGTAGGTAGGAGAATGGTGGGGATGTGGTAGGGAATATGGGATTAATGTAGGATTAGTATAATATAACACTTGGTGGGCCAAAGAGCCTGTTTCAGTGTTGTATCACTCTATGACTCAGCAGATCTGGCAGCATCTGTGGAGAGAGAAAAAGGTTAACATTTCAGGCCATCCTTTATCTGTACTAATATATTAGTCCCAACACCATGAACTCTTGTGCAGCAACCTTTTACGTTGCACCTTATCAAATGCCTTTCGAAAATCCAAATGCACTACAAGTACATTGTCAAAGAACTAGATTAAATTTGTCGAACTAGTGTTCCTTCCTCTCCATTTTGCATCTGTTTATTTTAATGGGCGGAAAATCACGAGTTATCAAAACCAAAAGTCTCTCTTCCAGTCTGATTGTTACAAACAGACGAAATATAAGGTTATTCTACATGCAGTCTTACCCAAAGATTTGCAGACTGCATCTCTAAGAGACGCTGATAAATGTCAGTTTCGGGTCAGAAAAAGCAGCACAAAAGGACTAACTCAATTTCATACTTGAATTGTGATTTCTAACGTTACGTTTTCAATTTTTTTTGCGGGTAAGAGGAAGAAGTGAAAGTGAGAGTTGATATTCATCCAGCAGCCAGTTGGTTAATTGAGTCAATCCTTTCGAGCGCATGCGTTAGATTTACTCTGCCTGCAGCTTTGAGGGTGTTGTGACGTTGGTCAAATGGTGGGAAAAGGCGGGTAGTTCTTGTGTGGAGGAAAGAAGCACTGGGGTGAAGCTGTATTTTTTAAATATATTAAAAGTGAGAGGTAGTGGCGCTGGGAACACAGTTATTTGCAGCGTTGTGGTGAAGGGGCCGACCGTTCAGGGTCTTTCAGGAGGCGCTGGGGAAATCACTGGGCTTTGTCCCTGTGTGGGTTAAAAAAAACACTATATGTGTCTCGTGCTTTCCAAGTGCTCAGTGAAACCTGTTTGATAGAGGTAGTGTGCCGAGTTATCGGAATAACCCTGACCGTTCGATACGCGCGTGTTATTTTGTATCCTTTAACTGCAACATGTCCGCCTGCCTTGAATACACCAAGAGCAGAGACACTTGCATTGGGCCCTCACTGTGCAATGCTAAGTTTTATTTTTGATACAAAACCCCATTTATTTCGTGTTGTATCAATCAGCAATTAGGACTTGAAGTCAACTTGCCGTCTACCTTTTTAAAGCAAATGATTGAACTGTGACGAAGGAAAGCATGCGTCTCCACTTTGGCAACTGGATTTTGATTCTGGCGAACTGCATAAGTTTTTACACTCAAGCCTCAAAACTGAACATTCCTAAAGTTTTGCTCCCCTATGCTAGAAGTACAACGGTCAACTTTACACTAGAAGCTGCGGAAGGATGTTACAAATGGTAAGTGTGACTAAGCGATAATCATTTTTTTTTTGATGGAACGTGTTCACGATTTAGTCTTTTCGTTTTGATATCCCGCAACGAGGAAATTCAACAGTTACTGGTTGAATCGGTCTTTGAGTGCAGCCAGTTCCATTGAGTGCACGTGTGTAGTGGATGCTTTGCTTGAAGGTTATACGCCATTTCTTAGCACAGACCTATAGTTAATAAAGGATCCACTGAGTCTCGTTTTACTAACCGGATTGTATAAAATATGTACTGGTCAACCAATGAGCCGACTGTGTAAGTGTTCAGCCCAGTATGTATGAAATGGGTGTAAATTCTCATGATCTGCCATTCACGTGGACATGGCGCCTAACATGTAACCAGTTTGACAGCGTCTACAGGTTAATCTACTGTAATTTCAAAAGACCCATCCATATCTTAGCCTCGCTGCCCACCCCCGCCCGCCCGCTGTATTGAATGGCCTATAACCCACTTAATTTTGAAAATATAAAGTTTATGTATTTATCTATTTGCGTGGTACTATATTCACTGAAAAGTAAGCAGAGCCAAATGAGCAGATTGTATGGTTGTCATGCATTATTTTAAAACAGCATAACGACTATTTTGTTTATGATTTAATTGCTGTCTGACTTGGCCAAATACAAGAAAACATACAGAAACGAAGCCAAAGCTTGGCCGTTCAGGGGTGATGTCAGAAAGCACTTAATATAAAATCTGGAACTTTTTCTCCCACCCCACTCCCCAGTCTGAAGAAAAAGGTTATGTCTGGTGGTCAATTGAAAATCTCAACTGAGATTGATGGATTTTTGTTGTGCAATGGCATTAAGAGTAGTGGAACCGAGGTGAGGTAAATGGAGTTATGATGCAGATCAGCTATGATCTGATCTAATTGAATGTCAGAACAAGCATGAGGGGCTGAATGGCCTACTGCTATGTTTCTACCAAGGTAGAAAAACATAGAGGATGTTCTTGAAATTACTAGCCAATGATCTAATTAATATCACAAGTGTAAATAATGCATTGTGAGCCAGCAAAGGGGATGGAAATGTATATTAAATGCTTATGCTGATTGGCATCAGCGTGAAGTGCTTTTGCTCTGTACTGATGCTGCAGTTACTGTCATTGTAGGCCAAATCCACTATCAGTGCAAAGTTGCAATGATACTTCCTGGAAGAGGCAGTAGCTTGGGCCCAGATAACAAATTTTACACAAGTTTAGTGTCTGTGCAAAGCCTAAATAGGTTTCTACTGATCCTGGCCTTAAAGTGTAGTATAAATACATTGTTACAAATATGTCACTGAAGGGAGAGGGAATCACAGTTGGGACTAGATGCCAATGATTCATTAAGTGGAAAAAAAATTAAGATGAAGCAGAAATATTTTAAGATACCAGAAAATACATCTGAAGATTGCCAATAAGAAATCGGAGCAGGAGTAGGCCATTCAGCTCTTCGAGCCTGCTCCATCATTCAGTATGATCATGGCTGGTCTACTTCAACTCCCCTGTCTTGCACTATCCCCATATCTTTAATTCCCTTAGTACCCAAAAATCTCTCAATCTCTGTCTTCAGTATACTCAACTGCTGAGCATTTACAGCTCTCTGGGGTAGAGAATTCCAAAGATTCTCAGCCCTTGAAGAAATTTCTCCTCATCAGTCCTAAATGACCAACTCTTATTCTGAGACAGTGACCCCTAGTTCTGGACTCCCTAGCCATGAGAAATATCCTCTCAGCATCTTCTCTATCAAAGCCTTTAAGGGTTTTATATGTATTATATATCTGAAGAGGTATACCAAGAACCAGTTTTATTTTGGTATAAGTATTATTGCAAAGCAGCTTCTTTTAAACTCCGCCTTACCTGTATCTAGTGTGTGCTGTTTTTATTTCTTTTAAAATGTTAGGTTGTAGGGACCAGCATAAATTTGGAAACAGTAGCTTATGCCTATTAAGTTTCTGCTGGATTTGTCAGCACCTTTTCCTCACAGTCAAATCAAAACATTATACTATGTGGTCCCTCTCCTGTTTTTGCCTAGGTAACAAAATACAGCTGTAGGACACTGTGCCCCCAGAAATCCAAAACTTCTCTCCCTGTCTTAAAGGCACACTGTTTTATTCCAAGGAGAAAAATAATATAAGTCCGTGACACTGTGCAGGTAGAAAGACTATTGATGTTTTGTTTATATGGTACCATAGTATATTTTTAGGATGTCATAGAGAGATACAGCACTGAAACAGGCCCTTCGGCACCCGAGTCCATGCTGACCATCAACCACCCATTTATACTAATCCTACATTAATCCCATTCTTCCCTCTCACATCCCCCACCTTCCCTCAATTCTCCTACCACCTACCTACACTAGGGGCAATCTTTTACAATGGCCAATATACCGATCAACCCGCAAGTCTTTGGCATGTGGGAGGAAACCGGAGCACCCAGAGGAAACCCATGTGGTCACAGGGAGAACTTGCTAACTCCACACAGGCAGTACCCAGAACCAAATCTGGGTCACGTGAGCTGTGAGGCTGCGGTGCTAACCACTGTGCCACCCCAGAGTATTTCACCCCCAGTGAGTTAATTTTTGATGTATGGTCAACTTATATGGAGCAACATGGCTGTTAATTTGCACAGGACAAGAACCCTTAAAGAGTGAGATGAATAACCAGTTAATCTGTTCTTATTTTTGTTTGCAGCAGAGATGTTAGATGAGACAGTCACCTGACCAGGTACACTGCCTCAGTTTAATGTCTCAGCCACATGATATGGTAGTAGAGTTTCCACTTTGGGTGGAATCAGTGCAAATTGTGCTAGGTTTCCAAACTGAAGCTATAGTTCAAATTTCTGCTCAGACCTTGGTAAAGGCTGGCTACCCGACCCGAACCCGACGGGACCCGACAATGTGTCGGGGTCGGGTCGCACTTCCGGGTCTGGCATTCGGACTCTTGTCGGGTCAGGCTAGGTCGGACACGCTCTATCACCACCTCAGGTAAGTGACTCCAATGTTAACTTATTTTTTGGACATTAAAGGTGCTTTTGTGTGTTCCTTACCTGCACAAGCTTGAAATAACTAGGTGAAAAACAGAAGGTAGGTTAACTGAGGGTCGGATCGGGCGCGGGAAAAAATGGAAGGACTGATCGGGCCTTGGGGTCGGATGGGGTTCTGCCAGGCTCAGGTCGGGTCTCGTTTGCACACCCGAGCAGGCCTTTAGACCTTGATGCATAATCACAAATGTAAAATCTTTCGTGACCCAGTGCAATCAGGTTGTATTTTGGAACATAATTTTTGCCCTTGCATTAAAAAAATTCTGTAATCTGGGTGGCAACCTGGTGCAATTTTATTAACACAGTTGAAAATGGATTTATCACCACAATTAGGATTTTTTAGTCAGTGTTTAGTCCACTACCTGTGACTGACCCAATTTTAAATAATTGAAAATGACTTGGGAACTATACAGGACTATTTACTGGTATCAATGGTGTACAATAGTCAGTTCTTAGCAAATTACATTTAAAAAAAAATATTTTTAAGGGCCCATGCACCTAAAATTAATCTTTTTTTTTAAGAGCCTCCTTTAAAGACCCACAAACAGTTTCAATTAGTGGAAACTCAGCTCAGTGATTCATTCATCCTGGGCATGACTGATTTTCTGGACACGGCTGGCTTTCAATGTGATGTTTTAAAGTAGCACATAGGATTACAAACATATTGGTTTTCCGCAGGGTGCGACTTGCATGAGAAATTCCTTGATCTTTCTTTTGACCTGGTTTGGTCGATTCCAGGCAAATCTCGTGGAAAAACCAGCACAACCTAGCGGAAACTCTACACCACTATATCCAACAATGTAGTATTCTCTTAGAACCGCATTGAAGTTTAGCCTGGAATTTGTGCTCAAGTCTTGGGTTAAGACTTGAACCCACAACCTGCCAATGCTAGAGGAAAGAGTTCTATTGGGCTAAGCTGATTGTTAATATGAAGTTTAAATGTGATGGGCATACAGCTGTACTTGATTCTGTTCTCGCCTAGCTGCCAGGCTTTCAGCAAGGGTTGTTGGTACTGATTAGGAGAGGGAGCCCTGCATCCCTATTCCTTCCCTTCTCAAGAGCCAGGTGAATGGCAAGTGAATTTTTGTGTGGATAAATGTAGTGTTTTGCACATTGGGACATGTAATTTGTGTCAATGGGCAAAGAATTTAGGTGTTGGCATCCATTTGAAAGTATCCAGGTTATGGTTGTTAAACTTATTAACGATTAATGGAGTGCATCTCTGGGGTGTTTGATCATAATAGGAAACAGGCTGAAGTTGAAATAAGCCACTCTGAACTCAAATCGTTGGATGAGACCATTTTTGGAATATTTTAAGGTTCACTAGATTGGTTCCTGGGATGAGGGGGTTGTCCTATGAGAGGCTAAGTAAATTGGGCCTATATTCTCTTAGAGTTTAGAAGAATGAGAAGTGATTGCATTGAAACATACAAGATTCTAAAGGGGCTGGATAGGGTGGACATTATTTCTGCTAGTTGGGAAATCTAAAACATGGGTGCACAGTCTCAGGATAAGGGGCTGATCATTTTGGACTGAGATGAGGAGAAAGTACTTCACTCGCAGGCCTCTGTTCTGAATCTTTGGAATTCTATACCCTAGAGAGTTGTGGATGCTCCATCATTGAATACATTTAAGGCTGGGATAGACAAATGTCTGATCTCCCAGGGAGTCAAGGGATATGACGAGCGGGTGGGAAAGTGGAGTTGAAGCCTGAGATCAGCCATGATCATTTTAAGTGGCGGAGCAGGCTCGATGGGCCATGTGGTCTACTACTATTTCTTGTGTTCTTGTGGAGAGGGTGTGAAGGAGGACTAGAATGAATCTGAAGAGAAGATCTCGGAACTCAACATAGTTTTACAGAAGTTTAGTTTAGTTTACAGCACTGAAACAGGCCCTTCGGCCCACTGAGTCTGTGCCGACCATCAACCACCCATTTATACTAATGCTACACTAATCCCATATTCCTACCACATCCCCACCTGTCCCTATATTTCCCTACCACCTACCTACACTAGGGGCAATTGCTAATGGCCAATTTACCTATCAACCTGCAAGTCTTTGGCATGTGGGAGGAAACCGGAACACCCGGAGGAAACCCACGCAAACACGGAGAACTTGCAAACTCCACACAGGCAGGACCCAGAATTGAACCCGGGTCGCTGGAGCTGTGAGGCTGCGGTGCTAACCACTGCGCCACTGTGCTGCCCCATAAAGTTGTGATCCAGGTCTTTAAATCACTGAGAAATGTGAGTGATGTAAAAAAAAAAGACTAATTCGGATTGAACACAGAACTAGAAGACACGCATACAAAATTGGTAACGATTCATAAGATTAGATAAGCAGTGGGAGTGGTTAATGCTTTGCTGAATTCACTTTATTTAAAAAAAATGATAAATTATATCTGAAAATCCAAGATGATTTGGTGGACTAACCCTTTCTAGAAATTGTCAGTTCCTCAAAGTATTCTATTGGATTGGTGAAACAATATTTATTGATCAACAAGAACTGCCCTGATGGCCATTACAGAGACGCGGCTACAAGGAAACCAAAGCTGGGACCTGAGTATCCAAGGGTACGTACATTCAGGAAGGACAGGACGCTGGGAAAGGTGGTGGGGTAGCTCTGTTAATTAAAAGGGGCATGAGAACTGTAGTGAGAGATGACCTTGATTCTAAAGATCAAGACGTAGAATCAGTTTGGGTGGAACTAAGAAACAGCAAGGGGCAGAAAACATTGGTGGGAGTTGTTTATAGGCCACCAAACAGCAGTGCTGATGTAAATCACACTATAAATTGACAATATTGAAAATGCTGGTCCCTTTAATTCAACAGGACTCACTTAGTGTTGATAGAGAGCAGGTGATTGCTCATTATAGTTTTGTATTTAAGGGCTGGGTTTTTGCCCAGTGGGAGAGTTGCCTCTGGACAGAGTTAGTCCAGAAGGAAAGAGTGGGAACTGATGTTTGGACTGAACTATAAAATGTCAATAAAACAGTTTTGGATCAGGGACTGTCTTTTGCTTCCTTGTTTTGGTGACTGAACATCTGCCTGTTTAACATGGTAGCAGAGGATTAACTTCGATCTCTTCAGGTGGGAATATAAGAAAAACAGTTTCTTTCCCTAACCAAAGCAAGGCTTCTGGTGGCTTTCGGGGTGAAATGGCTGAATCATGCTGCAGGCTCTCGAACTATGATTACCGGCTGATCTTTTTGGAATTGGAACCATATGAACAATGCAAGAATGAAGTGGAAATGTGGACTCTGGTCACTTCCCTAACCAAGAGGAAGTGCGGTATGGCCTTGGCTTTGTCTTTACCAGGAAAAAGCAAGATTAGAAATAAAGTATTTTCAGAACTGAGCATTACTGACTTGGATACTGAAGAGGGATTGCCAATTCTAATACAATTTATGGACAAGATTTACAAAAAAGATGATTTGTTGGAAGCCTATGAGGCATGGTCGATTTTTGATTAATTTAAGATGGGCAATCAGTCCATGGAAGAATATGTCATGGAATTTGAGAGGTTATATAACAGACTAAAAAAATTCAGTCTAGAAATTCCTGAGTCTGTGCTTGCATTCAAATTGTTAGCTTGTGCACAAATCTCTCATATAGATAAACTTGGTTTTGACAGGGGTTCAACTCCAATGGTAAAAATTCTCTTTTTGAGCAAATGACTGCAGTCCTAAAGAAATTTTTGGGAAAACCATCATTTCCAGCTACCTTCATGTCACAAATTGGAAACTCTGCAGTGATACAGATAATGGAGGACTCCATGATTACTGGCTCTCAAAATCGATGGGGGCCTAGTCACGGGTGCTTGTACAGAGAGGGAGTTGCTGGAAGACCTTTTGAAGTGGGTCGCATTTATGATGGATCTATGAATCAAAACAGAAGGCAAGGTTGGGATGATAACTGAAGGCAAATGAATCCGAGATGCGTGGGGAGTGGTTAATTGTTTTCGGTGTGAGGCTAAGTATCGCTATGCAAGGAATTGTCCTAGAACCAGGAATCGAGTATTTGAAGTGACTCATGAGACGGACGGTATCATTGGTGACTGAAAACTTGAGTCAGGCCATGAGCATTTTGGTTGCCAATTCATTCAGTTGTGCAATATTCGATAGTGGTTGTACCTCAATTGTGTGTGGAGTCGATTGGCTGAACTGTTACTTGGAATCCCTTGACAAGGTAAATAGAAGTAAAGTTAGAGAATATGAAAGTGCTACTTGCTTTAGGTTTGGAGACGATAATATGTTAACGTCTTTAAAGAGAGTGGTCCTCCCGTGTGAAATAGCAGAAATGCATCATTTCATCAGCACTGATGTGGTCCAGAGTGACACACCGCTGTTGATGAGTAAATCTTCGATTGAAAAAAGCGAGGATGAGGTTGGACATGGAGAAAGCGTGTGCCTCCGGTAAAGCGGATCAGGACATTATTGTATTCTGTTGAGGCAACCGAGTGTTTCTCGCCGAGAAGTTCAAGAAGTGGGGCGGCACAGTGGCGCAGTGGTTAGAACCGCAGCCTCACAGCTCCAGCGACCCAGGTTCAATTCTGGGTACTGCCTGTGTGGAGTTTGCAAGTTCTCCCTGTGTCTGCGTGGGTTTCCTCCGGGTGCTCTGGTTTCCTCCCACATGCCAAAGACTTGCAGGTTGATAGGTAAATTGGCCATTATAAATTGCCCCTAGTATAGGTAGGTGGTAGGGAAATATAGGGACAAGTGAGGATGTGGTAGGAATATGGAATTAGTGTAGGATTAGTATAAATGGGTGGTTGATGGTCGGCACAGACTCGGTGGGCTGAAGGACCTGTTTCAGTGCTGTATAACTAAACTAAACTAAGTATTATTGACGTCTGGAGACAAGAGCCTGGCTAACGAGGATTATCTGGAAGTTGCACAGACAATTTGCCCATCCTTCATCGCAGAAGTTAAAACTACTACTAAAGGATGCCAGGGTTGTGGATAAAGAATACGACTGTCTTGTTGAATACATCATATCTCAATGTACATATGTATTAAATAGCGGAAGACACTGCCGCGCCCACTTGTGAGTGTCCCATTAGCTCGGGAATTTAATAAAGTGTGGGACGGAGGTCATGGTGTTTATCTGTTGCATTTTGTCGATTATGGCAACTAGGTTCAGCATATCTACGGTAATAAACAATAAGGAAAAACGGACAATAGTGGATAAAGTTATGGAAAACTGGGTTGGTACAGGTCTTGGAACGCCGGCAAAATTTCTGACCGATAACGGAGGGGAATTCGTAAATGACAAGTTTAGGGACATGTGTGAGAATTTAAATATTGTAATTATGAACTCTGCTGTAGAAAGTCCATTCAGCAATGGATTGTGAGAGAGAAATCATGGGATAATCAATGACATGTTACACAAAATACTGGCGGATAAACCGAACTGTAAGCTACAAACGGCTCTGGCATGGGTAGTACATGCAAAAAATTCTTTACGAATGGTGGCCGGGTATAGCCCATACTAATTGGTATACGGCTGTAATCTAACATTGCCTTCCATACTATGACGATCCTGCGGCCCTGTAGGGAACGACTATTGGCTCTACTTTCTGTGCTCACCTAAATGTGCTACATGCTGGCAGGAGAGCGTTTATTCAAGCTGAAGCATCAGAAAAAATTCGGAAAGCATTAAGACATCGCAAAAGATGGTCTGGGGAAGACTTTAGTTCTGGAGATCTTGTTTATTATGAGAGAAGGGCATAGGGAATGGAACGGTCCAGGAAAAGTTATCGGACGTCACGGGAAAATTTTAGGAATACAACATGGGAATCAAACCATAAAAGCCCATTGTTTGCAGGTACTAGGAACGCGTTATGAATTTTCGAACACCAAGAACAAGAGGAGGTGATGATCATGAGGCACAAAGTACATTGCATACCCATGCATGCTGCGATTTTGAGCCAGAGGGGCTGAGAGATCAAGAAATATATACTGATACTTGTACTGTTCGGGAAGAACAAAAAGAAGCCATCTCATCCAGGGATCAGTTGCCCAAAGTAGGTTCCCGGGTGGTGTACCAGCCAGCTGGGTCCAATAACTGGAGGGAGGCTACAATAATTGGACAAGCAGAGAAGTCTACAGGAAAATACAAAAAAAAGGTTAAATGTCCAAGAAGAGGGACATGAAGTGAAGGCCATGGATTGGCAAACAGGAGTTCAAGAATGGAGAACGAGAAAACGTAGCTCGGGTTCAGATAGTTCAGGAGATGCGTTTGGGAGGAGAGAAAAGTCACGTACAGTTGAAAGGACCTCTAGTAGACATTTTGATGGGTAGTCCAGAGAGAGCTCGACGTGAGAGAGGTGACAGTGTAGCCTAGATAGACCTTCTCTGGATAAGGTCAGAAGCAGAAGTCCCCGTGATCGCGAAGTGTTCGTAGCCGCTAATAGCAAAAGCAACTATGAAAGTATGAGGGGCAGATTGGCTATGGTGGATTGGTAAAATATGTTAAAAGGTATGATGGTAGACGGGCATTGGCTAACATTTTCAAGAACTAATACATTGTTTACAACAAAAATACATTCCTTTAATGCAAAAAAACAAAGTGAGGAAAGTGTTCCAACTGTGGCTAACAAAAGAAATCAAGGATTGTATTAGAGCAAAGGAAGAGACATATAAAGTTGCCCAAAAAAAGTAAGCCTGAGGATTGGGAGCATTTTAGAATTTTGCAAAGGACCAAGAAAAAAAATTAATAAAGGGAAAATAGAATGAGAGTAAACTAGCGAGAAACATAAAAATGGACTGTAAAAGCATCTATAGGTATGTTGAGGAAAATATTAGCAAAAACAAATGTGTGTCCATTATAAGTGGAGTCAAGAGAACATAAAATGGGTGAAAAAGGAAATGGCAGAGAAACTAAAATATTTTATGTTCATCTTGATGGGGGAAAATACGAGAAACCTCCCAGAAATAATGGAGAATCAAGGGACTAGTGTAAATGAGGAACTGCATGATATTCGTTAATAAAAGAGTACCAGAGACATTAATGGGACTTAAAGTAGATAAATACCTGGACCTTATGATCAACATCCCAAAATTTTGAAAGAGGTGACTGTAGAGGTAGTAGATTGGTGGTCATCTATAGCCCCTAAAATGGTTCCTGCAGAACGGAAGATGGCAATTGTAACCCCACTATTTAAGAAAGATGGGAAACAGAAAATGGGGAACTACAAACCTGTTAGTCTAACATAAGTCATTGGGAAAATGCTAGAATCGATAATAAAGGATGTAATAATGGGAACGTAGAAAATAATGGTAGGATTGGGCAGAGTCAACATGGATCTAAGAAGGGAAATCATGTTTAACAAACCTGTTGGAGTTTTTTGAGGATGTAACTAGCAGAATAGCTGAAGGGGAACTGATGGATGTGATATATTTAGATTTTCAGAAAGCTTTTGATAAGGTCCCACACGAGGTTAGTAAACAAAATTAGAGCACATGGGATTGGGGGGATTATATGGCATGGGCTGAGAACTGGTTAACGAACAGAAAACAGAGTAGGAATAAATGGGTCATTCTCAGTTTGGCAGGCTGTGATTAGTGGGGTACTGCAAGGATCTGTGCTTGGGCTCCAGCTATTCACAATTTATATCAATGATTTGGGGATTAAATGTAATATTTCCAAGTTTGCAGATAAAACAAAACAAAGTAGAAGTGTGAGTTATGAGGAGGATGCAAAGATGCTTCAAGGGGATATGGAAAGACTAGGCAAGTAGATAAAAAATTGGCAGATGGAACACAATGTGGAGAAATGAGATTATCCACTTTGGTAGGAAAAACAGAAATGTGGAATATTTCTTAAATGGTGAGAAGCTGGGAAATGTTGAAATTTAAAGGGACTTGGGTGTCCTTGTTCATGAGTTACTGAAAGCTAACAGGCAGGTACAGCATGCAGTTAAGAAGGCAAATGGTATGTTGGCCTTTATTACAAGAGTATTTGAGTCTAGGAGTAGAGATGTCTTACAGCAATTATATAGAGCCTTGGTGAGACCGCACCTGGAGTATTGTGTGCAGTTTTGGTCTCTTTACCTAAGGAAATATATACTTGCCATAGAGGGAGTGCAACAAAGGTTCACCAGACTAATTCCTAGTTGCCCAATAAGGAAAAATTAAATAGACTGGGCCTTTATTCTCTGTAGTTCAGCAGAATGAGAATCTCATTCAAACTTACAAAATTCTTACAGGGCTCGACGGGGTAGATGCAGGAAGGATGTTTCCCCTAGAGTCTAGAACCAGGGGACACAGTCTCAGATTAAGGGGCAGGCCATTTAGGACAGAGATGAGGAGGAATTTCTTCACTCGGAGGTTGGTGAATCTTTGGAGTTCTCTGCTCCAGAGGGCTGTGGAGGCTCAGTTGTTGAGTATGTTCAAGACTGATTTCAAGAGATTTCTACATAGTAAAAACATAAGGGATATGGGGATCGTGTGGAAAAATGGTGTTGAAGTAGAAGATCAGCCATGGTTTCATTGAATGGTGGAGCAGGCTCGAAAGGCTGAATGGCCTACTCCTGCTCCTATTGCTTTTGTTCTTGTGGTTCCGTTGGTAGATTGGCAAAGCTGTAGTCCTCTAGAGAAAAGATTGAGAGGCAATTTGATACAGGTATTCAAAATCTTGGGTCTGGACAGAGTAGATAGGGAGAAACTGTTCCCATTGGCAGAAGGGTCGAGAACCAGAGCACACCAATTTAAGGTGATTGGTAAAAGAACCAGAGGTGACATGAGCAAAGATATTTTTACATGGAAAGCAGTTAGGATCTGGAATGCACTGCCTGAAAGTGTGGTGGAAGCAGGTTCAATTGTAGCTTTCAAAAGAGAATTGGATAATTATCTAAAGAGAAAATTTATAGGACAACAGGGAAAAGGCAGGGAAGTGGGATTAGCTGAGTTGCATTTACAGAGAGCCAGTACAGACATGGGCCAAATGGCCTCCTGTGCTGTAACAACTCTGATTCTGTTACTTCTCGTTCCACGTCCATTCTCAATCATTCATTCATTTATCATTTCGGCTGTGTTCATCCACTGTAGGATGTTGCCCTCCTTATGCCTTTTCCATTTATTTCTATCCCCTACTGATCACACCCGTGTGGTTCCTATGTATGATGTGTCATTCTCTATACATGAGGCCTATTTGGGAAATTAACCTCAATGCTTTGTTTCCTTTTTTTGCTTTGCTTTGAAATAAATTAAGAGTTACAGGATCTTTACAAGATAAAAAAAACAATGAAATTTAAATGTTAGACATTCTGATAATTATCACGTTGAAAGTGAAAATATGTGCACAGATCATCAGGCCAGTATACCACAATTTTGCATTTATACACAGCTTAAATGGTCTACAACTGTGAATTACTGTCTTTGAACACATAATCTGTACATCTTCTATTTTAATTATGTCTATGTGTGCTTAGATCAGTAATAGATGTCAGTGTGGATGAGAACTAATTACGTGCTTTCAATTCATCGGGGAGAACATTTTTGGAAGAATTGACTAATGTGGCTTCAAGTTTGTAGAAAAATGATCTACAGTTGCTTACTGACAATTTAATGAGATGGCTATTGTAAACAACAATGCCTGAAGTCTACAGCTGATTTATAAAGAATACTTACCTTGCTCTATGGCAGCGAGGTCTGGACAACGTATGTCAGCCAAGAGCGACGTCTCTGTTCATTCCATTTTTGCTGCTTCCGGAGAATACTTGGCATCAGGTGGCAGGACCGTATCTCCAACACAGAAGTCCTCGAGGCGGCCAACATCCCCAGCTTGTGCACACTACTGAGTCAGCGGCGCTTGAGATGGCTTGGCCATGTGAGCCGCATGGAAGATGGCAGGATCCCCAAAGACACATTGTACAGCGAGCTCGTCACTGGTATCAGACCCACCGGCCGTCCATGTCTCCGCTTTAAAGACGTCTGCAAACGCGACATGAAATCCTGTGACATTGATCACAAGTCGTGGGAGTCGGTTGCCAGCGTTCGCCAGAGCTGGCGGGTAGCCATAAAGACGGGGCTAAAATGTGGCGAGTCGAAGAGACTTAGTAATTGGCAGGAAAAAAGACAGAGGCGCAAGGGGAGAGCCAACTGCGCAACAGCCCCAACAAACAAATTTCTCTGCAGCACCTGTGGAAGAGCCTGTCACTCCAGAATTGGCCTTTATAGCCACTCCAGGCGCTGCTTCACAAACCACTGACCACCTCCAGGCGCGTATCCATTGTCTCTCGAGATAAGGAGGCCAAAGGAGACTTAATACAGCACCTTCAATTCTACTAAATTCACTATCATTTTGGTTTGCATTTTGCTCCAATATGTTAATATAATTCATACAAAATATTTCATTAGGTAAAACAGACACTTTGTGGTTCAAGGCCAGACTGAAGGTAGTGTGCCAGCTCCTTCCAAGGTTGCATCTGAGATTGAAGGGAATGAAGATGGGGGACAGTACCAGCGATGTGAGACATAAAATGATTTTTGTAGCAATAAAGGTGTCAAAGGCAAAGTAAAGGAACAATTCAGCAGATTGACAATAGCAGAAATATTACTGAGGGAATTGGGAGTTTGAGTGTGAATTATGGAAGAAAACGGACAATTTTTTTCCAACGTTGGTTGGTAGTCATGTTATTGAAGTTGGAGGAATAGGAAATGTGAAGGAATATGGGTAAGAGTAATGAAATAATCAGGGAGCCTGTTGCATGGAGCCATGGACATGGTTCTTAATGAATACTTTGCATCTGTTTTCATGAAAGAGGGGGATGATTCAAACATTGTAGTTTAGGAGGAGGAGTATGAAATATTGGATGGGATAAACATAGTGAGGTGGTTTTTTTATTTTTTAATGGGATATGAGCGTCACTGGCAAGGCCAGCATTTGTTGCCCATCCCTAATTGCCCTTGAGAGGCATCTTTGAAAGTAGATAAATTGCCATACATGGATGAAATGTATCCCAGGCTGTTGAGAAGCAAGCAAGGAAGGAAATGGAGAAGGCTGTGACTACAATCCTCTCTGGCTGCAGGCATGGTGCCGGAGGGTTGGAAGACTGCTAACCTTGTACTAATGTTTAAAATGGGAGGAAGGAATCGACTAAGTAGATGCAGGCCAGTCAGCCTAACCTTGGTCGTGGGAAAATTATTGGAAAAATTTCTGAGGGACAGTATAAATAGTCACTGAGAAAGGCATGGATTAATCAACGATGGCCAGTATTTGGTTGCTGAGGGAAGGTCACATCTGACTAACCTGATTAAATTTTTTGGAGGATCGATGAGGGTAGCGCATTTCATGTAGTCTGCATGGATTTTTGCCGGGCTTTTGATACGGTCACACATGACAGACTGGGCAGTAAATTGAAAGCCATGGATTGGCTCAGTGGCAGGAAGCAAATAGTAATGGTCAAATGCTTTTGTAACTGGAAGCTAGTTTCAAATGAGGTTCCGTAAATCTCCGTACTAGATCTGTTTTTGTGGTATACATAGATTGATTTGGACTTGGGCATGATTTAAAAAGTTTGCAAAGTTACAAAAATTGACCCTATGGTTGGTAGTAAGGAAGATATCAATGAACTTGTGAGATGGGCAGAAAAGTGGTAAATAGAATTCAATGTGGAGAAATGTGGTGTAATGCATTTCAGGAGGGTGAACAAGGCAAGGGAATGCACAATAACTAGTAGGATACTGAATATAGAGGAATGGAGGGATCTTAGAGTGCATGTCCACAGATCCATGAAGGTAGCAGGACAGGTAGATAAGATGGTTGAGGCATACTGGATACTTCCCTTTATTTACCAAGGTATAGATTATAAGAACTGGGAGGTTATGCTAGAACTGTATAAAACACTTATTAGAGTGCAGCTAGAGTACTGTGAACAGTTCTGGTCACCATATTGTAGGAAGGATGTGTTCATACGGGAGAGGTTGCAGAGTAGATTTACAAGGATGTTCACAGGAATGGAGAATTTTAGGTATGAGGAAAGATTGGTTTGGTTTCTTTGGGACAGAGATGGCTGAGGAGAGATTTAAGTATGATGCATAAAATTGAGAGGCCTTGTTATGCAGGCCCCCATCTGCCAAGAATGAGGCACGTTGGTTTCATCCTATGAACATTGATTTTGAACTGTTGCTGGAGCAAGGAAATAACTTGAACAGTTCAGCCGTGGCTGGAAAAAACATTTGCATACTAACAGATGGTGCTTGTGTAGACAAAGGACCATTCCCTGACACATTCAACCCACAATGGATGTTGATCACCAGACAGTAAGGGGGTGGGGAGGCACATTCCAGGATCTCCTGGGATGATGCAATCCACAGGGGCCAGGGCTAGTTGGGCCAGCTGGTCACATGACTAACTGGCTGTTCCAGGGTTTTTTGAATTAGCCACAGAGTTTGAACTGGGAAAGACTGTTTGCTCCTGGACTGAAGATCTCTCCTGTCTGCTCTCATCTCTTTCTCCCAAGCCTCTGAATCCACTGAAGACACATGAATGCCAAGAGGAAAGTCTCCTACAGCGAACAAGGTTTAAGAAGAATACTGGGCCCCAACAAAAAGCAAGATCTTCCTACAATCAAGGACTCCACAGTGAGCTCGAAGAACCGTAACAAAGTCTTCAGATATTGCCTCCAACTGTTCCACTTTATTTTTCTTCTCTTTTCTGTCTCTACATGTGTGTATCGCATATGCATGCTCGCGTGGGCAGTTCGTGTATCCGTAGGCGTTAAACAAATTAGAGTTTAAGTTTAATAAATTTCACCTTTTCTTCTTTAAACCTAAGCGAACCTGTTTGTGCTGGTTTCTTTGCCTTATACTCACTGGAAAGCAGTGAACAAGAATTCACCAAGGGGGAGCTAAAAGCACAGTGTTAAAAGTTAAACTCTGTTACGGCAAGATGGTGATGGCTGAGAGGGAGCCCGAGACACTTTTCTCACCCGGTCGTAACAGGCCCAGATAGAGTGGCTAGGAAGGATGTAGCAGATAGGTCAGTAACCAGGGGGCACAGATTGGATTTTTGTTTTCACTTGAGTGTGATGGGGATCTGGAACTCACTGTCTTGAAGTGTAGTAGAGGCAGAAACCCTCATTACATTTAAAAAGTACTTGGATATGCAGTTGAAATATAACCTGCAGGTCTACTGGGCAAGAGCTAGAAAGTGGAATTTGGCTGGATAGCTGTTTTTTGGTCGGCAGAGACAGGGTTGAATGGTCGCCTTCTGTACTGTAAATTTTCTATGCTTTTGATGACCAGCATTTCACAAGTCTAGAGGCCAGAGGTATGATGAAATAAAGTAGGTGGCCATGAGTGAGTTTTTGTGAAGAGGAAGAATGAGGGAGGCTAAAATAAGAGAAGTCTGAGGATGTGAGGCTGAGGAAGCTTAGGAGGAGGTTGTTGTGCTTGAGTAAACTAGTCATATCCCATAATGGATATTGTAAAGAATACCACCGGAGGCCATAGGCTCAAATCCTCCTTCAATGAGCCTGAAACAGTAGTGAGATGAGGCTGAGGAGCAGTGTTAAGTTGGGAAGGAGTCAAAGGGCTCATGGTGCTAGTGAAAAGGGATATAGCTGAATGAGGTGAAGAGAAGAGAGTTGAGCAGGACTGGGAAGGAATCAAAAAAAAGAAAGTGGCAAGAGGCAGCTGGGGTCCAACTCAATCATTCATCTGTACAGATTCTTCAAATACAATAGTGACTACACTTCAAAAGTATTTCCTTGGCTGTAAAGCACTTTAGCGACATCCTGAGTACATGTAGGGCATTATGTAAATGCAGGCTTTTTTTTTTACTGAAGTGAAGAATATAAGGCTACCAATTATTGAGTGCGTTTTGTGATCATTTTAATAATTAAAACAGAGTAGGGATTATAGGTAGTTACTTGTACTGACAAAAAAGGGGAGGTGGTATTCCATAAGGATTGGCACTGGGGCCACTTTGCTATTTGCATGAACGATTTGGACCTGTGAATCAGATGTACAAATTTCAGAATTTGTAGTACGGCACCAAATTGGAAAGTGTACTTAATACAAGGGAGGGCTGCGATAAACTAGAGGAAGACCTTAAACATGCAGAATAGGGTTGAATTAGCAAATGAACTTCAATATAGCTGAATGTGAGGTGGTACATTTTGGTAGGAAGAACAAAGAAGCTGCATACTGCTTGGAAAATGTGTCCAAATGGGCTCAAGGAGCAGAGGGATCTCGTGACTCATGCTGCAGGTTAATAAGGCCATTAAGAAAGAAACAAAGCACTAGGATTCATTTCTAGAACGAGAATGGAAAAGTAGAAGTTATGTTAAACTTATATTGAACCTTGGTTAGACCACACTTGGAGTACTATGAACAGTTCTATCCTCATGTTAGAAAAAGGATACAGAGGCATTGGAGAAGCTACAGAAAAATATACTGAGATGTTACCAGAACTGAGAATTAATATTTATCTGGAAAGATTGAACATGCTGGAGCTCTCTTTTTAGAAAAGAGAAGACTGAGGGGAGACCTGATAGAGGTCTTCAAGATTATGATCAGGTTTGCTAGAATAGATGTAGAAAAGATAGTTCTATTTGTGGGGGAAACCAGAAGTCGGGGCCATAATTGTAAGATAGTCACTAATATATCCAGTAAGTAATTGAGGAAAAACTTCTTTACGTAGAGAGTGGTTAGAATGTGGAACTCATTACCACGAAGAGTAGTTGAGGCAACTAACGTGGATGCAATTGGAGGGGCAAAACATGAGGGAGAAAGGAATAGAAGGATATGTTGATGGATTAGATGAACAGTGGGAGGAGACTCATGTGGAGCATAAACACCAGCATGGATCTTTTGGGCTGAATGCCATCTTACTGTGCTGCAAATGTTATGTAATACTATGCAATAATATTGGAATTGTAATGCTAGCTATTCAGACCGAATGGAAAGAACCCAGACCATCGCTATATCCTTCTTTCAAGGTCAAATCTTTATGGACATGAAATAATTTCTCCTTCCTGCACAACCTCGTGCCACCCTCCACAACCCTTTGTTGTGGTGGGACAAAATGTAATGTTTCAAAAATCTCAACAGCAAAGAAAACAAGAGGTCATTACCAACAAGATAATGAGTAAACCAAAGGTATTGTTTTCACAGTGAGTGAAGCATTAAATTATAATCTATGGGAGGGGAATGAATAATTAAGGAAAAATTATTGAGCTTTTTATTAATAGCTGTTACTGTTTCTGTTAAGCATACAGCTGTAGAAAATGTGTTTGGTTTCTGGTTCTGCCCGACATCAATCACAAGCCTTGACTTCAATCAGAAAAATAATTCTTGCTTTCAACGCTACTTTCTAATCAGTCAATATGCCACATGCTTTTTAGGCTCTTTGTTATGCATTCTTCTCACTAGAGGTTTTGGGTGTGGAAATTTCCCTGACTAACCAGCAAAAGATTTCAACCAGAGTAAATTGGATAACTACTTTTCTCCATTCAAAATTATTTGCTTTATCTGCTTGCAGGTTCAGTTCTTGGGTGAAGATGTATATAGATGGACAAAATTATGCAATCTCAACCTGAAGTTATGTTCTAAATTGGTGGTGCTATTTCTGTTATTTCTAATGGCAGTTTAATAATTATAATACAGAAGAAAAGTTTAATCATGATTTGTTTCTTGTAGGTGGTCAACAAGACCAGAGGTTGCGAGTATTGAACCCATAAGCCCAAATGATCGACAGTGTTCGCAAAGAGCAGTTGTTTTGGCACACGCATCCCAACCAGCTCGCCTCACCAGTATTATTTTTGCTGAAGAAATAGGTATGGTATTTCTGCGTCTATTCTGAAAGCTAAAATTTATACAATTGTATAAAACAAAGTTGCATTTTTTTTTTTAATTGCTTAAGATTTATGTCAGTGAATACACCTCGGCTATGCTCAGCTATAGAAACTGAGTTTGAAAATCTGTTAATACGCAACAAATTTTACAAATACATTCTGTTTTGTAGTTGTAAATTTTCTCATTTTTGTTTACCCATTACAATCCCAATGCTAGCAGGTGCGTGAGTAGGTGGCTGGCTTTCAAGCTGCTCGGAGTTTCTGTGTAACGAAATAAGCAGTTGTCTTGGAGCTGTCCAGGGTAACGTGTCCTTCTGCCTTCCCAGTATTTTGCTTTTATTTTAGTGTTTAATTCGCTGCCACTTCTCCTCAGGAATGCCTGCCTTGAAGTTCTGCTCTTCTCTCCGACAGGATTTCCATTTGTCTTTCTTATCTTGTTTTCTATTTCCCTCCAGTTCTGATGAAAGGTTACAGACCTGAAATGTTAACTCTGCTTCTCTGTTCACAGATGCTGAGCATTTCCAGCACTTTCTGTTTTTATAACATGTCCTTTATCTGTTTCTGCCTCTCAATGCCTTCTCTTGAAAGGAGAGTTGAGAATTTAAAATTTGTTACACCTATTACTGGTGTGTGCCAATGCTGCTACATTCTGACAGTTTTTATTTGTATTCTTAAACTCGATTCACAGAGTAAATACCTTAAATTGTACCTGTTAATAACTTGTAACTTGAATATTTTTTGATTTCACTGCACTCCACAAATTGTTGTAAGCCTCTGTGTGAAGAATTTTGTGACTGCTTCAGGCGCAACTGAGATGTATCCTCTGCTCTTTTTCTTGCATTGGTATGTACATGGTCTCATTCAGTACTAGGTTCTCTTCTGCCACCACGAGTTGAGAAACTGGAGGAACCTACAATTGGGTCTTGACTTCAAGGATGAACAATAATTGAATCATGACAAGCATTTTAAAAAGCAGCTAAACGTTTGAGCTAATGGGATTTTTTGAACATTGGACAAAATCAGCTGCAAAGAAATGTTAGCTGCTTCATGTAATTGCTTTCTATGTGTATCTTTTGAAATAGATTTTCAGTATTTAACAAGTGCTTGTTTCCAATTGGAAGATCTTGCGTGGACAAAAGTTTTTTATTTGATGACTGTTACTGTTTATGAAATATTGATGATTTTTTTTATTTACTTGTCCTTAATTCCTTTGTGTGTGTGTGTTAACTTTCAAGTTATTTTTTTTTTCAATAGCAATTGGACGAGTGTTACGGTGTGATGCAATAGTTGATGTCATCAGTGAGATTGAAATTGTGTCCACAACTCGTGAACTTTATTTGGAAGATTCTCCACTGAAATTGAGAATTAGAGCTTTGGATGCAGAAGGTATGTAACTAATTACTTAGTAACTAACACAAAGTTTGTATGAATATAAATTCTGGATTCCTTAACTATTTTAAATCTTATTATACAAGTCTTTTGCATGCTCAGACATATCAGTAGGCACTTAAGAGACCAAATTGTTACATGTTTCATGTTGATAATTGCTAAGAAAAGTTTTCAAATGAGAAGCAAATTTCAAAGATAATGGTCTGGACTACGAAACTGTCAGCAACTTGGAGTTTGGACATGTGCAGATAATTGCAGAAATCCAAAAGTTGCTGTCATTGTGTCTGCACTCCTCCATGGGGATGTGCTGTCAAGGTTTCCACAGACTAAATTCTCTCTTGCAATCATGAATTGACATTGTTCGTCTCAAAGGTTGCATCTTGTTGAATGAGGTGTAACTAGGTTTTTAACAGCATACTGTCTTCATAATTGCAGCTAAACACCCTTACTGGCCCTGAAAAGCTAATTTTATATTTGTGGAATGTCAAATTTCTCTACAATGATTTAAAAAATTCCATATTTTTAATTTTCTTTTTTAAAACAGTCTACATCTTTATTTTAGTTTCTATTTCATTATCTGAAAATATAAATTAAAAGTGAAGGATTTTTAAATGCTTTGAACTGTAAATATTTAAATTAGATTGGCTGTCATCACTGCTGCCAAGAGATCCATTTGATTTGGTGCCGGGTTTAAACACCACACAGATCACTCGATGTTCATGGGCAGCTTTCTTCGAGGTCAGCAGCAAGAGTCCTTGCTTTACCACTGACTGCAAAATCCAGGTCATTTGTTACTTTTCCCCTCTTGTCCTGCTTCTGAGATTAGCTAATGAAATAAATCTGTGACCCCTTGCTTTAAAAATGTTAATGTGTCCTAGATAAATATTTTAGGAGCTTATAAAAAGCTTATTTTGTCTATTCATGGTGGGATTCACTTTGACTTAATTTGTTCTGTGTACATAAAACCTTGATCTCGCACCCATTCACTCCACACACTATCTTATATAATATATAAAAAAATCTTCTATGCTCTATCTGACTTGCTGTTGTCATGTCATGTTTTTGTTGCACATTTTGTCAATCTTTACCAGTGTACATTGCTTTTTCCATATTTATTACAAAAACTGCTCGTAAACGTTTAGAGCGGTAATTGCACTGTCCTGTCAGTGGCAATGTCTGTAGCATTTTAGTTTTGGATCCATTTTATTTGTTCTTGGAATGTGAGCATCGCTGGCATGGCCAGAATTTATTGCCCATCCCTAATTGCCCTTTTAGAAGACAGTGGCGAGTCGCTGCTTTGAACCACTGCAGTCCACATGATGTAGGTGCACTCACAGGACCCAGCAACAGTGAAGGAATGGGTTTACAGTTCCAAGTCAGAATGGGGTGTGGCTTAGAGAGGAATGTGCAGGTGGTGTTCTCATGCATCTGCTGGCCTTATCCTTGTTGGTAGAGGTCACGGGTTTGGAAAGTGCTGTTGAAGGAAGCTTGGTGAATTGCTACAGTGCATTTTGTAGATGGGACACACTGCAGCCACAGTGGGCTGGTGATGGAGGGAGTGAATGTTTAAGGTGGTGGATGGGGTGCTGATCAAGTGGGCGGCTTTGTTTTGGATGGAGTTGAGTGTTGGTGCTGCACTCATTCAGGCATCACATTCCTGACTTTTGTCTCGTAGATGATGGGCAGGCGTTGGGGAGTCAGGAGGTGAGTTACTAGCTGCAGAATTCTCAGCCTCTGACCTGCTCCTGTCGCTGCAGTATTTATATGGCTGGTCCAGTGAGTTTCTGGTCAATGGTAACCACCAGGATGTTGATGGGGAATTCCACAATGCTAATGGTGTCGAGCGTTACGGAGAGATTGTTGAATTCTCTGTTGGAGATGGTCATTGCACTTGTCTGGCATGAATATTACTTGCAGCTTAGGAGCCCAGGCCTGCTGTACGAGGACACAAAATGCTGTAGGATCTGAGGAGTTGCGAATGGTACTGAATATTGTGTAATCATCAGCGAACATTCCCACTTCTGATCTTTATGATGGAAGGAAGGTTATTGAAGCTGCTGAACATGGTTGGGCCTAGGACACTACCCTGCGGAACTCCTGCAGTGATGTCCTGGGACTGAGATGATTGGCCTCCAACTCCACAGCCACCTTCCTTTGTGCTAGGTATGACTCCAACCAGTGGAGAGTTTACACCTGATTCCCATTGACTTCAGATTTGTTGAGGCTGATTGACGCCACACTCTGCTAAATGCTGCCTTGATATCATTAATGTTAACTCCCCCACACCGACCGCCGCTGCCAGCTGGACTTGGGTTGACTCTGAAGTGAATTCAGAACTGGTATCCAGTAAACGTGGATTATAATCTCTAATTTGAATTGTGGTCCAGATTTTCCTGGGGCCGTGAGCTACAGTAATGGAGCAAAAGAAAGAAGATTATGGAGTAAGTGGCTTAAGCCATTAATTATACTACTGCGTATTTTCATGGGACTTCTGCAATGCTTTGCCCATTACCTTTGCCAAACTGGTAATTCATGGTGTCCACGGATGAAAATCAGTGGAAATCAGTGTTTTCCTGTATTTTAGCCAGTTTTCATACCACTGTTACTTAGCCTGAAAAATAATGGTACTGGTGGGGGTGTGATTTATTGCTGCAAAAATGATATGGAAAAAGGAGCCGAAATCCAGTTGTATTCCATGGTGGTATTTATGCTTACTCTGAAGCTTTTTGCTGTAATTTTGTGATGATTATCCTGAGAGTTTCATCTGCCTCAGATCACAATGTAATCAAGGCAGTTTTCACCAGTTGTTGATTTAGCTCAGTAAATCATTTTTCTTAATCTTTCTATCATGCACATATTAATATTTTAGCAAGACATTAGTGCTCAATGTGAAGTTCAATTGTAGATTAAGGTTTTAGCAAGTTGCACTTCAGTTCATTTAAACTCTCCCTCGGCTTTGGACGTTGAGCATATTGTCACTTCAGCTCAAATGCCTGATCCACTGTTATGCTTATGAGAAAATGAGTAAAATTTGGAACAAGTTAGCAACATTGACATCTGGTAGACAGAAATTTATGCATACATCACCAATCTTGCCACTGCTGTAAATTCTGGACCTATACCTAGACAACAGATGTGGTAACCTATGTCATGACTGAACTTTACATCTGATTTCTTCTTTTTGTAAATAAGATAAAACTCTTAACATTGAGAAATGGAACTAAACAGCATGCTATTAAGTGTGTCCATATTGTTTTGTATAAATGGGAATAGAATATGTGAATGAGCTAGAATGTGCTGCTCACTGCCTACACCCCTTCTCCCCGCCCAACAACTCAAGGCAACAGTTGGTGAAGCCTATGTGAGTGTCAGCAGTTGAATTTTTAATTTTTAATGTGTTGTTGGCAAGCTGGCTTCCGTTTGGTCCAAAACAAATCCGGAAGTTAAAGAACAAGTGGTGGGAAGAGAAAGCTTGAGATTTGTTTTTGGGATACAGCACTGAAACAGGCCCTTTGGCCCACTGAGTCTGTGCTGACCACCAACCACCCATTTATATTAATCCTACATTAATCCCATATTCCCTACCACATCCCCACCATTCTCCTGCCACCTACCTACACTAGGGGCAATTTACAATGACCAATTTACCTATCAACCTGCAAGTCTTTGGCTGTGGGAGGAAACCAGAGCACCCGGCGGAAACTCACGCGGTCACAGGGAGAACTTGCAAACTCCGCACAGGCAGTACCCAGAACTGAACCTGGGTCGCTGGAGCTGTGAGGCTGTGGTGCTTAACCACTGCGCCACTGTGCTGTCCATCATATGCTGACCATCATGACATGCGAAGCTTTTTTGAAGCCACCAGGGCCATCTATAGACAAAGGTCAAATGGACAAAATCCCCTTCGTTCACAGGTTGGTGTCTCTCTTAAGGATGACAATGCCATCCACCAACGCTGGAAAAACATTTCAGCAAGTCCTCAACTATGAATCCACAGTGGCAGCTGATATTCTGCAGGCTATCCCCTAGTATGCTGCAGTAGAATCCATGGATGAATCACCATCAATGGGAGAGGTGAAAAAAGCAATCAAATGGATGAAAAGCAACAAAGCCTGAGGGCTTCAAAGCTGGTGGGCTTTTGCTCAGTTCAAGACTCCATGTACTCATCTTACAGATCTGGGAGGAAAAAGAACTCCAAAAATTTGGATGTCTTCACAATCCTACAATTGCTGCATGATGATATGACTGCAATTGTCCTGAGTGAGAGATCTGAAACAGACGCCTTCAAAATCCAGACTGGGGTCAAGCAAGGCTATGTGATATCCCCCATGCTATTTATAATCTACCTGATAGTGGCTATTCACCTCATCAAAGATTAACTGCCCTCTGCTGTGAGTATTAAATACTGCCTCGATAGAAAACTCTTCAACCTCAGTCCCCTCTATGCCAAAACGAAACTGACCATCATAGATATACATGATCTACAGTTTGCGGATGACTGCAGTATCGCTGCTGCTCTGCACCAGATTTGCAAGCTACGACGATCTCTCCAATTCTGCATACAAGAGACTTGGCCTGTCCTTGAACGTTGCCAAAACAAAACTCATCGCGCACACCTGGTCAGCCAAATATTCCTCCACCTATATATGTCAAGGGAGAGATTCTGGAATATGTTGAGCACTTCCCATACCATAGCAGCCGCCTCTCTCAAAGGGTCACCATTGAAGAGATCCAACACCGGATTGACTGCACTAGCTCAGCCTTCTACAAACTACAGCAGTGAGTGTTTGACAGCAAAGACCTCCACAAGTCAACAAAAATCTTAGTGTACAGAATAGCTGTCGTCGCCACATTCCTGTACTGCAGTGAGACCTGGATTGTGTATCAGCGACACATAAGAGCTCTAGAGAATTTCCATCAGCAATGCCTCTGCCACATCCTCTGGATTCAATAGGAGGACTGTTGAACAAATGCTAATGTCCTTATTGAAGCCAGTTCCACAAGCATTCAGGCAAAACACCTGCAAAATCAGCTTCATTGAACTGGACACTGTGTCCATATGACTGAAAACCATTTCGTCTGCCAGATCCTGTTTTCTCAACTCTCAAATGGCCAGCGTTCCAGGGGAGGACAAAGAAAATGCTTCAGAAGACACTGAAGCTCTCTTTGAAGCGTGGCAGCGTTGACATGGATGACTGGGAGAAACTTGCTACCAGTCATTCAAAGTGACAACAATTTGTTCAAGTTGCATCATGCTTTGATTCCAAATGCCTTAATGATTAGGCAGAGCGGTGGCAGAGAAGGAAGTAAATCCTGCACTTCAGATCCCACTACCTCATGAGACATGCTGCTGCATGTGCTCCACAATCTGCGGGTCGAGAATCGGCCTCTTCAGTCACACCAAGACCCGTGGTAGAAACTTGCAACCCTGAGTAGACGTCCTCCTCAAATCGAGGAACAACCAACGATGTTTGGTCCATTTGGTCAAGTTTTGGTTGGGGGGATGAAGCTAGTAAAGAGAACCTCAACGAGAAAGAAGAAAGCAAGAATTTATATTTATGTAGCACCTTTCACAATGTCAGGATGTCCCAAAGTGACATGCAGCTAATTAACTACTTTTGAAGTGCTGTTGTAATGTAGGAAACGTAAAAAAACAATTTGCATACAGCAAGTTCTCATAGGCAGCAATATGGTAACCAGATCACTTTTTTGTGATTTTTGATTGAGGGATAAATGTTAATGCAAACACCAGGGGACTGCCTCTGCTCTTCAAAATAGGGCCATGGAATATTTTACATCCACCTAATAGGGCAGACTTGGTTTAACATCTTATCTAGAAGATGGTACTTCTGAGAGTGCAGCACTCCCTCTGCATTCTTCAGTCGAGATTTTTGTGCTCGAGTCTCCGGAGTGGGGCTTGAACCCAAAACCTTCTGTCAGAAACTGAGCCACAAGAAAGGAAGTGTGTGCAAAATGTTTATTTGTCCATTACCATCCAAGTTGCGGGGGATGTAAGTGACTGCATTAGCAAAATATAATGGGTTTCTAAGTCTGTACTATCAGCAGAAAATGTTGTATGTGCAGAATAGGTCAGTGTCAAATTGACTAGATACATTGCTGCTCATCAAGGCTATGTGCAAGGTTTCTGTTACTGCAGTCTCCTAGTAAATACACATGAATTTAGAGCACTTGTGTGTATTCTGATGAACGGTGATAAAATCTTACAGATGCTCAATGCAGTAAAATATGACCGATGTAAGAAATGAGGTCCTCCAGTACTGTGTAAACACTAAATACCACAAATAAACAAAATTTACATTGTACACTTACACCAGCACTCCCTAGCTCGTATTTTTAGGGGGAGGAAATTCTGAATTTTTGATTTTATTAGTTCTCGGAAGATTATAAAACTGGGTACATTTTCAAAAAGTCAAAGCATGGCTTGACTGTTTTTGGCATACCGTTTATTAAGAAAATGTTTCTTTTATTCTATTGAGAGCTAGTAACAAAATAAGGACACTTCTTGCTGCCCCTCATGCAGGAAATTCCAATATTTTTGAATGAACTGCCTCTTGTAGTTTACCATTTATAGCTTTTACTGCTTTTGTGCAATAGAAATTTAATTGGCTAATTAAACATCGTTGAAAGTTTTCAGTGTTATCAGATGCATGTCCAAATGACCCAGATTTCCCTGGAGACTTGCACTATTATAATAGCAAATCTACGTCATTGTGATCTTTGGCAATAAGGGGAAATTCTGGAGTAAGTGCCTAATACCAACACCTACATTGCACCATATTTTCCTGCACCTATTGTGCCCCTCTGCCATTGCCCCACATCAATAAATTGGAAGCTAATTATCATAGCTCCAGCCCGTCATTGAAAACAACTACAATAACAATTTTGTTGGATTCCTGACATTTTTCATGTCACTACCGCTTCTACTTAAAAACCGGCAGCAGTGGCCTGACTGTATTTTATAGTTGGCTATTTTATAATCACTCAACTTATTAAATGTGAGCCCGTCTGAGCCTTAAATAGGCTCTGCACACCCGTGTAATCTCCATATTCATTCACAATATGGTATGAACAGAAGCAGGCTAACTGATTCCACCAGGAAGGCATACTATTGGGACCGGCATTTTGAATGAGTGCCATGCTTTGAATTCAAAATGAAGTAACATTTTAATACTTAAGATTGCCACCCAATTGATGTATTTGTGGAATTGTCAGGGAAAAAAATGGCAGTGCCACTTCAGACTCACTGGTATTCTAGCTATGGCGTGCATATTCTACTTATAAATGCAGGAAAATATGGAGGAACTTATCGTAGGTGAGATCGGCACATTAGATGCCTAAATTTACAACAAAGTTGCTGATCCTACTGTTGCAGTAAAATCTGGTTCACTATCTAAATGTCACGCTGTAGATTTCTACTTGAATGGCACTAATGTAAAGGTAAGCATTCCCCAGACATTGAGCAAAGAAATTTATTATTGATCCCTCTGAGCTTTAAGCAGAATGGATTTGCTCGGGTGAAGTAAAGTAGAGGTCCATCTGTTCCTTATACAGTTGATCTACTTGGAGATTACCAGCAATTTAAAAAAAAAAATCTATTTGTTACCTTTTAGAAAATGTTAGTAACGTGTGTTTTTTTTTAAACAGCTTTTCTGTGTGCATGAGGATTTGATCAAAATGATGCAGATCTTGCAGATTAAATAGCAGCATACTGCAAATAAATCCTTTCCCTCTTGCCCATTGTTGCTCTTTGTAATCTTGTGATGTAACACACATTTAGCTTTGTTTCCCTGACGTAGGAGGTACTCCCTGAGCTATTCACTGCTGCTGCTATGGACTTTCTTCCCCCTCTTTTCTTAGCTAATCTAGAGTCATTTAGGCCAGTTATAATAGCTGCCCTCCTGTGGCCTCATCGAGATAATCCAACTCTGAACAGACCAGTAATGGAACCTATTTAGTTCATTCTCATACTGGAGAGTGAATTTGCCTATTGAGCCACGAGGATGCTTTGCTTTTAAAGCAATCAATGCTGTGAAAGTTATTTTACGAGAACAGGAATTTGTGCCCAAAATATGCAGCAGATCTGGGTTCCAGAGGGAAGCAGCAGCAGTTGGTGGTAAATCCTGAAAGGACGTTTGCCTCTATAAACTGGGAAGCAAGAAGATAATAGAGTGATTGAGTACTGGGGCGGGCGGGGGGTGTGGTGGGGGTGATTTGGGTCAGTGGGGGAGAGCAAAATGCCAACATAATCCAATAGGGAGTCAGTGAACAGGCAAGTAGCAAGAATGGTAGTGTATACTTTCCATTGTGAAGAATTGTCATGTAGATTGTAGATCTTCGCGTTTGTAACAAATCGAAACAAACTTGCTTCCAGTGCCCTGTTTGTAAAATGTTATTGTTGCTTTAACATTTTGTGCAATATTGGCAACAAACCATGCAGTCCATTGTTGCTGTGCAGTTATAAAATTAGTTCAGCTGATTGAATATTAGGGGTTTGAAAGACCCACATCTCACATTTGACAGATACAAAATGTCCTACATTGCAAACTCACTTAAGCAAAATTCATGGTAATATTTTTATATTTTCCTCCTTTCAGTGCACACTGTTCCTCATGTTACTACATAAGATGTTTTGACTACATATATTCCATTTGGAAAAAAATAGAATTCTTTTACACTGCCTTTCATTTGACTTTCAAGCATCAGTCAACAGTTTCCTTTTCAGAATGTCATGAAATAGACACTGGTCACTATCGTTCATCAGCTTTTTACAGCTGCTGTTGCAAATTTGTGGTGCAGATATTAAGATATTTGTGCTTTCTCTTTCACAGGCAACACATTCAGCACGTTGGCAGGATTAGTGTTTGAATGGAATATAGTGAAAGATACAGAAGCTGCTGGATACTCAGACTCTCACAATGCACTGCGGTAGGTAGTTTTGGATTCATCAGAAGCTAGTGTTTAAAATCCTTTTGTTGCTACTTCATTAGTGACCTTATTGCAGCACAGCAAATAGAACAAGCCTGTGTTTTTACATAGCTATTTTCTTCCGTTTGTTCTATATCACACTTCCTTTAAAGCAGCTCATCCAGCTATAATTGCTTCACACGTTATGAGTCTTTTATTAGAGAGGATATCAGATGAATTTGCAATATTGTAATATTTTAACCAGTTCTGAAGAGGTTGTAGAGTTATAATCACTATTCAAGGAAAAAAAGTGCAATCTTTATATTTCTTGTACTAATCAATCTAGAGCCTCTGAAGGGATAACTTGAGTCCAAGATTTCCATCCTGTTTTTTTTAATGAAAGCGTTGTCTGCCATCTTCCGTTTTTCTCATGCTAACCGTGTCAGTCATAAAGCAATCAACACACTTAAGTGTTGTTCAAGATTGTCCTGTGCAGTTTGTTTCAGTTTCCTAATGAAAATGTTTTGTACTAGCTGCATATAGTATCTGAGGGTCTTGATATCTAGGTTCTAAATTATGTGATGTAGCACTGTGCTCTCCACTATCGGGTTGTCACACCTGGTGTTTTCCATTTGATTTGACAAGTCTTGCCTCATGCAAATTGATTGTGAGCTCAGGGAAGGGTGAAATGACGAAGATTGCAACTCCCATTAAGATTATCCAAGCTGAAAGGGGGGAGATGGGTTTGCTTTTTAAAAAGCCAGTGCAAAGGAACCAGTCAGAACGCAGTTTCTGAGCTATTTACCCTTGACAGATTACACAGGAAACATTACGAAGTGTTCATATTCATATAATCCGTGAGTGCTTTCCACATGTGCTCTGATAATACTGCGCATGGAATAATTCCATCCTTCAGGAAACTGCTATTACTTTCTAAACCTCTGCCAGTATACATGAATGGCTTATCTTGTTAAAAGGACAATCCAAGCACGAGGCATTTTCATAGCCATTGCCACATTTCTGTCTGATATTGTAGTTATCGTCAAGAAAGGTGCGCATAGATGTTAAATGCCAGCCTCTACCTCCATGCCAGATGAGTGCTTGGCACACCCTAATTCATCACTGCTTTCTGAGTCCCTTCTTGCTGCTGTACATGCATCGAGCATGATTCTTGTTTAAATAGAAGTCTAATCCTAGAGCAATTGCCACTATTCCAATTTCAAATGGGTTAGCTTGCAGTATGTATGCAAGGCAGGCTGTTCCTGCTTCGCACTTATGGCTGATAGCCATAATTTTTGGATGCTGATTTTTCCCTCCCTCTAGTGAATCCAACCTGAAATTTGTCCTCCTACATAAACTTTGCAGAGAGCAGTACTTGATTCTGGTTCTGTTGGAAGAGCATGAAAGTTACTATTGAGTGAGGTATAACTGCTAAGTGGAGCTTTGTAGATTTATACAAATTAATATTTACTTCATTGTATTGGAAGCAGTTCAGAGAAGGTTCACTAGCCTGATTCTTGGGATGAAGGGGTTGTCTTATGAGGAAAGATTGAGTAGGTTGGGTCTATGCTGATTGGAGTTTAGAATGATATTGAAACATGTAAGATTCTGAGGGGGCTTGACAGGGTAGCTACTGAGAGGATGCTTTCCACTCATGGGGGAATCTAGTACTGGGGGCACAGTTTCAAAATAAAGGATCTCCCATTTAATACCACTTCTTGGAGATCAGTGATCAGTAATTTTCTTTACATGACTTAAATGTTTTAGCTTTAATATTTGTGATTTTGCTTGGCAATTTATACAGAATAAATATAGATTTAATATTAATTGCTATACAGTATTGCCATGGTGATTCATTTGTATGGTAACAACTCACAAGATTTACAAAATGTTTTCATTTTTGAAAATGATTGAGATTTTTTGTTTATTTTGGATGATGCAAGTGCTCGTATGCATTTTTTTCTCCCTTTCATAATGGTCTTCCCAGTCCACCAAAAGCTGTGAAGCATCAAACCATTAATGGAACAGCAGATTTGGGAGTCTGGAAGTGAGCATTCAGTTAACTGTCTTGTATCAGAAATAACAGAAGTGGTGATATGAGGCCAGCCATTATGATGTAAATATTTTGTACAAATGAGTCAGATGATATGAAAGTTCCTTGATACCTTTAATCAATCTTTATTTCTCCACAATAAATTTTGAGTAAATAACACTGAAGTTTTATTGCAGCATACTTAAGTTTTCTGAATCTACCTACACTCCACCTACTTACATATCTGAGATGGAGAAACATGGCAAACAAGGGGATACAATCTTAGTGTCAGGAATGAAGACTGGAAATTCAAAGTTGAAAGGAAAAATACAAGAATCAATTTACAAGGTAATTTAATGGTGATGAATTATTTTCTGTCATTCTTTTAAGTTTTCTAATGTTAGGAGCAAGAAACAGACAGGCAACCTACTCCTGGAGCTTTCTTTGCCATTTGCTGAACTTGCCACTATGCACCATTATTTTGCTCCCATTTTGTCTCTAACTGTTGCAATTTTTGAAAGTGTTTCAATCAGGACCCCTCTTTTCAGCAGATATATTAATCTTAAAAGCAACTGTTGAAGCTCTAAAATTCAATTTTCCAGCATTAAATCAATGAATTTGGTAGCAGTAAAGCATTTTCTATGCGTTTCATGGAATATGGGTGTTGCTGGCAAGGCCAGCACTTTTTGCCCATCCCTAATTGCCCTTGAGAAGGTGGCCGGTGGTCCCACGGGTCTGCTGCCCTTGACCGTTTAGGTGGATGAGTTCACTGGTTTGGAACGTGCTGTTGAAGGAGTTGCTGCAATACATCTTGTAGATGGTACACACTGCTGTGTGTTGGTGGTGGAGGGAGTGAATGTTTAATGTGATGGATGGGGTGCCGATCAAGCAGGCTTCTTTGTTATGGATGGTGTCGAGTGTCTTGAGTGGTGTTAGAGCTGCTCTCAT
Organism: Heterodontus francisci; assembly: GCF_036365525.1. Classification (NCBI taxonomy): domain Eukaryota; kingdom Metazoa; phylum Chordata; class Chondrichthyes; order Heterodontiformes; family Heterodontidae; genus Heterodontus; species Heterodontus francisci. Next base: position 64,047,625 of record NC_090389.1, read on the forward strand.
CCAAGCAAGTGGAGAGTATTCAGTCACACTCCTGATTTGTGCCTTATACATGGTGGACAGGCTTTGGGGAGTTAGGAGGTTGGTTACTCACTGCAGAATTCTCAGCCTCTGACCTGCTGTTGTAGCCACAATGTTCACTACAGTTCAGTTTCTGGTCAGTGGTCAGGATGTTAAGAGTGGGGGATTTAGCAATGGTTGTGCTGTTGAATGTCGTGGGGAGATGGTTAGATTCTCTTGTTTGAGTTGGTCATTACCTGGCACTTAAGTGGCAAGTAACACCTGCACCACACATCAGTCCAAGCCTAGTTAATACCAGTTTGTGTATGCATCTTTTCCTCCTCCTTCCTATACAGAAGGTCTAACAATTGTATTGCCTCGCGATTTCAGGGGTGGAAACGTGTGGGGATGATGGGGTAATAGGGTTTTTTAAAACATATAATTCATCACGAGTGCATCTGAGGTTTTTTTTTTAGTTTTGTCCCATGTTTTAATCATAAAAAAAATGCTGTTCCAGTAAGCTGTGATAGAACTACCAGTGGATGACCAGGTTTTTGTGGCTGTTTTCTTCCTGCTGCCAGTGGTAGTATCCTGTACCATAAATGGAGCATTTGAATCCATGGGTGTGGATTGGGTTCAGGCAGGTGGGTTTCAAGGAGGGCAAGAAATCAATAATTTGTGTTCTAAATTCCCTTGACAAGATAGACCTTCAGTATTGAGTTGATAAATGTGGAGTGCTGGACCAATTATCTTGGTTGGCTGATCTATTCAGTGCTTTCATGCTTTTCAGATGGGGAGACCACTTTTGGACATTCGGTCATCTTGATGACATTAGCTACAAGTTCTTAATGTGTTTTGACAGTTTCAGAAAAATAGTCAAGAGGATGATTCTGGGCTTGGAGTTCTAAATTAAATTGTCCACAGAACTGACTCTATTGGAGGAGAAAAAATTGTAAATGCACATAATTTTTTAATACATTCTTGGGATGTGAGTGCACTGCCAAGGACAGCATTTAATGCCCTTCAGAATGTGGTGGTGAACTGCTGCATTCCATATGGTGTTGGTACTGCCCAGGTGCTGTTGGGTAGTGAGTTGCAGGGTATTGATCCAGCGACAGTGAAGGAACGGAGATGTATTTCCAGGTCAGGATGGTGCATGACTTGGAGGGGAACTTGCAGGTTGTGTTCCAATGTGCCTGCTGCCCTTGTCCTTCTAGACACTGGAGGTTGAAGGTTTGGAAGGTGCTGTTGAAGTCATTTTTAAAGTATCAAGAATGGATAACATGGCTATTTAAATAGGTCTATGAGTACGACTAGCGGACACAAATCATCATGACCTCCCTTGGCCCCCCACTTGCATTTGTTTGAAGTCTGATCCACTTTGCCATGCTGTCAGGCTTTTGGGGGAGGGATGAGGAAAATATTCACAATGTTTTGTTGTGGATGGTATGTGGTCTAGGAATGAAGGTTTGATGATCTAAATGGTCTTGTTCCATGCTTTTTATGTTGATTAGATTATAAGATGCAATAAAGGTGGCAACAGTTGATTCAGGGGAGATCCATTTAATCCATCTCACCTCACTTAAAATAGGGAACTATTTGGGTATTTTATAGGAAGAGGTCCGCATTCTGTACTGTGTAACTTTAGGCTGTTAAATCTTGTTACACACACTTGGATGAGAAGAATTACTGAGCATTGAGACTCTCTTCTGTCCTGATGTTCACCAGTCTGATTCCTCACCTTTTCTATTCCATATTCTCAATGAATTTGTCTATGCATATATAATAAGCCATGCTTGTAATTGACATAAATTGACTTATGTTGGAGGCATATTAAATTTTTCAAGGTATATCAGAGATTCCACAACACACCCACACATTGACTAAATGGCATTAAATGTTTCAACGTACAAATGTATGTGAAAATAGCACAAGACAAGACCATGTGGTCCACTAAGCCTTTTGCACAGTCATGATGCTTGAAGCATCGTGATTAAACCAGCCCTATCGATCAGCAAACTGGGAGAGGCAAAAAAATTTAAAAACCCAAGACAGGCAGTCAAAACTACAACAGGAAACTGCACCAACAATGCTTTTATTGCAGAGGGAAACACTCTACATTTTTAGTTAACTGGACATTCACGTATAAAAATCCAGTATCCAAATGGAAGTGTTTCAGCGTAGAGTTTGCAAAATTGCCTTTATTCTGTCCTAAACTGTAATTGGAAAAGAATGCGTTAGATGGCTGGTTACTTGCAAGAAAACTGCTCTAGAGCAAGTGAGACTCTAGAGGAAATCCGTACAGTGATTTATTTTGGTACAGATAAATCTAGCTGGAAAATCTATGAATACATAACTTTTCTATGATTTGAAAAAGGTTAAGCAAAGGTAATGTATTTACCTTTCCCATCGCACCGGTAGGTTCAACAGCAAACATAAATGGCCACATCTGGAGGCATGATTTTGCCATTTATCTGGATGCAGATAAGCTGACTGCTCAGTCTGCCTATACAGGCCAGCTGTGTGTTCTTTGTGGTGTTGGGATGTATATATTTTTGCCCGTTGGAGGAGATCCTAAACCAGGAAATAAGTCACAGTTGCTACTTCTAAATGTGTGCCAACCTTGAGCTCTTGAAGTCTGTTCCACAATGTAAAGGGTCAGCTATCAAAACAAAGTAGTCCATTTCTGCAACTCCAGATGTAAAGAAATGGTCTCCAGTTTGTATACTGTCCTTGAGGATCAGTTATCTCATTGTGTTCGAGTAGCTTACTAAAGTTGTAGAATCTTTTGTAGTGTGTAATGCATATTCCCTGAAGGTCTGGCTGAAAATTTGATACGGTATGTTTTTACAGCAGTAACTAACTTTTTTTATTTTTTTTTTAAATGTGATTTCATTGATCGGTTTAAACAGTTTTGTTACCTAGCAAAAGGTTACACCCAATATGTGATGAGTGTATTTGATTATTTTTACATTAAATTTTAATACCCACATTTTGTCATTCCTTGTTTACAAGAATGTGCCAGCTGCCGAGGTGAGACTCCTTATTCTGGAAAACATTATGCTGAATCCAGTTCATGATATTTACTTGATGGTGGGCACCTCTATTCATTATCGGGTACAGAAGATAAGACAAGGGAAGATCACAGGTTTGCCTTTTTCCCCCATTTAAGTATTTATTGAAGCAGGAGAGCAAGTGAAGGAAAAATCTGCATGCAAGACGTCTGTAACCTGTAACGCTGCTGCCATAAGATCACAATTAAAGTAATCTTTATCTAATTAGAAAGATGGTACACTTGCCACTTTATAGCATTCAAGATTTTTGCCTTCTCTACTCCACCTGAACATCTCTTCCATGTAGTGATCACTCCTTGTTTGAAGAAGGTTCTCCTGACATCTCTGCTAAATTTATCTCAGTTTTGAAACGTGTGTCCGTTCTCTTGCCCTACTTGTTAATTGTGTCCTAATTTTAATTGTATACCAATTGTGTTTAATCATATGCAGGTGGAAGTCAATAATTGAGGTTTCATGAGGAACACTCATAAATGAACTTATTTGAAACTAAGGTGTGGTTGAGTTACGAGGTGTACTCTTGTAATGTTTCACTCTGTAAATAAATGCTGGACTGAGTAAAAATTGGCTCCAGTACTATCCGTCACAAACTGGCTATCTGGTATATAACACTACGTTTGTAATTTAAGTTTGAAGTAGTATTCCGGACCATTCACTATTTTATATATCTCTAATTCTGGTTACTGAAACACGAGATACAATCAAACATTGGAATAGTTGTGGAAGCTCAATCATTGAGCATGTACAAGACTGAAATCGATAGATATCTGAATACTAATGACATCAAGGGATATGAGGAGAGCACAGGAAAGTGGTGTTGAGGTAGATGATCAGCCATGATCTAATGGAATGGTGGAACAGGCTCAATGGGTTGAATGGCCTACTCCTGCTCCTATGTTCCTCTGTTACTAGTTCAAAGAAGAGCTGCAAAGCTGATCCTTAGTGTCACAGAGGTCCAGAGGTCTGTTATAAACAAAGTGAAGAAATGTGGATTTTCACCTTGACAGACATCTAAAAAGTGAATTTATGTAAGTTTGTGATTAATAGTTGTTGGTTAATAGTAAATCAGGAAAATTGCTTTAAAGTAAGTTGTATGCCGTGGTTAAGGGGATAGGTTCCAATTAGTAAAAGGCAAGTTTAAGGCTGATAGGATGTTATACTCTTTATGCACAGTGATTAATACATGGAATGAAATTTTACTATGTTGCATTGAGTTTCTGAATCAAAGTTGTTGACATAAATTATAAACAGTTGTGTTCCAGTACCAATGCCTGGGACTCTGCATTCAGTGCACTCTTCCTTCAATCTGCGACCCCACCCCAAAACAACAGAACTCCTTAAACAAGTACCTGCTGTTTCTCTCTTCCCACACACCACCCCTCGCCCTTCAGTCAATTTGTTTTATTCATTCCCAAAATTTACATGAATTCCCCAAACTTGGAACTTTACTATCTTTTCATATGGAAATTTGTCAAATGTGTTTTGGAAACCTAACCAGGCCACTTCATTGCAACTAAAATAGTCCATTGAGGTTGATCAGGCAAAACATTTCTAATCTAAATCCATGTTGATTACTGTTTACTAAAGTATTGTTCAGATGACGATCAAGTTTAATCCTGATCATTTATTCTGTTAACGATGTTGTATTAAGACCCTGCCTGCAGTTACTGTCGTCCGTTTTGAAAATGGCACCACATTAGCCTAACCCTCCAAACCAGTATTCACCATTTCTCTCCTAATGATTTGTAAATAGCGCTCAAATCTCCGCTCTCGCTCTCTCCCCCTCCCTCGCGCCCCCGCTTATTTATTAATCTGGAATAAATTATGATTTGTTTTGAACCCTTTTAGTCTGTTGAACACTTCCATCTACTTGATATCAAAAGTAATCTCTGTCCCAACATTATTTCTGCCAGTCACTACTTTACTCTCCATGACTGACTAAAATTTCTAGGGTCCTCTTGGCCAAATAATCTGAAATTCAGCAACTTCTTCCAGATTAGGACGTTGTTTACAGCTCAGTAAACAGGAAGCACTTCAGAGAATCGTCCTGGCATCCAACTGGAATTTTTGTTTGCATCTATGCAGGAGAGGTATTTCCTTTGTACATTACAAAACATCAACTTGCAGTGACCCACACAAAAAACCAAAGCTTCATGTCTTTGGACCATAATACTGTTGTGCTCACAACACAGTTATGACATTTATCCATGTAACTCGCGTTGTAACTTGAGGTGTTTGGGTCAGACTTAGTTGTGGAATGAAGTATACAGCAAATGTTTTCCTGTTTGAGTCTCTTGGTACTACCTTAGAACCTTAGAAAAAGTACAGCACAGAAGGAGGCCATTCAGCCCATCATGTCTGCGCCAGCTGAATAAACTATCCGCCCAAACTAATCCCACCTTCCAGCACCTGGTCCATAGCCCTTTAGATTACAGCACCTCCAGTACACGTCCAGGTACCTTTTTAAAAGAATTGAGGGTCTCAGCTTCCACCATCATTCCAGGCAGTGACTTCCAGACACCCAACACCCTCTGGATGAAAAAGTTTTCTCTCATGTCCCCTCTAATCCTTCTAGCAGTCACCTTAAATCTGGCAACATCCCTCCTGTCCACTCTATCTAGACCCCTCATAATTTTGTACAGCTCAATCAAGTCATCCCTCAGCCTCCTCGGTTCCAGGGAAAACCATCCTAGCCTATCCAATCTTTCCTCATAGCTGCAACCTTCAAGCCCTGGCAACATTCTTGTAAATCTCCTCTGTTCTGTACTCCAGAGCAATTATGTCCTTTTCTGTAATGTGACCAGAACTTTACAGCTGTCTTTTACATTAGCCAAACAGAAGAAGACTGATGGCATGTTTAATGATTTGAAGTGAATTCAAAGGACATTGAAATGTTTCTTTTAGGCTGGTTATTGTAGCTAACTTCATTTTACATGTTTTTGTATGTTAGCTTTGCAATTTAAAATTTATCTACTGTAGTTTACTATCGTTGCTTGCTTTTTCTTTTCCAGAACTAATGATGCCTTCTGATCAGTATCAATTAGAGCTGCAAAATAACATAGTAAGTCCAGGGGGAGATGCAAATCAACCGGTGGGCAAACTAAAGCAAGCCACGTCAACAGTAACCGCACTGCAGCAAGGGCAAACAAACCTGGTGCTGATGCATAAAAGTATCCTTTGCAGTTTTGATTAGCACCTTGCAGAAGCTAAATGATGATGCATGTTCAAAAGTAACAGCAATGCTAATTATATAATGCTTTCTCCATGCAAGCTCACATAACTTAATATATTTGCATGGCATGGTTATGTTTTGGTGAGCCAGCTATTTATACCGCAGTATTTGTATTTTCCCAACTTTGGCATGTTTGCACCTAAAGGATCTTAACTCATTGCTTATTCTGCATACACAATATGCACAGGAAACTGTGTTCTGGGTGCATGATACACGATGCTCCTCCCCTCGATGAACAACAAGTCAAAGTTTACATAGTTTGTGCAACTGTCATACTGATTATTATGTATCTAATCTAAATTTGTGTAATCGAGTAGGGTTTTCAATAATAGGGAATTACAATAACACAGATAATGTAACAGCATAAGTTTGCACCTACAGTACAATAGCCTTATAGGCTTGAACATAATGTAGCATATCAACGCTATCCAGCTATGTATTTTGTATAGTACATGCTTGAAAGTTGGTTGTTTTCAGTTTATTTAGCAAAACAAGTGCTAGTAATCATATTTTTATTGTTTTAACTATTTCTTGAATAGCATTCATATAAAAAAAAAAGCCAGAGTTTTAATTGTTGTATGATAATTCCAGCTTTCTCTGACTTTGAGCCTGACCTTCAGCTAATTCCCAGTAGTAGTCATCTTTCCTGGTTCATTAGTGCTCCTCCTCTACTAACTTCAACTATCACCTTGCATGTGTTTTTGTTTCTCAAAATATCTATTGGACTACTCAGCAGAGTTTACAATAATGTTAACAACACATTCTCCTTCATACATTCTTTCTGACTTCTAAATGAAACATCTTACTCTAACTAAATTTCTCTGGCTCTAACTTCTGAAATAAAACCAAACAAGAACCTCCTCTTTATAGCTGCCTAAAATTAAAACATTAGCCCAGAAATTCCACCTTTGGGATGAAATTCTGGAATCTGAAAAATGGGAGACTACACGTTGAGTCATAATACTGCTCCAGTTGGTTCCCACTATGGATTGATCAATGTCAAGTTTGATGCGGTGGGGGGAGCTGGGAGTTGGGGAGGAAGATGGGAAAAGAGGTGCTTTTTCCTCCAACGTCCCAACCACAATTTAGGGGCATGTCTAAAGTGGGTTTTAGCCTCCTCTTGGATGCCTACCAGTTATGCCGCTCTAAGGCCCATCAAAATGTAGGGGCAGGTGCAATCCTGGACTGCACATGGGATCCACTTAAAACAAGTCAATTGCCATCAGATTCTGTTGTCTCTTATCCTTGGATGATGTGGAATTTGGGTGAGCTCAAATCTTTGGCCCATCTGGCCTGTGGTTTCACTTCTCCGAGCAGCAGGATGTTGGCTTGTTTGGAGAGGACTTTTCCTTGCAGGAATTCAAGAATTTGAGCACCGTTCTCATAGCCAGTAATGCTAAATGCTCAAGCTGTTTTGGATATCATTGCTTCACTGAAACTGGCAGCAACTTTGGGAGTCTGCACATGTGCAGAGTAATGCGGATATGTAGAAGTTACTGGCAGTGATTCTACAGTTCCCGAGAGGTTGCGCTATTACAGTTCCCCCGAGTACGATCAATGGAAGATCTATGAATTGATGAGACCTTCCAGTCTTGTGCTGAGTCTCGCTGTAAAAACCTATGGAAAGTTGCACCTTTTTGAATGAGATGTAAATGGGTTTTTAACAGTGTGCTAACTTCATAATTTCTGGTAAACACCCTCACTGGCCCTGAGTAGCTAATTTTATAGTTGTAGAATGTCAAATTTCTTAATTCTGATTAAAAGAAAATCCATGTTTAAAATTAATCTTTTAAAAAGTTTATCTATATTTTAACTTCCATCTTAATCCAATCAGCAGTAATTTCGGAATCTGAAAATGTAAATTAAAAGTGCAAGATAAAGTGCTTTTAGCTTCCTGGTTTGCTGTCTGAGAATATTTCACTATGATTGGTTGCTTACCCTGCTTGCTAACATAACTGCTGCTGGACATCTGGAGAGCCCCTTGACTTGGTGGTAGAAATAAACTGGTGTCAGGAAAGGGGATGTTGGCACCACAGTGATTGCTAGATATTTGTAGGCATCATTTTTATCGACAGTAGTGAGCACCGTTGCCTCGCTACTGACTGCAAAATCCAGGCCATTATTTATTGGGGCTATTAAGGTCCAGGATTGCACCTACACCCTCATTTTGATGCGCTTTAAGCATAATTGTGAGGAACTCTAAGGAGTCTGAAAACAACTTCAGACGTGCAAGTTTAAGCTCTTCCTGATACTTGCTTTAGCACCTTTTTTTTTGGTTCAACAAGGTTGGATTGAGGGTTTGAACAGGTCAGCAAAATAGTTCTAAAAGGAATTAACCTTTTAATGTCATGTTGGCTACAAGGTCTTATGGATATTCAGTTTTATAACTATTGGCCTGTAGGAATGATTTCAAATCCCTATAATGTTCATTTCTTTTATTTGAGAAAATAGATCAGTAGCAGTTTTAAACTTGCATGACCTTAACAAATTGTTTAGGCATTCGTATGCAAGGTGTATCCCGGTTACCAAACTGTACAATTTATGTTGTTGAGCCACGTTACCTAGGTTAGTATTTTAAGTAATTTTATCAGTGTAACATATGTCAATTGAGTACACTTTGTTAGATTTGTGAACTACTAAATTATTCAGTTTAGTGATTATTGAGATGCGTATGAGTAAAAATTATTTTAAAATAGTTTATTTTTTAGTCTTGCGATCTTAATAGGGTAAGGCTTTTCCCCTTGGGAGATAAAACTCCAGTAATTGCCTTAATTTTATATTTGCAATCAGATAAAGTAGGAGTGGAATTGTTTTTCTACCCATTTCCTCATAGCCAAGTGATACTTCAGGTTGAGACAATTAATCAAGAAATGAGTTTCATTTCGCTTGCAGTATTCGAAAGCTGAAGAGATTCCTTGCTCTCAATGTTCGAACCAACTACATGAATTATTTTTATCCTTTTAGGTCATGGTGGCAAAAGGGCTGAAAAGTAATTTGCTAAGTATTTGTATGTGCACATGTGGTATAAGAAATTGTTTTCCTGTATTAGTACTAACATTGAATTGTTAGTTCTATTTTAGGATAGGAGTTAGGTTTTTAAATATATTGAAAAATAAGGCAGCAATTAATTAATAGTTCATCCAAATAGCTTGTGCTTCTAAGATTTTTACAGCCTACTAGCAGCCAGGTAAGCCACATGGTTTCCCACAGTCTTTGTTGCATATAAGCCCTTATTGTGCACTAATTGTTCTTTTTCTTGAATTCTGAGAAATAGTACTCCAGCAGCCACTCAAAAGAAAACAATTAAGTTTGTAGACTATTTGCTCATTTGTCTGTTTAAATTGCTTTAACAGTTTAACTGATAGCTTTTTCTTTATGCACAGTATATTTTTCTGTACTTGGTCTGCTTGTTTCAAGCTGCCTTGGAAATGGACCAGATAAATGTCTCTGACTGGATGTTCCATGATAAGACAATACATGTCTTTGATAGATGGGCCTATCCAAAGATCTCATGGCAACCTTCTGGAATAAATAGTTGCTGAGGTTTTGCTGCAGTAGTCTGAACAGTCAATAGGTTGTTGAGGACAATTGATCCATCTTTTGAGGATGGAAGGTTCTAGTTATATTTCATCTCTTAATTCTGAGAATCATGTACAGCATCCAGCTAGAGCAAATTACCAAAATCATATTTCAGTAGTGGCTGAGAACTTTTCTTTCCTGTCTATTTGGCAAGTAAGGCAGTATCATAAATATCTGTCATGCACTGGTGTTTCCAACAGCATAATTTCAATAAATGTAACTAATTTAGGAAATCATTTTACAGGGTGTGGAGGTTGAGCTATGCTCAGACAAAATGATTATATTGAAGACGAGGAATCTTAATGCGTTTTTTTAATATATGCACAGGGTTTACAGTTCACCCTGGAGACAGATGGATCTTGGAGACTGGCAAAGTGTATGGTCTAACTATTGATGTGTATGATAAAGAAAGTAATAAACTTTATCTATCTGATGTAAGTATTTTTCTTTACATAAATTAGATGGCTGAAAAACCTGTGACATCAGATTTCCCAGCAATTTTTTTTAAGATGGTAGTGTAAATTAAAACAAAACAATTGTGGTAATTGCTACCCTATTTTCCAATATTCTTTGACAGCACTCTCGAATGGTGTAGCAACTGGCTCACCTCTCGCAACATCTTTGTTGGAAATTGGTAAACTGAAACTGAGCAAGGAGCAAATTGTATAACTTAGACCATGTTCAAAGATTCTTCTTTCCTTCAAAAATGTGTATAGGTTTTTATGGACTATAATGGGCCAGAATTTGCTGGAGCAGGGCATCCTGCCGCATGCCTGATTAGGTAGACATTCCCAGCGGTCTTCAGCTCAGATTTTTTACCCTGGAATTGTGAACTGGTAACAATGCAGCAAGGGAGACGGAGCATCTGGGACTTTGACAAATGATGGGACCAACCGTATGTCTCCTTAATCAATCAGATTTAAAGGTTGTGAAATAAACAGAGGAAGGACTGAGATATTGAATTACAGTGGGATTCACTGTACAATCAGATACAAAGAGAAATAGAGGGAAATTAAGATTGAATTGAGAGATAAAAGACAAAAGAAAAGTAATCATTATTTAAGTTGGACTTTTTAAAACTTTCCAACAATACACTACCTGAAAGAATAGGACTGTATACTTTTAATTGTTCAATTTCTGGGCCAGAGAGTTTAGCGCTCAAGAAGACTATCATGTAATTAAAAGGGTACTTGTACTGTTAATTACTAGACTTAACTTTCATGGTGAATTAAATTGGCAATTAATGTGGAAATGCAGCAACTTCATGAACTGAACAATGAGGTTAAGGGCAAGATGCCATTTTCACGAAGTTAACTAGGAATCATCCTGCAACTTGTGGTGATTTTCAATTCATAACAGTATCTCTTGCTCATCACAAGTTGCTGGTTAGTTTGAATGTTAATACTTTCATGTGTCTCAGGCCATTATTGTTTCAACAAATGCTAGCCCAATACAAACCTATTTTTCTATGTTCTAAGTGGAGCTTTCAAACCAATTTATTTTTGATTAAACAATAATTGCTTTCCCCAACAATTGTAAAAAAAAAAGTGAGGGAAGAGTATTGAAAGATTTTCAGTTTTCAAGTACCATTTCTGCCTAAACATTGTGACCTCAATGGAAACTGGGAAAGCACAGAATGGGAGACATTTTCACACACTAACTCCCTTACAGCACCCCCCGGAACAATGTTGAGCCTTATCTTGAAAAGGCACGTCACTTTATTTTAACAGTCAGAAAACCAGGTCTCATTAGGATCCCATTTATTGAGTAGCCATTTATTTTGTCTTTTTTTTTCTGTTAAGGTATTTGCTGCTCAAATAATGAGAACTGACTTCATCAGGAGTATTGTCTTGGTGGAAACAGTTCAGGTGCCCTATGTTAACATTTATTTATTGATCACAAGGGATCTGAAGGTAGAGCAGAGTTTGTAACTTGAGTTATTTTTACTGTCAGAATTCCATTTTGTAAATTGTGGCTTTGTTTTTACCATGTTGCCTGTCTGGATAGTTGTTCATAGCCTTTTTTTTTATTGACTACATATAAGTTAAAATATACATTATTGGTTTTTGTATTTAACTTTTTGTGCAAAACCATTTCTTTATGGTAAATGTAGGATATTCGAATTCATACTGAAATTCCAAAGGAGTACTTGGAAATACTGGAGACCTCTGTGAATGGATCATACCATCGTGTAAGAGCTCTAAAGAAGGGGCAAACAATAATTGATGCTTCATTAACCAATGTGGTATCTCAGGTCAGTTGTATTCTATGTCTCGTAGTCCCTTCCCATTTAATGCCAAACCTTCATTTAGTAATAAGGAAGCATGTTGAAAAAAATAACCTAAGAAGTAAGAGCAGGAGTAGACCATATGGCCCCTTGAGCCTACACCACCATTAAATACAATCATGGTTGATTTTCTACCTTAACTCCACCTTCCCGCACTATCCCCACATCCCTTGATTCCCCAAGAGATCAAAAAACTATCAAACGAACATAGGAATTGGGAGCAGAAGTAGGCCATTCGGCCCCTCTAGCCTGTTGCGCTATTCAATAAGATCATGTCTGATGTGTTTGTGTCTCGAATTCCATGCTCCCATCTACCCCGATAACCTTAGATTCTCGATCGGCAAGGGAATCAATCTACCCCGCCTTAAAATTATTCAATGACTCCGCCTGCGCCATCCTCTGAGGCAGAGAGCTCCAAAGTCGCACAACCCTCAGAAAAAATTTCTCATCTCTGTCCTAAAAGGTCGACCCCTAATTTTAAAACCGTGCCCCCTATTTCTGGACTCGCCCACAAAAGGAAACACCTTTTCCACATCCATCTTGTCAAGACCGTTCAGGATCTTGTATACTTCAATCAAGTCTCCCCTCACTCTTCTTAACTCCAGTGAAAACAAGCCCACTCTGTTCAACCTTTCCTCTTAAAAACAACCTGCTCATTTCCAGGTATCAATCTAGTAAACCTCCTCTGAACTGCCTCCAGTGCATTTACATCCTTAAATAAAGAATCAAATTGCGCACAGTATTCGAGATGTGGTCTCAATAATGCCCTGTATAACTGAAGCATAGCATCCTTACTTTTATTTTCAATTCATCTTGTAATAAAGGATAGCATTCCATTAGCCTTCCTAATTACTTGCTGTGCCTGTAAACTAACTTTTTGTGACTCATGCACTAGAATACCTAGATCCCTCTGCACCTCAGAGTTCTGCAGTCATTCTCCATTTAAGTAATACTCTGATTTTTTATTCTTCCTGCCAAAGTGAACAACTTCATATTTTCTCACATTATACTCCATCTGCCAGATTTTTGCCCACTCACTCAACCTATCTATATCGGTCTGCAAGCTCCTCATGTCCTCTTCACGACGTACTTTCCTACCTACCTTTGTGTCATTTGCAAATTTAGTTACCATGTCATTGCTCCCCTCATCTAAGTCATTGATATAAATTGTAAAAAGTTGAGACCCCAGCACAGACCCATCCGGGACTCCACTCGTCACATCCTGCCAATCAGAAATGACCCATTTCTGCATACTGTTTTCTGCCAGCCAGCCAATCTTCTGTCCATGCTATTATGTTACCCACTACACCATGAGCTCCTACTTTGCGCAATAACCTTTTATATGGCACCTTGTCAAATGACTTCTGGAAATCCAAGTACTGTAGGTCAACAGACTCCCCTTCATCCACGGCACATGTTACTCCTTCAAAGAACTCCAATAAATTGGTTAAATATGATCTCCCTTTCGCAAAGACATGCTGACTATCGATCTCAGTCTTGAGTATACTCAACCATGAAGCATCCACAACCCTGGGGTAGGCAATTCCAAAGATGCACAACCCTCGGAGAAGAAATTTCTCCTCATTTTAGTTCTAAATGATCACCCTAAGGCTGTCTCCCATGTTGTAGATTTCCCAGTGAGGGGAAACAACCTCTGTGTTTAGTCTGTCAAACCCCTTCAGAATCTTGTATGTTTCAATGCGATCTCCTCTCATGCTTCAAAACTCCAGAGAGTATAGACCCAGTTTACTCAGCCACTCATCATAGGACAACCCCCTCATCCCAGGAACAAATCTAATGAACCTTTGCTGTACTGCCTCCAAGGCAAGTTGTATCCTTCCTTCAATATGGAGACAAAAACTGTGCAAGTTAATAGTGTACAAAATGCTGTACCTAAGCTGGTTAAAAACTAGAATGGTTTTTTGTTCCCTCTTCAATGAATAAGATGAAGCATTTGCATCCTTCCTCATTTCCTGACTTATTAGTACTGCCAGACTACAGAGAAAAATAACTTTTTGTAGGGTTAGGCAGCAGACATTTGATTTCAGCATTGGAGCAAGTTTTTAAATTGGGAAGTTGAGACCTTTGAGGTTGCATGCATTCTATTAAACTGGTTTTGGCTGAAGTTTCAAACTTGATTACAATTCTGTTTCACACCCTTTTGTTCCAAGAGGAAATTGAATTTATAGGAGTAGTATTAAATAATCTAACAAAATAACTAAAGTGTTTATAATGAAAAACACCTAATCCATTATCCAGTTTGGAGCTCTAACTTTGTACATCCAAACAGATAAAATGTGGATAAATGAATGTGACCAAATCCAGAACACCATGGAGAACTGTACTGCTCTTTAAATAGTGAAATGAGTGCTTTATATAGTGCTTTTCACCAATCTCAGGACATCATAAAGCTCTTTACAGCCAGTGAGGTAGTTTGGATGTGTAGTCATTCTTGCAATGCAGGAACACAGCTATGTAATGTACATAATGGAAGGAAATGCAACAGGTGTGTCAGAAAATATGACACTTGCCATACTAATGTACAGTAATAAACTTCTAAGTAATAAACTTCTAAATAATAACCTGATGCCTTGCTGGTTGCTGAGTTAAAACACCTTTGAAGAATTCCTACGCTTATCTTAAGTTCAGAATATTGCATTTTGGGAAATATTATAGAGTTTCTATGCTATGTATTTAACAAAATAACCTAGCTTGCTTAACTTTTTTTTGTAGGACTTGCAAGCATTTTATTCCTCTGACATAGTCAGCCTTAGCTTTTCATTCTATCGTATCCAAGTCTGACAGTCATGTGTTGAAGCCCCACTTAAGGAGATGAGCATATCATTTAGGCTGGCATTTCAGTGCAGCACTGAAAGTGTGCTGAATTGTTGGAGGTGTCAACTTTTGGATTAAAAGTTAAATTGAGATCTCTTCAACCCTCTCCAGTAGGGGGAAAAGATTCCACAATACTATTCAAAGAACAGCAGGGGAGTGCTCCTGGTGTTCTGGCCAACTTTTATCCCTAAACCGACGGTTGGAAAAGGAACAGATGATCTGGTCATTTATTTAATTGCTGCTTGTCTGACTTGGTGCAAATTGGCTGCTGTGTTTCCTGCATTGCAACAGTGACTACACATCCAAACTACATAGTTGGCTGTAAAGAGCTTTAGGATGCCCTGAGGTTGTGAAAAGTGCTATATAAAAGCAGAAAGTACTGGAAATATTCAGATCAGGCAGCATCTGTGGAGAGAGAAACAGAGTTAATGTTTCAGCTCTGATCTTTCATCAGAACTATATAAAAGTGCTCATTTCACTATTCAAAGAGTAGTGTAGTTCTCCAGGGTGTTCTGGCCAATACTTATCCCTCAACCAACAACACTCAACACATAGAAGCCAAATACTGCAGAGGCTGGAAATCTGAAATAAAAACAGTGCTAGAAATACTCAGCAGGTCTGGCAGCATCTGTGGAGAGAGAAGCAAAGTTAACGTTTCAGTTCTGATCAAAGGTCACAGACCTAAAACATTAACTTCTTTCTCCACAGATCCTGCCAGACCTGAGTATTTCCAGCACTTTGTTTTTTGTCGCTGAAACACATATCTCTGGTCGTTATATCATTGCTGTTTGTGGGAGTTTGGGATGTCCTGAAGTGTTGAAAGATGCTGTATGTCTATCTGTCTGCCTTTTGTTAGTCTGTTGAGTAGTGCTTCAAGCTTCTGTGCAGTCTGATTACTTGACGGAATACTGTTGGGTGTAAAAGTTCATTTGAGCTGGAAAAAAGAAATTGATCATACATGTGCGTTCTTTATTGTAGCAAAGTAAAATGTGGCCTTACTCGATATAATTAGCAATTATTAGTCAACCCATTCTGTTTCACACTTTCCAATTAATTATCAAAACAAAGATGTGAAATTATTTTGCATTGTTAATTTGGCATGTTTTGTTCAAATTGTTATGAATTTTTTTTGACTAAAATCATGCATAAAATGTATCAAACAAAATATGTTAATTTTCAACTTTTTTATGAATACGTTTAATAAAGTGAGAACATGAGTGTTAAATTTTATTATGTATCTGAGCTGGTGGATGAGAAAGAAAAAATTTGGAATGTCAGTCTTCAAAATCTAAGTCTGTAGTAAGAAATTAATGGATTGTAAATTTAGAATTTGTATTGCTGTAATGCAATAAGCTTTTTGTTATATAAATTACCAAAAATCTGCTTTTGTATCAGTGAAGCATAGCCACATGCTGTTGAAGTGGTTGTCGTAAACTGCAAATAGCTACAAGCTCTGAAAGTTTTTGGTTTTATTAAGTAGTTTATAAAACACTTGGTTTTTAAACATACACATCATTTTGCCGCCTTGCCTGACAAATCTTGGTTATTTCAGTACAGTTCATAATTTAACTATCTCTAATTTTTTTGTTAATTTTGACTTTCAGAATGGAATTGTACATTCCCTGCCTGTCCCTGTGCGGAACCAACAGGAAGTAGAAATTTATAATCCAATAGTTCTTACACCAAGTATTTTGACCTTTCCTTGGCAGCAGATGACTGGAACGTATCAATATGCAATAAAGGTGCATTTTTTTTCTGTAAACTTAACATTTTTTGATATTCATTATGTGCGCAAGATTTCTGTTAATTACCTTCAGTCCCATGCTACAGGTAGAAATCAGTAATGAGTTTAGTTTGTTTCTTTCAAAATAAATTGTTTTTTATACAGCTTATTCTCATTAGACTTTGTCTTTGTTTCTTTTCACCCTTTCTTTACTGTCCAGATTAATATTTAAATATGATCTCTGATGCAAAATTTGTTGAGTAGTACAGTACTAAAGGTCGGGGAAATTATTTCAGAGATTGACCGTGTAAAACTTTCTCTCCAGTTTTGTGAAGGCGAGAGTCTGTATATTGAATCTTGATTGACAGTGCCTTCTCTGTTGACTGACTGGCCCCAGTAAGCAATAATGAAAATTATCTTGACGCAAAACTACTCTTCAGTCAGTAGCTTGCTTATTGTTTCAGTGCAAAAGAATGTATGCATAATTTGAGCACTTTTTTGGGCTCCTAACCTGCTGTAGAAGCCATGGAATTATCTGGCTGGTCGAGTTGAGTTTCTGATCACTGGTGACACTAGGATGATGCTGACAGGGGTCTCAGATGATATTGCCTCTAGAGATGCTCTCAGATTGGAGTTAGTATTTGTCTGGGACTTCTGAAATGCAAATGCTACTTGCCATTTATCACCCCAAGCCTGGGTGTTCTCCAAGTCTTGCTGCATGCAGGTATGAACTGCTTCATTATCCAAAGAATTCTGAATGGAGCTAAACATTGCAATTATTAATCAACAGCCCCACTTCTGACCCGATGATGGAGAGAAGGTCGTTGAAGATAGTTTTGTCCTCCTGAGGAATTCTGCAGAGATGATTAGCCCCCAACGACCATAACCATTTTCCTTTGTGTCAAGTATAACTCCAGCACTGGAGAGTTTCACCCTGATTCCCATTGACTTCAATTTTCTTAAGGTTCCTTGGCGCCACAGTTGATCGACTGCTACCCTGTTTCGAAGGGCAATCACTTTCACACCACCTCTGGAATTCAGGTCTTCTCTCCATGTTTGGACCAATGTTATAATGACATATTAGTTTGTTTTGTGGAGGTCGTTTTGCAATATCCCAGTAATTCTTGCAAGGTATTCGATACACATTTCCAAATAAATTAGAATGGCATTCTGCTTAATGTGATTAAAGTTGCAGTATATTTTAATTACATTGTATATTTATTCCAATAATTTATGTTTAATTTGTTACACAGGCAGAAGGTGGGAGTGGAAATTTTACCTGGTCATCATCCAACCAGGCTGTGGCAAGAGTGACCGTTAAAGGAATTATGACAACAGGAAGCGATATAGGATTAAGTGTAATACAAGCACATGATGTTCAGAATCCATTGCACTATGGGCAAATGATGGTAAAATTATTTTTTTTCAAATTCCTATCTCTACTTCTGTTCATGAACTTTCAGGAAATGCAAAAATGTGTATATTTGCAATAAAATTATGTACTCAGATTTTACAAAATTGAAGCAATAAAACAATGGCCCTGATTTTGCAGTAAAATTAACAGAGGCTATTAATGCTCACTGATATTGAAGTGTAAATAGAATCTCATTCCATTGGATTTTCATTATGTTTTGAGATTTTTTTTTAAAGTAATAAATGTCTCAAAGTCTCTCTCAATCCCATCTTTGATTCCTTCTTTTCATTTTGCTTCCTGGGCATGATTTGGTGTCAGATTAGTTCTAACATTAGAACAGTTCTAATGAAGGGTCACTGACCTGAAACATTAACTCTGCTTCTCTCTCCACAGATGCTGCCAGATCTGCTGAGTATTTCCAGCATTTCTTGAAGTATAATGAATGTTCGTTTGCTGTTGACTGACTAGAGATCTGGGCCATTAATTGTTAAGGACATCCCTGTAGCTTCAGTTTTCTAAAAGGTTATTTTACCTTCGGGTAATAAGCAGGGAAAGTTAGATATGTGTGTGGTCCTGAGAATGCCATTTGGTCTAAGATATTGCCCCAGGCTTGGGCAGGCCCTTTTAAAAGAAGGACTAAAACTGTACCTTTAAGTCTTTGATCACCGTATGTTACTGTAGAGCAAGAACTATTTCTTACACTTCTGTCAGAGTTTTTGTCCCTATAATATTTACTGCAAAGTGTATGTGGTTTTCAGTGTTTTCTTTACATGTATCCAGGAAAATTTTCTCGAAACCAATGAAGTAGTTCATTAACCAGACTAATTGTTTATCAAATTATCAATTTTATCAAATGAAATTGATCAGTCCCATTTTCAAAAATGACTTGCCTTTAAGTGTTATGGCTAGTAGCTTGGATAGTTTTTAGCTTAATGTCTTGATTTTAATTTGTAATACTGTTTCAATTTTTTTTTTAAACCAAGGTTTATGTAATAGAGCCAATCCAAATGGAATTTACACCTTGCCAGGTAGAAACTCGAGTTGGACAAATACTGGATTTGCCCCTCAAAATTTATGGTCTTATGAACGTGGAAACAAAAGAAAAAGTTATGCTAACTGACTGTTCCCATTTTGATCTGGTGGTAGAAATTGAAAACCGTGGTGTTTTTAAAACCATAGAAGGTAATGAAGAAAGGACATTTATCTTTGTGATAAGACTAATAGCTGGAAGAGACAAACTAGTAATTTCTGTTTTAGTATTTTTTCATGTAAGTAAATAATATTTATCTTCAATGGAGTAAAAGATAGAGCTGTGAACACTTCAGCTTGTATTTATATAGTGCCTTTAACGTAATAAAATACCCCAAGGTGCTTCACAGGAGTGTTATGAAACAAAATGACACTGAGCTACATAGAGATGTTAGATAAGGTGGCCAGAAGCTTTGTTAAAGAGGTGGATTTAAGGAGTGTTTAAAAGGAGGAAAGAGAAGTAGCAAGGTATAAGGAGGGAATTCCAGAGCTTAGTCAGAGTCATACAGCACAGAAACAGGCCCTTCGGCCCACCGTGTCTGTGCCGGCCATCAAGCACCTACCTATTCTAATCCCATTTTCCAGCACTTGGCCCGTAGCCTTGTGTGCTATGGCGTTTCAAGTGCTCATCTAAATACTTCTTGAATGTTATGGTTCCTGCCTCTACCACCTCTTCAGGCAGTGCATTCCAGATTCCAACCACCCTCTGGGTGAAATTTTTTTTCCTCAAATCCCCTCTAAACCTCCTGCCCCTTGCCTTAAATCTATGCCCCCTGGTTATTGACCCCACAGAGTCATAGAGTTAGGGCCGAGGCAACTGAAGGCACACCCACCAGTGATGGAGTGATTAAAATTGGGGATGCTCGAGAGGCCAGAATTAATGAGTGCAGATAGCTTGGAAGGTAGTGGTTCTGGAGGGGTTAGAGATGGGGAGGGGTGAGGCCAAGGAGGGATTTGAAAACAAGGATGAGAATTTTAAAATCAAGACATTGCTTGACCTGGAGCCAGTGTAGATCAGCAAGCACAGGGATGACAAGTGAACGGGACTCAGTGCGAGTTAAGACACGGGCAGCAGAGTTTTGGAGACCTCCAGTTTACAGAGAGTAGAATGTGGCAGGCCAGCCAGGAGGGTGTTGGAATAGTCAAGTCTAGAGGTAACAAATGCATGAATGAGGATTTCAGCACCAGATGAGCTGAGGGAGGGGCAAAGTTGGCTAATGTTATGGAGGTGGAAATAGATGGTATTAGCGATGGCACGAATATGAGGTCAGAAGCTCATTACAGGGTCAAATATAACACCAAGTTTGCGAACATTCTGGTTCAGTCTCAGACTATTGCCAGGGAGACGGATGGAGTCAGTAGCTAGGAGCAGGGGCTAAAAACACTGGCTTCAATCTTCCCAATATTTTATTGCACGAAATTTCTGCTCATCCAGTACTGGATGTTAGATGAGCAGTCTGATAATTTAGCAACAGACGAGTCGCGAGGGGTGGTGGTGAAGTAAAGCTGGGTGTTCTCTGCATACATGTGAAAACTAAGGCTGTGCTTTCAGTTGATGTTGCCAAGGGGCATCATGTAAATGAGAAATAGGAGGAGATCAAGGCTCAATCCTTGGACACCAGAGGTAATGGTGCAGGAGCAGGAAGAGAAGCCATTGCAAGTAATTCTCTGGCGATGATAGATAAGAATGGAATTGGGTGAGAGCAGTCCTGCGCAACTGGGTGACAGTGGAGAGGCGTTGGAGGAGGATGGTGAGGTCAACAGTGTCAAAGGCTGCAGACAGGTCGAGAAGGATGAGGAAGGAAAGCTTACCTTTGTCACAGAGACACAGGATGTCATTTGTGACTTTGATAGCTGTTTCGGGTACTGTGGTAGGGGCAGAAACATAATTGGAGGGATTCAAAGATGGGCACGATTTGGGAGGCAACAGCACATTCAAGGACTTTGGGGAAGCATGGGAGGTTGAAGATGGGGCGGTGTTTTGTAAGGATGGTGGGTTTCTTTGAGAAGAGGGTTAATAGATTTAAAAAAGAGAGACAAAACTTGAAGATGAACTGTTAGCGTTATCGGATAACGTGGAGACCAGGAGGGGAAATTTGAGTGGTTAGCAGTTTAGTGGGAATGGGGGCGAGGGAGCAGGAGGTGGATCTTATGGACAAGGTGAGCTTGGAGAGGGAAAGGGGGGAAATGGGAGAGAAACTAGAGAAAGATGCAAGTTCGAGGCTAAGGTGGGGTCGGGAGGAAGATTTCGAAGAAGTTTGGCCAGGTGGGCAAGTGGAAGGGAGGGATGCGGCTGAAGCAGCTGATCAGACAGCCTTGATCTTAGTGACAAAGAAGTGCATGAGCTCCTCGAACTTATTGTTGTAGGTAAGGGGTTTAAGAAAACTGTTTGCAGCAGAGAAAAGAAGCCAGGGCTTATCTTTGCATTCCAGGATGATCCTGGAATTGTGAGCAGTTTTAGCGGATGAGAACAGGACCTGAAAGTGTTTTTAAATGGTCCAGCCAGATCTGGCAGTGGATGGCTAAACCACTTGTCTGCCATATCCTTTCAAGTCTGTGTTCCTTGGACTTGAACTTAAGGGAGTGGAGATGAGGGCCGTCCCAGGAGAATGGACAGGACGAGAGCATCAAAGGTGGAGGTGAGGATGTGATTGAACAAATCACTAGCTGCAGGGAAAGCGTGGGCCAAAGGCTAGATAGTTGGAATATTGACAGTGCAGTTGTAAGTGAATTGGGGGATAATTTTTTTCCAGGGACGGATATAGAAGGAAGTAGGGTTGGGGTGTGGAAGGGCGATGTGGGTGGTGAGTGCTATACGAAAGTGATCAGAGATGGCCTTATCTGTGATTGATACAATGGGTGTAGCAAGACCGCATGAGATGGCAAGGTTGTGGATGCTGTGAATATGGGCCGGGGAGTTTACATGAAGGGCGAGATTTAGGGAGGATAAGAGGTCAGCGAAGTGGAGAGGGAACATGATGAGTTGAGAGAGAGAGAGGCTGAAATCACTCAGAATTAGAAGTCATTTGGTGCAAAGGCTGAGGGAGGAAAGCAGTGACGACATGAGAATTTTTAGTGCACTTGGGAGGACAATAGAGAACAATGATTATGAATGAGGGGTGGAACAAGGTCCGATCCTCAAAGGAGGAGAAAGTGCCAGAGGAGTAGGGGGTCAGGTTGAGGTGTGATCTGGTGATGAGCGCCACACCACCACCGTGATGGTCTTAGCAGGGCAAGCAGTGCAAGATGCATCCAGCAAGGTGGCTTCATTAAGGGCAAAGGTGTCATAACCTCTGAGTCTGGTTTCTGTTAAGGCAATGATGTTGATGCAATCATCCACAATACGTTCATGGATGGCAGGGGCCTTATTCACAAGTAAACAGACTTCTGGAGCGAGATGCATAGAGTGGTGGGTGAAAACTCATTTCACTGGCAGAGTCCACAGGATCAAAGTGGGAGGGGTGATTTGATTTGGACAGGAAGGAGATTGGCAAGATTTGCCCCCGGTGGGCGCACTGGGTGGGAAGGGCGACGAGAGAGTGGGATGTGTCACTTAGGGTTACTGCACATAATGAGCCAGCGCCAAGTGCCTCAATGAGCCATTTGGAGGATGCCAAGAAGCACAAAGGGAAGCTGTAGGCTTATCTAAGAGGAAGTCAAGCCTAGGATGGAAAAAGAGAGCAGGAAGGTTGAGGAGTACTGAAAGATCGCGATATGGAATTGGGAGGGAAGAGTACCTGAGAGTGGAGAAGTGAAAGGAGGAATGACGATAGAAAAGAGGGGTCTTGGTGCGGTAAAGAGAAGAGGTAAAAAGAAAGAGGAAAAAGTGGAAATAGAATGAAGGGCTCAGGCCCAGAGCAGCAGCCAAAATGCACATGGATAGACTCTGGGAAAGCTCAAGTTGCATAGATCTGGTTAAGATTTTTAATAGTACTGTAAACTGAAAATTGAATTTTTTAGTATTTGTTACCCGCAGTCAATGCTTCAAGTGCAACCAGGATTCTGGTGATAGTGTGTATGAACTTGGGTTATAGACAGCATTGGGTTTGGTGCCAATGCTCCACTCCTTTCGTTCCTCTTCGCGCCCCCCCCCCTGCCCAATGACCAATCACACAGACACAGTCAAACCTTACAAATGAATTTTTCTCCGGGTGAAATACTGGAAGGTGCCCGCGTCTTTAGATTTAAATGCTACCAAGGAGCCTCATGGCTTCAGCAATAAGGGGAGAATACTAAAATACTAATTGGGGTGGGGAGACATGACGTCTCTTCAAAGATGACTCACATAAATTTTCTTTTGCATTGTTAGTTTGTACATCATACCGCATTTTGTGCTGGAAATAAAGCATTGTAAAGTTCCTAACTACGTTTATGAAGCAGCATTCCCACTATATAATGTTTATTTATTTATTTAAAGATACAGCACTGAAACAGGCCGTTCAGCCCACCAAGTCTGTGCCGACCATCAACCACCCATTTATACTAATCCTACATTAATCCCATATTCCTACCACATCCCCACCTTCCCTCAATTCCCCTACCACCTACCTTATCAGTATTTGAGTGAGCTCAGCTATCCAAATCCAGTAGATTGAGTCCTACAGTTCAGTTTGTCAGTTTTACACTTGAATACCTGGCTAATCAAGATTGGTTAATACATTTGTAATGGCAAGTTGTCAACCAGGATAAATTGCACGCTTTTTAATTTATTTGCTTTGTAGGATAGAAATATTCCCATTAAAATGTTCTACTCTTGCAATGATATTGTGTATGATGGAGAGATTAATGCATGATATCTGGAAGGGATAGGCTTGACACCTCTATGCTGCCTATGTTCTTAAAGGGGAAACATTTACTTGGGGTCAGAAGGAAATGTATTCTGCCTGTTCATTTCAAAGCCAATTAATGGCGCAAACGATGGGGTGTAGTGTTATAATACAGCATATAAAAATGAATGAAATGTTTAAATTTATTTAACCAGCCTCTTTCTTAACAGGGCGATTGGAACCAGGCCCTAAGCACTGCAGTGGAATAAGAGTTCAAGCCGAAGCTCAGGGTTACACCACTCTTGTGGTTAGTTATAGTCATGGCCATGTATACCTTACTGCCAGTATCACTATTGTTGCATATGTGCCACTGAAAGTAAGTATTAACTATGCAAAGGTTTGTATTTCAGGATTTACCTTTTTTCCTCCTATGTGTCTCCTCTGTTTTCATTATGTATAAATTATAATTTAATGTTGGAGTCTCTCCGCATTTATGCACATTTTAATGTTGCCATTGGTGTAAAGTTGCACAACTTGCCTTTATTTATCACCTTTTTAATATAGAAAAACATCTCCCAAGGCACTTCAGAGATATAAGGAATACTCACCAAGTCAAAGAGAGATTAGGGAAGGTGATTTTAAAATTTAAAATCAATGTCAAAAAGCTGGATTTTAAGGAGGGCTGTAAAACTGGAAAGGAAGGTGCAGAGCGAGAGGAGTTTAGGGAGAGAATTCCATAGCGTAGAGTTCAGATGCCTTAGGGCATGGCTGCCAATAGTAGGGGTTTACAAGAGACTGTGTTTGGGAGGGCTTTTGGAGCTAAAGGAGGTGAGAGTTGGGAAAGGTGAGGCCATGGAAAAATTTAAACAAACTTACAAATTTTAAGTTGACATTTTTAAGGGGCAGGAAGCCAAAGTCGTTCAGTGAGGTAATGGGCAAGTGGGTAGTGGTGTGAAATGGATTGTAAGCAGCAAAGTTTTTGGTGAGCTGAGGTTTATAAAGGGTGGAGGATGGAAGGCTGACCAAAGAGAACATTTGACTAATTGAGTCCAGAGGTGGCCAAGCCATTGATCAGGGGTTTTTGGGGACACGTGTGTTCAGGTGGGGCAGGGGCAGCCAATGTTGTGGAGTTGGAAGTAGGCAGTCTTTGTGACAGTGGGGATGTGGAATTGAAAACTTGGTTTCACAGTAAACGGGTGCCAAGCTTCTGAGCAGCCTGGTTGAACCTGAGGTGGTGGTCACAAATGCGGATGAAGTTGGTGAGAAAGTTTGTTTTCTGCAATTTTTAAAAATCAGAGATTTCGAGCAGCTCTCAACCCATTCTTGTAGTGAGAATACAAGCTTTGTCACCTCTCCTAAATCATCATCTACCGCTTGGTGAGATGCTTTGGGACTTCCATTTACATTAAAGGCACTGTATAAATCTAAGTTGTTGTTGATGGGAAGAATTTGCATACTGCTGTCTGTTATGCCAATGCTTTGTAAGGATCACTCCTTGGTTGTAACTTGACCTATTAAGTGCACAGCTGTAATGATTAGTTAATAGTACAGCCTGTGATGTTGTATTGGAAACTTTTGACTGTAGTAACATTCAGCATTTCAAATACTGGCTGCCATTTTAATTCTCATGAGTGGAGGTCCTGAAAATAAAAAGAAGAGAATATTTTGCCCAGGCAGTGCAATCCCAACATCTGTGGCACAAATGAGAAGGTTCTATTATAAAGTACAGTTTTCTGTTGACTTTGTGAAAGTTATTTAGCAGTTAATTTAGTGGCTGCTATTTGATTTTAGTTCACCTTTAACTTAAGCGAGTAAGAAAAGGGACTTGTGGGTACATAATGTTCTGTAGATAAAAGGATGCATTATGGCATTGAGAGAAATATATTCTTCATTACCCAACATTAATTTATTTGAAGCTAGGAATTCAAGAAACATTGAACTTCATCTAGATATTATAAATGGATTGAAATAACTATATGTAACACAATTGATTAGGTTGGCTACTGTGTTGTGATCTGTGTTAATTTAATATACAATTTCTGGAGCTATATTAAAAATAGTTGAATACTCTTCATGTGAAGGCAAATGAGAGACTATTTGATTGTGATTACGTTCACATACTTTGATAAACAGAATTGAAGTTTTTCATTTGAAGAAAGTAATTTGGAACATTTTTTGGATTGTTTAAATGCACTGGGAAGGGCAGAAGAACCATGGTTACAAAATACTAGGGCCCACAAGAAAGTTGAGATTCGTAGTATCACAGAAGGTTACCAATGTCCTTGTTGATCAGAATCAACAGCACTGAAATTAGAAGTCAGATGTGGCTGTATGCAACAATTACAATTGTCACAGAAAAGTTTTGAGTTCCAAGATTGGCAAAATTGCTGCAGGATAATTTAGTGCAAACCTTGTCCAGGTAAAATTTGGAGTTATATAGCTTACTCTAATGGATTTGGTGAGGTAAAAAGGGAGAAATATTAATTACTTGTATTTAAGCAACAGTCCCATAAAGCATGAAGGAGTTACTATTTAATGAATTCACTTAACCAAACAAAGAGTGCAGTTATTATGGACAGATGTTGGAGCTTGGCCTTTATCAATATTTGAATATACATTAACAAGTGATTGTCAAGTTGAACCGTTGCCTAAAGATGAAGTTATTGGCATAACAGTGGCAGATTTGATCGCAAAAATCTTTAACTTTCACAAAGACTGACAATTATGGATCTTATGGAATCCCTCGACAGGCATTTAGTGTTTATATTGTTTTAAAAATAAACAAGTGCAGTCTTGCTGTTAGTAACTTGGGTGCTTCTAATTGATGTAGGACCTTACTGGCTATTGATTTGTGATGTAATCTTGCAATAATGTTCACAAACTGTAATACAGAACATAGTCATTCTGGTTGGTTAATTCCCATGCCTCCTCCTTGCTTTGGAGACTTTTGATGGTTGGACTTGCCATATTTAGAAGATACCACTGCTACTGTTAAATTTTGCTTTGATACTTGATATGTTGTAGTTCTTTAAAAATATAAGTAAATAACCTGATGCAAAATGGACTTATATTTCTGCAATTTGCTGCCTATCATAAGCTATAGTTTTAATACCAAAATGAAATGAAGTTGCAGTATAGAAATTTGGTTTGAGTTAGTAGTACTAATTAGCATATACGTAACAGTTTGGAAGCAGGAGTTGACCATATCATGATTTTTATCTACCTAATTTTATTTCAGGCTGTTGATCCAGTATCTGTTGCTTTGGTAACTTTGGGATCCTCAAAGGATATGCTGTTTGAGGGAGGACCCAGGCCATGGGTCTTGGAGCCCTCAAAGTTCTTTACAGATCTCACAGCTGAAAATGAAGGCAGTATTATTCTTCATCTGATTAGCTCCCCAGCATTTAGAAACCAACCTAAGCATGTGGTGAGGGCTACCTGTACAGCACTGGGAGAGCAGGTGAGAAACAGCAACTTTTGCTATATACCCTGTATTGCTAAATTAAACTTCTATACAGCAGTTTCCTGGCATACCTGCTGCAAGTTGTGCAATAATATGTTGACTATATAAACTTTTTTTTTGCACAATAAATTATGTCTCACAATCTTCAGCCAGAAGTGCCGAGTGGATGATTTATCTCAGCCTCCACCTGATGTCCCTCCACAGATGTCAGTCTTCAGCTAATTCAAATCACTCAATGTAGGTAGATAGGTTGGTTAGGAAGGCATATGGGATACTTGCCTTTATTACCGAGGCATAGGATATAAGAGCAGGGAAGTTATGATGGAGCTGTATAAAACGCTAGTTAGGCCACAGCTGGAGCACTGTGTACAGTTCTGGTCACCGCACTATAGGAAGGATGTGATTGTACTGGAGAGGGTGCAGAGGAGATTCACCAGGATGTTGCCTGGGTTGGAGCAATTCAGCTATGAAGAGAGACTGCATAGGCTAGGGTTGTTTTCCTTAGAGCAGAGAAGGCTGAGGGGGGACCTGATTGGAGGGACTTTGATAGGATAGATGGGAAGAGACTTTTTCCCTTAGCAGAGGTGTCAATAACCAGGGGGCATACCTTTAAGGTAAGGGGCAGGAGGTTTAGAGGGGATTTGAGGAAATATTTTTTCACCCAAAGGGTGGTTAGAATCTGGAACACACTACCTGAAGGAGTGGTAGAGGCAGGAACCCTCATAACATTTAAGAAGTATTTAGATGAGCACTTGAAACGCCATAGCATACAAGGCTACAGGCCTAAGTGCTGGAAAATGGGATTAGAATAGATAGGTGCTTGATGGCCGACGGGCCTGTTTCTGTGCTGTATAACTGAGTCTATGGCTCTATATGATATTGTGATATCAAGAAACGGCTGAAGGCGCTGGATATAGGAAAGGTCATGGGCCCTGACCATATCCTGACTGTAGTATTGAAGACGTGCTCCAGAACTATCTGTACTTCTAGCCAAGCTGTTTCAGTACAGCTACAACACTGGCACCTACCCGACAATGTGGAAACTTGCTCAGTTATGTCCTGTTCACAAAAAGCAAAACTAATCAAATGTAGCCAATTGCCACCCGATCAGTCTACTCTCAATCATCAGTAATGCGATGTAAGGTGTCATCAACAGCGCTATCAAGCGGCACTTACTCGACAATAACTTGCTCACCGGTGCCCACTTTGGGTTCTGCCAAGAGCACTCTGCTCCAGGCCTCATTACAGCCTTGATCCAAATATGGACATAAGAGCTGAATTCCAGAGGTGAGGTGAGAGCGACTGCCCTTGACATCAAGGTGGCATTAAGGAATGCGAGCAAAATTGAATTCAGTGGGAATTGGGGGGGTAACTTTCTACTGGTTGTATTGATACCTAGCATAAAGGGAGATAGCTATGGTTGTTGGAAGTCAATCATCTCAGCCCCCAGTGCTGCAGGAGTTCTTCAGGGCAGTGTCCCAGGCCCAACTATCTTGAACTGTTTCATCAATGACCTTCCCTCCAGCATTAGGTCAGAAGCGAGGATGTTTGCTGATAATTGCACAGGTGTTCAGTACCATTCGCAACTCCTCAGAAACTGAAGCAACTTGTGTTCAGATGCAGTAGACCTGCACAATATTCAGGCTTAGGTTGATAAGTGGCAAGTAACATTCATGCCTTACAGGGCCAGGCAATGACCATCTCCAACAAGAGAGAATCTAGCCATCGCCCCTTGATATTCAATGGCATTACCATTGCTGAATCCCCCACCATCAGTGTCCTAGGGGTTACCATTGACTAGAAACTTAACTGGACCAGCCATACTGTGGCCAGAAGAGCTGTGAATTCTGCGGTGAGTAACTCACCTCTTGTCTTCCCATGCCTGTTCACCTATCTACAAGGCACAAATCAGAAGTGTGATGGAATACTCCTGTTGCCTGGATGAATGCAGCTCCAACAACACTCCAGAAGCTGGACACATCCAGGACAAAGCAGCCTGCTTGATTGGCACCCTTTCCACCACCTCAAACATTCACTCCCTCCACTGGTATACAGTGTGTGCCATCTACAAGATGCACTGCAGCAACTCGCATAGGCACCTTCAACAGCAGCTTAGAAACCCACAACTCTATCACCTAGAAGAACAAGAGCAGCACCAGCGCCTGCAGGTTCCCCTCCAAGTCACACCAGCCTAACTTGGCACTATTGCTGCTCTTTGTCGCTGGGTCAAAATTCCACAACTCCCTCCCTAACAGCAGTATGGCTGTATCGACACCATATGGACTGCAAAGGTTCAAGAAGGCGGTTCACCATCATCTTCTTGAGGGCTATTCGGGGTGGGCAATAAATGCTGGCCTTGCCAGTGATGCTCACATCCCATGAATGAATTTTTTAAAAAAAACTTACTACATACAAACTATGATGAATTTAATAGATCTGATTACTTTCTGTACTAGTTTTCCTGGTACTTGAATTAGAAAACCCATTGTTTTCCTTCAGTTTTGGAGTTAAATTTGGCTGTTTTTCACCCTAGCGCTGACATTTTGGGATGTTGTATTGGCATATTTGTTGATGTTTGTTTCTTCAAACTATATATTGTATATACTTTTTTCTCCTTTAGGTTTTGGCTTTGACAGTTGGGAACAAACCAAGTTTAAAAAATTCCTTCCCTGCAGTAGAACCAGCTGTTGTCAAGTTTATTTGTGCCCCTCCGTCCAGGCTCACATTGGCTCCTGTGTATCTGAGTCCTCAGCTGGACCTATCCTGTCCTTTGCTTCAACAAAATAAACAAGTGGTATGTCTAATTAGCTGTATTCTAAATTTGTAACATTAAAATTCCTTGTACTTTTTTGTGCCGTACTTCTAAAATATTTACCCTGTTCGGGTAAGACTCTTTATGTAGTTGCTTCAAGTATTTCAAGTCAATTGTTTTTAATTGAGAATTTTCCTTTAGTTTAGTACCTTCAATGATTTCAATTTGTTAAAAAACTCAATATTTCTTCATATTCTCATGGTACTGCTTCTCTTCTAGGTTCCTGTGTCAAACTATCGTAACCCAGTCCTTGACTTGGTAGCATATGACCAGCAAGGGCGCAGATTTGACAACTTTTCTTCCCTTAGCATTATCTGGGAATCATCAAAACTTTCCCTAGCCAGCATCGAACTCAGTATGCCATTGCAAATGAATGACAAAGATTATGGAAATGGACAAAAGAAGCAACATGGTATTGATTTGATTAAAATCAGATGGTTTATATTGCAAAAGTTGAATAGTTCACTTATTTTGACTCTGCATTTTATTTTGTTTTATTAGGTTTGCAAACTGTGTTGGTTCATCACGAATCAGGGACTACTTCTATCACAGCAACTGCAATAGGCTACCTGCAGGATCATCTTAATGCAGCTAAAGTTAAATCTAGGGTATGTCAAGTAGTTAGATTAAAGCAACTTAGTGCAGGCTTGGGTAATTGGATTTGTTTGAGTATGTGAAAAAAGTAATTTAAATCTTAAACTGTGTTGTGATCATTTTAACTTCTGACTGAATTGTAATGTAATGAGCATTCTAACTTAGTTTGGTACTTCTTTGTAACAGTATGATCCATTAATACCTGCATCTGCTACAATTGAGTTGTTGCTTGTGGAAGATGTTAAAGTCATCCCAGATAACATCACCATTTACAACCATCCTAACGTTAAGGTAAAAATATATTAATTATTTTGGGATGCATGGTCAAATAGGATCTGCTTTACAAAACATATTTATTACCATTAAAAGCTTTCAATCTTTCTGTCTAAAAGGCAGAGCTTTTGCTCAAGGAAGGATCGGGATACTTTTTCATTAATACGACTGCAACAAATCTAGCAAAAGTCATTTATCAGGAGGCCCAGGGCATTGCTCAGGTGAGTGAATATTATCTGTATAATACTTTCGGGGGGGGTGCGGAATAAAGTTCCAGTATGTTCTTGGCACTTTGCAGTAGAATTTATCTGTTATGTAGTCTTCAAGAACTGGATAGCTGAAAATGCAGTGGTTGGAGATATGTAAAATACTTGTATTGCTGAAAAAAAGACTTTCTGTCAAAGCTTTTTTGTCTTGCACTCATTAGGACAAGTGCAAGAATGCCAAATTTCAAAGGGAGTAACTATGCAGGAGGAAACACAAGTGGTATTTTCCATTAACAGGATGCTGCCGTCAAGCCAAAATGACGTTCTTTCCACACAAATGAGTAATGTGGTATATAAATTCCAGTGCCAGTGTAATGCCAAGTACATAGGCCATACGTCCCAAGGACTGGTCGATCGTATCAAACAGCGTGTCCCTTTGACTGTTCACAATAGGCAGAGTACTGATTGGACTCAACCAGCCCATATTTGGAAAACTCAACACGATGTCATGGAATCATAATTATACAGCACAGAAACGGGCCCATTGTGTCTATGCCGGCCATCAAGCACCTAACTATTCTAATCCTATTTTCCAGCACTTGGCCCATAGCCTTGTATGCTACGGCGTTTCAAGTGCTCATCCAAATACAGAGGTTCCTGCCTCTACCACCCCTTCAGGCAGTGCGTTCCAGATTCCAACCACCCTCTGGGTGAAATTCTTTTTCCTCAAATCCCCTCTGAACCTCCTGCCCCTTAATTTAAATTTATGCCCTCTGGTTATTGACCCTTCCACTAAGGGAAAATGTTTCTTCCTATCTATGCCCCTCATAATTTTGTATACCTCAATCATATCTCCCCTCAGCCTTCTCTGCTCTAAGGAAAACAACCCTCGCCTTTTCGGTCTCTCTTTATAGCTGAAATGCTCCAGCCCAGGCAACATCCTGGTGAATCTCCTCTGCTCCCTCTGCAGTGCAATCACATCCTTCCTATAGTGTGGTGCCCAGAACTGTACACTGTACTCCAGCTGTGGCCTAACTAGCGTTTTATACAGCTCCATCATAACCTCCCTACTCTTGTATTAGCCGAGGCATAGAATATAAGCAAGTATCCCATATGCCTTCCTAACCACCTTATCTACCTGTCCTGCTGCCTTCAGTGATATATGGACAGGTACACCAAGGTCCCTCTGACCCTCTGTGCTTCCTAGGGTCTACCATCCATTGTATATTCCCTTGCCTTGTTAGTCCTCCCAAAATGCATCACCTCGCACTTCTCAGGATTAAATTCCATTTGCCACTGTTCTGCCCATCTTACCAGCCCATCTATATCGTCCTGTAATCTAAGGCTTTCCTCCTCACTATTTACGACAACACCAATTTTCATGTCATCTGCAAACTTACTGATCATATCTCCTGTATTCACATCTAAATCATTAATGTACACTACAAACAGCAAGGGACCCAGCACCGATCCTGCCTGAAGTCTGATGTTTAGATGTGATTCTGCAATTGGACAGCACTTGCTGAACAATCCCGAGTGTGCTAAGACAACCAATTTAAGATCATCAGTCGGGCTCGCAATGTGGTGCACTTACACTTGCCAGAAGCTACAGATGCAGGAACCTGTCTTTTGCAGGCAAAAGGAATCTGTCCAGGCATTGCGCATTTTTTGCATTTAACAAAAGCTTGGGGGGACAATAGTTCCCTGGTGCATTCTCCGTGGCAACGCTTCGACCAATCAGCACGCTTTTCTCATGCAGTATAAATTGTTCCCTTTAAAATTTGGCATTCTTCGTCTGTCCTGATGAGTGCAAGGTGAAAAAGCTTCAACAGCATGTCTCTTTTTTTTTCAGCAATACTAAAATATTTGGAGCTTTGGATGGTAAATTTCAGAACATTGAGTTTCCCTTGAGCAGAATATTCTTGAGCAATATATATATTTTATATTAGCATTATAGTCAGTAAACTAGGTTTTTAGATGAACTTTATAAAGCAATTTTTTAAAACCATGAACTACCCTCAGCCAAATAATATCATCTTTTATGTCTTGCACTAATAGTTTTCTAAAAGCTGCTTACTTTCAGAAATGTGGAATTGCACAACTCTGTTGCATTTCCAAGGCACCCAATAATTTAGCTTGCGTCCAGGCTCTGCGATGCACATGGCCAACAGTCACAGGTTTGGCCAACAAGTCTCTGAATTTAACACAGCTGGAATTGGCACTTTTTTTTTTTGTTCCTGTGTGATTAGGTACTAGCTGACTAGCAGGTTGTTTTGGAGCAGTAAGTCTGGCTTTGAGTTCAAGTAAAATGAAGCAGGCTCCAAACATAACTATTGAAAGGAGGTCTAGATTTTTGTAGCTTGCAGACCTACTGTTAAATGTCAGATCAGAAGTACCTCGAACATTGTGCCAACATCTCTCATAGGAGGAGGATCAAGTAGCATGAAGACGAGCAAAACTAAAATTGGTGATTTCATCACTGCCAAGGAAAAATTGCAGAATGGCATTGCAATATTCTGTAGTATCTCCAAATTGTCTCGGAACTTGGGGTGAGGAAAAGAATACATTAAAAATGTTCTTTATCCCATTACATTATAAAGTAATATCTGTGGCTGTGGATCAAAAACCATAATTCAACTGGATTCCTATAGATGCATAAATTTTGTTCCTGTGGTTTATGGCTTAGTCAGAACCCATTCAGTTATACTCCTGTGACTCATTCCCATGTAATGACAAAATTTCATTTTAGGCCTAAAATTCTTTTAAATTTTATTCGTCTATTTAACATTAGCAATGCCACCAGGTAGCATGGCCAAAACTTGTATAAAAACATGGATATGTTGAGTCTTGGACATAGGCTGGAGCTTCCTGTGGCTTTGTTTGGGAGCAAAGCCTTCACGCCCCAAATACCACCACAAACGGAGGTGTGGGGTAAGGGCAGCAACTCCCTATGCTGGAAATTGCCACATCTACAGCCTTAGAACAATCCAGTGTACGTTGGTGAATAAATACGCCATGTTGTGGGGGAAGTTCACACAAAGACCATGCTTGACCCCTCAAGAAAATGTTACGGCACAATTCAGAGTGGCCCCTGTGGCAGAGGATTGTTGGTGGCATAGGCAGGACAAACGGGGAAGGAAGAATTAACTTTTCTCTCTTCCCCTCCCACCTTGACCACAAATGTTGAATTTTGTGGTCTCCAAATGTAAGGAGGCATTGAGGATGTCCCTTGTGACAGGGACATTGGCTGGGTCCATGCAAGTTGAATGACTTTTCACTAATCCTGCGTAATCTGGCAAAGTCGGTAGTGTAGGTCACTGGCGTTTACAGTCCATGTGCCCTAGTAGTTTCAGGCTGACATGAGTTTCTCAAATTACACAATCTGCAAAACTTTTTTTTTCTCTGTTAAACAGGTGCAGCCAATTCATCCAGGAATTCTAACGGTTTTAGTCCATGATTTGTGTCTTGCTTTTTTGGGGCCTGCTAGAGCCGAAGTACATGTGTCTGACATATTGGAGTTGTATGTACGAGTTGTGGATAAGGTTGGTTGAATGACAGTAGCTTAATGGTTGAAATATTTTGGTTTCTATTTTTCTTGAAAGTGCAGGTAGGTAAGCCATAAAAGTTAATAAAATGTTGAGTTTAATAAATTAAGATAATAAATATAAAAGCAAAGAAGTAAACTTCAATTTGTGCAAGGTAATGGTTACATCACAGTTAAAGTTTGGGCAGCCCATTATAGAAAAGGCATTAAAACCATGGAGATTATAAAGTGTAGATTTAACTAAATGATAGAGATGAGAAACTATAGTTATGGGAAGAAATGTACAATATAAAGATTAATTCCACTGAAGCAGAGAAGGCTAAAAGGAGATTTAACAGAATTTGTAAAACTGTCAAGGATTTTGATAGGGTGACTTGGGAATACCTATTGCTGTCTCCACAAGCAGAGAAAAATGTATCAGTTCTCAGTGAGTGAGGAAAGCCATTAGGAGAAATTTCTTTACATTAATGTGCTGTTTGAGCATGAAATGTTTGTCTCAGCTATTCTCTGTGGTAAAGAAACCATTGCATCCTTTAAGGGAAAATTGGATCCATATTTTAAATGGAGGAACATGAAAAATTATGGGGAGAGAGCAGGGCTGTTGCATTTATGGAAAAGCAAAACACTGGATGTTAGAAATCCAAAATAAAGACAGAAATGTGGGAAATACTCAGGTCAGGAAGAATTGGACAAAGTTGGAGATGTAACAGGTTTTAAGTAAATGCAAAGGCAGGGAAAGGAGTGGGGGGTGGTGGTGAAGAAAATAAAGGAAGGTCTGTGATGGGGTGGAATGTAGGAGAAATTAAATAACAATTATAATGGGACCAGTTTTTATAAAAAATGTATCTCAGGGAGGTGTAAATGGGAATAACGGAATTAGAAAGGTCATCGACCTGAAATGCTGTTTCCTCCACAGATGCTGCCTGACCTGAGCATTTCCAGCACTTCTGTTATAGTAGGATTAATGGATTGCTCTAGTGCTCTAGCAAATAGATGCAGACTTGATGGGCCAAATGGTCTTCTGTGCTATAATTTTTTTTAGAGTTTTAGAATGTGTTTTGCGAATTATAATTGAGATGTTCTGACTACATTCTAAAAACTTCAAAATAGTTGCATTTATTTCTATTGAATTTAACATCATTTTATAAAGTGCTGTCTTCCCATCTCAGCACATTATCTGAACTGTTTCATGAAAAAAAATGCAGATTATAACCCTTTCACCTTGCTGTTAAAACTGAGCTATGTTGTACTATAGAGCAGCTTTTTAAAGAGAAACCAATAGGTTTATAATTAGTAAGGGAGAAAGAAACCAAACAAATTATTGTGAGAGGTCTAACAGTAATGCTTCACAATAAACGAAGACTGTATTAGCAG
Organism: Heterodontus francisci; assembly: GCF_036365525.1. Taxonomy (NCBI): domain Eukaryota; kingdom Metazoa; phylum Chordata; class Chondrichthyes; order Heterodontiformes; family Heterodontidae; genus Heterodontus; species Heterodontus francisci. The sequence continues at coordinate 64,083,824 of NC_090389.1, forward strand.
AGGGATGAAGTATAAATGAGGGCACATTATATTTGCGTAAGTCATTAATCAGGCCTCAGTGAACAATAAAAGCAAAATACTGTGGATGCTAGAAATCTGAAATAAAAACAAGAAATGCTGGAACCACTCAGCAGGTCTGGCAGCATCTGTGGAAAGAGAAGCAGAGTTAACGTTTCGGGTCAGTGACCCTTCTTCGGAACTGACAAACAATAGAAATGTCACAGGTTATAAGCAAGTGAGGTGGGGGTGGGGCAAGAGATAACAAAGGAGAAGGTGTCGATTGGACAAGGCCACATAGCTGACCAAAAGGTCATGGAGCAAAGGCAAACAGTATGTTAATGGTGTGTTGAAAGACAAAGCATTAGAACAGTTGAGGTGTTAACGGACTGAAGATTGAACAGCAGCAAGTGCAAACATGAATAAAAAACAATGAGTAAGCAAACTGAACAAACTAAGATGAAATGAAATAATTGCAAAAAAAAAAGATTGTAAAAAATGTAAAAAAAAGAAAAAACGACTAAAAATGAAAGTAAAATGGGGGGCTGTCATGCTCTGAAATTATTGAACTCAATGTTCAGTCCGGCAGGCTGTAGTGTGCCTAATCGGTAGATGAGATGCTGTTCCTCGAGCTTGCGTTGATGTTCACTGGAACACTGCAGCAATCCCAGGACAGAGATGAGAGCAGGGGGAAGTGTTGAAATGGCAAGCAACCGGAAGCTCAGGGTCCTGCTTGCGGACTGAGCGGAGATGTTGCGCAAAGCGGTCACCCAGTCTGCGCTTGGTCTCCCCAATGTAGAGGAGACCACATTGTGAGCAGCGAATACAGTATACTACATTGAAAGAAGTACAAGTAAATCGCTGCTTCACCTGAAAGTGTTTGGGGCCTGGGATAATGAGGAGAGAGGAGGTAAATGGGCAGGTATTACACCTCCTGAGATTGCAGGGGAAGGTGCTATGGGACGGGGACGAGGTGGTGGGGGTAATGGAGAAGTGGGCCAGTGTGTCGCGGAGGGAACGATCCCTTCGGAATGCTGATAGGGGAAGGGAGGGGATGATGTGTTTGGTCGTGGCATCACGCTGGAGGTGGCGGTAATAGCGGAGGATGATCCTTTGGATATGGAGGCTGATGGGATGGAAAGTGAGGACAAGGGGAACCCTGTCACAGTTCTGGGAGGGAGGGGGAGGGTTGAGGGCTGAGGTGCGGGAAATGGGCCAGACACGGTTGAGGGCCCTGTCAACAACAGTGGGGAGGAATCCTCTGTTGAGGAAAAAGGAGGTCGTATCAGAAGCACCATCATGGAAGGTAGCATCATCAGAGCAGATGCGTCGGAGACGGAGAAACTGGGAGAATGGAATGGAGTCCTTACAGGAGGTAGGGTGTGAAGAAGTGTAGTCGAGGTAGCTGTGGGAGTCGGTGGGCTTATAATGGATATTAGTAGACAAATAGTCTACTCAGTGAACAATAGTCGTTTACGGCATAGAAGGAGGCCATTTCTCCCATCGAGTCCACGCCGGTTCTCTGCCGAGAAGTCCAGTCAGTTCCACTCCCCTACTTGATCTTCACAATCCTGCAAGTTTATTTCCTTCAAGTGTTTATCCAGTTTCCTTTTGAAATCATTGTCTCCACCTCCACCACCCTCATGGACAGCGAGTTTCAGGTCATTACACTGGTTGCGTTAAAAAAAAAAGTTCCTCACATTTCCCCCTGCATCTCTTGCCCAAAACCTTCAATCTGTGTCCCTTGCCCTTGTACCATCAGGTGGTGGGAACTATTTTTCCTTGTCTAACTTACCTATGCCTGTCATAATCTTGTACACCTCTGTCAAAACTCCCCTCAATCTCCTTGCCTCCAGGGAGAAGTACCCCAGCTTTTCCAGCCTAAATTTGTAACTAAAATCCCCCATCCCTGGAAGCATTCTGCTAAATCCCCTCTGCACCCTCAAGGACACTCGCATCTTGTTTAAAGTGTGGTGACCAGAACTGGATGCAGTACTCCAGTTTGGGTCTAACCAGAGCTTTATAAAGTTCAGCATAACTTCCCTGCTTTTGTACTCTATGCCTCTATGAAGACCAAGATCCCATATGCTTTGCTAACGACTCTGTGTCCTGCCACCTTCAAAGATCGATGCAGATGCACCTCCAGGTCCCTTTGTTCCCGCATACTCTTTAGAACTATGCCAGAAGTCTGTATTGCCTAACCCTATCCCTTCTACCAAAATGCATCACCTCACACTTGTCTGTATTAAATCTATCTGCCACTTGTCTGCCCATTCTGCTAGCCTATCTATGTCCTGTTGCAGCAGCTTGTATCATTCTCAGTGTTTGTCACTCCTCCAAGTTTGGTATCGGCAAATGTTGAAATTCCACTCTGTATTCCAAGATCCAAGTCATTTATATAAAGCCACAATAGCAGTGGTCCTACCACTGACCTATGGGAAACACCACTGTCTACCGTCCTCCAGTCTGAAAAACAACTATTTACTATGATTCAATTTTCTGTCCTTGAGTCAATTTTTTTATCCAATTGAACACTGACCCTCTTATTCCATCAGCCTCAATTTTATTAACCAGCCTTTTATGTGGTACTTTGTGAAACATTTTCTTAAAATCTAATATAGACAACATCCACTGCATTTCCTTCATTAGCCATCTGTTCAAAAAATTCAATTAGATTAGTCAAGCATGATCTTTCTTTTATAAATTTGTGCTGGCTATCCTTAACTCAAACCTCTTCAAGTGTCTGATTTTTTTTTTTCTCTGATTTATTGTTTCTAAAATCTTACCCACCATTGATGTTAAGCGAACTGGCCTGTAGTTGCTAGGACTGTCCTTAAACCCTTGAATAAGGATGTCACATTTACCACTCCCCAATCCTCTGGCACCTCCCCAATATCAAGGGAAGATTGGAAGATTACGGCAAGCCCTTAAGCTATCTCCATCCCCACTTCTTTTAGCAACCTGGGATGCTAGCTATCCAGACCAGGTGGCCTGTTTACCCTAAGCAGAGCCAGCCTTTCCAGTACCATCTCCCTCTCCATTTTTACCCAATCCATTGCCTTTACTCTCTCCATTTCTACTGGTATTTTGCCAGATTCCTCCTCTTTAGTAAACACTGCTCCAAAGTACTCTAAGTGTTCTAGCCTTGCCCTGTGCTGCTAAGCATATTTTACCCTCTTAGTCCCTAATAGGTCCTGCTCCACCTCTTACCACCTGCTTAGTATTTACATGCCGGTAGAAAATTTTTGGGTTCCCTTTTATGTTGACTGCCATTCTATTCTCGTGTTCTCTCTTTGCTAGTCTTATTTTCCTCTTCCTCCCCCCTCAACTTATTATATATGGCCTGGTTCTCACTTGAAGAATTCACCAATCATGCACCCTTTTTTTGTTTCATCATAATCTCTATCTCCCTCATCATCCAAGGAGCCCTGTTTTTGGTTCTTGTACCTTTCGCCCTTGTTGGAATGTACTGAGTTTTTCCTGTCAGTCTTTGGTTCCGTTTAATCCTGGCTAGACCCCTTCTTGTTGAAATTAGTCCTCTTCCAATCTAGCTGTTCTACCTATTTATTGTTTTCTGCATTGCTAGTTTAATCCTTATGATACAATGGTCTCTGTTACCCAAGTGCTTCCCTGCAAACACTTGGCCCATCTCATTTCCCAGCCCCAGATTGCAGTGCTTCCTGTCTAGTTAGGCTGTGAACATACTGATCAAGGACGTTCTCCTGAATGCAATCCAGAAATGCCTTCCCCCTCCTTTCCCTTTACTCTACAATTATCCCAATTAATATTTGGGTAATTAAAGTCTGTCAATATCACTGATCTGCAGTTCTTGCACATCTCTATGATTTCCCTGTAGATTTGCTCCTCTGTCTCTCTTTTACTACTTGTAGGTCAATAGAATACCCTCAGTAGTGTGATCATACCCTTTTTGTTTCTCAATTCTAACTAAACGAACTCTGTCCATGCTCCCTCAAGGGCATGCCCTCTTGCCAACACTACAGTATCTTCTCTAATCAGTACTGCCACTCCAGCTTTTTTTCCCCCCCTTGCTCTTTCCTGAACACTTGATATCCTTGTATATTAAGCACCCAGTCCTCTCCATTTTTAAGCCACGCTTCCGTTATTGACACTACTGCCCATACTGCTATTTGTGTTTGTAGCTCACCACACTTTGTGTGTTTGCATACATGCATTGTAATCCTGTCTTTGCATTCCTCGTAGCTCTTCTCAGTCTGCTCCTATCTAATCTGGAACGACTTCCTTCTCTAGTACTATCCATAACTCTCTCATTATGCACCTTTATTCCTCTTTTCTACTTCTATATGCTGGTGCCCATCCCCCTGCCAATTTATTTGAGACCCTCCCCAACCACACTAGTGAACCTCCCCATGAGGACATTGGTCCCACTCCTGTTGAGGTGTGACCTGTCCCTTTTTTGAATAGGTGCCTCCTGCCCCAAGAATCTGAAGTGCTCCTTCCTGCACCATGCTTCAAGTCAGGCATTGATCCTTCCTGTCTTCCTATTTCTACACTTGCTAGTGTGTGGCACTGAGAGTAGTCCAGAATTCACTACTTTTCAACCTCCTCCCTAGCTCCTGAAAATCTGAAAGTAGGGCCTCAATACCTGCCCTTGCTATGTCTTTGGTACCAATATGTACCACAACTTCTGGCTCACTCCCTTCCCCCTGCAGAATATCCTGCACCCTTTCCATGATGTCCTTTACTCTGGCACCAGTGAGGAAACACATCATGTGGGACTCACTATGACTGCTTCAGAAATACATGTCTGCCCCCTGACTATGGAGTTGGGCGGCGCAGTGGTTAGCACCGCAGCCTCACAGCTCCAGCGACTCGGATTCAATTCTGGGTACTGCCTGTGTGGAGTTTGCAAGTTCTCCCTGTGTCTGCGTGGGTTTCCTCCAGGTGCTCCGGTTTCCTCCCACAGCCAAAAGACTTGCAGGTTGATAGGTGAATTGGCTGTTATAAATTGTCATGAGTATAGGTAGGTGGTAGGGGAATATAGGGACAGGTGAGGAGGTGGTAGGAATATGGGATTAGTGTAGGATTAGTATAAATGGGTGGTTAATGGTCGGCACAGACTCGGTGGGCCGAAGGGCCAGTTTCAGTGCTGTATCTCTAAATCTAAAAAAAAAATCATAAAATCTCTTAGAACAACCGCATTTCAACACTTTGCTACTTCCTCCTGTGAAGTCCCATTGGTGCCATGGTCTGGACTGCTCTTATTCAGGGTAACATCGTTCTCAGCAGTCTCCAAAGCTGAGTATCTGTTTGAGTGTGGCACACACCCTTAAGATTCCTGCACCTCCTGCCTGTTCCTCGTGTTCCAGGTGGCCACCCACCTCGTAACCTGAACTCTTATTGCCTTTGTGGTGACCACCTCCTGGAAGGTATGATCCCGGAATGCTATTGCTCCCTGATGCTCCGCAGTGACTCCAGCTGCCCCTCAAGCACCGAAATCCTTCCTACACATGTGTTTGCCCAAGACGCATGAAGTGTCCTGAAATTCACTAATGGTGCAGGAATTACAAGCAACAGGTTGCAGCTGCCGATACATGATCTTCAAACAAAAGCTCTTCCCTTGTTTCAAATCAATCTGGTACCTTGTTTAAACAATTAATTTTAATTAATACCTCTTGACATGCTCTGTGCTGATACTTATTAATTGACTCACTGTTGTACTTACCCTGATTTGAGGTTATTAATTTCCCAGCACCTAATTTGATAAACTGCCCAGTTTAGAGAGTGAAAAAGAGAAATGCTCCCCCACCAATCACTTACCTGCTTTCCTGTAACTACACTCCTCAATTTTTTTTTTCTCCTCTCTTTATCCCTGCTATGCTTTTGGATCATTTGTGCTGTTCTCGCAGTTCTCCCTCTTTCACGCTCTCACGCATGTGCGCGCTCTCTCTCCTCCCGCTGTTCTCGCAGTGCCCTCGGGCATGCGCGCTGTCCCGCCCAGCTGTCCTTCTGGAGAGTGAAAAATCATTAACGTTTCTGGTCGATGAACTTTCGTTGGCAAGGTCATCGACCTGAAACGTTATCTTTTGTTTTTCTCTCCACAGATGCTGCCAGACCTGCTGAGCATTTGCAACATTTTTTGTTCTAATTTCAATTTTTTTCAGCAGTCACAGTATTTTGCTTTTCTCATCTTGAGTATTCTGTGCCCTTGTGATCACCTTATAAGGATATTATTGCTCGTGAGAGCATAGAGGCAAAAAACTGGGAATCCTCAGAATCAGAAGTTATGAGAAAAAAACTAATATTGAGCTTAGTTTTACATAAAGCTTGATTGGCTTGTGCAATAAGTTACCAGGAAAGCCCATTGCTTCTAAAAGTGTCCATAATTTCTTCAAATTTACCTGGTGTATCTAAATCTTTAATGTGAAGTATTTTCATAATTTTGTCTTCCACAGGTGGAAATTGGTAACACGGTTAAAGCCTATGTGCGAGTACTGGATTATTCAAAAAAACCTTTCTTTTCTAAATACTTCCAATTTATGAATTTAAAGCTGAAAGCGGCCTCGCAAATACTTGCTTTAGAGTAAGTAACCTTTTTCAGCTTTGAAAGAATGAATAGCTCAGTCTCTTTAACCTTTGATTAGATGCAGTGCTCCACTGATGTCCCTGTTGGGTTGCTGACGCATTTTTCATTCTTAACCATTTAAGTGCTTGATTTGTATGCGGTTATTTTTTGAACAAATACTTCCTGTTTTAGGCCACTTGATGAAATCCTTGATGATTACACTGCAAGCTTTACAGTTCAGGGTAACGCAGTAGGACAGACCAGTTTGACAGCAACTGTAGCGAGCAAGGATGGCAAAAAGCTAAGTTCTGCACCTCAGCAAATAGAAGTAAGTTTGAGCATTTTCCCTCTACTAACTACAAATAATTCAAAATGCCTAATTTTTCCAATGTTGTTTAAAAACCACAGAACTGACGTGCAGAAATATTCAAAAGCTGATATTGTAAATGTTAAAAATTAGGAAAAGATTTCTGGTGTCATCTCGGTCTCAAAATCAATGCACTTTAAATCTTGATTTGTTTCTGTTCTGTAGGTATTTCATCCCTTTCGCTTGATTCCAAGAAAAGTAACACTCATTGTGGGCGCAATGATGCAGGTACATTGTGTTCAGAATGCAATTGCTTCTAATCATTTAAAAACCCTGCTGAAGTAATGATTACCATCTGTTGAAAGACGTTGAATTCAGTTCCCCAAAGTCCATTGGCAGTACAGTATCAAAATATGATCTCCTTTTTCCTCATTTGTTTTTGATGAATATTCATTTTGATATTGATGAATCTATTGTTAAAATGTCAGCCAAACATAATTTCCCTGCAATTTTATTAATCAGAAGTTCTATGAATATTGGTCTCTAAATTGGAATATGTTCATGAATACTTCATGCTGTCACATATGACCATAAAACTACAACTTGTTTGCACTTAAAGTATTAAAAAAAATTGTATGCCTGCCCAAAACCAATATGCAGAGGAGCACTGGTTTCAACAGTCAGATGAAGGAATTCTTGATATTCACTTTCAGAAGATTTTCACTTGTTCATAGTAAATATCAAATGGCAGTGGAAAATACCTCTCCCCAGCATTCCTAATGCCATTCTTGTACTACAAATTAATAATGAGAAAACTGCTCCGATTAATAGCTTAATAAGGAACAAGTGAGTAGCTGTTTTTTTTTTTTGGAGTAAGGTTCATTTTAACTAGTGAACTGTATTTTTTTTTTTGCAGGATTTATCAGTACTAAGGTTTTATTAATTCTAAGGTGTTGTAGTATTAAGGTTTTTTTTTTAGCAGTAGCAAAGGGTCAACTAATAAAGGAATGGCAGGGTTGCTTCAACCTCGTGAGTGCACCTCCTGTGCGATGTGGGAATTCCAGGATGCTTCCTGTATCCTGGAGAACCATTTGTGCAGGAAGTGTCGTCAATTGAAGCAGCTTGAGCTCCGGGTTTTGGAACTTGAGCGGCAGCTGGCGACACTGCAGTACACATGAGGATGAGTGCTATGTGGATAGCATGTTTATAGATGTGGTTGCCCCAGAGCTTAAGAGTATGTAGGGACAGAGGGAATGGGTGACCACCAAACAGTCAAAAAGAATCAGGCAGGTAGTGCAGGAGACCCCAGAGTGCATCTCATTCTCCAGCAGGTATTCATTCTGAATACTGAGGAAAATGATGCTTCACCTGGGGAGTGCAGCCAGAGCCAAGTCCATGGCACCACGAGTGGCTCAGCTGCACAGGGGGTTACATGGAATACTGGAAGAGCCATAGTGATGGGTGATTCAATAGTCAGGGGAACAGACAGGCATTTCTGTGGCCGCAGATGTGAATTCAGGACGGTGTGTTGCCTCCCTGGTGCTAGGGTCAAGGATGTCACTGAGCAGCTGCGGTCCACATCGGAACCAATGACTTGGGTCGAAGGAGGGATGTGGTCTTGCAGTCAGAATTTAGGGAGCTAAGTAAGAAATTAGCAAGCAGGACCTCAAAAGTAGTAATCTCCGGATTACTCCCAGTGCCACGTGCATGTGAGTATAGAAATAGGAGGATATAACAGATGAATGCGTGGCTGGAAAGATGATGCAGGAGGGAGGACTTCAGATTCCTGGTACATTGGCACCGGCTCTGGGGGTGGTGGGACCTGTACAGGCCAGACGGGTTGCACCTGAACAGAGCCGGGACTGAGTTGCTTGCGGGACGTTTTGCTTGTGCTGTTGGGGAGGGTTTGAACTAGTGTGGCAGGGGGACGGGGACCTGAGGGTAGAATCAGTTGGGACAAAATCAGGACTTAAAATGGAAGGCAGAAAATTAATGGATGAGTTTGGAAGACCGAGGAAATGAGGGTTAGAAAAAGAGTTTGGCAGTGCTCAAGGGTATCTATTTCAATGCAAGGAGTATGGCAAATAAAGCAGATGACCTGAGGGAGATAGAGCAGATGTGTAGGCAAATCTCTGAAAAGTGCGACAATAGGGCAGTAACAGGGGATTTTAACTACCCCAATATTATGGAAATAATAATTGTGGAAAAGGACGGAGATAGAACAGGAGTTAGAACTCTCAATTGGGGCAAGGCCAATTTTACTAAACTGAGGAGTGATTTAGCGAAAGAGGACGAGAAACAGCTACTTGAAGGTAAATCAGTGTCAGAACAGCAGGAGGCATTCAAAGGGGAGATTCAAGGGGTTCAGGGTAAAGATGTTCCCGCAAAGAAAAAGGACGAGGTGGCCAAATCTAGAGCCCCATGAATGTCAAGGAACCTACAGGGTAAGATAAGGCAGAAATGGACAGCTTATGTCTGACACCAAGAACTCAATACTACAGAAAGCTGAGAGGAGTATAGAAAGTGGAGGGGTGAAATCAAAAAGGAAATTAGGAAAGGAAAGAGAGGGCATGAAAGAATATTGGCCTGCAAAATCAAGGTGAACCCAAAAATGATTTATCAATACATTAAGAGTAAGAGGATAACTAAGAAGAGAGTAGGGTCCATAAAAGACGAAAAAGGTAACCTATGTGTAGGAGCAAAAGATATTGGTATGGTTCTTAATGAATACTTTGCATCTGTCTTCACAAAAGAGGGGGACGATGCAGATATTGTAGTGAAGGAGGAAGAGTGTGAAGTATTGGATGTGATAAACATAGGGAGAGAGGAAGTATTAATGGGATTAGCATCCTTAAAAGTTGATAAATCACCAGGGCCGGATGAAATGTATCCTAGGCTGTTAAAAGATGCAAGAGAGGAAATAGCAGAAGGTCTGACCATCATTTTCCATCCTCACTGAATACAGGTGTGTCGGAGGATTGGAGATTTGCTAACATTGTACCTCTGTTTTAAAAGGGAGCGAAGGATAGACTGAATAATTACAGGCCCGTCAGTCGAACCTCAGTAGTGGGCAAATTATTGGAATCTATTCTGAGAGACAGGATAAACTGTCACTTAGAAAGGCACAGGTTAATCAAGGAAGTCAGCATAAATTTGTTACGGGAAGATCTTGCTTGACCAACTTGATTGAATTTTTTGAAGAAGTAATAAGGAAGTTAGATGAGGGTAGTGTAGTTGATGTGGTCTACATGGTTTTTAGCAAGACTTTTGACACGGTTCCACATGGCAGACTGGTTTAAAAAAAAATTAAATCCCATGGGGTCCAGGGATATGCAGCAAAGTGGATGCAAAATTGGCTCAGTGGCAGGAAACAAAGGGTACTTGTTGACTGCTGTTTCAGCAACTAGAGGGCTGTTTCCAGTAGTGTTCCGCAGGGCTCAGTACTGGGTCCCCTGCTTTTTGTGGTGTATATTAACGATTTGGACATAAATGTAGGGAGCATGATCAAGAAGTTTGCAGACGACACAAAGATTGGTCATGTGGTAGATAGCGAGGAGGATAGCTGTAGGCTACAGGAAGATATTGGTAGGCTGGTCAGATGGGCAGAAAAATGGCAAATGGAACTCAACTTGGAGAAGTGTGAAGTGATGCATTTGGGGAGGGGTCAGCAAGGCTAAGGAATACACAGTTAATGGGAAAATAATGAGAAGTGCAGAGGAAGTAAGGGACCTTGGAGTGAATGTCCACAGATCCCTGAAGGTAGCAGAACAGGTCGAATAGGTGCTTAAGAAGGCATATGGACTCATTTCCTTTATTAGCTGAAGTATAGAATACAAGAGCAGGAAGGTTATGCTGGAACTGTACAGCTCATTGGTTAGGCCAACTTGAGTACTGTGTGCAGTTCTGGTCACCTCATTACAGAAAGGATGTAATTGCACTGGAGAGGGTACAGAGGAGATTTACGAGGATGTTGCCAGGACTGGAAAAATGCAGCTATGAGGGAAGATTGGATAGGCTGGGGTTGTTCTCCTTGGAACAGAGAAGGCTGAGGGGAGATCTGATTGAAATGTACAAAATTTGGAGGAACCTGGATAGAGTGGAGGTGAAGGGTCTATTCACCTCAGCAGAGAGGTCAAAGACAGGGGGCATAGATTTAAAGTGATTTGTAGAAAGATTAGAGGGGAGATGAGGAAAAGCTTTTTCACCCAGAGGGTGGTGGTGGTCTGGAACTCACTGCCTTAAAGGGTAGTTGAGGCAGAGACCCTCAACTCATTCAAAAGGAGTCTGGATATGCACCTCAAGTGCCGTAAGACCAAATGCTGCAAGGTGGGATTAGAATAAGTGGATCTTTTTTGTCCGGCACAGATACGATGGGCCAAGTGGTCTTTCTGTGCCTTAAACTTTCTATGATTATTGTTAAGCTGAAATTTTTATTGTATCCAAGCATTGAGAACAAAAACCTGTTGAAGTATTTTTACTTCAGTTTGAGGCGTTGAATGGTAAAAACATTTCATTAAAAATCTGAATGCTTCAACTAAGATATTAATTTTTAATCTGTTACTGTGTTACAGATTACTTCTGAAGGTGGTCCACAGCCTCAGTCCAACATAATGTTTTCAATAAATGATCAAAACCTTGCTTCAGTAAATAACATTGGGCATGTAAAGGGACTTGCAGTTGGAAATGGCAAAGTGACTGGCGTAGTTCAAGCTGTTGATGCTGAAAGTGGCAAAGTAGTGGTGATCTCTCAGGTAAGAGATGGGAAAATGAAATCCGATGTGTTTCAAATGCATTTTACCTCAATTTTGAGAGCTTTTGTAGGCCTGCTGAATTTATTTTGTCTATTCCAGATTACAAGCAAAATATTAGCTAAATACTTATTTTTTTAAAAAGTGTTTCTTTGAACTTGCATGTGAGATGCCTTTTGCTCCAAGGTACACAGGAGAATCCTTGTAAAATTTATTCACGGTCATCGAGCATGTCAATTCAGAAACATTTATTGATCCTCTAGTTCTCTAGTTATAAACCAATGGCTGAAGCCCTTATTGTTATGAAGTGATTTAATTTTTGAATGGATTTACACTTGCAGGTTTTCTATTAGTTTTATCATGTGTGGTCACCAGGAGTTTGTTTTTATTTTGCAATGGTGGCATCATCATTCAAAACAATTAACTTTTTGCCCAAAACAGTTTGATTATATTACAAGATAATTGCCAGTAAGGATAGCCATAATGCCAATCTTCATTCATCCACAAATACCTTACATTCTGTATTTCAGCATCCGATTGTTCAGTGGTTTTCACCTCCACAATTGTCTTGAAGTCCATTCCATGTGTTGATTTACTCGGTGTGAAAAAGTTTGCAAATATCAGTTTGAAGTTTACTACTTATTAATTTGAAACTCTGCTGCTTTTCTTACTCTTGCAATAAGTAATATTTCATTTATAAGAATATAAATAAAAGTAATTATCTTGTATAATTCAAGACCACGTCATGAGTGTTGCCTCTTGAGGATGAAGTTACTCCAATCTTTCCTCATAATTCAGATCCTTTTACACTTGGATCAGCCTCATGGCTCTTCTCTGTACTGCCTCCACTGTCAAATGCTTCCCCTGTTTCTCAGCAACCAGAAACGGATACAGTGCTGTCTTACCAGATCACCTATACAGTTCAGCAACAATCTCTCTTGACTTGTATTCTATTATTTTAGTATGCGCTTTAGTTGAACATGCAGAGTATCATGTTTATTAGGTGTCCTAGATCATCATCAGCATTATTCTTGGCAATTTCAGCCTCATTTATCAAAGGGTGCACTTGACAATGCAACCACTAGTTGACACAGTTATAGCACATGCGCAAATGTAGCCTCTTCCACTTAAACGTCACTGCGATGTTTCAGGCAGCTGCCAGTAATAAAGATGGCACTGCTCAATTTATCAGAAAAAACAAATTCAATCCGAAAATCCCCTCAACAGTCGCCATCGCTGCTTCCATCCCATCCCCAACAGTTCACCGCTCCCTCCTGCCATTACGGTTCTCTTCGCTGCTCCTTCCTGCAGTCATCTTCTCGCCGCTCGCTCCCTGCTGCCTTCCCTGAGCCACTCGCTCTGACCTTGCCGCTCCCCCACCTCCGGCTACTCGCTGCCTGCTTCTCGCTTTCTCTCTTTCACCCCGCCAAACCCCCCCCCCACCCAGCCCAACCTGCTCTCCAGCTGCTTACTGCCTGCTTCTCATTTCTCCCCCACCCCCAGCCGTTCGCTCCAGGCCGCGCAGCTTCCCTCCTCAGCCACTTGCTCCCATGTTCAATTGTTCGCCGGCAGGCCACAAAGGGTGACGGAGCCATGTGGGAGCAAGTGGCCGAGAGGAGGGAAGTGGCGCGGCCAGGAGCGAGCGGCTGTGGGTTGGGGGTGGTTGGGGGAGCGGGGATTGAGTGGCCGGAGGTGTGAGGGTAGTGGGGGGACAGGGTAGGGGATAGTGAAGAGCGGGGAACAATCAGCCACGGGGAGGGGTGTGGGATGAGGGGGAGCAGTGGCGAGGTCTGGGGTGAGTGGCTGTGGAGCGGTGGGGGGGGTGGGAAGCGTCAAGGGTGGGAGCGAGTGGCTGAGAGGAGTGAAGCAGGGAGGCCTGGAGCAAGTGGCTGAGGGAAGGCAGCAGTGTGGTGGGGAGTGAGTGGGGTGAAGCGGCGATTGAAACAGGGATGGTGTGAGGGAGCAGGTACTGTTGAGGTGAATGGAGACAACTATTGAGGGGTGAGGACGTCATTGTGTGGTGACGTCTTGCGTGCTTTCATACTGGCAAGCTGGCTAATGTTTGCATGCACTGATGACATCTGCGATTGCTCTGTGTTGTCGGGAGTCACTTCATCAAATGCATGTAATCCATTTTTCCATGTGTGTAGTACTTAAATTGCATTTGCCATTTTTCTGCTGTCATACATATATTTTATCCAAGTCATTCTACATTTTATGAGCAGTCTTTTTAGATTCCATTGCCCCCCCTTTGTTTGATTATCAACTGTAAATTTGACTCATTTGCATTAAGTTTTTGATTTCATCATTGCTATTTAAAAACTGTAGCAATTCCACTGATGAGCCCCAGGGCACTCCATTTGGTATTCCCCAATTTCCCCTCTCCTCCCAATTCCTTCATAATTCCTACCCAAGTTTCTGTTCTTTACTATGCTTCAGACAATTTCTTATCCGTTCCCAAGATTTACTTGGATCCCTCTTGCTTTGAGGTTAATTACCTTTTCATGTGAATCTCTTGGTAAATGCCCTTTTAGCAATTTGTGTCCATAATCTGTGAATCGGTATCAGTTTACATTTTAAATTGATTTTAATTGTCATTTCGACTGAACATATAATGGACAATTCGGTGGAGTGTAAATCCCATTACACTTGGCATGATTTATAATTCCCTCTTGATTTTGTGATTTGTCAAAGCTTTGTACCATTGTAACATAAATGCGGCCATGTTCATGTACTCAACTGCGATGAAGCTCCATTATGCACATTATGATTCTCCTTTCTGATTATCTGAGCATTTGTATAGGTGCACCTTCATTGCAGGGGCTGCTAATTTTTTTTGTTGGTCATGAAAAAATATATTTGCCAATTTGTCTTAGTTACTGGAGGGAGATGATCCATTATGGCAGTTAATGAAGCTCTGTCATATTCCAAAATGTGAGATTCTGGGCTCTTTAGTAATTGTGAATTGCATTCAAAAACAATTTTTTTAGCCAATTGTTAGCAGCTACATAGTTATACTATGTTGTTTAGTTTGTTTCTACTGTGCCTACCCACTTTTTTTTTCGTGTTTGTGCTTGGTGCCAGGCTGTTCATTTTTCTGTCAATTAACACTCTATCTGCACTAACACTTTGTCTTTCAACGCAGCATTAATGTACCGTTTGCCTTTGCTCCATGTCCTTCTGGTCAGTTATTCCGTGATCCTCTGTCCTATCAATACCTTGCCTTTTGTTATCTCTTGCCCTTTGCATTTCTAATACTTGCCAGTTCTGATGAAGGGTCACTGACCTGGAACGTTAACTGTGCTTCTCTCTCCACAGATGCTGCCAGATCTGCTGAGTATTTCTTGCATTTCTTGTTTTTATTTCAGAGTTCCAGCATCTGCAGTATTTTGTTATGTCATAATTGCCTGTTTTCAAGACTTTGTATCACAGGCTGCAACATGTTGAGACATAATTTTCCTTTAACACACTAAGCCAACCCACCTTTTACAAAACCAAAGTACTACAGATGCTGGAAATTTCAAATATAAACAAAATGCTAGAAATACTTGTCAGACAGCATCTATGGGGAGAGAAACTGCGTTAATGTTTTAGGTTGGTGACCTCTCGTCAGAACTGGAAAATGTTAGAGACACAACAGGTTTTAAGTACATAGGCAGGGAAAGGTGGGAGGTGAGGGGAAAAAAACGAGAAGGTCTGTGAGAGGGTGGAAGGCAGGAAAGATTAAATGGCAAAAGAGGTGATGGTGCAAGGCAAAGGGGGTTAATAGGATAAGTAAAGAAACACATCATGGCAGTTTGCATAAACTGATGTTTACAAACTTAAGTAACTGGGGTAGGCACCCTATCTGCATACTCTTGATTACTTTAGTGCCCAAAAAGCTGTTGATCTCAGTCTTAAATATACTACCAATTGAGCATGCATGCCCCTCCAGAGTAGAGAATTCCAAAGATTCACAACCCCGAGTGAAGAAGTTTCTCCTAATCTCAGTACAAAATGTCCAATCCCTTATTCCGAAAACGGCGACCCTTGGTTCTAGACACTCCAGCCAGAGAAAACAGCCTCTCAGCATTTACCCTGTCAAAACCTTTAACAATTGTATACATTTCAATGCGATCACCTCTCCTAAACTCCAGAAAATAAGAGCCCATTCTACTAAACCTTTCCTCGTAGAACAGCCCTCACGTCCCAGGAATCAATCTAGTGAACCTTCGTTGCACCCCCTCCAAGGCAAATATATCTTTCCTTGCGTAAGGAGACCAAAACTTATACAGTCCTCCAGGTGTGTTCTCGCCAAAGCCGGATATAATTGTAGCATTACTTCGTTACTCTTGTACTCCAAACCCCTTGCAAAAAAGGTTAACATACCCTTTCCCTTTCTAATTGTTTGCTGCACCTGCATGTTAACTTTGATTTGCATGCTTGATTTAGAATCCTTTAACTTTTATACAACCTAATGGGAGTGAGTGACATGAAAGGGATTTAGCTATCTGCTGATTTATGAGGACAATTTTAATTTTATTTTGGTAAGTGATCTGGGCAATAATGTGACAGCTAGGGACCACTACACTTATCCAGTATTTAACACTGCATGTACCTTTACTCCCTGGACTTGAAGTAAAATAAGGTTAAGATCTACTTATTTCAGTGTACCTTGAAGGTTATCTGTACTGAACATTTGGAATGCCCTTTTACTGAAGTATGTTCACCTTTACTCCTTGTACCTTGCAGCAATATGACAGGGAAAACTTATTCTTAAAATAACTATAAATAATTACCTTATTTTATGTACATTTTTGTTCTAAAGTCCATTGCTCAACCAAAAAAAAGCTACACATTCTGCAGTCTGGACTTTCTTGTATGTAAGCTATTAAGACTTCTGAAAGTTCTCCTATCACAGTTGTGCTTAGGAGAACAGTCCTTTACCCTGCTTGACAAGTTGCATGATGCATTGGTAATTCCATCTGCTTTAATGCTATTTTGCTTCCTCTTCATGTGTAGTAGTTCTGTCCAGGCCCTATGTAATATGCTGCTTTTCAGTCTCTCATCCAGATCAGTCAGCTCAAATCTTTGGTTTATCCTTCGAGCTACCTTGGTTGTCTGCTACCTTTTTATTTATCTCTTTCTATATTTAAGTTGGTAAAAGCAAAGCAGAAGTAATTGTGTCAAAGGCACCCTCTTGCCACCCAAGACCTGGCTTTTCACCTGTTAGTTTTATTTTCCTTTCCTTTCCTCACTCTGCTATCAGGGAATCAGCTGCTTGGTTTTCCTTGACCTCTTCGCTTTTGATTCCTCTAAACAATTTTTTCAAACTGAGCCATTAACTGGCAATCATGTTTATGTGCACACTTCCAGAGCCTGTTTTCTTGACTTCGGCTATTCCCTGTCTGGTTCTCTTGACCTTAACATAAACTGCTGGGATGTTTGTTAGATGGAATGGTGTAGTATTGTTTTCCTCCACCTTCCCTACCCTCACCCCAAAAATAATGCAGTTAACAAACTGACAGTTTTGTGAGCAGGCATCCGTCCTGATTGATCTGGACCCTGATCACATCTGCATTTCCAGTTACACTTGGAGCTCATCCAAGATTTAACTTCTTCAGTTAAAAATAACGGACAACATCAGAGCTTGCCCATTATTACTGTTTTATTTTATCAGAATCCTTCTGATCTATTTAATCAGTTAGGCTGGCATTAGTGTTCAGTTAGTGTTGATCTTGTGTCTTAACTTAGAACCATAGAGTTAACAGCACAGAAACAGGCCCTTTGGCCCATCATATCTGTGCTGGCCATCAAGCACCTATCTGTTCTAATCCCATTTTCCTGCACTTGGCCTGTAGCCTTGTGTGATATGGCGTTTCAAATGCTCATCTAAATACTACTTCAATGTTGTGTGGGTTCCTGCCTCTACCACTCCTTCAGACAGTGTGTTCCAGATTCCAACCACCCTCTGGGTGAAATATTTTTTCCTTGAATCCCCTCTAAACCTCCTGCCCCTTATCTTAAATCTGTGGTTATTTACCCCTCTGCGAAGGGAAAAAGTTTTTTCCTATCTAACCTATCCGTGGTCCTCATAATTTTGTATACCTCAATCAGGTCCCCGCCCCCCCCCCCCCCCTCTCAGCTAATAAAGGCAAGTATCCCATATGCCTTCCTAACCACCTTTACCTGTGCTGCTGCCTTCAGTGATCTATGGACAAGTATGCCATGGTCCCTCTGACCCTCTGTACTTCCTAGGGTCCTACCATCCATTGTATATTCCCTTGCCTTGTTAGTCCTCCCAAAATGTATCACCTCACACTTCTCAGGATTAAATTCCATTTGCCACTGCTCTGCCCATCTTACCAGCCCATCTATATCATTCTGTAATCTAAGGCTTTCCTCCTCACTATTTACGACACCACCAGTTTTCGTGTCATCTGCAAACTTACTGATCATGCCTCTTATATTCACGTCTAAGTCATTAATGTACACTACAAACAGCAAGGATCCCAGCGCTGATCCCTGCAGTACACTGCTGGTCACAGGATTCCACTCACAAAAACAACCCTCGACCATCACCTGCCTCCTGCTACTCAGCCAATTTTGGATCCAATTTGCCAAATTGCCCTGGATCCCATTGGCCTTTACTTTCTTAACCAATCTCCCATGCGGGACCTTATCAAAAGTCTTGCTGAAGTCCATGTAGACTACATCACTGCTTTATCCTTTACTACACATCTAGTCACCTCCTCGAAAAATTCAATCAAGTTTGCTAGACACGACCTCCCCCAACAAAGCCATGCTGACTATGCCTGATTAATCCCTCCCTCTCCGAGTGGAGATTAGTTCTGTCCCTCAGAATTTTTTCCAATAGTTTCCCTACCGCTGTAAGTAACTTGTAGTTATCAAGTGTCAGCATGCTTGCTGCTGAGTCATAAGATTGTGGGTTCACACCCCACTGCAGGGTTTGAGCGCATAATCTAGGCTTGCAGTGTGGTACTGAGGGAGTACTGCATTATCAGAGGTACTGTCTTTTGGATGAGTTGTTAATTTGAGGCCCTGCCTTCATGCCTCAGTGTTTATAATAGATCTCTTAAGCATTTGAAAAATAGCTGGAGTGTTCAGCCAGTGTTCTGGCTAACATTTATTTGTCATGTTGTTAGTGTATGTAGTTTGCCTGTATAATGACCACTTCAAAAGTAACTCATTGCCTGTAAGCACTTTGGGATGTCTTAAGGATATGAAATATGTTATATAAATGTAAATCCTTCTTAACAAATCCTGCTAGAATAATCGAGCGCCAGCATCTTTCCTGAATTCAAATAGCTCTTCTAAATCTGGCCACCATTTCACTATAGTCTTCAGCTCAAATAGGTAATAAAATAGATGAGTGCAAATCAGATAGACAACCCTTTCTGCTTTATCCCCACCAAGGAAACTCGGGGTGATTCTGTAGCATGGACTGTTATGATTACTTTTCACGCGTAATCATGCCAACTCTTGTTTGGCTCCTTATACTAACTCATTTGTGATTGAAGCATTGCTGCAATTTTATAACCGGGGTACAACAAATACAACTGAAGTTTATATTTGCCAATGTTGCTCCTTGAGTTGTATTTCTGACCTTGGATATGTGGTGGTGCCCTATTTTATATTGCTATTGTATTGTATAAATCATTTTAACTGAAGCTTGCCATGTGGATGAATTCTTCAGTGTGTAAGTCTTGCTTTGGTGATTAGCTTTTTTTTAAAATCCTTTGCAAGCACTCACCCACTTAACTTTTAGTACAAAAGCCTTCACTATTGTAGCAAATTAGGGATGACAATGTTTTGTTTAACCACTCAACTCTATAATGTGGTATGATTAGCATATAAACTGATTTTATTTCCTTAAAGGATGAAGTAGAAGTGGAAGTAGTTCAGCTTAAAGCTGTGAGAATTCATGCACCCATTACAAGAATGAAGACTGACACTCTGGTAATTTTATTTTCTGAATTTAAAACCAGAATATCTCTGTATTCTTGAATAAGTTCGCAAGTTCATATATTCAGGACAGTAATGAAAATTCAAAGATTCGTATTGCTTTTTAAGTTTACTCTGTTATGTTTGAATTTGGTACTAGTGATGATGAATTTTGATGAATTTTTGGTTTTGATGAATTTTCTTCATTTGAAGATGCCTGTCTATGTAATGGGAATTACAAGCAACCAGACACCATTCGCATTTGGTAATGCAGTACCAGGACTGACATTTCATTGGTCTGTTACTAAAAGGGACATTATTGACCTTGGCACAAGACATTCTGAGGTAAACTGAGCTGTTGAGACTCATTAATTTTTGCTTCTTCCATCTGTTCCCACATATAGAAATAATGTTATCATTTTCTTGCGATGGTTTGTTTGTGTAGTATTTACAAATCATTTTTTGTGTTTTCTGTCTTTAGGCATCTTTTCAACTTCCAGCAAGTAATAACTTTGCAATGTATGTGTACAGTCGAGTGAAAGGCAGAACTGGGTTGAAAGTTGTTGTAAAAGCCACAGATCCAGCAGGTGGACAGTTTGAAAACAAAGCCAGAGAATTGTCAGATGAAATGCAGATTCAGGTACTGCTCCCATCTCCTTTTCACTTTTTTGGCATTACTATGCATGTCATGTTATTGCACATTGGGAATGAAAATAAAGCACATTCCGAAGATTGAGCAGGAATAGAAGGCAAGTGATAACTGGGCTGGAGGTGTGGGAGAGAAGAAACAGAATATTGCAATTCTGGAAGTGGGAAGAGGGCAGTGATAGAATGGGTAGCAGAAGGGATGGTAGGGTGGATTAGAAACTGGGGAGGAATAGGCTTGAAGGTAAAGGAGGAGGGTGGGGAGAGGGGAAGAGTAGGATTTTCTCTTGATACTGTTTGAGGGCAGAATGTTTCGGCAGGAAAATATTAGGGGGGAAAAAAATCAAAATTTGTTGGGCTCTTGGGAGATGTGGTGAGGTTGCATCATGCTCTGGCTGTAGGACAAACCACTGTTGATCTAGGTCAAGTATAGTACCTGTACTGAAATTATGCTAGATCTTTTAACCTTGTATTTTTTTGGTAAAGCATAGCTCTAAGTCCCCAGAAGCTGCACACCTTCAAACAACTACTTTTTTTTTATCGGCTGCACTCTGCATTCTGAATCATTCGTTTTACAGATGTTAGAGGAAAGAAAAATTTACCAAAAGATTCGAGGTGTAGGAAGCTCTGGAAGTGTCTATTTGTTTAAATTATTACGATTTGCCACAAACTATTTAAAATAGTGTTATTCATTTGCCTGAAATAGACTTGACAGGGGAATAGACGAGCACTTCTGCAGCTGCAGACATGAGTTCCAAATGGTGTCTTGCCTCTTTAGTGCCAGAGTAAAGGATATCATCTGAAGGATGCTGAACATTATGTAAGGGAAAGGGGACCAGCTAGAAGTAGTGTTCCACATTAAAACGCATGGCAAAGGAATTGGGTTAAGGTCCTGCAGGCAGAGTTTCAGGCGTTAGGTAAAATACATGTCAGCTGGGGCTCAGTTGGTAGCACACTCACCTCTGGCTTCAGGTCCCACTCCAGGGCTTTAGCACAACAATCATGGCTGATATTCCAATGCAGTACTGAGGGAGTGCTGCCCTGTCAGAGGTGCAGTCTTTTGGATTAGACGTTAAACCGAGGCCCTATCTGCCTGCTTGGGTGGATGTAAGAAATTATTTTGAAGAAGCGCATGGGAGTTATCCCCAGTGTCCTGCCTAATATTTATCTCTCAATCAGCATCACAAAAAAACAATTATCTGGTCATTACCACATTGCTGTTTGTGGGAGTTTGCTGTGTGCAACTTGGCTGCAGCATTTCCTATATTAAAATCGCAACTACACTTCATAACTACTTCATTAGCTGTAAAGCGCTTTGAGACTTCCAGTGGTCGTGAAAAGCACTACATAAATACAAGTCTTTTCAAAAGGTTTTCAAAGGTGATAAACTCTGGATTGCTTCCCTTGCCATGTTCTAGTAAGTACAGAGAAACAGGAAGATGCTGCAGATGAATACATGGCTGGAGAAGTGGTGCAGGAAGGAGGGCTTCTAACCCTGGGTCATTGGAACCAGTTCTGGGGCGGGATAGACCTGAACAAGCTGGACACCTTGCACCTGAACAGGACTGGGATCAATTACCTCGAGGGGAGGTTAACTTGTGTTGTGCGGGAGGCTTTAAACTAATTTGGCAGGGGGAATAGCACCAGTATACAGCAACAAACGGAAGAGACATGGTGCATAGAAAAATTGACATTACAAATAGCAGCAGAACAGACTAGTATGGTGTTTGAATGCAATGTGTATCAAATGCCAGGAATGTTACAAATAAGGTTGTTGAGCTATAGGAGCAAGCTGCCACATGGGGTTATGACATGGTGACTATAACGGAGACCTGGCTTAAACATGGATAGGAATGAGAACGCAACATGCCTGGCTGCAATGTATTCAGGAGAGATCGGGAAGGGGAAAACACAGGAGGGCAGGGTGGCATTATTGATAAAGGATAATATAATTCTACATGGGTTCAAAGACTGACATTTATTGAGTGTTAAGGAACTCTTTTATATTGCTGAATATTTACTATATAACCCCATATGGTGAGAAGAATTTAGAAGAGCAAATCTGTAGGAAAATTTCAGAGAAATGTAAAAATAATAGAGTGGTAATAGTGGGGGACTTCAGTTTCTCTATATCGACTGGAAATCAAAATCAGTCTAATGTCACTGGTGGGAACACTACGAGAGACCATTGTCGAGCACAAAATTAATTCTTGTGGAGAAGCAGAGTTAATATGGAACACCTGACATCGATTTGTTAAAGGCAAATCGTGTCCTGAGTACCCTGTTGAGTTCCCTGAAGTAACAGAGGGTTGATGTCCTGGATGGTGTCGAACTTCTTGAGTGATGTTGGAGCTGCACGCATCCAGGCAAGTGGAGAGTATTCCATCATGCTCATGACTTGTGCCTTGTAGATGGCAGACAGGCTTTTGGGAGTCAGAAGGTGAGTTACTCACCACAGAATTCCCAGCCTGTGACCTCCTGCTCTTGTAGCCACAGTATTTATATGGCTGGTCAAATTTAGTTTCTGGTCAATAGTAACAATCGTGGGGCACTCAACAATGATGATACTGTTGAATGTCAAGGAGAGATGGTTAGTTTTTATTTTTTATTATTTTTATTCAGAGATACAGCACTGAAACAGGCCCTTCGGCCCACCAAGTCTGTGCTGACCAAGAACCACCCATTTATACTAACCCTACAGTAATCCCATATTCTCTACCACCTACCTACACTAGGGGCAATTTACAATGGCCAATTTACCTATCACCTGCAAGTCTTTGGCAGTGGGAGGAAACCGGAGTACCCGGCGAAAACCCACGCAGACACAGGGAGAACTTGCAAACTCCACACAGGCAGTACCCAGAATTGAACCCGGGTCCCTGGAGCTGTGAGGCTGCGGTGTTAACCACTGCGCCACTGTCATTGGAGATGGTCATTGCCCAGCACTTGTATGGCATGAATGTTACTTGCCATTTATCAGCCCAAGCCTGAATGTTGTGTGGGTCTTGCTGCATGCCAACACCGATTTGCTTCAGTATCTCAGGAGTCGCGAGTGGTACCGAACTCTGTGCAATCATCAGCATACATCCCCACTTCTGACCTCATGATGGAGGGAATGTCATTGATGAAGCAGCTAAAGATGGTTGGGCCTAGGACACTACCTGGGGAATTCCTGCACTGATGTAATTGAGAGGTTTTGACAGTGAATAAGGAGGAACTGTTTTTCCTCTGGCTGATGGATTGGTAACCAGAGGTCACAAATTTAAAATAATTGACAAAAGAAATAGAAGAGCAATGTGGAGAAATTTCTTCAAAGGGTTGTTAGCGCAGTGCATTCGAGAAACTATCTGAAAAGGTGGTGAAATCAAATCCCACAGCAACTTTCAAAAGACAATTGGACGTGTACTTGAAGAGGACTAATGGTCAAAAGCTGGAATGTGGAGTGAAATTGCGTCGCTCTTTCAAACGTCAGCACAGGCATGACACTGGTGATTCTGTGTTGTAACATTCTATCATTCTATGGTGACTGTTCTCTTGTTGCATTTTAATGGAAAGTCCAATCGCCATAAATGGCTTCATATTCGTGGGTGAGGTTGAGTGTGCCATGAATCTTTCAGAAAATGTATTCGGTTGCCAGGAGCCAGCAGCCTCTCTAAATGGGAAAAGAAGTAAAGAATCTACTAAGATATTTTTAAACTAAAAACTTAACCTAATTAGTTACCAAGATGGCTGACACAAGTGAAACTGAGAACCTAAAAAGTGCTTCAGAGACCCACTTGGTGGCCAGAGCATGGAACTGCAACAGTCAGATCATGTCACAGTTTATTGCATAAAATTAAAAAATTCTATTAAGCCAGCTTTGCATCCAGACATCAAAGGAAAGGTCTACTTCACGATTTTTCAATGGAGTATTACAGGATAGACTAAACTCTCTCTACTGGTTGATTTATAAAAGCATTGTATATGGAGAATGTAGTCACTGCCCTACCTGTCTGTCTCAACATTGTTGATTCTCGATCTCCTTTCTGTTTGTCTTTCTCTTTTTTTTTTGTCTATTCTCTCTGCGCTGCTTCTCTCTCCCCAATTCTCCTTTTCATGGTGTACTTATAGCTGTTAGCTACTTGTAGTTTTAGACATTATAGGACCATTAATAACAAATTGCTTTTCCTTTTTAGGTGTTTGAAAAACTACAGTTGTTTATCCCTAAAGTTGAAGTAGAGCAGATACTAATGTCGCCAAACTCTTTCCTGAAACTTCAAACAAATCGGTAAGGCTTAAGAACTAACTAGTTATTATTTATTTCTGTCTGATCTAAATGTATCGTGGATAGTCTGGAGAAATGCAAAATTAGAGCAGCAATCCAATTTTTTCAAATACATTACTTAGAGTCCTGCCATCAGTACTTATTTGGATCTGCTGTGACATCAGTTGTTCTTGGATGCAATCTGAGCTCTTAAATTTTATGGGAATTTTTTCATGCTCCTCTGTATATATTTTTTTGGTAGCAGGACCCAGGGTGTAACAATGGAAACCCCCTTTGACCTAAACTAGATTTCCTTGTTTGCAAGTTTTTCTTCCATCTCTTTTGAAAGCAGACCAAGTTCACATTAGACAAGGTGAGACTTGGTTCAAATTTTTGAGCCGTTTTCTTCGATATTAAGGTAAATTTTACAGAGCAATAATTAAGATCCAGGTTATTTTAATTCAGTTGGTGCAACTTAACTTGTAATAATATGAAAATGATGTGCACATTATGCTACCTCTCTTAAGCAGGTTGACATAAACAAACCCATTCTTCGTATTTGAGCTGGGCTTTTCTGCCTGAGTCAAACATCTGTTGCAAATGCTAGACAACTTTTTAGAGAGTCTGAAATTTTGCTGTAATTCTGAGATCAAATGCTTCTAACAAAATAGTGGTGAATTTCTTACATTTAGTAGTTTGTCTCTAATTGTTATCATGTCGTCTTTGAAGAAACTGCAACCATGCTATATCTTTCATATCTTGGCTACATACAGAGTCATAGTCATTTACAGCACAGAAGGAGGCCATTCAGTCCATCGAGTCCATGCCGGTACTCCACAGTAATCCAGTCAATCCAACTCCCCCACCTGATCCCCGCAGCTCTGCCAGTTTATTTCCTTCAAGAAGACATTCAATTTCCCATTGAAATTGTTGATTGTCTCTGCTTCCACCATGCTTGTGGGCAGCGAGTGCCTGCTCATTACCACCTGCTGCATATAAAAGTTCTTCCATGTGTTTTCCCTGCATCTCTTGCCCAAAACCGTCAATCTGTGTCCCCTAGTCATTTGCCTATTTATTAATGGGAACAGTTTTTCCTTGCCTAACTTATCTGTGCCTGTCATAATCCTGTACACCCCTATCAAGTATCTCCTCAATCTCCTTTGCTCCAAGGAGAACAAACCAGCTTTTCTAACCTAACCTTGTAACTAAAATCCCCCATCCCTAGAACCATTCTGGTAAATCTTCTTTGCACTCTCAGGGACACTTGCATCCTTCCTAAAGGGTGGTGACCAGAAGTGGACGCAATAGTCTTGTTGGAGCCTAACCAGAACTTTATGAAGGTTCAGCATACCTCCCCTGCTTTTGTATTCTCCCACTGTTTATGAAGCCCAAGATCCCAAATGCTTTCCTAACTGCTCTCTCTGTCCTGCCACCTTCAAAGATCTATGCACATGCACCTCCATGTGTCTCTGCTCCTGTACACTCTTTTTAGAACTGTGCCGTTAAGTATATATTGCCTCTCCCTATTCCTTCTGCCAAAATGCATTACCTCACACTCGCCGGTGTTAAATTCCATCTGCCACCTCTAAGCCCATTCTGCTAGCCTATCTATGTCCTGTTGCAAGTGGTTTATATCATCCTCACTGTTTACCACACTTCCAAGTTTGGTGTCATCAACAGATTTTGAAATTCTACTCTGTATTCCAAGATCCAAGTCATTTTTATATACCAAAAAAAAGCAGTGGTCCTATCACTGACACTTGGGGAACGTCACTGTCTACCATCCTTCAGTCTGAAAAGCAACCATTTACCTCAACTCACTTTTTCTGTCCTTGAGCCAATTTTTTTATAGGAGATAATAACTCCCCTATTCCATGAACCTCAATTTTGTTAACCAGCCTCTTGTATGGTACTTTTTATCAAACACTTTCTTCAAATCTAGATAGACAACATCCACTGCATTCCCTTCATCAACATTCTGTTAGTTCATCAAAAAATTCAACTAAATTAGTCGAGCATGATCTGCCTTTTACAAATCTGTGTTGGCTCTCCTTAATTAACTCTAACCTCTCCAAGTGTCTGTTTTCTCTGATTATTATTTCTAAAATCTTATCCACCACTGTTGTTAAACTAACTGGCCTGTAGTTACTAGGACTGTTCTTGCACCCTTTCTTGAATAAAGGTGTCACATTTGCCACTGTCCAATCATCTGGTATCTCCCCCATATCTTGGAAGATTATGGCAAGTCTTCCTACTATCTCCACCCCCACTTCCTTTTAGCAACCTGGGATGCAAGGCATCTGGACTCTGTAACTTATCTACCCTGAGTATAGCCAGCCTTTTCAGTAAACCCCATCTACCACCTCTCAATTTTTACGCTATCCATTGTCTCTACCTTCTCTGCTTCTGCCAATACTTTAAGATTCCTCTTCCTTAGTAAGCACTGATACAAAATACTCATTAAGTATTCCAGCCTTGCATTGTGCCTAATTGGCCCCACTCCACCTCTTACTTCCCTTTTATGTTGACTGCCATTCTATTCTCATGTTCTCTCTTTGCCAGTCTTATTTTCTTCTTCGCCTCCCCTCTCAACTTATTGCATATGGCCTGGTTCTCATTTAAATAATTCACCTGACATGCACCATACCCCTTTTTTTGTGTTTCATCATAATCTCTATCTCCCTTATCACCCAAGGAGCCCTGTTTTTGGTTCTTTTACCTTTCGCCCCTGTTGGAATGTACCTAGCCTGTAACTGAAGTATCTCTTCCTTAAAGATAATCCATTATTCCAATAAAGCTTTTCTTGTCAGTCTTTGTTCCATTTTGCCCTGGCTAGATCCCTTCTCATTACGTTTAAATTAGCCCTCTACCAATCTAGACGTTCTACCTTATTTCCTTCCTTGCTTTTCTGCATTACTAGTCTAAACCTTATAATACAATGATGCTCCCCGACAGGCACTTAATCCACTTGGCCCACCTCATTCCCCAGCACCAGATCCATCAATGCCTGCTTTCTAGTTGGGCCGAGAACATACTGATCAAGGAAGTTCTCCTGGACACATTTCAGAAATTCCTTCCCCTCTTTACCCTTTACTCTTAAAATTATCCCAATCGATATTAAAGTCCCCCAATATCACCACTCTATAGTTCTTGCACATCTGTGATTGCCCTGCAGATTTGCTCTCCTATCTCTCCCGCACTATTTGGAGACCTATAGAATATCCCCAGTGGCTTCTCATCTCTAACCAAATGGTTTCTGTCCTTGCCCCCTCAAGGACATCCTCCCTTTCCAAAACTACAGTGTCTTCCCTAATCAGTACTGCCACAGGGCCTCCCCTTTTTTTCCTTCTATATCTTTTCTGAACACTGTCGGAGCGGCGCAGTGGTGAGCACCACAGCCTCACAGCTCCAGCGACCCAGGTTCAGTTCTGGGTACTGCCTGTGCGGAGTTTGCAAGTTCTCCCTGTGACCACGTGGGTTTCCACCAGGTGCTCTGGTTTCGTCCCACAGCCAAAAACTTGCAGGTTGATAGGTAAATTGGCCATTATAAATTGCCCCTAGTGTAGGTAGGTGGGAGGAGAATGGTGGGGATGTGGTAGGGAATATGGAATTAATGTAGGATTAGTATAAATGGGTGGTTGTTGGTCGGCACAGACTCTGGGCCGAAGGGCCTGTTTCAGTGTTGTATCTCTCTGACTTTATATCCTTGTATGTTAAGCACCCAGTCCTTGCTATTTTTAAGCCATGTTTCTGTTATTGTCACCATAGCATATTCCTATACTACTATTGTGCTTGTAGCTCACCAGTCTTATTCACCACACTTAGTGCATTTGCACACATGCATTGTAATCCTGTCTTTACATTCCTCGTAGTCCTTCTCAGTCTGCTATCTAATGTGGTACTGCTCTCTTCTCTAGTACAGTCCAACATGCGCTGATTATGCCCTTTATTCCTCATTCCTACTTCTATATGCTGATGCCCATCAGATTCCCCTTGTTTTTAAACTTGCAGTAATCCACTGTGCTTTCAAAACACATTCAAAGTAACTATTTTTCCAAATCCTTTCTCTTATAACAATTGATGCTCATCAGTGATGACCTTTAGCAACTATTCATGGATGCAGTTTGATCTCTAGTTAAGTGGGTTTGTTAAAGGTCACCATTTGAATCAGCTTTAAATGACCACAGGGATTGTGCATGTGAAATTGTTGTCTATCATCTCTACTGATTTTCACAAATCTGGATCTAAATGGCACAAAAACTTAATAGCCTAGCCTTTATTAAAAAGTAAAAGCAGCCCAGCGGTAAGAGTATTGATTTCCAAAGAGGCATAAATACTTGGGTTACAGAAGCAAAATACTATGGATGCTGGAAATCTGAAATAAGAACAGAAAATGCTGGAAATACTCCAGGTTAGGCAGCATCTGTGGAGAGAGAAAGTGTCAATGCTTCAGGTCAATAACCTTTCATCAGAACTGTCACTGTTTTGATGTTTGTCTATTTATATTAAAATTGCAGTATTTTCATTAGTTGTCCTCTTAAAAATGGTCTGAATATTTTCTTGGATCATGCCTTGAGACAGCAACAGGTGAATAGCACTTGGAACCTTTTTACTTAGATGCATGTTGTGGCTATAAACCCCCTGCAAGCAGATGTGTAAAAATTGGCTACAGTATTAAATGAAAAAATAGGTGAGGTGAAAGCTGACCAATACTGTGGAAGCATTTTTAGTCAATATTAAGTGAATTATTTTAATGCAGGCAATCTCGCGTAACTCTGTTCTTCGGTAACATTGGTATCTCGTAATGCATAACATTAAAGAAGCACTTGAACTTGGTTGGCACAACATAATGAAGAGCCAATTGACTATAAACTTGCATTAGCTCAACTAAATAACAAATTAGTAAGTAAGATGTAGCAAATCGTGACTCCTGTTTTTAAAAAAAAATGAACCTGTCTTTTCCCATATGTTTTAGAGGAACCAAGCCATTCTACTTTGCCTAAATTGTTTAAATTTACTCTCTCATTCTTTCCTAATTGAGAAATAATTTTGTAATCAGTACAAATGTTTTTTTTTTGATTGGTTCATGGGACGTGGACATCGCTAGCTGGCAAGACTAGCATTTGTTGCCCATCCCTGATTGCCATTGAGAAGGCCTTGGTGGTGAGCTGCCTTTTGATCCACTGCAGTCTGTGTGGTGGTACCCCCACAGTGCTGTTAGGTGAGGATTGTTGTTCTCTGCCAGAGATGAAGATAGTGTTTGACAGCAAGTCAGTCTAAGCTAGCGATGCAACCATACAGAGACATTAAGAGAGACATCTACTGCCAGTATAAAATGAATTGAGAGAAAAAAGTAAATGGGAGACTAAGGTATTACAATGTCAAAATGGAAAACTTTCAATATTTTTTGTAAGAGTTGCCCAATAGAAATATTTTAAAAACACACAATAAGAACACTATCTGTTACAAAGCTTATGAATGCCTAAATTTGTCATTCCGTTAATCACAAATTTATGTCCTAGTAAGCCTGGGGTCGTAACTTGACTGAAAGCTCAGATTACTGAAGGTTTTGTGGATATTGTCTGGATTAAATGTATAAGCATAGCTTTTGTTGATGTTTGGACTGACAGCGGGCTATTGGGCCTCAGCACTCGCTTGTTAGTCTCGACTGTCTTCAGCTTTTGGGTGGAGTGAGCTCTTAATACGGGAGTTGTATGTCTTGATGCTCCAACATTTGTATGGGCAGCACCTGCATTACTCTCCAGAGCAGCATTTTATCCAAGTTTGCCATGAAAGGGTTTTGGTTGTGGCTGCAGCATTCATCGCAGAACAGTTTCAGTCACCTACATGAAAGAACATTGGTAAACTCCAAAGCACAAGTGTTGAAACTGGAAAAACAGGAAGGAAAGCTAGCTAGTGAGGAGGCCCAAGACCAGAAAGGTGAACTGCACTTTTTAAAAATAGTGCAGTTACTTATCGCAGTTAAAGCACCATTATTTGTCAGAGGGATTGTCATGCTACATTTAGAAGCTTTTGTCTGGGAGGAGTTTCCTGGGTTAGCTTTAGGTCCAGTGACGGACTGGACCATGGACCTATTGCTTGAGTGCGATGTTGTGAATGTTGAGCAAAAACTCAATCCCCCTATTCTGGATTTAAGGTTTAGCTCAAAATCAATCAGATCATGTACATCTGCCACACCCTGCTGACTTTCTTAATCCTTCTGCCATTGCCAATGTTTTTGTCTGTCAAGTTGTATTTAAGAAAATGCGCATGCTTATATACCATCACCATTGAGAGTAGACAGATAGGGCTGAAAGCAATCAAACACTATAAATATTTGAAGAGGATGTTTGTATGTAAGTGAGCTTCACTGTTGAAAATATCACCTTTTGTTTAGCAACTGGAAATTAATTTTAGTTAATCACGATGCTTGCTCGATTGGCAGAGATGGTGTGGCTTCTCTCAATTATCGAGTACAAGACTCTTTTGACAAAACTCCTGTGGTACAAGTGGATGAAAATGGACTTCTGACATCTGGTGCCATAACTGGAACATCTACAATTGAAGTGAACTCTGAAGAGCAGTTTGGTATAAACCAGACAATCGCAGTTGCAGTTAAGGTAAGAATGTATTATCATTATGATTAAATTTATTCTTTGAATTGTCTTTTAATACCTTTATTGCAGTTTTTATTTGAGAATTATTTTATAGTTGCTGCTCAAAAGTCAATTTCAAAATTATTTGAAGCGAAGAGGAGACAAACTTCAAAAGCTTGACTATGGTAAAATTGGTGGGGTGAGAAAAATTGGCTCTTATCATCCATTCTTTTTGGCTGACTTAAGTCGTGGGAGTCAGTTGCCAGCGTTCGCCAGAGCTGGCGGGCAGCCATAAAGGCGGGGCTAAAGTGTGGCGAGTCGAAGAGACTTAGCAGTTGGCAGGAAAAAAGACAGAGGCGCAAGGGAAGAGCCAACTGTGTAACAGCCCCGACAAACAAATTTTTCTGCAGCACCTGTGGAAGAGCCTGTCACTCTAGAATTGGCCTTTATAGCCACTCCAGGCGCTGCTCCACAAACCACTGACCACCTCCAGGCGCTTACCCATTGTCTCTCGAGATAAGGAGGCCAAAGAAGATGATGATCCTGTAGCACTATTTGAAGAGCAGGGAGTTCCCCTGATGTCCAAGCTGACATTTTTCTCTCAATCTGCGTCACTGAAACAGATGATCTGGTCATTTATCAAAAGGGTTTTTGTGAACATTGCTGTCCACAGTTTGGCTGGTGCATTTTCCTACATTATAAAAAAAAAAATTTAATTGGCTGTAATATGCTTTTCAGCCTCATGAGGTTGTGAAAGACACCATATAAATAAAATAAGTTCTTGCATTGTATAAAAAAAGGCACATACGGTTTTTACAGAATAATGGACAGTTATAACATTAGATTTCCAGTGCACCTGGGGAAAAAAGTCTCAAACATTGGGAATTGTGTTACATGGCATAAGACCTTATATTAAAATAGCGTGTCTTCTAACTTTTTGTGCAATGCCATGGGGGAATCTGCTGGTAATATATTAAAAATGGTATGCCTCATTCCAATGTCACATACGTGCAATGGAAGTTTCTGTTTCACACTTGATTCAGGATCCAGAATATCTGAAGTCGTGAACTGGACTTTTTCAGAAACAGCCAGTGTTCTGGTTTTCAGTCTGACCTAAACATTGATTTGAATGTGAAAGTAATTACACCTTGCTGCTTTAAAGGAGCTTCAGAATAATAACATTTTATTTTTAAGCACCTAAGGGGGAGTGGTTAGACAGCTTAGGCGGCACAGTGGCGCAGTGGTTAGCACCGCAGCCTCACAGCTCCAGCAACCCGGGTTCAATTCTGGGTACTGCCTGTGTGGAGTTTGCAAGTTCTCCCTGTGTCTGCGTGGGTTTCCTCCGGGTGCTCCGGTTTCCTCCCACAGCCAAAAGACTTGCAGGTTGATAGGTGAATTGGTCATTATAAATTGCCCCTAGTATAGGTAGTTGGTAGGGGAATATAGGGACAGGTGAGGATGTGGTAGGAATATGGGATTAGTGTAGGATTAGTATAAATGGGTGGTTAATGGTCGGCACAGACTCGGTGGGCCGAAGGGCCTGTTTCAGTGCTGTATCTCTAAATCTAAATCAAAGCTTTTGAAGCCAAACAATTTTAGAAATTGAACAAATATGTTTTTGTTTTTAAAGTATATAATTCCTTTATGCTGATTTTTTTGTTTTACTTTTAATATCAGTGCAAAGGAAATCGTGGTTTTATGCACTCTACTCAATGTTATGGTTTGCATACTTTTTAGGTTGCACCTGTTTCATACTTGAGAATCAGCACAAGTCCAGTAATACATACACTTAACAAGGAGTCTCCATCAGCCATTCCAGTGGGGATAACCTTGACTTTGACTGTTCATTTCCATGACCATTCTGGCGACACCTTCCATGCCCAGAATACATTAATAAACTTTGCTATGAACAGGTAAACCAATGATGGTAATTATAGTTCATCCATATTTAACTGGAATAAAAACATACTGCTAGCTAATATTTCTGGTGCCCATGGATTTAAAAAGCAACAGTGTTATCTAAGGGCTTAATAACAATCCACTGTTAACAATGGGATTAGCAGTTTGTATGCAATACTATGTATGCAATTGGCTATCTGTGTGTCCTTTGTGAAATTGCATTAATTGACATTTTATTGTGTGTTACATATATTGGTTGGGGGTAGGGTGGTGAATCTCCCATGGTTGTTGCTCATGGTGAGTCAAAGGTTTTATAAAAACAGAAATATTATGGTAAATAGCTTAACCAGGAGCATTGACTTAACAGCATTGGGATTGGCCCTGAGAGCAATCGCAAGTTGGGCCCAGTGTGGCACTCCTGAGATGGGATCTTGATATCTAGTATTGAGTTCCAGGAATACTGGAGGAGGTGTTTCTATGACCAATGTAGCAACTGCTGATGTCTGGGATGATGAAATCTGTTAGCATTGGGAATGGAGTTCTCGGGGTCTAGACGATTTGGAGTGATTATCCAATGAGAGCATACTTGGAATGTGTTCTGGAGATTTGTGAGCACATCGGGAGACCTGGATTCTAGGTGTTTGGAGATGAGTGGTGGCGTGGGGTGGGGTGGGTGGTGTTGGTGTGTGATGGTCTTCAGTTCCAACAGGACTGGAGGTAATTTTGGAGCTTTGGAGGGATTGTGCTATTGGTTGCTGAGATCTGACACTATCAGAGGCAGCAGAGTCCAATCTAGCTGGAAGGGAGGGCAGACCAAGCGTATGGGATCTAAACTGTCATTGGCCAGTTATGAATCATTAGGCCATGACTATGTTACCAACCATCAGCTTCTTTCTTTCTGACTTGTCTGCAATTCAGTGGCTACATTTAGTCATGTTCTTGTGAAATATACAATTTTGTTTAGGTAGTTCAGTTACCAAGAGCAAAATACAGCAGATAATTATTTCAAGACTCTTTTTGGTGATTTGTGATGTATCTGCCATTTTTTCCTCATTAACTGAAATTTTTCATGTCCGACATGTATTTATTTTCTCAATGATTTGAACATTTTTGTTTTCAGTACATGTAATTTGAATTGTAGAGTTGCTCTTGATTGGCTGATCATGTCAATCATTGGTAAGCCCCTCCTCCATTTTAGCTCCAAATCATTTAAATCCTTTTCCTCCTACTTCAAAACCATTTTTGGGGTGTAAAGTGTTTCTTTTTGTTTTGCATAAAAAATTTGGAACTTTGAGCATTTCTAAGGCAATTTTTGATTGTTTATAGGAATTACTGTTTATTAAAGGTTGTAAGTCAGTAAACTCACCTAAGTGCTTTAAGGCAGAAACTGGCTGACAATGAGGCAAGCAATGGAGCAGGTGGTGTTCACTCGTGATGTTAAAAGGACCAAGGCCAGTTTGAGCTTCATTTTCCTTTATCACTTCTCCCTTAAGTCTGCCAAACTCTGAATTTGTCCCAATACTGCCAGATCTTGGCTCAGTAGTCAGTGTTCCTGAACTCTTTGCCTCCCCCACCCCCCCTGCTTCTTGATCGAAGAGCTGGTCCACACATAATCAATCCATAGCACTGTCATATTGCTCCCAGAATCCTCTGAGCAATGCTGTGAAATCCTGAATCCCTATCTGTGCTTGCAGATTTCTGGGCATCCCTCAAAGAACTACAGAATCTTGTAATCTGTCTAGGAATAATAGGCCGCTTCCTAATGCTGCCAGGTCCTGGTGTCTCCCCAATGCTGATCAATGTGTTTCTAACTTATAAAACCTATTCTTATAAAACCTCTGATATACTAAAAACAATGCCGAACAACATCAGCTACTACTATATATTAGATCTCCAGTGGTGTTGCTCAGTTGGACCATACACTGTTTTATAGCGAGATGTTGTCAATCAAGTATGATGAGGGAAGGTATCTCCAGTCTGTTGAGTGGGAGTGTGGGGGGGGGGGGAAACATTTCCTGTAATATTTTCCACATTACACTACGATTCTAACAACTTCAGATTTGCCTCGAACAATGACAGAAGATCATATATAGTATAATGCAATTGCTCTAAAAATGAAAAGCGATTAAACAGCAAGATCTAAAATTAGACGAACAATCTACAAATATGTTTAGTCTGAAGATTCTTTTGAACACAAACAAAAACCTGATAATGCAGGAAAAGTAGCCATTTTTCTGAGGTTCTAAGAAGAGCCATAATACACAAATATAGTGTGTTCATACATATTGTTTCTGTTCTTTATCTACTTTTGATTTGGAGGAAAGTATAGGTGGACTGATTAGCAAGATTGCAGACGACACTAAGATTGGTGGAGTAGCAGATAGTGAAGGGGACTGTCAGAATACAGAAGAATATAAATAGATTGGAGAGTTGGGCAGAGAAATGGCAGATGGAGTTCAATCAGGGCAAATGCGAGGTGATGCATTTTGGAAGATCCAATTCAAGAGTGAACTATACAGTAAATGGAAAAGTCCTGGGGAAAATTGAGGTCCATTGTTCCCTGAAGGTGGCAACGCAGGTCAATAGAGTGGTCAAGAAGGCATACGGCATGCTTTCCTTCATCGGACGGGGTATTGAGTACAAGGGTTGGCAGGTCATGTTACAGTTGTATAAGACTTTGGTTCGGCCACATTTGGAATACTGCGTGCAGTTCTGGTCGCCACATTACCAAAAGGATGTAGATGCTTTGGAGAGGGTGCAGAGGAGGTTCACCAGGATGTTGCCTGGTATGGAGGGCGCTAGCTATGAAGAGTGGTTGAGCAGATTAGGATTATTTTCATTAGAAAGACGGAGGTTGAGGGGGGACCTGATTGAGGTGTACAAAATCATGGGAGGTATAGACAGGGTGGATAGCAAGAAGCTTTTTCCCAGAGTGGGGGATTCAATTACTAGGGGTCACAAGTTCAAAGTGAGAGGGGAAAAGTTTAGGGGGGATATGCGTGGTTAGTTCTTTACGCAGAGGGTGGTGGGTGCCTGGAACGCGTTGCCAGCGGAGGTGGTAGACGCGGGCACGATAGCGTCTTTTAAGATGTATCTAGACAGATACATGAATGGGCAGGAAGCAAAGAGATACAGACCCTTAGAAAATAGGCGACATGTTTAGATAGAGGATCTGGATCGGCGCAGGCTTGGAGGGCCGAAGGGCCTGTTCCTGTGCTGTAATTTTCTTTGTTCTACTTAATAATGGTGACATTAATTCATCTTGATTTTGATATCTGAAGGGATGACCTGCTACAGATTGGTAAAGGAACCAATAATAACACCTTCATAATAAAGACTGTGAATGTGGGGCTCACTTTGCTGAGTGTCTGGGACACAGAACACACTGGCATAGCAGATTATGTTCCCTTGCCTGTTGAACATTACATCTATCCTGACTTGCTGGGAGAACTTGTAGTTGGTGATGTCATCTGTTTCAGCAGTAATCTAGTTAATCAGGAAGGTAAGTACATAAAATATCATTGGTAACTGTTTGAGACCAAGTGAATAACTAATATACAAGTGCAGAACTTAATCTATGTTCCTACAGCTCAATTAGGAGTTTGGAGTTCATCTTCCAGTAATATTCTTCAGATTAACCCAAAGACTGGCACAGCAGTTGCAAGAGATTCTGGGTCTGTCACTGTATACTATGAAGTACCAGGACATCTCAAAACCTACAGAGAGGTAAGCCTTTCTGGTAACGAGGAACACATGCTGAGATTGAATTTTGTTTTGTTTGTGACTGAATTTTAACAATCGACCCTTTTAGTTGAAACAATTGCATTGGCTTAATAAAATAGATTTATTTCCTGTAAATAGTTGGAATAGTGTTTCAATACTGTGATACATTTGAGAAGATGTGTGCCTGTGTGTGTGAATAAATTTGGAAAAAGGTCAAGGAACTCTGAAAAAACTGGATTAAATGTTTGAGTGTTGAGGAAAGTGGGGTGTGATCCTCTTAAAATGGTGGATAACATAGTGAGGTTCAGCTACAAATAACTGTAATGAGGACAGTTTATTTAATATATGTGAATTTAATAAAATTGAGTGAAAAGCCAGTCAGGCTTTCAAGCACATTCCATCCAGAGTCTATATAGGATTACAACAACAGTGGCTACATTTCAAATTTACCTCAATGATTGGAAAGTGTTTTGGGATGCCCTGAAGTAATGAAAGGCACTATATAAATTCAAGTCTATCTTTGTTATGCACCTCCCTCCCCCTCCTACTTTTTAGTTCCCTACTTGGCAAAACATTTGTTTTTCTTATTCCCTACTCCTGCAAATAAAGCAGTATTTCCATAATCCTTAATTTTCCTTCTTAACACACTTTTTAAAGGTGCCAATTGATTCCCAATCGACTGTCTATTCTACAAGTTTGTTCCATGTAATGACCATCCTGTAAGGAGGGGGAATTTTTCTAATCTCTACACTTGTTTGAGATTTACAGAGTTTGTATTTCTGTTGCAGCATTGTGCTCTTTTCCCAAGATGAGTAGCTTCTTTGTTTTCACCTAATGTATATCTTTCATAATTATATTGGTAACTTAAAAATAAACACTATTATGTTGCCCCTCCGTCCCATCTCCAACGCAAAAAAATTGCATTGCTTGATCCTATCATCTAAAACCTGGAAACATTTTGATTGGTCTTCCAAGAATCCTTTTTTAAAATCCTTTTTGAGGTAAAATGACCAAACTATAGTCTGCATTTTGCGGTCAGCAGCGAAGCAAGGGTACTCGCCGTTGACCTCAAAGAAAGTTACCCACAAAAATCTAGCGATCTCTGTGGCATGACTTTCCCCTTTCTAATAGTTTAAATCTGGTGCCATATCGAGGGGATCTGTTGCTGTGCAGCAGCAATGATGTCAGCATGCAGGTAAGGAGCTAATCACGAAGTATTTGCCCACAGCATCTGGGAAGTTAAAAGCACTTGATATCCTTCACATTTAATTTAAATTTTTAGGTACAAAATAAAGTGGATTAACATAAAAGCTAAAATAAAGATGAACAAACTTTTTAAAAAAAACTTTAAGAGCTGTGGATTTTTATATCATTATGGAGAAATTTGACATTGCACAAATATGAAATTAGCTTTTCAGGATACTGAGGGTGTTTAGCAGTAATTATGAAGTTAGGATGCAGTTTAAAAGCTCAGTTACAAGATGTAACATTTTCAAGGATTTTTGCAGCAAGACGAAGAGTGGAAGTTCTCATCAATCAAGTGATTTCCATTATGGAAGGGTGGTGCGGTGCCTCTTCAGTCCACCCTCTGGAGTAGCATAGAATCACTGACAGCAACTTCTGGATTTCCATGTTATTCGCACATGTACAGATGCCAGAAGTTGCTGTCTCAGTGAAGTAATGACGGCAAACTGTCAGTATTTGTAGTCATTACCACAGCAAAATTTGGGCCTACGTGTTGTACTTTAGGATTGGCTTCACAATTGACCTGTTTAATACCAGTACAACTTATTTTGACTTGCCATTTTAAATCGTCCAAATACTGAATTTCCCTTCTTAATAATTGTCTCAAACAGATGAGATGCATGCAGACTATGATCAATGATCATTCCCAAATTGGTTTTCCTTATGACTTCTTTCAAGAGTCCTTCTCACATGATGTGCCTGCATTAATTTGGTTGAGCTAACCCTCAACTAATGAAGTAATTGGCCCCTTGAAGCCTCTTCCTTGACCCCTCCCCTATTTTGATCACCCCACCTGGTCTCTCTCGCTGTATTGGATTTGTTAAGGCTTCATTAAATGATTTGGCATCAGGACAATACATAACACTGCAACTGATTTGGTCAGGTTTTTTTTGCCCATTTACTTGTCATCTGCTATTATTTAAGACATTCCTGGACTGATCTGTTAATTGGTAACCCCCATCACCGTGCTACCTGCAGATGTTAACTGATA
This sequence comes from Heterodontus francisci, assembly GCF_036365525.1. Lineage (NCBI taxonomy): Eukaryota > Metazoa > Chordata > Chondrichthyes > Heterodontiformes > Heterodontidae > Heterodontus > Heterodontus francisci. The sequence continues at coordinate 64,122,706 of NC_090389.1, forward strand.
CTGCAGGTACATGCTGTTATTTCAGGGGGAATGCTGTCCTTCCCAGGGGCTTTTCCGCTGGCTAGAGAATCAATGGCATCACTGAGTTCCGATTTTGTTGGCTGTATGTCCAGCTCATCCATGACTGGTAGAGGCTGGGCTGCATTGAGGGCAGTCTCAGTGACAGTACAGTTCTAGGTAGTGCTCAACCCAGCGGTCCATTTGTTTGCATAATCAAGAGTGCCAAGCCTGCTATACTCTCAGCACTACATGAACTGCTATGCCTGTGCTGGGATGAGGGAGCAGTACCTCAGGACATGCGCGATGCCAATATCATCACCCTCTATAAAAAAACAAAGATGACCGCGGTGACTGCAACAACTACCGTGGAATCTCCCTGCTCAGCATAGTGGGGAAAGTCTTTGCTCGATTCGCTCTAAACAGGCTCCAGAAGCTGGCTGAGCGCATCTACCCTGAGGCACAGTGTGGCTTTCGTGCAGAGAGATCGACGTTGACATGCTGTTCTCCCTTCGTCAGATACAGGAGAAATGCCGCGAACAACAGATGCCCCTCTACATTGCTTTCATTGATCTCACCAAAGCCTTTGACTTCATCAGCAGACATGGTCTCTTCAGACTACTAGAAAAGATTGGATGTCCACCAAAGCTACTAAGTATCATCACCTCATTCCATGACAATATGAAAGCCACAATTCAACATGGCGGCACCTCAACAGACCCCTTTCCTATCCTGAGTGGCGTGAAACAGGGCTGTGTTCTCGCACCCACACTTTTAGGGATTTTCTTCTCCCTACTGCTTTCACATGCGTTCAAGTCCTCTGAAGAAGGAATTTTCCTCCACGCAAGATCAGGGGGCAGGTTGTTCAACCTTGCCCATCTAAGAGCGAAGTCCAAAGTACGGAAAGTCCTCATCACGGAACTCCTCTTTGCTGACGATGCTGCTTTAACATCTCATACTGAAGAGTGCCTGCAGAGTCTCATCGACAGATTTGCAGCTGCCTGCAATGAATTTGGCCTAACCATCAGCCTCAAGAAAACGAACATCATGGGGCAGAACGTCAGAAATGCTCCATCCATCAATATTGGCGACCACGCTCTGGAAGTGGTTCAAGAGTTCACCTACCTAGGCTCAACTATCACCAGTAACCTGTCTCTTTATGCAGAAATCAACAAGCGCATGGGAAAGGTTTCCACTGCTATGTCCAGACTGGCCAAGAGAGTGTGGGAAAATGGCGCACTGACACGGAACACAAAAGTCCGAGTGTATCAAGCCTGTGTCCTCAGTACCTTGCTCTATGGCAGCGAGGCCTGGACTACGTATGTCTGCCACGAGCGACGTCTCAATTCATTCCATCTTCGCTGCCTCCGGAGAATACTTGGCATCAGGTGGCAGGACGGTATCTCCAACACAAATCCTCGAGGTGGCCAACATCCCCAGCTTATACACACTGCTGTGTCAGCGGCGCTTGAGATGGCTTGGCCATGTGAGCCGCATGGAAGATGGCAGGATCCCCAAAGACACATTGTAGAGCGAGCTCGCCACTGGTATCAGACCCACCGGCCGTCCATGTCTCCGCTTTAAAGACGTCTGCAAAAGCGACATGAAGTCCTGTGACATTGATCACAAGTCGTGGGAGTCAATTGCCAGCGTTCGCCAGAGCTGGTGGGCAGCCATAAAGGCGGGGCTCAAGTGTGGCGAGTCGAAGAGACTTAGTTGGCAGGAAAAAAGACAGAGGTGCAAGGGAAGAGCCAACTGTGTAACAGCCCCGACAAACAAATTTTTCTGCAGCACCTGTGGAAGAGCCTGTCACTCTAGTATTGGCCTTTATAGCCACTCCAGGCGCTGCTCCACACACTACTGACCACCTCCAGGCGCTTACCCATTGTCTCTCGAGATGATGAGGCCAAAGAAAGATGCTGTTATGGACAAAGTCAGACATGAGATTTTTAAATTTATTTTGAAATGGATTGTTGCAACAATTGTAAAATATTTAGACGTGATCCCCACGGTAGGCTATTGCAGAAAATACAGAAGTATGGGGTTGAAGGTGATTTAGAGCTTTGGATCAGAAATTGGCTAGCTGAAAGAAGGCAGAGGGTGGTGGTTGATGGCAAATGTTCATCCTGGAGTTTAGTTACTAGTGGTGTACCGCAAGGATCTGTTTTGGGGCCACTGCTGTTCGTCATTTTTATAAATGACCTGGAAGAGGGTGTAGAAGGGTGGGTTAGTAAATTTGCGGATGACACTAAGGTCGGTGGAGTTGTGGATAGTGCCGAAGGATGTTGTAGGGTACAGAGGGACATAGATAGGCTGCAGAGCTGGGCTGAGAGATGGCAAATGGAGTTTAATGCGGAAAAGTGCGAGGTGATTCACGTTGGAAGGAGTAACAGGAATGCAGAGTACTGGGCTAATGGGAAGATTCTTGGTAGTGTAGATGAACAGAGGGATCTTGGTGTCCAGGTGCATAAATCCCTGAAGGTTGCTACCCAGGTTAATAGGGCTGTTAAGAAGGCATATGGTGTGTTAGCTTTTATTAGTAGGGGGATCGAGTTTCGGAGCCACGAGGTCATGCTGCAGCTGTACAAAACTCTGGTGAGACCGCACCTGGAGTATTGCGTGCAGTTCTGGTCACCGCATTATAGGAAGGATGTGGAAGCTTTGGAAAGGGTGCAGAGGAGATTTACTAGGATGTTGCCTGGTATGGAGGGAAGGTCTTACGAGGAAAGGCTGAGGGACTTGAGGTTGTTTTCGTTGGAGAGAAGGAGGAGGAGAGGTGACTTAATAGAGACATATAAGATAATCAGAGGGTTAGATAGGGTGGATAGTGAGAGTCTTTTTCCTCGGATGGTGATGGCAAACATGAGGGGACATAGCTTTAAGTTGAGGGGTGATAGATATAGGACAGATGTCAGAGGTAGTTTCTTTACTCCGAGAGTAGTAGGGGCGTGGAATGCCCTGCCTGCAGCAGTAGTAGATTCGCAAACTTTAAGGGCATTTAAGTGGTCATTGGATAGACATGGATGAAAATGGAATAGTGTAGGTCAGATGGTTTCACAGGTCGGTGCAACATCGAGGGCCGAAGGGCCTGTACTGCGCTGTAATGTTCTAAAAAGATGATGCTGATGAAAAAAATGCAGAGACTTGAAATAGTCTGTACTGTAACATTCTTTGTTTTATGCACTTTTGACTGAATTGTAGCCTGCTTTCAGACGAGTGCCACATAACACCAAATTGCTCTTGTGATGTTCTGTCCTTCAAAACTCAATTTAAATTACTACCTTGAAACCTTTGCACCAACCATTTATTTGTCTTGCATGTGTGTGGATATATTTAAATAATTTCTTCTTGGAGAGTAATTAAATTGTTATTTGAGTGAGGCTAAGTTAATATTTTGAGAATTATTGTGAGCAGAAATAAAAATTAACGCTCATTCCACTGTCCATCAAAGCATGTTTAATTTTATAGCAATCCCAAAATCTTAGTTTTGGTCGTTATTGTCTGAATCAGTATTTAATTTCTCCTACCTTCTGGTGTTTGATAGGAATCAATTAGATCACAAAATCATAAATATATCTTAAAGTTCTGATTCCCAGACTTCCCCCTCACACCTGAACTCAACTCGAACCAACCCCTTGCACCACATGAGCCACACCACATGAGCAACACCACAGGCGAACTAATACTTTTTTTTTAATGGTTACAAACACGTAGCGAGCTTTTCCAATTAAGTGATGAGACTTCCATTCTGAACTGATGGGCCATTATGTACATGGAGATTGTGTTAAATGCTCAAGGCCACCAGCCTGCATTGCCAGTTTCTTCAATGACACACACTGCTGGATGATTCTTTGTTCACCCAATTTGTGTTCAAATACGCTAAAATAAAAGCAAAATACTGTGGCTGCTGGAAATCTGTCATAAAAGCAGAAAGTGCTTATTACTCTGAAATGCTCAGGTCTGGCAGCATCTGTGGAGAGAGAAGCAGAGTTCACGTTTCAGGTCTGTGACCCTTCTTCAGAACTGGCAAAGGTTAGAAATGTAATTGGCTTTGAGCAAGTGAAAAGGGGGAGGGAGGGGCAGAACAACAAAGGAGAAGGTGGGAGAGATTCAATGATGGATGTCAGGGAACAAATTAAATTAAAAAGACAGTCATGTTCCGAAATTGTTGAACTGCACAATTTCAGGGCATGACTGCCTTTTTTAATTTAATTTTTCACCATGTGCCTGTCTTAAACTTGTTTTTTTATGTTTTTGCTTTTGGACAGAGCTGTTCATCATTCTGCCATTACACACACACTGGAGTAATGCTTTGTCTTTTTGTACAACTATTTGCACTCCCTTTGCCTTTGTTCCTTTCGGTATCTCTCCTGCCCTCTGCCTTATCACACACCTTCCCCTTTATTCTCCTCTTCCCCCGCCCCCCTACCACTTGCTCAAATCTGATTGCATTTCTAACCTTGCAGGTCACAGACCTGAAACATTAACCCTGTTTCTCCCTCCTCAGATGCTGCCAAACCTGCTGAGTTATTCTAGCATTTTCTGTTTTTATGGTCAAATACCGTTCCTCATGGCAAAAAGAAACACCCTTCTAGCACCTTAACACCACACAATTGCTGAATATATTTGTGTTATTGCTGTAAAATATGTAAATGTAGGCACCAGCGTAATGACAGTCATGGCAGATGGTATATAATGTGGGGAAAGTGTGAAGTTATCCACTTTGGAAGGAAAATAGAAAAGCAGAGTTTTTTTTAATGGCAAGGTAGGAAATGTTGATATTCAGAGGTACCTAAGTGTCCTTGTACACAAACCAGAGAAAGTTAACTTGCAGGTACAGCAAGTAATTAGGACAGCAAATGGTATGTCAGCTTTTATGAGTAGAGCAGTTTTACTATAATTATGCAGGCTCTTGGTGACACCACACCTGGAGTACGGTGTACAGTTTTGGTTGACTTACCCAAAGAAGGATTTACTTTTGAGGAAGTGAAACAAAGGTTCGCTAGACTTATTCTTGGGACGAGGGGGTTGTCCTATGAAGACAGATTGAGTAGACTATGCCTACAATCCCTAGAATTTAGAAGAATAAGGAGTGATTTCATTGAAACATATAAAAATTCTTAAGGGGGCCTGATAGGATAGATGCTGGGAGATGTTTTTCTGGCTGGGGAATCTGGGGCTCTCAGTTTCAGAATAAGATGTCGGCCATTTAGGACTGAGATGTGGAGAAATTTCTTCACTCAAAGGGCTGTGGATCTTTGGAATTCTCTACCCCGGAGATCTTTGGACACTCAGTTGTTGAGTAAATTCAAGACAGAGGTCGATAGGTTTTTGGATATGGGGATAGTGCGGGTAGGTGAAGTTGAGGTCGAAGATCAGCCATGGTCGTGTTGAATGTCAAATGCCAATAGCCCACTCCTGCTCCTATTTCTTATGTTCTTATAAATGGTTTTTTAGTCAAGTCTGTTGATCTGTTTTACAGCTGGTGGTTAAGAGTCCTGGGAAAACTGTTGCACAAGTGCAGAGTGGTGCAGGTCTGACAAGCCAACCTGACACTCTGCCATTGAAGGTATCTGTTATCCTAGGGGAGAACAGCAATAATTTGAAAGGTAATGTTTTTTTTCTGGAAGATATAACTTTTAGATTGCAAGTCAGTCTGCCTTCTGTGATTTGCAGCTAACTAAATCTTAATGAACACATATGTACTGTATCGATAGATTGGTGTTGAGCTGAAAGTTGGGAATCATGGGCTAAAGGAAGAGTTGTTAATGTTGCCTCCCAAGGATCTACCAAGGTTTACAGCAATTAGAACTTGGGAGGCCAGCCAGGAGCGTGTTGGAATAGTCAGGTCTAGAGGGAACAAAGCCATGTGTCATGCAGGCCCACCTGCCAAGACTGGGGCACAGATATTTCACAGAAGTGAAGTGAGTTACCAATGGTTGTAGTGAAAAGTTCGCGTGCTGAATCCAAACCAGTCATCTTTAAATGCCTTTTTATTCTCTTTCAGGAGATTGTACAGCTGCACATGTTGAAGCAGTTGATAAGATACACCCTGAATCCAGTGTTACTTGTAATCTGCATTTTAATAATGGTGCAATAGAAATCCCAGCTGAAGACCTGTTCAGTGTTAAAACAGGATTTGATACACATACAGGTAAGGATGCGGATGAAGTTGGCATTCATACCATGGAAGGTAACATTTTTGACCATCTAATGGCATAACATTTAATTTAGAGTTTATTTTTCAGACAGTTTTGTCAATGATTTGCTATCTGTCTATGTTTTTGCTTATATTTGTTGAAACAAAGCAAGAAATTTGTTTTCAAGTAATTGCACTTCAAATAATTGTCTTCCTTCCTTCCTTAGGACATTACACTTGTTCTATTGCAATGCAGAAATTGACTGATCACCAACTTAAAGTACTTAGTAAAGCCAAAACATCTGTCAATGTGAAAGCTTCAATACTTGGTGTTCATTTTACCGGAGAACAAATTGGTGCTGATATTCCATTGTTACCTGGTTTTTACACTGACCAGTCTGAGATTCTTTTGAGTAATCTGTATACAACTGCTGAAGTTACAGTGTTTGGAACTTCTGAAATTCTTGGGAATCTAGAGGTAAGGGACTAACTGGCATATATATCTATTTATACATGTGCATTTTATACCCTTGTTAATTTTAACTTTCATGTTAAACATCTTTCGTTACGTAACAGAGGAGAATTTCTTCAGCTTTGGTTACACTACTTCCACTAACATCTAGACAAGGCACTTATTGGGTGCTGGAGGGAAGATATTTGAACTCCAGCAGTTAAAACTGGAGCTGATGTGTTACTTTAGAATGATCATTGAAACTCCCTCTACTGACACTTTAGGACTGATAAACATGCACCAGTAGGTAGATGTAATTTGTTTGTTGACTGGTTATAGTTGTTGAACACACATTGGTATGCCAAATTGAGAGCCACTGCATGTGCCCAAACATCGATTTGCAATGTGTTGCACAGATGTCTGTACATGGACACAACATGGTTCCTAATTTTGAAAAAAATATAACACCCAATATGTTTGACAAATATGACACAATAGATTGTTAAATAACACCATAGTTAAGCAAACTGTGACAAAAGAATTTGTTCTTTGAAAAATTATCTCGGGGCACTAAGCATTACATTTTGCATTTAGTGACTTGATCAGTAAATTTGTAAAGTCTGTGTATTGTTTCTATATGAAAATCAGCATACCTGAAACTCTGTGCATCTAGACTTGCCAACCTGTAACTTCAACTATGTGTTTTTGGAGTTGTTAGAGTTTCAACATTCTTTATACTACTGAAGCAACAATGTTCCATTTATCTTTGTCATAATGGCAGCAAAATTGAAATTGGTGAAGTGGAAAGCCAATCTTTTTCATCTGCCCATCAACATCATTGAGTGGTGGGGATTGAAACACATAACAGTGCAGGTGCTTGTGAATGTACAGTTATAATATCCAACTATACATCCCCAGGCCAGGCCACAATTCTCTTTATGGTTATATACAAGGCCTCAAATGAACCACATCCTTGTGCCTCTCTTTTCCCTTATTGGCAATATTTTTGTCTGCTTTATATGCCTGATTAAGTAGTATACATAATTGCCAACCCCTGCCCAACACACAGATGACCAGGGGTTTGGGAACAGGTTACAGCGTTCTTTAAGTGCCCCTCTGCTGGGGTATCCAGAAAACACTTGACCCAGGAAATGAGGTGGAAGACTGGAAATTCACCAGCCCAAATGTGAAAATATTAACTTGCTGATTGTTGAGTTTGTAATGGTGCCTTGCAGTTTGCACTCTAAACAGGTATTGGGCGAACTTTTCGATATCCTACTTCTATAAAGTGTGTCACTATATAGAGCTAGCCATCTATTTCTAGCCTGTAGAATGTGTAATGTACATATTGTAGTAGAGTAAAAAGTATTCTTTTCCCCCTTAGGTTAAACCAGGATCACCACTGATAATTATTCAAGAAAAGGAAAAGTTCTATGGATCACAAAGCTATGTGAAGTTTACAGTTACCTTGTCTGATACTAGGCTAATAAGCCAGGGACCAATATCAACTACTCTTGTCATTTTCAACACAGTGACACACCAGTCAGTGTCTCTTGCAGTGAAAGTCCTGCACATTGCTGATAAAAGTACAGAAGCACGACGTAAGCTTAATATTTTGTGATAATCTTTAGAATAACAATTGATTAAATTGCTTTATAAGCACAGTACTGTGGCACAAGCTGATTCTACAGAAATGTGGAACAGGAAACCAGATACCTCTTCAGAAGGATGCCTAAGGTGAAAGTATTGAACAAATTGCCCTGACCTATTCCTCCACATTTCTAACAGCATGCCTTTTTTTTTTTTTAAAGTACAAGCTAAGGTAATTTGGAAAAATTAGAACAGGACATTATAGAGGAGATTTGTATCCTGCTAACCCCTTTGTTCATTGTCAAGAAGTGCAGAGTTATCCTGACCCTGATATTTTCTGAATTGGCAAGGAAACATCATAATGACAAGCAGGATTAGACCAGCTGGTCCATCAAGCCTGCCCATATTAATGATGTCTGGAGCATCTTCACTAGGTACTACCTTCTCACAGCCTGCCTCCTGCCCCCCACCATCGTCCTTCCACAGCCGTGTAATCTCCTGGCAGAGACAAACTTAAAAAAAAAAAGTGGGGGGCGGTGGGGGAAGCTCTTCAAAATTCCTTTCTGACCTCTTCAAGCTATTGAAACCAGGCCAGGAGATCTTGTCAATCATGTATATGTTAACTGTTACCATTTATCTGATGTGATCTCTGCCCCAGCCAAGAACCAGTCCAGCTCTCTTGAAGGCATGCAGTCAGCTCACACCATATAAGCTGGTAAATCATTCCAGGGGCTTACTACTCCAGGGAAAGAAGAACCTTCTGACATTTCTCCTATTCCTACTTTTGCATAGTTTAAATGCATGTCTCTTCCCCCCCCCCCCCCAATCTGTCAAACATTTTTAAAAAATCAATCATTCGGTATGCAATCTAACCCTTTCATTGTTTTCTATACCTCGATCAGGTCACCTCTTAGTGTATGTTGCTTTGAAATAGATCCAGTCCTTTAAGCCTATCTGAGTAGCTATAGTTCTTTAAGCTAGGTATCAATCTTGTAGCTCTCTTGTGACCTTTCCTAAGGCTACAATATTACACACCATGTAAGGGGACCAAAACTGAGCTTAATACTCCAGATGCAGCCTAACCAAGAACCTGCTCGCCTTTAATTTGTACTAAATGGTTGTTGATACAATCCAGTACCATGTTTGCTTCTCTGCATTGATTGTAATTCTTCACTGATCTGTGTACAATAACATCTAGATGTTCCCACTCATCACTTTCTGTATCATTACCAGATTATGATGATCTTTGTTAGTCCTACCTATATGCAAGACGCAGTCATTTTTTTTTTGCTTATGTTAACTGTCATTTGCCATTGTTTGGCTCATTCTCCTGGAACATCTAAATCTCTTTGCAGAAGATTGTACTCCTCTAGTTTTAATCCTTATACAAAACTGTTCCTTAAATATAGATGGATTGCCAAACAAAATTCCTTTAGTCTGCTATTGACACCCTTGCAGAGACAGATATTGGATTATGTTCTGCTTCACAGTCTTAACTGATCATTTTCAGCACTCGAACTCTACAGGTCAAATTAATAGAAGTTTGTTTCTCAACTAATCTTGCATGCAAACAAGTAGTGAAAAGTTTATAGGTACAACAGCAAAGACTGAAGGGAAGTCCTGCAATGTCTCAAAGTAGCCACTTCATCCAAGTTTTACATTCAGCTGTGTTCAGGAGAGGGCAGCAGGGAGTGTAAAATGAATGTCCTTGCATGCCCCAGCAATAACTCTTTGCAATTTTTCCAGCTATCAATGGGTTGTAAGTGGGGGTTGCATCAGACATTTTTTTTACAGACAAGTAGGATCTTGTTTGTCTGAATTGCTAAGGTCAGGGGAATGAAGGTTAATTCCTTTCTTTACAAGTTTATTTTAAATAATGGTCAATGTTCCTATAAAGGAACCTTCTGCTTTTGCATACTAATGTAGCTTCCGAACAGGCCAGAAGGATAAAACTATTACGGACCAAAAGAACAGCTCACCATGTAGCATGTGTGCAATTATTTGAAAGTGTACATCTAGGAGATTGGTTTGTGGCTATGGATACCAACCATGTGTAATTGAACATGGAGAGTAAGGAATCTGAGAACTTGAAATTCAATACAGAGGCAATGAATTGGAACCAGCTTGTTTTGTATTGACATTCAGTCTTGGGCACTTTTAATATTCATTCTTGGCTAAACAGTTGGTTTGACAAGTTTCCTCTTGAGATATTGCATTGACATTTGACCCAACAAAGTTTTAAGCTTGTCAAGTAGCTTGAATGCCCCTCCCTTTCAAACAGGAAGCATGATTCAGCCATAATGCTGTTAATCTTAAGGTTTGTCTATTGGATACCTAATTCACATCTCTTTAGAGAGATACAGCTGAGCTTTATGTTGGTCTTGGAAGTGCATACTGAGAAGTCTTAAAAGATTTCTCTGAACAAGGAGGTAGCCATTATCTTAAAGTGATGCTATTGAGCAAATGTTTTGACTAAATTGCAGCTGCCAAGTTTTGCTGCCATTTATTGTCCTTACAATTGGCTTTTCCTTTACATTGTTGTGCCTATCTTTACGTAATATGGACCCCATCACATGTCTTGACCTGATATTCATGTGTAAACTCCAAATTATGTGGCTAGCTCAAGCTTTTCCAGGATGACATGCTCAATGAAACAGGGAGCTAGACGGCACAGTACTGAAGAACTTACTCCTGGCTCCTTTGTGTTGACACCATCCATAATATGGGCACCTCACCATCCTTCCTGCTCAACATTTTCTGGGGTCGTTTATGGAATAGAAACAGGATCCAGGTACACAAACAGACGTTTCATTTAGTAGTCCCCCTTTTTGTTTTCGAGGACTTGTTAGCAAGAAACAGAATTGTTCATAACTTTTCAGAATGTAGTTTGCCAAGTTTCTGCTTGTGCTCTGACACTATACAAAATGAGGGAAAAGGAGAGAAAGAACAGTGATGTTAATAACTTTTTATCAGTTCAACCTGTTTTCCTCCTTGTAGCCACTAACTGTTGCAGGGCTATAGGTCCATGGGTGCCAGCCACTCGGGCATCTCATCCAAGTGACCACTCTTCATGCATTTGTCTAGAAAGTGTGTGTTGGGTTATTTAACTCTGGAAGCGGGGACAGAACTATTGCAAAGGCTTATCCTGTTCACTCCAATATACATACTAATATTTTCTATCATGGTTCATTGGAGAAAATTTGCCTGGGATCATTAAATCAATTGCAGCACCTCTACTGCCAACCCTGCGGTGGCGTGGTGGTAATGCCACTGGATGAGTAATCCAGAAGCCTAGACATATGCTTTCGGGACATGGGTTCGAATCCCACCATGATGAAATTTGAATTCAATCAATGAAATCTGGAATTTAAAAAAAAAAGCTAGACAATGGTGACTATTGTCGATTGTTGTAAAAATCCATCTGGTTCACCTAATATCCTTTTAGGGAAGGAAATCTGCGTCCTTACCTGGTCTGGCCGACATGTGACTCCAGACCCACAGCAATGTGGTTGACTCTTATCTGCCCTCTGAAATAGCCTAGTTGCCAAGAGCAATTAGAAATGGGCAACAAATGCTGGCTTTGCCAGCAACTCCCACATCTCCTGAAAGAATTTTTAAAAAATTAAGATCTGCTGACTCTGCACAATGAAGCTGGGACATTCTGCATTCCACATTGCAGTGCTTGCAACAACTGAGCCCATATGAGTATACTGTTGTACTTCTTGCTAAAACAAAAATTAAAATCTTTTTAATGGGAAATGTTTAGTAAACCATGAATTTGAGTGTGTAACTCAGTTACACAATGATAAAGTGGGGAAAAAGTGAAAATTTGAATGTTCTAACTGTTTCTGTTTGTCTTTTCTCAGCTGATATCACAGCAGTTCACAGGGAAGGCGTTGGTTTCTTCCAGCAATTCATTAGGTCTTATCAAGTTATGTTCTTCACACTCTTTGCGTTACTTGCTGGGACTGCAATCATGATTATTGGTAAGTATTACTAGTTTGAAGAAAAGTTTAACTGTTATGATTTTACTGTTAAATATTTATTTTTATTTTCAGCCTATCATGCATTCTTCTCACCACGGGAGCCAATTTATCACCCAGCATTTATTACCCGGACCCCACCTCGAGGAGGTAAATATTACCAACATACTTGTTATGTTTATTCGCAAAAGTTTCTGTTTAGGAATTTGTCATAACAGTTTAATTTGCAGTTAAAATAGAAAATGCTGGAAATACTCAGCAGGTCAGGCAGCATCTGTGGCGAGAGAAGCAGAGTTAACGTTTCAGGTCTGTGACCTTTCATCAGAACCTTGTTCTGGTATGTTTAGTAACAGAAAGCGAAGTTCTAGTTGAACTAAATGATTTTAGAAGTACCACACTTTAGCCAAGAGTAAATGGTTGATTAGCCCTCTATGAAAGGAGTCTTGGGAGAGAAAAATGTCTTGCCGAAAGATCGTAGCTTTTGACAATTCTGTGATCTTTTTATTCAGACATTTTTTTAAAACTAATTCCTGCTGGATTTTTACTCTGAGTGGTGTCAGTGCTGGAGTAAGAAAAAAAGATCTCATTCCACACTGTTTGAATTCAGTGTCAATCTTAATCATAAAACAGCACCGAGAGAGAGAAAAGCTGCTTCCATTCTGTCTTAACTTAGCCTCATCCTCGGATGAGCTGTTAACTCACTCTTCTGGTAGAACATGGTGAATGCTTGCATTCTGTGATTATTACTAACATTTCAAATTATTGGTGAGTTTTTGTTGTGCACCTGTGTCATTGAATCAAATCTTATTAACATAGCTGTCTTACAGCTGCCAGAAGGAACATATTTTTATCACCTCAGTCTGGCCTTATTGGAAATCATCTTCTCTAGACAAATAATATGGTAATCCACTGAACCATCCAGTTCCAGTGTAGCAAATGTTGTCTTTTTGGTCTGGCAATTTATAAGCCATCATGTAGGCTTCACACATTGTTTTAAGTATGCCCTACATAAAGTAAGAACCAATTGAATATAAAGCCTCGATGAATGCACACAAAATTCACCATTAGCTTCATAAAGTAATAAATTGGAATGTAACTGTGTTGAAGTTTCAATGTTGTTGATCTCTTTTAGGGTTTTCTCCACCCCCAACTCATTTCAATACAAGCACGCACTCCAGTAGTAAAAGCAGTCCACGGTCCCGATTATGGAGCACGGGTTATCCATCCAATGGATCTTCAGGAAACACTTGATGTGAAGAAAAGAATGCCTGCAACTAAGAAGCATTTGTCCACAATCTTTCTAAATTATAGTGCCTTGTTTTTTGCTTTTCTTAAAAAAAAACTTTATCCCTACCTCTGTCTGAAGGCATGTGTCTGTTTGCACAAGCACAGTTCACTCTTCAGTACCCTGCCTGGCTAGTGATCCTTGGGTGTTCAGTGTCAGTAGGCTATTTAATAATAGGGGCATCACAGCCATATTGTGTGTTCTTCTGACCTGGCGTTCATGCATGAACATTTGCAGCAGAGTCATGGTACAGTAATCAGTAACACCGGTCATTTTCTTTCTCCGCAACTCAGGACCATTGAGGCCAACTGTAGTGTCTGAGTATCATTCCAGCTTAGAGCAGGTAACTGAGCACAGACCAGTGATTGAGCCCAAGTCTGTATGGCTCAGCTATTTGCGAGAAATTTTTTGAGCCATTAGGAAGCTCTTCAATGTGTCTTTCTAACATATTGAATTGAAAAATTTCATCAAAATAATATGTGAACATCCACATGGAAAAATGAACCTTGTAGTAGATGAATGTGTTTGCTGTGATTCTGACCAGTTTACTTTTTGTAGTAAACAGAGGGTGTTCAAAATAAGTGTGTTTTGCAGTTGATCATTTTTGTAATGTTACAGTGTGAATTATACTTTGGATTTTTTTACAGTTTGTGAAGCCTTTTTATTTGACCAGCTGTTTTGAATTTGTGCTTATTTACAAAAAGAAAAGTATTTGCATATTTTGTAATATAATAACCTTGTGAGCAGCTATGAGCCTAAATTGCATTTTTCTGTGACATTGTAGAATAAAGAATGGTAATGTTTAAAGTTGAGCATCTATGTTTTTTAATTGGTGATTTTGTGGTATTAATCTTTACATTTGGATTATCGCAGAAAGTGAAGAACCTTCAACCTCAGTCAATGGAAGCTTTTTAAAATACCAAGTGTAATTTGGGAAGTATGCAGCCATTGTGAAATCCAATGTTTGTTTTTCAGACTGTTAATAATGGCCTATCTGTGAAAACGTAACTTGCTTTTCTATGACTGACATAATACCTCAGTACAGTTGCCAGACCAAGCTTATACTGCTTGTAATGTGATAAATACAATGTGAAGATTATGTAGCATGTCTTAAGTGCTAAGTTTACTTGAACAGACCAAATGCTTAGCATCATGTGATCCTTTAATTTAGCCTGATTTATCTGATCTTGTGAATGTGATTCTTGTTTAATCTTGATGTTATATCACTGACATGCCTTAAAAACCACTGTAACTAATGAGTGATAAGGATATAAACAGTTGTGAAACTACTAGGCTTTTTCAGTTTATTTTCAGTGATGCACTGTGCTGTTTTTGTAAGTGCTTGTCAAATAATAAATGTCATCCAGTGACATACTTCATTATTGATGTCTTTGTTCACTGATTTGTTTAGTTGAACACATATATGCTAATCAATCATTTTTAGATTGCTATTCTTGGGACACCCACAAACAAGTGTTAAATATTCATAGAGATTATCTGAGTCTTTCATTGGAACCTCTGCTGAGTGCATTAAAATCCAGTTGTCAAATGTAGTTTTGCTAACCAATAAATAAAAATCCAGCAAGACACTTTTTTTAGTTCCCATGTGAGCTTTGGATAGGTGAGAGATGCACTTTCAGCCAAGTGTAGCAAGTGTTAAACCGGGTGAGAACGATTATTGTAGGAGCAGAGAGGGCACCAGAGAAAAGTAGGATGATGGGTACTGACCACAACAAAGCATGTTTTCAGTGTCATACAAGTAAGTGATATCTGGAAAGGAAGTTAAATCTCTGAAGAACAAAACTGAAGATTGAGGGACTCTTTTCCAGAATGTTTTACTCGGTTGGGGTAGTGGGGGAGAAATACTAACCCATTATTGAACAAATATCCTCGAGGATTCTGAATTTGGTGTAGTGTTGGTACTTCGAGACTTTAAATGGGCAATGTGGTCTTTGTCCTAGATTACTGAAAGAGAGGAAATTCACAGGGCACAAACCCAGTGAAAAATTGTGATTCTGTAGAATTGGAAGGAATCAACATAGTGCTTATATATTTTTTCTAATGAGTAAAAGAATGGAAGTAATTCTAAGGGATATGCTAGGGTAGTTTTTATATAGTAATTTGTTGAAACGAACAGCCAGCATGGATTTAGAATGTGAGCATCCTGTTTGATAAATTTTCATCTTGGTGTTCAACATAATTGCATTGATGGCAATATAAATTAAATGGTGCAATTTTAACGGGGGTGCAGTAACAGAGACCTGAGGGTGTGCGAACACAAATGTTTTGCAGATGGCAGGGCAAATTGAGAAGGCTGTTTATAAAGCCAAGGATCCCATATTTTTTTTAAAACAGATTACAAAAGTAATGCTATGCTAAAACTCTAAGGACCTAGGTGGGATTGTGTCCAATTCTGGGCACCACACTTTAGGAAGGGTATCAAGGCCTTGGAGAGGATGCAGGGAAGCTTTACTGGAATGATGTGGGGCTTCAGTATTTTTTTTTTGAGAAGCTGGGATTGTTCTTGGAGTTGAGGTGAGATTTAAGAAGTGTTTAATAACATGAAGGGTTTTGAAAAACATTTTCCAGTGACAGAAGGATCAGTAATCAGAAGGCACAGATTTAAGGTAATTGGCAAAAGAGCCAGAAGCAAGATAAGATTTTTTTTTTTTAAGCACAGTATGTTACAATCTGGAATGCACTGCCCAAAACGGTGGTTGACGCAGATTCAATCATTTTTTAAATGGATAGATACTTGAAAAGGAAATATTTGCAGGGCAGGGGAATGGAGCTAATTAGAAAGCTCTTTCAAAGAGCTGGCACAAGCATGATGGGTCAAGAGGTCTTCTGTACTAAATAATATAAATGATACAGTTTTAGAAATCTTGGCCTTTAATGAGTTCCCACATCAAAGACTTCAAAAACTAACAGCTGTTGGGACATGGGACAGGATAAGAAAATGATTAAAAACAGGAATTTAAGTGTACTCGAGAAGTGTCCTGTCCGCAAAATCTGATCCGGCCAATTACTACCCCATGCGTTTACTCTTAATCATCAACATACTGTTGGAAGGTGTCATCGACAGTACTATCAAGCAACACCTACTCAATAATAACCTGTTCACCGATGCTCAGTATGGGTTCTACCAGGACCACTCATTGCAGACTTGGTCCAAACAGCTGAATTCCAGAGGTGGGAGTGCCTGCCCTTGACAACAAGGCAGGATTTGACTGAGTGTGGCATCAATGAGCCCTAGCAAAATTGAAGTTGGTGGGAATAAGGGGGAAAAATCTCCACGGGCTGGAGTAGCATCTAGCACAAAGAAAGATGGTTGTAGTTGTTGGAGGCTAATCCTCTCAGGCCCAAAACATTGGTGCAGGAGTTCCTCAGGGCAGTGTCTTGGGCCCAACAAGCTTCAGCTGCTTCATAGTCTTCCATCATAAAGTCAAAAGTGGGTATGTTTGCTGATGATTGAACAGTGTCCATTTGTAACTCCTCATAATGAAGTAGTACATTCCTGCATGCAGCAAGATCTGGACAACATTCAGGCTTGGGATGATAAGTGGCAGGTAACAATCGTGACATACAAGTGCCAGAGAACCTATCTCCCCTTGACATTCAATGCCATCAACATTCTTGACCCCAAGCTTAACTGGACCATAAATACTGTGACTACAGGAGCAGGTCAGAGGCTGGGAATTTTGCAATGAGTTTTTCACTTCCTGATTCCCCAATTCCTGTCCACCATTGACAAGTCAGGAGTGTGATGGAATTCTCCCCACTTGCCTGGTATTCCAACCACCTTAAAAGTTCACTCCCTCCACAACAGGCCCACCGTGGCTGCAGTGTGTATCATCTACAAGTTGCACTGCAGCAACTCACCAAGGCTCCTTCGATAGCATCTAACAAATCAGTGACCTCTACTACCTAGAAGAACAAGAGCAGCAGGCACCTGGGAGCACCACAACCTGCAAGTTCCCCTCAAAGTCACACACCATCCTGACTTGGAAATGAAATGCCATTCCTTCACTGTTGCTGTCAAAATCCTGAAACACACTCCGTAAAAGCATTGTGGGTGTGCCTGCACCGAATGGACTGAAGTAATACTAGAAGGCAGTTTATCACCACTTTCTCGAGGACAATTAGGGATGGGCAATAAATGTTGGCTTTGCCTACTATGCCCACATCCCATGAATGAATAAAAAAAGTCCAAACAAGAGGATGGAGTGTTGGGGTGGAAGAAAGGGAGAGTGTTGAATGGAGTACCCGGAGACTAATTTGCCTTCTGTATATGAATGACTAGGATTTTTAAAATTCTTTCATGGGATGTGGATGTCGCTGGCAAGGCCAGCATTTGTTGCCCATCCCTAATTGCCATTGAACTGAGTGGCTTGCTGGGCCATTTCAGAGGGCAGTTAAGAGTAATCCACATTGCTGTTGGTCTGGAGTCACGTTTAGGCCAGACCAGGTAAGGATGGCAGACACATTGTAAACTTGATAAATTTACAGGGGCACTAAAATAGGGAAAGCAGTTGAAACAGAGGATGCAATTAACAATTTGCAGAAAAATGTAGAACAATTATGTAATAGGGCTGACAAATGGCAAATTACATTTATTACTAACATCAAAAACATGCATGCTGGGTGAAAAAAATAAGTAGACAATGAAGGGAATACAATTAGAAAGTTTAAAAATGATACATTCAACATTAAGATGATGTGGAATATCATTTAGAAAAAATAAATAATGTTGCAATACATAGCAAGAACAACAATCTCCCCTAATGTTTTCATGGTGTCATTACATGTAACTTACAAAAGCAATAAAAATAAACATTGATGGCATATGAATGACTGCATTATTTGAACTTGAGCACAATAATTCAAGGCAGAAAAGTTACCTTGATAGTTTGCAACTGTGCTCCCATGTCTAAGCCAGAATCCAATTCAAATTGTAAATTCATTCCAATAGCAGAGAAAACAGCTTCATATAACCATTGAGGATCCCACACAAGCACCAGTAACTGGCCCTGAAGCAGGGACCCTTTGAGCTCATCAGTTCCTTGTGACTGCAAGCATGCATGCAGCGTGGATCCAATGTATCTTCATGACAAGACTCCTTGCTCTGGATTTTTGACCAACCCAGAAATTGCTCTGTAGTAGGATGCTAGTTCTAGTGGGAGAGTAAGAAATACTGGTTCTTGACTTTCTCTCATATACTCCAAAACTCATTGTTTTGAAAATGCTGATCCATTTAGTGACTCACATATATTGGAAATTTGCCAGTGTCTTTATTTCTGAAAAGGACTCCTGCATATCTGTGAAAGACTATTGTCGAATCCACTGCACTCCATAAGTGAAGTCAGCTCACTTTTGAAGCATAAGTTATCCCAGGTTAGACAAAGGCTGCAAAACCTTGGCTTTGCTCCACATCACTTTGAGCAGGTTCACTAATTCAGCATTATGAACAGTGTTGGGCTCCCCTGCAACTGGGAAACACTATGGGCTGAATCTTCTGACCATTGAGAAAGAAAGACTCTATGAGAAGGATGCACCATCCATGGCTAACTAAGGAAGTTAAGGATGGTATCAAATCGAAAGAAAAGGCAAACAATGTTGTGAAGATTAGTGGTAGGCCAGAAGATTGGGAAAATTTTCGAAACCAGCAAAGGATGACTTAAAAAAAAAGACGGAGAAATTAGAAAATCAGAGTAAACTAACAAGAAATATAAAAACAGATATTAGCTTCTACAAGTATATAAAAAGAGAGTAGCTAAAGTAAACGTTGGTCGCTTAGAGAATGAAACTGGGGAGTTAATAATGGGAAACAAGGAAATGGCAGACTTTGAACAAGTATTTTATAACTGTCTTCACAGAAGAAGACAAAAAAAAACAAGAAAATCAAGGGGCAAAAGGGAGAGAGGAACTTGAATCAATTACTATCACTAAAGAAAAAGTATTAGGAAATATAATGGTACTAAACGCTGACAAGTCCCCTGGACCTGATGGCCTGCAACTTAGGGTGTTAAAAGAAGTGGCTGCAGAGATAATTATTTTCCAAAAATTCCTTAGATTCTGGAAAGGTCCCAGCAGATTGGAAAACCGCAAATGTAACACATCTACTCAAGAAAGGTGAAAGACAGAAAGCAGGATACTATAAGCCAGTTAGCCTAACATCTGGAATCCATTATTAAGGAAGTAGTAGCAGGACATTTAGAAAATCATAATACAATCAAGCAGAATCAATATGGTTTTGTGAAAGGAAAATCATGTTTGACCAAGTTATTTGAGTTCTTTGAGGATGTAACAAGCAAGGTGGATAAAAGGAAACCATTCGATGTCATTTATTTGGATTTCCAAAAGGCATTCGATAAGGTGCAACATAAAAGGTTACTGCACAAGATAACAGCTCATGGTGTTGGGGGTAATATATTAGCATGGATAGAAGATTGGCTAACTAACAGGAACAGAGAGTCGGGATAAATGGGTCTTTTTCAGGTTGGCAAACTGTAACTAATGGGGTGCCACAGGGATCTGTGCTGGGGCTTCAACTATTTTCAATCTATATTAATGACTTGGGTGAAGGGACCAAGTGTATTGTTGCCAAATTTGCAGATGATACAAAGATAGGTGGGAAAGCAAGTTGTGAGGAGGACACAAAGAGTCTGCAAAGGGATACAAATAGATTAAGTGAGTGGGGAAATAATGGCAGATGGATTAAAATGTAGGAAAATGTGAGGTTGTCCACTTTGGTGGGAAAAATAGTAAAGCAGAAATATTTAAATGGAGAGAGAGATTGCAGAATGCTATGGTACAGAGGGATCTGGGTGTCCTCGTTCATGAATCACAAAAAGTTAGCAGGCAGGTACAGCAAGTACTTAGGAAGGCAAATGGAATGTTGGTCTTTATTGCAAAGGGAATGGAGTATAAAAGTAGGGAAGTCTTGCTACAACTGTACCGGCCATTGGTGTCCTTACTTAAGGAGGGATATACTTGCATTGGAGGCAGTTCAGAGAAGGTTCACTATGTTGATTCCTGGGATGAAGGGGTTGTGTTACGAGGAATGGTTGAGCAGGATGGGCCTATACTCACTGGAGTTTAGAAGAATGAGAGGTGATCTTATTAAAACATAAGATCCTGAGGGCGCTTGACAGGGTAGATGCTGAGAGGATCTTTTCCCTCATGGGGGAATCTAGAACTGGGGACACAGTTTCAAAATAAGGGATTTCCCATTTAAGACAGAGATGAGGAGGAATTTCTTCTCTTAGAGGATTGTTAATCTTTGGAATTCTCTACCGCGGACAGCATGTTAAATTCCAGAAAGCCTGTTATCGAAGGATGATGCTGGAGCCAATCTTTACTCAGTGTTACATTTATTGTATAGAGTAAAAAGGATTAGAAACATGTAGCTCCTTACTCAAAACCTCAACTGTCTCAGTAAGTGTCTCCTTATAAGTGTTCAAGTAAGACCCCAATTAACACCCTCCACCTGCATATAATTAAAAAATCGATACACAATTAACAAGCAGTGGAGGCTGGGTCATTGAATATATTCAAGGCTGAGCTAGACAGATTTTTGATCAGCAGAGAGTAAAGAGTTATTGGAGGCAGGCAGGAAAGTGGAGCTAATGCCACATTCAGATCAGCCACGATCTTGAATGGTGAGCAGGGTCGAGGAGCCAAATGGCCTACTCCTGCTCCTATTTCTTATGTTCTTGGGGCCATTTTTGGGATCTGACCCCATATGCACCAGCAGCACGCTTCCCAGGGTAATTTTACAGGCGGCGCCCAACTAAGAGGCCGTCTCCAGGATCGCCAGCCAATTAGGGATGGCAAGCACATGAGACTGCAAGGCCAGCTAGCAGCCTTCACGATGTATATGGTGTATATAGCGTATGAGAAGGCTGGGCAAAATAAAGGAGACAACGGCCTCCACTTCCTCACCATGAGCACTATTCCTTACTGCAGTCTTGAGGACATTGGATGGAATTGCAAGCCTTTGCCTGCAAAGCACCTTAGGCTTGCCAATTTGCATCTTAAAGCATAGATTTATGATTTATTTGTCCTGATGCTCCAACCTCCCGCTCTGCATGCACCTCATTATCTGACCAGCTGCAAATACAGCAGGGGTTCCACGTGATGCAGGTAAAATCTCACTTACAGCAGAAAATTTCTAACTGGTAACTGATGAGCCTTAATTGGCTTCCCGCAACTGCTGGTCGGATTGCTGTCGCTGTACTGAAGCTGTGTCCGGGAAAACAGGCGAGGAGGCAGGAATGTCATAGTCATAGTCATAGAGATACAGCACTGAAACAGGCCCTTCGGCCCACCGAGTCTGTGCCGACCAACAACCACCCATTAACGTGGGTGTCAGGGAACCAGCATGACTTCTATTTCAGTTTTTTGCAGCCCCCACCCACCGTCCTCCAAACATGCCTCTGAGTCCCTGGGAAAATCCCTCTGAGTCCCTGGGAAAATCCCCCCCACCCACCTCACTTCGATACTGGCTGACAAAGTAGCTTCAACATTATTTGGCACCAAATGCTAGTCTTTTCAGCAATTATGGATGTGGATATAATTGATTTCTCAGTAAGGAAGTTTTTACCATCTCCCTCATCACTGCTGATACAGCTCTTTAAATCCCAACATGGCCACACCCCTACTTATCTCCACATCCATCTCCAGACCCAGATTGTTTACCCTGACCTCTGATCTTCTGACACTGGTGCCTTGTGCATCACCCTCCCTTTGCCCCACCATTGCCTTTCAGCATTATCCCATTCAACTGCCTGGATCTCATGACTTCAGAACTCCCTCCTGAATTCATCCATCTTTTCACTCCTCCACTACTTTTCATAACTCCCTTAAAGCTCAACTCTTTGACTAAGCTCTTGATCACCCCTCTTAATCTCCCCTTTCTTGGCTCTGTATCAGTTTTCCTCACACCTCTCTCTGTTGTGCCTTGGGACTTTTTTCTTTATTAAAGGCGGTGCTATATAAATGCAGTTTGTTGACCATTTCAAAGGCTCCAGTTTTATAGGTTTTTTTTGCTTAGCCAACTCAGTCTCTAGAAGTAACTTTTCTGTAGTCATATTGATAACTGTCATTGGCTATGCTTATTTGCAAGTATTGGCTTCAACAGATGCTGCTTGGTCACTCCACATCTAGATCAACAATAGAATCAAGTAGTCTCTTTTACTTATCTTTTGCTGATCAAAATTAAATGCAATATGCATGATGTGATCTCACCAGGATAGTTTTAATATGACACCTTCTGATTTATGCTCTACTGATTTAGCACTATAGTTCAACATTCTATATTATTTCACAGTGGCTTGACAAATTGAGTGCCAAGCATTTTCTTACGCCCAAATCCTTTTCAAATTGCATTTAGTAAGTTTTACACCATCCATTATATAATATGACAACATGCAGTACCTTAAATTTATCTGTATTAAATATCATCTGCTACTGTTCTGATTTATAGACCTTTTGTCAATTCCAGCTGATTCCTCTAACTCAACTGCCCAAAACTCCACATTTCCCTCACAAGCCCTGTTCCCACCAAAATTAGCACAGTTTAATACTTCATTATTTTGCTTATTATTAATGTAAGCATAATGGGTTTATAATTACCCACATTAGCTATATCACCATTTTTGAATATGGATATTGCACTAGCTTATTTCCAATCTAGCAGGATCTCCTTAGTAGTCACTGACTCTGCGATTGTCAGTCTCTCACATATGCCAAACCTTGTCTTTCTTCATACCCTGGGATAAATATCATGCATTTGTTTTAAGCCTGCTAGCACCTGCATCCTGCTGATGTCAAAGTTGGAAAATCTATTTGCGTTATCACTGTTAATAGATGGTATATTACAATAGTCTGAGCTAATGAATATTTCAAGGAACAAAGTATTAAACATATTAACTATTCTCCATTTATCCTTCATTTCAACTCTTGGCAGCTTTAAGATTCGTGCTTCCTCCTTAACTATCTCTTATTATAACATAGAAAGATGTTCTTGTTGTTTTGAGCATGTGCAGCTCTGCTAATTTCCAGGTTTTTGTTTTGTCCCTCTCACAACCATTTTAACATGTTTTAAAGTTTCCTCCATTTCCTTTATGGATTTTCTTGTCTTTCATTTCTTTTAATCTCACTTCAGATTGTGTTGGTAATCCATTTAGGCTTAGCCATTTTTAAGTCTGTCTTTAGTAATCTTGTTAATTATTTATCTTATGTGATCATCAATACACCTTTGAAGGTATTCCTTTTATCCTAAATATAAAATCAAATGATTCTCCCAATTAATCTGGTTCAGCTTTTGCCTCATATCCTTGAAGTTGGCTTTTCTAAAATTGCATACCCTGGTGTTAATTCTCACCAGTGTTAAATCACAGATCATGATAAACAAAATAGTATTGTGGTTATAATTAAGCATGGGTGCCATACCATCCATTTCTGTGGACCATTGAGGCTATATGCTGTTCCATAGTGACATCACCCGAAGACATGAGGTCAGATTCCATGGGCTAAATTTTATTAGCGCGCTGCAAATTGCAGCAGCAGGCTTTGAAGTTGGCGGTCCGCCCGCCACCGTTGAGCCCCCACGATATTTCACGCAGGGGCTCATTTAAATGGAGGAGGCAGAACGGCCACCCCTGATGACATAGAGGGGGGCAGCCACTCCATTCCCGGCAACGATGTCTGGCACAACAGCACAGGCGCCGGCGCCATTTTTAAAGGGCTTCAAGCCACGTAGTAATATTTTAAATTTTAAAGGGGCTTTCATTTTTAATTTGTGTTAAAAACTAAATAAAAGCTAGAATCCCCTCTCCCACCCCCACCCCCGCAATGTTTGTTTTTGGGCCTATCCAATCAAAAATAAACTTAATTCCCAACCTGAACTTTCCCCCCCAAACCTCGTTACCTTTGCCCTACAACCGCTTCCCACCATCCCCTCAGCCAATGGAGTAAATTTCCTCCATTTCCACCCCCCTCCTGACCTGAAAATTAAACTTGTCCCCCCTCTCCACTAGTGTCTTGCCTTGAATCCCCAAACGTGGACCGGAAGGCACGGGACTTCCAGCCATTGGCAGGAATATCGGCGTGGGACGGCCGCCTGTTCCAGGTAAGTTAGTTATCATGTATTTGCATAAGTTTTATTAGGCAAATGAAGGCCCCGCCGCCAACCCACCAAGGCCTCGTCACCACTGGAAAGATGCGGCAGGGCCTTCTTGGCGCAGGGATTGTGGCGGGCCTCCCCCAGAAGAATTTACCAGGCCCCACTGCCACGACCTCCGATGCTGGAGGCCTCATAAAATTCAGCCCCATCTGTATATTAATGACAACTTGACATCTCCACAATCTTTTGACTGCTTCACTGCTTCTGTCTTGTCAGACTGTTTGTTTGGCATCCAGTCCTGGATGAGTTGCAATTTCCTTCAGTTAAACATTGAGAAAAACAAAGCCATCGTTGTCAGGCTCTGCCACAAATTCCATAGCCTTACCACCAATTCCATCCTCCTCCATGGTCACCGTCCCAGGCTGAACCAGACTGTCAGCAACTTCTGCATTTTCTGTGACCCTGAGCTGAGCTTCCAACCCCATATCCTCTCCATCAAAATGACCGCCTATTTCCACCTCCATCTTCTCCCTCGCTTCAGGCCAGCTTGTGCTGAAACCCTCAACCATGTCTTCGTCACCGACAGACTCAACTATTTCAATGCTCTCCTGTCTGGCCTCCCATTCTCCACCATCCACCATAAACTTCAACTCATCCAAAATCTCCTGCCATATAATATATTCATGCTAGGCCCCCACCTACCAAGAAGGAGGCACATTAATTTTGTCATGAACATTGATTTTAAACTGTTACTGGAGTGAAGAAAGGACTTGTTAAACAGATCAACCGTGGCTGGAAAAGACATTTGCACATTAACGGACAGTGTTTGGAAGGACAAAGCAGATGTTCCCTGACATATTCAACCCACAGTGGGCTTTTGATCACCAGGCATTGAAGGTGAGGGAGTTCGCATTCCAGGTTGAGTGCTAAGATGGCCGAATACACAAACGGACATGGTCAAACCAGCTAGTCACATGACTAACCTGCTGGGCAACCTGAGTTTTTTGAATTTGTACAAACAGTTTGGGCAGAAAGTCTGTTTGCTACTGGACTGAGTAGATCTCTCTCCTGTCTGCTCCCATCCCTTTCTCACAAGCCTCTGAACCCACTGAAGACACATGAATCCCAAGAGAGAAAAATCTCCTACAGCGAACAAGGTTAAGAAGAATACTGGCCCCAACGAAAAGCAAGATCTACCGACAATCAAGGACTCTACTGTGAGCTCGAAGAATATTAACAACAACTCTTCAGATATTGCATCAATCTTTTCCACTTTACTTTTCTTCTCTTTTCTATCTCTATTTGCATGTGTGTATCACGTATGCATGCTAGCATGGGGCATGTCATGTATCCATAGGCGTTAACTGAATTAGAGTTTAAGTTTAATAAATTTCAATGTTTCTTCTTTAAACTTAAGAAAGCCTGTTTGTGCTGGTTTCTTTGCCTTTCAATTGGAAAGCGGTGAACAAGGATTCACGAAGGGGGAGATAAAAACACGGTGTGTTTAAAATTAAACTCTGTTACAGTAAGACCAGGTGAAGGCTGAAGGGGAACCCTAGACCTCTTTCTCACCTGGTCGTAACAATATCCAGCACCAAGTCCCACTCAGCTTCATTTCTATGCTTACTGAGCTACATTGGCTCCAATTTAAATTTCTTATTCATGTGTTTAAATCCCTTCAAAGTCTCACCCCTCTCTAACTTTTTAAACTTCACCAGCCCTACAATTGCTCGGAAAATTGTGTTCCTCCAACTATGACCTCTTGTACCTTCCCTACTCCTTATTCAGAAGGCTGTGCCTTCAATCACCTGGGCCAGAAGCTCTGGAATTCCCTCTCT
Source organism: Heterodontus francisci (assembly GCF_036365525.1). Taxonomy (NCBI): domain Eukaryota; kingdom Metazoa; phylum Chordata; class Chondrichthyes; order Heterodontiformes; family Heterodontidae; genus Heterodontus; species Heterodontus francisci. The sequence continues at coordinate 64,149,117 of NC_090389.1, forward strand.
TCCTTTATGACCCTCCTTAAAATCTACCACTTTTATCAAGCTTTTAGTCATCCATCCGAATATGTCTTTGGCTCAGCATTAATTTTTGTCAGCATTAATTTCGGTTCTGTGGAGTGGCTTGTATTTTATGTAAAAGAGGATATATAAATGTGTGTTGCTGCATTAAACTGAGGGGGAGGGGAAGAAACAGAGAGAGAGAGAGAGTGAGAGTTTTTATGTTAATGTTAATTAAACTTGCAGACAAAAAACACTAGTAGAATATTGAAGCCAATAATTATCTCACCAATGTTATGTTTTGTTGACTGTTAGAAAAGGTCAAGGCTAATGGGTTCCACCTATGAGGCAGACGTTGTAATTTCAAAGACCTATATCAAAGAAGAAGAAATAAACAGAGAGAAATACAGAGAGAGAGAAAGGCTAATTGATGTCATTAAACAAGCACCAATAGAATTATGAAAGTAAATAAAACAGAAACAGGTAGGAAAAGAGATAGAAACTGGGTGAAAGGACCTCCGGTCGCTAACCACGTGTCCTTGGAGGGAGCAAGTGGGAACATGGGATGTGGAAAAGGGGTTGAGAATAAGGTGAGTGAGTGAACAAAGAGAGAGGGCAGAATACAAGGGTTATAGTTTAAAGAGGCATATATAGTGGTGCGGGGCGTCTGGAAGGACTAGTAGAGAGGTAAAGGGTAGGGGATGTCATATGATCGAAGGGGTGGGGAAAACATAAGTGGTTGAGGAGGGATGGGAAGGAAGCCACTGAGGGCCATATTTTCTGAACACCCTCCACTTATAATATGCAGTTACAAGCCATTGGTCCCTCCTTTCCTTGAGAGAAAAAAGAAAACGACTTGTACTTATATAACACTTTTCATGACCACTGGACGTCTCAAAGTGCTTTATAGCCAATGAAGTACTTTTGAAGGGTAGCCACTGTTGTAATGCAGGAAAAGCAAAAAGTAAAGGTGAGGAACGAGAAACAGAAAAGGCAGAGCAATGACTACAAGAAGACAACAGAGACAGGGGATAAAAGCAAAATACTGCAGATGCTGGAAATCTGAAATAAAAACATGAAATGCTGGAAATACTCAGCAGGTCTGGCAGCATCTGTGGAGAGAGAAGCAGAGTTAACATTTCAGGTCAGTGACCCTTCATCAGAACAGAGACAGAGGATTTTGACTTTTAATAAGTAAATATTTTTGAGTTTCCTTATTTATGATATCTTTCATAACATTTGTTTCATTTTCAGTTTTATACTTTATACAAATGTACTTTAAACATATTAAAATAAGGTGTGAAAGTTTTTTGGTTCAGTGAGATTTGTACAGTTTCCACTTTTTTCCTGTCTTCAGTGCTATGTAAGTACAGACTTTCCTTTCTAGAAAGCCCAACAAGTGGTTCAGGAATATTCAAAGTACTGAGTAGAAATATTCTACAAAGCTTCTTCACAAATCTGAAGAGCGGAATAAGCCACAAACTCAATACATTAGATGTATATTTGATACTATTCTAAGCTTTTTATGCAAATTTATCTAACAATATCACAGTAATGATAACTCAACTGAATGATTTCCACTGCACAGTTATTTCTTTAAAAAATTCACAGAGGACCTTTAAATTCTGCTGAAATTTAAAACATGTAGTGACTTTGCTACAGTTTAGAGGTCCTAACTTAAGTTTAAGGATTAATTTGGGCCCCAGCCAAAGTGTGACATCTGTCATTGATTTAAGCTGCTCCTATGTACTAGGGGATAATTAATAAGAATTAATTTCTGTTGGAAAAAGCAACTAAATGATAAATATTATTCATATTGATTTATCATTGGTCTCATCTTGACAAGTTCAATATTTTGTAATAATATGATCATGTGTTGATCAAAAAGAAATACTTTGCACCTGAAGCTGGAATTCTACCACTAAGAAAGACAAGTGTAGCAAGATTGTAGGGATACCATCACCACCTGTTTTTCTTTCATCATTTCTGGATAAAAGCCTGGAAATCCCAGTCAATACTATTGTGGGAGTACCATGAAAGCCAGAACTGCAGCAATTCCAGGAGAAGGCCCACCACCATATTCTCGAGGCAAAGGGATGGGCATTCGAAACCTGGTTAATTAGGTGCTGGGGTTTCAAAACACGAAGCCAAGAAAATTAATGCTTCTCCTTGTTTCTTGCAGTCACTGTAAATTCAAAGTAAAAAAAGTCTCACGCCTTCATTTGTGTTTTATATCCACAAGCATAGGACAGTGATTTACATGGTGGTACAACTTATCAGGTTTACATGACCCAAATGGCAACTGTAAATTATGCTTTTTGCAATACGAATACCAGATTTTAGGGTACTGTCATGAAAATCCTACTTGCCAAATGGGAAATATTAATTTCATTGATTGGAACGTTGCCTGAGACTTTTACTGGAAATTGTTACAAATAACTTTTTAAAAAGAAAACCTACCAGCCAAGATGGCCACGGCAATTTGTGTATGAATCATCAACAGAATAGACTGGTGACAAACATGATTGACTCAACCTAGCCAGAACAATGGGGTATTCTCTGATTCAATTACCTGAGGTAGCCTTATCAATGCAGTCGTCAAGAGCCATGACACCCATTGACTTAGAAAGAGCCAACCCCCTCCACATATGACTGAACAGCTTAAGGTGTGGCGCCTTGAATCTTAAAGAATTTTCCAGAAGGGCCTCATTAACCTACAAAGTGGTTTGGGATGTCATGTGACTACTGTGCAGCTTTGTAGAGGCTAAGCTTTGTCAGTCAGAAGGCAGAACAGTAACTGAGAAGCCATCAAGGAGGCAGCACTCTCTCTCTTTCCAGTAAAGATCCAGAGAAAGCTCAGCTGCAGCTGATAAAGCCAAGTCTACAGACCACCATAACCAACAACTAAGATACAAGGGTCAAAACCCCCTGTTCTGCCTTCCGGAGCCTGAGAAGCAAACCTGAACCGTGCACGTGGCCCAGCGAGAACTTCAGGACTACGATTTCAACTAGGGACTCTGAGACTATTGAAATGTATTTAAATTCCATTTATTTCAGTCTCTATTCCAACCACCCAACTCTGTTTTCCCTATGTAATCTATTTGTGTGTGTGTGTCTCCTGTGAATGTGGGCATGAAAGCGTAGCGTAGTTTAGTCATTTTAACTGGTTTAGAGTGATTAGGAAAATCAACTTACATCTTTCTTGTTTAAACTCAAGAAAACCTGTCTGATTGGTTCATTTGCAACTATATGAGAAGAATAGCAGCAAGCGCTCATTGAGGTGATTAGTTCAATTACTGTGTTTGTCCATCAAAGCAGTTTCAAGGAATAAAAGCCACACATAAGAAAGAGTTAGCTGTGGTACAAGTGACTGGGTGGCCTATCTCTTTCACTCAAGGGAATGATTTATCTTAATTCTGGTTACCTGAAAATGTGATTTTTTTTGTTCACACAAGTACTACAAAACTAAAATGTATGTATATGCTCAATATAGTTGACAACAATTCAGATGATCATTTTAGGTAAGAGACAGGCTATTCTGTCATTTAAGCTCCAAAGCACCAACTTCTTGAAAGTCCAAAAGAGATTCACTAGGTAGTGTTGAACGGGTAGCAAGAAATGTCCTGTAAGTAGCAATGTTTTGTCAGCCAGAACTATTCCCACCTATAATCCAACATTAGCTAGGTTAAATAATAATGGTTTTAGTCATCGTGTACAGCAGTGTAATAGTTATGGTCCTAAAGGTCATGGAGTTCAAAACCCATGTCACATTGTGAAATTGAATTCAGTTAGTCGAATAAAATAACCACAAAAGCTACTTTTTCATAAAAATCCACCTGGTTCATGGATGTGAAGGGCACCTGCCAACCCTATCTTGCTTACTTTTGAGTCACGTTAAGTTCACTGTATGTGGTTAATGCAGGGAGCAGGGGGGAGGGGTGGTTAGGTGGGTGATCTTCAATATTGGTGCAACTTTCAGCATTACCCATCATTACTCTGTGAAACTGACAGTAACTTCTGATGTTGGCACATGTGTAGTTAAACACTGAAACCCAGAAGTTGCTGCCAGTAATTCTTTGCTCTTCCACAGGGTATGCTGGTAAAGTCCTCACAGATTGAAATCAATTAGAAATCACTGAATTGACGTGAACTTCCACTTTTTGCACTCTTATTCTCGCTGTAAAAACCCTTGAAAACCTTATGCCTTGTTTGAATGAGGTGTACCTATTTTTAACAGTGTAATAATTACTAAAGAACAACCTCGCTGGCCCTGAAAAACTTTTATATTTGTGGAATGTCAAATTTCTCCATTCAATAACAAAAATTCCATAGGTTTTTAAAATTATAAAAATTAATATTTTAAAGTGCTTTTATATTTCAGCTTCTACCTTAATCCCATATGTATTCCCTAATCTTTGTTTCATTTTCTGTAAACCTTTAAAAAGTGCATGATTAAACCTGCTTATTACTTCCTGGTTTGCTGACTGAGAATTCACCAATGTGATTGGCTGCTTAGCCTGCTTGATGACATCACTGTTTCTGGATGCCAGCCATCCCATATAGCTGGCACCAGAATGAAATTAACATTGGGAAAGGTGAAATCCACAGCACAAAGCTTGATAGATTTTCGAGATCAGCAATGAACACCATCACTTTGCTGCAGGATGCAGGCCATTATCCTAACTTGGGGAGGCAGCCTGTATGATCACACCACCAACCCAATACAGATAGTTTGAAACCTGAACCATTGGGTCAGTTAGGTGCCTAGTGCTCAATGAGCATGAAATTGGTTTATAGCATTAGGGCAAAATGGGTTCATAGCAAATCAGTAGCCTGTTTCACACCATGCCCGATTGGACTGTCAATTCAACATGAGACATTTCAATCCCAAGAGCACTGATGGGCAGTTCGCCAAAGCCCAGCCATAAAAAAACACTACGGGAGAAGGGGGCAGTAAACTGCTGGCTGCAGATCATTATTTTAGTTGGACCAGCAGGAACCAAGAATTGATCTCAAATTGGGTCTCATGCAGTGTTATAAAAATAACTGTCATACTTAAAACAAAAGCCATTACAGGAATTATGAACCATACACACAGATGGGACATATTAAACGTCAAGTTAAACAATATGTTTTGAAGTGGGTCTACAGCCAACAAAGGAATATAATAGAAAATATTACAGTCTATGTTTGGTGAGTTGGCTCATACTGTACTTGCAGCACATCTTATTTTTGCACGTTGTGTGCTGATATCATTTGCAGACCTATAATACTATTGCAATGAATAATTCATATCCTAAATTCATAAGTGCGTTATGTGAGTTCACACCATTAAGAAGCAGCAGCAAAATTATTTGATGTTGTCCTGGTAGATTTGACTTCATTAGGTAGTGATAGCTGTGACTTGTAGGGACAGGAAATCAAATTTCAATGTATTTCAAAAATACAGGTATATATTTTCTTCACAGCTATAAGTGTCAGTTCAATTAATAGTAACACACTAATTAGACTTTAAATGATTGTGATCACTACAGATGGTTAAACAATTTACCATTAATTGTTTTGAGGTTGTCAAATGAACATTGTTTTTAATACCAGCACGATGGTTGAACTGTTTGCAACAAAAGCAGAACCTATTTTCTCGAGTTGTCAAAGAAAACTGTTGTTATTGTAAAAAGGAACATTCTCGTGAGTCTTAGCTTAACCGTTCCTGCGGTATGATTCTGCTTTCTTATTAGTATTGAGATTTGCCAGACGTGTCCAATCTATTAAGAATTCGATTCAGATATAACTTAGTACATACCAGGGTAGGTATAATTTGTGAAATGTCACGACTAAAATAAAAAAAAATGCTGCACTGATTACTACACATCGTTGTTTTGAACCACAATCTAAAAGTGCACTATGAATTTTGAGTGATCTTTCTATTTCTCGGATGTTCCCAGTGTCTGTGCACTGACGTCAACTGGGTGATAACATCAATGCTGCTGGGGGAGGTGTGATTCATGTGCAACAAGTACATGGTTAGACATTTACACTTGCTTAAAAATAGCCGACATATTTTCTTACAGAAAAAATAGCAGTCGATACATTTATTATATGAAATAATGGATTAAATTTAGGAGGGATTAGAGGATGCTTTTCTGAAGCTAGACAATCAGTGCCATGCAACTGGATCATTAAAGAGAACTGGATTATTGGTGTTCCTCGTGTATGAAATTATGAGTTTAATGTGCAGCTTTGATTTTTTTTTGTAAAGTTGGACTTTGTTAAGGAGCATTGCCTTTCTGTAAAGAGCGTCAAGAAAACAAAGGTTTTTTGGCAGCTACACAGCACGATGGTGTAAATTGTATCGAAGTTGAGATCAATTGCCTGCCATCATTCTGAAGGCACAGTTCAACAGCGTCTAGGAAAAATATATTACGCTATAAAAGAACAAACTTAACACTAATGAAACACCATAGTTGAATAAAGACGTAACGGAAAAACTGAAGGGAAGGAAAGAGGCAAACATTAAGTACATGGATAGCAGGGACGAGGGAGAATACCAAGAGATTAAGAGAGAAGTAAAAAAGACCAATTAGGAAGGCTGAGAATTTTCAAGGGACATGAAACATAATAGTAAAATATATTACAGGCATTTAATAAAGGAAAGTCTGGACGGAATAGGGCTAGTAAGCAATGGACAGGATAAAATCACAGGCAGCGATAGCAAAATGGCAGAATTACTAAATAATTACTTTGCTCCAATATTTACCAGAGAGCTGGATCAGGTGGATATAACATTGGAAGATAAGATTAGTAATTCTATAACTGCATTTAAGTTAAACAAAGAAGAAATAGTAAATAAAGTAATCAGACTCAAAGAGGATTAAATCCCTGGTCCGTATGATGACATCTATGCATTTTGGAAGAAAATAGAGAAGACCTAGCAGCGGCACAATTACACGTATATAATAATTCGTTAGAAAAAAGGTGTAGCGGACTGGCAGATAGCTAATCTTTTACATATATTCAAGAAGGGAGATAGAACATGTCCAGGGAACTATAAAACAGTCAGAACAGGAAAAATATTGGAATCTCTACTAAAGGAGAAAATATAAAAACATCTGGAAACCAAACATATAATAGTGAAGAGCCAGCATGGATTTCAAAAGGAAAACTCTTGCTTGATCAAACGCATTAAATTCTTTGAAGAGGTAACAAAGAGAGTAGTCAAAGTTAATGAAGTAAATGTAATTTATCTAGATTTTCAAAAGACCTTCCATAATGTGCCATATAATAGACTAATAAATAAGGTCAGAGCACGTGGAATCAGGCTATAAGTAGCAGAATGGATTGCTAGTTGGCTGCAAGACAGAGAGCAGAGAATAGGAGTAAAGGGTAGCGATTCACAGTGGCAGAAGGTGGAAAGTGGAGTCCCCCAAGGATCAGTGCTGCAAGCACTGTTGCCCACAATTTACATTAACAATTTAGAGTTTAGAATCAAAAATACAATTTCTAAATTTGTTGATGACATCAAATTGGGGGAATAGTCAATACTGAGGAAGACATAATAAACTTGCAGAATGAGCATATAATTGGCAAATGAACTTCAACACAGATAAGTTTGAGGTATTACATTTTGTTAAGGTAAATAAGAATGTCAAATATTACGTGGAAAATAAGAATGTAAATAGGGTAGATAAGGCCATATAAAAGCCAAGCAAGCACCAGTGTTTATCTCTAGAGGGATAGAATGGAAAAGTAGAGAAGTTATGCTAAATTTGTATTGAATCTTGGTTAGTCCACAATTGGAGTACTATATATAGTTCTGGTCACCATATTATAAAAGGATATAGAGGCACTGAGTGAGGGGTAAGTTAGCTCAGTTGGCTAGACTGCTAGTTATAAAATGCAGAAAGACACCAACAACATAGGTTCAATCCATGTACCAGCTGTGATAGTTCATGGAGGCCTGCCTCCTTGTCTTGCCCCATGTTTGACGAGTGGTGACCCTCAAGCTATGCATCACCAACTGTCTCTCTCTAATGGGGAGAGATTCCTTTGAGACTCTGGCTAGAGCAATAGAGGCACTGAAGAGGATGCAAAAAATTTTTAGAAAGATGATACCAGAAATGCAAGGTTATACCTAATAGGAAAGGGTGATATTTATTTATTTAGAGATACAGCACTGAAACAGGCCCTTCAGCCCACCGAGTCTGTGCCGACCATCAACCACCCATTTATACTAATCCTACACTAATTCCATATTCCTACCACATCCCCACCTGTCCCTATATTTCCCTACCAGTACCTACACTAGGAGCAATTTATAATGGCCAATTTACCTATCAACCTGCAAGTCTTTGGCATGTGGGAGGAAACCGGAGCACCCGGAGGAAACCCACGCAGACACAGGGAGAACTTGCAAACTCCACACAGGCAGTGCCCAGAATTGAACCCGGGTCGCTGGAGCTGTGAGGCTGCGGTGCTAACCACTGCGCCACTGTGCCGCCCTAAAATATTTACCCAATATTTTGTACAAGCACGATTAAAATAGGAATCCAATCTAAACTTGTTATTAAAATTTGTCATTAAGCTCCTCACGAACTGAAATGATCAATGCCACTTTTACATCGTGGAAGTATTTTAGGAGCATTTTTAAAAATGCTGCTGTGTAAGAATGAACCAAAACATATTTGAAATGACCTGATCTGTTTAGCAAATCAAATTCAAAAAGGTGGGAAAACAATTCCTATGGATCACCTTGGATAATTATACTAATGCTCAATGCTTCTCCAGAATCTGTATTTTGGAAAAATGTCATCTTGTGGAACATCCACTGATACAAATAGAGGGTTTATAGTGTAGCAGACTCATGACTAAGGTCAGAACATGTGGAGTTAGGGGACAACTAGCAGGCTACAAAACAGAAACAAGGAGTTGGCGTTAAAAGTAGTTACTCAGATTAGCAAAAGGTGGGAAGTCGTGTTCCACAAGGTTCAATGCAGGGACCACTGTTGTTCACCATTTATATAAATGATTTGGACTCAGAAATCAGAAGTACAAGTTCAAAATTTGCAGATGACATCAAATTAGTGAGTATAATTGGGGATATGTACACAAATCATTAAAAGTCAGGACACAAGCTAATAAGGCCATAAATGCAAACAAAGCACTGAGGTTCATTTCTATAGAGGTAGAATTGAAAAGCAGAAATATTGCGATCTGTATTGGGGCCTCAACAATTCACTGTATTTATTAACAAATTAGATGATGGGACAGAGAGCCAAATACCCAAGTTTGCCGATGACACAGATAGGCAACGTTGAAAGGAGTGTAGATGGCAGCATAAAGTTACAAAAAGATATTAATAGATTAAGTGACTGGGAAAAACTGTGGCAAAGGGATTTCAATGTAGGCAAATGTGAGGTCATCCATTTTGGATCTAAAAGGGATGGATCAAGGTACTTTCTAAATGGAAAAATGCTAGAAACCAAAGAGGCTTAGAGGTTGATGTACATAGATCATTAAAATGTAATGGACAAGTCAGGTGCAGATTTCTTTTTTAGTGAGTGGGACCAGCACGCACTTCAAAAGAGCAGCAGCGGGAAGCAGAGTGAGAGGGAGGGAGAGAGCAAGTGGGACCAGCAGGCACTTCAAAAGAGCAGCTCTCCTATCCAGTCTAGGCCACCAGAGTGGACCGACCTCGTTCTGAGGGAAAAAAGATCAAAGTGTGATGTCACAGGAAAACAGGTAGTTGATTGGTTTGTGAGTTTTTATTGTTTACCTCTCAAAACTCGGATAACTTTACTAATTTTAATGTTTTATTTACTTATACTAGTAAAGCTTAATATATAGGTGAATATTTCATATTAATTAATTACGTAAATAATGAATTACTTATTTAAAACACAATCAGGATGGAAGGGTAGGTGATATGTTGCAGCTGCGGTATGTTGGAGCTGCTAGTGTGATCTACAGCAACCAAGTCTGCAGTAAGTGCCTGCAGTTTGAGGAGCTTCGGCTCAGAATCAGTGAGCTGGAGGCTGAGCTACAAACACTGCGATGCATCAGGGAGGGGAAAAATTACCTGGACACTTTGGTCCAGGAGGCAGTCATGCCCCATAGCATAAGGTCATCTGATTTGGTCAGTGGTCAGGGACAGGAGGGTGTGACTGCGAGTGAGGCAGATAAGGAGGTCAAGAAGGCAGAAGTGGACAAGCCTCAGCCCTTGCAATTGTCCAACAGGTTTGAGGTTCTTTCAGCTTGTATAGAGCGAGGGCTGCAGGGTTGATGAGCAAACTAACCATGGCACCATGGTACAGGAAGCCATTCAAGCGAGGGGAGAAACAGGAATGTACTGGTAATAGGGGACAATATAGTCAGGCGGATAGACACCGTTCTCTGCAGCCAAGAGCAAGAGTCCAGAAGGCTCTGTTACTTGCCCAGTGCCAGGGTTCGGGACATCTGCTCAGAGCTGGAGAGGAACTTGCGGTGGGAGGGTGAGGATCCAGTTGTCATGGTCCACGTGGGTACCAATGACATAGCTAGGACTAGGAAAGAGGTTCTGCATAGGGAGTATGAGCAACTAGGGGCTAAATTAAGCAGAACCTCAAAGATAATAATCTCTGGGTTATTACCTGAGCCATGAGCAAATTGGCGTTGGGTAAATAGGATTAGACAGTTAAATGCGTGGCTCAAAAATTGGTGTGGAAGAAATAGGTTTAAATTCATGGGCCATTGGCACCGGTACTGGGGAAAGTGGGTGCTATACCTTGGGACGGTCTTCACTTGAACCTTGCTGGGACCAGTGTTCTGGCGAGTTGTAAAACTAGGGCAGTTGAGAGGGCTTTAGACTAAATAGTTGGGGTGAGGGATCAAGTGAGCGAAGATGTGATAATTTAAAGATAGAGGAGAAGGCAAAAGAGCGCGATAGCAATAAGGATAATGATAATCAGGAAGGAACAGTGCGCACAAACTCAAGAGTGAGCCAGCAGATAAGACTAAAGGTTGTGAACTAATAGAGTGGGAGGAGGGTTCCGGAGAGGTGAGATTTAGAAATCCAAAGAGAAAGGCCAAGGCATCGGTACAGTATAGCATTGTGGATAAAGACAAGCAGAATGGGGCAGGAAGGGGCAGAGAGTTTAACAGAAATTGTACATCAGCAAATAATGTCATTGAAGGGAACGGAAGCAAAAAAATGAAATTAAAGGTTCTATATCTGAATGCGCGAAGCATCTGCAATAAGATAGATGAACTAGTAGCACAAATAGAGGTGCATGATTTAGATCTAATTGCCATTACAGAGACATGGTTACATGGTGATCAAGGTTGGGAAAGAAATATTTCACGGTACACAATATTTTGGAAAGACAGACAGAATAGCAAAGGAGGAGAGGTAGCACTGATCGTAAAGGATAGCATAAGGGTATTAGTGTGAAAGGATCTGGCCTCAGAAGATCATGAAGTAGAATCAGTATGAGTGGAAATAAGGAATAGCAAGAATCAGAAAACTCTGGTGGGAGTAATTTATAGGCCCCCTAACAGTAGTTATACCATTGGACAGAGCATTAAACAAGAAATTATTGGAGCTTGTAACAAAAGCAATGTAATAATTGTGGGGGAATTTAATCTTCATATAGACTGGGACGATGAAATTGGCAGGAATGGTCTAGATGATTAGTTTGTAGAATGTTTTTGGGACAGTTTCTTGGAGCAATACGTTGTGGCCAACTAGGGATAAAGCTATCTTAGATCTAGTATTGTGTAATGAAGAAGGGTCAATAAGCAATGTCATAGTAAAAGATCCACTGGGAAACAGTGATCAGAATACCATTGAATTCCAGGTTAAGTTTGAAAGTAACATGCTTCAATCACAAGCAAGAATCTTAAACTTAAACAAAGCCAACTACGTAGGCATGAGGGGAGAACTGGCTAAGGTGAATTGGGTAAATAGACTAAAGAGTATGGCGGTAAATAAACAGTGGGAAGCCTTTAAAGAAACAATTCAAAATCTTCAACAAAAATACATTCCTTTGAAAAACAAAAACTTAGCCAGAAAGATCCATCCGTGGCTCACTCAGGAAGTTAAGGATAGTATTAGATTTCATTGCAGCAGCTTTTTCGGGAGCAGAGTGTGAGCGAGTGAGCAGCTGGGAAGCTTTTTCGGGAGCAGAGTGTGAGCGAGTGAGCAGCTGGGAAGGTCGGTTTGAAAGTAAATTTAATTTCCTTTTGTTTTTCGGCGGAGGCCAGGGGGCTGCTGGGTAAGTAAAACACTATATATTTGGGCGGTTTAAAATAACTTTCCTTTCATTGCAGCAGCTTTTTCGGGAGCAGAGTGTGAGCGAGTGAGCAGCTGGGAAGGTCGGTTTGAAAGTAAATTTAATTTCCTTTTGTTTTTCGGCGGAGGCCAGGGGGCTGCTGGGTAAGTAAAACACTATATATTTGGGCGGTTTAAAATAACTTTCCTTTCATTGCAGCAGCTTTTTCGGGAGCAGAGTGCGAGCGAGTGAGCAGCTGGGAAGGTCGGTTTGAAAGTAAATTTAATTTCCTTTTGTTTTTTGGCGGAGGCCAGGGGGCTGCTGGGTAAGTAAAACACTATATATTTGGGCGGTTTAAAATAACTTTCCTTTCATTGCAGCAGCTTTTTCGGGAGCAGAGTGTGAGCGAGTGAGCAGCTGGGAAGGTCGGTTTGAAAGTAAATTTAATTTCCTTTTGTTTTTCGGCGGAGGCCAGGGGGCTGCTGGGTAAGTAAAACACTATATATTTGGGCGGTTTAAAATAACTTTCCTTTCATTGCAGCAGCTTTTTCGGGAGCAGAGTGTGAGCGAGTGAGCAGCTGGGAAGGTCGGTTTGAAAGTAAATTTAATTTCCTTTTGTTTTTCGGCGGAGGCCAGGGGGCTGCTGGGTAAGTAAAACACTATATATTTGGGCGGTTTCAGAACCCGAGACACCACACTTGTCGTGTCTCCCACCCGCCCTCCTCCTCTAACCAAAAAAAAAAGGACTCGGTGGGGTGTTTATAAGGTAAGGCATTTTCGATTTCTCTGGTTTTATTGTGATTGGTAAAAACGTTTCGTTCCTTTTTCATTTAACTAAGTTAAGCTTAAGATTAAAAATGGCAGGAGATCTCAGACCCGTGTCATGCTCCTCTTGCTCAATGTGGGAGCTCAGGGACATGGCTGATGTCCCTGACTCCTTCACGTGCAGGAAGTGTGTCCAACTGCAGCTCTTGTTAGACCGCATGACGGCTCTCGAGCTGCGGATGGACTCACTTTGGAGCATGCGCGATGCTGAGGAGGTCGTGGATAGCACGTTTAGTGAATTGGTCACACCGCAGATTAGGATTGCTGAGGGAGAAAGGGAATGGGTGACCAAAAGGCAGAGAAAGAGCAGGAAGGCAGCGCAGGAGTCCCCTGCGGTCATCTCCCTCCAAAACAAGTATACCGTTTTGGATACTGTTGAGGGAGATGGCTCACCAGGGGAAGGCAGCAGTAGCCAGGTCCATGGCACCGTGGCTGGCTCTGCTGTTCAGAAGGGCGGGAAAAAGAGTGGAAGGGCTATAGTCGTAGGGGATTCGATTGTAAGGGGAGTAGATAGGCGGTTCTGTGGTCGAAAACGAGGCTCCCGAATGGTATGTTGCCTCCCAGGTGCACGGGTCAGGGATGTCTCAGATCGGCTGCAGAACATTCTAAAGGGGGAGGGTGAACAGCCAGTTGTCATTGTGCACATAGGCACTAATGATATAGGTAAAAAACGGGATGAGGTCCTACAAGCAGAGTTTAGGGAGTTAGGAGCCAAGTTAAAAAGTAGGACCTCAAAGGTAGTAACCTCAGGATTACTACCAGTGCCACGTGATAGTCAGAGTAAAAATGAAAGAATAGTCAGGATGAATGCGTGGCTTGAGAGATGGTGCAGGAAGGAGGGGTTCAGATTTTTGGGACATTGGGACCGGTTCTGGGGGAGGTGGGACTATTACAAATTGGACGGTCTACACCTGGGCCGGACTGGAACCAATGTCCTTGGAGGTGCTTTTGCTAACGCTGTTGGTGAGGGTTTAAACTAATGTGGCAGGGGGATGGGAACCAATTGAGGTCAGTTGACAGTAAGGAGGTAGTAACAAAAGCCTGTAAGGAACTAGATAATGAAGTCAGTGTGACTAAGGGGAAGAGTAGGCAGGGAGCAGATGATGAATATAAAGGGACTGGTGGTCTGAGGTGCATTTGTTTTAATGCAAGAGGTGTAGTAGGTAAGGCAGATGAACTTAGGGCCTGGATTAGTACCTGGGAGTATGATGTTATTGCTATTACTGAGACTTGGTTGAGGGAAGGGCATGATTGGCAACTAAATATCCCAGGATATCGATGCTTCAGGCGGGATAGAGAGGGAGGTAAAAGGGGTGGAGGAGTTGCATTACTGGTCAAAGAGGATATCACAGCTGTGCTGAAGGAGGGCACTATGGAGGACTCGAGCAGTGAGGCAATATGGACAGAACTCAGAAATAGGAAGGGTGCGGTAACAATGTTGTGGCTGTACTACAGGCCTCCCAACAGCGAGCGTGAGATAGAGGTACAAATATGTAAACAGATTATGGAAAGATGTAGGAGCAACAGGGTGGTGGTGATAGGAGATTTTAATTTTCCCAACATTGACTGGGATTCGCTTAGTGTTAGAGGTCCAGATGGAGCAGAATTTGTAAGGAGCATCCAGGAGGGTTTTCCAGAGCACTATGTAAATAGTCCAACTCGGGAAGGGGCCATACTGGACCTGGTGTTGGGGAATGAGCCCGGCCAGGTTGTTGAAGTTTCAGTAGGGGACTACTTTGGGAATAGTGATCACAATTCCGTAAGCTTTAAAATACTCATGGACAAAAGACAAGAGTGGTCCTAAAGGAAGAGTGCTAAATTGGGGGAAGGCCAACTGTACCAAAATTCGGCAGGAGCTGGGAAATGTAGATTGGGAGCAGCTGTTTGAAGGTAAATCCACATGTGATATGTGGGAGGCTTTTAAAGAGAGGTTGATTAGCGTGCAGGAGAGACATGTTCCTGTGAAAATGAGGGATAGAAATGGCAAGATTAGGGAACCATGGATGACAGGTGAAATTGTGAGACTAGCTAAGAGGAAAAAGGAAGCATACATAAGGTCTAGGCGGCTGATGAAAGACGAAGCTTTGAAAGAATATCGGGAATGTAGGACCAATCTGAAACGAGGAATTAAGAGGGCTAAAAGGGGTCATGAAATATCTTTAGCAAACAGGGTTAAGGAAAATCCCAAAGCCTTTTATTCATATATAAGGAGAAAGAGGGTAACTAGAGAAAGGATTGGCCCACTCAAGGACAAAGGAGGAATGTTATGCTTGGACTCAGAGAAAATGGGTGAGATTCTAAACGAGTACTTTGCATCGGTATTCACCGAGGAGAGGGACATGACGGATGTTGAGGTTAGGAACAGATGTTTGATTACTCTAGGTCAAGTCGGCATAAGGAGGGAGGAAGTGTTGGGTATTCTAAAGGGCATTAAGGTGGACAAGTCCCCAGGTCCGGATGGGATCTATCCCAGGTTACTGAGGGAAGCAAGAGAGGAAATAGCTGGGGCCTTAACAGATATCTTTGCAGCATCCTTAAACACGGGTGAGGTCCCGGAGGACTGGAGAATTGCTAATGTTGTCCCCTTGTTTAAGAAGGGTAGCAGGGATAATCCAGGTAATTATAGACCAGTGAGCCTGACGTCAGTGGTAGGGAAGCTGCTGGAGAAGATACTGAGGGATAGGATCTATTCCCATTTGGAAGAAAATGGGCTCATCAGTGATAGGCAACATGGTTTTGTGCAGGGAAGGTCATGTCTTACCAACTTAATAGAATTCTTTGAGGAAGTGACAAAGTTGATTGATGAGGGAAGGGCTGTCGATGTCATATACATGGACTTCAGTAAGGCGTTTGATAAGGTTCCCCATGGCAGGCTGATGGAGAAAGTGAAGGCGCTTGGGGTCCAAGGTGTACTAGCGAGATGGATAAAGAACTGGCTGGGCAACAGGAGACAGAGAGTAGCAGTAGAAGGGAGTTTCTCAAAATGGAGACGTGTGACCAGTGGTGTTCCACAGGGATCCGTGCTGGGACCACTGTTGTTTGTGATATACATTAATGATTTGGAGGAAAGTATAGGTGGACTGATTAGCAAGTTTGCAGACGACACTAAGATTGGTGGAGTAGCAGATACTGAAGGGGACTGTCAGAGAATACAGCAGAATATAGATAGATTGGAGAGTTGGGCAGAGAAATGGCAGATGGAGTTCAATCAGGGCAAATGCGAGGTGATGCATTTTGGAAGATCCAATTCAAGAGTGAACTATACAGTAAATGGAAAAGTCCTGGGGAAAATTGATGTCCAGAGAGATTTGGGTGTTCAGGTCCACTGTTCCCTGAAGGTGGCAACGCAGGTCAATAGAGTGGTCAAGAAGGCATACGGCATGCTTTCCTTCATCGGACGGGGCATTGAGTACAAGAGTTGGCAGGTCATGTTACAGTTGTATAGGACTTTGGTTCGGCCACATTTGGAATACTGCGTACAGTTCTGGTCGCCACATTATCAAAAGGATGTGGATGCTTTGGAGAGGGTGCAGAGGAGGTTCACCAGGATGTTGCCTGGTATGGAGGGCGCTAGCTATGAGGAGAGGTTGAGTAGATTAGGATTATTTTCATTAGAAAGACGGAGGTTGAGGGGGGACCTGATTGAGGTGTACAAAATCATGAGAGGTATAGACAGGGTGGATAGCAAGAGGCTTTTTCCCAGAGTGGGGGTTTCAATTACTCGAGGACACGAGTTCAAAGTGAAAGGGGAAAAGTTTAGGGGGGATATGCGTGGAAAGTTCTTTACGCAGAGGGTGGTGGGCACCTGGAACGCATTGCCAGCGGAGGTGGTAGATGCGGGCACGATGGAGTCTTTTAAGATGTATCTAGACAGATACATGAATGGGCAGGAAGAAAAGAGATACAGAACCTTAGAAAATAGGCGACATGTTTAGAGAGAGGATCTGGATCGACGCAGGCTTGGAGGGCCGAAGGGCCTGTTCCTGTGCTGTAATTATCTTTGTTCTTTGTTCTTTTTTTTATCTTAGATGCGAAGAAAAGGCTTACAATGTTGCAAAAAAGAGTAGCAAGTCTGAGGATTGGAAGTGTTTTTGAAACCAGCAAAGGGCCACCAAAAAGTTGATAAAAAAGGAAAAAATAGAATATGAGAGTAAACTAGCCAGGAACATAAAAACAGATTGTAAGAGCTTTTATGGGTATATCAAAAGAATGAGAGTAGCTAAAGTAAACATTGGTCCCTCAGAAGCAGAGACAGGAGAAATTATCATGGGGAATGAGAAAATGGCAGAGGCATTGAACAAAATCTTCACAGTAGAAGACACAAGTACTATACCAGAAATAGACAGTAACCTAGGGGCTAAAGAGAGTGAGGAAATTAAGGAAATTCATATCAGCAGAGAAAAAGTATTGGAGAAACTTAAGGGACTAAAATCTGACAAATCTCCAGGACCCGATGGCTTACATCCTGGGGTTCTAAAAGAGATAGCTGCAGCTATAATGAATGCAGTGGTATGATTTTCCAAAATTTCCTAGCTTTGGAACAGTCCCATCAGATTGGAAGTTGGCAAATGTTACACCACTTTTCAAGAAAGGAGGGAGAGACAAAACAGGGTACTACAGGCCAGTTAGCTTAACATCAGTCATTGGGAAAATGCTGGAATCTATTATTAAGGAAGTCTTAACAATGCATTTAGAAAAGCACAGTATGATTAGAACAAGACAGCATGGTTTTAATAAAGGGAGATCCTGTTTGACAAATTTATTAGAGTTTTTTGAGGATGTAACTGGTAGGGTAAATAAAGGGGAACCTGTAGATGTAGTATACCTGAATTTCCAAAGGGTGCCACACAAAAGGATAATTGGCAAAATAAGGGCTCATGGAGTTGGGGGTAATATATTAGCATGGATATATGATTTGTTAACAGACAGGAAGCAACGAGTGGGCATAAATGGGGCATTTTCAAGTTTGCAGGCAGTAAAAAGTGGAGTGCCGCAAGGATCAATGCTGGATCAGCTATTTACAACCACGGATGGTGGGTCCCACCTTTGGAATTTTTCTTTCTCGTTGAAATGTATCTGTTCTGTGTATTCTGAAATATCCCCTTAAATATCTGCCACTGCATCTCTATTGACCTATCCCTTAACCTAATTTGCCAGTTCACTTTAGCTAGCTCTGCTTTCATGCCCTCATAATTGCCTTTATTAAAGCTTAAAATACTAGTCTTGGACCCAATCGTCTCTCCCTCAAACTAAATGTAAAATTCAATCATATCATGATCACTACTACCTAGGGGCACCTTAACTATGAGGTCATTAATTAATCGTATCTCATTGCACAATACCAGGTCCAGTATAGCCTGCTCTCTGGTTGGCTCTAGAACGTATTATTCCAAGAAATTATCCCAAAAACATTCTATGTGCTCCTCATCTAGACTACCTCTGCCCATCTGATTTTTCCAGTCTATATGTAGATTAAAATCCCCCATAATTATCGCTGTACCTTTCTGACAAGCTGCCATTATTTCTTCCTTTGTACCCCATCCTACGGTGTGGTTAATGTTAGGTGGCCCGTACACCACTCCCACAAGTGACTTCTTGCCTTTATGATTTCTCATCTCTACCCAAACTGCTTCTACATCCTGGTCTCCTGAACTTAGGTCTCTATTGTTCTACTACCATCATTAATTAACAGAGTTACCCCTCCACCTTTTCCTAGCTTCCTGTCCTTCCTAAATACCATGTACTCTTCAATATTCAGGTCCCAATCTATGTCATCCTGCAACCATGTTTCTGTAATGGCTATCAGATCGTACTTATTTATTTCTATTTGCGCTCTCAGCTCATCTGTTTTGTTTCAAATGCTACATGCATTCAGATACAGAGCCTTTAGTTTTGTCCTTTTATTATTTCTGTAACCTCTAGCCTTATCTGTTGATTTACTCTTAGATTTGTACACTCTGTCCCTTCCTGTCACGGTCTGTTTATTATTTCCCATATTGATACCGTTCTCTCTTGCCTTGTCTCAACTCCTTGATTTACTCTATCTTCCCAAATCTGATCCCTTGCCCCCACTATTCAGTTTAAAACTTTCTCCACTTCCCTAGTTATGCAGCTTGCTAGAACACCGGCCCCAGCATGGTTCAGGTGTAGACCATCCCAACAATATAACCACCACTTTCCCCAGTACTGGTGCCAGTACCCCACAAATCGGAACCCACTTCTACCATGCCAGTCTTTGAGCCACGCATTAGTTTGTCTAATCTTATTTGCCCTATGCCAATTTTCACATTGCTCAGGTAATAATCCAGAGATTATTATCTTTGAGGTTCTGCTTCTTAATTTGGTGCCTAGTTCCTCTTACTGATTATGCAGAACCTCTTTCCTTGCCCTCCCTATGTTGTTGGCACCTACTTGGACCACAAAGACTGGATCCTCCCCCTCCCACTGTAAGTTCCTCTCCAGCCCTGAGCAGATGTCCCAAACCCTGGCACTGGCAGGCAACACAGCCGTCTGGACTCTCGCTCTTTGCTGCAGAGAACAGTGTCAATCCCCCTCACTATACTGTCCCCTATTACCACTACATTCCTTTTTTCTCCCACCACTTGAATGGCTTCCTGTATGATGGTGCCATGGTCAGCTTGCTCATCCACCCTGCAGCCACTCTCATCCAAACAAGCTGAAAGAACCTCAAACCTGTTGGACAATCACAAAGGCTGAGGCTCCTGCACTCCTGCCCTCTGGGTCCCCATACCTTCCTCAGCTGCAGCCACACTCTCCTGTCCCTGACCACTGACCAAATCAGAAGACCCTATCCTAAGGGGTGTGTCCGCCTCCTGCTACAAAATGTCCAGGTAACTTTCCCCCTCCCTGATGTGTCGCAGTGTCTGCAGCTCGGCCTCCAGTTCAGTGACTCTGAGCCGAAGCTCTTCGAGCTGCAAACACTTACTGCAGACGTGTTTGCCCTGGATCACACTGGCATCCAGGAGCTGCCACATGCTGCAGCCGTGACACATCACCTGTCCTGTGTTACGATCGACCGCTCCAGTCAAAGCCCCCAATCAAAATATACGATTCTGATTGTGGTGGGAGAAATGCACTGTTAATTCAATCCCATCCCTCCACAGATCGCCTAACATATCATTTTAAACTTTCCAAATTAAAGAAAGACCCAGCGAAATTGTGCCATCTATTAACCTTCGAATAAGGCTAACCAAACCAGATGTCTTTAAATCAACAAATTAACTGTTTAATTAGAAAGACTAAATTCTTAAACACTACTAAGATATAAACAACACTTAAAATAGAAAAAATTACAGTCCTTGCAGGTTTACTTTCCTACCGGATGTGGAACAGTCCAAGGTTGCTTGAAGTCCTCACAGCCATCCAATGGGGAAAAAAGGTTCTTCAACAGTAGAACTGTCCATAGTCTAATTCAGAAGTTGAAATTGATGCTTTCGTTCTCCAGCGATAAATTTAAACAATTAACAACGTGCAAACACTTTTTAATTAATCAATTTGGCTTTAGAATTTTTGAGGGATAAAAGATCGTCACAATCTAACTTCCCTTCCTTCAGTTTAAATTATCACAGATCTCTGTTTTGGCTTGACTTTTTAGAATTTTGAGAGAGAATAATAAATAAACAAACCAAATTCTCTTCCTTCAATTTAAATGGTCTGACAGCATTCCTTTCAGGTGCTAACAAACAGCTGTATGTCTGTTTCTGGGTTAGAACAGTCTGTTTTCACTGTAAGCCAGTTCAAAGTTAAATTGTAACAATGTATCTCTTGATCTCTGGTCCTTCGAGGGAGTGCAGCATAGATTTACTAGAATGATACCCGGACTCCAAAGGTGAAGTTATGAGGAGAGATTACAAAAACTTGGGTTGTATTCCCTGGAATTTAAAAGATTAAAGGATGATTTGATTGAAGTTTTCAAGATATTAGGGGGAACTGATGGGGTAAATAGAAAGTATTTCTGTTGGCTGGGGAGTCTAGGACTCGGCGACATAGCTGAAAAACTAGAGCCAGGCCTTTCAGAAGTGAAGTTAGGAAACATGCAAAGACTGAGAGAAGTTTGGAATTCTTCTACAAACAGAAATTGATGCTAGGTCGATTGTTAATTTTAAATCTGAGATTGATAGATGTTTGTTAACCAAAGGTATTAATGGATATGGGGCAAAGGTGGGTATGTGGAGTTAGGCCACAGATCGTCCATGATCTCATTCAATGGTGGAATAGACTCAAGAGGCTAATGGCCTTCTCCTGTTCCTGTGTTCCTAAGTTATGTTAAACCTGTATAGACCCTTGGTTAGCCTCACTGGGAGTACTGTGAACAGCTCTGGTCTGTTGGAATTTGGGGTATCAGAGTCAGTTAACCCTTTAACCCCTTATTCTCCAGTTCTGAAATGATTCGAAGTAACAACCCTTATTGGTGATAGTGGTTATATTTTATTCAGTATAAGTAAGATTTGACACATGCTAATGTCTGAACAGTAGTATCAAAGCGTAACAGCATCACCATTCTGCCCTGGGTAGAAGCGCAATCTCCACATAACTGCTGCCTGGTCATGGCCCAGGTACCGTTGCACCAGTCAATGTGACACGTAATACCGCTACAATTTCTGTGCTTGAGGAATCTCCTCCTATATTTTCTTTACACAGAAAAGCCTATGGAGACTGATTTAACCCAATCATTGCCTTGCTATTGTTTGAATGGCCCAATTACAAAAGATGCCATTTATCCATTTGCCCACCCAAGCCGGGTCAAACTCTCAGGATCTCTGGCTTCCCATGCTCAGATTCCTATCAGCTTGTAAACATTCCATTGCCAAGCTGGAGGAAAGCAAGAAAAACATGGCCTTGGTACTCAGTTATTTTTTTTTCTTGGCTCCACGCACATCTGGGCCTCTGAAGTTCTGCTAAGGTGCTTATCTTTTAGTTCTCAAGCAGCAGACTGTCTGTTTTCATGCTCTGCTAAATTTCTGCTGTGGTTTACCATTTGGACAATGAAGGCCCAAACCACAATTCCCCTTCAAGTCACCTCTCAACCCCTTTTACCTAAGGTGCATCACAAGCAGGCATAAAATAGTTCAGTATAAGATTAAGTGTAATGATGAAATTAAAGAAAAGTACAGCCAGTCATAGTATTTAAGTTAGTTTTAATTAATTAGCAAGAAAACCTGATGTAGGAATTTCCCAGGATTCTTACAGATCTCCATAATATAAAAAGGATATAGAGGCACTAGAGAAGGTGCAATAATGATTTACTAGAATGATACAAGAACTATGACATTATACCTATCAGGAAAGATTGAACAGGCTGGGGCTCTTTTCTCTAGGCCTGATAGAGGTCTTTGAGATTATGAAATGATTTGATAGAGTAGACTTGGAGAAGATATTTCCACATGCAGGTGATATCAGCACTCAAGGCCATAACTACAAGATAGTCCTAAAAAATCCTATCAGGAATTCAGGGGTGTTCATTACCCAGAGTGGTTAGAATAGGGAACTCACTACCGCAAGGTACAGTTGACACTAATGTGCCTTCTTACTGTAAAGAAAGAAATACAGACTTATTAAAATTCTTTCATGGGATGTGGGCATCACTGGCTAAGCCAGCATTTATTGCCCATCCCTAATTACCCTTGAGAAGGTGGTGGTGAGCTCCTTTTTCAACTGCTGCAGCCCATGTGGTGTAGGTACATATATATGAACATACGAATTAGGAGCAGAAGTAGGCCATTCGGCCCCTTGAGCCTGCTCCGCCATTCAATAAGATCATGGCTGATCTGTTTGTGTTTCAAATTCCACACTCCCATCTACCCCTGATAATCCTTGATTCCATTGCCTAACAAAAATCTATCTACCTCTGCCTTAAAATTATTCAATGACCCCCATCTCCACTATCTTCTGAGGCAGAGTTCCAAAGTCGCACAACCCTCTGAGAGAAAAAATGTCTCCACATCTCTGTCCCCAAAGGGCGACCTCTAATTTTGAAACAGTGCCCCCTAGTTCTGGAGTCACCCACAAGAGGAAACATCCTTTCCACATCCACCTTGTCAAGACTGTTTAAGACCTTATAAACTTCAATCACGTCTCCCCTCATTCTTCTAAACTCCAGTGAAAACAAGCCAAGTCAGTCCAACCTTTCCTCATAAGAAAACCTGCTCATTCCAGGTATCAATCTAGTAAACCTCCTCTGAACCGCCTCCAACACATTTACATCCTTCTTTAAATAAGGAGACCAAAACTGCACACAGTATTTGAGCTGTGGTCTCACCAATGCCCTGTATAACTGAAACATAACATCCTTAGTTTAATTTTCAATTCCTGTCGTAATAAAGGATAGCATTCCGTTTGCCTTCCTTATCATCTGCTGTACCTGCCTACTAACTTTTTGTGACTCATGCACAAGAACACCTAGATCCCTCTGCACGTCAGAATTCTGCAATCATTCTCCGTTTAAGTAATACTCTGCATCTTTATTCTTCCTGCCAAAGTGCACAACTTCACATTTTCCCACATTACACTCCATCTGCCAGATTTTTGCCCACTCACTCAATCTATCTGTATCAGTCTGCCCACAATGTGGGCATATCTATATTGGTACACCCACAGTGCTGTTAGCGAGGGAGTTCCAGGATTTTGACCCAGTAACAGTGAAGGAACGGTGATATAGTTCCAAGTCAGGATGGTGTGTGACTTGGAGGGGAACTTGCAGGTGGTGGTGTTCCCATACATCTGCTGCCTTGTCCTTCTAGGTGGTAGAGCTCGTGGGTTTAGAAGGTGCTGTTGAAGGAGCCTTGGTGATGGTACACACTGCTGCCACTGTGCATCTGTGGTGGAGGGAGTGAATGCTTAAGGTGGTGGATAGGGTACCAATCAAGTGGGCTGCTTTGTCTGGAAGGTGTCGAGCTTCTCGAGTGTTGTTGGAGCTGCACTCATCCAGGTAAGTGGAGATTATAACATCACACTCCTGACTTGTGCCTTGTAGATGATGGACAGGCTTTGGGGAATCAGGAGGTGAGTTACTTGCCATAGAGTTCCCAGCCTTTGACCTGCTCTTGTAGCCACAATATTTATGTGACTGGTCCAGTTCAGTTTCTGGTCAATGGTAACACCAGGATGTTGATAGTGGGGGATTCAGCATTGGTAATGCCATTGAATGTCAAGGCGAGATGGTTAGATTCTCTCATGTTTGAGATGGTCATTGCCTGGCACTTGTGTGGCATGAAAGTAACTTGCCACTTATCAGCCCAAGCCTGAATGTTGTCCAGGTCTTGCTGCATATGCACACAGACTGCTTCAGTATCTGAGGGGTTGTGAATGGTGCTGAACAATGTGCAATCACCAGTGAACATCCCCACTTCTGACCTCATGATTGAAAGAAGGTCATTAATGAAGCAGCTGAAGATGGTTGGGCCTAGGACACTACCCTGAGGAACTCCTGCAGTGATGTCCAGGGACTGAGATGATTGCCACGACCAGGATGTTGCCTGGGATGGAACATTTAAGCTATGAAGAGAGGTTGGATAGGCTTGGGTTGTTTTCATTGGAGCACAGAAGACTGATCGAGGTGTACAAGATTATGAGGGGCATGGACAGGGTGGATAGGGAGCAGCTGTTCCCCTTAGTTGAAGGGTCAGTTACGAGGGGTCACAAGTTTGAGGTGAGGGGCGGGAGGTTTAAGGGGGATTTGAGGAAGAACTTTTTTACCCAGAGGGTGGTGACAGTCTGGAATGCCCTGCCTGGGAGGGTGGAAGAGGCGGGTTTCCTCACATCCTTTAAAAAGTACCTGGATGAGCACTTGGCACATCATAACATTCAAGGCTATGGGCCAAGTGCTGGCAAATGGGATTAGGTAGACAGGTCAGGTGTTTTAATGCATCAGTGCAGACTCGATAGGCCGAAGGGCCTCTTCTGCACTGTATTATTCTGTGATTCTGTGACCATCTTCCTTTGTGCTAGGTATGACTCCAACCAGTGGAGAGTTTTCCACCTGTTTCCCATTGACTTCAGTTTTTCTAAGTCTCCTTGATGCCACACTCAGTCAAATGCTACCTTGATGTTAATGGCAGTCACTCTCACCTCACCTGTTGAGTTCAGCTCTTTTGTCCATGTTTGAATCAAGTCTGTAATGAGGTCACGAGCTGTGCGGCCCTGCCGGAACCCCAACTGAGTGTCACTAAGCAGGTTATTGCTGAGTAAGTGCTGCTTGACAGCACTGTCGACAACACCTTCCATCACTTTGCTGATAATTAGACTGATGGGTGCTAATTGGCTGGGTTGGATTTGTCCTGCTTTTTTGTACAGGACATACCTGGGCAATTTTCCACATTGTCGGGTAGATGCCAGTCTTTTAGCTGCACTGGGACAGCTTGTCTAGGGGTGCAGCCAGTTCTGGATCCGTCTTCAGTACAATTACTGGAATGTTGTCAGTGCTCATAGCCTTTGCAGTATCCAGTGCTGTCAGCTGTTTCTTGATATCATGTGGAGTGAATCAAATTGGCTAAAGACTGGTATCTGTGATGTTGGGGACCTCAGGGGGAGGCATTACTGGCTGAAGATGGTTGCAAATGCTTCAGCCTTTTCTTTTGCAGTGATGTGCTGAGTTCCCCCATCATTGAGGATGAGGATATTTGTGGAGCCTCCTCCTCCTGTTAGTTGTTTAATTGTCCACCACCATTCATGACTGGATGTGGCAGGACTGCAGAGCTCAGATTTGATCCATTGGTTGTGGGATTGCTTAGCTTTGTCTATCACATGCTGCTTCCATTGTTTGATGTGCATGTAGTCCTGTGTTGTAGCTTCATTGGGTTGACACCTAATTTTTAGGTATGCCTGGCGCTGCTCCTGGCATGCCCTTCTGCACTCTTCATTGAACCAGGGTCGATTCCCTGGCTTGATGGTATTGGTAGAGTGTGAATATGCCGGGTCATAAGGGTACTGATTGTGGTTGAATGCAATTCTGCGGCTGCTGATGGAACACAGCGCCTCATGGATGCCAAGTTTTGAGTTGCTAGATCTGTTTGAAATCTACCCCATTTAGAACGGGGGTAGTGCCACACAACACGATGGATGGTATCCTCAACAGGACTTCGTCTCCACAAGGATATTGCGGTGGTCACTCCTACCAATACTGTCATGGACAGATGCATCTGCGACAGGTAGACTGGTGAGGACAAGGTCAAGTAGGATTTTCCCTCTTGTCGGTTCCCTCACCACCTGCCGCAGACCCAGTCGAGCAGCTATGTCCTTTAAGACTCGGCCAGCTCAGTCAGTAGTGGTGCTACTGAGCCACTTTTAGTGATAGACATTGATGTCCCCCACCCAGAGTATATCTGTGCCCTTGCTTCCTCCAAATGCTGTTCAACATGGAAGAGTCCTGATTTTTCAGCTAAGGCAGGGTGGGGGCGATAGATGGTAATCAGCAGGAGGTTGCCGTGCCCATGTTTGACCTAATGCCATAAGACTTCGTGGCGTCCAGAGTCAATGTTAAGGATTCCCAGGCAACTCCCTCCTGACTCTATACCATTCTGCTGCCACCTCTGGGATGGTGATGGTGGTGTCTGGAACATTGTAAGAGACAGGGATAGGCACTAACATATAGCAACATGGACATTTGACAAAATTATTGACTCAGCCACAGACATGGGGGCAATTAATCTGTATCTCAAGTGTATAGCCAACCTAATGCCATCAAAAGCACAGTCTGATTTAAAACACATTTCTCCCTATTTAGTGAGATACCTGACATTGTTTTTGCTTGCACAAGTAGTCAATGTCTGATGGCACACTTGATGAGCGACACAGAGAATTTGGTTAGATGTCCATCTGTCAGGAGTGATCTTGATCTCTTTCTTTCTCTCTCTCTCCATCCCTCTCCCTCTCTGTGACCATCTCTCTCCCTTCCCCTTCTCTCCTCTCTGTGTCCATCCCTCTCCATTCTGTGTCCCCTTTCTCTCCCCCTTCTGTGACCCCTCCTCCTCCCTCCTTTCTCCCCTCTGTGTCCCCTTCCCTCCTCTCGCCCCACTGCGGCCCCCTCTCTCTCCCCCATTCTCTACCTGTCCCCCTCTCCCAGTGCCCCTCTCTACCCCTCCCTGCTACCTCTTATCCCCCCTCTGCCCCCTCCCTCTCTCTCCTTTTTACCCCCTCTCCCCCTGCCTCCTCTCTCCCTCCCTCTTCCTCCTCTTTACCCCCTCTCTCACCTCACCCCCCGCACCCCTCCCTCTCCCCCATCTGTCAAACTCGCTCTCACCCTCTCTTCCCTTCTCTCTCTCCCCCTCTCTCCCTCTCTCTCTTTCTCTCCCCTTTCTCTCCTCCTCTCTCCCCCTCTCTCTCCCTCTCACTCTCTCCCCTCCCACCCCTCTCTCTCCCATCTCCTTCTCCCCCCTGCTCTGCCATGCACTAGGAGTGGAAACACATTGCCACTCGGTACCAGCCCTGAACTCTTAGAGAAACCAGGGCATTTGGAGAGCTGTGAAAGCGGACTGTCTGCCTCAAAAAAAAGCTTGCTCTGGCTCAAAGCAGTCTTGCCTTTTCAGTTCTATCATTTGTTCCTGTGCGCTATTCTGTCTATTCAGACAGGGCAGGAGCAGCTCATTGATGGCTGCAGTCTTCCCAGCGAGTCCTGCCTCCCCTGCACTCCAATTGGACAGAGGCAAACCATTTGCACTTTTGATTGTCGGGTCAGATACAAAACTTTGGCAGGCTGCAGGAACTAACCTGATGCCCCGATCTTTTGTAATTATTCTGCTCTTGATAATTATAAATGTCTTGCTCCAAGCCTTTAAACTTGTGTTTTCAAACACAAGTTTAAAGGCTTGTAGCAAGACATTCAAAATTACCATGGACCTCAAAATTTTTACCATGGACATTGGTGTCCGTGTACGGACATGTAGCCGGCCCCTAGTAAGGTTTGACTCCGTGAGTATGATTATGTCAGGCTATTGCTGTGGGACAGCTCTCCCAATTTTGGCACAAGCCCCCAGCTGTTAATATGAAGAACTTTGCAGGGTTGACAGGACTAGGTGTGCCGTTGTTGTTTCCAGTGCCTAGGGCATTGCTGGAAGATCTGTCCGGTTTCATTCAAATAACAAAGAACAAATAACAGTACAGCAGAGAACAGGCCATTCGGCCCTCCAAGCCTGCGCCGATCTTGATGCCTGTCTAAACTAAAGCCTTCTGCACTTCCGGGGACCGTATCCCTCTATTCCCATCCTATTCATGTATTTGTCAAGATGCCTCTTAAACGTCGCTATCGTACCTGCTTCCACCACCTCCCCGGCAGCAAGTTCCAGGCACTCACCACCCTCTGTGTAAAGAACTTGCCTCGCACATCCCCTCTAAACTTTGCCCCTCGCACCTTAAACCTATGTACCCTAGTAACTGACTCTTCCACCCTGGGAAAAAGCTTCTGACTATCCACTCTGTCCATGCCGCTCATAACTTTGTAAACCTCTATCATGTCGCCCCTCCACCTCCGTCGTTCCAGTGAAAACAATCCGAGTTTATCCAACCTCTCCTCGTAGCTAATGCCCTCCAGACCAGGCAACATTCCTTTTAGACTTTTCTCTAGTAGTTTGGTACAACTGAGTAGCTTGCTAGTGCACCTTATTTTAATACTATCGAATACTAGTTTTGGCATAATTATAATAATTGGTATGCAATTTTTAAGGACAGTTGTTAAAAATGAATGATTTTACTAAATGGACAGGTAGTAAATGGGCAGTGAATTTAAAATAATTAGTATATATGTTACAATAATACTGTATACATTATGTTATTTTGGAATAAACCTTATATAATGAAACATACAGTGTTATGATTTTAAATATGCTGTTTAGGCGCGTCATATGATCGATAAATTCATGTTTTCTTTAGATAAGCTACAAAACACTGAAATAAAGTAACCAGGCTATATCAATATTGGAATTAACGTTTCAGGTCAGTGACCTTTCTTCAGAAGGTTCTGAAGAAGAGTCACAGACCTGAAACGTTAACTCTGCTTCTCTCTCCACAGATGTTGCCAGACCTGCTGAGTATTTCCAGCATTTCTTGTTTTTACTTCAGATTTCCAGCATCTGCAGTATTTTGCTTTTATTTATATCAATAATCGATCATTTTAGACTATTCTGACTTCAATATAAGTTATGAATCAGGTTAGGTTTTCAGTTTCCTTTGGCAACATAGATGGCCTGACCACATTACAGCCTTGGTTCAAACATGGACAAAAGAGCTGAACTCAAGAGGTGAAGTGAGAGTGACTGCCCTTGACATCAAGGCAGCATTTGACCGAGTATGGCATCAAAGACCCCTAGAAAAACTGGAGTCAATGGGAATCAGGGGGAAATCTCTCTGCTGGTTGGAATCGTACCGACTGCAAAGGAAGATGGTCATGTTTGTTGGAGGTCAATCACCTCAGCTCCAGGACATCACTGCAGGAGTTTCTCAGGGTAGTGTCCTAGGCCCAGCCATCTTCAGCTGCTTCATCAATGACCTTCCTTCAATCATAAGGTCAGAAGTGGGGATGTCCGCTGATGATTGCACAATGTTCAGCACCATTCACGACTCCTCAGATATTGAAGCAGTCCGTGTAGAAATGCAGCAAGACCTGGACAATATCCAGGCTTGGGCTGATAAGTGGCAAGTAACATTCGCGAAACACAAGTGCCAGGCAATGACCAGCTCCAACAAGAGAGAATCTAACCATCTCCCCTTGACATTCAACAGCATTATGATCGCTGAATCCCCCACTATCAACATCCTGGTGTTACCATTGACCCGAAACTGAACTGGAGTAGCCATATAAATACTGCGGCTAGAAAAGCAGGTCAGAGGCTAGGAATCCTGCGGCAAGTAACTCACCTCGTGACTCCCCAAAGCCTGTCCAACATCTGCAAGACACAAGTCAGGAGTGTGATGGAATACTCTCCACTTGCCTGGATGGGTGCAGCTCCAACAACACTCAAAAATCTCAACACCATCCAGGACAAAGCAACCCACTTGATTGGCACACCGTCTACAAACATTCACTCCCTCCAACACCGACGCAGTGTCAGCAGTGTCTACAAGATGTACTGCAGCATCGCACCAAGACTACTCGGGCAGCACCTTCCAAACCCGTGACCTCTATCAACTAGAAGGACAATGGCAGCAGATGTGTGGGAACACCACCACCTGCAAGTTCCCCTCCAAGCCACAACCATCCTGACTTGGAACTATATCACCATTCCTTCACTTGTCGCTGGGTCAAAATCCTGGAACTCCCTTCCTGATAGCACTGTGGGTGTATCTACCCCTCATGAACTGCAGCGGTTCAAGAAGGCAGCTCACCACCACCTTCTCATGGGCAATTGGGAATGGGCAATAAATGCTGGCCTGGTCAGCGATGCCCACATCCCATGAAATGAATAAAAACAAATGTAACATTTAAAAAAACAGAAATTGGGAAAGTCTATTGCAGGGTTGGTTGGCATTCTTCCATCTATGAAAGATATTCAGCAAACAATCTATTTAAGTGGGGTGTCTTCTTTTGGTGCATCTTTATTGATGGCTGTGAAGGCCAATCCTTGAGAAGCATGTTCTGCCACAAGTGCTACACGCAAAGCTGCCATATTATGCTGTGAATTGTTATTTTTGACATTGCCACCTGTTGTCAATCTTCTGTCACTACTGGTCATCATGGTAGTACGTACCAGTCCACAGGATGTGTCACAATTTCCCTCTTTCACCTGCTAGTGACTCCCAAGTGCGATAGTCAACATTTAGGGCCTTCATGTCACACTTGCAAGCATCCTTGAAGGGGAGCTTTGGGCACTCCCACTGGTCATCTGGTCCCAGCTACCTCACCATACAGAAGGTCCTTGGGTATGCGACCATCTTCCATTCTGTGGACGAGTCCGATCCACCGAAGCCACCTCTGATTGATTAGTGCCAACAACACTTGGGAGCTCTGCCTTTGAGAGGATTGCCGGATTTGTGATTTTGTCCTACCGGAATATACCCATAATGCATCGCTGACAGCGAAGATGGAAATTACTGAGCTTCTTTTCCTGGTAGCTGTAAGTCGCCATGTTACAAAGCCATACAGCAAGGTGCTGAGAACACAGGCCTTATAAACCATGAGGGTCAACCTGGTGTTTTTCCATGCGTGTTTCACAAGTTGGTCAAATGTGGTAGCTGCTTTCCCTATGCGTGTATTGAGCTCTGCATCAAGGGACAGATTGGGCTGGATTTTAGGAACCCACAGCTGATCTCAGTGGCAAGGTCATAAAATTGGGCCACAGCCAAAGAGTCGCCGCAATCTCCCACATGACGGCTCATTTAAATAGACAGGGCGGCCTGCCCCTCCCAATCACATGGAGGGGGTGGGCTGTCAAACTCTGGCAATGGTGTCAGCTGTCTGTGGGCTAGTGCTGGCACCATTTTTAAAGGGCAGCCTGCCCTGCCGGCATATTTAAATTTTTAAAGGGAACCACCCCCCCCCAAAATTTATGAAATAAATTTCGAACACCCCTTTCCCACCCCCCAATAACAGTTACATTAACTATTTGCCCTCCCCCCACAAAACACATCTTTCAAATATGACCTTCCCCCCCCCACCCCACAGATTGCACAAAGTTTAAAGTTCACCCCTTCCCACCATCCCCTACACTCATTATATTTATTTGACCCCACTTCCACAACCCCCCACCCCCCTCCTGCACTGGAAATCTTATCTCCTCCCTCCTCCCCACCAGTGTCACGTTGGCTTTCCCCAGACGGGGAATTATAGGCACGGGAGTGCCAGGCACAGTGCTGAGGATCACAGCCGGCCTGGAAGATTGAAGGTAAGTTTATGTTAATGTATTCATTTTGTTGATTTAAATATGCGGTGGGGGTCTGCCACAGAGCTTCGCCGCCGCCAGAAGGATTGGGCCAGGCTCTCCCAGCGTGAGCTCCGTGGTGGGACTCTGCCACAACCAACTTCCAGCACTACCCCACTTCGCCCCTGCCATGGAGCCTGACTGTGTGGCCTTGGTAAAATCCAGCCCATTGTCTGTCACTGTGGACCTGGGGTGGCAGAATTTGCGACCTACTTCCAGTGGGATGTTATTTAGTGTGATCAGGGGAGGAAATGTAACACCTTGTCCCATGACTCATGAAGGTTTTAAAATCAAAATTATATGAAGACTGAAGATGAACATCCCACAAGAGAGGTGTACGCGTTTGGGGTTTCAAATAGCAAACCATGGTTGGAAGTAAATGAATGTGTACAAAATGAGCATTCAAATGAACAAGTGTTGAAAGGGATTTACAATCAATGTGCAGAGACGTTTCAGCTCCATTAGCCAGTGGTAGTGGGAAGAGACCACTATTTGTTTTATATTCTTTATATGCCAATTAGTGATGAGAAAGTTTCGCAATATGATGATGACTTGCGTAATTATTAATTGACAAAAACGTGCATGTAGCAACAACGCAAAAAAAAAATTGAATACTTCATACAAGACAATGTCCATGAAATTTCATAGGACAACTGGAGGGGAATATGGTTTTGCCCTTCAACCGTGAGGACTTTTCCAATATTTGACTTTTCTCGAGTAAGCGTTCAAAAATTGTCTTCGTCTGCGTTTCCGTTTGAGCTTCCAGAACCTCAGCCTTCCGTCTATTGTTTAGACAATATACCCGACTAAAATATCATCCGGTATACAAGGAAAACACAGTGACTGCGGAGGAAAAATCCACACAAGAGCAGCGTCGAACAGCAGAAGGGACGAGTGATATGTGTCATTGGAATGGATCAGAGCTTGTGTTGGAGTTGCTGGCAGGAAGGATGTGTGATACCCCCGACAGGAGGTGTTCTGCTTAATTACTTTCTCGCATCACAACAACAGTTGGACTAATTAAACTCCAAAACAATTTCCACTTCATTTGGCGATAACTTCAAGCATGTCATATTATGCCTCGAAATATTTGAAGGACTTAGAAAGTAATTTGAGAAACTTTGCTGATCTCACGTGGCATTTCATCCCTTTGCACCATGCAAAACCTCCACAGTGCAGATCTCTTACGTCCGTAGAAGGTTTAAACCTAAGTGGATAACAATAAGTACAAGGGATGACTGTTTGATAATGTTGCATGTTAGTTATCTCAGTTTTAGAAGAGATTTATAATAACTGATATTGATACTGACTTAATGTACTGATCGTATGGCTTACTGCCAGACAAGCAGCATGAGTTCTGCAAAAACTTCCCCACATAGCAATGGGCGTATTGGAAAAATACAAAATGTATTTTGCTGCTTTCCTATTTGTAGAGTCTCTTCCTCTGGATTGGGATGGTCCTGTATTGGATGATAGCCGAAGCGGTCTTTCTGCTTAACATTATAATCGTACATTTTTGTAAAGATGTCATGGTTGTAGTTCTTCACCATAAACCATTTCCCTTGTTTCACAAACCATCTGGGTGGGGAAAGCCACGCAACATGTGTTTTTAAATTTTTTTTTAACCAATACAAGATGTCACACGCCCTCCCCTTCTCCCCAGCGGTGAAGTCATGCGTCATCATTCAATTGTTGCGCCTCTTCCAAAGTCAGCAACAAAGTCAGTGTGTATCGGATATTACTCATATCTTGCTTATACAGGCTTTTAATGCGATAAACTCAATAAGCATTTCTGCTTACCGCTGCACTTAAAGCAAATTGTGGCCCGCACAATACATTTTAAAGGTATTATATGGTAGAATGTACCTCGCACCATTGCAGAAATGTCAAACCAACACCGACGATTGTCTGCTGCTTACAAAACCAGCACCAAATCAACTTGTTGGGCTACTTTTGTTGTGGTTTTGGCCACTTAGGAAAGGTCACGTCATGACAGGAGCTTGGATTTTGGTTGACTTGGAAAGCATTATGCTTTAAATGTTTAGCTTTAATAAAAAAAACTAACAATGTTTCCCTATACAGTGGGATCTCAATCTCAATGATGGGAGACAGAGAGCGAGCAGTGATTTCCAAGTCTGGAAAGTAAGTTACATGTGCTGTTTTGCTACTTTCATTCCCCTTTCCAGATTACCAGATTTCTATTGTACCTGACTGTAAATTAAACCTGAAACAAAAACAAGAAATGCTGGAATCACTCAGCAGGTCCGGCAGCATCTGTGGAAAGAGAAGCAGAGTTAACGTTTCGGGTCAGTGACCCTTCTTCGGAACTGCTTTTATGTAAATTAAACCTGTCTGATGTGTTGTATGTTTTTCTAGATGGCAAGAAGAACAATAAAAGAGGGCAATTCATATCAGTCCACACCTCTTTGTAATTACTTAAAAGACAGCATTAGTGGAACAATCAGGCAGATTGCTGCTTGCCCTCCAGGCTACCAAATGGTGCACAGTTGGAGTTCAAAGGGGTAGACTAAAATAGGACAAAAATACAGGGAAAGAGATTTCTGGTGAAATTTATATGCCTTCCCTCATTCGTCAATATTTTTTAAATGTTACATATAACGTGTATTGGTACTCACATTTGGTTCATATAAAGCAGATTAGTACTAAAGAATCAGAGTGAAGTCAACTAAATACAAAAAGGGTGCATTTACAGATGGTACACTGCCAATGCTGTGAGTAGCAACAAAACATTTTAAAAACTAGTCCAATGCCTTTTGTAAGATCAGGTTAAATGTGTTTTTTGTTTCAATTTAATATTTTCAATGGACAAAATACCATATGTTTTGTGGGTACGAACACACGGACTTACGAATTAGGAGCAGAAGTAGGCCATTCGGCCCCTCAAGCCTGCTCTGCCATTCAATAAGATAACGGCTGATCTGTTTGTGTTTCAAATTCCACACTCCCGTTTACCCCCAATAACCTTTGATTCTCTTGCCTGACAAGAATCTGCTATCTTTGCCTTAAAAATATTCAATGACCCTGCCTCCACCACCCTCTGAGGCAGAGAGTTCCAAAGTTGCACAACCTTCTGAGAGAAAAAAATTCTCCTCATCTCTGTCCAAAAAGGGAGACCCCTAGTTTTAAAACAGTGCCCCCTAGTTCTGGAGCCGCCCACAAGAGGAAACATCCTTTCTGCATCCACCTCGTCAAGATCATTTAGGATCTTATATACTTCAATCAAGTCTCCCCTCACTCTTCTAACCTCAAGTGGAAACAAGCCCAGTCTGTCCAACTGTTCCTCATAAGACAATCCACTCATTCCAGGTATCAATCTAGTAAACCTCCTCTGAACCACCTCCAATGCATTTACATCCATCCTTAAATAAGGAGACCAAAACTGCTCACAGTATTCGAGATGTGGTCTCACCAATGCCCTGTACAACTAAAACATAACAACCTTACTTTTATTCCACCCTTTATTACTTGCTGTACCTGCCTACTAGCTTTTTGTGACTCATGCACAAGAACACCAAGATCCCACTGCACCTCAGAATTCTGCAGTCATTCCACATTTAAGTAATACTCTGCTTTTTTATTCTTCCTGCCAAAGTGAACAACTTCACATTTTCCCACATTATACTCCATCTGCCAGATTTTTGCCCATTCACTCAAACTACCTATATTGGTCTGCAACCTCCTTATGGCCTCTTCATAACATACGTTCCTACCTATCTCTGTGTTATTTATTATTTATTTTATTTAGAGATACAGCACTGAAACAGGCCCTTCGGCCCATCAACCACCCATTGATACTAATCCTACACTAATCCCATATTCCAACCACATTCCCACTTTCCCTACCTATACTGGGGGCAATTTATAATGGCCAATTTACTTAACAACCTGTAAGTCTTTGGCTGTGGGAGGAAACTGGAGCACCCGACGAAAACCCACACGGTCACAGGGAGAACTTGCAAACTCCGCACAGGCAGTATCCAGAATTGAACCCGGGTCGCTGGAGCTGTGAGGCTGCGGTGCTAACCACTGCGCCACTGTGCCGCCCCTTACCTGCAAAGTTAGCTACCATGCCATTGCTCCCCTCATCTAAGTCATTGATATAAATTGTAAAAAGTTGAGGCCCCAGCACAGATCCCTGTGGGACTCCACTTGTCACATCCTGCCAATCAGTAAAGGACCCATTTATGCATACTCTCTGTTTTCTGCCAGCCAATCTTCTATCCATGCTAATATTTTACCCCCTACGCTGTGAGCTCCTATTTGTGCAATAACCTTTTATGTGGCCCCTTGTCAAATGCCTTCTGGAAATCCAAGTACAGTACAACGACGGGCTCCCCTGTATCCACAGCACATGTTACTCCTTCAAAGTACTCCAATAAATTGGTTAAACATGATTTCCCTTTCACAAAACCATGCTGACTATTCCCGATTACCTTGAGTTTTTCTAAGTGCCCAGCTATAGCCTCCTTAATGATCGATTCTAACACCTTCCCCACGACAGACATCAAGCTAAGGGTACATTTATACTGCAGCTTCTGGCCTTATAACTCTGATGTTAACCTAACCCACCCAGCAGAAATGGAGTAGGTGAATGGTTAAAATAGAGAAATTCATTGTACCCCCGTTCCTGTCCTCAACTGACTCCAGCCTTAATCTTAACCTCTCTTGTCAATGAGAATGGTGCATGGAAAGGGTTAAGCGCCATTATTGACCTGAGGCCGCACCATTCCCACCCAGTTTCACTGATTTTGAGGTCAGCTAAGGCTCTCGCTGCAAGCAAACAAGGGCCTAATTTCACTTTGAAAGTTGCATCCTGATGATGTCATCAGTGCTGAACAAAGAACAAAGAACAAAGAAAATTACAGCACAGGAACAGGCCCTTCGGCCCTCCAAGCCTGCGCCGATCCAAATCCTCTATCTAAACATGTCGCCTATTTTCTAAGGGTCTGTATCTCTTTGCTTCCTGCCCATTCATGTATCTCTCTAGATACATCTTAAAAGACGCTATCGTGCCCGTGTCTACCACCTCCGCTGGCAACGCGTTCCAGGCACCCACTACCCTCTGCGTAAAGAACTTTCCATGCATATCCCCCCTAAACTTTACTCCTCTCACTTTGAACTCGTGACCCCTAGTAATTGAATCCCCCACTCTGGGAAAAAGCTTCTTGCTATCCACCCTGTCTATACCTCTCATGATTTTGTACACCTCAATCAGGTCTCCCCTCAACCTCCGTCTTTCTAATGAAAATAATCCTAATCTGCTCAACCTCTCTTCATAGCTAGCGCCCTCCATACCAGGCAACATCCTGGTGAACCTCCTCTGCACCCTCTCCAAAGCATCTACATCCTTTTGGTAATGTGGCGACCAGAACTGCACGCAGTATTCCAAATGTGGCCGAACCAACGTCTTATACAACTGTAACATGACCTGCCAACTCTTGTACTCAATACCCCGTCCGATGAAGGAAAGCATGCCGTATGCCTTCTTGACCACTCTATTGACTTGCATTGCCACCTTCAGGGAACAATGGACCTGAACACCCAAATCTCTCTGTACATCAATTTTCCCCAGGACTTTTCCATTTACTGTATAATTCACTCTTGAATTGGAACTTCCAAAATGCATCACCTCGCATTTGCCCTGATTGAACTCCATCTGCCATTTCTCTGCCCAACTCTCCAATCTATTTATATTCTGCTGTATTCTCTGACAGTCCCCTTCACTATCTGCTACTCCAACAATCTTAGTGTCATCTGCAAACTTGCTAATCAGACCACCTATACTTTCCTCCAAATCATTTATGTATATCACAAACAACAGTGGTCCCAGCACGGATCCCTGTGGAACACCACTGGTCACACGTCTCCATTTTGAGAAACTCCCTTCCACTGCTACTCTCTGTCTCCTGTTGCCCAGCCAGTTCTTTATCCATCTAGCTAGTACACCCTGGACCCCATGCGACTTCACTTTCTCCATGAGCCTATCATGGGGAACCTTATCAAATGCCTTACTGAAGTCCATGTATATGACATCTACAGCCCTTCCCTCATCAATCAACTTTGTCACTTCCTCAAAGAATTCTATTAAGTTGGTAAGACATGACCTTCCCTGCACAAAACCAAGTTGCCTATCACTGATAAGCCCATTTTCTTCCAAATGGGAATAGATCCTCTCCTTCAGTATCTTCTCCAGCAGCTTCCCTACCACTGACGTCAGGCTCACCGGTCTATAATTACCTAGATTTTCCCTGCTACCCTTCTTAAACAAGGGGACAACATTAGCAACTCTCCAGTCCTCCGGGACCTCGCCCGTGTTTAAGGATGCTGCAAAGATATCTGTTAAGGCCCCAGCTATTTCCCCTCTCGCTTCCCACAGTAACCTGGGATAGATCCCATCCGGACCTGGGGACTTGTCCACCTTAATGCCTTTTAGAATACCCAACACTTCCTCCCTCCTTATG
Source organism: Heterodontus francisci (assembly GCF_036365525.1). Taxonomy (NCBI): domain Eukaryota; kingdom Metazoa; phylum Chordata; class Chondrichthyes; order Heterodontiformes; family Heterodontidae; genus Heterodontus; species Heterodontus francisci. The sequence continues at coordinate 64,187,529 of NC_090389.1, forward strand.
CTGACTTGACCTAGAGTAATCAAACATCTGTCCCTAACCTCAACGTCCGTCATGTCCCTCTCCTCGGTGAATACCGATGCAAAGTACTCGTTTAGAATCTCACCCATTTTCTCTGACTCCACGCATAACTTTCCTCCTTTGTCCTTGAGTGGGCCAATCCTTTCTCTTGTTCCCCTCTTGCTCCTTATATATGAATAAAAGGCTTTGGGATTTTCCTTAACCCTTTTTGCTAAAGATATTTCATGACCCCTTTTAGCCCTCTTAATTCCTCGTTTCAGATTGGTCCTACATTCCCGATATTCTTTCAAAGCTTCGTCTTTCTTCAGCCGCCTAGACCTTATGTATGCTTCCTTTTTCCTCTTAGCTAGTCTCACAATTGCACCTGTCATCCATGGTTCCCTAATCTTGCCATTTCTATCCCTTATTTTCACAGGAACATGTCTCTCCTGCACGCTAATCAACCTCTCTTTAAAAGCCTCCCACATATCAAATGTGGATTTACCTTCAAACAGCTGCTCCCAATCTACATTCCCCAGCTCCTGCCGAATTTTGGTACAGTTGGCCTTCCCCCAATTTAGCACTCTTCCTTTAGGACCACTCTCGTCTTTTTCCATGAGTATTCTAAATCTTACGGAATTGTGATTACTATTCCTAAAGTAGTCCCCTACTGAAACTTCAACCACCTGGCCGGGCTCATTCCCCAACACCAGGTCCAGTATGGCCCCTTCCCGAGTTGGAATATTTACATACTGCTCTAGAAAACCCTCCTGGATGCTCCTTACAAATTCTGCTCCATCTGGACCTCTAACACTAAGTGAATCCCAGTCAATGTTGGGAAAATTAAAATCTCCTATCACCACCACCCTGTTGCTCCTACATCTTTCCATAATCTGTTTACATATTTGTACCTCTATCTCACGCTCGCTGTTGGGAGGCCTGTAGTACAGCCACAACATTGTTACCGCACCCTTCCTATTTCTGAGTTCTGCCCATATTGCCTCACTGCTCGAGTCCTCCATAGTGCCCTCCTTCAGCACAGCTGTGATATCCTCTTTGACCAGTACTGCAACTCCTCCACCCCTTTTACCTCCCTCTCTATCCCGCCGGAAGCATCGATATCCTGGGATATTTAGTTGCCAATCATGCCCTTCCCTCAACCAAGTCTCAGTAATAGCAATAACATCATACTCCCAGGTACTAATCCAGGCCCTAAGTTCATCTGCCTTACCTACTACACTTCTTGCATTAAAACAAATGCACCTCAGACCACCATTGCATGGCTGCAATGTGATGTTCATGACAACTGAGAGAGAGGCATGCCTGGTCGCAAACTTGTGAGAGAAAGTTGGTGGGAGTTACTGACAGATCAATAGAGGCCAAGTTAATTAAAAAAAAACTTTTCTGCAAAATCCTGGTAGGCTCAGAAGAGCAGGAGTACTTCCCCCCAGGCTCTGCAAGGAGTCTTGCGCCTCCCCAACCTTAGTCTTGCCTCTTAATTCTCGTCATGGTATCAGCTGCCTGAGCCCTTGTCCAGTGCTAACTTTATGTGAGGATTGTTCCCTTAGGTCCCTGACTTTCTAAGGTTCACTAGCTGATTTCTGCTCTTGCCCACCGGCCCTAATGTCAGGACTGCTGGGTTAGGGCAGGAGACATTGCTGGAATATTTGAATGAGACCCAGGAATTAAAATGGCCCAGGCCTCATGCTGAGATGCCCTTGGTATTTCCTTGCCATCACAGCGCTTTGCCCCACAGTTAAAATCGTGGTCTTCACCTCAGTAATTCATGGTCACAACCTGCAGAAAAATTTAAAGAGATACTCACCTCCATTAATGTAGATTAATAGGATTTTTGTGCTTTTCTGATTAATTCATTTCAAAGCTCAGAAAATGCTTCTTTTTTATTTGTCGCCTTAATCACCCATAATTAGCATTTTCAGTTTATCATGGGTGCCATTTACGCTTTTTCTTATTTTGGATGGATGAGCAGTTGGTGGAAGAGTAGCAGTGGCAGCAAGAGAAGCAGCAGTCTTAGCAACCAGGATGAGCAACAGGGGAGCCTGTTTGGGCTCGGCAACCACCTCATCTGCTGTATGCTCAGGGTCTATTAGCCATGATCTATTGCTCTGGACATCTGAGTAGAGCAGTGCATCAGGAGGCTTAGCTTCACTAGCCTGGTTGTTATAGATTTGTTCAGCTTCCTGCATCAGGACCTGCTGCTCATTGGACCAGGAGGCCATGCTTTGCTAGTGGCTGTGAATATCACCACTGCCCTGAACTTTTCATCTCAGGTCGCATCTTGGCTGCTACAGGAGACATCACCTGCATCTTCCAGTCTGCAGTGCACAGCTGCATTAAATGGGTTACCAATGACCTTCTTGACTAGCACCAAATCAGTACAATACTTTCCCAACAGCCAGAATAAAAGAGCTTTGGAATGTTCATCAGTGGTTGTCTTCCCTCATGTATACAGCATCATTAACTGCCCACGTATAGCTATCAGCAGATGAGCCAGGAGCTTTTTTCAACAGGAAGACTATCATCCATCTATGTCTGACAAATGTGTGATCACCGCCAAAGAATCATGCAAATTTGTTGCAGTTTTGCTGCCAGCTGCCACGATGCTTTAATCCTGTGACACATCCATCTCCCATTATTCCTCCACTTCAGGAATGTCAGAGGATGGCTGAGGGGAGAAGTGATATCTCCCATTGTTCCTCCACTTCAGGAATGTCAGAGGATGGCTGAGGGGAGAAGTGATATCTGCTCCACACCTGGCTGATGACACCCCTCGACAACTGCACTTTGCTTGAACAGCACAGCTACAATGATAGCCTTGTGACCACCAGCAACATCATGATACACACACTGCCATCTTGAAACTAAAATTCCTTGATTGCTTTGGACGCTCCCTGCAATATGACCCAGATGAAGTGCGTCATATCACAGTTGTGCACTACATTCTGCACAGCATGGCTATGGAACAAGTAATGGAGTTGGAGGAACCACAGTGACAGAAAAATCTGACGAGGAATGATTGGGTGAAGGTGAGAGAGAAGCGGAAGAAGGAGGGCTGCACAATTCCTGGCCGGCAGAAAAGCCAGGGAGTGGTTGATGTTTCAATGCTTTCATTGATCTGCTCAGTTCACTTACTTGAAATGTGACAATAAGCCCCACTTGTAACTCCCTTCACCACTTCCTTCATTGTGCATTTAAGAACAGTCAAACCATTTAGCAAACCTCGATATCAGTGATGCTCTGACAATGTAGACAAACTAGCTGCAATGTAAAAATACCATACACAAAACTCACAAATGTGAACAAGGAGATGAATTTCTTTGCAAACAATAAATTGACCTAAAATTTTGACATCTAAGTGGTGAACCAATAGTGCATTTCATAACAGAGGGTTACTTCACTCTACAATCCCTATGAGGTCCTCCCCTAGTTGCTTCAGCAGAGCTGATGGTAGGCTTCTATTGCTCATGTGGAGAATCTTTGAGATGACTTTAGCAGGCAACTCCTGGATGCTTTTTTTTTATTCATTCATGGTATGTGAGCATCGCCAGCAAGGCCAGCATTTATTTCCCATCCCTAATTGCCCTTGAGAAGGTGAGGGTGAGTTGCCTTCTTGAATCGCTGCAGTCCATGTGGTGTAGGTACACCCACAGTGCTGTTAGGGAGGGAGTTCCAGGATTTTGACCTAGAGACAGTGGCAATATCATTCCAAGTCAGGATGGTGTGTGACTTAGAGGGTAACTTGCAGGTGGTGGTGTTCACATGCATCTGTGGTCCTTCAACTTCTAGGTGGTAGAGGTTGTAGGTTTTAAGGTGATGTCAAAGGAGTTCCCAAGTTGCTGCAGTGCACGTTGTAGATGGTAAACACTGCTGCCACTGTGCACTGGTGTTAGAGGGAGTGAATGTTGAAGGTGGTGGATGAGATGCTGATCAAGTGGGCTTCTTTATCCTGGATGATCTTAAGCTTCTTCAGTGTTGTTGGAGCTGTACGTATCCAGGCAAGTGGAGAGTATTCCATCACACTCCTGACTTGTGCCTTGTGGACAGGCTTTGGGGAATCAGGAGATGAGGTGCTCACTGCAGAGTTCCCAGCCTCTGACCTGCTCTTGTAGCCACAGTATTTATATGGTTTGTCCACTTAGGTAGTTAGGTTTCTGGTCAATGGTGACCCCCCCGCCCCCCGGGTTGTTGATGGTGGGGGATGGTAATTCCATTGAATATCAAGGGAACCTACGAACATATGAATTAGGAGCTGGAGTAGGCCACTTGGCCCTTCGAGCCTGCTCTGCCATTCACTAAGTTCATGGCTGAACTGATTACTCCACAATTCCACCGACCCCCGATTACCTTCCACCCCCTTGCTTATCAAGAATCTATCTACCTCTGCCCTAAAGATTTTCAAAGACTCTGCTTCCACCGCCTTTTGAGGAAGAGAATTTTTTTTTTTTTAGTTTAGAGATACAGCACTGAAACAGGCCCTTCGGCCCACCGAGTCTGTGCCGACCATCAACCACCCGTTTACACTAATCCTACACTATTCCCATATTCCTATCACATCCCCACCTATCCCTCTATATATTTCCCTACCACCTACCTATACTAAGGGCAATTTCTAATGGCCAATTTACCTATCAACCTGCAAGTCTTTGGCATGTGGGAGGAAACCGGAGCACCCGGAGGAAACCCACGCAGACACAGGGAGAACTTGCAAACTCCACACAGGCAGTACCCGGAATTGAACCCGGGTCGCTGGAGCTGTGAGGCTGCGGTGCTAACCACTGCGCCACTGTGCCGCCAAAGACTCAAAAAATGTCTCCTCATCTCTGTCTTAAATGGGTGATGCCTTATTTTTATACAGTGACCCCTAGTTCTAGATTCTCCCACAAGGGGAAACATCCTTTCCACATCCATCCTATCAAGACCCCTCAGGATCTTATATGTTTCAATCAAGTCGCCTCTTACTCTTCTAAATTCCAGCGGATACAAGCCTAACCTGTCCAATTTTTCCTTGTAAGACAGCCCGCCCACACCAGGTATTAGTCTAGTAAACCTTCTCCGTACTGCCTCCAACGCATTTAAATCCTTCCTTAAATAAGGAGAAAAGTACTGTACACAGTACTCCAGATGTGTCATAGAGTCATAGAGTTATACAGCACAGAAACAGACCCTTTGGCCCATCAAGTTGGTTAGATTCTCTCTTGTTGGAGATGGTCATTGCCTGGCACTTATGTGGCACCAATATTACTCTCCACTCATCAACCCAAGCCTGAATGTTGTCCAGATCTTGCCGTGTGCAGACATGGACTGCTTCAGTATCTGAGGAGTTGCGAATGGTACTGATCACTATGAAATCATCTACGGACATCCACACTTCTGACCTTATGTTGGAGGAAAGTTCATTGATGAAGCAGCTACAGATGATTGGGCCTAGGACACTACCCTGAGGAATTTCTGCAGCAATGTCCTGGGGCTGACTGCCAACACCCACAGCTATCTTCCTTTGTGCTAGGTAAGACTCCAGCTGGTGGAGATTTTTTCCCCCTTATTCCCATTGGCTTCAATTTTGTTATGGCTGCTTGATGCCACACTGAGTCAAATGCTACCTTATAAGAACTAGGAGCAGGAGTAGGCCGTCTGGCCCCTCGAGCCTGCTCCGCCATTCAATAAGATCATGGCTGATCTTTTCGTGGACTCAGATCCACTTACCCGCGCTCTCACTGTATCCCTTAATTCCTTTATTGTTCAAAAAGATATCTACCTTAGCTTTAAAAACGTTTACTGAAGAAGCGTCAACTACTTCACTGGGCAAGGAATTCCGTAGATTAAGAACCCTCTGGGTGAAGAAGTTCCTTCTTAATTCAGTCATAAATCTGCTCCCTCTAATCTTGAGGCTATGCCCTCTTGTCCTAGCTTCACCTGCCAGTGGAAACATTCTCTCTACTTGTATCTTATCTATTCCCTTCATAATTTTATATGTTTCTATAAGATCCCCCCTCATTCTTCTGAATTCCAATGAATATAATCCCAATCTACTCAGTCTCTCCTCATAAGCCAACCCCCTCAACTCCGGAATCAACCTAGTGAACCTCCTCTGCACCCTCTCCAGTGCCAGTACATCCTTTCTCAAGTAAGGAGACCAAAACTGCACACAGTACTCCAGGTGTGGCCTCACCAGTACCTTATACAGCTGCAACATAACTTCTCTGCTTTTAAACTCAATCCCTTTAGCAATGAAGGACAAAATTCCATTTGCCTTCCTAATTACTTGCTGTACCTGCAGACCAACCTTCTGCGATTCATGCACAAGGACACCCAGGTCCCTCTGCAGAGCAGCATGCTGTAACTTTTTACCATTCAAGTAATAATCCTTTTTACTGTTACTCCTACCGAAATGAATGACTTCACATTTATTAACATTGTATTCCATCTGCCAGACCTTTGCCCACTCACTCAATGTGATGCCAAGGGTGTCACTCTCATCTCATTTCTGGAATTCAGCTCTTTTGTCCATGTTTGGACCAAGGCTGGAGCCTAGCAGCTTTGGAAGACCTAAACTGAGCATCAGTGAGCAGGTTATTGGTGGGTAAATGTTGCTTGATAGCACTGTTAACGACACCTTCCATCACTTTGCTGATGATTGAGAGTACATTGCTGGGGTGGTAATTGGCTGGATTGGATTTGTCCTGCTTTTTGTGGACAGGGCCTATGTGGGTGATTTTGTACATTGTCAGGTTGATATCAGTGCTGTAGCTGTACTGGAAGAGCTTGGCTCAGGGCACAGCTAGTTCTGGAGCACAAGTCTTTAGTACTACTGCCGGGATATTGTCAGGGCCCATAGCCTTTGCTATATCCAGTGCCTTCAGCCATTTCTTGATGTAACATGGAGTGAATTGAATTGGCTGAAGACAGGCATCTGTGATGCTGGGGACCTTAGAAGGAGGCCAAAATGAGAGGGCGGGGGTGCAGATTGCAGCAGTCCTGCTTCTGTGGGGAAGTCTGACCCAGCTGGATTTCTGGCTCCATTTTGGATATTGATTGAGGGGGTGGCAAGGGACCAAATGTGTTGACAACCTAAGAGAGGTCCACACATGTCATCCCAGTGTGCCACTGCCACTTGAATATGGGTCAATGCGTCCACTATTCTGCAGGAAGGCAGACTGCAGGAAATGACTGTCTCTTTGAAGGCTTCTATCCATTTTCTCCACCAATTAATCCAATTTGGAGATGGCCACCCTAAGGTAATCTGCAGTGCTGATGCCATGCAGAATGATACCACTCAAGCTGGAAGTAGACTCCTCCACACTTTCAACAATGGTGGTAAAACACCTTGACAAAATTTCCAATAACTTTGTGAAACTGCTTGCCCCATTCCTGTCATCACTACCTCCTGCACATTTGTGCTTGCTGCATCATCAAATGCAGAGTCTACCTAACTGTAATCAAGCTACGTATCAATCTCATGCGCTAGTGCTTGGGGGCGATGTGGCATGTGAGGGTATATCCTCAGAAGGACTCTGCTCCTCTGAGGTGTCCAGGGCAGCCCTGGTTGTTGAGAAGGGTTTAGAGAAAAGAGAGATGAGTGAGAATGGTATTGAGGCTGCACAGTTGTAGAAGACATATTTCACAATGTTATTTGATATAGTCAAGTTGGCTGAATGTGTGTTTTTCCAATCCTTAATAAAGAGGTACAAGTAATTGTCAGAGATTATTCAGCGAAGCTTCCAGCCTCGAGATGGCTGATGCTCGCATGTCTAGCGGGCCCACAAATTTTCCATGACTTGCGGCTCCAGTTTGCTCAGGATCATGAGGTTTGTCATGACATCACACTTCATGTGTGTCAAACCATATTATGATGTGAGACAGATTCCTTTTGGGGATTTCACACTGCTTTCCTCTGAATCAGTTTAAATCCTAGACTGAAGAGTTAGACTGCAACCTGCAATGCTGAGTGTAAATATATGATGAGTCCACTAGCACAATTATGAATTAAAAGTAGAAAATGCTGGAAATACTCAGCATGTCAGGCAGCATCTGTGGAGAATAAAACTGACCTTTTTGTAATAGTTTTTAAGCAAGTACAGAGGTGGGGAAAGGGGCAGCGGAGGGGAGGAAAGAAAATTACCTGTGCTTTTCTCTTCACAAATGCTGCCTGACCTGCTGAGTATTTTCAGCATCATCTGTTTTTATTTTAGATTTCCAGCACAGTATTTTGGTTTTGAACAATTATGAGGCTGGTCAAAAGAAATGTAATGTTTTGAAGTCAGTTTGTTTTGCAGACAGGGCAGTGAACAAAAACATTTTTTGTCGTGACATTATTTTAAAATCTATTTTTAGAGAAAAATATAAGTAATCCATATGTTTACATGAGCATAGTTATAACATTCTATTTTTAACTTTTAGTTACGTAGTTAGTTTCAAACAAATGAATACCTAATCGAAGTTGATCAAAATACAAAATTTCAGTCAACAAAATAATTTCTAATTCAGTCCCAAAATGTAGAATTCCAATGTACCAAACCATTTCCCATTTACTCAACTTCTTTATATGAAGTTTCTGATTCAGGAATGATGTTGAATTGCAAAATCCCAGTCTAAGTAGGATATACCTTCAAATTTTCAGTGGTCATCAGAACACAAAAAAACCCAGCTAAATTTAATAGGCACCAGTTTGGTGAAGATTGTTTGTCAAACTATTTATTAAAACATAATGTAAATCATATAAATACTTATGGTTTCAGTTGTGTGAGGTAATGGGAAAATTATTGCTCCGCTTTGATAGAATCATAGAACTACAGTATACAAAGAAGCCATTAGGTCCAGTAGCCAGCACAAGCTCTTCAACCGAACTATCTAGTCTAATCCCATTTTCCTGCTCTTCCCCAGATCCTGGTATATACCTACTTTTCAAGTACTTATCTAATTCCTTTTTGCCTCAGTAGCCACTGTGGTGAAGCTCTTGGCTGGTTCCCTTCTCTCCAATCAACCTTTTATCAAGGCAATGGTAGCACACTTGCCTTTGAGTTCGGAAGTTGTTGTTTCAAATCCCACTCTAGAGAGTTGAGTACAAAATCTAGGCTGGCACTCCAGTATGGTACTGAGAGAGTGCTGCACTGTTGGAGGTGCTGCCTCTCAGATGAGATGTTAAATCAAGGCCCTGTCTGCTCTCTCAGGTAGATATAAATGATCCTATGTCACCATTTCAAAGAAAAGCAGGGGAGCGCCTCCTGGTATCCTGGACAATATTTATCCTTCAACCAACATCACTAAAAAACATTATCTGGCCATTATCTCATTGCTGTTTCTGGGATCTTGCTGTATGCAAATTGGCTACCACGTTTCCTACATTACAACAGACTACACTTCAAAATTACCTAATTTGCTGCAAAGCACTTTGCGATGTCCTAAAGTCATAAAAGGCAGATATAGTTGCAAATCTTTCCTTCAATAGCTCAGAGACATTGGCTCGGAGTTTGGAGTTAGCAGCGAAGCAATGGTGCTTAGGAACATAGGAGCAGCAGTAGGCTATTCAGCCCATCGAGCCTGCCCTGCCATTCAACATGATCATGGCTGATCCTCCACTTCAATGCTCTTTTCCCACACTATCCTCATATCCCCTTATGTCATGTGTATTTCGAAATCTTTCAATCTCTGCTTTAAACATACTCAATAATTGAGCTTCCACAGCCCTCTGGGGTACAGAATTCCAAAGATTCACACCCCTCTGAGTAAAGAAATTTCTCCTCATCTCTGTCCTAAGTGGCTTCCCCCTTATTTTGAAATTGTGTTCCTTGGTTCTAGACTCCCCAACCAGGGAAAACATCTTAGCTGCATCTACTCTGTCTATCCCTTTAATATTTTGTATGTTTCAATGAGATCACCTCTCATTCTTCGAAACTCTGGAGAATACAGGCCCAGTTTCCCCAATCTCTCTTCATAGGACAGTCCCACCATCCTGGGAACAAGTCTGGTGAATCTTCGTTGCACTCCCTCTATGGCAATAATATCCTTCCTAAGGTAAGGGGACCAAAACTGCTCACAGTATTCCAGGTGCGGTCTAACCAAGGTTCTATACAACTGAAGCAAGACTTCACTACTGCTGTACTCAAATCATCTTGCGATAAAGGTTAACATGCCATTAGCCTTCTCAATTGCTTGCTGCACCTGCATGTTAGCTTTCAGTGACTTATTAACAAGGACCCTATCTACACCTACATTTTCTAATCTCTTACCATTTAAGAGATGTTTGCCACTGCCCTTGAAAAAAACTGCCCATAGTGATCTAGCAATCTCTGTAGCATCTTTTGGGCCTCCTTATCTCGAGAGACAATGGATACGCGCCTGGAGGTGGTCAGTGGTTTGTGAAGCAGCGCCTGGAGTGGCTATAAAGGCCAATTCTGGAGTGACAGGCTCTTCCACAGGTGCTGCAGAGAAATTTGTTTGTTGGGGCTGTTGCACAGTTGGCTCTCCCCTTGCGCCTCTGTCTTTTTTCCTGCCAACTACTAAGTCTCTTCGACTCGCCACAATTTAGCCCTGTCTTTATGGCTGCCCGCCAGCTCTGGCGAATGCTGGCAACTGACTCCCACGACTTGTGATCAATGTCACACGATTTCATGTCGCGTTTGCAGACGTCTTTATAACGGAGACATGGACGGCCGGTGGGTCTGATACCAGTGGCGAGCTCGCTGTACAATGTGTCTTTGGGGATCCTGCCATCTTCCATGCGGCTCACATGGCCAAGCCATCTCAAGCGCCGCTGACTCAGTAGTGTGTATAAGCTGGGGATGTTGGCCGCTTCAAGGACTTCTGTGTTGGAGATATAGTCCTGCCACCTGATGCCAAGTATTCTCCGAAGGCAGCGAAGATGGAATGAATTGAGACGTCGCTCTTGGCTGGCATACGTTGTCCAGGCCTCGCTGCCGTAGAGCAAGGTACTGAGGACACAGGCCTGATACACTCGGACTTTTGTGTTCCGTGTCAGTGCGCCATTTTCCCACACTCTCTTGGCCAGTCTGGACATAGCAGTGGAAGCCTTACCCATGCGCTTGTTGATTTCTGCATCTAGAGACAGGTTACTGGTGATAGTTGAGCCGAGGTAGGTGAACTCTTGAACCACTTCCAGAGCGTGGTCGCCAATATTGATGGATGGAGCATTTCTGACATCCTGCCCCATGATGTTCGTTTTCTTGAGGCTGATGGTTAGGCCAAATTCATTGCAGGCAGACGCAAACCTGTCGATGAGACTCTGCAGGCATTCTTCAGTGTGAGATGTTAAAGCAGCATCGTCAGCAAAGAGGAGTTCTCTGATGAGGACTTTCCGTACTTTGGACTTCGCTCTTAGACGGGCAAGGTTGAACAACCTGCCCCCTGATCTTGTGTGGAGGAAAATTCCTTCTTCAGAGGATTTGAACGCATGTGAAAGCAGCAGGGAGAAGAAAATCCCAAAAAGTGTGGGTGCGAGAACACAGCCCTGTTTCACACCACTCAGGACAGGAAAGGGCTCTGATGAGGAGCCACCATGTTGAATTGTGCCTTTCATATTGTCATGGAATGAGGTGATGATACTTAGTAGCTTTGGTGGACATCCGATCTTTTCTAGTAGTCTGAAGAGACCACGTCTGCTGACGAGGTCAAAGGCTTTGGTGAGATCAATGAAAGCAATGTAGAGGGGCATCTGTTGTTCACGGCATTTCTCCTGTATCTGACGAAGGGAGAACAGCATGTCAATAGTCGATCTCTCTGCACGAAAGCCACACTGTGCCTCAGGGTAGACGCGCTCGGCCAGCTTCTGGAGCCTGTTCAGAGCGACTCGAGCAAAGACTTTCCCCACTATGCTGAGCAGGGAGATTCCACGGTAGTTGTTGCAGTCACCGCGGTCACCTTTGTTTTTATAGAGGGTGATGATGTTGGCATCGCGCATGTCCTGGGGTACTGCTCCCTCGTCCCAGCACAGGCATAGCAGTTCATGTAGTGCTGAGAGTATAGCAGGCTTGGCACTCTTGATTATTTCAGGGGTAATGCTGTCCTTCCCAGGGGCTTTTCCGCTGGCTAGGGAATCAATGGCATCACTGAGTTCCGATTTGGTTGGCTGTATGTCCAGCTCATCCATGACTGGTAGAGGCTGGGCTGCATTGAGGGCAGTCTCAGTGACAGCATTCTCCCTGGAGTACAGTTCTAGGTAGTGCTCAACCCAGCGGTCCATCTGTTTGCGTTGGTCAGTGATTATGTCCCCCGATTTAGATTTGAGGGGGGTGATCTTCTTGATGGTTGGCCCAAGAGCTCTCTTCATGCCATCATACATTCCTCTGATGTTTCCGGTGTCTGAGGCCAGCTGAATATGGCTGCATAGGTGTTGCCAGTAGTCGTTTGCGCAACGCCTAGCTGTTCTTTGTGCAGTACTTCTGGCTGCTTTAAGTGCTGCGGATGTTAAATCGCTGGGGGCTTTCTTGTAGTTCAAAAGTGCAATCTCTGTAGCATGGACTTCCCTTTTCCTGATGGCAGTTTGAGTCTGGCACCAAGTCAAGGTGATCTCTTGGCGTGCAGCAGCAGTGAATCAGCAAGCAGATAAGCAGCCAATAATATTAAAGTATTTAAGCACCGCAAATCAGAAATTTAAAAGCACAAATATCCTTCATGCAATTTTAAAAATAAGCGGATTTTTAAATTATTATGCAGAAATTTGACATTCCACAAATATTAAATTAGCTTCTCAGGGAGTTTAGCAGTAATTATGAAGTTAGTGCGCTGTTAAAACCCCAGTACACCTCATTAAACAAGGTGTAACACTTTCAAGGGTTTTTACAGTGAGACTAACAGCATAACAGTGGAAGTTATCATCAATTCAATTGATTTCCCATTAATTGTCATCTTGGGGTGGCTGAGGGGTGGGGGAGGGGAGTGGTGCCTCAACAGTTCACCCTCTGGAAAAGGAAAGAATCACTGACAGCAACTTCTGGATTTCCATGTTATTCTGTGCACATGCAGACTCCAGAAGTTGCTGACAGTTTCAGTAGCAAAATTATGGCATGGGCTGACAGTTTTACCATCATTCTATGCCGGAAAATCTGGGCCATCGTATTTTATAAATATCTGGTGTAAAACATGTATTGCAGTTACCTCTAGCCTCCCTTTCCTCTCGAGGTCCTCAATAGTGCCATTGCCTCCTTGTGCAGTGCCAATTCACGTTTGAGTTCCTTTTCTTTGACTTCTGCCCTGCTGACTGCACTGAGACTGCCTTGGCCAAGGTTATGAATGGCATTAGAATCCCTGTAGCCAGAATCATTTCATCCTACCTCTCTATTCTCTGTGGCCACCCCACCCATATTGTTTGCTGAGAAGACAGAAAGCTGCATTACAATCTGTAACCACCAGTAATTTAGATTCATCTGTCTGTTGGTGTCAGCCTTTTCTCCATGGTAGCACTCATGCCTCTGAGTGAGGAAGTCTTGGGTTCAAGTGCTACTTCACAGACTTGACCACAAAATCTGGGCTGACACTTCAGTGCAGTACTGAGGGAGTGCTGTACTCTGGGAGGTGTCTTTTTTTTGGATATGGCGTTAAACTGAGGCTCTTTCTGCCTTCTCAGCTGAGCATAAAAGATCCCAAAAGGCTAATTGGAAAACCTGGGGAGTTCTCCCCTGTGGCCTAGTCATTAGAAATCCCTCAACCAACACCTTAATAAACTGATTATCTGATCATTTATCAGTTTGCTGTTTGTGGGATCTTGCTGTGTGCAAATTAACTTCAAAATGACTTAATTGGTTGTAAAGCATTTTGGAATCATGAAAGACATTATAGTCTATCTTTAACTCAAAGACATCCTATTTTAGAGGGCATCTGGTGTAAAACATGTATCGCATAGGAATATAGGAGCAGGAGTAGGCCATTCAGCCCATCGAGCCTGCGCCGCCATTCAATATGATCATGGCTGATCATCCACTTTAATGTCTTTTTCCCGCACTATCCCCATATCCCCTTATGTCATGTGTATTTAGAAATCTGTCAATCTCTGCTTTAAACATACTCAATGACTGAGCTTCCACAGCCCTCTGGGGTACAGAATTCCAAAGATTCACCACCCTCTGAGTAAAGAAATTTCTCCTCATCTCTATCCTAAGTGGCTTCCCCTTATTTTGAAATTGTGTCCCCTGGATCCAGACTCCCCATCCAGGGAAAACACCTTAGCTGCATCTACCCTGTCCATCCCTTTAAGTATTTTATAGGTTTCAATGAGATCACCTCTCATTCTTCGAAACTCTAGAGAATACAGTCCCAGTTTTCCCAATCTCTCTTCATAGGACAGTCCCACCATCCCGGGAACAAGTCTGATGAACCTTCGTTGCAGTTATGGGTTTTGTGTAGTATTTTGTTAAACTGAGTTGTCAAATGATTCAACAGGCTGCACTAGGAAGTTTGCAAAGTTATTATTTTAAACTACAGCTTGCAGAAATTCTGACAGTGCAATTTCATTAATCACAACTGTCTTGGCTAACTAGTTATGTTCTTTACCCCAACTACATTATTTGGTGGGACCCACTAAGAGTTATAATTCAAAGCTGAAGTTTGGCTCAGCTTGCTCTAGTCAATCCCTAATGGCTTCTTTTGACATTTTACCTTAAAGAGATTGTGCAAGACCTAGATTGAAAGGTACGAAATGAGACTGGGAAATTGCCCTTTTAAATGTAGTTCCCTCAATTAAGTGTAGCTAGCTGGTGAAAGGCACGTTGAGGCGGTACGTGTGATGAACATTGAGCTCAGCTGGACGGCATGCGGCTGTGGCCAAATCTCTAGCCACCCGCTCACTCATTTACCCAGTGCAAAACAAACAATGGCGGAAAGCAGTTGGGAAAAGGCGATTTGCGTTTATCTTAGTATTAAAGAAAGGTTCTGATTTATTCTCCCGCGGACACAACGGACTTATGCACAGCATTTATTCGCCATGGAAGGCGCGGCGGAGAACCCTAACCGAGCCGTGGAATATCTAAAAGAGCTAAATAAAATAATCGAGACCCAGCAAGAGTTGCTGGAAAACCAGAAGAAGCGCATCGAGGAGCTGGAGCAGCAAGTGGCCGAGCTGTGGAGGGAGAACGCCTCTCTCAAAGAGGAGCACCAGCGGCATCTGGCTACTTGCCGTTTGCAGAGCAGCAACTATACTCCCCTAGCATCAATTAAAGAGGACTTAAAGCAGGAAAAGTAAGATGTGCTGATAGTCTATACCGGATTCTGTATCCGATATAATTATATTTGCCAAGTGTTGACCGTTATTCCGGGCTAAAATTGCATTTTGCGCATTTTAACGGGCTGCTTACGGACACAAGAGGTAAATCTGAAGTGTAGGCATCTTGTAGGAATAGCAAGCGTTATTATCGAGTCTGTAAAATGTAGGGTTTCACCAGTATGCCACAAATAGCAAAAAACAAAATGCATTTTTATTCCAAAGTGGATATAGAGCAAATAAGGAGGGACGTAGATTCAAGTTGTATGGGAACAGATATAAGACACTCGGATAAACGAGGGATATCTGTACCCAAGTCTCAGTGGAAAATTGAGCCTTTTTTTCTTAAGACTTTTATAGTACGGGTAATTTTAGTGTATTTCCAGTGGTTCCAGGAATTGAGTAATCACATCACTGACCATTGCTCTCGACTTTAATTGTCTTTTCGGAAGCAGCTGCAGAAAGTGAAGCTACTGCATTTTGTTACGGGGTTGCTGCTTTCATTCATTTAACGGTGTATCAAGCGCAATAGTAATACTGATCTGGCGATTTAATCATTGCTGCTAGGCAAACTTTTTAAAATAAGATAATGGCGATCAGCATAGTTTTGAGTTTGTGGATGTCAATTGAAGTATATATTGTGATGAAGAGTTTTTGAATTAAAAAGCGTCGTATTTCCTCAAACAAGTCAAAATTCTAGTTAACCTAACGTTAAAGGAACATCTGTTCTGCTCTGCCAACTACCCTAACGTGAGACTAAAGAGAAAATAACTTCATTCAGAATATTAAATGTCTGGCGTTTCGTACCTTGGGTGTTTTAGCTAAACGTGGTGGGGTATTCAAATGAATTTTATATGCGACCAGACGATAAATCGAACGAATGTAGTTTCTGTTAAAGTTGTAAGATACCAACCATTTATGAAGCATTTCAAAAATGGAATGATTTTTATTCAAGCGCTAGGAGGTCTTTCTGGGAGCGTACTGCATGTTGTCAGAAGTGAAGTGAAATGCTGCTTCAGTGAAACCATTGCGATATCCGTCAACATCTGTGGTATTTTGGCATTCTGATAAGGCGATTTGCTTAATCCGTAATCCATGATATATTTAGCACCTAAACTCCCAGAAATGGAACAACGGCCTTGACTTTCCCGATACTTTTAAACGTTCGGGTTTTGAGGATTTCCCTGTATATTTATTTCAAATAATTTTGACGTTTGTGTATTTCAGTAATGTAAATAACTCGATTGATTTACGCTTGTGATTAGACGAATAAAATAACTTGGTGTCCTCATAACTGCTCAAGATTTACTGTGGAATAACTTGTATTCTGTCACTACCGTTTTAAACACACCAAGACTGTATTCTTGAGTTAAAATATTCCAAACAGGAAGTTTTACAATCTTTTCCAATGACACCTTTTCCCTTTTAACGTTCTTGTATTGCTTTAGATAAAGTGACCCTGAAGAATTTTTTTAAAGGGGAAATTTTAACTCGAGCACCGTTACCTATCAACCGACCACGTAGAAACTGAAAGGTCCCAAAATGGGAACCTGAACGTGTAAACAGTGAGCGAGATCGATACATGACGGTAGGGAAAATGCCATTCATAATGAGTACAAGTTGAAGCAAACATTTTTATTAAAAGCACCAATATGTACATCAAATAGTTATGATTCAGAATTTCACAGTACAGCCAATGGCACGTTCAATTTAAAACAAAAAAATAGCAAAGCCCTGCGGCAAAGGTTGTAGCTTTAATATGCTATCAGCGAAGGCTGAATGCATTGTATTACTTGTTTGCCGTGGTGTTGGATTACAATGCCATTTTTTTCCTGTGATTTGATATTGGTTGGATTTAAATTAACTGACGTTAGTAGTTCACTTTTTTTGTGGTGTTGCTTTTTATTTTTCCTGATCATTAATGTCACCCTGATTTGATCTTGAGTCGCGAGAGTGCGAGCACTGATTTCTGCACTGCCACAGAGTTGCTCCTTCCCACCCTGGGGCAGGAGGCGGGAAGATGTAGCGGCGCGCATGCGTGGTGCCGCCGAGCACGAGGAGGGGCGGTGCCATGTTTCTAACAGCTTTAAGATTGAAGATGGCGTCGTCAGCAGTGTTTATACATCCTTATAAGCTTCCACCATTAGGTCTGAGCCATCAAGATGAACCATTGTGGTGGGTAAACCCCTCTAAGTGCCCACATTTTGAAGGAAAGGAGCTCGTGTGTAGTTTTAAATGTACATTTTCCGACTGTTCAGTATGCAATGGAAAATGGAGTCGATGATGGAAATATTCAATTAGATTATACAGCAACTTTTGTAAATAGAATAACATGGTCTCTTTCCCCTCCACAAAAAAATCCCATTTGTCCCAAGAAGCTAGCTCTTTTAATCAGATCGCGAAAGTAGAATACTGCAGAAGCTGGAAATCTGAAATAAAAACAAAATGCTGGAAATATCTACGTCTGGCTGCATCTCTGGGGAGAGAAGGTTAACATTTCAGGTCTGTGGCCTTTCATTATTTTAACTCACCTGGGCTATCCATTTTCCCCCTCCAATTCCTTCTGGCTCGAAACGCATAATGATCAATACATATCCAACAATTTACTAACAATTACATGAGGTCCTCTGATCAAGATTTATCATGACTTCTGCATGATTTGCCTTTACCTGTGTCCTTCATGTATACCCTCATTTTAGTTATACCTTGTGGTTCCCAGAGCTCTGAAATAATCAGACTTTTTAACACACTGGAGTTAGTTTTTTTTTTACACATCTCCACACGTGGCAGAATGATGGAATGTGTGCAATAATGGTTGATGTGGTTATTAGGGTTTGCACGTGCATGAACAACATAGATCCTACATCATTTTGGGATAACATAACATCCATCTTTTTAAATAAAATTTCAATGCCTTTGCCTTTTACTATCAGCCTAATTTTTTCCAATCAACTTTTACAATTAAACTTGAAGTCCTGAACACCTTAACTTTTCTATGGCCATTTTCTTTCAAAGCATTGTTTACGATTATCGTTCCAGTGGTAAGATGTGTCTCCATCTCGTGGATTTTGTTGTCGTCATCCCTCTGCAATAAGTTGGTGCGCTGTACTAGCAGTATTGTGCCTGTTGCTCCTGGTGTTGTAGAAGTTGTGCTTAATGTTATTGTGTCACTTGGTTGGTGGTGTTGTTGATCTCTGTTTTATCATTTCTGGGGTTGGCCGAATATGGACTCGGTTCCTTCTCATCTGCTTACACATTTCAATCTCGATGTATGTATGACCTTAGAGTCTCAGCTTTAACAACAACTTTTGCTAGGTTCCAGGTTTTCAGGATTGTGTCCTGTACATGCACAACTTGTCCCCTCAACAACTCGGGCAATGATTTGATGTGCTGACTTCATTCTACGTGTACACCAGTAAATTGTTGTCTTGCATCTTCCAAATGACCACGAGGAAGTATCTTGCTTGGCAGAGTTGTCTTGTATTTTTTCTGCCATTCAGTAACTCTGCAGGTGATTTTCATGTTGCTCTTGAGGGGTGTAGCTGGGAGTGACAAGGCAAGGTTTGGGTCTTCCTTTGTCCCTCTGCATTTTGAGGATTGTCTTGACCATCTGGATGCATCTTTCTATAAAATAGAGTCCCCTTGGGTAATGTGATGATGAGGTTATGATGTTGAATCCGTACTGTTCAGCAAACTCAAACTCTCTGGAGGTGAATTGGGTTCTGTTATCACATCGCCCTTTTCTGGAATCCCTTGCTCAGCAAACTGGACTTGTCCTGCTGTGGTGATTGTTGCTCTCAAATCTGTTAGCTTTTCTGATGCGTAGCAACTTTGAATAAAAGCCTGCTACTATAAAATATCATTCTTGATTGTGCGTGAATAAGTCGGCTCCCACAGTATGCCATGGTCTGGGTGATACCACACGTACCATCTCCTTTTTGGCTGTGCATTTCAATGCTTCTGGCATATACTCCCATGTAGGTGCTATTCTTTGAATGTCTTTGTAGATGCCTATCCAATACATAGTTAATCTGGCTCTAAGCTTATTCTTTTCCCTATTCCTATGTGCTTTTCATGTGTCTTCTGGAGAAGTCTCTGCATCATTTTGGGTATGATGATTCTGGATCTGGCTAGCAGAACACCATCTTATAGTGAGATGTCATTTCTGACTAATACAGCTGTATTGCTGGTTGTGTTTACTGCATCTTATCAGGCCATCCCTGAATCACCTGCTGAGAGAGCATCTGTAACTCTTTTACTCTTCTCATCTCTTAATTGACTCAATTTTGGTGGTGTCATGTTTACTAGGCAATGTATCTTTACACTTAGATCTTTTATCTCCTGTTTCTCTTGTTACAACTGAGATAGATAGGGTATCCACTAGTTCTCTTCCTGGCTTGTTTTTCAGAGTGAGATTGCAACTCTGAAGCCTTGAGTAACTGCTAAGTCTTGCTTGTGCTGTAGATCTGTTCTAGTGGACAATGATCACTCTGCACAGAAGGACTGGGACAAGGAAAGCCAATAGCATTCGCATCCAAAGCTCTAACATCTGCTGAGATTAGATATGCCAACATCGAGCGCTTTTGGCAGTGGTATGGACGTGAGAAATTCCATACATTTCACAAGAGTGAGCATCTTTTAATTGAAGGAATGATGTACAACTGAGAAGCAAATTTCAACCAAGACTATTTCTCCGTTGTATTTTCTTGCATATGTCTAACTTGGGACATAAATTCTTCTGCATTTGTTGGGGGAAACTAATCAATACATGAGATAGCATTTAGTTTCATAGGAACTCAGGCAGCCATTATTCTGGTGTTGCTAACTGACCAAAAGTTTTATTTAGTTGTCCAGTGCATTGAGTTTGTGTTATTGAATGTGGACCTGTTGATTCATGAGGCATTCTAAATAGTTTCTCACAGACTGGTATTGAGGGCAAACAATTCAACAGACATTTAAGGGATTACTTCTCTTTTTGGTTTAAATGATTAATACTCTGACTATTGAAAGTGAATCCTAGCACAAAGGAAGATGGGTGTGGTTGTTGGGGGTTAATCATCTCAGACCCAGGACACTACTGCAGGAGTTCCTCAGAGTAGTGTCCTATGTCCAACCATCTTCAGCTGCTTCATCAATGACCTTCCCTCCATCATAAGGTCACAAATGGGGAAGTTCGCTGATTGTACAAATGTTTAGCACCATTCGTGACTCCTCGTACTGAAGCAGCCCATGGCCAGATGCAGCAAGACCCGGACGACATCTAAGCTTGGGCTGATAAATGGCAAGTAACATTAGCGCCACACAAGTACCAGGCAATGACCATCTCAAACAAGAGAATCTAACCATCTCCTCTTGATGCTCAATGGCATTACCATCCTGAAACCCCTACTATCAACATGCTATGGCTCCAAGAGGTGCAGGTCAGAGGCTGGAAATTCTGCAGCAAGTAACTCGCCTCTTGACTCCCCAATGTTTGTCGACCATCTGCAAAGCACAAGTCAGGAGTGTGATGGAATACTCTCCCCTTGTCTGGTTGGGTGCAGCTCCAACAACACTCGAAGCTCGACACCATCCAGGATAAAGCAGCCCCCTTGATTGGTACTCCCTCTGCCACTGTACATCTGCAACATGCACTGCAGCAACTCACCAAGGCTCCTTTTGACAGCACATTCCAAACCCATGACCTGTACCACCTAGAAGGACAAGGGCAGCAGATTCATGGGATTGCCTCAACCTGCAAATTCCCCTCCAAGCCACACACCATCCTGACTATATCACTGTTCCTTCACTGTCGCTGGATTAAAATCCTGGAACTTCCTTCCTAACAGCACTGTGGGTGTACCTACACCCCAAGGACTGCAGCAGCTGAAGAAGGCAGCTCACTACTACCACCACCTTCTCATGGGCAATTAGGGATGGGCAATAAATGCTGGTATAGCCAGTGATGCCCACATCCCCCGAACGATTTAAATAAAAAATCAAAACCTGCCTCTTGCTCAAACGAAAAGCATAACTATCTGGACAGCAGTCTGACTAGTTTGACTGGTTTTAATGGAGGTGAATCTAGAGAGATTCCATGGAAGTCTTTAGCATCTGACATTTCATCAGGCAAACGATGACCTTCTAAAGACTATTTTGAAACGGATCCTGTAGTAAGTGAATATTATTGCTAGTTTCTTGTGCTTTGCTTTTGTGTAATTTCATTTGTAAACATTCAGCTGTTACTGTCAGCCCATCTTGTACAAGCTCAAATTATCATTGTTGCTCATCTTTGGAAGTGGCAGAAGAAGTGGCCCATATAGTCTCTGCTCTGCAATTGTACAAACAAAGATAGTGCTGTGGAATTCTCTCATTCCCAGAACTTAGATGCAGATTTTTTTGAGGAAACTTCCTTGGTTGGACATGTGTTGGGAGACAACTTCAGCTACAAGACTAAAACTTTGGACATGTTGCAATACTTCAAGAACTTGAATTAGTATATATGAAACTTTTATAGGCCTCTAAAATGAATCTAGAAAAATTACTTGTTCATAAGTAGTTAAAGGAAATTGGTACTTTAATCCTGTTAAATTTGGGATGAGTTGATATCTTAGGAAATGGGTTTCAAAGGTTCATGAATATAGAAATGAGGACGAGATTTGGAACACCTGTTTTCCTTGTATTTGTGTTGAAGAACTTTTTTTACATAGACTTGGTCTAATCTGAATAACTTCTAAAAACTGAATATTTTTGAAGTTTTTGTCCTTGATTGCAGTCCCTTCATGGTTTTGTTCCAGTTCTGTGAACCTGCTTGCACACTCTAATCTCTTATCCTCATTTTTCTTTTTCCCTACTTCACAATCATAACTCTGCAATTTTTTTTTTCTCGGTTGCTGTTCAGTGTCTCTTTAATCTTGCATCCTTTCCCCAGTCTCTGTGGACCACCATTGTAACATTTAGCTACGCCAAGAATACTATTAGTAAGTGCTACGTTTTGGTTATTTGGGGTTGTAGTGATTTCATCCTGGATGTGGAAAAATGGTTGCAGCTAATTTTATTTCTGATACTAATTCATGCTTGGATTGTTCTTGTCAGTCTAGCTTTTTTTTTTCATTTTTTAACTTTGCTTCTAGCAAACTTAGGTTTTCTAGTATATGCTCCCTTTCGGTCTCCATCTTTTTATTTCTTTGGAACCTTATCTGGTCAAGAACTAATTAAGGCTTGATGACTTTTAAGGAACGAAATTCAGGTCACGTGTTGGGTCTCTAATGAATTTTTATGAAGCTCACCATGGTGTTTGTGCGGTGTTTTCCCCCCACCGCCCCCCGCAACCCTTGATCTCACTGCCCTTGTGAACTACTGTCCCAACTCCAACCTCCCTTTCCTTAGTCCTTGAATGTGTTGTCATCTTCTCAATCAGTTCCCATCTTTCCCAGAACTCCAGGTTTGAATCCCTCTTTCTGCCCCTGCCACAGTACTGAAACAGCTATCAGTCACATGACCTCCTTTTATGTCTGTGACAAAGATGAACTTTCCTTCATCATCCTCCTCTACCTGTCTGCAACCTTTGACACGGTTCATCACACCATCCTCCTCCAATGCCTCTCCACTGTTGTCCGGCTGGGTGGGACTGCTCTTACCCGGTTCCATTCTTGGCTATTTAATCGTAGTCAGAGAATCACTTGCAATGGCTTCTCCTCTTGCTCCCATACTGTTAGCTCTGGTGTCACCCAAGGATCTATCCTTGTCCCTCTCCTATTTCTCATCTACTTGCTGCCCATTGGTGACATCAGCCAAAATCACAGCCTTAATTTTCACACCACTACTTCTGTCAACTCCTTCACTTTTAAATTATCAGTATTATTCAGTACTGGATGTCAGATGAGCAGAAGTATCTTCCAATTAAATATCAGGAAGAATGAAGCCATTGTTTTTGGACTCTGCTCCAAACTCTGTTGCCGAGCTACTGATTCCATCTCTCTCCTTGGCAACAGTGAGATTAAACCAGTCTGTTTGCAACCTTGGTGTCACATTTGACCCTGAGATGAGCTTCCAAGCTCATTTATGCCATCACTTAAGACTGCCTATTTCTAGCACCATAACTTTACTCATGTTTCAGCTCATCTGCTGAAACCCTCATTCATGCCTTCCTTACCTCTGGACTTGGCGATTCCAATGAATTCTTGGCTGGCCTCTCTCATTCTACCCTTCGTAAACTTGAAGTCATCCAAAACTCTGCTTCCCATGTCTTACCTCCCACCAAGTCCTGTTCCCCTATCACCACCTTTGTTCACTGACCAAAGTTGCCTCCCAGTCAAGCAATGTCTTGATTTTTAAAATTCTCATTCTTGTTTTCAAATCCCTCCATGGTTACCTGCTCCCTAATTCTGTATTCTCCTCTAGCACGACAACACTCATATCTGCACTGCTCTATTCTAATTCTGCCCTCTTGTGCATCCTTGGTTTTAATCACTCCTGCAGTGGTGGCCACTCCTTCAGTTGCCTCAGCCCCAAGATCTGGAACACCTTCCCTACACGTTTCCGCAGCTCCACCTTAGTTTCTTCCTTTAAGACGCTGCTTAAAACCTACCTCTTTGACCAAGTTTTGATCATCTGACATATCTCCTTTTTTTTATGGCTTGGTGTCATACTTGTAAATGCAGGTTGATTTTATGCATAGACCTTTCTGTGCTCATACCCTACCCATGTTCCTTTTGTACTGATCTCAATCTGTAAGTTCACAGATTCTTCTCTGATGCCATATTTCAGGGCATACTCCATTGTTCCTTGAATTGTCTTTTTCTGCAGTAATCTGGGACCCACTCAAAGCTCCTGAGAATCCTCATCTCGATAATACCAGGTCCATTTATGGTACTTGCAGATCCCAAAGTTAACTTTATTGGACATATTAGTGACTGTCATAAGCATGGCTTCTTATGTGACCAAGCTGAGCGTCCGACACCATGCCCCCTCCATTCACACAGACTGCTACTTCTGCATTTTGTAAATCTGCTGATGAAACCCTCACCTATTCTAATATCCTCATCACAAGCACTTTGCATGCTGGAGTTTACTTTCACTGTCCTGTATCTACTTGTATCATGGTGTAACTGAAGTGATTTAATAATGCATTCCCCTTGACATGCAAGTTTGATGACATGAGGGCACTGATGCCCTCCATAAGTTGCTTCAGTCTTTTTGAAAGCAGACTGAGAAGACACTTGATAACAAGATTCCAGGTATGAAACATTAATCTACATTTTTGTGCACAGCACACAAACAGTTGTGCTCGTACTCATCAGTACGACTTGACATTGGTGGATTGCCTTGCTTGACCTTGAAGTAACTTATTTATTCAGCATTCTAACCTTCTTGCAGTCTTCGGGCCAGATTGTCCTTGTTTTTTTAATGGGCATATTGCCAAGTCTCTATCTCCATGTTCACAACCCAAGGCAGGATTTTTTTTCTTAATGTCCAAGTCAAAGAACCTCCCAATGGATAGGGGTGTGACCTTGTTCAGCCATTGCTGAGTTGGGTTAGTTATTTGCAGCTTTTTGGGGAATATCAAAATTTGTCTAACATTTAACTTGGTGTTACTGTCTCTTCTGGAACTTATATAAGTAAGCTTTACATTTAAAACACAAACCTTAAACATAAATTTGTTCCCCATTTTTTTTTCTGGGAGAGAAATGCTTCAAATCAAGAAACATGCCTGATATAGGTATACTCACAGAATCATACCTTACGATGTCCCAGACATCACCATCACCATCTTTAGGTATGTCCTGTCCCACCGGCAGGGCAGGCCCACCAGAGGTGGCAGCACAGTGGTATACAGTCGGGAGGGAGTTACCCTGGGAGTCCTCAACATTGACTGCGGATCCCATGAAGTCTAATTGCATCAGGTCAAATATGGGCAAGGAAACCTTCTGCTGATTACCACCTACCATGCTCCACCCTCGACTGATGAACCATGTTGAACACTGACTGGAAGAAGCACTAATGGTAGCAAGGGCACAAAATGTACTTTGGGTGGGGAACTTCAATGTCCATCACCAAGAGTGGCTCCGTAGTACCACAACTGACCGAGCTGGCCCAGTCCTAAAGGAGATGGCTGTTAGACTGAGTCTAGAGTGGTTGGGGAGGGTTTAAACTAAAATGGCAGGGGGATGGGAACCTTTGCAAGGAGTCAGAGGAGGGGGGTGGGGGGGGATCAAAGACAAGGGGAATAAGAAAATTGATAGGCAGAGAAATCAAGGGCCAGAATCAAACAGGGACAGTGAAAAATATTGGGAAGAGGGCAAGTAATCTTAAAAAGACCAGCCTTAGGCTTAACGCGCAGAGCATTTGCTATAAAGTGGATGACTTAATTGTGCAAATAGATGTAAACAGGTATGATATAGTCGGGATTATGGAGACATGGCTGCAAGGTGATCATGGATGGGAAATGAACATCCAGGGATATTCAGTATTTAGGAAGGACAGACAAAAAGCAAAAGGCGGTGGAGTTGCATTGCTGGTTAAAGAGGAAATTAACGCAATAGTAAGGAAAGATATTGGCTCTGACGATGTGGAATCTGTATGGGTAGAGCTGAGAAACACTAAAGGGGCAAAAAACGTTAGTGGGGGTTGTATATAGACCCCCAAACTGTAGTGGTGATGGGAATGGCATTAAACAGGAAATTAGAGACACATGCGATAAAGGAACATTTGTAATTATGGGTGACTTTAATCTGCATATAGATTGGGCAAATCAAATTAGTCACAATACCGCAGAGAAGGAATTCATGGAGTGTATGTGGGATGGTTTTCTGAGGAACCAACTGGAGAACAGGCCATCCTAGACTGGGTATTGTGTAATGAGAGAGGAATAATTGACAATCTAGTTGTGCGAGACCCCTTGGGGGAGAAGCGACCATAATATGATAAAATTCTTCATCAAGATGGAGAGTTGATTCTGAGACAAGGGTCCTGAATCTTAGTAAAGGAAACTACGAAGGTATGAGGCATGAGTTGGCCATGATGGATTGGGAAACGTTACTTAAAGGGATGACGGTGGAAAGGCAATGGCAAACATTTAAAGAGCGCATGGATGAACTGCAACAATTGTTTATCCCTGTCTGGTGCAGCTTGCGGGGAACATAGAAACTTTTACAGTCAGTTTTTATAGATATGTGAAGAGAAAAAGATTGAAGGTCCCTTACAGTTAGGAACGGGGGAATAAAGAAATGGCTCACAAACTAAATGCATACTTTGGTTCTGCCTTCACAAAGGAGGACACAAATATCATACCAGAAATGTTGGGGAACACGGGGCTTAGTGAGAGAGGAACTGAAAGAAATCCCTATTAGTAGAGAAATGGTGTTGGGGAAATTGATGGGATTGAAGGCCGATAAATCCCTAGGGTCTGATGGTATGCATCCCAGAGTACTTAAGGAAGTGGCCCCAGAAATAGTGGATGCATTGGTGGTCATCTTCCAAGATTCTATAGACTCTGGAATATTTCCTACAGATTGGAGGGTAGCTAACGTAACCCCACTATTTACAAAGGGAGGTAGAGAGAAAGCAGGGAAGTATAGACCAGTCATCCTGATGTCGGTAGTGGGGAAAATTCAAGTGTCCATTATCAAAGATTTTACAGCAGAGCACTTGGAGAACAGTGGTAGAATCGGACAGTGTCAGCATGGATTTATGAAAGGGAAATCATGCTTGACAAATCTTCTAGAATTCTTCGAGGATGTAACTAATAGAGTTGATGAGGGGGAGCCAGTGTATGTGGTTTATTTGGATTTTCAGGAGGCTTTCAACAAAGTCCCACATAGGAGATTAGCGTGCAAAATTAAAGCGCATGGGATTGGGGGTAGTGTATGGCGATGGACAGAAAATTGGTTGGCGGACAGGAAACAGAGTGGGGATAAACGGGTCTTTTTCCGAATGGCAGGCAGTGACTAGTGGGGTACCGCAGGGATCAATGCTAGGCCCCCAGCTATTCACAATATACATTAATGATTTAGATGAGGGAACTAAATGTAATATCTCCAACTTTGCAGATGACACCAAACTGGGTGAGTTGTGAGGAGGATGCAGAGAGGCTTCAGGGTGATTTGGACAAGTTGAGTGAGTGGGCTAATGCATGGCAGATGCAGTATAATGTGGATAAATGTGAGGTTATCTACTTTGGTAGCAAAAACAGGAAGGCAGATTATTATCTGGCTATAAACTGAGAGGGGAATATGCAACGAGACCTGGGTGTTCTTGTACACCAGTCGCTGAAGGTAAGCATGCAGGTGCAACAGGCGGTTAAAAAAAGGCAAGTGGTATGTTGGCCTTCATAGCGAGAGGATTAGAGTACAAGAACAGGGATGTCTTGCTGCAATTATACAGGGCCTTGGTGAGGCCACACCTGGAATATTGTGTGCAGTTTTGGCCTCCTTATCTGAGGAAGGATGTTCTTGCTATAGGGGGAGTGCAGCGAAGGTTTACCAGACTGATTCCTGGGATGGCAGGACTGACATATGAGGAGAGATTGACTCAGTTAGGATTATATTCACTGGAGTTCAGAAGAGTGAGGGGGGGATCTCATAGAAACCTATAAAATTCTAACAGGACTTGACAGGGTAGATGCAGGATGGATGTTCCCGATGGTAGGGGGAGTCCAGAACTAGAGGTCATAGTCTAAGGATACAGGGTAAACCTTTCAGGACTGAGATGAGGAGAAACTTCACCCAGAGAGTGGTGAATCTGTGGAATTTGCTACCACAGAAAGCAGTTGAGGCCAAAACATTGAATGTTTTCAAGAAGGAGTTAGATATAGCTCTTGGGTCTAAAGGGATCAAAGGGTATGGAGCAAAAGCGGGGACAGGCTATTGAGTTGGATGATCAGCCATGATCATAATGAATGGCGGAGCAGGCTCGAAGGGCCAAATGGCCTACCCCTGCTTCTATTTTCTATGTTTCTATGTGGCAGGTGGTGAGGGAAATACCTCCTTGACCTCGTCCTCACCAATCTACCTGTTGCAGATCAGTGCAACAGCACTTCAGTGCAGAAGATAAGGCTGAAGCATTTGCAAACATATTCAGCCAGAAGTGCTTAGAGGATGATCCACCTCGGCCTCCTCCTGAAGACCCCAGCATGACAGATGCCAGTCTTCAGCCAATTTGATTCACTCCATGTGAAATCAAGAAACGACTGAAGGCACCGGATACTGCAAAGGCTATAAGTCCTGACAATATTCCGGCAATTGTACTGAAGACCTGTGCTCCTGAACTTGACACGCCCTTAGCCAAGCTGTTCGGGTACAGCTACAACACTGGCATCTACCAACAATATGGAAAATTGCCCAGGTATGCCCTGTGTACACAAGGTGGGACGAATCCAACCTAGCCAATTACTGCCCCATCAGTTTGCTCTCTATCATCAGTAAAGTGATGGAAGGTGTCGTCGATAGTGCTATCAAGCGGCACTTGCTTAGCAATAACCTGCTCAGTGACTCTCCGTTTGGGTTCCAGCAGGACCATACAACTCCTGACTTCATTACAGCCTTGGTTGAAATATGGACAAAAGAGCTAAACCGTGAGTTGAGTGTGACTGCCCTTGACATCAAGGCAGCATTTGACCGGGTATGGCATCAAGGAGCCCTAGCAAAACTAGAGTCAACGGGAATTGGGGAAAACTCCCTGCTGGTAGTGCAAAGGAAGATGGTTGTGGTTGTTGGAAGTCAATCATCTGAGCTCCAGGGCATCACCTGGAGGAGTTCCTCAGGGTAGTTTCCTAGGCCCAACCATCTTCAGCTGCTTCATCAATGACCTTACTTCAATCATAAGGTCAGAAGTGGGGATGTTTGCTGATGACTGCACAATATTCAACACCATTCGCGATGACTCCAATATTGAAGCAGTCCGTGTAGAAATGCAGCAAGACCTGGACAACGTCAAGGTTTGGGCTGATAAGTGGCGAGTAACATTCGCACCACACAAGTGCCAGGCAATGACCATCTCCAACAAGTGAAAATCTAACCATCTCCCCTTGACATTCAGTGGCATTACAATCACTGAATCCCCTACTATCAACATCCTGGGGGTTACCATTGACCAGAAACTGAGCTGGAGTAGCCATATAAATGCCCTGGCTACAAGAACAGGTCAAAGGCTAGGAATTCTGCAGCGAGTAACTCTCCTCCTGACTCCCCAAAGCCTGTTCACCATCTACAAGGCACAAATCAGGAGTGTGATGGAATACTCTCCACTTGCCTGGATGGTTGCAACTCCAACAACACTCAAGAAGCCCGACACCATCCATCACAAAGCAGCCCGCTTGATCAGCATCTCATCCAGCAAGTTCAACATTCACTCCTTTCACCAACGCACAGAGGCAGCAGTATGTACCGTCAAGATGCACTGCAGCTACTCACCAAGGCTCTTTCGACAGCACCTTCCAAACCTGCAATCTCTACCAGCTAGAAGGACAGGGCATCAGATGCATGGGAACGCCACCACCTGTGCTTTCCCCTTCAGGCCACACACCATCTTGACTTGGAACTATATCACCTTTCCTTCACTGTTGCTGGGTCAAAATCCTGGAGCTTCCTTCTGAACAGCACTGTGGGTGTACCTACACCCCCAAAGACTGTAGCGGTTCAAGAAGGCAGCTCATCTCAAGGGTAGTTGGGGATGGGTAATAAATGCTGGTCTAGCTGGTAATGCCCACGTCCCACAAATGAATTAACATATGTTTTTTTTTATTAGCTAATTTTCTTCTTTATGATGAGCTCATGGGTCATTTATTAAATTATAAAGTCTGTTTTGCATTGGATTTTGAAACTCAGGATATTTTCTAGAATGATAATTCTGCTGAATTTCTACATCTCGTCTGCAGCTTTTGGATATAATTTTTAAATGATTTAGCCTTGTTAAAATCTAATCTCTTACTGTATAGAGTACTTAAGGGTTCTAGAATACAGCCAACTTTTACTTCACCCTTTTTTTCGATCTGCTCTCTAAAATGAGAGTTACTAAATCTCCTCACGCTTTAATGGGTGAGAATTTGTTTCTATTTTGTTTTAATGACCCAAGTCATGGGATGGTTTAGTTCCATAGTGGGAACTCTCGGAAGCCTTCTCGGAAACGATGACATTGAGTAGAAATGAAATCTTTCAGAAACTTGATAGAATCAAAACAAGATGCTGCAGTTGTAGGAATTAATTGAGATAATTGGTTTTATGATGAAGAGGCCAATAATATCGATAGTGGAATGCGTCCATGGCCATCAACCCTGCTGTCCATCAGAATGAATAGGATCTTGAATAATCAATGTACTTGTTGTTTTGGCGCTCAGGTTCATTATTGCAACAAGGATGTTTGATTTACATAATTGAGTTTGGATTTCTAATGCATTCTATGAAATAAAATTTAAGTGCAGGGATTTTTTGTAATTTTTAGTGATTATATTTGGAATAATGTCCCAATGACAACAACAAAAACTGCATAGCTACAACTTACATAGTCATTAACCTAAAACGTTCCAAGGCATTTCACGAGCATTATAAAGCAAAAATAACCCTGACCCACATAAGGCCATATTTGGACAGATGGCTGAAAGCTTGATCAAAGAGGTAGGTTTTAAGGAGCATCTTAAAGGAGGAGAGTGGTTTAGGGAGGGAATTCCAGACCTTGGGGCCTAGGCTGCCAAAGGCACAACCACTGATGGTAAAGCAGTTAAAATTGGTGTTCAAGAGGCTAGAATTAGATGAGCGCAGGTATCTTGGAGGTTTGGGGAGCTGGAGAAGTTTAGAGATGGGAGTGGTCAGGCCATAGAGGGTTTTGAAAACAAGACGTTGCTTGATGGGGTGCAAATGTTGGTCAGGGAGTACAGAGATGGGTGAATAGGACTTCGTATGAGTCAGGAGATGGCCAGCCAAGTTTTGGAGGACAGGTTTACGGAGGGTAGCATGTGGGAGGCCAGCCAGGGGTGTGTTGGGATAGTCCAGGCGTGAAATGAGGGTTTCAACAGATGAGCTGAGTGAGGCAGTGACTAAGTTGGGCGATGTTGCAGAGTTGGGAAGAGGTGGTTTCAAGTAATTTCACAAATATGAGGTTGGAGGCTCAACTTGGGGGTCAGATGTGACACAAGGTTATGAATAGTCTGGTTCAGTCTCTGATTGCTGCCAGTTAGGATGGAGTCAGCAGCGAAGGAACAGAGTTTGTAACAGGGACTAAAAAACAATGGCTTCAGTTTTCCAATATTTACTTGGAACAAATTTCTGCTTGTCTGGTACTGAATATTGGAAAATTTAGCAACAGCGGAAGGGTTGAGAGCAGTGGTGGCGAAGTAGTTGGGTGTTGTCTGTGTACATGTGAAAGGAATGCTGTACTTTCAGATGTCACAGGCAGCATGTAAATGAGAAATGGGGGTCAAGGATAGATGCTTGGGGCACACCAGAGGTACTGGTGTAGGAAGAGAAGCCATTGAGTGATTTTCTGGCTGTGATTGGGTAGATAATGGGACCAGGTGACTACTTTAATGTTAACTATAAAAAAAAAAGCTGTTGCTCACAGCCTGTAATCTGGAGCATGGATGTGATGCTTAGGATCAGAACTGGAGCTGTTTAGCTGGAATGTTCTGTTAAGGCCACTCGTACATTTAAAAAAACATCATTTATGGGATGTGGGCAATGCTGACAATGCCAGCATTTATTGCCCATCCTTTTTATTCCTTTTGAGGGTGCTGGTGAGCCACCTTCTTGAACTGCTGCAGTCCATGTGGTGTAGGTACACTCTCAATGCTGGGGGAGTGTTCCTTCACTGTTGCTGGGTCAAAATCTAGGAACAAGCAATTGTAGATCCAAGTCAGGATCGCATGTGGCTGGGAGAGGAACTTGCAGGTGTTGTCCCCATGCATCTACTGCCCTTGTTCTTGTAGTGCTGGTAGATGCTATCCAAAAAGCCTTGGCAAGTTGCTCCAGTGCATCTTGTAGATGGTACACATAGCTGTCACGGTGTAGCAGTGGTGGATGGAGTGAATATTTAAGCAGGTAGATGGGGGTGCCGATCAATTAGGCTGTTTTGTCCTGGGTGGTGGTGCACTTGATTGGAACTGCACTCATCCAGACAAATGGAGAGTATTCCATCACACTGCTGACTTGGGCTTTGTAGATGGTGGACAGGCTTTGGGGAGTAAGGTGAGTTATTCGCTGCAAAATTCCCAGCCTCTTACCTGCTCTTGTAGCCAATTTTATATGGCTAGTCAAGTTCCAAGTTTGTGGATAACTCAAAACTAGGTGGCAATATGTGTTGTGAGGAAGATGCAAAGTGGCTTCAAGGGATTTGGACAGACTTAGTGAGTGATCACTAGTAAGCCCCAGGGTGCTGAGGATTCAGCGATGGTAATGCTGTTGAATGTCAAGGGAAGATGGTTAGATTCTCTTGCTGGAGACGGTCATTGGTTGGTACTTCTGTGGTGTGAATGTTACTTTCCACTTATCAGTCCAAACCTGAATGTTGCTCAGGTCTGCATGGGGACACTGGAATGCTTCAGGTATCTGAGGAGTCGTGAATGGTACTTAACACTCTGCAATAATCAGCGAACATCCTCACTTCTGACCTTATGGAGGGAAGATCATTGAAGCAACTGAAGACTGTTGGAGCTAAGACATCAACCTGAAGAATTCCTGCACCGATGTTCTGGCTCAAATAACTGCAACTATCTTCCTTTTTTGTGTTCGATATGACTGTAACCAGTGGTGAGTTTTCCCTGATTCCCACTGATGTCAATTTTGTTAAGGCTCCTTGATGCCGTAGTTTGTTGAGGGCAGCCACTCTCACCTCGCCTCTGGAATTCAGCTTTGTCTATGTCTGGACCAAATCTGTAATGAAATCTGCAGCCAAGTGGGCCTTTTGGAAACCAAACTGAGCATCGATGAGTAAGTACTATTTAATAGCACTATCAATAACCTCTTCCGTCACCTTGTGGATGGTTAAGAATAGATTGGGCAGTAATTGGCCATATTTGATTTGTGCTGTTTTTCTGACACGACTCTTGACATTTAAGAAATACTCTGCACATCTGTTCCTCCTATCAAAGTGGATAACCTCACATTTTTCCGCATTATATTCCATCTGCCAAGTCTGTCCAAATCCCCTTGAAGCCACTTTGAATCTTCCTCACAACACACATTCTCACCTAGTTTTGAGCCATCCACAAACTTGGAAATACTACATTTGATCCCCACATCTTAAATCATTGACATATTTTGTGAACAGCTGGGGCCCAAGTACTGATCCCTGCAGTATTCCACTAGTCACAGCCTGTCAATGCGAGAATGACCTTATTCCTACTCTCTGCTTTCTTCCTGTTAACCAATCCTTAATCCATGCCAGTATATTACCTCTGGCGGGCAGCCATAAAGACAGGGCTAAATTGTGGCGAGTCGAAGAGACTTAGTAGTTGGCAGGAAAAAAGACAGAGGCGAAAGGGGAGAGCCAACTGTGCAACAGCCCCAACAAACAAATTTCTCTGCAGCACCTGTGGAAGAGCCTGTCACTCCAGAATTGGCCTTTATAGCCACTCCAGGCGCTGCTTCACAAACCACTGACCACCTCCAGGCGCGTATCCATTGTCTCTCGAGATAAGGAGGCCCAAAAGAAAAAAAAGAAAAGAATATTACCTCCTATCCCATGTGCTTTAATTTTGCTAACCAATCTCCTGTGGGGGTCTTTATCAAAAGCCTTCTGAAAATCCAAGTATACCACGTCCACCAACTCCCCTTTATCAATTCTGTTTGTAACATCCTCAAAAAAAAAACTCCAGGTTCGTCAAACATGATTTCCCATTCATAAATCCATGTTGACTATGCCCAATCAGATCATTATGATCCATTTATCACATCCTTTAGAATAGATTCTAGCATTTTCCCAACAACTGATGTAAGGCTAACTCCGTTTTTTCTCTCCCTCCCTCCCTTAAATAGTGGGGTGACATTTGCAACCTTCCAATCTGCAGGAACCGCTCCAGAATCTATAGAATTTTGGAAGATGATCAATGCATCCACTATCTCCATAGCTACCTCTTTCAACACTCTAGGATGTAGAATATCAGGTCCTGGGGACTTATCAGCCTTCAGCCCCATTCATTTCTCCAATATAACTTTCTTACTAAAACTAATTTCCTTCAATTCCTCATTTCTTCCTAATCCCTTGGATCTCTAATTCTGGGAGATTTCTTGTATGTTGCTCAGTGAAGACAGCCACAAAGAAATCATTTAGCTTCTCTGCCATTTCTCGATTCCTCATTTATAAAGTCTCCTGACACTGCCTGTTATGGACCCCCATTTGTCTTAGTCAAATGTTTCCTTTTTACATACCTATAGAAGCTTTTACAA
Source organism: Heterodontus francisci (assembly GCF_036365525.1). Taxonomy (NCBI): domain Eukaryota; kingdom Metazoa; phylum Chordata; class Chondrichthyes; order Heterodontiformes; family Heterodontidae; genus Heterodontus; species Heterodontus francisci. The sequence goes on from NC_090389.1 coordinate 64,222,110, forward strand.
TCCATTTTTATATTTTTTGCTAACCAAAATTCATATTCTATTCCCCCTTTATCAGTTTCTTCATCTACCTTGTTGCGAATGTTGCGTGCATTCAGGTAGAGTGCCCATAACCCATTGAACCAGGGTTTGTTCCTCTGGCTTGTTGGTAATGGTAGAGTGAAGGATAAGCCATGCCATGAAGTTACAGATTGTGGTTGAATATAATTCTGTATTTTATGGCCCACAGCGCCTCATTGATGCCCAGTTTTGAGCTGCTAGATTTGTTCTGAATTTATCCCATTTAGCATGGTTTGGAGGTCATCCTTGAATCAAAGACAATATTTGGTCTCCACAAGGGCTGTGTGGAGGTGACTCCTACCAATACTGTCATGGACAGATGCATCTGCGACAAGTAGATTGAGGCAGAGGTCAAGTAGATTTTGACGTCTTGTTCTCTCCACCTGCCACTGGCCCAGTCTGGCAGAAAAGTCCTTCAGAACCTGGTCAGTAGTGGTGCTGCCGAACCACTCTTTGGGCATTGAAGTCCCCAACCACAAATTCTGTCCTTTGCCATCGTTAGTGCTTCTTCCACGTGGTGCGCAACATGCAGGAGCACTGATTCATCAGCTGTTCGAGGGCAGTAGTTGCTAATCAGCAGGAGGATTCCTTGCCGTGAGACTTCATGGGGTCTGGAATCAAGGTTGAGGACTCGGGGCCACTCCCTCCTGATTTGTATACCACTGTGCATCGGACAGGACATACCCAGGGATGGTGATGGAGGAGTCTGGGATATTGGTTGTAAGGTATGATTCAGAGTGTGACTGTCAGGCTGTTGCTTGACTAGTCTGTGGAACAACAGCTCTTCCAAGTTTGGCACAAGTTCCCAGATGTTAGTGGGGGGGACTTTGCAGTTTTGACTGGGCAGGGTGTTCCTTTTGTAATTTCTAGTGCCTAGGTTGATGCCAGGTGATCAGTTTTATCTTTCAACTTTTCCTGTAGTAGTTTGATACAACCGAATAATAGGGAGTTAAGAGACAACCATATTGCTGTGGGTTTGTAGTCACGTGTAGGCCAGCTGTCGTGGTGAGCTCATATCTCTGGAGCATTAATCCAGGCCTCTAGATTACTAGTCTAGTAGTCAACTTCCTGTGGAGAAGTGGTCTCATTCAGGACCAGAATCAATTAGAGGCTAATTGCTGAGGAGAAATTTCAATGAACTGCCAGTTGCTTAAATCCATGGCTCCTGTTCTGTAAAGTGTCAGAACAAATGTGAAAAAAGACTAGAAAAGACAATTGGCTTGGTTGGACCCATGGTGCTCATAATGCCAGGGTCACTGGCTCAATTACTGGTACAGGCTCGTGCAAGCTCCAGGTTCATCTAGTCTGTCACATCAAGACATGATGCAGCCTATATATGCTAACAATGCAGTCCTACCTTCTCTCATCCCCAAAGTCAGGCAATCTCTTGGTGGAGGAAGAACTACTCCAAAGAAAACTCTGGGAAATGCTTTTAAACTTCAAAAGCAATCTACCAAGTTCCAGGAAACTCTAGTGACTGATATTGGTATCTCCTACTTCCCATCTTATGAGAACTCACTCCAATCCCTTTATCCCTTTGAAGGCCTACAGCAAATCTATACTTGCTGTATGTTCTGGCACTCTATTACTTTCTGAAAAGGCATACTTCCAGTCTTCTAACCAAACTCCAGGCTGTTGTATTCTGTGCTCATGGCCCCTCAAACCCTCTTTCCTTAAATTGCTTAAAGTATTCACCCAAACATAATTTATCCCTCACCAATAATACCTTTTGGAAGTCTACATTTCTTTTTGTGGTGGTGGGGGGTGGAGTGTGGAAGAAGAGAGAGTGCCAGTTCCTTAAGCATATCCTGACAGCTATTATGGAGGCCCTCCTGGACTTTGTCCAAAACCTCAAAATCCTCCACTATATAATGAAACCAGAATTGGATGCAGTACTTAAATACAACTGAACTAAGTTCATGCATAAGGCAAGTATTGTATTTCTGGTTTTACATTTAATTGTGATGATTATAATGCTACTCCCCTAATGGCCTCTTGACATGTCATGGCCCTTCAGTGTTTGAACTATGATTTCCTCTGCCCAAGCCCTGGTCCTTACTGTTCTGCAACCTCAAGGGGTAACCTTTCATGGTATACAGCTCTCCTGGAATTTCTGCAATCTCATGCTGCATTATTATCTGCTACATCGTAGTCAGTTTCCCTCAATGTATCAATATCAGTCTGCAATTTATTTATTTGAAGTCCTAAATCCTACTGCATTTGAATAATCAGCAAACTTGACGATTACAGTTTTGTTTTCATTTGTTATTGTTAGGTCATTGCTTATATCAATAATTTAACACTAATTCCTGTTGTATTCCACCAGTGACTAAACCCCACTGTTCAGTAACTACGTTTTGTCTGCCCAAAAGCAAACAGTTCACGATTCATCTTAAAATGTGATTTCTTCTCCCACAGGAGACAGTGATATAATAGCCTTTTGTGCAGCATTTTAATTCTGGCTTTTTGAAAAGCTAGATGCACAACAACAACCAAGTTACCATTATTCCCCTCTTCAAAAACAAATGACCCAAGTTGATGGTAAGCGCTGTTTCCAAAAGCCATTTAGGGATTCCCTAACTCTTCTCTTGCCAAATGATTATATTGTGCATTTCTCAGTACTTCTGGCAACTTGCCTAAACTGACACCAAACTAACTCCTTTATAAGTTAAATTTGTGACTTGCTCCCCTTCGTATGGGTATCACATGAGTCTCCCTCCAGCTCATCACAATTCCATACTTCAAATTCAAATTGGAGCCAGCAGTTGTAATAACAAAGCCACTATTTCTTTTAGTGCTCTAGTGAGGACCATAAAAGCAATTTGTCTGATCTGCCTTGGAGTCTTAACCTGAGCCATCATCAGTTTTAGCATTGTATCTATTCGTATTGGCATCTCAATATCATTTTCAGTAGTGAAAACAGATATGAATTAACTATTCAGCACCTTGGACTCAAACCAAATATGCCCTGCAGGATTGTTCAGAGGTCCTTTTTGTGGTTCTTGATTACACTGACTCCTTAACAGGGGAAAAACAGCCACGTCTAGCCACAATTAACTTTTTTTTCCCCCCATTCTGCTATTGCTGTTGACCAATCTGTTGGCAGATTTTGTTGCGCTCAATTGAGCCTATCCCTATTTCCTTGAACTCTTTTTTTTCTTGTACCTGGTAACATACTTCAGCTTTAGTTTTAATTTGTTTGGCTATCGCCACTAACTTGTTTTGGCTTTGATTTTACCATAAACTTTCTTTCAGATTCAAAACAAAACAATGAACATACTTCAAAAGTACTTTATTAGCTGTAAAGTGCTTTGAGATGTCCTGTAGCTATGAATGGTGCTATATAAATGCAAGTCTTTTTGTACATGCCGTTTTTGTCCCTGAGTGTGCCTTTAAACATAGTCAGTTGTACTGCAGTTATCCCTACCTTGTATGATCCACTGACGAACCTTCCCTAAATTTCTCATTCTTAAATTGAGGTCTCCTAAAATCTGGCATAAACATGAATTATCTCCAGCAGGAAATTGGTTAATTAACTTAAATGTAATGTTATGATCCTTGTTGCCCAGATGCTTCCCTAAACAGATACTACTTCAGTAAGGACTATCCAGTGAATGATTTTTGTTTTCCACACTAGCCTCTCAAGTTTAAGGAATCAAGCACTTAACATTTGTGAATATTTTGTCCTATCTGTTAGGGTGTGAAGTTCTGTTAATGGATGATAAATAACTGGTAGTTCAAGATAATAGGGTGAACAGGTGTTGGGTGTTAATTAGTTAATTGTATTCAAGTGTGTATATATAAAGGTCCAGCCAGCATTGGCTGTGGGTAGTGTTTGGAGAGCAGAAGTAAGCTCTGTGGAAAGCAATAAACAATCTACATCCTAGTCTCAGTGTCTTCACAAACAGGCTTGGAAATTCCTCTAACATTGGTAGCAGAGCCTGAAAGTGAAGATTGGAGACTAAGATTTCTTTTCGGGCAGGAGGTTAGAATTGGAGTTGATTTTTTTGAGAATGTTGTATTTGGAGTTTTTTTTTGAAGAAAGATGATTGAAACCAAGTGTAAGGTGTCGGGATATGATTTTCCACTGCTGTTTTGTGAAGCTGCAGCTTACGATCAATGGAAGAATGAAGTTGATCTATGTACACTTGTTACGTCTTTGCCAATAAAGGAAGTAAGGAATTGCCCTTGCACTTTAACTTCCCGCCAGAAGCAAGATCCGGGGCAGTGTTCTGTGAGCTAGAGACTCCTCATTTGGCCGAAGATTTGGACAAACTTTTGAAATATATGGATAAAATTTATATGAAAGATGACTTATTGAGTGCCTATGAGGTGTGGTTGGACTTTGATAAATTTAGAAAAATGGATGGTTCTTCCATAGAAGAATATTATGGCGTTTAATCGACTATATGCAAGGTTGCAGTGATTCTGCTTGGAAATTCCTAGATCAGTACTTGCCTTCAAATTGTTGGATTGTGCTAGGATATTGAACATGAATAGGCTGCTGGTATTAACCTGAGTTCGATTCAATGAAAAAGATATGCTGTCTGACACCCTAAAAAAGGTTTTGGGGAAAATATTCCTTTCTGGTCGCTTTCAGGGCGCAGGTGGGGTCTTTAGCAGTGACGCCGAAGGTGGAGGATACGATGCTAGCAGCATTTCGAGGCCATTGACGTATGGGCTCCAAACGTCAGTACAAAAGAAACACACAGAAAACGAATGAGGATAGAGACCCTTCTGGCAGCTATAACAGAGCAGGAATTGGGCAATTATGGCAGAAGGATGAACCCCAGGAATAACCAAGGGGTGGTCAACAGGTGTTTCCAACGTGACTCAATGTATCACTATGCATTGTCCAAAAAGGAATAACAGGGTTTTTGAGATGACACATGACGAAGGCGAGGATGCTACTGATCAATCAGAAGGAATTGTACTGGTCACGAAGCTTCAGTCCGGTAATGAGTCCTAGTGTTAGATTCGTTTAATTGCACAGTACTGGACAGTGGGTGTACGTCCACAATATGTGGAGTGGACTGGTTAAGGTGTTACATGTCTTTAAGAAAGGAAGACCGAAATAAGGTCAAAGAATACAACAGTTCTACCTGTTTCAGGTTTGGGGATGACAACATGTTGAAATCACCTAAAAAGAGTGGTAATTCCTTGTAAAATAGCAGGGGTAAACCATTTTATTAGTATGGATGTAGTATCCAGTGATTATACCTTTGCTGTTAAGTAAACGGTCTATGAAAAAGGCTTGGATGAAATTGGATATGATGAGGCAATTGTCTTTGGGAAATCTGTAGCTTTGTGGTTTATACAGTCAGGACATTATTGTATTCCTTTAGCGAGACCTAACATCTCTCAGCAGGATGTTAAAGTAGTGTTAATGGCATCCGGGGATAGGGATTTAAAGGAGAAATGGCAAATTATTTAAAACTACATCGACAGTTTGCACATCCATCTTGTCATAGGTTGAAGATTCTATTAAAATATGCAGGGGTAATAGATGACTACTACACTAAACTTATCTAACATATCAGTGGGAAATGTGATATCTGTAACAAAAAAAATACAGGAGGACGCCATCGCGACCCATTGTGAGTCCCATTAGCAAGGGACTTTAACGAAACTGTCGCGATGGACTTGAAGTTATGGGATTAAAAAAAGCATTTTTATTCTACACTTGACTTCGTGACTAAATTCAGTCTGTCGACAGTAATTTATAGTAAAGAGAAAAAAAGTATTAATGGACAAGATAATTGAAAAGTGGATAGGAACCGGCCTGGGAGCACCGGCTCGGTTTCTAACTGACACAGGAGAATTTGCCAATGATGAGTTCAGGAGTATGTGTGAAAATATGAATATTGTAGCAATGCACACGGCAGTAGAAAGTCCTTTTTAGTAATGAGGTTTGTGAGAGAAATCATGCCGTGATTGACAAAATGCTTCGAAAAATTTTAGCCGACCAGCCAAATTGTAAATTGACTACTGCTCTGGCGTGGGCAGTACATGTGAAAAACATGCTTCAAATGGTTGGAGGTTATAGCCCATGTCAATTAGTTTATGGCAGGAATCTGAAAATACCTTTGGTAATGTGGGATCATCCCCTAGCTTTAGAGGGAACTACAATTAATTCAGTTTTTGTGGAACATTTGAATGCCATGCATGCAGGAAGAAGAGCATTTATTAAGCCGGAGCTTTCACAAAAAATCAGGAGAGCTTTGAAGTATCTGATCAGGCCATCCAAAGAATTTTGATAGCGGGATATATTGTATTACAAAAGAGAAGGGCAGAAAGAATGGAAAAGCCCAGGAAAAGTTATAGGCACTGATGGCAGAACTCTGATTTTGCAAAATGGCAACCAAACTGTTAGAGTACATTCCTCATGGTTTATTGGCACTGATTATACATTGACAGAATCTGAACAAATGATGGACACTGATGATGCACCATGTACTTTGCATGCACAACAGATTGTGGCAGATAATGGGCTGACTGAGTGGACCAAGTGATGAAGATCCAGATGAGGCCATTTATCCCAAAGGTCAACTACCAAAAGTTGGGACTAGAGTGACATATGTCAGAAGGGACTAGAGTGGAGGGTAGCCACTATCGTAGTAAGGGCAGGAAAGGCTGCTGGGAAATACAAACATTGGCTGTGTAAGACAAGGGACTGGATATCAGACTGATCGATTGGCAGAAGGAAGTGAAAATGTGGTAGGCCAGAAAAAGTCGTGTAAGTTCAGACAGTGGGCCTGATAATAGTCCAAGGAAAAGGTCACATACTTGTGAAAGGAAGTCTGGTTGTAGGAGGGACAGGCCAAGTTGTTTAGTCCAGAAAAGGATAGGAACTCTAGTCCGGTACGTGGTTTCACTAGAGCAAGGACCAGAGAGCAGGTGAGGGGCACCACGAGAAGTAGGAGCCCTTATGATCGAGGAGCTCTAGTGCCTAATAATAAGTTGGATGGTATATTGATGATAAAGGATGTTGAGCAAAAAGAGCTTGACAGTGGGAGAGTGTTTGGCATATACACAGAGGTGCTAGATAGAGGATAACCAGCCTTGTCCCCATAGATGGATCTACTGAGAAAGTACTTCCCGATGGTACGTATAAAGTGAAGACCAGACTTGTAGCTTGGGGATTTGAGGAATGACTAGGCAACCAAGAAGTTAGTGGACTCCCGAAAAGCAAGTTTGAGGATTTTCCTAGCCCTTTTAGCGACACACTCGCAGGAATGTAAGTCCATTGACGTCAAAGCATTTTTGCAAGCGGAGAAATTTCAAAGGGAAGTATTTTTAAAGGCACCAAAAGAAGCTGGAGATACAAGAGGGCAATTATGGAAGCTAAACAAGTGTGTTTATGGGCTAAATGATGCATCCAGGGTGTGGTGTTTTTCAGTTAGGTCCGTCCTACTAAAAGCTGGTTGTATTCAATTTAAAAGTGGATCCAGCAATGTTTTATTGGTACTGTGAAGAAAAACTAGCAGGCATTTTCTTGATGCACGTGGACGATTTTTTGTGGGGAGGGTCTAGGGCATTTGAGAAATTTGTAGTAGATAAAGTTCTGCAGGAATTTAAAATTGGAAGTCTGGCTTCTAGAGCTTTTTAAATATATAGGGTTGAATGTTAGGCAGACTAAGTTGAGAGTAACCCTAAATCAACAGTCTTATTTAAACAATGTTAATAGGATCCCAATAAATCGGGCCAGATCCTCTCAAAAGGAAGTCTCTGCAACCAAGGAAGAAGTAGACCAGTTGAGGAGCTTAATCGGGCAGATGAACTGGTTTTGTGCACAAACTAGGCCAGATGCTTGCTATGATAGAATTGAGCACCATGCTGAAACATGCTCCTGTTCGGTAAGTGCTGAAAGTAAATAAGACATTGAAGAGATTGAGTTTTGTCAAATGTACACTCAAGTTTCCAGCATTGAGTGACTCAAGAAATGAAATTCGTAATTTTTAGTGGCGCCTCGCATGCTCATCTTCCTGATGGTTATTTGAGCGCAGCAGGGTTCATTATATTTTTGGCAGGAAGAAACGATAAATGTTGTCCAGTAGCCTGGGAATCGAAGAAAATAAAGAGCATAGTTAAAAGCACCTTAGCTGCTGAGACACTTGCACTGATAGAAACGATAGATATGGGTATGTATTTATCAAATATTTTAAAGGAACTCTGGTATAAGGGGGCAATCAGAGAAAAGTTTTCCTATAGAATGCTACATAGGCAACCCTTCTCTCTGGGACAGTGTCCATTTGACAAAAATTTTTGTCATGGAAAAGAGGTTGTGGATTGATCTCGTGGGTATAATAGAAATGTTGGAAAGGAAAGAAATTTCCAAAATAAAATGGGTTGACACAAGTCATCAGTTGTCAGATTGTTTTACCAAGAGAGGTGCTTGTTCAAAAAATTGTTCGATGTCCTTGAAGAGTGCCATCTTGTGTTATGAGAAGTTAGGAAAACGTGGAAATTTTTATAAGATCGCTTTTTCTTTAAATAACATTTTTTTTAAAGGGGGGATATACAGCATGTTAATGGCTGGTGCTGTGGAAAGCTAATGTTACATTTTTCAGTATCTTACGTTATCTATCATTTTGTTTTTATATATATATTATATATATATTTTTAAAGAAAAAAGGGGAATCTGTTTAGGTCTGAAGTTCTGTTAATGGATAATAAATACCTGGTTCAAGATAATATGGTGAACAGATGTTGGGTGTTGATTAGTTAATTGTATTCAAGTGTATGTATATCTGAAGAGCCAGCCAGCCAGCACTGGCTGTGGGTGTTTGGAGAGCAGAAATGAGCTCTCTGGCAAGCAATAAACAATCTCCTCCAAAGCATTCTAGTCTTAGTGTCTTCACAAATGGCCTTGGAAGTTTCTCTAACACCATCCCCTCAATATTTGGCTAACCACTGAATAAATGGGCAACTAAAATCCCCAGTTATAAATACTCCTAGTTCTGAAGTTTTATTTAATTTATACATAAAGTGATTTGTTCTGGTTAGCTCCTTGACTTGAAAGCCTGTAACATATACCAATGACCAATTTAGGGCCAACTGTACCCATATAGCTCTAGCTACTCCTTGCAGACCAGTATCATTTTTGTAACAATTAAAACCTTTCTAACAAAGCTGTATTCATTTTATCCTATTCAATCCTTTCAGTATCTGATCTAATCCTTCGACTTACTATGCCATGAGATACTGATTTTTTTAATGCATATTTTTTCCATGGCTGCGTAGGAATGTGATTCTTTGATTCTTCCAGCATTGGCATGAAAAAATTTTAAGGGCCTAATTGTTGCTTGTGAACCTCTCGTGTTGGAATTATCTAGATTTCTGTGCTCTAATTGTCCTTTTATAATTAGCAACAGCTTTACTCCTGTAGATCCTTTTGGGACAAGAAACCAAAGACAACAAGAACCATCTCAGTCCCAATTAGTTCAAGACCTTCAATTTCTCCTTTTTAACATTCCTGGCCAACCTCTCTGCTTCCAACTGTTTCAAATATATCACATCCCATCCCTCATGAAAAGCTTACTGTCATGCAAAACGTTTCTCCAGTTGTCTGCAAATGTTGGCTTCTCTTTTTCTTGCAAATATCCTTCAATCATTCTTTTAGGTCAATAATCCTGTTGCTCCCCTCTGATCCTAAATAGGTAAAAGGATGAAGATGAGTACAGAGTGCTTTACTCGTAACATTTGTTAATCAGATGACAGTTTATCTGAGGGGGCAAGATTATCTGGGATAATTCAAACATTTAAAGCAGTGGGTGTTCCTTTGCTCTCACCCTGCTATGAATGAATATCTTTAGCACCTGGAAAGCACATGACTGCCTTGGAAAAGGAATTCACTTTACGTAACATACTGCTATGGTACAGTATGAAGTCTCCAATAACAAGGGTATGCTGCCTTACCTTCCTTCTGGGGGTGGGGGGATGCTTCAACTTAATGTTTTGCTGAATAATGAATTGTCTTCTCACTTTTAGCTGGCTCAATAAAAGTATCGGATGAGCTGTTGTAGGTTGAAAACTGTCAAGGTCATTGGGAATTGAGAATCTATTGAGAAAGAAAAAAGTAATCAAGCGCAGTGCATTTGTTGGACAGATCAGAGGACAAAGACCGGTCAGCCAACTTGTCCAGGAATTCATCATCCTGTAAATCCTTCACATCCATCAGATAGGACAAAATCTGCACAAATGAAGCAACTTTGTATTTAAAGCAAGTGAAAACTTGTAATTTTTTTTCTTGTATTCTCCCCACCCAAAGTAATGTTAAATGTGCACACCATACTTCGACTTAAGTTTTCTCTTTTCTGCTGTGCATGGTGTTGTCGTTGTGTCATCCTGCAGCCTTGCTAAGGGAGAGGAAAAAACAACAGCACGAACTCCCCTCAAATGAATTGAAGTGCTCTGCCTAACTCCCGCAATCATAATTCTCCTTGTTAAAGCAAATGCTTTCTCCCTCTGGGTTATTGAGATCAAGAGAACTAAATTATATTTGTTATACTTTGGAGTGTGTTTGTAAAATATTAGGCAAGATTATTGTACACATAAGAACTAGGAGCAGGGGTAGGCAATTCAGCCCCTCGAGCCTGCTCCGCCATTCAATACGATCATGGCTGATCTCATCTCTGCCTCAACTCCACTTTCCTGCCCTTTCTTCATAACCTTTCAACCCGTTACTAATTAAAAATCTGTCTATCTCCTCCTGAAATTTACTCAATGTCCCAGCATCCACCACACTCTGGGCTAGTGAATTCCACAGACTCGCGACCCTCTGAGAAGTAATTTCCCCTCATCTCTGTTTTAAATCTGCTACCCCTTATCCTAAAACTATGACCTCTTGTTCTAGATTGCCCCGCAAGAGGAAACATCCTCTCTACATCTATTTGTCAATCCCCTTAATCATTTATACCTCAATTAGATCTCCCCTCATTCTTCTAAACTCAAGAGAGTAAAGGCCTAAACTGCTCAATCTCTCTTCATAAGATAAACCCCTCATAATCGTGGATATATATAGATACTCATGGTATTAGTCATGGGTGTCTGGAATATAGTTCTACATCTGTTGGCCTGTCTCTCTCTTTTTAAGGTTGCTGGTCAAGTTTTCCCTGTGGGAATCCAAAAAATTACAGCTGCTTCTAAATACCTAGAGTGAATTGCAGGTCAGCATTATGCTTGAGTTTCAGGCTTCAGCTTGGAATCCAAAACAAAATGCTTGATTTTTTTCATCTGCAACAGTGTGTGGATATTAGTTTATATACAAGTATTTCTCCGATGAACTTGCTTGCAGTAAGTTAGAAGATACTGTTTTATTAAAATAGGAATGCTATGCCATGCTGCTAAAGTAGAGCTGTGTCCTTTCGGGCTACAGTTGAATTTTTAAATAAACACTGCTTCATATCATTCAGTTTATTTGCTCACGTATCAGTTTCAGGCTTCAGTTCAAAAATATATAGCAGTGTAAGATTGTTTGACATCTAACAATATGACCTTCCCTCCATAAGGTCAGAAGTCAGGATGATTGCTGCTAATTGCAAATGGAATTGAACATTAAGGAACTCCTTGGATTATAAAGCAGTCTGTGCCCACATAGAAAAACACCCTAGACAACATTCAGGGTTGGGTTAATAAGTGACTAGTAACATTCACGTCACACAACTGCCAGGCAATGACCATCTCCAACAAAGCATCGAACCACCTTCCCTTGGCAGTCAATGGCATTACCATTATCAAATTTCCACCTTTTTCCCCCACGCCTGCCCCAACCATCAACATACTGGGAGTCACTATTGACCAGAAGCTTAAATAGACCAGCCACGTTAATACTGTGGTTACAAGAGCAGACCAGAGGCTGGGTAATCTATGGCAAATCACTCCCAAAACCTTTCCACCACATACAAGGCACGTCAGGAGTGTAATGGAATATTCATCACTTGACCTAGATTGGCGCAGTTTGAACAAGAAGTTGGACACCATCCAGGACAAAACATTTTTCCTGATTGGCACCTTAAATATTCACTCCCTGGACCACAGATGCAATGTGGCTGCATTATGTACCAACTACAAGATGTGTTGCAGCAGCTTTATAGGTTTCTTTAACCATATCTACTGCCTAGAAGGACAAGGACAGCGGGCGCATTGGAACACCACAATTTGCACGTTCAACTCCCAGTCACATGTCATCCTAACTTGGAAATATTCTGTCATTATTGCTGGGTCAAACTCCTGAAACTCTCATCCCAACAACACTGTTGGAGTACCTTCATCACATAGACTGCAGTGTCTCAAGAAGTCTGAATTAATTGATCTCAGTTGGGCCAATTGTAGGGGTATAAATAACCAACCTTGGCATCCTTGGGCTAGGGAGGGGAATATTATTTGCAGTTCCTGCTTCTGATCATTAGTCAGTGACCATTGCTGGAGACGTTTTTTTATAAAATGAAAGTGGAATGAATTATTATAATGCTACTCTTTTTCTGATCCTCACCTGCAATGTGACTCAGTAGTCTGCTGTACTCTTGAGATATTGTGATTGGGGGTGGGGATTAGAAAATTGTTAGGGAAGTAAACAACTATTTTTATACACTTATTTCTATTTGTAATTTATAATTTTTTATAGCTGTGTTCAATTTTCTTTTTAGATACAGCTGACTGTGAACATCGTGAAATTTATCTTACCATTTTCTCCCCATTAGTACACTTTTAAAAAATTAATTCATGGGATGTGGGCGTCGCAGGCTAGGCCAGCATTTATTGCCCATCCCTAATTGTGTTTGACAAGGTGGTAGTAAGCTGCCTTCTTGAACCGCAACAGTCCATGTGAGGTAAGGATGCCCACAGTGCTGTTGGGAAGGGAGTTCCAGGATTTAGACCCAACGACAGTGAAGGAATGGCGATATAGTTCCGGGTCAGGATGGTGTGTGACTTGGAGGAGAACTTGTAGGTGGTGTTTCCATGCATTTGCTGCCCTTGTCTTTCTAGTTGATAGAGTTTGGAAGTTGCTGGCTAAGGAGCCTTGGTGTGTTGCTGCAGTGCATCTTGTAGATGGTACACACTGCTGCCACTATGTGTCGGTGGTGGAGGGAGTGAAAGTTTGTGGATGGGATGCCAATCAAGCGGGTTGCTTAGTTCTGGATGGTGTTGAGCTTCTCGACTGTTGCTGGAGCTGCACCCATCCAGGCAAGTGGAGAGTATTCCATCACAATCCTGATTTGTGCCTTGTAGATGGTGGACAGACTTTGAGGGGTCAGGAGGTGAGTTACTTGCCACAGGATGCTTAGCCTCTGACCTGCTCTTGTAGCCACAGTATTTAGATGGCTACTCCAGTTCTGTTTCTGGTCAATGGTAACTCCAAGGATGTTGATAGTGGGGGATTAGCGATCGTAATGCCATTGAATGTCAAGAGGAGATAGTTAGATTCTCTCTTGTTGGAGATGGTTATTGCCTGGCACTTGTGTGACACGAATGTTACTTGCCCCTTAGCCCAAGATATTGTCCTGGTCTTGCTGCATTTTTATACGGCCTATTTCAGTATCTGAGTCATCGCAAATGGTGCTGAACATTGTGCAATTATCAGCAAACATCCCCACTTCTGACCTTATGATTGAAGGAAGGTCATTGAAGCAGCTGAAGATGGTTGGGCCTAGGACACTACCCTGAGGAACTCCTGAAGTGATGTCCTGGAGCTAAGATGATTGACCTCGAACAACCACAACTATCTTCCTTTGTGCTGGGTACGACTCCAACCAACGGAGAGCTTTCCCCCTGATTCCCATTGACTTCAGTTTCACTAGGGCTCCTTGATGCCTTACTCTGTCAAATGCTGCCTTGATGTCAAGGGCAGTCACTCTCACCTCACCTCTGGAGTTCAGCTCTTTTGTCCATGTTTGAACCAAGGCTGTAATGAGGTCAGGAGCTGAGTGGCCCTGGCGGAAGCCTCACTGAGCAGGTTATTGCTAAGCAAGTGCAGCTTCATAGCACTGTTGACACCTTCCCTCACTTTACTGATTGAGAGTAGACTGAGGCGGTAATTGGCCGCGTTGGACTTGCCTGCTTTTTGAACAACACATACCTGGGCAATTTTCCACATTGCCAGGTAGATGCCAGTGTTGTAGCTGTACTGGAACAGCTTGGCTAGGGGTATGGCAAGTTCTGGAGCACAGGTCTTCAGTACAATTGCCAGAATGTTGTCTGGGCCCATATCCTCTGCAGTATCCAGTGCCTTCAGTCGTTTCTTGATGTCACGCGGAGTGAATCAAATTGGCTGAAGTCTGGCATCTGTGATGCTGGGGATTTCGGGAGGAGGCAGGTGGATCATCAACTCGGCACTTCTGGCTGAAGATTGTTGTAAATGCTTCAGCCTTATCTTTCGCACTGATGTGCTGGGCTCCCCCATCATTGAGGATGGGGATATTTGTGGAGCCACCTCCTCCAGTTAGTTGTTTAATTATCCACCACCATTCACAACTAGGTGTGGCAGGACTGCAGAGCTTAGATCTGATTTGGTTATGGGATCGCTTAGCTCTGTCTATCACATGCTGCTTACGCAGTTTGGCACGCAAGTAGTCCTGTGTTGTAGCTTCACCAGGTTAATAACTCATTTTGAGGTATGCCTGGTGCTGCCCTCCTGCACTCTTTTTACTGAACCAGGGTTGGTCCCCTGGCCTGATGGTAATGGTAGTGTGGGGGATATGTTTGGCCATGAGGTTATAGATTGTGTTTGAGTACAATTCTGCTGCAGCTGCTGGCCCACAGTGCCTCATGGATGCCCAGTTTTGCATTGCGAGATCTGTTAGAATTCTATCCCATTGAGCACTGTGGTATTGCCACACAACATGATGGAGGGTATCCTCAATGTGAAGGCAGGACTTCTTTTCCACAAGGATGCTTGTGGTCACGCCTACCAATACTGTCATGGACAGACGCATCTGCGGCAGGCAGATTGGCGAGGACGAGGTCAAGTATGTTTTTCCCTCTTGCTGGTTCCCTCGCCACTTACCGCAGGCCCAGTCTAGCAGCTATGTGCTTTAAGACTCGGCCAGCTCGGTCAGTAGTGGTGCCACTGAGCCACTCTTGGTGATGGGCATTGAAGTCCCCCACCCAGAGTACATTCTGTGCCCTTGCCACCCTCAGTGCTTTCTCCAAGTGGTGATTAACATGGAGTGCTGATTCATCAGCTGAGGGAGGGCGGTAGATGGTAATCAGCAGGAGGTTTCCTTGCCCATGTTTGACCTGATGCCATGAGACTTCATGGGGTCCGGAGTCAATGTTGAAGACTGTGCTGCCACCTCTGTTAGGTCTGTCCTGTCAGTGGGAGAGGACGTACCTATGGATGGTGATGACAGTGTCTGGGACATTGTCTGTAAGGTATGGTTCCGTGAGTATGACTGTCAGGCAGTTGCTTGATTAGGCTGTAGGTTAGCTCTCCCAACTTTGGCACAAGCCCCCAGATGTTAGTAAGGAGGACTTTGGAGGGTTGACAGGGCTGGGTTTGCCTTTGTTTCCGGTCCCTAGGTCGATGCCGGGTGGTCTATCCGGTTTCATTCTTTTTTTTTATTGACTTTGTAGTGGTTAGATACAACTGAGTGGCTTGCTAGGCCATGTCGGAGGGCATTTAAGAGTTAACCACATTGCTGTGGGTGTGGAGTCACGTAGGCCAGAAAAGGACAGCAAATTTCCTTCCCCAAAGGACATTAGTGAACCAGATGGGTTTTTACAAAAATCGACTGGATTCATGGCCATCATTAGACTAGCTTTTAATTCCAGATTTATTAATTGAGTTCAAATTCTATCTTCTGCTGTGGTGGGATTCGAACCCATGTCCCCAGAGAAATACCCTGGGTCTGTGTCATCAAATGTAATGGGATAGTTTATTTTAAGCTGCTGCTTTTTAGTCGGCCTCAATTTTGTGACAGTTTTTGGTTACCACTGATAAGAAAATGCCTCTGATTTGTTAAATATATTTTTTGAAGATTCATTTCTGAAAGATTAAAGAAATGTTAAATTTTGGGGTTTTCAAAGGGGGTCTTGTAAAGGCCTCTTGACTTTGAAAATCAGTTCCTGGAAATGTTTTCTAAAAGGGGCACTGAAAAGTCTTGTTCGGAAAACCAGCCTTTCTGGGAAACCAACTGACTTCCAGCTCAATAAACAACACAGAATTTTGGACACCTGGAGAAGTTATGCACAAAGAAGTGACAGGTCAAGATTGATGGCAGTCAAAAAGTTGACCACCTTTGTCAGTTTCGCTTTTGAATTGTTTTGAGTTGTGGTTGAACTGCATAAAAAGGGAGAGAACTTCCAAGAGAATTCCCAAGGAAGGAAAGAAGACCACAGCTCAGCTTTCCAGCACCCCCCTCAATTGTATCGTTAGTGAATAGTAACAGTTTTTCCTTGTCTAACTTCTATAAGCCTGTCATAATCTAGTACACTTCTATTAAATCTCCCCTTCATCTCCTTTGCTCTAAGGAGAGAAACCCCAGTTTTTCCAACCTAACCTTGCAACTGAAATCCCCCATCCCAGGAATCATTCTAGTAAATCTCCTTTGCGCCCAACATGGACCCTCGCATCCTTCCTAAAATCTGCTGACGATAACTGGATGCAATACTCCAGTTGGAACCTAATCAGCGCTTTATAAAGGTTCAGCATAACCGCCCTGCTTTTGGATTCATTGCCTGTATTTATGAAGCCCAAGATCCCATATGCTTTACTAACCATTCTGTCACCTTCAAAGATGGACGCACATGCACCCCAGGTTCCTCTTGCACACTCTTTATAGAATAAATGGCACAGCACTATTGTCCCTCCCTATTCTTTCTGCCAAAATGCATTATCTCACACTTGTCAGTATTAAATTCCATCAGCCACCCCTCTGCCCATTCTGTTGGCCTGTGTTCCACTGCAGGCAGTTCATATCCTCCTCGCTGGTTGCCACACGTCCAAGTTTGATATCAGCAAATTTTGAGATTCTACTATGTATTCCAAGATCCAAATCATTTATATGTAGCAAAAAAAGCAGCGGTCCCAGCACTGACCCTTAGAATGCCGCTGTCTACCATCCTCCACTCTGAGAAACAACTATTTACTATGACTCGCTTTTTGTCCTTTTTAAAGCCAGTTTTTTTTTTTTTTTTTAAACCAATTGAACACTAGCCCTCCTATTCCATGAGCCTCAATTTTGTTAACCAGCCTTTCTGTGGTACCTTATCAAACATTTTCTTAAAATCCAGATCGACGACGTCCGTCTCTTTCCCTTCATCAACCTTCTGTTGATTTATCAAAAAATTCAACTAGAGTAGTCAAGTATGATCTCCCTTTTACAAATCCGTGCTGGCTATCCTTAATTAACTCGAACCTTTCCAAATGAATGCTGATTTTTCCCCCCCCCCCCCCCCCCCAATCCCTGATTGTTTCGAAACCCTTACCTACCACTGCTGTTAAACTAATTGGCCTGTAGTTTCTCAGACTGTCTTTACACCCTTACTTGAATAAGGATTTCACATTTGCCCCTCTCCAACTCTCTGGCACCTCCCCCATATCCAAAGAAGGTTAGAAGATTATGGCAAGCCCTTCTACTATCTCCATCGCCACCTCCTCTGGCAACCTGGGATATAAGCCATCTGGACCAGGTGACCTATCTACCCTGAGCATAGCCAGTCCTTTTTGACCACCCCCCCCCCCCCCCCCCTCAGCTCCCAATTTTTACCTATCACTGATTATTTTGTAGAATTCCACTTCCTTGGGTGAACACTGCTCTGGATTCATATGTTAGTAATGTTTTAGGACCGTTAGCTTTCACTGTGATGTAGCATTTGATTTGGATCATTGCAATGGATATTTGAAGTTTGATAACTATCGATTTCAGCATAGCAAATAAATTTCGTATTTGGCATGAAAATACTCTTGATATGAAAGTGCTTCTGCTTTTGTTAAATATTTTTTGAGGAATTCATAGTCAAACTGAAGAAATGTTCCGGTTTCCTCCCCCACCTGCCCCCCCTCCCTGCCCCTTTGAACCAGTTTTGGTAAATGAGCACAGGAGTGATGGGTGAATAGCACTTGGTACAAGTTAGGACACAAGCAGCAGAGTTTTGGATGATCTCAAGTTTTAAAAATAGAACAGAAACCCTGTTAACTGGAGAAGATGTGTGCAGAGAAGTGACAGTTGTGTGCCCCTTGACAGGACAAGCCTGGGAGCAGCGTGCACCAGAGACGGCAGCAGACTCTCAAGCTTTTGTTTTACTGTCCGTGTTTACCTTCTGGAATGAGATAAAGTTAGTGCTTGCTGCTGAAGTGTCACCGAGGAAGAGACTAGATTCTTGCTGAATTTTCTTTTTAAAGAGTCAAGCCTTCAAAAGGAGAAGAGAATTTCCAAGGAAGGAGAGAAGTGCACAACCCAGCTCAGCTTTCCAGTACCCTTCTAAAAAGACCCTGAAAGTTTACTGTCAACTCCTCTGGTCTCCTGTCTTTGAAAAAAAGCCTGCTAAATTAATCTTCAACGCCACCTAAAAAGACTCCAGTAACCTGTCCACATGTACTCTGAGGCTAGACTGTATGCCAGTTTTGGCACGCAACATATCTCATCTGTTTTCTTAAAGAATGAGCAAGTATTCAGCTCAAGTGTTTCTTTTTTGTCTGTAGCAGAGCTCGGAACAAAAATCCCTTTAAGTTTTCTGGTTAACCAGTGTATGTATGTGTGAGGGGCTAAGGTAAAAAGGAAACTTTAAAGTTTTAGTTTAGTTTAGAGATACAGCACTGAAACAGGCCCTTCGGCCCACCGAGTCTGTGCCGACCATCAACCACCCATTTATACTAATCCTACACTAATTCCATATCCCTACCACCTACCTATACTAGGGGCAATTTATAATGGCCAATTAACTGATCAACCAGCAAGTCTTTGGCATATGGGAGGAAACCGGAGCGCCCGGAGGAAACCCATGCAGACACAGGGAGAACTTGCAAACTCCACACAGGCAGTACCCAGAATTGAACCCGGGTCGCTGGAGCTGAGGCTGCGGTGCTAACCACTGCGCCACTGTGCCGCCCAGAAGTGGCAGCTGCCACTCCTTCAATAGTTGCCTTGAGGGTCAGCCTGAATAACACACTTACATAGGATTTCCAAGACCTGGTTGGGACTACTGATCTATATGTTTATGCTTTACTTGCTGGTTAATACTTGTTTTATAATCTAATAATTTTATTCATTAAAGAAACCTGGTTGGTGCATTTTATTTTGTAAAATAGAGTATATGATGGACTGTATTGGTAAGTGGGAAAATTAAAAAATTTACGTTTGACCTTTTTGGGGAATTGGGACGAGAATAAACAATGCACTCCTCCCGCCTTAGTCGTCACATTTACTTTCTTAACAAAATGTTCTTAACTTCCCCACTGAAAACCACCATAGAAGTTCAACATGTCATTTTAATTTGAACTTTTTAAAAACTTAGTTCCAGTAATTAAATAGGTGCCTTGTAATTTAGATATGCACCTTCTCTATTTTTGGCTGCAGCTACCAATCTCTGATCAGATGATTTGTTGTCAGCAGTACTTTGTAGTATCTGGGCAGTATAAACAAGATGAATTATATAACTCCATTAGTGTAATAAAATGTCCTAAGCCACTTCACAGGAGCATTATAAAGCAAAGTTAGACAGTCACATAAAGCAATATTGGGGCAAATGGCCAAAAGTTTGGTCAAAGAGGTAGATTTTAAGGAACATCTTAAAGGTAGAGAGGCAGAGGGGTTTTGGGAGAGAATTCAAGCCTGGGGCTTGGGCAGATGAAGGCATGGCTGCCAACAGTGAAGCAATTGATATAGGGGATCCTCAAGAAGCCAGAATAAGATGAGCACAGATATATCTGAGAGTTGTAGGACTGGAGGAGGTTAGAGATGGGAAGGGGCAAGGCCATGGAGGAATTTGAAAACAAGGATGAGAATTTTAAAATTAACATGTTGCTTGACTGTGAACCAGTTTTGGTTAACGAGCCCAGGAGTGATGGGTGAGTAGGACTTGGTACAAGTTAGGACACGAGCAGCAGAGTTTTGGATGATCTCAAGTTTACGGAGGGTAGAATGTGGGAGACCAGCCAGGAATATGGTGATGTAATCAAGTCTAGAGTTAACTCTAGGCATTGATGAGGGGTTCCGATTAGCTGATGGGTGGAGTTGAGCGATATTGCAAATAAGCAGTCTTAGTGACGGCATGGATATATGATCAGAAGCTCATTTCGGGGTCAGAATTGACACCAAGGTTGCAAACTGTCTGGTTCAGTGTCTGAATTGTTAAGGAGAGGGATGCAGGTGGTAACTAGGGAACAGTGTTTGCAGTAGGCACCAAAGATAATGGCTTCAATCTTCCTGATAGTTATTGGAGGAAATTTCTGCTCGTGCAGTACTGGATGTCCGATAAGCTATCTGATAATTCAACAGTAGAGAAGTTGAGAGAGGTGATCCTGAGTTAGAGCTGGATGTCACCAGCATACATGTGAAAACTAACGCTGTGTTTTCTAATGATGTTGCCAAGGGGCAGCATGTAGGTAAGAAATAGGAAGGGAACCAAGGATAGATCCTTGTAGCACTCCAGAAATAATAGAGCGGGAATGGGAAGTAATCAAGTGCAAGTGATACTCTAGCTATAATTAAATAAAAATGGAACCAGATAAGTGCAGTCCCACACAGCTGGAAGACAGTGGAGAGGTGTTGAGGAGGATGGTGTGGTGAGTCATGTTAAAGTCTTCAAACAGCACTAGGAGGGTTAGTTTAGCTTTGCAACAGTCACATTGGATGTCATTTGTGACTTAGAGTTGCTTTGGTACTTTGTCAGAAGCAGAAACCAGATTGGAGAGTTGCAAATGTGGCGTTCGAGGAAAGATGGGAACAGACTGCATGTTCAAGGACTTGAGAAGAAAGGCGGGTTGGAGATGTGGGGTGGGGGGTGGTTGGGGATAGTTTGCAAGGACAGTGGGATCAAGGTAGGAGAGAATTGGCATTGAATGTAGTAGCGAAAGTTTAAAAGCGGCGAGCCCGTGTGGGAGCGAGTCTGTGCATCCTCACCTGGCTGACAGTGTTTTAAAGAAAATCCTGTGCTATGTGGGAACTACAGGAGTATACATGCAGGAAGTGTCAACAGTTGCAGCAGCTCGAGCTGTGTTTCGGAACTTGAGAGCAACAGCTGGCGTTACTGCGGTGCATCTGAGGTTGAGAGCTTCGTCCATAGCATGTTGTATAGATGTGGTCACCCCACAGCTTATGAGTGTGCAGGGAGAGGGAATGGGTGACCTCCAGGCAGCCAAGAAGAAACAGGCAGGTAGTGCAGGGGACCCCTGAATGCATCTCACTCTGCAACTGGTGAATACTGAGGAAAGTGATTGGTCAGCTTGGGAGTGCAGCCAGAGCCAAGGTCGTGGCACCACGATGGGCTCAGCTGCTCAGGAGGGCACAAAGACGACTGGAGGAGCAATAGTGATAGGAGACTCCGAATAGATAGGTATTTCTGTGGCCACAGGCGTGAATCCAGGATGGTGTGTTGCTTCCCTGGTGCCAGGTTTAAGGATGTCACTGGCTGCAGAGCACCCTGAGGGGGGAGGATGAACAGCCAGCAGTTGTGGTCCACATTTGGTACTATGACATGGGTAGGAAGAGGGGTCTGGTTCTGCAGAAAGTGTTTTGGGAGCTAGGTAGAAAATTAGCAAGCAGGACCTCAAAACTAGTAATCTCCGGATTGTCCCATTCACACCCGCAAGTGAGTATAGGAGGGATGAGCAGATGAAAGTGTGGCTGGAAAGGAGGGAGAGCTTTAGATTCCTGGGACACTGTGACCAGTTCTGGAGAAGATGGGACTGGTACAGGCCAGAATGGTTGCACCTGAACAGAGCTGGGACAAATTTTCTTGCAGGGCGATTTGCTAGTGCTATTGCGAGGGTTTAAACTAACATGGCAGGGGTGTGGGAACCAGGAGATAATGCAAGAGAGGAACACCAAGGTGCAGAGAGAATTGGGAGGGACAGATAGCACTAGAGAATGAAATAGTAAATTATTAGGTGGGGTGAGTGTTATAGTACTACAGAAGAGAGTAGTTCTGTTTTGGATGCAGCTAGACTGAGAAGGACTACGAGGAATGCACAGACCGGATTGCAATCTGTATTTAAATGCACAAAGTGTGAATAAGGTTGGTGAACTACACGTCCAAACAGTAGTATGGGAATATGATGTAGTGGCCGTAAGAGATGTGGCTTAAAAATGGTGAGGACTGGGTACTTAATATACAAGGATATAAAGTGTTCAGAAAAGATAGAGATGAGAAAAAAAAGGGAGGTAGGGTGGCAGTAGTGATTTAGGGAAGAGATTGTACTGTTGGAAAGGGAGGATGTCCTTGAGAGGGCAAGAACAGAATCCATTTGGTTAGAGTTAAGCGAAAAGGGTATGATCACGTTACTAGGGGTATTCTATTGGCCTCCAAATAGTGAGAGAGAGGGGAGCAAATGGGCAGGGAAAAATCACAGATGTGCAAGAACTTTCGAGTGGTGATATTGTGGCAGTTCAATTATTCTAATCAATAGGGATAATTTTAGAGTAAAGGGTAAAGAGGGGGCAGAATTTCTGAAATGTGTTCAGGAGAACCTCCTTGATCAGTATGTTCTCAGCCCAACTAGAAAGGAGGCATTGCTGGATCTTGTACTGGGAAATGAGGTGGGCCAGGAGTGATCATATCATACGATTTAGACTAGTAATGCAGAAAATCAAGGAACAAAATAAGGTAGAATGTCTAGATTGGAAGAGGGCTAATTTCAGTATGATCAGAAGGGATCTAGCCAGGGAAGAATGGAACCAAAGACTGACAGGAAGAGCTGCAATGGAACCATAGGTTATCATTAAGAAAGAGATGCTTTAGGTACAGGTTAGGTACGTTCCAACTAGAGTGAAGGGTAGGGGAACCAATAACAGGGCTCCTTGATTGACAAGGGCGATCGAGATGATGATGAAACAAAAAAAAAGGGTGTATGATGCATGTTAGGTGCCAGATGCAATAAGTTGAGAGGGGAGGTGTAGAGGAAAATAATACTGGCAAAGAGAATAGATTGGCAGTCCACATAAAAGGGAACCCAAAGATCTTCTACCGGCATGTAAATAGTAAGTGAGTAGTAAGAGGTGGAGTGGGGCCTATTAGGGACAAAGAGGTAATATATGCCTAGAGGTGCAGGCCAAGAGTAACATAGTGAACACTGATTAAAAAGTACTCATTAAGGACATGGAATCTGAAATTATCAGTAGAAGTGGAGAGAGTAGAGGCAACGGATACGGTAAAAATTGAGGGGGGAGGTACTAAAGCTGAGAATGCTTTAGGGCAGGCAAGTCATCTGGTTCGGATGCCTTCATCCCAGGTTGCTGGAAGTGGTAATGGAGAAAGCGGAAGGGCTTGCCATAATCTTCCAATCTTCCCTAGATATGGGGGAGGTGCCGGAGGACTGTAAAGTGGCAAATGTGCCACCCTTATTTAAGAAAGGATGTAAGCACAGTCCCAGCAAATACAGGTCAGTTAGTTTAACATCAGGGCTCGGTAAGGTTTTAGATACAATAATCAGGGAAAATATCAACAGACACTTGGAGAGGTTTGAGTTAATTAAGAATAGACAGCATGGATTTGTAAAAAGCAGATCATGCTTGTCTAATCTAATTGAATTTTTTGATGAAGGAATTGCAGTGGATGTTGTCGATATGGAGTTTAAGAAAGCATTTGGCAAGGTGTCACCATAAAAGGCTGGTTAATAAAATTGAGGCTTTATTTTATTCGTTCCTGAGAATGTAGTCATTGCCAGCTAAGCCAGGATTTATTGCCCATCCCTGATTGCCCTTGTTGTGGTGAGCTGCCTTCTTGAACTACTGCAATTCATGTGGAGTTCCAGGCTTTTGACTCAGTGACAGTGAAGGAATGGTGATATAGTTCTAAGTCAGGATGGTGTGTGGCTTGGAGGGGAGCTTGCAGGTGGTGGTGCTCCCATGCATCTGCTGCCCTCCTCCTTCTAGGAGGTAGGGGTTGCAGGTTTGGAAGGTGCTATCTAAGGAGCCTTGGTGTGTTGTTGCAGTGCATCTTGCAGATGGTACACACTACTGCTACTGTGCGTCGGTGGTGGAGGGAGTGAATGTTTGTGGATGGGGTGACAATTAAGCGGGCTGCGTTGTCCTGGATGGTGTCGAGCTTCTTGAGCGTTGTTGGAGCTGCACCTATCCAGGCAAGTGGAGAGTATTCCATCGCACTCTTGACTTGTGCCTTGTAGATGGTGGACAGGCTTTGGGGAGTCAGGAGGTGAGGTGCTCGCCGCAGGATTCCCAGCCTCTGACCTCCTCCTCTTGTAGCCATAGTATTTATATGGCTACTGCAGATCAGTTTCTGGTCAATGGTAACCTCCAGGATGTTAATAGTGGGGGATTCAGCAATTGTAATGCCATTGAATGTCAAGGGGAAATGGTTAGATTCACTCTTGTTTGAGATGGTCATTGACTGGCACTTGTGTGGTGCGAATGTTGCTTGCCACTTATAAGCCCAAACCTAGATATTGTCCAGGTCTTGCTGCATTTCTACACAGACTGCTTCAGAATCTGAGGAGTCGCGAATGGTGCTGAACATTGCGCAATCATCGAACGCCCGACTTCTGACCTTTATGATTGAAGGAAGGTCATTGAAGCAGCTGAAGATGGTTGGGCCTAGGACACTACCCTGAGAAACTCCTTAGTCCCAGAACGTCACTGCAGATGATTGACCTCCAACAACCACAACCATCTTCCTTTGTGTTAGGTATGACTCCAACCAGTGGAAAGTTTTCCTCCTGATTCCCATTGACTTCACTTTTTCTTGGGCTCCTTGATGCCACACTTCATCAAATGCTGCCTTGATGTCAAGGGCAGTCACTGTTCCCTCACCTGTTGAGTGTAGCTCATGGAATAGGAGGGCCAGTGTCCAATTGGATAAGAAAATATTATCTTAAGGACAGAAAACTAGTTGTAGTAAATGTTTGTTTATTGGACTGTAGGATGATAGACCGTGGTATTCCACATGGGTCAGTGCTGGGACCACTGCTTTTTTTGCTACATGTAAATGAATTGGATCTTGGAATACAGAGTAGAATCTCAAAATTTGCCAATGACACCAAACTTGGAGTTGTGGCTAACAGTGAGGGTGAATGAACTGCCTGCAATAGGACATAGGCTAGCAGAATGGGCAGAGGGGTAGCAGATGGATTCAATACTGACGTGTGAGGTCATGCATTTTGGCAGAAGGAATAGGGAGAGGCAATATATACTTCACGTGGGAAGCAGAGTTAACATTTCGGGTCTGTGACCTTTCATCAGATCCCATTCTGATAAAAGGTCACAGACCTGAAATGTTAACTCTGTGCTCTCCACAGATGCTGCCTGACCTGTGGAATATTTCCAGCACTTTGTTTTAATTTCAGATTTCCAGCATCTGCAGTATTTTGCTTTTGTATACTTAATGACACAGTTCTAAAGTGTGCAAGAACAGAGGGACCTGGGGGTGCATGTGCATCCACCTTTTGAAGGTAGTAGGACATATTGAAAGAGTGGTTAGTAAAGCATATGGGATCTTTGGCTTCATAAACAGGGGCAATGAGTCTAAAATCAGGGAAGTTTTGCTGAACCTTTATAAACCTCTGGTTAGGCCCCAACTGGAGTATTGCATTCACCACACTTCAGAAAGGATGTGAGTGCCCTTGAGAGGGTGCAGAGGAGATTTACCAGAATGGGCGATTTTAGTTACAAGGTTACGTTGGAAAAGCTGGCGTTCTCCTTAGAACAAAGGATATTGAGAGGGGATTTAATAGTGGTGTACAAGATTATGACAGGCTGAGATAAGTTAGACAAGGAAAAACTGTTCCCATTGGAGATTGCTGGGGCCCTGGCAGAGATTTTTGTATCATCGTTAGCCACGGGTGAGGTACCGGAAGACTGGAGGATAGCTAATGTTGTGCCTTTATTCAAGAAGGGCAGCAGGGATAAGCCAGGGAACTACAGGCCGGTGAGCCTTGCATCAGTGGTGGGAAAGTTATTGGAAGGGATTCTGAGAGACAGGATTTATATGCATCTGGAAAGGCATGGTCTGATTAGGGATAGTCAGCATAGCTTTGTGCGTGGGAAATCATGTCACGAATTTGATTTTTTCGAGGAGGTGACTAAGAGGATTGGCGAGGGCAGGGCGATGGACGTTGTCTACATAGACTTTATGAAGGCCTTTAACAAGGTCCCGCATGGTAGGCTAGTCCAGAAGGTTCGAACACATGGGATCCAGGGTGAGCTAGCAAATTGGATACAAAATTGGCTTGGTGATAGGAGGCAGAGGGTGGTAGTGGAGGGTTGTTTTTCAGATTGGAGGCCGGTGACCAGTGGTGTGCCGCAGGGATCGGTGCTGGGCCCTCTGTTGTTTGTCATATATATTAATGACTTGGGTGTGAATGTAGGGGACATGATTAGTAAGTTTGCAGATGACGCCACAATTGGTGGTTATAGTGGACAGTCAAGTAGGTTGTCTAAGGTTACAACAGGATGTAGATCAACTGTGAAAGTGGGCAAGGGATTGGCAAATGGAATTTAATGCAGACAAATGCAAAGTGATGCATTTTGGGAAGTTAAACCAGGGCAGGACATATACAGTGAATGGCAGGGCCCTGGGGAGTGTTGTTGAGCAGAAAGACCTTGGGGTGCAAGTACATAGTTCCCTGAAAGTGGCAACACAGGTAGACAGGGTGGTGAAGAAGGCGTATGGCATGCTTGCCTTCATTGGCCGAGGCATTGATTACAAGAGTTGGGACGTCATGTTACAGTTGTACATAACGTTGGTTAGGCCGCATTTGGAGTACTGTGCGCAGTTCTGGTCGCCGCACTACAGGAAAGATGTGATTAAGCTAGAGAGGGTGCAGAAAAGATTCACAAGGATGTTGCCTGGTTTGGAGGGCTTGAGTTATAGAGAGGTTGGGTAGGCTGGGTCTGTTTTCCCTGGAGTGAAGGAGGCTGAGAGGGGACATGATAGAGGCATATAAAATTGAGAGGCATAGATAGGGTAGATAGCCAGAGTCTGTTTCCCATGGTAGGGGTGACTAAAACAAGAGGGCAAGATTTAAGGTGAGAGGGAGGAGGTTTAAAGGGGATCAAAGGGGTAAATTTATCACAAAGAATAGTGGGTATCTGGAATGAGCTGCCAGAGGAGGTGGTGGAGGCAGGAACAGTGGCAACATTTAAGAGGCATCTGGACAGGTACCTGAATGAGCAAGGCATAGAGGGATATGGAATTAATGCAGGCAGGTGGGATTAGAATAGATAGGCATCATGGTCGGCATGGACGCGGTGGGCCGAAGGGCCTGTTTCTATGCTGTACGACTCTGACTCTATTGTTATGGCCACGTGATGTGACATGGATAGTTTCCACTGTTCAACTCCCCACCTGATTGCAGCAGGTGTATTTGTATTAAGAGTTTAGTCCTTTTTGTTTTAGTTTTTGAACTCAGACAGCAACAAATTTTCTTGCAAGTTTTTAAAAACAGTTAATTGTTTATCGATCAATACTCCTTATCCCGAAATTGTCACAATCGCTTTCGCTCACGCACACACCAGGAGGAGGGAAAGAGTTAGGTGGGTTTTACCAGGCAGAGAAGGGTTATGATAAACCTGTTGAATTGTCTTGACTAGTTATATAGTTATTGATGGTTGTAGATTTCTCTCTTGATTTGAAGGTGCTGTTGAAGATGGTGGGTCACTTCTAGCTCTCTTCACGGTATTATGTAGATGTCGCATATTTTCCAGCATATGCTTTCTGGAATGCCAACAGTTGTGAGAAGCTTCACCACCTTCTCTGTTTGTTTCCCCCCCCCTTCCACTGCAACCCCACTCTTCACCTCTCTCCCCTCACAACCCCCCCCCCCCCCCCAAACCCGTGTGTGTCTGTCTGTCTCTCTTTCCTGCTCTTTAAAAGGTAAACTTCGCACCTCGCCTCTTGTTAGGAGACATTCTGGTTTCTATGCCATGGTGATCACACAATGGCCCAGGACGTGACTACTTCACACCTCCTTTGTTTTAGAAGAAGACATTCAATTCTGCAATGTTTCTATGATAGGTGTGAGATGGGTTTCCTTATCACCATTTGGCTTTGAAGATTTATCCCTTTTGTATATTCAAATAGTCCGACAAAAACAAAGTTAATTCCCTTCTCTTTGGTTGCCATTTTAGACAATTGTTCACTTAAAAATAAAGGTGCATTTTTCTTTTCCAAGACAAAGTTGTTTTTTTTTTTTGCTCAAACTCTTCAGAGTTACTCCCTGAATGTTCCATCATTGCCCCTCCAATGTGCATTAATTAATGTTATAACGACTATGGGAGACAGGTTGAAGGTTTTGGGCAAGAGATGCAGGGAGAATATGAAGAACTTTTTTATGCAGCAGGTGATAATGACCTGGAACACTCTGCCCTCCAGGGTAGTGAAAGCAGAGACTATTAATGACTTGAAGGACATTGGATGGCCACTTGAGGGAAATAGACTTGCAGGGCTGTGGGGATCGAGGGGGTGGGACTGAATGGATAGCTCCATAGAGAGCCGGCAGGAACTCTGGCTGAATGGCCTCCTGCTCTACGACACTGCGACTCAGCGTTGCACGTGTGTCAAATCATGGAACAGACCCCTTCACACCAAAAGCACCTGGTGTGATGCTGTACTGGAGTTTTGCACCATGCAATATGAACCCAAACAGTATACAGCAGTCTCTTAAGGGGACCAGTGCAAGGAGCCCCGTCAGAATCCCTGCTTCATAGCTGTACTGTGGGTCACTCGCCACTAATATGACTTGAGGTCTGAACAACTCAACCTGACATTTATGAAAGAAGCAGGGAAGGGAGTTAGGCATAGTATTGAATCATACATTATACGCACGCACTTAAGTTTTGGATCTCAGTTGGGAAGATTCAGATTATAGATTGCAGCGACTCTGGTTGTGGCTGTCCTAGTAGTGAATACAATTCAGTGCCATGGCAAGGGAGCAATTTCTGCGCACTGAGACAGCAGTTGACAGAAAATAAAGGTGGTGTAGTGTTGTCTAGTATTAATAGCAGAGAAACTGATCTTTAAATAGAAGGATGAGGAACTGGAGAGGGAGTACAAGATGGAGACTCAGTAGCTGAAGAGCTTCAAATGGTGAGGGAAAGCAAAAAAAAAGTCTTCTGACCTTATCATTCTTGTTCACTTGAGCCTGCCATAAGGTGCAGACAGAGCTGAACAAAATTAATGTAAGCTTTATAAAGTTATCCAAACCATAGGTACTGGGGGGCATGAGAGGTCCCCAATAACCTGGAGTTACCAGATCCGTAGCTGACAACTTTTCTTTGGGCATGATGCATCAAAACTTGATTTGAAAGCAGCCTGAAAATCTTGAGAGCCACTGAGATACTGAAAATAGAATGGTTGTTTTTTGTAATAATTTTCTCTTTGGTAATGGAACTGGATAAAAGTAATCAGTAAGGCTGCACATATCTAATTTGAGATTACATTCCTTATTGTGAAATAAATGTCATACTGTATTATATAGCAACCCATTGTTGTTGTTTAATCAGGAAGCCTGGGTGGCGCAGTGGTTAGCACCGCAGCCTCACAGCTCCAGCGACCCGGGTTCAATTCTGGGTACTGCCTGTGTGGAGTTTGCAAGTTCTCCCTGTGTCTGCGTGGGTTTCCTCCGGGTGCTCCGGTTTCCTCCCACATGCCAAAAGACTTGCAGGTTGATAGGTAAATTGGCCATTATAAATTGCCCCTAGTATAGGTAGGTGGTAGGGAAATGTAGGGACAGGTGGGGATGTGGTAGGAATATGGAATTAGTGTAGGATTAGTATAAGTGGGTGGTTGATGGTCGGCACAGACTCGGGCCGAAGGGCCTGTTTCAGTGCTGTATCTCTAAACTAAACTAAACTAAGCCACATTACAGTACTAGCTCCTAAAATTTTATCTTGACTGAAGAGAAGCCACTGTTACTCAACATACAATTTACAATTGTGACAATAGATGATCAAAAATGATGCACTCTACTTTTAAGGGTATTTTTATGCTTAATTTGAAATGTATTCAAGAAGAAATACTGAAGAATGCTAGAAAGCTTCATTGTTAATTGTATTTGGCTGAGATGTTTCCTGACCATGGGACAGTCATAACATAACTAGGAGTAGCCCATTTGATTCTTCGAGTCTGCTTGGCTATTGTGGCTGATTTTCTGCATCAGCCACACCTTCATGCATAATCCCCATATCCCTTGATTTGCTTAGTATCCAAAAATCTATCAATCTGACTTGAATATACTCAACAACTGAGCATCTACAACTCTCGGGTCGAGAAATACAAAGGTTCACAACCCTCTGAGTGAAGAAATGTCTCCTGCTCTCACTCCTGAATGTTTAATCTTTTATTCTGAGACTGTAACCCCTAGTTCTAGACTGCCAGCCAAGAGAAACAGCCTGCCAAGTCCCTTAAGAACTTTGTTTCAATGAGATCACCTCTCCATTCTTCTAAACCCTTGAATATAGGCATAGACGACTCAATCTCTCCTCCATCGGACAATCCTCCCATTTCATGATGCCTTCTGAATTAGAAAGCTGTCATACATCTGTGTTTCGGGGACTCCATGCTGCCAATGGATCCCAAGAATCTTCAAGCAATGCATATGAAATGAGCTCAATCTGTGTTCTTGCTACTGATATGTAGTCCAAGTTTCAGCTCCATACAGCAGCCATAGTAATATGCAGGCATTATAGATTCTTAGTTGTGTGGCAATTAGGCGTTTGGGGTTTTTCCTGGCTCTTGTCTGAAGCTTTCTAAATGCCACAGCAGCACTACAAATTCTAGCTGATAACTCCTCATCAAGCTTCATTTCACTTGAAACTGTTGACCCTTGGTAGCAGAATTTGTCTACGTTCAATTCAATTTTTAGTTGTAATGCTGCTTTGGACTGAGCACCCCGAGTGATTTGTCATTGTCTTTTGTAGGCTGATTGTGACCCTAAATTCCTCTGCAACAGTTGGGAAGGCACTTGGCATTGACTGCAGGCCTTCAGCTGAATGTGCCACAAAAGCTGCATCATCAGCAAACGGGTTCACTTATCAGAATATGTATCACTATGGACTTTGCTGTCAGGTCTGGATTGGTTGAACAGTCTTCTATCTGATCTTGTATGTAATAACACACACTTTTCTCTCAAATCCTTATCCCAAAAAGCATACAAGAGGAGGCAGGAGAAGAAGATGGCAAACAGCATTGAGGCAAGAATGCAACCCTGCTTTACTCCACTGAGTATTAGGAATTAATCAGATGTCATTCCATTGCAGAGATTCTTCCTGATTTTAGTTTGGTAGAATATTTGCCTGGGCCCCCTTTGCGTATCTTGTCTTCAGAAGAAGGAAGGATGTAGATACTTCTAAACTAAAGCATGCAAACACGATAACATTCATCATATTATGATCACTCTTCCCCAGAGTTTCTTTACAACAAGGTTATTAATTAATCCTATCTCATTGCATAATACTAGATCTAAAATCGTTTCTTGGAATGCTAATCTAGGAAACTGTCTTGAATGCATTCCATGAACTCCTGCTCCACACTTTACAGCAAATTTGGTTTGCCTAGTTTAAATGAAGATAAAAGTTCCCTATGATTACTGTATTATCCTTGTTGCACACATTGCTATTGCCCTGATTTGTACTCTGATGCTACAACTATAGTTTGGGGGCCTATAAACTCCCATCAGTGTTTTCTGTCTTTTTGTTTCTTTGCTTCTGATTCAGCATCTAGGGTCAAAATTAAAACACAACCTCACAGGTAATCTCTGGTTGTTACGCACGCCACATGCAAATTGGCATGCGGCAAACCGATTGGAAGGTTAAATGCATGGCTGGAAGTAGTGTGGGATTTTGATTCATGGCATCTTTTTTTTTTCTCTTTTGGGCCTCCTTATCTCGAGAGACAATGGATACGCGCCTGGAGGTGGTCAGTGGTTTGTGAAGCAGCGCCTGGAGTGGCTATAAAGGCCAATTCTGGAGTAACAGGCTCTTCCACAGGTGCTGCAGATAAATTTGTTTGTTGGGGCTGTTGCACAGTTGGCTCTCCCCTTGCGCCTCTGTCTTTTTTCCTGCCAACTACTAAGTCTCTTCGACTCGCCACAATTTAGCCCTGTCTTTATGGCTGCCCGCCAGCTCTGGCGAATGCTGGCAACTGACTCCCACGACTTGTGATCAATGTCACACGATTTCATGTCGCGTTTGCAGACGTCTTTATAACGGAGACATGGACGGCCGGTGGGTCTGATACCAGTGGCGAGCTCGCTGTACAATGTGTCTTTGGGGATCCTGCCATCTTCCATGCGGCTCACATGGCCAAGCCATCTCAAGCGCCGCTGACTCAGTAGTGTGTATAAGCTGGGGATGTTAGCCGCTTCAAGGACTTCTGTGTTGGAGATATAGTCCTGCCACCTGATGCCAAGTATTCTCCGAAGGCAGCGAAGATGGAATGAATTGAGACGTCGCTCTTGGCTGGCATACGTTGTCCAGGCCTCGCTGCCGTAGAGCAAGGTACTGAGGACACAGGCCTGATACACTCGGACTTTTGTGTTCCGTGTCAGTGCGCCATTTTCCCACACTCTCTTGGCCAGTCTAAACATAGCAGTGGAAGCCTTACCCATGCGCTTGTTGATTTCTGCATCTAGAGACAGGTTACTGGTGATAGTTGAGCCGAGGTAGGTGAACTCTTGAACCACTTCCAGAGCGTGGTCGCCAATATTGATGGATGGAGCATTTCTGACATCCTGCCCCATGATGTTCGTTTTCTTGAGGCTGATGGTTAGGCCAAATTCATTGCAGGCAGACGCAAACCTGTCGATGAGACTCTGCAGGCATTCTTCAGTGTGAGATGTTAAAGCAGCATCGTCAGCAAAGAGGAGTTCTCTGATGAGGACTTTCCGTACTTTGGACTTCGCTCTTAGACGGGCAAGGTTGAACAACCTGCCCCCTGATCTTGTGTGGAGGAAAATTCCTTCTTCAGAGGATTTGAACGCATGTGAAAGCAGCAGGGAGAAGAAAATCCCAAAAAGTGTGGGTGCGAGAACACAGCCCTGTTTCACACCACTCAGGATAGGAAAGGGCTTCATGGCATACTGGCACCAGTACTGAAGAAAGAGGGAGCTGTTCTGTTGGAACAGGCTCCATTTAGACCAGGCTGGGACCAGCATCCTGCCACAGCAAATTAAGGCAGTGCAAAATAGAGATTTAAACTAGTAAGGAGGTGGAAGGGAGAAAATGAGCAGAAGCATTCAGGAATGGGTAATTTCAAAAGCAATGAGAGAAATAACAAGGCTGTAGAGCAGAATAGCATTTTGGGTTTAAAAAAAAAATAAGCAGAGTGGGTCAGGAAAGAAAAGAAAGATTAAAAGGTAATGAAGCATTAGTGTCTAGATTAGGACAAAAATAGAAGTTAAAGCTAAAGGTGCAATATTTGAACACATGAAATATTAACAAAATAGATGAATTAATAGCACAGACAGAAATTAATGGACTTGGTCTTATGGCTGTTAGAGACATGGTTGCAGAATGACCAAGGTTGGGAATTCAATATTCCAGGATAGAAGAGAGATAAACAAAATGGAAAAGGATGCATGGTTGCCTGATAAAGGATAGGATAAAGACAGTTGAGAGAAAGCATCTTAACTTGGTCACAAGATATATTTAAATGCTCCCACTTACTGAAACAGTCAATCAGATACTCTATTTTCCCCCCAGAATAAAGCACACCAACCAGGTTTCTTTAATCACCAGCCAAATTATCCATTTATTATAAACCAAGTCATAACCAGTAATACTGTAAAACATACGCAAAATTTGAAATATTAAAACTCCTTATTTATCCTAGCCTTCACGCATATGCGCGCACACGCACAACTGGTTAACCGGGAGAAAAAAGGGATTTTTTGTTTCCAGCGGTTGCAAAGAAATGGTAGGAATTAAAAAATAAAACACTTAGGCTGAAAAGAAAGTATGATGAGGTGTCCCAAAGGCGAATAGGCGGCTGTCAATGGGATCATCCTGGAACAGTTCTTGCCAGATGATTTAGTTGATCTGTGGAAAGAGAAGCAGAGTTAACGTTTCGGGTCAGTGACTCTTCTTCGGAACTGGCAAATATTAATCTAACATTTGCCAGTTCCGAAGAAGGGTCACTGACCCGAAACGTTAACTCTGCTTCTCTTTCCACAGATGCTGCTGGACCTGCTGAGTGGTTCCAGCATTTCTTGTTTTTATTTCAGATTTCCAGCATCCGCAGTATTTTGCTTTTATTATATTGATGTAGTTGATCTGTTTGTGGTAGGCTTCCAAAGATGCAGCTACAAAAGGGGAGGCTCCAAATAAGGCTTATAGCAGGGAGGCAGCAACAAGGGATTCAGTTGCACACATTTGACATGCAAGTTCTTTAATTGTGCAGGCTTTCTTCAAATACAGGAGGAAATAGGAACACCCTTGATGCAGGATTCCTTTTCGAAAGATGGCTGGTAGTCTACTGGCAGGTCAATAAGGAAACTACTTCTGTTTCAGGCCAAACACCAACTGGCTTTTTTAACTATTCAAAATGAATCCAAAATTTTTCTAGAAGCAAGTCTTGCGACATCTATAAATTTTGGCTTGTCACTCCTCTGCAAACATTTCTCCCCAAAACCACCCCTATTGGGTTCTTTGAAAACAGTTCCCTTCCAGTAAGTGTTTACTCTCAGGTCAAACCTTCTGGTGACCATCTTTTTTTTAAAAAAACCCACAAAGTTCAGCTTCAAGATTCCAGATGAATCAATGTCCATGACATTTTTAAAAAGTAGAAGTAATCTTGTAACAATGTACCTTGCAAATTTTTTCTCCGTAATTATCCAATTCCATTTTGAAAGCCACGATTTGAATTTGCTTCCACCATACTCGCGGGCAGTGCATTCCAGATCCGAACCATTCATGGCATTTTTTTTTGTGTTTTTTTTTCTCATGGTGCCTTTTGGTTCTTTTGTCATGCACCTTAAATCGATGTCCACTAGTTCTCGACCCTTCCACCAATGGGAAGTTTCTCCCTATCTGCTCTGTCCAGATGCCTCATAATTTTGAACACCTCCATCAAATCTCCTCTCAACGTTCTCTAAGCAGCACAGCCCCAGCTTCTCCAATCTATCCATGTAACTGAAGTCCCTCATCCCTAGAACCATTCTTGTAAACTTTTTCTGTACCCTCTCTAACGCCTTCACATCCTTCCTAAAGTGTAGTGCCCAGAATTGGACGCAGCAGTCCCATATAAGGCTGAACCATAACATCCTTGCTTTTGTGCTCTGTCCCTGTTTATAAAACCTGGGATTTCATGTTTTATTAACCGCTTTCTCAATCTGCCCTTCCACCTTCAATGATTTGTGCACTTATACCTCCAGGTCTGTCTGCTCCTGTGGAATTGTATCCTTTTATTTAGTATTTGTCTCTTCTCATCATTCTGACCAAAATGTGTCAGTTCATACGTCTTTGCATTAAATTTCATCTGCCACATCTCTGCCCATTCTACCTGCCGATGTCCTCTTGATGTCTACCTTTCTCTTCCTCTTCCCTTCTCTCCCCCCCCCCTTCTCTTCCTCTTCCCTTCCTCCCCCCCCCTTTTCTCTTCCTCTTCCCTTCCTCCCCCCCCTTTTCTCTTTTTCTCTTCCTCTTCCCTTCCTCCCCCCCCTTTTCTCTTTCTCTTCCTCTTCCCTTCCTCCCCCCCCTTCCCTTCCTCTTCCCTTCCTCCCCCCCCTTCTCTTCCTCTTCCCTTCCTCCCCCCCTTCTCTTCCTCTTCCCTTCCTCCCCCCCCCTTCTCTTCCTCTTCCCTTCCTCCCCCCCCTTTCTCTCCCTCTTCCCTTTTCTCCCCCCCCCCTTCTCTTCCTCTTCCCTTTTCTCCCCCCCCTCTTTCTCTTCCTCTTCCCTTTTCTCCCCCCCCTTCTCTTCCTCTTCCCTTTTCTCCCCCCCCTTCTCTTCCTCTTCCCTTTTCTCCCCCCCCCCTTCTCTTCCTCTTCCCTTTTCTCCCCCCCCCTTCTCTTCCTCTTCCCTTTTCTCCCCCCCCTTCTCTTCCTCTTCCCTTTTCTCCCCCCCTTCTCTTCCTCTTCCCTTTTCTCCCCCCCCTTTCTCTTCCTCTTCCCTTTTCTCCCCCCCCCCTTTCTCTTCCTCTTCCCTTTTCTCCCCCCCCCCCCCCCTTCCTCTTCCCTTTTCTCCCCCCCCCCCCCCCCCCCCTTTCTCTTTCTCTTCCCTTCCCCCTGGCCTTCCCCTTCCCCTTCCCTTCTCCCTCCCTCCTTCCCCCGCCACAATTGCCCCTTCCCTTCTCCCTCCCTGGGTCTCAGGGCCTGAAATTATAAGCTTCCATTTGAAGAGTTGTGCATGGAGACGGGCGGTAGCAGCTTTTGCCCTAAATATTGAGACAAGGGTCGAGGACCCTAATTTCACTGCAAAGATTATTTCCTCGCCTAGTTTATGCCAGCAGGTAATTTCCACACCCTGATCTCTAAAGAACAGTGATTCCAGCATAAACATCAGTACAGTATGCTGTTGTACTGTATAACACCACCTTAATGATTGTGTAAATGACAGCAACTTCCAGACCTTTTGGCAGAGAGAGATACTGTGCCAGCTTGGCTCTGTTTGCACATTGATCTTAAGCCAGAAGGTTGTTGGCTTGAAGCCCTACACTTCTGCCTGAGCAATTGATTTAGAGGACACTTCAGAGAAGTACTGAGGGAGTGCTGCATTGATGAAAATGTTGTTCGATGATGAACTGGGGGGGTCTGTTCAGGAGGATGTTGAAGACCTCAGCCCTCTTCAAAGAAGAGCACAGTTTTATTGGTGCCCTGGCCAATATTCTTCCCATTAAAAACAGATTTCCAAGTTCTCAAGTTATTCATCTCATAGTCTCTAATTAGAAACTGGGTTTGATAGCAAATTTCTTCATCCTAGGTGCATCCTGGTGGATTATCCTTGTACTCGCTGTATGACTACTCTACTCCTCCTAAAATGGGATTCTTAACTTTGAACCTAAAACTCTAAATTAGTTCTGACCAGTAGTCCCTAACTGCAGTAGTGTTTTCTGTTCTGTTCTTGTGGTGATGAAATCAGCTGCTCTCATCTTTACAATAACCGTGCATCCTTTCTTAGTATCTGTAGACTTTGATATGCTCCGTGTTAATTGGTTTTGTATGGGTAAAATGCTGAGGTTCAACATGGCTTCCTGGGGCAGCACCATTGTCACTTCCTATCAATTTAAGAATGTCCCCTTTAGGCTAAAACAGTGCCCTCTATTTTCCAGTCATCTTATGGCATTGAATCCAGTTCCATGCACCTTCATGATCTCTTGTATGAAATGTTACCTTATTCCTACCGTTCTTAAGTTTATGCAAATTTTTTCCCCAAGACAACTTTTCCAAGTCGTCACTAGCTGTGGCATTGATGAAGGGCTCCAAGCCATGTGCCAGAGAAGTTGCTACACCCTTTTGTACGAAGCTTTTCATTTTCTGTTTAGTAATGGAATCCATTGAGTGCAAGAGGCAAATCGAGGGATTTAAAAAAAATAAAATAAAATAAATTTTATCAAGTGGGTAAGAAGCAGTGATGGTTACAGGGTGAGGGGGGATGTTTTTTGTCTGAGCATTGGAACAGAACATCAACTTGTATTTCGTGGTCAATGTACAAATTAAAATCCCTTGTAGATTAGTAAGTTACATAAAATAATTCAAACTTGATTGCAGAATTTCTCTGTCCTGCTGAAATAAGCTTACTTTTCAATTTTGCAGAATTGGAAATATTCCTTCTGGTTTACAGTAATACAAAAAGCGATCATCTGTTCAAGCTACATTCTAGACTGTTAACTGTTGCTATTAAAAACACAATCAAAGAAAGTCTGAAGAAATCTTGATTGGCCAGGAAAATAAATTGATTTTGCAGATTCACGTTGAAGCCAGCATATCATTAAATATTGAAGTCATTGGGAGACATTAGCTTTCTAAGGTAAAACCTGTAGGTGTCAGATATAATCATAAGCAGGAAAGCAATATATTTATCAGTAGGTTGCCTTGATATGGCATTATATTTTAGTAATGTATGCTGAAGATTCATGTACAAAACTTCCATGCTTGTGATTTGGTAATCCCTTCTGTGGTATTGTTAAAACCAAGGTGGGAGGAGTGCGCTGTTAATTCAGTCCTATTTCTCCGCAGGTCACAGCATATTAATTTCCCCACCTACCGAAGCAGCCAGTTA
Source organism: Heterodontus francisci (assembly GCF_036365525.1). Lineage (NCBI taxonomy): Eukaryota > Metazoa > Chordata > Chondrichthyes > Heterodontiformes > Heterodontidae > Heterodontus > Heterodontus francisci. The sequence continues at coordinate 64,260,491 of NC_090389.1, forward strand.
GATGCTTTATTTGTCCACAGAATAAAGCACATGAACCAGGTTTCTTTAATAAACAACAAAATTGTCTGTTTATAATAAACAAAGTCTTAACCAATAATGAAGGAAATAGATAAGCGAATTGAAATATTAAAGCCCTGTAATTTTTTTTAAATATCCTAGCCCTGTCAAGCACATACTTCCAAAAACCAGTTAACTGGGTTAAAAAAATTGATTTTTGTTTACAGCTGTTAAAAAGGAATAGAAGGAATTAAAAAAAAAACTTATACTGAATATGGGAGTCCTTAGTTTTGGTAAGGTGTCCCAAAGTCAAATAGTTGACTGCCACTAGCAATTTTTCCAGGGGAGGTTGATGAACAGTTTGGCTAGGTGTTCAAAGAAATTCAACTGCAGAAGGCTTCACATAGGTCTTCCATCAGATGTGCAGCAACAGAGGTTTCAGTACTCTCATTCAATGCACAGTTCATTTGAAGATGCAAGGTTTCTTAAAAAAAAAAAATGAGGCAAGAGCACCACCTCATACAGGCTTCTCAATAGCAGGAATTCTTCAGAGAAGTAACAGTGGTCTGGTTTTGCTTCTGATCTCCTGGCAGGTCCATATGCAGATTCCAACTGCCTGCTTTTAGTCCAAAAACCGGCATCTTTTAACAGTTCAAAGTGAAACCAAACTTTTTGTTCCAGGCAAGTCTCATGCTAATCATAAGTTCTCTCTTGTCACAACAAAATAGCTCTTAAGTCAAACCCCCTGTGGTGTTTACTTGAAATCACAGGTTTTCCAGCACTTGTTTACTGGTCAACCCTTTCTTAAAAGCCTCTTCAGTTTAAAAAGATTCCAAGTTTTAACAAAAATATTTCGAAATTCTGTAGCAGTATAGTTTAGAGCAATTGTCTTGAACATTTTAACTGTTTAAAGTATTGCTTTAATAGTGAATCCAGCTACAGAACTGTGTGAGTAACTTCCAAAATAAACTTTCTATTAGTCATATCCAATCAACCTGGAAAGCATGGAGAGAACGTAGAGGCTGCTAGGTAGAATTATATGGTCACTGAAATCTAAGTCACAAACAAGCTGAATCTGTGCCGAGTATTTGTGTCTGTGTTTTTGATTCAAAGCAAAAAAAGTTATGTGCGATGTACAATAAATTAGGTATAAAGCAATCTACAATTCAGGATATGAACTCTGCTTCATAGGTATGAAGCTAGAAATATTGCCTAGACCGTTTTTTAACTTTTTCATGCCCATCACCTTGAGACTTTAAGGAAATGGTGGAAATGTGTTATGGAATAGTCACGATAAATGAAATCTCTTGTTATTATACTGATGATGATTTTTCATGTAAGCCAGTAATGTGTTTAAAATTATTTATTTAATTGTGTAATGTTAACTTTATGTTGCACAGTGCTTTGTCTTTGTACAGAATTACAGCAAGGTGTATGTAACTGAAAGAGTTCTATCTTGTAAAGCTTTTGTATGGAATTTTAGTTAAACTGTGAATTCAAAATGGAGCTATTTCTATCTTCCAAAAGGAATTCTGTATTTGTGTGGAAGTGCAGCAACTACCTATACAGTCTGAAGATAGCGTAGCTTTGGGATGGGAAGAAGGGGTGTAAATGCTCCAGTTAATGAGGCTGCTTGTAATCCAAATCTAGGCAAATTGAGTTGTTTAACAGATGCCTCAGGCTATTGAAATTGTCTACATTTTTACCATTTTATAAACATTTTCTGGCTGTAACCCTTAAGGTCATGTCAAAGCAGAATTTTTTTTAATGGGCTTTGTTCCAGGCCTAGCTGCAAGATAGATAGTGGGACTTGCATTATTTGTCGCAATAGAGGAAACCCACAACACCTCCCACCAAAGCATGTGGATAATTTGCTAATTAGTAAATTTATATTTTACGTATGTGGCAGATCATGGAAATACTCACATACAACGCGTAACAAAAATTCAAGATAAAGTGATCAACAGCTTGCATTTATAGTGTGCCTTAACATGAAAAACAAGACACTTCAAAGGAAAATCTGACAAAAATGAAGATGCATCGAAAAAGATGCCATGAAGTTAAATCTCGAGGTTTTTCTGCAAACATTCAGGTGATTGGAGTGCTGAAAAACGTAGATTAACGCAAGATTATAATATTTGATATGGTACAAAGCCAATTTGAAAAAAAACAGTAATGTACAAAAACAACCCTTAAGGGCATTAGTTACACTGCAGACTGTTTTTTGGCAATAATTGTACAATGTAGGACAGGTGAGAATTACAGTACCATCATAAGTCAAACTTAAAGGAAATGATTTATGAATCTTGGCATTCTTGGACTCCTTTTATCCTTTATTTTTTCCTCAATTCCTTTCCCTCCCCATTCAGTTTAATGAGCTTATCCTAAAGTGTATGGAAGTAAAATCTAAAATCCAATGTACTTGAAATGTGCTTTGTACATTGGTTAATCCATTTTACTGTGTAAGTAATACATCTGTTCAGCTACCTTGCCTGTAACTGAAGTGCTGCAAGAAACTTTAAACAAAATGTGGAATTTTAAAATGCTACATTTATGTGAAGTTAAAATGTTTCCATCTGTTTGGTTAGTGGAAATATGTAGTCTTCAGATAAAATGTTGGCTCTTTAACATTGCATGAAATTTTCACCCCAGGAAATATGGAGGGGAGATGCAGAAGTTGAAACTGATTACAGATTTAAGGATGATGGATAACATTTTACCACCTCAACTAATTAAGCCAGACATAACATCTAAGTGGATTAATTCAAGCAAAGCTGTGCTTAATAATTTGGCTTATTCCATTATCTATCTTTACCAATTAGAGTGAATTGTTTATTTTATTCCAGAAAGCAATCAATAGAAACAAAATTATGTGTACTGGTTCAAGATGTCTGCCAGTTTATTAGAAAACTATGCTTCATTGTATTTGCAAGCTTGGGACAGAAGATCTGTAATTGTTAGATGGAAGGTATCTGAAGCAAAATGTTGATCAAGTTAGTGATTGGGACAGTCGCGTTTATATCTTGGGTGAAAGACAAAATTCTGAACACTGTCAGGCTGAGACCCAACAACAAAGAAAATCAAGCTCATCGTATCTTATTGCTAATTATGGTTGGCAACGTTATCACCACAGCCTAAAATTCATATGGATTGAATTTTAAGTGACCTCACTATAAACCATATATAAAAAAAAATTATGATCAGGCTTCTAATCTTTTAATAGGAAAGTAAAAATGTATTTCAGTGATGTTACAGCAGCCTTAATTAAATCCCAGTGTAATGAGTGTTTCTTCAAATTATTAAAAATGACAAGTTTGCTGAGTGGATCCAGTCCTGTAGTGGAACAGGCAATAACTAAGTGGGATATTAAAAATGCTGGAAACACTGAGTCTGCCAACATCTGTGGTGGGGAGGGGAATAGAGAAGGTAAAAATTTAGATAAACTGGGGAATTCTAAAGAGAAGAACAGAACCAGGGTATGGGGAGGAAAACAAAATCAGGTGCACAATTTATCTTTTCTTCCCCCCCAACCACGCCCAACCCTTCTCTTTTAGTTCTATATTTTTTAAATGCTGTTTTTTTTTTCCCCAGTTCTCAAAGTATTATACCTGAAATGCTAAGTAGTCTCCTCTGTATTGATGCTAGTTGGTCTTCTGAAGGTTTCCAACATTTCTGCTTTTGTTTCAGATTTCCAACATTTGCATTTTTTTGCTTGTTTATTAAATGGCATAAGATAGACTTGCCCAGTTCTGAATATTCAAGCCAGTTAAAAGCTAGGAATACTGAGTGTATTTCGACACATTATAGTTTGGGTCACGCACCTATTTCAGTGAACCATGTATGCTGCATGCTCTGAATTTGAGATATGATATTGTGTTGTAATTTGTAGCCACTTTTTTTCTGGTTATTGCTTCCATGAAATTTTATACTTATTTTGTTCCAAGTCATACGGCACAGAAACAGGCCCTTCGGCCCATCGTGTCTATGCCAGCCATCGAGCACCTACCTATTCTAATCCCATTTTCATGCACTTGGCCCGTATCCTTGTATGTGATGGCACTTCAAGTGCTCATCTAAATACTACTTAAATGTTGTGATGGTTCCTGCCTGTACCACCTCTTTAGGCAGTGCGTTCCAGATTCCAACCACCCTCTGGGGGAATTTTATTTTCCTCAAATCCCCTCACCCTCCTGCCCCTTACCTTAAATCTGTGGCCCCTGGTTATTGACCCCTCTGCTAAGGGAAAATGTTTCTTCCTATCTAATCTATCAATACCCCTCAAAATTTTGTATCCCTCAATCAGGTCCCCCCTCCGCCTTCTCTGCTCCTAGGAAAAAAAACCCTAGCCTTTTCAGTCTCTCTTCATAGCTGAAATGCTCCAGCCCAGGCAACATCCTGTGAATCTCCTCTGCACTCTCTCCAGTGCAATCACATCCTTCCTATACTGTGGTGACCAGAACAGTACACAGTACTCCAGCTGTGGCCTAACGCGCATTTTATACAGCTCTAGCTGTAGCTACATTTGCTAGTGTAGCTCTAGCTACATTTCGTTATTTGTTTATATGTTTTAAAAAAAAAATTCAGTGCACACTACCTTTGACTAGGCATGCACATAGTGAAGGAACAAAGGTTAGTCCTCATTGGATCAAATATCCTCATCTGTCAGGAAGAAAGTGTGATTGTGTAACTCTTTGCAAGATTTTAAAGAGTTAGTTTGAAGATGCGATAAAAACAGAAAATGCTGGAAATACTTAGGTTAGGCAACATCTGTGAAGAGACAAACTGTTAACGTTTCAAGTCAGTGACTTTCATCTGAACTGGGAAAAGTTAGAAATGTAATTGGTTTTAATTAAGTGAAAAGTTCGGGGGGGTGGGGGCGGTGGGGTTGTGGTGGCGAAGAACAAAAGGGAAGGCAGGTTGGCAAAGTTGCTACTATGCAATATCCAGGAGAAATTATGCAAAAAAAGTCAGTGTTGGAGAAAACCATTACATCTGCATGCCGAGCATGCTTGAATTGAAAAAAAAACATATAAATAAATAACAATGTAACTAGAGCTACTCTTGGAACAACAGCATAAGCATAAACTTCATGGAAGCAATAACCAGAAAAAAAAGGTTACAAATTACTGTTTGGTTACAACACAATATCATATCTCAAATTCAGAGCATGCAACATACATGTTTCCCTGAACTAGGTGTGTGAGTCAAACTATAATCTGTCGAAATACACTATCAGAGTAGTCCTAGCTTTCAACTGGCTTGAATATTAATGCCTAAGCCGCAAAAACATTCAGAACTGGGCAATTCTAACTTTTATCCCATTTAATAAACAAGCAAAAAAAAAAAAAAATGCAAATGCTGGAAATCTGAAACAAAAGCAGAAATGTTGGAAACCTTCAGAAGGTCCACTAGCATCAATACACAGGAGACTACTTAGCATTTCAGGTATAATGCTTCATGAGAAGGGGGTGGGGGGAAGCATTTAAAAATATCGAACTAAAAGAGAAGGGGTGGGGGGAGTTGTACACCTTTTTGTTTTCCTCACCATACCCTGGTTCTATTCACTTTTAAATTCCCCAGTTTATCTAAATTTTAAACTTCTCTATTCTCCTCCCCACTGCAGATGTTGGCAGACCTGCAGAGTGTTTCCAGCATTTTTAATATCCCACTTAGTTATTGTCTGTTGTACTACAGGACTGGATCCACTCAGCAAACTTGTCATTTTTAATAATTTGAAGAAACACTCATTACACTGGGATTTAATTAAGGCTGCTGTAACATCATTGAAATACATTTTTACTTTCCTACTAAAAGATTAGAATCCTGATCATTTTTGTTTATAGTGAGGTCACTTGAATCCATATGAATTTTATGCTGTAGTAATAACTTTGCCAACTAAGATTGGGTGGAAGACAACAGAGTAATTGCCAAAACAGTTGTTGGTGCAAGGCCAAAAGGAGTGGTAATGGGATAAATGAAGAAACCAAAGATGTCTAGAGAAGCTGTGAAGGGCAGAATGATGAAAAGCTGCTATCCAAAAGTGAGAAAAATGAAACTAAAACCAAAACCTGTAGAGAAAATGGAAACAAAATGGGGGCAGAGGTTTTGATCTGAAATTGATAAACTCAGAGTCCGGAAGGCTATCGTGTTCCTCATCAAAAGATGAGTTGCTGCTCCATGAGCTTGCATTGAGCTACATTGGAACATTGCAGGTGGCTGTGAAGAGAGGCCAATGTGAGAGCAAGGGGGTGAATTAAAGTGACGAGCAACTGGAAGCTAGGGGTTATCCTTGTGGAATGAATGGAGATGTTTGCAAAGCATCCACCCAATCTGCATTTGGTCTCCCCAGTGTAGAGCCTTTTTTTCTCAACCAAGTGTTCCCCCCCCCAGCATGGTTGACGGGGATCTCTGCCATGTCAGCCCCATTTCCTGCATTTCTTGCCCTCCCTTCCAGAATCATCGGGTTCCCCTTGTCCTCACCTTCACCCCACCAGCCTCAGTATTCAACAGATCATCCACCACCACTTCCACCACCACATGTGTGATGCCACTACCAAACACATCATCTCCTTCCCACCCCTTCCAGCATATTTGAAGGGACCATTCCCTCCATGGTTACCCTGGTCCACTCCTCAATCACTTCCAACACCAACCTCCTTCCCGCGGCACCTTTTCCATGCAAGTGTGAGATGCACCCCCTGCCCTTTTTTTTTTTTAAATCTCACTTCACTGTCCAAGGCTCCAAACATACTTTCCAGGTGAAACAGCAATTTAAGTGTCCTGCTTTTAATTTCGAACACCATATTTGCTGCTCTTTATTCGCAAGACCAAACACAGATTGTGTAACTGCTTTGTGGAACATCTCCATTCAGTCCTCAAGCATAACCCCCAAGTTTCTGCTCGCGGGTCATTTTAATTCTCCACCTTGCTCTCACACTGACTTTTCTGTCTTTGGTCTCCTGCAGTGTTCCAGTGAGCGCAACTTGAGCTGGAGGAGCAGCACCTTGTCTTTTGATTAGGTACTTTACAGCCTCCCAACTCAACATTGAGTTCATATTTCAGACGGTAATCTCTGTCCCGATTCTGTTCACTTTTTGTTTTTGCAGGTTTCGGTTTTATTCTTCTCGTTTTTGCTTTCAGATGGCAGCTGTTCATTCTGCCATTCACACCTAGACGCACCTTTTTGTTTCTTGACGTCTCGTTTGCTACTTCCTATAGCCTTGCATCACCAACTCCTGTCATTTATCTGTCAACCATCCTTCATCCTATCTCAGACTTTTTTCATTTTTCCCACCCTCTTTTTTATTTTTCCTGCCTTCTCGTTTCACTTGCTTAAAACCTATTACATGGCTAACTTTTTTTTATTTCATGGGATGTGGGTGTCACTGGCAAGGCCAGCTTTTGTTGCTCATCCCTAATTGCCCTTGAGAATGTTATGGGGAGCTACTGCCTTAAACCATTGAAGTCTGTCTGGTACGGGTACTGCCACAGTGCTGTTGGGATGGGAGTTCCAGGATTTTGATCCAGCGACTGCAAAGCATGGTGATATAGTTCCAAGTCAGGATGGTGTGTGGCTTGGAGGGGAACCTGCAGGTGGTGGTGGTCCCGTGTAATTGCTGCCCTTGTCCTTCTCGGTGGTAAAGGTCGCGGGTTTGGAACATGCTGTCGAAGGAACCTTGGTGAGTTGCTGCAGTGAATCTTGTAGATGGTGTACACTGCTACCACTGTGTGTCTGGTGAAGAGAGTGAATGTTGAAGGTGGTGGATGGGGTGCCAATCAAGCAGATTGTTTTGTCTTGGAAGGTGTCGAGCTTCTTGAGTGTTGGAGCTGCACCCATCCAGGCAAGTGGAGAGTATCCCATCAGCCTCCTGACTTGTGCCTTGTAAATAATGGACAGACATTGGGGAGACAGGTGGTGAGTTACTTGCTGCAGAATTTTCAGCCTCTGACCTGCTCTTGTAGCTACAGTATTGATGTGGCTGGTCAAGTTCAGTGGTAACTCCCAGGAGGATTCAGTGATAGTAATGCCATTGATCATCAAGGGGCGGTGATTAGATTTTCTCTTGTTTGAGATGGTCATTGCCTGGCACTTGTGTGATGTGAATATTACTTGCTACTTATCAGTCCAAGCCTGGATGTTGTCCAGGTCTTGCTGCACCTGGACATGGGCTCCTTCAGTATCTGAGGAGTCATGAATGGTGCTGAACATCCCCACTTCTGACCTTTTATGATGGAGGGAAGGTCATTGAAGCAGCTGAAGATGGTTGGGCCGAGGACACTAATGTAAGGAACTCCTGCAGTGATGTCCTGGGACTGAGATGATTGATTTTCAATAACCACAACCATTTTCGTTTTGTGCTCTGTATGACTCCAACCAGCACAGCTTATTCCCATTGATTCCAGTTTTGCTAGGGCTCCTTGATGCCATACTTGGTCAAATGCTGCCTTGATGTCGAGCAGTCACTCTCACTGCACCTCTGGAGTTCAGCTCTTTTATCCATGTTTGCACCAAGGCTGTAACAGGTCAGGAGTTGTGGCCCTGGCAGAACCCAAACTGAGTGTCTGTAAGTCGGTTATTGCTGAGCAAGTGCTGCTTGATAGCACTGTAAACAACTTCTTCCATCACTTTGCCAATCAAGAGTAGACGGGGGCAGTAATTATCCTGCTTTTTGTTGACAGGACATAGCTGGGCAATTTTCCACGTTGTTTGGTAGATGCCAGTGCTGTAGCAGTACTGGAACAGCTTGGTTAGGGGCACAGCCAGTTCTGGAGTCCAAGTCTTCAGTACAATTGCCGGAATGTTGTCAGGCCCCATAGCCTTTGTAGTATCCAGTGCCTTCAGTCGTTTCTTGATATCACGCGGAGTGAATCAAATTGGCTGAAGTCTGGCATCTATGATGGGAACCTCAGGAGGAGGTGGAGATAGATCACCCACTCGGCACTTCTGGCTGAAGGTGGATGCAAATACTTCAGCCTTTGTTTTTGCACTGATGTGCAGGACACTCCCTTTGAGGATGGGGATAATTGTGGAGCCGCCTCCTCCTGTTGATGAATTGTCCACCACCATTCACAACTGGATACGGCAGGACTGCAGAGCTTGGATCTGATCTGTTTGTTGTGGGATCACTTAGCCCTGTCTATTGCATGCTACTTCCGCTGATTGGCATGCAAGTAGTCCTGTGTTGGACCTTCACCAGGTTGATGCCTCATTTTAGGTATGCCTAGGCATGCCCTCCTGTGCTCTTAATTGAACCAGGGTTGGTAGAGTAGGGGATGAGATTACAGATTGTGGTTAATATAATTCTGCTGCAGCTGACAGCACCTCACAGATGCCCAGTTTTGAGTTGCTAGATCTGTTCAAAATCTATCCCACTTTAACATGGTGGTAGGGCCGCACAACATGGTGTGTATCCTCAATGTGAAGACAGGATTTTGTCTCCACAAGGACTGTGCAGTGGTCACTCCTACCAATACTGTCATGGACAGGTGCATGTGGGTCTGGAGTCAATGTTGAGGACTCCCAGGGCAACTCCCTCCTGACTCTGTATACCACTGTGCCACCACCTTTGGGTATGTCCTGCCCTGCTGGTGGGACAGGACATACCCAGGGTTGGTGATGGTGTCTGGGACATTGTACAGTATGATTCCATGAGTATGACTATGTCAGGCTGTTGCTTGACTAGTCTGTGGGACAGCTCTCAATTTTGGCAGAAGTCCCACATGTTAGTAAGGAGGACTTTGTAGGATTGACAGAGCTGGGTTTGCCTTTTGTCGTTTCCAGTGCCTAGGTTGATGTCTGGTGGTCCGTCCGGTTTCATTCCTTTTCTTAGACCTCCGTAACAGTTTGATACAACTGAGTGGCTTGCTAGGCCATTTCAGAGGGTATTCAACAGTCAACTACATTGCTGTGGGTCTGGAGTCACATGTCGGCCAGACCAGGTAATGACATCCGATTTCCTTCCCCAAAGGACATTAGTGAACCAGATAGATTTTTACAACAAACAATAGTTCCAGACTTATTAATTGAATTCAAATTTCATTATTTTGCGGTGGTGGGATTCGAACCCATGTCCCCAGAGCATTAGCCTGGGCCTCTGGATTGCTAGTCCAGTGACAATACCAAAACGCCACGGCCTCCTGAATAGGATAGATTCAGAACCGATTTAGCAGCTCAAAACTAAGCATCCATGAGGTGCAGTTGGTCAGCATCAGCAGAATTGTATTCCATTGTAATCTGTAATTTATGCCCTGGCATATCCCTCACTCTATACCATTTGCCATTCAGCCACATGACCAACCCTGGTTCATGAGTTTAGTGTGCCAAGAGCAACACCAGGCTTAGCTGAAAGAGATGCCAACCTGGTGAAGCTACGACGCAGGACTTGCATATATGCTGAACAGCAGAGGCCACATGCTAAAGGCAGAGCACAGCAATCCCACAACCAATGGATCAAGTCAAAGCTCTATAGTCCTGCCTCATCCAGTCATGAATATTGTTGAACAACTAACAGGAGCAGGAGATTCCATGAATGATGGTAGAGTTTAGCACAAATACAAAAGAAATGCCTGAAGCATTCACAACTATCTTCAACCAGAAGTGCTGAGTGAATGATCTATCTTTGCCTCGTCCTGAGGTCCCCATTATCACAGATACCAGTCTTCAGCCAATTTGATTCACTGCATGTGATATCAAGAAAAGTCTGAGCGCAGTACATGGAGGGCCAGATTAAATTGTATAACGTTGTTTAACACTACCATACTAGACTATTGTGCCCAGGTTGTTTTCGGCTGAGACACTTGTCAAAACATTCCCTTACATTATTGGTTGAATGTTTAGGGACATACTTGAAAAGCAAATCAAGCCTCTCGTTTTCTATTTTGCTTCCTCACAAGTGGACATTATTTCTGTTACCTCATTGAGAAAACAAGTTTAGAAAAAATATCTGCAACAACAGACTAACAAATGATACAAAATAGTTTTAAAGACTTCTATGCATTATTGTAAAACATTTTTAAACCTGTTACGACCAGGTGAGCAATGTGTCTAGGGGTCTTTGGCTGTCTTTACCTATTGTAACAGGGTTTAATTTTAAACAGTGTTTTGAGCTTTTTTTGTGAATCCTTGTTCAGTTTCTAATTATAAGGCAAAGAACTGAGCACACACAGATTTTCTTTGGTTTAAAGCAGAAAGAGGAAATTTACTAAAAACTTAAACTCCAATGCAGTTCATGCCTATGGATATATGACGCGCTCATGCTAGCATGCACATGCGATATAAACATGCAGATAGGAATAGAAAAGAGCAGAAGAAAAGATAAGTTGAACAGTTTGAGGCAATATCTTGCTGTTTCTCAAGCTGCTTGTAGTCCTTTATTGAAGATATGGTCTTAAGATTTGTTGGGGCCCAGTAATCATCATAAAACTTCTGTTCATGTGGCAAACCCTTCTCTGAGTTTCACGTGTTCTCAGAAGATTCAGTTCCATTGGAAGAGATGAAGGCAGGCAGACAGGAGAGAGGCTGTAATTCTTCAGTTCCAGGAGAGGTGTTTACTCCATGAGCACACGGCTTTGTCTCTCTTCAAAATTCTTTGGGAGTTCAAATTTAAAAAGCTCCCAGGGTGCTCAGCAGGTTAGTTATGTGACTAGCTCGTTATATGGAACAGTGTCTTCAACATCCTTTGGAAGTTCAAATCCAAAAGCTCCAGCCAGCTAGTCATGTGACTAGAACTGGTTTAATCACTTCTGTGTATTGGAGAAACAGGGACTGGCTCCCTTTGTTTCCACATTGTCTTGTATTATGCAAATGTCCTTCCAGTCCGAGATTGCAATTTTTTACGTTGCAATGTTCATGTGGCGAAATAATGTGCGCCTCAATCATGGCAGGTGGGGTTTGCCTGACACTGCCCTGTAACATCTTTTTTGTTTCATGTTAACTGAAATGGGAAAAATTGAAACTCTGTGACCAAGGACAAACTTAAGCAAAGGCAAAACTTAATGGAACTACAAACCGGTATAAAAACTGGAATTCTGAAATGAGTTTGGGGAAACCTTGGCTTCAAATGCTAAAATTCACTGTAAATGCAGGGTGTAGGTTATGGACTGCAACAAACTCCAGTTTCTGATGTCTGAGTAAATTGTGAGAGCCTTTTTATAACCTGTGACATTAATTCTATTGCAAGCCAATTGTTTTATATGTAATTGGTTAATTTTTGAGTCATGAAAATTAACCAAACTTTTTAAATTAGCTTTGCAATAAAATATGATTGACTTTATTCTATGATAACAGGAACCTGACTCGATGAACAAACTTATCAAAGAATCCCTGCAAGATTTTTGTACCATTGTTCAAATAGTGTTTGGGAAAAGAAACTCCATTTTATCTTTGCCACTTTTATTTGCATCCATTGAGAATTTATGTATGGACTATCACTTTGCAGACAGATGCTATAAACTTTGTTTCCTCTGTTTATTTCCTTGGAGTGTAGATTCATTCAACAACAGACACTTGGTCGCTCTTCTACATTGTTTCATCATTTTCCATGTGCAGTGCCCCTGAAAAAGTTCTACAATCGGTTAAAATCTGTAATTCATTCACAGTGGATGCCAAGATTCACTCCACAATATGGTGTTTCCTTTGGTTTTGCTCCCCTTTCCCTCATGCTTTCACGTTCTTTTACTTTTTAAGAGGGTGTCCTTTTTTTATGTTACTTGCTGCAATATTTCCTTTAATTTGTCTCCAGTGTGTTTGTTTCGCCACTACCTTGAATTATTTTGCAGTATTTTTTTGCAGGGATTCCTTAATTTGTTTCTGCCATTTTAGAGTAATTGCAAGCGGTCCTTTCCCCACTCACATCAGCTTGCAGTGTCATCAATTTCATGCTTATTTCTTGGTGTGGTGATTCTCATATCTTGGATCTGTTAATTACAATGCACCAACATGCTTTCACTTCCACAAAGCTTTCAGCAATGTTTTGAAATCTGAGTTTCAGATTTTGTTTCCTGCAAGGATTGATCAAGACATTTATTCATCACTAGATTTACCAAAAAGCTTGTTTCTCCGATTGCTTGCTACCATAGACAAAGGCCATTTTTTCAGTTACTTGTCATCAATATTATGAAAAAAACTGCTATTCACAGTACAACCTTTTCCTTCATTTACTGTTTGTATTTTTTTTCCTTTCCTGAATGTATATTTTTGCTTTTTCCCCCATTTGTATTGAGTAGAGCTGATCCCAGCTGGTATGCGAGCAAAAGTTGAAATTGTTCTTGGCGCTTAGAAAACAAATCAGTGTTATCCAATTATATATTCTGGAAAATGCATGTGTATGAATGTTGGACAAGGATAAGATCAAGGCTTATCTGTAATGCCCTTTGCTGTCAAACAGCTTGCTTATGCATGAAACATAGCCTGTACGAAGTACCTGAAGGTGGCCAGTACTCTTGAAATAGCATGCCACATATTTAGAACCATATAAGTTGAGGTAGAAAATATAACAAGCCATTTTCTCTATCTGTGTTTTGTTCAGCATGTTTACTTCATCAACTGTCAGTTCTCAAATCAAAAAAAATCACTCTAAATAACTAACCTTTAAAAAAAATTAATTAGTAATATGAATGGTTCCTAAGTTCCTTCAGTCATTTAATTCCAGTAAATATTTTACTGGGGCAAGGGAAATGGTAGAAGGAAGTGGAGGATAAGAGGAGATGGATCATTCAATCAATGTCAATTCAGCAGCAACACCTTGGCCTGCTTAAAAAAAAGAAACTGATTTAAGTAAGCTTACTGAACAGTCCAACTCCTAAATAATACAAGCCCAGTGGGTTTAGTGTTGCGTTCCTGCTGGAAAGTTGGGGGAACTAGAAAATCCCTAAAGGTTGTCGGCACTATTATTAGTCAGAGGCTTCTGCTAAGTTCCATAAATTAAATAGGAGTGCTAAATGAAATGGGTTTGGTTAAAAATCTTGAAGTATCCCAAATTTTGGGTTGGGTATTTAATGCAGTATATGCAGACGTTATTATTAAAGCAGGAGCTTTATTTCAAGACTTGCCACAACTGAAAGATAAGTTGAAGAAATATTGTTGCCCTAAAATTTATTTTTAAATAAAAGAACTGGAGATATAATCAAAAAGCAATGCATTGATATTTATGGAGGGAATATAAAAGGAAAAAATAGAATATGGCTACTTAAAGATATATTGACGAAAGAAAGGAGTGAGTATTAAATTAAGTATGTCCATACCATGGAGTAGTTTTGAAAAAATATTTTGGCTGCAGCTATTGCTAGGTGGGCATATTTTTAAAATTCATCAGTGTTATGAATTCTTTGTTGCTGAGTGTTGGGTGAAATGAGTTAGGGATGGTATTTATTTTGTTTGGAGTGGGATTGTGCTGGGGAGCAGGAGAGTTAACCTTGGCCCTGTTGGTTTTCCCCCATTTAATACCTCATTTTTGCCTTTGTAATGTTCACGGGTGCCAAACATTACTTTTTTCCTCTTGTCCAGATTAGCAATATATAGTTATACAGCTATAGTCTGACCCTATGGTCAACTGATGACTTAACATCCTCATCTGCTTGTCTAGGGTCACCCTTTATCTGTTATCTGTCAGTTCTTGCTCGGTTACCCTAATGTGCCCCTCGAACAAAGAACAGTACAGCACAGGAACAGGCCATTCGGCCCTCCAAGACTGCGCTGATCTTGATGCTTGCCTAAACTAACACCTTCTGCACTTCCGGGGCCCATATCTCTCTATTCCCTTCCTATTCATGTATTTGTCAAGATGTCTCTTAAACGTCGCTATCGTATCTGCTTCCACCACCTCCCCTGGCAGCAAGTTCCAGGCACTCACCACCCTCTGTGTAAAAAAAAAAAAAAAAAAAAAAAAAAAACTTGCCTCGCACATCCCCTCTTTGCCCCTCGCACCTTAAACCTATGTCCCCTAGTAACTGACTCTTGCACCCTGGGAAAAAGCTTCTGACTATCCACTCTGTCCATGCCGCTCAACTTTGTAAACCTCTATCATGTCGCCCCTCCACCTCTGTCGTTCCAGTGAAAACAATCAGAGTTTTTCCAACCCCTCCTGACCAGGCAACATCCTGGTAAACCTCCTCTGTACGCTCTGCAAAGCCTCCACGTTCTTCTGGTAGTGTGGCGACCAAAATTCCACGCAATATTCTAAGTGGCCTAACTAAGGTTCTGTACAGCTGCAACATGACTTGCCAATTTTTATACTCTATGCCCCGACCGATGAAGGCAAGCATGCCGAATGCCTTCTTGACTACCTTATCCACCTGCTTTGCCACTTTCAGTGACCTGTGGACCTGTAAGCCCAGATCTCTCTGCCTGTCAATACTCCTAAGGGTTCTGCCATTTACTGTATACCTCCCACCTGCATTAGACCTTCCAAAATGCATTACCTCACATTTGTCCGGATTAAACTCCATCTGCCATTTCTCCGCCCAAGTCTCCAACCGATCTATATCCTGCTGTATCCTCTGATAATCCTCATCATTATCCGCAACTCCACCAACCTTTGTGTCGGCCGCAAACTTACTAATCAGACCAGCTACATTTTCCTCCAAATCATATCCATCTTGCCAGCTCACCTCTGATCCCGTGTGACTTCACCTTTTGTACCAGTCTGCCATGCGGGACCTTGTAACTAGAAATATGCAATGTTATTCCACCACCCCCCCCAAACCCCCCCACTTTTCTTACTAAAATATCACCCTGTCCTTATTGCATATTTTTTATTTTAACTTTTATTGCTGCTTCTCTCCTCAGTATTACCCTTGTTTTAGTAATGTACTCCTGGCTGTGGGAGAAAGTGATCCCAAATTTTAAAAGATCGTGATTAAATAGGGGTGAAAGTGGTGGAGCAGTTGCTTGCCCTGATGAAAAGTGCTCAGTGGGAGATGGATATGAAATTGTTGCGAGAAGTCTCCATTAGATTTGAACCAAAGGTATTGGGGCTAAATGAGCTATACAGAGTACAGGAGCATTGGTGAGGAAAAGGGCATAGAACCAAGATTATGACCAGAGGAAGATTATGAAAAAGCCTCTTTGGGGGTGGGGGGGGTGGAAAGGTAGCATGGGGCTGTGAATGTGAGTCGGAGGTTGGGGAAACAGATAGGCGGACAGAAACGCAACAGGATCGTCTTAGTGTATCTCCAGTACCAGCTTTGGATGGAGGGGCGTGTGGTGAGAAAGAAAGACAACCGTGGCACACCAGTACAACAATGGAAGGCAGCCAGAGTTGTTCAATTCACCAGCCCAGTATGAATTGCGGTTGACTTCTTACAAAAAAAACCTCAAGGAGTTTTGCAATAAAATCTGTCGTGAATGTTTAGGTCAGTACAGGAGCATGAAGCTGCTTGAAAAATGAGTGGTAGCACTGCTTTTGCTGCCTTCAGCTGTGGTGAGGATGCATTGCATGATGGAGAATATTGGTTTTCTGGTGGACTGTCTCCAAGTAAAATGTCAGTAGATTAACTTGCATAAACAGCACCTTGAAATTCTTCATGGGTGTCAATGATTACAATAAGTACAATTTTGGGAGCTAACATTTATCTATAGTGCAGGGGAAATGGGGGAGGAAAAGAGGGAGCGTTTCTGTCCTCTTCTATTTCCCTATCTTCATGTGACTCATTCACAGACCCATGCTACCTTCCCCCAGAGGCTTTTTCATAATCTTCCTCTGGTCATAATCCTGGTTCTATGCCCTTTTCCTCACGAATGTGCCTGTACACTGTATAGCTTGTTGAGCTCCAATACCTTTTGGTTCAAGTCTTGTGGTGATTTCTCACCACAATTTCATACCCTATCTCCCACTGAGTTTGGCAGAAATCAGAGGATATAATCTTCTGCAGGGTCGGTACAGTAGTATACCTATCGCACACTAATTGCTTGACTTAAATACATTGGGACTCAATGTTACCTACAGAGCACCACCTACAGGTGAAAAACATTAAATGTTGCCACCAATCTCTGATTTTTTTTTAAAAAAAGTATATGGATGTACTGCAAATGAGATGTGCAGCAGTTCCATCTCTGTTGACCAGCTACTTAAACTTTAATCTAAATTCCCCAGTTCCTGAACATTAATCTCAATTTCCTCCATTTGTTTTTTTGTGATTGATGCCCTTTTTCAAATATGTACAATTCTAAAAGTGCTCTGAATGATTAATACATCTTGTACTTCTGGTGACTTTGCTAGTCTACTCGGATACAAATGTCTTCTTGCTAAGCATTAACTTTCTGTAGTTATGGATAATTAAAAAAAAATAGATCCCTGACTTTTTATAAATCAAGGCATGGAATATAAAAGCAAAGAAGTAAACCTTCATAAATATTGGTTAGACTTAGCTGGAGTATTGTGTCCATTTCTGGGCACCACACTTCAGAAAGTTTATCAAGTCCTTGGAGAGGATGCAGAGGGGATTTACTGGAATGGTACAAGGGATGAGGACTTGAATTACATGGAGAGATTAGAGAAGCTGGGATTGTCTCCTTGGAGCAGAGAAGATTGAGAGTTGAAATGTTAAAATTTATGCAGAGTTTTAATAGAGTAAATAAGGAGAAACATTTTCCACTGGCAGGCTGGTTAGTAACCAAAGGACACATTTAAGTTGATTTGAGAAAAGAACCAAAGGCAGCATGAGTAAACTTTTTTTCTGGTTTTACACAACAAGTTGTTGAGATCTGGAATGCACTGCCTGAAAAGGTGTAAGGTGGGAACAATAACATTCAAGAGGAAATTGAATAACTAAAGGAAAAAAGTTACAGGGCTATGGGGAAAGAGCATGGGAGTGGGACTTTTCAAATAGTTCGACCAAAGCTTATTTTATTCTGTGTAATTCTATGGTAGCTTGACTTGACTACATGATTGAAACATCAGCAACGATTAAGTTTGGATTTTGCTTTATGGCAAGTCTTGCTTACGGTTTGAATTTTAAAATCTTGTATCCATGATTAAGATTTTAAAAACACCTAAGCCAAGATGGTCTCACATAACATAGAATGGAATAGTCTTCCAGAATATACTTTATTAAGATAAAGTCACATTCAACGTAAAGGACAATAATCATTGTATTGAGAGATGAAAGAAACCCATTTAAATGTTGCTGAATGCAAAAGAAAACTTAAAACTGCAATTGTCAAGTTTTCTAGGTTATAGCTTTTTTAAGCAAAGAAAATACAGCAATCTTGGCAAAATCCTTTTTTGTACAGTTAAGTTAGCTGATCCAGAAAACTACTGTCTGCTGACAGATGTTACCCTTAGCATGTATGTTCCCCTTGCAGATGCTACTCTTCAACATCTTTCCCTCCCTCGCCCATATGTGCCAACCATTATAACATATGCTTAGACAACATTTTGAATGCTGGCTGCAAATCTGTGTTCACTGAAAATTGCTGTGAATGGGACTGCTGCTGTAAATGTGATGAACACTGGTATGTTCCCAGCATGTAGTATGAAGCAAATATCTTTTATACACAAGGGCAAAATTCTGTTGAACTGCACTTGTTGCAGGCTCATAGCCCTGTTAAAGAGTGACACAAAAGTGCAAGCCAAAATGGTAGCTTTGGCTTAAACAATCTAATTTTTCAATTTCTCTTTCTCCCCACCCACCATTTCCTTGATCTGGTACACAAACCAGAAGGGCATTTGGTTGACAATATCTGTTACTTCATATCTTCCACCATGCTCACTTGCAATCTCCTGCTGTACTGTCTACAAACTGAGAAAGTGTTGAGTGGAATAGGCCTTCCTCGCATATGCCCAGGGGAGTTAGTTTTGATGAAAGCTTCATTATTTGGCTTACACACCATGTTATTGAGAAATAGTTAAACATCCAGTTTCATTAGTGGTGCAAAATAATGTGGTAAATGCGGAGTGTCGCCTGGCCAAAAAAGTATGTTTCGTTTTAAAAGGTCCCGAATAAAGCTCTCAATTACCTGGGGGATTAACAATCCATAACCCTTGATAGTATGTGCTCTGTGAACCAAATTCCCAAGAATATCCAGCAATGTAGGAGACCATGATCTAGGCACTGATCAATTTCACTGCCAAATGTTTCCAATCAGGGCCCTCCAGACATTCTTTCCTGATCTAGACAGATGTGTCAAATCAGGGGTACCTAACATTTTCGCGTAGAGGAGGGGGGGGGGGGGGGTGCACATTACAATTTTTGTCCTACATCGGGAGCCGGTGAGAGAATTTCGGAAGGATAAAGGCATTAAAAATTTATTTTACTATCAAAACAAACATTCATTTTTGTGAAGCTTTAAATGAGAAAACTAATTTATCAACTTACTTTGTCGTCACTATGTTGAACATTGTTTTTGCTTGCATGCCACTAAATCAATGCCAGGTATAAGTACTCCATCTCTGCCCGCACACTTGACATAGCGATGTGGATATTCCAGATAGATGTACGTCTGTCAGGAGTGTTCTTGATCCTTCTTGCGCTCTGCCCCACCCTGCCCTCTCTGTCTGTCTCCTATGACCGTTGCTGAGAGTGGGAACAGTGGTTTTTGAATTTCGGACAGCTTCGGGATTTTCTGGCGGGTTCCAATTTTTTTAAAAGCCCGCTGGAAAGCCACAAATCCATCCAACTTTCGGATACTGCTGTTCCTGCTCTCAGCACCTGTCAGCTGTGAATGTCAGTTTACATCCACAGGATGTTTAGTTTAGTTTAGAGATACAGCACTGAAACAGGCCCTTCGGCCCACCGAGTCTGTGCCGACCATCAACCACCCATTTATACTAATCCTACACTAATCCCATATTCCTACCACATCCCCACCTGTCCCTATATTTCCCTACCACCTACCTATACTAGGGGCAATTTATAATGGCCAATTTACCTACCAACCTGCAAGTCTTTTGGCTTGTGGGAGGAAACCGGAGCACCTGGAGGAAACCCACGCAGACACGGGGAGAACTTGCAAACTCCACACAGGCAATACCCAGAATTGAACCCAGGTTGCTGGAGCTGTGAGGCTGCGGTGCTAACCACTGCGCCACTGTGCCGCCCTTTGGCGGGCCTTATGTTGGACAATTCTGTGTCAAATAAAAAGAAAACTGCATTATCAAACACATTAGGTTCATTTAAAAGGACAAATAGTTTTAATTTAAAAATAGAGGCAGTTTTAGGAGATTACATAGTTTGGGGGTGAGATGGGCATTGCTGTAAAAGTCATCGCAAGTCCAGCAGGGTGTGTTGGCTCCCTGATGCCAGTGCCAGGGATATTGCTGAGAGGATGCAGAATGTTCTTCAGAGGGAAGAGAGTGAGCCAGAAGTTGTGGTACACGTCTGGTAACGATGACACACAGCAAGAGCAAGTGCGGAGGTCCTATAATCAGATTTTCAGGAGCCAGGGAGGAAGTTTAAAAAGTAAAACCCTGAAGGTAGTAATCGCTATTACTCCCAGTGCTAGTGAGAGTAGAAATTGGAAGATTGGGAGAATCAATGTGTGGCTTGAGGCATGGTGCAGGAGGGAGGACCTGAGATTCTTGGGGCATTGGGGCAGTTCTGGGGCAGGAGGCACCTATTGAAAAGGGGCGGGTTGCAGCTCAACAGAAGTAGGACTAATGTCCTTGGGAGGTTCACTGTTGTGGTTGGGAGGGTTTAAACTAAATTGGCAGGGGGATGGACACTGGCACATAGAAGTAGAAAAGAGGAATAAGGTGCAAAAAGGAGTGAGTGTTGACTATGCTAGGGAAGGAAGTAGTATTAGTTAGGAGCAGATTAAGAGGCACTGCAAGGAATGCAAAGACAGGTTTAGAATGCATGTATGTAAATGCACAAAGTGTGGTGAATTATGTTGGTGAGGTACAAGCACAAATAGCCACGTGGGAATAATGGAAGCATGGTTTAAAAATGATGAGGACTGGGTGCTCAATACTCAAGGATACAAAGTATTCAGAAAGATAGGGAAGGAGCTACTTTAGCTACTACAGCTTTTATAATTTTAGATCTCTCTAAGGTGAGTCATCGATTGCCTAGGACAGCAAATGTTATTTGTGACTGGTTCTATCCTGTACTTCCACAGGAACTTTGTTCCATCTTGTAAATGTGGCGCAGTATACAGGAGACAGTACAGGAACAGGAGTAGGCAATTTAGTGCCTTGAGCCTGTTCTGCCATTCACCTGAGATTGTGGTTGATCTGTGACCTAACTCCATATACCCACCTTTGCTCCATATCCCTTGGTACCATTTGGCTAACAAAAATCTATCAATCTGTAGTTTTGACATTTACAATTGATCCTGCATCAATTGCTGTTTGTGGAAGAGTGTTATAAACTTCTACCACCTTTTGCATGAAGTGTTTGCTAATTTCACTCCTGAAAGGACTTGCCGTGCATTTATTTGAACTGAAAGTGGGTAAGTAAATATGTAGCAATAATGTATGTTATAGATATTGTAACCGATCCTCGTGGGGGAAAAAAAGTCACCATCTATGTTATTCCTTTGTACATAACGTTTAATAAAAATTTTTCCTTATACTCATTTCTAGCCAGTTAGCCTAACCTGCCTTTCTCTGAAGGATCCAACTGATCTGACTTCTCTAGTTCAACTCTAAGCTTTCTGAACAGCTTTCAGTTCATTAGTCATGTCTGAAAGCAGTTACTGGAGCTCATTTTTGATTTTTGTAACTTTCAGCTATTTTTAAAAGTAACTGGCTGTCATGCACGTATGAGAGAATCTCGCAGTCTGCTTTGAATTTGAATGTTTGAATATGGCCTGGCTCCTCCCTCCAACCCTACAGTTAGAAAACTGCTCGGGCCTACCCTTGCAATCTTGCATTGATCTTGGTTGGAACATGGATTTTAATTGAAGGTGCATTTTAAACTCCTTATGCTTTGCAGCTGAGTTAAAAGAACCTTTCAATATGTTAACAAGACAAATGGACACCAAATGTTCCATTACAATTTGTTAGTCAAGAATAGTTGGGGGGGGGGGTGGGGGTGTGGCGGTGATGGAGGGAGGACGAGTGTGGACCTTTTAAAGCTATTTCTAGAATCAGTTAGTTTAGATTCACTATATCTAATAAGTCCATAACCCTTAACCTTCCTCATCCATTTTTTTGAAAATAGGTTTCCAGTGCATTATCATGAAGAATTAGTACCAGTAGAGAAGTAAGCTGAACTTATTTTTTCCTTCCATTAATTGTTCCCCCTCAAGTATTGGAGAAGACTTTCTGCCCCATCTGACAGCTTAGTATATTTACTAACTACTTTTCTTTTTAATAACATTAGAGACTGCACATGTTTCAGTAACCTGTTCATAAACAGTAATCACCTTAATAACTTAGATATCTACTTGCAATAAAATTGCAGTGGTTCTCTGTAACTGCTGACCTTGAGCATTAGGCTTTTGTGCATTCTGGTTTTGAACATACTTGCATGGGGAATTTTGTTCAGTTGCCATCACCCTATATATTAAATGGTTCTATGACCAGGTGAGAAAGGTGTCTAGGGGGCCCTTTCAGCCTTCACTTTGTCTTACTGTAACAGGGTTTTATTTTTTAACACACCATGTTTTGAGCTTCCCCTTGAATCCTTGTTCACCACTTTCCAATTATTAGGCAAGAAATTAGCACAAACAGGCTTTCTTAGGTTTAAAGAAGAAAAGTACAATTTTATTAAACAAACTCTAATTCAGTTAATGCTGACGGATACATGACGTGCCCTGCTAGCATGCACATGCGATACATGCAAATAGGGACAGAAATGAGCAGAAGAAAAATAGTGAAAAAGTTTGAGGCAAATCTCTGAAGAGGATTCATCACTGTGCTTCGAGCTTGCTGTAGAGTCCTTGTTTGTATGTAGGTGGATCTTGCTTCTTGGGGCCCAGTATTATTCTTAAAACATGTTCACTGCAGGAGACTTTTCTCTCTTGGGGTTCATTTGTCTTGAATGAGTCTTGGAGTTCTGTGAGAAAGAGATGGAAGCAGACAGGAGAGGCTGCGGCGAGCCAACCATGCGAGGTCTTTTCAGTCCAGGAGCAAGCAGCTTTCTGCCAGTTCAAAACTCTGTGGTAATTTTTAATTCAAAAAACTCAGGTGGCCCAGCAGGTTAGTCATGTGATCAGTGGGTATGACCACGTCCGTTTGTGTATTCGGCCATCTTAGCAGTCAACCTGGAGTGCAAGCTCCTCCACCTTCAACATCTGGTAATCAGAAGTCCATTGTGGATTTTGTCAGGGAATGGTCAGCGACAACTTTTAAGCACTTTCTCTGAATATGCAAATATCTTTCCACTCAAGGGTCTGGTGTTTTTTTTTTAAGCAAGTTCTTTCTTTACTCCAGTAACAGTTTGTAAAAATCAATGTTCATGTGAAATTAATATGTCTCATTCTTGGTAGTTGGGGTCCTGCATGACAATGGTCAGACAAATACCTAAAAGTTATAACCTGGAAACCGGCAGATCAGCGTCAACATTTATCTTCCATGCTGGAAAATTGTTCAATTCTGTTCCTATGTCTGTTCAACCCCCTTTCCTTCATGCACCTATCCAATCTAATCTTGCATGCTGACAAATTTGAAAGAGCTGAGGGAGCCATTTGAAGATGGCTTAATCTATGCTTGAAATTTTGGAAGTGGCAAGGTGAAGAGGTGCTTGGCAAATGGGGAGGTTGATGAGTAGGGTAAAGTTTAAGAAAGGGCAATGAAGTAGAAAATGATAGGATAAGATTAAACTGAAATTGCCAGAGATCGTGGTGTGAAGGCTGAAGGACAATAGATTTCACCAAAGAAACTACTTTGGGAGCTTGGGAGAGTGATGTAAAAGACTTGGCAGAGAGAAATGCAAAAGGATAAGTGCTCAAACAAGGAATGGTGAAAGAGGCTAATGTCGGATCTGTGATAGCTCTGCTAACTTGGATTTGAAAGTTACGTTGGGAAGGAATAACCATGAGCTAGATTTGAGACTTTTCCAGGATGTCTATAGGAAACATAGTAGCCAATTTACACACACTCTTATATAGCAGTGTGATAATGAAATAATCGAAGTGTTGGTTGAAGAATAAACTTTGGCTAAGACAGCCGCTCTACTTCAAAATAATGCTACCGGGTCTTGTACATTCACCTGAGGGGACACCTGGGGTCTAGATTTAACACTTCCCGTCTGAAAGATGGCACTTTCTGACAGTAAGAAATTGGAGTGTTGGCTTGAATCTTTGTGCTCAAGTCCTTGGAATGGAACTTGAACCCGCAACATTTCCTGACTCAAACAAGAGTGCCATCACTGAACATGGTTGACAACTGGAGAAGTGGCAAGATCCTGGTCCTTCTGTAAAATCTCTGATTGGATATCAGAAGATGTTTTTGTTTTAAATAAGAACATTTTCCTGCCAACACTAGCAGAACTAGACCTGTTGAGTATTTCCAGCTTTTTTTCTGTTTTTATATAACCAGCAGAACTACTCAGCAGGAGCAAACCAACTCCCTGACTCCTATCTGATCCTGAATGGAAAGGCGCTGGTCCATGTTTCAACAGGTTATCTGAAGACTGATGCTCTCACCACAGGATGAGCATTCCACTACCTGTTTTGGTGCTTAATAGGTTTTGTGTGGGCGGCGCAGTGGTTAGCACCTTAGCCTCACAGCTCCAGCGACCCGGGTTCAATTCTGGGTACTGCCTGTGTGGAGTTTGCAAGTTCTCCCTGTGTCTGCGTGGGTTTCCTCCGGGTGTTCAGGTTTCCTCCCACATGCCAAAGACTTGCAGGTTGCTAGGTAAATTGGCCATTATAAATTGCCACTTGTATAGGTAGGTGGTAGGGAAATATAGGGACAGGTGGGGATGTGGTAGGAATATGGGATTAGTGTAGGATTAGTATAAATGGGTGGTTGATGGTCGGCACAGACTCGGTGGGCCAAAGGGCCTGTTTCAGTGCTGTATCTCTTAATTAAAAAAAAAAATTAGCAGAAGGGATAGGCCTACCCAAGAGACAGATGTGAACTTCTGTTAGTATTGCACTGAGTGATGGGCAACGGTTAGCCTCATGGCAATGCAACATGCCTGTGAAATTAACTGATTTATGCAATCACTGTTACTGAAAAATTGTCTATCCTAGCTTAATCGTGCATGTTCAAATTGTTGAGCAGATTTTTCCCTAGTCATTTTTTTTGATTGCAACTACCTCTGGAAAGGGAATTTGAAGGCTATAGATTAGATTAGATGGGCCACTGATCTGTTCCACAATAGATAGTTCCCTGGGATCAAAGACCTGATCATGTCCATGTTAAGCATTTGTCTGCTAAGATCACAAGCAACTTTCTCTCTGCATATATTAGATCTCTGCACTGAAGTGTGCTGGATTTGGAATTTTGTTTAAAGAATTCAATTACTCTATACTGTTAGCAATTATTGGTAACGTACAAGTTCTACAAACCCATGCAAGACACTGCAATCTCATTTGGTAGTCTTGTTTCCTGTTCATCACTTGTAGTAGATTTTAATGGTGGTTATGCCAGTCAATACTTAATTTTGTATCATGTTAGCTGGAGTATAGTTCATTGGATTGCAAAACAAAACTTGAATTATGTTTTAGTTACCATGCTCGTGAGTTAGAGAGAACGATTGTGCAGACCAATACACTGCAGGAAGGAAGATTTCATATTTTGGGGGCATTTAAATGAGCTGTGGAAGATTTTGTAAGGTTATGGGGCAAGAGTGGGGAGTGGAACTAAGAGCCAAAAGAGGCACAATGGACCAAGTGCCCTTTTTGTGCTTAACAATAACTATGATGTGTACAGATATCATGTATCCTTGTTGCTCCTGCCCTAGGCATTGCCA
This sequence comes from Heterodontus francisci, assembly GCF_036365525.1. Lineage (NCBI taxonomy): Eukaryota > Metazoa > Chordata > Chondrichthyes > Heterodontiformes > Heterodontidae > Heterodontus > Heterodontus francisci. Next base: position 64,286,291 of record NC_090389.1, read on the forward strand.
TTGCAAACACTGTACTCAGTTATGAGGTGCACATCAAAAGTCTAAGTTTAATTCCCTCTTATTTTTCTCCCTGGTGTAAAACACCAGGCCTTCATGCAGCACTTCCCTGCAGAAGTGTAGATTAGATTGGGAAGTTGGCATTTGCAAGATTTTTAGATTTTAAAATTTGCATCCTACGACTTATGCTAGGACCAAGGTGGGAGGGGTGCACAGTTTATTCTAGTTCCACTTTCCACAGGTCACAACATATATTTAAATTTTCCCACTTACCGATAGTCAATTATACACTCTTTTTTTTCCAGAGTAAAACACACTAACCAGGTTTCTTTAATCACAGAATCATTACAGTGCAGGAGGTGGCCATTTGGCCCATCATGTCTGCACTGGCCCTCTGGAAGAGCAATTCCTTCAGTTCCATTCCCCTGCCTTCTGCCCATAACCCTGCACATTTTTCCTTTTCATATAACTCTCTATTCCCTTTCGAATGCTTCAATTCAACCTGCCTCCACCATGTTATCAGGCAGCGCATTCCGGACCTTAACCATTCGCTGCATGAAAATGTTTTTCCTCGTGTCACTTTTGCTTTTCCTACCAATACTTAAAATCTGTGCCCTCTTGTTCTCCATCCTTTCACAAGTGGGAACAGTCTCTCTATCTAATCTGTCCAGACCCCTCATGATTTTGAATACCTCTATCAAATCATCTCTCAGCCTTCTCTTCTCCAAGGAAAACAGTCCTAATTTTTCCAATCTGTCTTCATAACTGAAATTCCTCATCCCTGGAACCATTCTCGTGAATCTTTTCTGTACTCTGACCAGTGCCGGCATGTCTTTCATCAAGTGCAGTGCCCAGAACTGGACGCAGTACTCCAGCTGAGGCTGAACTAGTGTCTTATACAAGTTCAACATAACTTCCTTGCTCTTGTACTCTATGCCCCTATTAATAAAATCCAGGATACTGTATGCTTTACTAACTGCACTCTCAACCTGTCCTGCCACCTTCAATGACTTATGTGCATATACACCTAGGTCCCTCTGCTCCTGTACCCCCTTTAGAATTGTACGCTTTATTCTATATTGTCTCTCCATTTTCTTCCTACCAAAATGCATCACTTCACATTTCTCTGCATTGAACTTCATCTGCCACCTGTCTGCCCATTCCACCAACTTGTCTATGTCCTTTTGAAGTTCTACACTATGCTTCCAAGTTTTGTATCATCTGCAAACTTTGAAATTGTGCCCTGTACACCAAGGTCTAGGTCATTGATCTATATCAGGAAAAGCAAGGATCCCAACACTGATCCCTGGGGAACTCCACTAAAACCTTCCTCCAGCCTGAAAAACATCCATTAACCACTACTCATTGTTTCCCTTCACTCAGTCAATGTTGTATCCATGTTGTTACTATCTCGTTTATTCCATGGGCTCCAAGTTTGCTCAGAAGTCTGTGTGGCATTGTGTCAAATGCCTTTTGAGAGTCCATGTACACTACATCAACAGCATTGCTCTCATCCACTCTATTACCTCCTCAAAAAACTCCAAGTTAGTTCAGAATGATTTTCTCAAGAAATCCATGCTTTCCTTAATTAAATCTCATTTGTCCATATGACTATTGATTTTTGTGCTGAATTATTTTTTCTAGAAGATTTCCAACCACTGAAGTTAAACTGACAGTTTACTGGTAATGAAGTAAAGCATAAACACACAGATTGAAATTTTAAAGTTCCCTTTTACCTTGGCGCACTCTCGCGCGCACGCTCTTGCGCACACCGGTTAACCGGAGACGTAAAAGGAAATTTTGTTCAGAGCTCTGTTGCAGACAAAACACGCTTGGGCTGAATACTTCCAAAACTGGCATACAGTCTAGCCTCTGAGTACATGTAGGTGGGTAACTGGAATCTTTTAGAACAGTTCTTTTCAGGTGGTGGTGAGAATTAATTTAGCAGGCTTGTCTTCAAAGGCAGGAGACCAGAGGAGTTGACGTCGTGGACTTCTCGGGTCTTTTAGAGAGGTGCTGGAAAGCTGAGCCAGGTTGTGGTCTTTTCTCCTTCCTTGGGAATTCTCCTTCCACAAGTTGACTGTTTAAAATTCAGCAAGAATCTGGTCTCTTCCTCTGTGACACACCTTCAGCAGCAGGTGCTAACTTTACCTCATTCCAAAAGGTAAACACTGACATTACAGCCGAATGTTTGCGAGTTTGCTTCTCTCAGATGCGCGCTGCTGCTCCCGGGTTTGTCGTACCAAGGGGCGTGCGACTGTCACTTCTCTGCACGCATCTTCCCTGGTTACCAGGGTTTCTGTTCTATTTTTAACTTGAGTCATGTGACAACCAGTAAACATTATTGCCAACCAGTTTTTTTTTGTGTCCTCTTGACCAGCTTGAAAAAAAATTGTGGTCCAACATTTCTTCAGTTTGACTATTCCTCAAAAAATATTTTAAACAAAAAACAGAAGCACTTTCATAACACTTGGTACAATGTGCTGGGACTGCTAAATGATGTGTTTAAAACATCCTGCATTGTGTAGCAGGTTGATGTGACTACTTTTAACCTCCTGTTTTGTTATGTTCATCTGTGTTGAATAAGTTGTTTTGTGAATTGGCATATAATATGTAAATGAAGCTTAGTGTCTCCTATGTGATCCAGCTGAATGATTAATTAAAGTATGGGTTAATCGAACTGATCTTTAAATTCCTTTTGAGAGATGCAAGATGGGAATCTGGCTATAAGTGCAACTTTCAGCATGATCTGGAGATTGCTAATGAAAATGAAATACTCAAATTTTGTATTTGAAACTTGTTTCATTTCACATCTATGGAAGAATTTCAGATTAACTTTGAATTATGTTTTGAGCTGTTTTCCTAGAATTTGCCGTGGTGTTTTTTCTCAATGTTGTGTACCAAAGAGTTATCACTAAACATTTAATGCTTTGATTTGTTACATAATTAAAATTGTATGACTGTGGACAAGTTGGTTACATGATTTGCAAGGCAAATTGTTTACCAAAATTTAAGCTCATACATGCAGGTTTGACACGTTGCTTTTAAACAGTGATTTTTAAAAATCCTTTTTATGGATTCAAATATGTATCTAATGAACTTTTTTAGGAGTTTTAGTCTGCTATTTTCATTTGAATTAGATGTTTAAATAGAACCATTGAAGTTTACAGCATAGAAAAGAGGCCTTTTTGTTCATCACAATATGAAAACAAAATACTATGGATGCTGGAAATTTGAAATAAAAACATAGTGCTGGAAATGCTCAACATTTCAGGTTGACATCTGTCTCCGTTTTTGGGGGTAGGCTATCAACATCTCTTCACTATAAGCCCACGGACACCCACGGCTACCTTGACTACACTTCCTCACAGTTTGCTTCCTGCAAGCGCACTATTCTATTCTGCTAGTTTCTCCATCACATGTTCTGATGCAGCCTTTCATACAAGCACCTGAAATTTTCCTTTTTCCTCAACCAAGGAGCCCCGTCAACCATGTCCTTTCCATTTCCTGTGCTTCTGTTTTCATATCTTCCCCTCCCTCACCCATCATAGGGTTCCTCTTGTCCTCCCCTCCACTACACCAGCCTCCATGTTCAATGAATCATCCTCTGCAAACTCCAGCGTGACGCCATCATCAAACACATCTTCCCCTCACCTTTCAGTGTTCTGAAAGGACTGTTCCCTCTGTGACACCCTGCTCCACTCTTCAGTAACCCCCTTCCCTCCCCACTGCACCTTTCCATGCAAGTGCAGGAGATGCAACATTTGCCTTTTATCTCCTCTCCTCACCGTCCAAAGTCCCAAACCCTCGTTCCAAGTGAAACGACAATTTAAGTGTTCTTTCAGTTTAGTATAATGTATTCGCTGCCCCACACTGGGGAGACCAAGCATAGCTTGGGTGACCACTTTGTTGGGACACTGCCATTCAGTCCACAAACGTGATGCTGAGCTTATGGTCACCTGTCATTTTAATTCTCCAACTTTCCGTCCTGCTGACCTCTCTGGAACACTGCAGGAGATCAAGAACAATGAAGCTCAACATGAGCTTGAGGAACCGCACTTTATCTTTCAATTCACTTTACAGCCTTCTGGACTCAACATAGAGTTCAACAATTTCAGATCGCAACCTCTGCCCCCATTTTGTTTTTTCTTTGTGGGTTTCTATTTTATTCTGGTTTTGCTCTTGTTTTTTGCTTTCAGATGGCAGCTGTTCATCAGTCTGCCATTTACACCTCCTGTAGACCCATCTTTTTCTTTTTGTCCCATTACTACTCCCTTTGGTCTTGCACCACCAACCTTTTTGTCATTTAATCTCTCCTGTCTTCCACTCTATCATGACCTTCCCTTTTGTTCTTTTTTCACCCTTTCCCCTTTAACTTGTTTAAAATGTTACTTGCCATTCATCAGTCCAAGCCTGACTGTTGTCCAGGTCTTGCATCTGGACATGGGCTGCTTCAGTATCTGAGGAGTCGCGAATGGTGCTGAACATTGTGCAATCATCAGTGAACGTCCCCACTTCTGACCTTATGATGGACGGAAGTTCATTGAAGCAGCTGAAGGTGGTTGGGCCTCGGACATGACCCTGAGGAATTCTCCAATGTTGTCCTGGGACTGAGATGATTGACCTCCAACAACCACAACCATCTTCCTTTTTATGTTAAATATGGCTCCAACCAGCAGAGAGTTGTCCCCCGATTCCCATTGATTCCAGTTTTGCTCGGGCTTCTTGATGCCAAGACAGCCACTCTCACCTCATCTCTGGAGTTTAACTCTTTTTTTGTCCATGTTTGGACCAAGGCTGTAATGTGGTCAGGAGCTGAGTGGCCCTGGCAGAACCCAAACTGAGCAAGTGCTGCTTGATAGTACTGTCAACACCCCCTTCCATCACTTTGCTGATCGGGAATAGAATCATAGGGCGGTAACTGGTCGGGTTGGATTTTTCCTGCCTTTTGTGTACAGGACATACCTGGGCAATTTTCCACATTGCCGAGTAGATTCTAGTGTTGTAGCTATACTGGAACAACTTTTCTAGGGGCATGGCTAGTTCTGGAGCACAGGTCTTCAGTACTATTGCCACAATGTTGTTGGGGCCCATAGCCTTCGCAGTATCCAGTGCCTTCAGCCATTTCTTGATATCCTGTGGAGTGAATCGAATTGGCATCTGTGATGCTGGGGACCTCAGGAGGAGGCTGAGAGGATCATCCACTCGGCACTTCTGGCTGAAGATTGTTACAAATGTTTCAGCCTTTTGTCTTGTGTTGTGGCTTTGCCAAACTGACACCTCCATTTTTAGGTATGCCTGGTGCTGCTTTGGAATGCCCTCCTACACTTTTTATTGAACCAGTGTTGATCCCCTGGCTTGATGGTAATGGTAGAGTGGGGGATACACTGGGCCATGAGACTATAGTTTGTGGTTGAATACTATTCTGCTGCTCCTGCTGATGGCCCACAGTGTCTAATTGATGCCCAGTTTTGAGATGCTAAATCTGTTCGAAATTTATCCCATTGAGCATGGTGGTTGTGCTGCACAACACTATGATGGGTACCCTCAGTGTGAAGACAGGACTTTGTTTCCACAAGGACTGTGCAGTAGTCCTACCAATATAGTCATGGGCAGATGCATCTACAACAGGTAGATTGGTGAGGATGAGGTCAAGTAGGTTTTTTCCTCTTGGTTCCCTCACCATCTGCTGTAGACCCAGTCTAGCAGCTATATCCTCTAGGGCTTGGTCAGTAGTGGTGCTACCGAGCCACTCTTGGTGGTGGACATTGAAGTCTCCCACCCAGAGTACATTTTGCACCCTTCCCGTCCTCCGTGTTCTTCCAAATGGTGTTCAACATAGAGAAGCACTGATTTCTCAGCCAGGGGTGAGGGGTTGATAGGTAGCAATCAGCAGGAGGTTTCCTTGCCTCATGTCGTAAGACTTGATGGGGTCCGGAGTCAATATTGAGGACTCTCAGGGCAACTCCCTCCTGATTGTGTACCACTGTGCCGCCACCTCTGGTGGGTCTGTCCTGTCTGGCAGGTGGGACAGGACTTACCCAGGGTTGGTGATGGTGCTGTGTGGGACAGTGTCTGAAAGGTATGATTTCGAGAGTATGACTCAGGTTGTTGCTTAACTAGTCTGTGGGACAGCTCTGCCAATTTTGGCACAAGCTCCCAGATGCTAGTAAGGAGGACTTTGCAGGGTCGCCAGGGCTGGTTTTGCTGTGTTGTTTCCAGTGCCCAGCTCGATGCCGGGCTCTTTGTCCAGTTTCCTTTCTTTTCGTAGACTTTGTAGCTGTTTAATCCAACTGTGCATCTTCTAGGGCATTTAAGAGTTAACCACATTGCTGTGGGTCTGGAGTCGCATGTAGGCCAGACCAGATGAGGAAGGCAGATTTCCTTCTCTAAAGCACATCTGTGAGCCAGTTGGATTTTTACAACAATTGGCACTGGTTTAATGGTCACCACTAAGCGAGCTTTTAATTTCAGACTTTTTTTATTAATTGAATTCAAATTCCACTAGCTGCCATGGTGGGATTTGAATCCATGTCCCCAGAGCATTAACCTGGGGCTCTGGATTAGTAGTCTAGCAGCACTACCACTATGCCACCGCCTTCCCTGCTGAGCTGAGTCTGATCTGATTATTTCTTGCATTTTCTGCTTTTATTCCTTTCTGCTCATGTTTGTGCTGACAGTAGAGCAATCCTAAAACTAATTCTATAGCTCTCTTTTCTCCCCAAAGCATTATTTCTTGCTTTGCTTTTGAACTTTTATCAGAGGCAGAGATCTCTGATTCAACTATTCACTGTGGCAAAGCATTCCATGCTCTAACAATGATCTAAATAGATTCCTCCTGACTCCTCTCCTCACTCACTTTGAGATGGCCTTAAATTGATGACCCCTCCTTACGAATTTCAGAGAAAGTGGTGTTTTCTGATTCACTTCAGAACTGCAAATTTTTAAAGCATTTATTAAATCTTGGTACTATGCCCACTCGAGCAGCTATTTTTTTTCAAGTGTCTTTTTTTATAACTTGCAATCCCTGATGAATCTACAGTGAATGCTGTCTGGCTTCAATGCCCTTTTATAATGTGTTTAAAACTGCACAAAGTGCAGAAATATGGCTTACCTTGTGTTTTGTACACACTTATAATTGCATCTTTAACTCTATACAGCTGTTGACAAAACTCAAAACGTTGGTCTTTCTATGGCTTTATATAACTGCTTTTGTATTTGAACCCCTCAGCCTCTGTTCTTCCATACTTTTCACTGGCTTTCTGTTGCAGGTGCATTCCCATTACTACTTTTTCCACAAAATGTATTGCCTCATACTTATTCGCATTAAATTTAATCATTTAGCTACCCATTCTGCTGCCCGTTGAGTCTTCGAAGTCTTTTACAGTCTCCCTTGCTGTTTGCCAAACCTATTTGTGTTTGCAATTTTGAGATTTGTGTTCCCATGTCCAACTCTAAATCATTGACGTATATACAGAATATGATTGGACCTAACATTGACCTCTAACATTGAACATTCACTTCTAAATTTTCTGCGATTTGAGCAACACCCATTTAAGCTAACTCGTTGCCCATGAGACCCATCTCCTGTCCCCTTGACTCTATTCTCACTAAACTGCTGACCACCCAGCTTCTCCTCCTGGACCCCATGTTAGCCGATATTGTTAATGGTTCTCAAGTTTTCTTTCCTTTTTAAATCTGTGTTCATTACCCCTCTCTTTGGAAAAACTAACCCTTGACCCCACCATGTGTGCAAACTACCATCTCATCTCTAAAATAAAAGCAAAATACTGCAGATGCTGGAAATCTGAAATAAAAACAAGAAATGCTGGAAGCCTTTTTTTTCATGTTTGTACTTGCGGCTGTTCAATTTTCAGTCCATTAACACCCTATCTGTACTAATGCTTTGTCTTTCAATACGCTATTAACATATTGTTTGCCTTAGCTCCATGACCACCTTGGGCAGCTGTTCTGTGACCTTGTCCTATTTACACCTTCTCCTTTGTTATCTCTTGCCCCACCCCCACTTTACTTATAACCTTTTACATTTCTAATATTTGTCAGTTCTGAAGAAGGGTCACTGACCTGAAACGTTAACTCTGCTGCTCTCTCCATAGATACTGCCAGACCTGCTGAGTATTTCCAGCATTTCTTGTTTTTATTTCACCTTATCTCTAACCTCTGTTGCCACTCAAGTCCTTGAATGTGTTGTCGCCTCCCAAATCCATGCCCACTTTCCTGAAACTCCGTTTGAATCCCTCCAATCAGGTTTCCACCCTTGCCACGGTCTGAAACAGCTCTTGGTCACAAATGACATTTTGTGATTGTGTGGCAGTGGTATGCAGTAGAGAATGTTTTGACATGTAATGCAAATGTACATTGTAAATATAAACCTGAAATGGCATGTGTAGTGAGGCAGCTCATGCACTCTATTGAAAGAAACTGATGTGATGCACTTTACATAATTCAAATTGGACATTACGTAATGTATTTTTACAAATTTTATTAACGTATATTGGGGGGGAGGGGGGGTGGTGGGGGGGGGTGGGGGTAGATGGCTGGTTGTATATCCTAAAGGGATTAGTGGGCAAGTTGTTTTTTATGACAATCCAGTAGTTCTATGGTCACTCTTTTTCAGTTATCTTTTTATTGCCAAATTCTTTTGGCTGAATTCAAATTCACTGTATGGTGGATTTGAATTTGTACTATAGTTATTAGTTCAGGCTCCTGGATTCAGGTATAACAAATACTGCACTCCATACCCATGTTGATGTACTTGATTTTTTTTTTTCTCTTCCAGCACATTGCAAGTCCATAAAACTAATGCTTTTTCACATGTCATCAGGCTTATAATGAGGAATGTTCTTGAGTTGTCCGCTTTCAGAACTGTAAGTTGTTTTGAAGCTGTTGATCAGCTTTTGTTAATTTTCTCAGTTGGTATGTATGTAATTCAAAGCTCCCTCAACTCTGCTAATGTGTTTCGGTCTCAACTTTAGAAGAGCACTTTGTCATTTTCCTGTTTTCTGACATCAGTCTTTCTCTGGCTAATTTGCTGCCAAGTGCTGCAAATTAAAATTATACTGTAACAACTAGTTTCACTTGGGATCTTTTTACAGTCAGGAGAAGAGACAATTTGAACCAGGCTCCAGCTGTGTAAGGTCATTATACAACCTTACTGCCCTACCAGCCACTCGTTATAAAGAATGGCTGCTTGAAGTTTACAAATTTTAAAAATCTTTCATGGCATGTGGGCGTTGCTGGTAGGCCAGCATTTGTTGCTATCCCTAATTGTCCTTGAACTGAGTGGCTGGCTTGCTAGGTCATTTCAGAGCGCATTTAAGAGTCAACCATATTGCTGTGTGTCTGGAGCCACATATTGGCCAGACCAGGTAAGGATGGCAGATTTCCTTGCCTAAAGGACATTCGTGAACCAGATGGGTTTTATGACGATAGCCTTATGGTACCATTACTGAGACTAGCTTTCAATTCCAGATTTTCTTTGTACAGGATATCTGTAGACATTAGTGAAGTTGCACTATATGATCCATATATAATTTGTGTGTGTTTCTTGCATTCTATGTTGTACGTTTATTTTATTTAGAGATACAGCACTGAAACAGGCCCTTCGGCCCACCGAATCTGTGCCGACCAAGAACCACCCATTTATACTAACCCTACAGTAATCCCATATTCCCTACCACCTACCTACACTAGGGGCAATTTATAATGGCCAATTTACCTAATAGGAGTTAATGCTTTTGCTTGTATAACTGTTCAAGGGGTTTTTGAATTCTTCGTAATCCTACTGTTGTATTAATGCACAGCAGCAAGTGGGCCTCCTGCTGATGTGTAGTAATTGGCGGTACTAATCTGTACCGTTACATCTGCTTCCTGAAAGGGCATTCCAGCTGTTCGGATGGCTGCTGTGCTGCTTCCTGCTTTTCTCCCCCTACCAGTCAGAACATAAATATTAACTGCAGTAGTTGGTACACAGGTAGTGTTTGGCATTGTGGTCTTTTTCTAACTGCCTCTATCAAATACCATAAGATTGTTCTAAAACTGTGTAATTGGGCCTTGTTGATTCGTTGGCACATAAAGCAAGGTTATTTATCTGGCAAAAATAAGTTAACTATTTAAATACTGTTAGATGCTAGTGAGTTACAGTTGTGGATCTTGACAATATACAATATACTTTTAAGCACTAATTGCATTTTTGAGTTCCACTGAATATTGATGCAAATCATTACTCAAAACATCATAGAATCAAAAGTGAGTGCTCACGATGTAGTATCCAATCACACAATATTTGATTCTCTCACTTTGAACTGTTAATTTTAAATTATCTATGAAGGTGCCACCTCTGCTGTTACACTAGTATTTTAATTACATGATGGTTGTTGGACTGAGTTTGGTAAACTTGCGTAATGGTGCTTTATATATGCCTGTCAAATCTATCCTAAGGATTAATCTTGGGATATGTATGCGCTCGTATATTTCCTTTATATTTATGTATTTATCTCTATACATGTGTACGTGACGATGAGTTTTTAAAAAGAAAGTTACAATTTTTTTAGTTAAACCAGATCATGTTCTTCGTTGATTTATACACATCGTTATCGGTACTTTACTTTGTATTCATTCAGGCAGAAATTGTAGCATAGACCACCATTTGGCCAGTCATACCTCTGTTAGTGTTAAATCTTCAAATTTGTAATCGACACTAAACCCAGTTCCTTATCCCTTCCCATGTGCTTAATACATTTTTCAAAAACTTATCAAGTTGTGATTGTGTGCCTAAATTGCCTCTTATGATGAAAGTGATCTCTTTACTGGAGAGAAGCCAAGTGATCTCTCTGGACCAATCAGTATATCTCAATGACATTTTCTTTCTTGAGGCATTTAATAACTTCTATTATATAACTTGTCTAATAGCAACAAATTTTGGTCAAGCCGATGTTGAACATTGGATTCTCCTGATCCACATAATTGTTGCATTTCAAACTAATGAAAAATCTGAAGATCAAGTAAATCTCCCATCCTTTAGTTTGTATTACAAGGAGCTGTTATCCACTCTGTTCAATAGACCAGTCACAATTGTCATGGAGACTTACTTCTCCAAGTTATAACAATACAATACTCACACTTGTGACAACATTTGTACCATCTAAAACAAAACTGAAGTCTGTTGGAAATAGTTCTATCTGCAACTTGGCAAGAGCTAGATACTAATTTTCTTGAGTTGGACAGGGAAGAGGACTGATGAAGGGAACTGGGACAGTCACATTTGGGCAGCTGATAACATATTTATCATTTTGTATTAACTATGGTTGTGGCTCCTTCGTAGTGTGACCGAACTTCAGTGGTTTCTATTTGAGCGTTTCATGTTAGCTTCAGTTTTGAGATTTTAAATCTGACTGTTCCAAAGCTTGATTTATTGTACATATTTTATTTAAAATTTTTCTGTATACTGCAAAACAAGATTTTGAGCTGGAAATGTTAATTTGAGCCTGTTCTAGGCGCAATGTTTTATTCAGATCCAGAAGGCACTTGGAAAACTACCACTTATACTTTTTTTGTTATTTACAGACGTGGTTGTTTCTGAGGAGCCAACTTGTGCAGCTGTATCATTCATACTTTGAATTCGTGATTATGCCACGCGTGGAAGAATCATATTGAGATTCATTTTTAATGACATTATTTTTGAATAAACATTATGGAACCATTTGTACTAACTAGCCATTGAACTGCGCAGACAATAAAAGCAAAATACTGCGGATGCTGGAAATTGGGAATTTAAAAACTGAAAGTGTTGGAAATACTGAGCAGGTCTGGCAGTGTCTGTGGAGAAAGGAACAGAATTAACGTTTTAGCTGAAATGTTGACTCTGTTTTTCTCTCTACAGATGCTGCCAGACCTGCTGAGTATTTCCAGCACTTTCAGTTTTTCTGATTTGTATACTTTGCTCAAGGTTGCTACTTTGCCCTGCAATATTGCCCTTTGTTACAAGCATTGAAAAATGTAACTTCATTTTATAGCCAAATCATAAAGCTTGTGCCCACCTATCTTGTAATTTTATTCTGTATGGACTTAAAGATTATGCCCCTCCTGCGCTATGTGGGAAATTAGGGAAGCTTCCAGTGTCCCTGAGGACCATGTGTGCAGGAAGTGTGTCCATTTGCAGCTACTGGCTACCTGCATTACGGAGCTGGATTCACTGTGGAGCATCCGCGATGCTGAGGACATCGTGGATAGTATGTTTAGCAAGGTGGTCACACTGCAGGTAATGGTTGCATAGGCAGAAAAGGGATGGGTGACCACCAGGCAGAGTAGTAGGCGCAGGCAGGTAGTGCAGGAGTCCCCTGTGGCCACCACCCCCTCACATAGATATATCATTTTGAATACTGTTGTGGGGGGTGGGGGGGGGGTGACCTCCCAGGGGAAAGCAGCAACAGCCAAGTTTTTGGCACCACGGATGGCTCTGTTGCACAGGGAGGACGGTTGGGGGGAGGTGGGAAGGGGTGAAGACTGGGAGAGCCATAGTGATAGGAGATTCAATTGTACAGGGAACAGACTGGTGTTTCTGTGGCTGCAAACAAGATTCCATGATGGTATGTTGCCTCCCTGGTGCTAGGATCAAGGATGTCTGAGCGGCTGCAGGACATTCTGAAGGGGGAGGGTGAACAGCCAGTGGCCGTGGTACATGTCCGTACCAACGACATAGGTAGAAAAAGGAATGAGGTCCTGCAAGATGAATTCAAGGAGATGGGAGCTAAATTAAAAAGCAGGATCTCAAACGTCGTAATCTCAGGATTATTTCCTGTGCCACGTGTTGGTGAGTATATGAGCAGGAGAATAGACCAGATGAATGTGTGGCTGGAGAAATGGTGCAGGAGGGAGGAATTTAGATTCCTGGGACATTGGGAGCAGTTCTGGGCAAGGTGGGACCTGTACAAACTGGACGGGTTACACCCAGGCAGAACTGGAACCGATGTCCTCGCAGTGGCGTTTGCTAGTGCTGTTGGGGAGGATTTAAACTAGAATGGCAGGGTGATGGGAACCTGAGCATGAAGACTGAGGGGGAGGAAACTAGGATAGAAATGAAAGACCAGAAACAAAAAGGCAAAAGTAGAAGGCATAGAAATCAAGGGCAAGAAACAAATAGGGCTATAGTGCGCAATAATGCTAAGATGACTAAGAATGTTTATTTAAAAAAAAAGCCTAAAGTCATTGTGTTTCAAGGCACGGAGTATTCGCAATATGGTCGGCAATGTAAATAGATACGATATAGTTGCGATTACGGAGACATGGCTGCAGGGTGACCAAGGATGGGAACTGAACATCCAGGGGTATTCAATATTTAGGAAGGACACGCAGAAAGGGAAAGGAGGTGGAATAGCGTTGTTAGTAAAAGAGAAAATCAATTCAATAGTGAGGAAGGATATTAGTTCACAGAATCCTGATGTGGAATCTATATGGGTGGAGCTAAGAAACACCAAGGGGCAGAAAACGTTGGTGGGTTTGTATATAGACCCCAAACAGATGTGATGTAGAGGATGGCATTAAACAGGAAATTAGAGACGCATGCAATAAGGGCGAAACTATAACTATGGGTGAGGTTAGTCTACATATAGATTGGGCAAACCAAATTAGCAACAACACTATAGAGGAGGAATTTCTGGAGTGGGCATGTGATGGTTTTTTTGGGCCAATATGTTAAGGAACCAACTAGGCCATCCTAGACTGGGTATTGTGTAATGAGAAAGGATTGGTTAACAATCTTGTCCAGGGCCCCTTGGGAAGAGCGACCATAACATCATAGAATTCTTCATTAAGATGGAGACTGAAAGTTGATTCCGAGACTAGGGTCCTGAATCTAAATAAAGGAAACTATGAAGGTATAAGGCGCAAGTTGGCTATGATAGATTGGGGGACGTTACTTCAAGGGTTGACAGTGGATAGGCAATGGCTAGCTTTTAAAGAGCGCATGGATGAATTACAGCAATTGTTCATTCCTGTCTGGCACAAAAATAAAACAGGAAGGGTGGCTCGACCGTGGCTTACAAAAGAAATTGAGGATAGTATTAGATCCAAGGAGGAGAAATCTAAAATGGCCAGAACAAGCAGCAAACCTGAGAATTGGGAGCAGTTTAGAATTCAGCAAAGGAGGACAAAGGGATTGATTAGGAAGGGGAAAATAGAATGAGAGTAAGCTTGCAGAGAACATAAAAACTGACTGTAAAAGCTTCTACAGATATATGAAGAGAAAAAGATTAGTGATGACAAATGTGGGTCCCTTACAATCAGAAATGGGGGAATTTATAATGGAGAACAATTAAATACATACTTTTGTTTCTGTCTTCACAAAGGAGGACCCATTACCTCCCAGAAATATTGGAGAACATAAGTAGGAAAATGGTGTTAGGGAAATTGATGGGATCGAAGACCGATAAATCCCCAGAGCCTGATGATCTACATCCCAGAGTACTTAAGGAAGTGGCCCTAGCAATAGTAGATACATTGCTGGTCATTTTTCAAAGTTCTATAGACTCTAGAACAGTTCCAACAGATTGGAGGGTAGCTAATGTAACCCCACTATTTAAAAAAGGAGGTAGAGAGACAATAGAATTGTAGACCGGTTAGCCTGACATCAGTAGTGGGAAAATTGCTAGAGTCCATTGTAAAAGATGTAATAGCAGAGCACTTGGAAAACAATGACATGATCGGACAAACCCAACATGGATTTACGAAAGGGAAATCCTGCTTGACAAATCTACTGGAATTTTTTGAGGATGTAACTAGAAGAATAGATAAGGGAGTGGATGTGGTGTATTTGGACTTTCAGAAGGCTTTCGATAAGGTCCCACATAAGAGATTAGCATGCAAAATTAAAGCACATGGGATGGGGGTAAGGTACTGTATGGATAGAGAACTGGTTGGCAGACAGGAAACGAAGTGTAGGAATAAACGGGTCTTTTTCCAAGTGGCAGGCAGTGACTCGTGGGGTACTGCAGGGATCAGTGCTAGGACCCCAGCTATTCACCACAATATATGTTAATGAAATAGATGAGGGAATTAAAAGTAATATATCCAAGTTTGCAGGCGAGGAGGATGCAGAGAAGCTCCAGTGTGATTTGGACAGCTTGAGTGAGTGGGCAGATACATGGCAGATGCAGTATAATGTGGATAAATGTGAGGTTATCCACTTTGGTGGCAAAAGCAGAAAGACAGATTATTATCTGAATGGCGATAGATTGGGAAAGGGGGAGGTGCAGTGAGACCTGGGTGTCCTTGTGCACCAGTTGCTGAAAGTAAGCATGCAGGTGCAGCAGGCAGTTAAGAAAGTAAATGCTATTTTGGCCTTCATAGCAAGAGGATTCGCGAACAGGAGCAAGGATGTGTTGCTACAATTATACAAGGCCTTGGTGTGACCACATCTGGAGTATTGTGTACAATTTTGATCTCCTTATCTGAGGAAGGATGTTCTTGCTATGGAGGGAGTGCAGCGAAGGTTCACCAGACTGATGCCTGGGATGGCAGGACTGACTTATGAAGAGAGATTGGGTTGATTAGGCTTGGATTCGCTAGAGTTTGGAAGAATGAGAGGGGATCTCATAAACCTACAAAATTCTAACAGGATTGGACAGACTAGATGCAGGAAGGATGTTCCTGATGGCGGGGGAGTCCAGGACCAGGGGTCACAGTCTAAGGATAAGGGGTAAGCCATTTAGGACTGAGATGAGGAGGGATTTCTTCACCCAGAGAGTGGTGAACCTGTGGAATTCTCTACCACAGAAAGCAGTTGAGGCCAAATCATTAAATATATTCAAGAAAGAGTTAGATATAGTTCTTGGGGCTAAAGGGATCAAGGGATATGGGGAGAAAGCGGGAACAGGGTACTGAGTTTGGACGATCAGCCATGATCGTATTAAATGGCGGTGCAGGCTCGAAGGGCTGAATGGCCGAATCCTATTTTTCTATGTTTCAGTTTTTTTGGTTTTTAACAACGAATTCATTAACTGCATATAGGCCAGTGGTAGTTCAAACTTAAGTCCAACAAGTGTGGACCCTGCCCTCTTCTGAAGAGAAGGATCCCATGTTTAAAAACAGCAGAAATATACTGGAGAGACCTCTGTTCATTATCTGGGCATGCTGCAAATTCACCTGGGTAGACAGGCAAGCAAAAATATCCTCCCTGGGTGTAAGGGTGGAAATTGCTGAGGTACTGGCCATAATCTTCCCATCCTCATGTGGTGCAAGAGGACTGGTGAATTGCAAATTTTATATCCTTGTTCAAAAAAGGTTGGCAGGATTAAACCCAACGACTACAGACCTCAAATTATGAGAGCCAATGATTTTTGCTGCATAAACAATACATGTAAAATGAAAACCCATTTAACATGCATTGGATACACGATGGCTGAAATTTAGTGGCCCCCCCACCCCCGCCTCCCTAGGAGTGGGCTGGGAGGCGGGGGGTACGTACAATAGGGTAGAATATATACTTTCCTCTAATCCAAAAACAACTGTTCACCACTACTATTTCCTGTAAAGGCCTGCTCAAGTGACAAAAAAGACCTGACCCGAACCTGACGGAACTACATGCGATCCGAGCACACCCTGACCAACCCGACATTAGCAATGTTCCTTTTACTTACCTTCCAACTCCCAATCTGCCGGAAGCTGCAGTGTGCACGTGATGAGGTCATAGAGACGCTCACTGCGCAGACTCAGTTTCCCTACTTGACGTCCCGGACTTGCAGCTCAGGTAAGTGTTTTTTTAACTTTTAACACTTACCTTGCTGTGTGTGTCCGACCCAGAAGAGCGATCCAACCCGAACCCGACACATGTCGGGTAGCAGGCCTTTAACTTCCAGTCATTTAGCCAACTTCTTATCCATGCTAACGCTACTCCTTTTATTCTATGGGCTTCAGTCTTACTGACAAGCCTATTATGAGGCACTTTATCCAATGCCTTTTGGAAGTCCACATACACATGAACTACATTGCCTTCATCAACCCTCTGTTATCTCAACAAAAATGCAATCAAGTTAAACATGTTTTGCCTTTGGCAGATCAGGGTAGGCTTTTCTAAATTAATCCACACTTGTCCAAGTGACTGTCCTAGACTATCATTTCTAAAAGCTTCCTTATCTGAAGTTACAACCTAAGTAATAGGGTTCCTTTGGGATTGGTACAAGGACCACTGCTTTTCTTGATTTATATATTAATGACTTAGACTTGGGTGTATAGGGCACAATTTCAAACTTGTGGATGACGCAAAGCTTGGCAGTATTATGAACTGTGAGGAGGATAGTAATGGACTTCAAGAGGACATAGGCTGGTGAAATGAGCAGACATGTAGCAGATAAAATTTAATGTAGAGAAGAGATACATTTTGGTAGGAAGAATGAAGAGAGATAATAAATAAAGGATACAATTCTAAAGGGGGTGTAGGAACAGAATGACCTGGGGCCTATGTGCACTAATTGTTGAAGGTGGCAGTGCAGGTTAAGAGTGCTTTTTTTCAAAAATGCATTTGGAATCCTGGGCTTTATAAATGGAGGCATAGTGCTGAAGCAAGTGAGTGATGATGAATCTCTAAAACACTGGTTTAGCCACAACTGGAGCATTGTGTCCAATTCTGGGCACCACACTTCAGGAAGAATGTGAAGGTCTTGGCGAGGGTGCGGAAACTGTTTACTGGAATGGTTGCAGTGATAAGGGAATTAAGTTACAAGGATAAATTGGAGAAGCTGGGATGTTATCCAAGGTTGAGAGGAGATTTGATAGAAGTGCTGAAAGTCTAGCGAGTTGATGAAGATCTTTCTGCTAATGAGAAGTTTTCTAGAACCAGAGAACGCCAATTTAAGGTAATTGGTTCTTTTGCCAAGTGCAATATGAGGAAGACCTCTTTCATGCAGCAAGTGGTTACAATCTGAAATGCACAGCCTGAATGGGTAGTGGAGGCAGATTCAAAGAGGGATTAGGTAAGTACTTGAAGGGAAGAAACATTGCAGGGCTACAGGGACTAGTTGGATTGCTCGGACATGGACTGGACTGGCTGAATGGCCTCCTGTGCTGTAACCAATCTATGATTCTATGGAACACTGCTATTATCAGCACAATTCTGAACCATTGATGTCTAAACTTAATATTACACCAAAGAAGCCCC
Organism: Heterodontus francisci; assembly: GCF_036365525.1. Classification (NCBI taxonomy): domain Eukaryota; kingdom Metazoa; phylum Chordata; class Chondrichthyes; order Heterodontiformes; family Heterodontidae; genus Heterodontus; species Heterodontus francisci. The sequence continues at coordinate 64,304,460 of NC_090389.1, forward strand.
CAAATTTTAACAACTTAAGTGAGGTGGTATCCAGGAACTTACCCATTTGGTTATTATGTACTTTTTCTTTGGAGAAATTCTATAGTGTTTCATGATTGAGGACATAATACAATTGAATGCTTTTTTTTGAGCTAGAGAATGGTGATTAACATGTATAGTTCTGTTTGTTCCACTTTCATTATCGGATAGGGTGAGGCTTTCTTAATTTTCTTTCTTTTCTATAGTGACTAAAACTGCAGATGAAAAGTTTTTACATGAGTCACAGGTTTATTTTCAGACACAAATTTAGAATTGTACCTCTGGCCAGCAGCTCTTGGAGGCGGAACCTCCAGCCTCAGAGGGGTGTAAGCTCCAACTGAAGCCAATTAAGGGCCTGAACCATGCAGAATTACAGCTTGGCTTGCAGGCCTGGTGGAGGCGGGGCTAGCCCTTGGCTTTCCAGCTGATGGGCGGGGCCAACACCTCACTATTAAATTCCGGCCCATATATTTGTGACAAATGACGTTCCCAGAAATCTGTTCCTGGGCCTTGGCTTAAGGGTTTGGATAAAGGAATAAAGTTTTGTATCTAAGTTTTCAGATGACACTAATAGGCATAGTTGTGTAGAGGGGAACAGGAAGTTACCAAGTGACAGGCAAATTAAGTAAGTGGGTAAAATGTGAGAAGCTGTGCATATGCTAAGGGGTTTAGTGTCCATGTGCACAAATCACAAAACTTTAATGCATGGGTACAAAAAAACTGAAGAAATGTTGGCCTTTATCTTGAGGATTTAGAATACAAAAGTAACCATTTGTTTCTTCCGTTGCACAGAGCCTTGGTCAAACTCCATCTGGAGTATTGCATTCAGCTTTGGGCACTAGACTTCAGGAAAGGAAATTACCCTTGTAGTGGGTGCAGGGCTTAAAGGGTCAAATTGAGGACAGGCTGCATAAACCTGGTTTGTATTTCCTTGTTTAGAAGGTTGAGAGGTGATGTAATTGAGGCTTTAAAATGATTTAAAAATTTGGTAGGGTAGATAAACTTCTGGCTGAGAAATCTAGAATCATAGAGCATAATCTTCAAATTAATGTTATAAACCATTTGGAAATGAAATCAGCAAGCACTTTTTTTCTCAGGGTGATGGGAATTAGGAACTTTGTCCAAAAAGGGTGTGGATGGTGGGCCAGTTAAAACTTTCAAGCTGACTGTGATAGATATTTGTGCTCCATAATCCCTTGATACTTAATGAAAACTGGTAAATGAAGTTGAAGTACAAATCATCTATAATTAAATAGTGGAACAGGCTCGAGAAGCTACATGGTCTACTCCTATTCCTATCTTCCAACTTTAAATTACATAGATTATTTTAAGTATAATTCCTTACTCGGAGAGGCACCAACAAAACCTCGTCTAATTGTGACGTATTGAGCAAAACTCCCAAAATATTTGAATGCAGCAGTATTATGCTATGGTTCAATTTGTCCAACTACAGTAAATGAAATTACATTGAAGACATTTCAGTCAATTGTAATTGACTCAATGTAGTGGTCAGTTTCAAAGACATTAAACAATAATTCTGATTAAACTTGTGCTTCAAACATGCAGGGTTTTTGTCAAGTAGTGAAATCTTCAGATCAAAAAGCAGATGAGCCTAATGACTTTGAATTTGGACTGGGGCCTGTACTATTTGCATAATTTATCTGATACAAAGGCTTAGAAGTTTTTATATCCTTTTTACTTTACCCAAAGAAATAATTTAAGCCTGTGTACTTGATACCTGCTGAGTTGAACAGTTCTGGCTACATGATTGAAAAGGATGTTTGGAGGAAAGCTGTCAAATGCTGCTGTGTGCGCTTTCAGGGAAAATGACAGGAACACCAGAAAAGCAAAAGATAAAACTAAGTGACAGGAAGCTACCACACCCCACATTTTTCCTGTCAGTTGGGAAACATAACTTATTCTTTGGCAAGGTCAGTAATTTGAGTAAGAGGTCTGGAAACTGGAGACACGGACAAGCTACTGGTGCACTATTTATTAATAAATGCAGAAGACAAAATTATTTGCAACCAAATTTCTTCTTGCAAAGAACTTGCCATTCATTTTATATGGAGCACTTTTTAAAAAAAAAAAAGCAAAAATTTAGTGAATGTAAAATCCAGACTTCAAACCTGTAAATTTTATGTATCGGAACACACTGAGCAATGTAGGAATTAGTATCAATTCAAGAATTTTGATGGAGAGGATACCTGGAAAATGTTTTTTGTTTATATTTATGCAAAGAAAATATCCAGGCAAAGAATTGTCATTTTTTTAACTAATATTGTCCTGTTTTTCATTTGGTGATTTCCTAATAAGGGCAGAGTTTGTTATATTGGTTGAAAGAGAAAAATAGGCTCTCATTTTAGGTGTGATCTTGGCCAAATTGGCATTACAAGACTTTTTATAGCTTTTTTTATAGGATTGATGTGAACATAGAAAACAAAGGTAATCCCACTCTTATAATCGAGGGAACTTTGATCTTCCAACAGATGAGGTCTGAGTGGACTTTGATAAGTGAACAATGCATTCGTGGCTCAGGGAAAGCTACATCTCTATATGGCATTCACTCCTCTTCACTAACCTGGTTTTAATATCTGGCACCAGTTGGACATTACATTTTCAGATTGCTGAGACCAAGATAAATTTACAACGGCTATTTTGGGCAACGAAACATAAATATGAAACAATACCAGACATATATTTAGAACTAGCATTAACATTGTATTAAGAAAAGTAGGCCCACATCCACAAAAATAAGGACATTCTGTAGATATCCTGGAAACACAGCTGGCCTGGCTTCTACCATTTTCATTGAGTTTCTCCTCAGCATTTAAAATCATAAATTCCTGCTTTCTTCATATCAGCTTTAATACAGTGCTGAAGTTGTAATACAGATTGTCAAACCCCAGTAGTGCAAGACTACCTCCTTCAAAGGAAACCAACTCTAGTATCCTGTAACACTTTAAATAGGTATATAAGCACACCCTCAGCAATGTTGCTAGATTTGTACCAAATAATCACTTGCATTGCTGACTTGCACCCATCAAGGACTGGAGTGATTCTGTCCAATTTACTTTTGATTAGGAATGTTATCATTAGCAGAGAGGTTTTATTTCCAAGTGCTGGAAGTAAAAAGTATTTTTCAAGTTGAGAGAAACAGCGATAACATTTCATAGAATCATAGAAAGTTCACAGCACAGGAAGAGGCCACCTGGCCCAGTGTGTCTGCGCTGGCTGAAAAAAAAAGCTGACAGCCTAATTCTACTTTCCTGCATTTGGTCCGTAGCCCTGCAGGTTACCGCACTTCAGGTGCGCATCCAGGCACCTTTTTAAAGGAAATATGGTTTTCTCCCTCTGACACCCTTTTCAGGCAGAGAGTTCCAGACCCCACTACCCTCTGGGTGAAAATTCTTTTTTGTTTATCTCCCCTTTATTCCTTCTACTAATCACTTTAAATCTCTGCCCTTGAGTCACTGGGATAGAAATGCAGTACTGTATTAATGTGCCTCCTGGTTTGCTGTAGTCACCTGACCACTACCATGAGGCACTCACTGCAGACAGCCATCACAACTTAGACACAGTACAAGCAAGACTGTTGTCCTGGACACGTAACATGGTATCAGAGCGGGACTAAGATTCTGTGTTGAAGAGCTAGATAGCAGCACAGCTACTAAGAGGAACACAGGAATGTTCAGAGCTGCTGAAAGCCGCAGGACGCCACAAAAAAGGAACAAAGAAACAGGCCAAAACTAAAAGCACTGGGTAAGACAGAATGGCTGCAAATTTTCTTCTCCTGGTGCTGGTCAAAATGAAAGGTGATGGGAAGCAGAACTGGCAGTTTATCCACTCGCAATGACAAAATTACAAAATTGCGACAGATTTAATTAACAAACCAGAGCAGCTACGAGTAGCTACACTTTTATCCCTGTTGGGGAAAGACTGTTACAAAATGTATTCCACCTGAAATATCTCGGATCAAAAAAAACAAATTTTGAAAGCCTTGAAGGCATGCTTTGAACCCCAAGTGAACGTAACTTATGAACGGTATGTGTTCAGTATTAGGGCCCAAGGTAAAAGAGTCCATTGATCAATATGTGACTGCATTAACATAGCTTGCAGAATCCTGTGAATTTGCACAACTGAAAGATGATCTAATTAAAGACCGGATTGTATTAGACATAAGAGATCCTGCAGTGAGAGCACATCTACTGAGAAAGGACAAACTTACTCAGGAAAATGATCGACAAGTGAAGAAGTACGGAGGTTGTAAATCAGCAGCTAGAGCATATTCATGGCAGAACAGACCAGGCCTTGCATTATGCTGAGACACATTCCTGGTTGAAAGGGGAGAAAGATCACAAAGGGCAGGATGCAAATAGCTGCTGAGGACGTTGCACAAAGGAAAAGAAGGCATGTCAAGCATGGGGGAAAGCAGCATTCTCACTGCAAGAAGCCGAATCATTTTGCACGCAAGTGTTTGGGTAGAAGGAAGCACAGCAAGCAGGTACAGATGGCCACTGGAGAGATCAGCCGAAGATTCTGACTAATCACTATACACCATAACACAGGTTAGTTCCGTCAGGTCGATATATGATGAATGGTTTGTGACTGTTGGAATGATGACTGCAGAAGGGGAATATAAAGTCAACATAGTGTCAGACGCAGTTGTGTCATGCAACATCATGACCTTCGCAGACCTGTACGAAGTGGCTGAACATGGTAATCCAAAAATGAAGCCCTCGAAAGTAAGGTGGAGGCTATATAATGGCACCATGCTAGTGTCGAGAGCACAAATAACTGACCCAATGCAATGACAAGACCAAAGATCTGGTGTTCCAGATCATAGACAGTAAGCAAAAGCCACTCATCTCAGCCAGAGCAAGTCTAATGCTTGGACTGGTAACCCTCAACGTGCAAAAAGAGATTTGCAACGTGTTGCAGCACACTAAACCATTGACGGCAAAACAGATCCTAGAGAAGTGCGACAATGTGTTTACATGTTTGGGATATGTTCCTGGAGAATAGCATCTAGAAGTAGTCATCTGCTGAAGAAAGTTCCAGCTGCCCCCAAGGCAACCTGAAAGCCAAGATAGAGCTGGTAAAGAAGGGAGTTATCAAGTAAGTGACAACCCCGACAGAATGGATTAGCAGCATCATAACCGTAAAATAAACTCAAGCTGAGAGTATGCATCGACCCAAATGATCTAAATAAAGCTCTGAAGAGATCTCACTACCCCATGCCAACTATCAAAGGAATTTTGCCACAACTCTCAAGGGCAAAAATCTTCACTATCCCGGTTACAAAGGATGGTTACTGGCAAGTGAGGCTGGATGAAAGCAACAGCTTTCTAACTACATTCTGGACGCTGTTTGGGAGATACAAATGGTTGCGCATGCCATTTGGCATTTCCACAGCTCCAGAGAAGTAACAACGCAGACAGCATGAGATAGTAATCTTCCCAGAGTGGAAGATATAGTGGATGATCTAGTTTATGGATGTGAAGACCCAATGGAAGAAGCCATTGTTGATCACGATAAAAATCTAGTGCGACTGCTAGACAGAGCTCTCCAGATGAACCTGAAGCTGAGCAAGAAAAAATTGCAATTAAAAATGCCTGAAGTCAAGTACATAGGTCATGTACTGACAGCAAAAGGTCTCCGCCCAGATTTGAAAAAGGTGAGAGCAGTAGCAGCGATGCAGCAACCAACAGATGTAGTAGCAGTGCAGCGATTTGTTGGATTAGTCAACTATTTAGCAAAACACTTGCCCAGTTTGTTGTCTGAACCATTTCGGCAACTCGCTGCCAAGGATGTGCAGTGGTATTGGGGGACAGAAAAAGAAGCAACATTCACTAAAATCAAGCAGCTAGTGACCTGAGGCCAGTGCTGAAATAATATGACACATAAATGATGAAGTCACCCTGCAGTGAGACAGAACTTGAGCAACCCTAATGCAACAAGAACAACCGGTTGCATTTGCTTCCAGGGCATTAACGCACGCAGAATGATGCAACGCTCAGATCGGGAAAGAGTGCCCGGTCATTGTCTTTGCTTGTGAACATTTTCAACAAAACCTCCTTGTAAGAGACAAGGTGACAGTTGAGTCGGACCACAAGCCACTTCAAAGCAACTTCCTTAAGCTGTGACTCTGCTCCAAAGCATCTGCAAAGAATGTTGCTCTGGTTACAAAGATATCATCTGGACATGACACACAAGCAAGGGAAACAAATGTACATTGCTGACATGCTGTTGAGAGCATGCTCCCTATGAAGAAAGTAGAGGATGCTACCACAGTGTGAGAAATCTTCCAGATCCAACGTGAAGCTGCAGCCTGACATGCTTTGGAAGTCATCAACCCGGCAAAGACATAGAATCTGACTGACCTATGAAATCAAGCGAAATACCCAACAAGATGCAACACTCAAAGTGTTGCAAAAAATGGTGATAAAAGGATGGCCTGAAAGCATCAAGGACACTCCTGTGGTCACAAGCATATTGGGCATACAGAGATGAATTGACAGCCCAAGATGGCATCTTGTACAAAGGAAATAATCAACTTTCATAATGGAGTTGAGAGGAGAGATGTTAAAACACATCCATGCATGCCACCAAGGAATTGAGTCGAGTCTGAGGAAGGCAAGAGAAGTGCTCTACTGGCCAAACATGAGCAATGAAATTAAGTGCCACATCAGCCAGTGCAATGCATGTAGCGAATACCAAACTAAGTAAGCCAAAAAGCTGCTGAAGGCACATGACATCCCAGATAGACCATGGATGATGCTGGGTGTAGACCTCTTCACTCTCACAGGAACTAATTACCTTGTCGCGAAAGACTACTATTCTGACTACTGGGAGGTAGACCAGCTGACCTTGACTTCTACCGGTGAGATTGTAGAATGCATGAAAGCACATTTAGTCGTCATGGCATTCCAGATATTTTAATGGCCCTCAGTTCGCGAATGAAAAATTCAGCCGCTTCATAAAGGATTGGGAAATTCAACACCATACATCATGTCCACACTATCTGCAGTCAAATGGAAAGGTTGAAGCAGTAGTAAAAATTGCCAAAGGAATCACTAAAGCAAGCAAATCGAGCACAGATGTATACAAGGCAATCCTCATCTGGAGAAAGAAAACTCCCTGAAGGCATGGAAAGTAGTCTAGTACAAAGACGAATATTGCACCGCTGTTGCAACGAAGGCTGGTGGAGTGCACCGTTCAATTCCCACTTCACCACAGGTCACAACATAAATATTAAATTTTCCTGTTTACGGATGCGGTCAATCATATACTGCATTTTTCCCAGAACAGAACACAACCAGGTTTATTTACAAAACAACAAAATTCAGTTAATTATGAAACAAGTGTTAACTAGTAATGAAGTAAAGCATAAACATACAGATTGAAATTTTGAAGTCCCCTTTTTAACTTGGCCCTTCCCACTCGCTCTCCGCGCACACGCACATGCACCAGTTCACTGGGAAAATAGAAGGGATTTTTTAAAAATCAGTTCTGTTACAGACAAAAAAGAACACCCGGGTTTAATACTTATTCCTGAAGGAAAGAGCAGGTGAGATGTATCTAGTTCCAAAACTGGCACTGTCTAACTTCCGAGTACATGTAGATGGGCCACTGGGATCTTTTAGAACTGTTCTTTTCAGGCGACGTTGAGAAGTAATTGAGCAGGCTTTTCATCAAAGACAGGAGATGAGACGAATTGACACAGTGGACCTCAGGGTCTTTTAGAGAGTTGCTGGAAAGTGAGCTAGGTTATGGTCTTCTCTCCTTGACAATTCAGGCAACTTTATCTCACTCCATAAGGTAAATCACATTGACACCACAACAAAAAACATGAGTTTGCTGCTCAGGTGCCTGCTGCTCCTGGGTTTGCCCTATCGAGGGGCATGCGACTGACTTCTCTGCACATCTTCCCCTATTACCGGAGTCTCTGTTGTATTTTTAACTTGAGTCATATGGCAACCAGTAAACACTTTTGCCAAACCAGTTCTTTCAGTGTCCCCAACAGACACGCTTTTTTTTTTATTGCTGTGAGTAGCCTTGTTAGGTCATCTTGTTCTGCATCTAAATATGAAAGCATAGTATTCAATCTCCCTAGCAATTCATATAATTCTTCTATACGAGTCTGCCTAGGCAATTTCTGGAGGTTCCGAGATTTCTGTTGATAAGCTTCAGGGACTAACTCATATGCAGCGAAAATAGCTTTTTTTGCCTTCTCATAATCTGCAGAAGACTCTTCAGAAAGCATGGCCATCTCATAAACTTCATGAGCTCTGCCCATTAACCTGCTTTGCCCAAGCAATGTCTGGCTTTCCTTTTGGCAGCTTCATCTGTTTGGCTATCTTTTCAAAAGAAAAAAGAAATAGTCTTTTCGTCCCTTTCCTCAAATTTAGGGAGGTCATGCACAAATTTAAACAGCTCTCCACTGGGTCCTGAGCTGGAGATGGATCTTTCCCTACCAGAATGTTCACGGGAGTCAAGGCCACCCTTTTGCCTTTGTTCCAGCTTTTTAACTTTGAATTCCCTTCTCTTTCACTTTGAAATTCTAGTTCAAGCTTTTTCATTGTCAGGTCTTTTTCAAGCTCAAGTTTTTGTATTTCCATTGCTTTTTCTTTGTAAAATTTTAGCTAATTCAACTGTACCACCCTCTGATTTGCTTTCTTCATCCAATTTTAAATGATGTGCGATTATTACAGTTATGTCTCCTGTCTTAGCTCCTGGTTTTAACTCTAACACCAACTGTTCTGACAAATACTTTTAGTTTAACCTTGGTTAAGTTCCTCAGATCACTCTGATGCATCCTCCTTCCCCAAAAAAGTTCAGGACATTCCGGTGGTGTAAACTTTACTCTATTACACAAGAAATCTGGTTCTTTTTTTTTTCTCTCCTTCAATTATTGCCCCACTTACAACTGTATGTCATCTGCATTGGGTTTATCCTGGTAAGATAGCGCCATATTATATGTGTTACGACCGAGTGTACGGTTTGTTCCTGTCCCACTTCTGCACGTCACAAAAAAATATTAAATGTTCCCCCTTACTGATACGGTCAATCACATTCCCAGAATAGAAGACACTAATCAGGTTTCTTTAGTGAACAACAAAATTATCATTCATTATAAAATAAATCTTAACTAGTGACGAAGTAAAGCATAAACACACAGATTGAAATTTTAAAGTCCCCTTTTATTACCTTGGCCCTTTTCTCTCTTGCACACGCACACCTGTGCTGAATACTGGCTCATTCCTGAAGGAAAACCAGCAGATAAGATGCATCGGATTTCTTCACCCAGAGTGGTGAACCTGTGGAATTCTCTACCACGGAAAGCGGTTGAGGCCAAATCATTAAATATATTCAAGAAAGAGATGGATATAGTTCTTGGGGCTAAAGGGATCAAGGGATATGGGGAGAAAGCGTTAACCGGGTACTGAGTTTGGATGATCAGCCATGATCATATTGAATGGTAGTGCAGGCTCAAATGGCCTACTCCTATTTTTCTATGTTTCTAAAACTGGCAGTCTAACTTTCAAGTGCACATGGACAGATTACTGGGATCTTTTAGAAAAGTTCTTTTCAGGCAGCATTGAGAATGAATTTAGTTGGCTTTTCTTCAAAGACAGGCGATGAGATGAGTTGACACAGTGGACTTCTCAGGGTCTTTTTAGAGAGTCGCTGGAAAGCGAGCTGGGTTGTGGTCTTCTCTCCTTGATGCTTCTTCAGCAGGCTAACGTTATCTCACTGCAGAAGGTAAAACACACTGACACTACAACCAAAAACTTGAGTTTGCTGCCCTGTCAGATGTGCAGTGCTGCTCCTGGGCTTGTCCTATCAAGGCGTGCATGACTGACTTCTCTGCCCACATCTTCCCCTGTTACCAGGGTTTTTGTTATATTTTTAACTTGTCATGTGGTAACCAGTAAACATTGTTGCCAAACTAGTTCTTTCAGTATCCCCTTGATGACTCTCTGGGGGAAAAAAACTGGTCCAACATTTCTTCAGGTTGACTATGAATTGCTCAAAAAATACTTGAACAAAAAAAACCAGAAGCACCTTCATAACACCGCACCCAAGCTACTCTTCCAATATCAAAAAAGCTACTGAAGCCAGAAGTAGTAACAGGCGTGAGTGACCAAATCTAAATGAAATTACAGAAAGCCAAATTTCATTTTGACAAATGTGCCAAACCATTGCCAGAATTGAGCATTGGAGAGCCAGTCAGGATACAAACCTTCAACGCTGTCAAGAGTCAGCCCAAGTGGCAACTTGGGGCCTTCATAGAGCAGTTGTCACCTCGATCGTATGTGGTGGAAGTGAACGACCAGATGTATTGTCGCAACCGCAGGCACGTATGCATAACTGGAGGAGCTGTTTCTTCACTGCAAACAGCCGATCAGGAAGATGTGAACTCTCCATTTGCATAGACCGCAGATCAACCATCAGCCACAGAGGTCCACAATGGAAATGGAACAACAATTACTGCAGCAACAACAAGTGACACAGGAATGACACTCCCTGGAGAAAGAAAATCACCCTGATGAACAGCCAACAACAACGTGCCCGTACACCATTTAGGAGACCGGCACAATTTAAAGACTCTGCAATGCATGTGCAGAGACTGATGATAGCAAACTGCTAATGCATGAGAACAGTTGTGTGCATAGTGGGTAACTTGGGCAACTCGGTGTAAATGATGCATGCAATTTTTTGTTTTTTTATATATGAAAAGGGGGATGTTTGGGATAGAAATACAATACTGTACTAATGTGCCTCCTGGTTTGTCATAGTCATGTGACCTTGACCATGAGGCACTCACTGCAGGCAGCCATCACAACTTCAGTACAAGCAAGACTGTTGTCCTGTGAGTTTGTAACAGTCACTGACTCCTCTGCTAAGGTAAATAGTCCCTTCCCATCCACTCTATCCAGGCCCCCCTCAATTTTATATATTTCAATCAAATCTCCCCTCGGCCTCCTTTGTTCCAAGGAGAACAACCCCAGCCTATCCAATCTTTGCTCATAGCTGCAACATTCTCGTAAATCTCCTCTGTACCCTATAGTGTAATTATATCCTTTTTGTAATAAGGTGACCAGAACTGCACAAAGTACTCAAGTTGTGGCCTAAATAATGTTTTTTCTGCTTCCAGCATAACCTCCCTACTCTTGTATTCTATGCCTCAGCTAATATTGGATTCTGTATGTTGCCTTAACCATCTTGTCCTACCTTCAGAGATCTGTGGACATACACTCCAAGGTCCCTTGCTTCCTCTACACCTCTCAGCATCCTCCCATTTATTGTGCATTCCTTAGTCTTTGACCTCCCCAAATCTGTCACCTCTCACTTCTCTGGGGTAAATTCCATTTACCATTTTTCTGCTCACCTGATCGGTCCATTGATATCTTCCTGCGGTCTACAGCTATATTCCTAGCTATCAACTACGCAACCAGTTTTTGTCGCCTGCAAACTACTTGCTCATTCCCCCTACATTTACATCCAAATCATTAATATATACCACAAAAAGCAGCGGCCTAGTACTGAGCCCTGCGGAATCCCACTGGAAGCAGCCTTCCAGTTGCAAAAACATCCATCAATTACGCTTTGTTTCCTGCCAATTATGTATCCAGCTTGCTATGTTCCTCTGGATCCCATGGGCTTTGATTTTTTTTAAACATATGTCATGTGGGACCTCATCAAAAGCCTTGCTAAAATTCATATAGATCACATCAGCTACACTATCCTCATCAATCCTCCTTGTTACTACAAAAAATTCAATCAAGATCTTCTCAACAAATCCATGCTGACTATCCTTGGTTAATTTGTGCCCTTCTAAGTGACAGTTTATCCTGTGTCTCAGAATTGATTCCAATAATTTGTCCACTGACTGGCCTGTTATTATTTGGTCTATCCCTCGCTCCCTTTTTAAACAAAGGTGCAACGTTAGCAGACCTCCAGTCTTCCGGCACCGCACCTGTATCCAGTGAAGTTTGAAAAATGGTCAGATCTTCCACTGTTTCCTCCCTGGCATCTTTTAATAGCCTGGGGTATATTTTATCCAGCCGTGGTGATTTATCTGCTTTCAAGGATGCTAATCCCTTTAATACTTCCTCTCTTCCTATGTTTATCACAGCCAATACTTCACACTCCTCCTCATTAACTATAATGCTTGCATCATCTCCCTCTTTTTGTGAAGACAGACGTAAAATATTCATTAAGAACCATACCCACGTCTTCCGCCCCTACACAAGTTATCTTTTTGGTCTTTTATGGGCCCTACGCTCTCCTTAGTTATCCACTTACTCTTAATGTATTGATAAAACATGTTTGGGTTCACATTGATTTTGCTTGTCAATATTCTTTCATGCCCTCCCTTAGCTTTCCTGATTTACTTTTTGATTTCACCCCTCTGCTTTCTGTAGTACTGAGTTCTCTGTGTCTGACATAAGCTTTCTTTTTCTGTCTTATACCCTGTAGCTCCTTGGCATCCAGGGGGGGTCTAGATTTGGCCATCCCACCCTTTCTGTTTGTGGAAATATGTTTACTCTGAACCCCCTAAATCTCCCCTTTGCCTCCCACTGCTCTGACATTGATTTATCTTCAAGTAACTATTTCCAGTCCACTTTTGCTAAATCACTTCAGTTGAGTAAAATTGACTTATTAGAACTTTAACTCCTGTTCTATTTCTCTTTTTTTCCTTTAATTATGTGTAAACTAACTGAATAATGATTACTACCACCAAAATGCTCTCCCACTGCCACTCCTTCCACCTGGCCAGCTTCATTACTTAAAACCAAGTCCAGAACTGCGTCCTTGTTGCACTTGCTACATACTGGCCAAAAAGAAAGTTCAGGTCAGTGACTTCTTCAGAGTTCTGATGAAAGAGGGAATCTACCTGAAATGTTAACTCTTTTCTCTCCACAGATGCAGCCTGACATGTTGACTGGAGCATTTTCTGTTTAATTTAGACTTTCAGCCTTAGCTGTATTTTCAGGTCACTGCACCACTGAGTATCCTAATATTTCTGTTGTGTTGTGTTGTAACTAGATGCGTAGAACTTGAAAGTTTTTTGAAATTAGATGCAATTTGTCCAAGCATGAGCTGTAAATGATAAAGCATACAACATGTCATTGTTTAAATTTTGCGTGAGCACTGCCCCCCCCACCCCCCCACCCAAACAGATGAGGGAAAAGAAAACCTGGTACTAAGTCGTCATTTTCCAACTGAAATTCTTTTAGCTAAAACTTTGTTAGCCTCAACTTTCACAATTCTGATTATTATATTTTTCCAGTCATGTCAATCAAAATGCCATTAACGTATGTCTTTACCAGGGTATTTGTCTCTTTAATGGGATTGATGTCATAAGTATATACAAATAATACAGAATTCATTAATACAAATGGCAGAGATACTGCTGTGCCATGATGTAACTTGAATTTGTTCCTGTACAAATGGCTAGTATTTTTCAGTACTTTATAAATACTGTAATAATGTCAAAGAACTAGAGGACAGCAAATGTTCCAATATTTACAAATATGTATGTGTTAGGATTTTAAGGTTGACTTGAATAATTCCAGCCCTTGGGACTTCTTAATGAAGAAAGGCTTAAGTGTTTAGATCTATTTTCACTGGGGAAAACAGGACTAAGGAAATGTCAAGGTATTGGATGAGGCAAGATTAAGCAAGCTATTTCAATCTGGACTGGAGTGTAAAATTCACAAAAGCTGAGCAAGGTTAGAAATGGCAGGTTTTGTTTTCCTCTCCCCAGGATAGTGGACAGATGGAACAGACTTTTAAAGCAGCTATTAATTTGTGGGCAGCTGTCACTGTTAACAGGGAACTGGAGTGATATCTGCTAAGAGCAATTGAGGGTTCTAGAAGGATTGACACCACTACTGGCTATTTCTAGCGAGATTGGGAAAGGAATTCAAGGTGAACAGGTGGTGCATTGTAAACTGTTCCCTCTCTTCAGATATTGTTCCTCCCTTTTCAAAATCGCTCATCAGCTGGGCTGGAAAAACCACACCACCATCTCTACCCTTGCAAACTATCACCCCATGTCCACATCCTCTGTCACAATTTCTTGAATGTTTGGTTAGCTCAGATCCTTGTCCAACTTTTCTGCAACTCGATGTTTGAATCTCTCTCTAATTATGTGTCCGTTCCTGCTGCAGCACTGAAACGGCCCTAATCGTAGTCTCAAATTATTTCACTGTGACTGATCCATTATCTTTGTCCTCCACGTCCTCTTTGAAATCTTTGTGCTTAACCGTACAGTCCTTGTCCAATACCTCTTCTCTGTGGGACTGCTCTCGCATGGTTCCCTATCAATCATAGCCAGGTTATTTCCAGCAGTGGCTTCTCCTCTCACCTCCATTACCTTCCAGAGTTCTGCAAGAAGCTATCCTTGTCTTCCTCTGCTTCCGTATCTATATGCTGCACCCTGATGACATCCTCCACAGTTATGGAGTCAGATTCTATGCTGATCACGTCAAGCTGTATTTCTCCACTATCCCTCTCAACCCTTCCACTGCTTCTGTTGGTAGACAGCTTGCCCAATATCCACTCTTGGGTGAGTGCAGTTTTTTTCCAGTTATTTTCTTCATCCTTGTGTCAATTCGGTTACCCTTACCGCCAATTCTATCATACTGTCCAGCTACTGCCTATCTCTGAACAAGACTTTCTCTGTCTTGGCATCCTATTCAACCCCAAGGTGAGTTTTTGACTCTCATATCCTGTATCGCAAAGATAGTATAATCCCACCTCTAACATCACTTACTTCTGCCGCTGTCTCAGCTCATCTGTTGCTCACTAATTTATTCATGCCTTTGTCATCCTAGGATGCAACTATTCCAGTCTGTCTGACCTCCTATCCTCCACACTTGAGCTCATCCCAAACTCTACTGCCTGTATCCTATCCTTCAAGTATCATTCATCCATTTTCCTTGTTTTTGCTGAACGATTTTGGCTCCCAAGCTCTCCGATTAAAATCACTGAGGAAGTTCTGCGATGTCATAGCTGCCATCTTTCAAATGTGATCCTAAACCAAAACCATTTCTGCTCCCTCAAATGGGATCTCTTGTTTGTATTCAAAGGAAAAAAGGGGAGTCCATTTAACAACCTGTAAAAGATTTATATCTCAACCAGAATCACGTAAAACAAATTATCCCACCATTTATTTCAATGTTTTGTGAGATATTGTCGTATTCAAATTGGTACTGTGTTTCTACACTTCAAATGCTTGTTGATTGTAAATTAATTACTATCGCTATACTACCAGGAAAGACTGAACAGGCTGAGGCACTCTTTAGAAAAGACGAGACTGAGGGGTTACCTGACACAGGTCTTTAAAATTATGTAGGGATTTGATGAGGTAGAGATGTTTCTGCTTGTTAAGGGTTGGGAGGGGGTGGTGGTGGTACACAACTCGGGGTCATAAATATAAGACATTAACTAATAAATCCAGTAAGTAATTGAGGATAAACTTCTTTATGCAGAGAGTGGTCAGAATGTGGGACTTGCTACCACAAGCAGTAGTTGAGGTGACTTGTATAGATGTTGTGAAGGTAAATAAGTACATAAGGGAAAAACGAATAGGGTGTGTAGATAGGATTAGATGAAGTAGGTTGGGAGGAGGCTTGTCTGCAGCATAAACATCATAGACCAGTTTTTGTGCTGTATATTGTGTAATTGTATGGAATTATGATGCATAGTTTTATGAAAGTGATTGTTTTGTTAAATATTTTTGAAGGAATTTATCATTATTAAAAAAGAGAGCCATCAAGAGGATACAGAGGAAGCCAAATTGGCAGCAGTGTTGCTAGCTGTCAGAAACCCTGGTAATGGGCAGAGAAGTGACAAGTGCTCCTTTGATTGGACAAGCCCAGTAGTAGTAGAGAGCACCTGGGAGTGCAGAAAACTGACCAGCTTTTTGGTTGTTGGTGTAGTAATTCTATAAAAGACCCAGTGAAGTCTGCTGTGTCGATTCATCTTGTTTCCTATATTGGAAGAAAGCCTGCTTAAAAATAATTCTCCTCACCTGAAGAGAACTGTGTTCTGGGGGATTTCGGTGGCCTGTCTGCGTGTGCACGGAGGTTGGACTGTTTGCTCTTTTGGTGCAGTGTGTCTCATCTGTTTTCTTCAGGAGTGGGTAAGTGATCTGCTCAGGTGTGGACTTCACAGGGTCTTTTATGGAATTGCTGGAAAGCGAGCTGGGTTGTAGTCTTTTCTCTTTCCTTGACACTGCAGATTTGATTTTATCTCCTTCCAGAAGGTAAAACAAGTACGTACGTGCACACTGACCAACAACCAAAAAGCTTATCAGTTTTCTGCACCTGTCTGATCCAAAAATCCCTTTTTATTTTTTCGGTTAGCCAGTCTATATATGTGTGGGTGAGTGTTAAGGTTAAAAAAGGGAACTTTTAAAATTTAATTTTGGGATTTTAAAAATTTGATCTGTTTGTTTTACTTCATTAGTAAAGAGTTGTTCTCTGATTAACTGTTAATTTTGTTATTCATTCAAGAAACCTGGTTAGTGTGTTCTATTCTGGGAAAAATAGAATATATGATTAACCGTATAGATAAGTGGGAAAATTTTAAACAATATGTTGTGACCTGTGGAGAAGTCTTCTCCCTCTTCTTTGGCCTCCTTGTCTCGAGAAACAATGGGTAAGTGCCTAGAGGTGGTCAGTGGTTTGTGAAGCAGTGCCTGGAGTGGCTATAAAGGCCAATTCTAGAGTGACAGACTCTTTCACAGGCGCTGCAGATTAAAATTGGTTGTCGGGGCTGTTACACATTTGGCTCTCCCCTTGCGCCTCTGTCTTTTTTTCTTGCCAACTGCTAAGTCTCTTCGACTCGCCACTGTTTAGCCCCGCCTTTATGGCTGTCCGCCAGCTCTGGCAATTACTGGCAACTGACTCCCACGACTTGTGGTCACTCTCACAGGACTTCATGTCGCATTTGCAGACATCTTTAAAGTGGAGACATGGACGGCCGGCGGGTCTGATACCAGTGACTAGCTCGCTGTACAGTGCGTTCTTGGGGATCCTGCCATCTTCCATGCTGCTGACATGGCCAAGCCATCTCAAGCGTGTAGGGTATATATGCTGGGGGTGTTGGCTGCCTCAAGGACTTCTGCGTTGGAGATACGGTCCTGCCACCTGATGCCAAGGATTCTCTGGAGGCAGCGAAGATGGAATGAGTTGAGACGTCGCTCTTAGCTGGCATACGTTGTCCAGGCCTCGCTGCCGTAGAGCAAGGTATTGAGGACACAGGCTTGATACACTCGGACTTGTGTGTTCCGTGTCAGTGCGCCATTTTCCCCACACCCTCTTGGCCAGTCTGGACATAGCAGTGGATGTCTTTCCCATGTGCTTATTGATTTCTGCATCTAGAGACAGGTTACTGGTGATAGTTGAGCCTAGGTCAGTGAACTCTTGAACCACTTCCAGAGCGTGGTTGCCGATATTGATGGATGGAGCATTTCTGACATCCTGTCCCATGATGTTCATTTTCTTGAGGCTGATGGTTAGGCCAAATTCGCTGCAGGCAGCCGCAATCCTGTCGGTGAATCTCTGCAGACACTCTTCTTTTGTGGGATGTTAATGCAGCATCGTCAGCAAAGAGGAGTTCCCTGATGAGGCCATTCCGTACTTTGGTCTTTGCTCTAAGATGGGCAAGGTTGAACAACCTGCCATCTGATCTTGTGTGGAGGAAAATTCCTTCTGAAGACTTGAACGCATGTGAGAGCAGCAGGGAGAAGAAGATCCCAAACAGAGTGGGTGCGAGAGCACAGCCCTGTTTCATGCCACTCAGGATAGGAAAGGGGTCTGATGAGGCACCGCTATGCTGAATTGTGCCTTTCATATTGTCATGGAATGAGGTGATACTTAGTAGCTTTGGTGGACATCCGATCTTTGCTAGTAATCTGAAGAGACCACATCTATTGACGAGGTCAAAGGCTTTAGTGAGATCAATGAAAGCCACGTAGAGGGGCATCTGTTGTTCGCGGCATTTCTCCTGTAGCTGGTGAAGGGAGAACAGCATGTCAATAGTGGATATCTCTGCTCGAAAGCTGTACTGTGCCTCAGGGTAGACACGCTCAGCCAGCTTCTGGAGTCTGTTTAAAATGACTCGAGCGAAGACTTTCCCCACTATGCTGAGCAGGGAGATTCCACGGTAGTTGTTGCAGTCACCGCGGTCACCCTTGTTCTTGTAGAGGGCGTTGATATTGGCATCACATGTCCTGTGGTACTGCTCCCTCATCTCAGCACATGGCAAAGCAGTTCATGGAGAGCTGAGAGTATAGCAGGCTTGGCACTCTGATTATTTCAGTGGTAATGCTGTCCTTTCCAGGGACTTCTCAAATTATCAGTGCACTCTTCTCGCCTCGGTCATAACTATAGTATTTAAACTTGATCAACATGCATCCTTTTAATCTACAAATTTCGGGAAAAAAAATTCCCAAAAATCACTACCGAATTATCTTGGAGTAGTGTGAATACTGCGAAGGAATAGTTTCTGGGATAGGAGCGGGATTCACCAAAATGTGTGGTGAATGTTGTGAATACAATACTCTTCCCCAAGAACAACTGGGAAGCCTTCTGAAATAAGGACTGGTACAGGAGATATTATGTGAACTCTTGGTTATTCATTTATATCTGAAATTTAAATTATAAACTGGAATTTGCAATTTTAGCATAACCAAGAATTGGCCACATGGTGTTTTCTCAGCAGCAGTTTCACTTTGTGGGTCACTTTTTTTCCCTACTTCGTGAAGATGAGACCTCTGATGAGAAAAAATGTTTTTTTTTTTAAAAATGCCTTCCTTCCCAAATCCATGTAGGTCCTCTCCTTCATGCTGGGTTTTCTTAGCTGAATGAATAGGTCAGGTTGTTGCTTTACAAATAGATTACTTTGTCTCTTATTGCATTCCTGAAAATACAATATTTCAATATTAGTCTTGGTGATTTTTTTTTTCTCGTTACAAATTTGGGAGCTCAGCAAAGTTTCTCTGCTGCAATTCAGTTTATCTGCTTATCAAGGTTATAAAAACTTTAAAGCCATGGTTTATAATTTTATATTGCGTAACTACATGCTGTTCTGGCACATTCTCAAACTGCTGTAAAATGCTTCAGCTTACTTTTATTGGTTGCTGCAAGGGTTTGTCATATTTGTGATATGGCTGCTGCCTGTTTTCTGGATGCCACTTTAATCCTATTGTGGTTTGCGGCTGCGAGCAGCTCTAAATCCCCTTATGAATGTGTGTGGGAAAGTGGTGATATGATTACATGCGTCAGGCAAATTATCAGTTTGTCTTTACATACTGCAGCTGTGCCATAGATTTCATCTATATATTCAAACTTCTATTCACTTGAATTTGCCACTTATGAAGTCAGTTCCTCTTCACTGAATATCTAGTTTGCCGCAAAATGGTATTTATCAGGGATGCAAAGTAAATCTCAAATTTGGATTTTGTGTGTGCAAAATGTTGACGCAGAAAAAATACTGAAGTTAGTATAAGCACTTCAAAAATATGACAGTCCTATTATCTTTTGACAGTTAATGCTGATTTCAGTTGAATTTATTCCTGCTCATGGTTTCTATCTGGCCAACCCAAATTAACGTAATTTTAGCTGAACCCAATTATAAATGAGGCATATAAATTGTTGGTGTAATTTAATCAATCTGGCACTTCCTCCAACTCCTAAACTGGTGGGAATTGATCATTTATTACCATAACTGATCAAATTTATCAATAATTTATCAAGCTAAAGTATATTAATCACCTGTGAAGTAATTACTTTTAATGCTACTTAAATCATGACAGCAAGGCTAACCCCATAGCGGGTTATTTTGGACATAGTGACGACATTTAACCAGCCTTCTTTATTCTGAGATTAGTATTGACATATCTGTTCAAATTGTTGAAGAAAATTATATTGCCTGCAATTGGTTTTTCCAAGTAAACTGGCGAGCTCGTGTGTTTTCTGAAGTACAATAATTTTTACTTTCACTCAAGAAAATGGTTCAGTTTTGAGGGTTTTGTTGCAATGCCAATTTCCTTTGTCCATCATGTGGCTCATAACATTTTTCAAAAACATGCAAACTTCTGCCAGTGTCATTTGCAGCTGACCCCTAAGGGGGGGTGGGATGGTGATAAATGCATATCTTTTTGGAAAGGACCTCTTGACCAAAATTATAAACTCAGTGGATCAGAAATTGCAAATTGCTTAACAATCTATGGTACAGTGTGCTGATGCAGCAATTTCTACCCCCCTCCCCCCTCTGTATTTCTGTGGCTGTTGTTGTCTCTCCATCTGTGTCTCATGCATTTGTTGTCTTTCACACATTTAGAAGTATTTATAAAAAGAAACGTGTTTTTATGACCATTCCAGAGGACTGGAATTGATAGCAATGGTAGCTGCCAATATATTTTATTTTATTTAGAGATACAGCACTGAAACAGGCCCTTTGGCCCACCGAGTCTGTGCCGACCATCGACCACCCATTTATACTAATCCTACACTAATCCCATATTCCTACCACATCCCCACCTGTCCCTATATTCCCCTACCACCTACCTATACTAGGGGCAATTTATAATGGCCAATTTACCGATACTGAAATTTCCTTACCAGTTATCCTCTAATTGACTTCAGAATGTACCTGTTTACCTGACCAGCAGTCCTAAAGGGACAGATCAGGTTAAATATGACTCCCTCTTTGAAGTTACATGTCAAAACCTTGCTCTAGACAACGGGTTACTTGCAGAACAATACCAATGATCTTTTTCAATTTAATATACTGTATTCACTGCTCACAATCCAGTTGCCTCTACACTGGGGAGAGCAAACACAGATTGGGTGACCACTTTGCGGAACATCTCCACTCAGTTCGCAGGGGTGACCCCGAGCTTTCGGTTGCTTGCCATTTTAATTCACCACCCTGCTCCCATGCCAACATTCTTGTCTTAACCCTGCTTCAAGTGTTCATGAACCTCAATGCAAGCTTGAACAGCACATCATCTTCTGATTAGGCACTCTACAGTCTTCTGGATGCAACATTGAGTTATTTTTTATTTTATTTTTTAAGCATGTGCATGTCTTAAACTTGCTTTTGAGGCTTTTGCTTTTGGACAGAGATGCTCATTATTCTGCTGTTAACACTCTCTGGACTAATGCCTTGTCTTTTAATTCAACTATTAGCACTTCCTTTGCCTTTTGTTCTGTGACATCTTTGTCATTTGCTCTCTCCTGCCCTTTGCCCTATCACACACCTTCCCTTTTTTTGTTCTCCTCCCTCTTCCCCCACCCCCTCCAACTTTTCTGTTGCTCAAAGCCTATCACATTTCTAACCTTTGCCAGTTCTTGTGAAAGGTCACAGACCTGAAACATTAATGCTGCTTCTCTCTCCACAGATGCTGCCAGACCTGCTGAGTATTTCCAGCACTTCGTTTTTTTTATTTCAGATTTCCAGCAGTCACAGTATTTGGCTTTTGTAATGCCAATGATCTTGTCTGTGTTACACAATTAGTAATCTACATTATTTAAGCACGAGGTCCTATGAATTTTGGGGTTTATTTGTACTGCACTAAAACTAGCTCAAGACTGCTTGCTGACTTGATGGTTGTACCATTATGAAAATTATGATTGAATGCATTCATATTGTAGATATTCCATGTTTCCACCTAACTTTTCTGTTAAAAGCATTCACCTTGCAAAAATAGCTCTGTGTTGCTACATGACATACTATTAATGACAAAAACTGTTGGGATTGTGCAAATGCTTAACTTTTTTGACAATTTTCTTGAGGTATAGTGTGAAATCTTAAACTTCACGTTTATTAAAAAAAAAACCCTTGACTGTTTTTCAAAAAACGTGGGGTCGAATTTTCAAACTCCGCTGACTGCGTGCACGGCAGCGAGCGCGATTTGAAGATTGCTTTCTTGGAGATCGGCACTGGGTCCTATCACCTCTGGGAATGTGATGCTATTTTTCAAGTGCAGGTGGCAGGGAGACAACGGGTTGGGTACCCACGTCCAATTGATTTGCTTGCTGAGCTCATTGACAAGCTTGTCATTTCAGTGAACAATTTTTAAAGGCTGGCAATGGGCAAGACGCCATGGGGGGAAACATGACATGGTTGTGAAGACGTGAACAACATGGATGGCCATGAGGGCTATGGGAAGGGCTGATTAAAATAAAGCAGAGGCAGCAAATAAAGCTCGGCTGCTTCAAATATGGCTCAATGTGGATATTGCTGCAGCTGGAAGATTTGATTTTTCTCAATGGTGAGTGGCAGGAAATCAGAGAGGGATGTGAGGCTGCTGGCATCATTGTGGAAGGGGAACGTGTGGTGAATATAGAACTCCCAGCTGAGGGAGTTCAGATGATAGCAGGCTACCCTGACATTGGACAGAACAGCCAGGATGATCAGCAGATACAACCTCCTGGGTAGCTGCAGGCCAGAGAAGCACATTGGAGGTCTGAAAGGGCGAAGGTGCTACTCAAGACATCGGTTTCACAGTCCAAGAGATGGCTACATGCAAATGACAGCGCCAGGCATGTGCCTCTCGAGGCAGATGATTTCAGTCCTGTGCTCTGATCGACAAAGACCTGAGGCCCCTCAGCCCCCATGGCAGTCCCCTACCTGCAACCTTTTAATGTCTCGGGTGCCCTGAACTTCTACACAACCAGGTCATTCCAGGGATCAGCTGTGGACCTAGGTGGTATCACTCAGTTGGCATCTTGTCAGGCCATTAGGCAGGTGACTGCCCTATTCAAGAGGGCAGGGACTACAGCCACTTTGACACTGGCCCTGTGTTGACACAGGGAATTGGGGGTTGCTGCTATTGATGGATTCCTTCAGGTGCAGAACATCATCGCTTGTGCCCATGTGGCCATCAAGACACTGAGTGACCAGCCAGTGAGATCCATCAACAGGTCCACAACCACAAGAGCTTCCTCTATGTGCACACTCTTTCCTGGCAGCTGCCATTACTCCTTTATCCTCTGCCAATCCAGGCTGCCTCGGTCATTCTTTCCATTTCCCAAAGTGCATGGCTGGCTGCAAGGGGACAAGGGAAATCCCTTGCAGAGAGGGCTACTGACACCTCTGCGGGAGCCCCAGGCAGAGGCACAGAGACTGAATAGCCAATGCCGCCTGCTTAGCAGGCCATCGGGTTTCTCATGTTGCGATTCTGGTGCCTGGATCTGTCAAGTGGAACTCTCCAGTGCCCTCCTGCAAGGGAATCTGCCATTGTGGTGGTCTGCGCTGTCCATAACATGGCGCTCCAGAGAAGTTTGGACCTTAAGAGCAGTGAGGCCCTGAAAGGAAGACAGCTCATTGGGGGAGGAGCAGGAGGTAAGAGAAGAGGGGTCAGAGGGGGATAATACAGAACAGAGAGGTGATCCCGATGCAGGGGGCCTTCTGCCACCCTCGGGAAGAGGACTTCCCTCCTCTCCCTCTTGGCCTGCAATGTTAGATCCAGGTGTGCATTGGTAAAGTCAGGGTCTGCCCTGCCTTAGGTGCCAGGCCTTCAGCTCCCCTGTGACGTCTCACTTCTGTCTGGTGCTTTGGAAGGCAGATCTCTCCCTCAGGACAACCGCAGCGTCAGTACTGTTGTAAAAGCCTACATGAGCCCCACACTTGATCTGACCCACTGGCTCTAAGAGGACAGGAAACACGTCTCGATACCGATGAAGGTGTTCACACTTGAAAATTACAATCTGCTTCCCAGAGGAGGCAGGTTTCAGACCAAAATTAGACCAGGCTCCTGTTTCCCGCCTCCACTTTGAAAATCTGGCCTATGATCTATTGATGTTGAGAACAATCACGATGGTTCCCAGAAGGGTCTCTTTAAACTTATGTAACTGATGAGTTGGACATTTTCCATGTTATTAATATGCTGACGGACATAAATATGATACATATTTAAAATTAAACTTTAAATGAGATTGCAGATTGAGATCCCTACCCTCCCGCCTGCAGAGTAAGGGATATGAAGAGCAGAATCACAGTGACAACAGTTGATTTGATTTAGCCCCTTCAAAAAAGGAGTTGGATAAATATTTTAGTACAGGATTGGAAAGTATAGATAGAGATGCTCGCATGCTTTTCTGGCACAAAATGCTGGTGGTGGTTTGTGAATAGTAGAAAGCCAGTGTTGTATTGGTATGTAGATTGTAACGACTGACCACTCTAGTGAAAGCCCCCAATCAAAATTAACGATTCTGATTGTGGTGGGAGAAAAGCACAGTTAATTCAATCCCATCCCTCCACAGTTTGCCTAACATATCATTTTAAACTTTCCAAATTAAAGAAAGACCCAGCCAAATTGTGCTATCTACTAACCCCCGAGTGAGACGAACCAAACCACGTGTCTTCAAATCAACAAATTAACTGTTTAATTTAAAAATAAATTTGTAAACACTATGAAGATATAAACAACATTTAGAATAGAAAAAAATTAGAGTCCTTGCAAATTTACAGATCAATGTTGCTTTAGGTCCTCACAGCCGTCCGATGGGGGGAAAAGGTTCTTCCACAGTAGAATAGTCCATAGTCTACTTCCAGCAGTAAGTGATGCTTTCCTTCCTAAGTGAAATTCAACAATTAACAGCTTGCAAACACTTTTTAAATGAATCAATTTGACTTTAGAGTTTTTGAGGGCTAAAAGATTATCACAGTCTAACTTCCCTTCCTTCAGTTTAAATTACCAGAGATCTCTGTTTTGGCTTGCTTTTTTTGTAGAATTTTAAGATGATAAACAGACAAAATTCTCTTCCTTCAGTTTAAATGGCTGAGAGCTCTTGTTTCAGGTGCTAACACCAGCTGTCTGTCTGTGGTAGAATAGACTGTCTTCAACTAAAAAGCCAGTTCACAATTGAATTGTAACAAATGTTAGATTTGCATGATGCAACAAAAGCATGATGCTCAATATAAGTGGCTGTATTCAAGGTGATGAAAATGCATCCTTTGAATCGCAGTCTCCCAAATGGCGAATCCAACGGCAACCAAAAATGCATTTTCTCTAACGCCTGAGGCTTGCTGGTTTTTAAAGCAGTACTGATCCTTTGCAAGCCTTAAAGGGGCACCGCATATTCCCAGAAAAAATAAACTATAGGACCATGACCAGATGAATATTCTGACTTTCAATTTACCTAGTAGCAATCCAAGCATTTATGCACAAATTTTATTGAGTGTTCAAATGCAGATCGTATGAGATGTGTGAAAAATGTACAACTAATGGACCAAACTGCCATTTTTCATTTATTTTTCATTGTTTTCACTTGATATGCACTATTGAGCAAGAGAATATTATGCAAGCTTGAAAACAAAATAAATCCGTCTTTAACTGATCAATCAACATTTTCTTTGTGGATTATTTTTGTTTAAATTGGTTCGTTCTGGCTTGATCTATTTGAAGTTGATATATTCATAAACGGTGAACACTTTCAGTGAGGAATTGTGCAGTTTTGAAATCCTGAGTCATGCAGACAAATACATCCCAAACTAGTATCCATGAAATATCTCTGCATGATCAACCTTTAACTTATAAAATATTCAGTCACTGAAGGTAATTGGCTACTTGATATTCTAGTTTAAGGCAATTCTGTGTCGTATTGTGCTAATCCAAGCTGCTGAAACTGGTATTCATGGAATTACTTAGAATATACAGCACAGAAACTGACCATTTGGCTCAACCAGTCCATGCCAGCATATATGCTGCACTCGAGCCTCCTTTTAAAAATTTTTTTGAATCACTCCTGGGATGTGGGCGTCGCTAGCTAGGCCAGCATTTATTGCCCATCCCTAACTGCCCTTGAGGAGGTGGTGATGAGCTGTCGTCTTGAATCACTGCAGTCCATGTGGGGTAGGTGCACCTATAGTGCTGTTAGGAAGTGAGTTCCTGAATTTTGACCCAGTGACAGTTGAGAAATGGCGATATAGCTCCCAGTTACGATAGTGTGTGACTTGGAGGGGAATTTGCAGGTGGTGTTCCCATTCCCATGCGCTTGTTGATTTCTGCACCAAGAGACAGGTTACTGGTGATAGTTGAGCCTAGGTAGGTGAACTCTTGAACCACTTACGGAACGTGGTCGCCGATATTGATGGCGCATTTCTGACGTCCTATCCCATGATCGTTTTCTTGAGGCTGGTTAGGCCAATTCGTTGCAGGCAACCGCAATCCTGTCGGAGTCTCTGCAGGCACTCTTCTGTGCTGCGAGTATAGCAGGCTTGGCACTCTTGATTATTTCAGGGGTAATGTTGTCCTTTCTAGGGGCTTTTCCTCTGGCTAGGCAATCATTGGCATCACTGAGTTCCGATTTTGGTTGTTCATCCATCTCATCCATGACTGGTAGAGACTGGGCTGCATTGAGGGTGGTATCAGTGACAACATTTTCCCTGGAGTACAGTTCTAGGTTGTGCTCCACCCAGCGGTCCATTTGCTTTCGTTGGTCAGTGATTGTGTCCCCTGATTTACAGTTGAGGGCGATCTTGATGGTTGGCCCAAAAGCGCTCTTAATGCCATCATACATTCCTCTAATGTTTCCGGTGTCTGAAGCCAGCTGAATACGACTGCATAGGTGTTGCCAATAGTCATTTGCACAGTGCCTGGCTGTTCTTTGTGCAGCGCGTCTGGCTACTTTAAGTGCTACGGATGTAACTTGCTGGGGGCTTTCTTGTAGGTCTTGTAGTTGCAATGTCCAGACTGGCCCAGAGGGTGTGGAAAAATGGCGCACTGACACGGAACCCAGAAGTCAGTGTTTCAAGCCTGTGTCCTCAGTACCTTGCTCTATGGCAGTGAGGCCTGGACAATGTAGGTCAGCCAAGAGCAACGTCTCAACTCATTCAATCTTCGCTGCCTCCGGAGAATCCTCAGCATAGGTGGCAGGGCTGTATCTTCAACGCAGAAGTCTTCGAGGAGGCCAGCATCTACACCCTACTGAGCCAGCGGCGCTTGAGATGGCTTGGCCATGTGAGCCGCATGGCAGATGGCAGGATCCCTGAGGATGTGTTATACAGCGAGCTCGTCACTGGTATCAGACCCACCGGCCATCCATGTCTCCACTTTAAAGACTTCTGCAAACGCGACATGAAGTCCTGTGACATTGACCACAAGTTGTGGGAGTCAGTTGCCAGTGATCGCCAGAGCTTGCGGACAGCCATAAAGGTGGGGCTGAAGAGTGGCGAGTCAAAGAGACTTCGCAGTTGGCAGGATAAAAGACAGAAGTGCAAGGAGAGCGCCAACTACGTAACAGTCCCGACAACCAATTTTATCTGCAGTGCCTATGGAAGAGTCTGTCACTCTAGAATTGGCCTTTATAGCCACTCCAGGCGCTGCTCCACAAACCACTGACCACCTCTAGGCGCTTGCCCATCGTCTCTCGAGACGAGGCCAAGGAAGAAGGTGGTGTTCCCGTGCATCTGCTGCCCTTGTCCTTCTAGGTGGTAGAGGTCGCAGTTTTGGAAGGTGCTGTCTAAGGAGCCTTGGTGCGCTGCTGCAGTGCATCTTATAGATGGTACACACTGCTGCCACTGTGTCAGTGGTGGAGGGAGTGAATATTTGTGGATGGGGTGCCAATCAAGTGGGCTGCTTTGTTCTGGGTGGTGTCGAGCTTCTTGAGTGTTGGAGCTGCACCCATCCAGGCAAGTGGAGTGTATTCCATCACACTGCTGACTTGTGCCTTGTAGATGGTGGACATGTTTTGGGGATCCAGGAGGTGAGTTACTCGCCGCAGAATTCCTAGCCTCTGACATACTCTTGTAGCCACGCTATTTATATGGCTATTCCAGTTCAGTTTTTGGTTAGTGGTAACCCCCAGGATGATAGTGGGGGATTCAGTGATGGTAATGTCATTTAATGTCAAGAGGAGATGGTTAGATTCTCTCTTGTTGGAGATGGTCATTGCCCGGCACTTGTGTGGCACGAATGTTACTTGCCACTTATCAGTCCAAACCTGGATATTGTCCAGGTTTTGCTGCATTTCTACACGGACTGCTTCAGTATCTGAGGAGTTGCAAATGGTGCTGAACATTGTGCAATCATCAGGGAACCTCCCCAATTCTGACCTTATGATTGAAGGAAGGTCATTGAAGCAGCTGAAGATGGCTGGGCCGAGGACACTGCCCTGAGGAACTCCTGCAGGGATGTCCTGGAGCTGAGATGATTGACACCCAACAACCACAACCATCTTCCTTTACACTAGGTGCAACAACCAGTGGAGAGTTTTCCTCCCGTTTCCCATTGACTTTAGTTTTGCTCGGGCTCCTTGGTGCCATACTCTGTCAAATGCTGCCTTGATGTCAAGGGCAGTTACTCTCAACTCGCCTCACCTTACCTGCCATCCTTCCTTGTCTGACTCTGTCAGCATAACTTTTCTATTCCCTTCTCATTTTTATCTGTCCTCCATTTAAATGCATTCATATACTATTTGCCTCAACCATGTAGTAAGTTTCGTCCATATCTGGGTAAATAAGTTTCTTTTGAGTTCCCTACTAGACAGTCTGATTCTTATATTGATGGCCTCTAGCTTGCTCTTCCGCACAAATGGAAAAACTGGATTCGATCAAAACCTATTGGGTTACCCCTCAGCCTTCTGCTTTCGAGAGAAAAGAGACCGATCATGTTCATTTCCTGATGGATACAATCTCGCATTTTTGGTGGTATCCTTGTAAACATTTTTTGCATCTCCTCCAGTGCCTCTATATCCTTTTTATAATATTGCGTCCAGAACAGTAGATGGTGTAGTCTAATCAAGATTCAATGCAAGTTTAGCATATCTTCTCCACTTTTCTATCCCTCTAAAATTAAATCATCATTTCTGTTCCTTTTTTTAATGGCCTTATTACCTTGTGCACTACTTTTTTAATTTTGTATATTTGTACTCTCAGATCCCTTTGCTCCCTTACCTCATTTGGATTCTTGATTTTCCAAATATATGTCTACCTTATCTTAGTAATGTGTAATACCTCACTTTTGTTTTGAACTTCATTTGCTAATTATATGCCCATTCTGTAAGTTTATTAATATTGTCTTGTAATTCGTTGCCACCCTCCTCTGTATTGACTATCCTCCCCAATTTGGTATCCTCTGCAAATTTAGAAATTGTTTGATTCTAAAGTCTACATTGTTACTATGAAATATGAACCGTGGTCCCAACACTGATCCTTGTGGGGGCCCTACTTTCTACCTTCTGACATGATAGATAGCTACCCTTGATCCATACTCTTTGCTTTCTGTCTTGCAGCCGGTTATCTAGTCTGTTACTTGTCCCCTCACTTGGCATACTCTGACCTTATCCTTTGGTCTATTATGTGGCATCTTATGGAATATCTTTGTAAATCTAGATGAATTGCATCTATCTACTGCATTACTCCTAACTATTCTTTCTGTTACCTCTTCAAAGAATTCAGTGAGTTTGATCAAGGAAGGCTTTCCTCTTTGAAATAAAAACAGAAAGTGCTGGAAATAAACAGGTTTGGCAGCATCTGTGGAGAAAGAAACAGATTTAATGTTTCAGGTCTGTGATCTTTCATCAGAACTGGCAAAAGTTAGCAATGTAATAGACTTTGAGCAAGTGAGCACATTTCTCAACTTTGCCAGTTCTGATGAAAGGTCACAGACCTGAAACGTTAAATCTTTTTATTTTTCTCCACATATGCTCCAAAACCAGCGGTGTATTTCCAACACTCAGTTTTTATTTCAGATTTCCAGCATCTGCAATATTTTGCTTTTATTCTCCCCTCCCCCCCCCCCCCCCCCTCAAAATCCAAGCTATTCATTATTATAATTTTGTTTTATAGATGTTTTCTCTTTTAGTAAGGATTCCATTCATTTCCCAATCATTGAGCTGACTGCTTTTTTTTCCAAAAATATACTTTATTCATAAAAAATCTTCAAAAAAAAAGACAAAACAGTTCCAAGTTGACATTCCAGAAAGCGCAAAAGAAATCTGTTTCCTTGAATACAGAACGTGAGATGCCTCACAAACCTTCCATTCCATTTTACATGTAATGTACATTTGCATTACCCAGCAAAACCATATTTTGGTGCATATAGCCCAAGGGGTTTTACACAGGTTCCAGCCCCTCTGTTCATTATGGTGGGAGGACCTTACAGAGTGGCCTTTCCCCATTGAGCCTTTGCAGCGTCTGCCCATGCTTTAGTGCGTCCCTCAGCACCTAGTCCTGGATCTTGTAATGTGCCAGTTTGCAACACTCGGTCGTGGACAGCTCTTTGCACTGGAAGACCAGCAAGTTTCGGGCAGACCAAAGAACGTCTTACACAGAGTTGATGGCCCTCTAGCAGCAGTTGATGTTTATCTCGGCATACATCCCTGGGCACAGACCATAGAGCACAGACTCCTGCGTTACTGAGCTGCTCGGGATGAACCTCGACAAAATCCACCACATCTCTTTTTCCACACCTGCTTTGCAAAGGCACATTCCAGAAGGAGGTGGGCAACAGTCTCTTCCCCACCACAGCCACCTCGAGGGCAGCGTACAGAGGCGGTGAGATGCCGGGCATGCAGGAAGAATCTGACTGGGAGGGCCCTACTCACCACCAGCCAAGTTACATCTTGGTGCTTGTTTGAAAGTTCTGGTGATGAGGCATTCTTCCAAAATGGATTGGTGGTCAAAGGTGTTTCTCTGCACCAACTTTTCCACCAAGGATAGGTGGTACGGCACGGTCCAACTGGATGGAGCGTTCCACGGCAATGTGGCCAGACCCATCCTTCGCAACACTGGGGACGGATAGAACCTCAACGCATAGTGACACTCGGTGTTTGCATACGGGGGTTCTACGCACAGCTTGATGCAGCTGCACACAAAGGTGGCCATCAGGGTGAGTGTATGTTTGTTTTTTTTTCCCCCTTTATCTAGAGGTTTGAATATAGCGTCCCTCCAGACATGGTCCATTTTGGATCTCCCGATAAAGTGGAAGATGGTTCAGGTGATAGCCACGTACAGTAACATGAACGCCTCGCACCTGATGACCAGCAATGGAGAGGAAACGCTGCTCCCACATGCTCAGTTTAAGGTTTGCCATGGCTACTCGCTCTTTCCAGATTTTAGCACTCGCCCCGGCCCTCCAAACCATATCCCCAGCACCTTCAGGTAGTCTGACCTGACGGTGAAGGGGACAAAGGATCGGTCAGCCCAGTTCCAAAAGAACAAGGCCTCGCTCTTGCCGCTATTTACTTTGGCTCCCGAGGCCAATTTGAACTTGTCGCAGATGCTCATCAGCCTGCGAACAGCTGGTGGATCTGAGCAGGAGATGGTGACGTCATCCATGTACAGGGAGGCTTTGACCTGAAGACCTCAGCTGCCTGGGATTGTCACCTCTCATGCCTGCATCCTTCCTAATGGACTCAGCAAAAGGTTTGATGCAGCAAACAAACGAGGCGGGAGAGAGAGGGCAGCGCTGTCTGACTCAAGATTTGATCATGAAATTTTGATTCCCATCCATTGATTGAGACTGCGCTACTGATGTTTGTGTAGAGCAGTTGGATGTTATTGCAGATTCCCTCCCCAAACCCCATTTTGGAGAGCACGTCCATCGTGTATGTGTGCGATGAGGCAGGTGTCCACTCCGCTGTCCATAGGCGATCGTAGCCTCGCGCTACTCTGGGATATCCGAGATCTTCCTGCTGGGTACAGTACAGGTCTGGTCAGGATGAATCACCAACTCCAGAGCAGATTTGACCCGACTGGCTATGATTTTGGACAGAATCTTGTAGTCTACATTAAGCAGTGAGATGGGCCGCCATTTTCTGATTTCCGTCCTCTCCCCCTTCTGCTTGTAGATGGGGGTAATTATGCCTTTCCTCATGGATTTTGACATGCTGCCGGCCAGGAGCATACACTCGTACACTCCCAGCAGGTCTGGGCCGATCCAGTCCCACATAGTTGAATGCAACTCAACCGGTAAGCCGTCGCTTCGGGAGTTTTACTCGTCTTGAAGGACCTGACGGCTTTTGTTGGTTTGTCCAGACTCTCCCATGTACTGTCATCTAAGACCTCCATGATAGATAACAGGAAGGACTGGGAGGCCATGCTGTTTGTGGGCTTAATGTCGTGCAGCCCAGCATCAAAGAATTTGCTAATCCTTTAATATGTCAGACTGCGATGATACTGAGCCGTCCTCTTCCTTCAGGCTGCTGATCACAGAGCTCTCTGTGTGTACATTTTGGGAAGAAGAAACGCAAGCACGTCTCATCCTGCTCAACGGAGTGGACTCTGGACCGGAAGATGATCATTGAGCTGACTGCTCTATAGTTTCCTGGTTATGTCCTACCTCCTCTTTAAATATAGGTAAATCATTATGGTTGGGGCCAACCATGACACATGGCCCTCCTGCCATGGGCGCGATGGCATTGGAAGGATGAATGAGAATGGGCAGACTGCTTGAGTTGTGTACATATCATAACATTTGCATCACCAACTCGTTCTTTCACAATAAACCCTGTCACCAGGTTTCTTGGAGGCACCCAGTTGTCGTTGGCACCGGCTGGACCTCATCGTCACAAGGCGAGCCTCTTTAAACAGCGTTCAAACCACACGCAGCTTCCACAGTACGGACTGTGACACCGACCACTCCCTGGTGTGCAGCAAGGTTAGACTTGAACCAAAGAAGCTGCATCACTCCAAGCAGAAGGGCCACCCGTGCATCAACACGAGCAGAATTTATTATCCACAGCTGTAACAAAAATGTTTAAATTCACTTGAAAAAGCCCTTCAAAACACTCCCACAGGGGATGCAGAGACCAAGTGGGCCCACATCAGAGACGCCATCTATGGGTCAGCTATGACCACCTATGGCAAACGCATGAAGCGGAATGCAGACTGGTTTCAATCTCTCATTGACGAGCTGGAACCTGTCATAGCCGCTAAGCGCATTGCACTGCTGAACTACAAGAAAGCCCCCAGCAAGTTAACATCCGTAGCACTTAAAGCAGCCAGACATGCTGCACAAAGAACAGCCAGGCGCTGCGCAAATGACTACTGGCAACACCTATGCAGTCATATTCAGCTGGCCTCTGACACAGGAAACACATGGCATTGAGAGCTTTTGTGCCAACCATCAAGAAGATCGCCCCCCCCCTCAAATCTAAATCAGGGGACACAATCACTGACCAACGCAAGCAAATGGACCGCTGGGTTGAGCACTACCTAGAACTGTACTCCAGGGAGAATGTTATCACTGAGACCGCCCTCAATGCAGCCCAGCCTCTGTCAGTCATGAATGAGCTGGACGTACAGCCAACAAAATCAGAACTCTGATGCCATTGATTCTCTCGCCAGCGGAAAAGCCCCTGGGAAGGACAGCATTACCCCTGAAATAATCAAGAGTGCCAAGCCTCCTATACTCTCAGCACTACATGAACTGCTATGCCTGTGCTGAGATGAGGGAGCAGTACCCCAGGACGTGCGTGATGCCAATATCATCACCCTCTATAAAAACAAAGGTGACCGCAGTGACTGCAACAACTACCGTGGAATCTCCCGGCTCAGCATAGTGGGGAAAGTCTTCGCTCGAGTCGCTTTAAACAGGCTCCAGAGCTGACCGAGTGTGTATACCCTGAGGCACAGTGTGGCTTTCGAGCAGAGAGATCGACCATTGACATGCTGTTCTCCCTTCAGCTACAGGAGAAATGCCGCGAACAACAGGTGCCCCTCTACATTGCTTTCATTGATCTCACCAAAGCCTTTGACCTCGTCAGCAGACGTGGTCTCTTCAGACTACTAGAAAAGATCGGATGTCCACCAAAGCTACTAAGTATCATCACCTCATTCTATGACAATATGAAAGGCACAAGTCAGCATAGCGGCAGCTCATCAGACCCCTTCCCTATCCTGAGTGGCGTGAAACAGGGCTGTGTTCGCGCACCTACACCTTTTGGGATTTTCTTCTCCCTGCTGCTCTCACATGCGTTCAAGTCTGCAGAAGAAGGAATTTTCCTCCACGCAAGATCAGGTGGCAGGTTGTTCAACCTTGCCCGTCTTAGAGTGAAGACCAAAGTACAGAAAGTCCTCATTGGGTAACTTCTCTTTGCTGACTATGCTGCTTTAACATCTCATACTGAAGAGTGCCTGCAGAGTCTCATCGACAGATTTGCGGCTGCCTGCAACGAATTTGGCCTAACCATCAGCCTCAAGAAAACGAACATCATGGGACAGGATGTCAGAAATGCTCCATCGATCAATATCGGCAACCACGCTCTGGAAGAGTTCACCTACCTAGGCTCAACTATCATCAGTAACCTGTCTCTCAATGCAGAAATCAACAAGCGCATGGGAAAGACTTCCACTGCTATGTCCAGACTGGCCAAGAGAGTGTGGGAAAATGGCGCACTGACATGGAACACAGAAGTCCGCGTGTATCAAGCCTGTGTCCTCAGTACCTTGCTCTACGGCAGAGAGGCCTGGACAATGTGTGTCAGCCAAGAGCGACGTCTCAATTCATTCCATCTTCGCTGCCTCCGGAGAATCCTTGGCATCAGGTGGCAGGACCGTATCTCCAACACCGAAGTCCTCGAGGCGGCCAACATCCCCAGCTTATACACCCTGCTGAGTCAGCGGCGCTTGAGATGGCTTGGCCATGTGAGCCGCATGGAAGATGGCAGGATCCCCAAAGACACATTGTACAGTGAGCTCGCCACTGGTATCAGAGCCACTGGCCATCCATGTCTCCACTTTAAAGACTTCTGCAAATGCGACATGAAGTCCTGTGACATTGATCACAAGTTGTGGGAGTCAGTTGCCAGCGATCGCCAGAGCTGGCGGGCAGCCATAAAGGCGGGGCTAAAGTGTGGCGATTCGAAGAGACTTCGCAGTTGGCAGGAAAAAAGTCAGAGGCGCAAGGGGAGAGCCAACTGCGCAACAGCCCCGACAAACAAATTTTTCTGCAGCGCCTGTGGAAGAGTCTGTCCCTCCAGTATTGGGCTTTATAGCCACTCCAGGCGCTGCTCCGCACACCACTGACCACCTCCAGGCATTTACCCATTGTCTCCCGAGACAAGGAGGCCAAAGAAGAAGATTAGCGAACTACCAGTCTTCTGGCACAACACCTTTCTCTAAATATGTGTGGCACTGCCGCTGCTTTGTATGCTCTAGATTTTTAAAATGTGCAGATCCTGCATGTTCTGTATCATTTTTACTTTGACCAGGAGATTATCTGACATTCCTTTTGATAAGTTAAAGGTTATACTCTTGTGGAGTGATTTCTGGGACAGGGTGCACATGCCACCGAATTTCTAATGAGGTATGACTGAATTGTTTTCTTGGTTCCTCAAAATAGCACACACTGTAGGTTTATGACATTTTGTCACACATCAAATAAGTTCATGTAATGGCTATAGCTATAAAACAAATATCTCTTGAAATATAGTCACATCAAAGTGTTCAAAGTTTTGTTTTATGTACTTTTTAATCATTTATATTTTATTTAAAAAACTAAGTCAGACCTGGCTTTTTGTTATTTTTGTTGTTTTTTTTTAGAGATACAGCACTGAAACAGGCCCTTCGGCCCACCGAGTCTGTGCCGACCATTAACCACCCATTTTTTTATACGAATCCTACATTAATCCCATATTCCTGTCACATCCCCAACTGTCCCTATATATTTCCCTACCATCTAGCTATACTAGTGACAATTTATAATGGCCAATTAACCTATCAACCTGCAAGTCTTTGGCATGTGGGAGGAAACCGGAGCACCCGGAGGAAACCCACGCAGTCACAGGGAGAACTTGCAAACTCCGCACAGGCAGTACCCAGAATCGAACCCGGGTCCCTGGAGCTGTGAGGCTGCGGTGCTAACCACTGTGCCGCCCTTCTGCAATACCCCTGCTTTTGAAGAATGAGGATGGACAGCGATCACAAACAGTATGCTCTGACTGGCCAGTCATAGTCTGCTAACTTGAGTTTAAAATTGTCGTCATCTTGTTCAAATTCCGTCATGACCTCACTCCCTCCTCATTTCTATAACCTTCTGCAATCCTCTGAATTGTTCAACTCTGGCCTCTTCCATATCCCCTCGCTTTGCCTTATCATTGGCAGCTGTGCCTTCAGGCATCTAGGCGCCACAGTCTCAAATTCCCTCGTAATATTTTCTCCTTGGGTTTGAGGTCACTGGTCTGATTATACTTCTGGGAAGTGCCTTGGGGCATTTTCCTGGTTAATATTTACCTCATGATGCGGATCATGAAAAGTCAGCAGATTATCTGATCGATATCCGATTGCTGTTTGTGAGACCTTGCTGTGCACAAATTGGCTGCTGTTTCTATATTGTAATATAGCAATAAAAACAAGAAATGCTGGAACCACTCAGCAAGTCTGGCAGCATCTGTGGAAAGAGAAGCAGAGTTAACGTTTCGGATCAGTGATCCTTCTTCGGAACTGGCTGTAAAGCGCTTTGAGACGTACAGAGGTTGTGAAAGACATCATATAAAATGCATATCTGTCTGTCTTAAACCTTGTCCTTTGTCTCTTTGTAAATTGTAATTGTTGTCTTTTATGTAATTATCTTGGATTTCTAGTTGTCAGTACTCAGCTTTTTAGTTATATTCGGGCTTAAACTGTGACGTGGATTTGTAACTATAAAAAGTGGTTGTAGGGCGAAGGGGCTCAATACACTGAATGGGAAGTCGCCTTTTCATTGGTTGTTGGTGACTGTCCAGTTTTTCATTTTCTAATCTTTTGAGAAACTTAAATTTATTTTCATTTCTGCTTGCTACTTGCTGATCAGTATTCCTTCAGTTATGATTTTTGTCATGAATGCTATTGAATTCACCAGGCTGAACTTTCCAGAGGTATGATACCTGAAGTAGAGTTGACAATATAATGAATACAATGTATAGTATATAGCTGTTTTTTTTTTTTGGGGCTGCTGTCTGCATAGGAGGGCAATCAGGATGTGAACCAGGTCAGAATCTGGCACTAGTTCCTTACTTGATTCCATGTTTACAAATGGGTAATGAGTGAGGGGTGACGCAAAGAACGAAGGCAGCACAAGGCATGATGGCCGTAGTGCTAAACATCAGTGACGTGAGTCCCAAACAATTGGGCTGATGCTCAGCTTCACTGCACAATCATCTTAATTGACGAGTGTTGACTTTGGCTTGGAATGGTCATCTGGGACGACATACCATGACATTTCTCCATTAATGTAGAGAGTGTACATCATTTACAGTGATTGGCATGGAATATTTTACTTTGGGAATAGTTACCACATTTTTATGATTAAAACTAGTATTTGCCAACATTTCATGAAAACTAAAGCCTCCAAATTTTAGTGATATCTTCTTGAAGCTGATTCCTAATTTGTCCTGCTTACAAATTTTAACTTGGTCACATTACTGGCTGCACTATTAATAACACTTCTCACTTTTTTAAAACTCACCTCTTGAATGTATTACAAATCAGTTTAATTATGTGCTTGTTAATCTATTGACTGAGAAGGGGAAATGGCTACTTTTTGCTGCCATTGCAGAAGGAAGGGAAATAAAATGTCCCAATCCTGTTAAATTTGTGATGGAGAGGGAATGTGTCTAAAGAGTTTTTTCTTTTCTTCATGGTTCAAAACTTTCAAACATCTAACAGATGACATTTCCCGTCCTGTGACTTATTCGGGCTTAAACTGTGACGTGGATTTGTAACTAAAAAGTGGTTGTAGGGAGATGGGGCTCAATACACCGAATGGGAAGTCGGCCTTATCAGCAGGTATGCTTCTTTGCCAAAGCTCTCAAATGAGGGCTTGGATTAGAGGGCTTGATATTCCTGATGCACTTCACTGGACTTTGTCAAGAACATGAATACAGGAAAACTTATGCCATGTCTGCTACTTAAGCACGTTCACTGTGCTGAAGGCAGATGTTTGTCACATAGCTGATAAAGAAATTGAGACAGATGATGACAACTGCTGGAAGGCAATGTTTGGAAACTGGTATATTCCAAGCTCAGTCTTGATCATGATGAGGATGAAAAGAGGCATGAAGCTAATGCCAAAGCTCCTCAATAGCGGCTAGTAGGACCACTGTGATGTATATTCATGCTGTAGTCAGAATGATATCCGTGCCCTTTATGTTCCTACTCCTCTTGAACTCCAGGTATTTTTTGCTCTACTAACAAGCACACTCTGAACTGATCAGCTGGTGACTGCTGCTTTGGTGAGTTGGTAAGTAGGGTCCTTCACAATTGAGCTAGCTCCAAAGTGATGTGCCTGATGATGAATATTAGGAATGATGTCAGTCTTCTATAGTAGACTTATTAATCTGATACTTGAACAAAACCAGTCCCAAAATGTCAGGTCACTGTTAATTGACTAGCTGAACTTGTTGGATATCAAAACCTGGAGAGAGAAACTTTTAACCAGGACTGAAGTCCACTTGGCTCCAAGAAGAACTATTTCACAAGCAGAGGGAAGTGTACCTGTGTTCTTTGCTCATGGGTTGTGCAGTTTCAGCTGGTTTAGCTCCCCTGTATAAAGGCTGTGATCCCTAAATATTGACTGCCCAAATCTCCACTTTATGGACTTGAATGCATGGAGTGCTTCCCAAAGAAGAAAGTGTTCACTTCATATTGGTAAACAATTGCTCTACAGGCACAGAAGTAACTTGATTTAATGGCCCTTGAATATAGTGAGATTTCTATGTATATTAGACATTTGGCAAAAAAAAAATCTTTTTTTTAAACGCAGTTGATTTGTGAAGCACTTTTGAGACTTGATAAGCCATTATGTAAATGCAAATTTGTTGAACATCACCTGATTAAACTAGTCAATAATAAAATTTGGCAACATTCAGGCGCTAGGACCAGAATTAGGCTGACCGTTAAAGACAATTTACCTTTAACGTAATAAAAATCTAAAAGTGCTTCACAGGAGAAAGCAAAATATGTATGATCTTTTCCAATACTTGTGTTAATTTTAGGCCATTTATGGACTGGATAGAGGTTTGATCACTGAAAGTAATTCTTTGCACTAAACTTCCATGGAATGTGCTGTACCACAGGGACTTGTTATGCAGAATTAATTGCGTAGCATCCAATTAGCAAACACTTCTATTATTTAGACATCAGCAAGAATAAGGCATATTTGTACAATGGTCATCAGTAGAAGACTGGCTGATGATTTACAAATGATGGAGGAGGGGAAAAAGAAAATATAGAGGGCAGGTCTGAGATCCTGGCCAAATAAGGGTTTTTAACTAGAGAATCGTGGTAGACTGTAATTTTGGGAATGAATTCTGAAGGACAGGGCTGTAGCAACTTAAGTGTCAGCTTCTGACAATGGAATAGAGAATAAGCAAACCATTGTTAAAGCAATGTTTGGGCTATAACACATGGTTGTACAAAACTGCACAGTTAAGATGGCGTGAGAATGTAAAAGGACTTAGATATATTGGGGTTGGGGAGCAAGTGGAGTTTAGGAAGGGTTGATGTATGGAACACTTTTATCGCAAGCATGACAGCTGAAAGGTGTTGCCTTTTAGTAGTATCACCACCATGGTGGGAAAAAGTTATCAATCAAATATGTAACAATGACCAAAAGAACAAATCAAAAGTAACAACTACATAGGGATCAATTTAATCAGAAAACTAAATAGTCAAATCTGTCAATATTACAAATTTTGAGCTTGTTATTTTTGCTCAACACCAAGGAGTGTTATAGACATCTCAATTGTGCTTCCAATAAAATTTTCATAAAACACAAGCTATGAAATGTACCAATTAAGTATCAGCAGTCAGTAAATAACTATCTACAGAACAAGGGAGATGGGGGGACCAATGCATCTGGTCATTTTCTTTTGAAATTAGTTTTGGCTGCCATCTCGTTTTAATTTTAATTGCTACTGTTATAAGATCAAGTTGGCTACATGTTACACAAGCACTGTTTTTAAATACCATTCTGGGTGAGTGCGTAGGCATTAGTAACTGTGATTGGAGCATCCAAACAGACACATTGTGAAAGGTAACTAATCAAAACAGATGGCGCTAATTCTAATACATTACACACTTAATTACATAATTGAAAACATTAAACTAGTCAATAATAAAATTTGGCAACATTCAGGCACAAGGACCAGAATTAGGCTGACCGTTAAAGACAATTTACCTTTAACGTAATAAAAATCTAACAGTGCTTCACAGGAGAAAGCAAAATTAGACACTGACCCACATAAGGAAACATTGGGGCAGGTGGCCAAAAGCTTGGCCAAAGAGGTAGGTTTTTATGGTGGAGCAATTAAAATTGAAGTTGCTTGAGACCAGAATTAAATGAGCGCAGATATCTTGGAGGGTTATGGGGCTGGAGGAGATTAGAGATGGGGAGTGATGAGGCGACCGAGGGATTGGAAAATGAAGATGAGAATTTTAAAATCAAAATGTAGCTTAACCGGGAGCCATTGTAAGTGAGCTAGCACAAGCTAATAGGTGAGTGGGTGCAAGTAAGGGCACAGGCAGAAAAGCTTTGGATGACCTCAAGTTTACGGAGGGTCGAGTGTGGGAGGCTAGCAAGGACAGAGTGTTTCAGCAGCAGATGAGCTGAGGCAGAGCTAGGTTGGGCAATGTTAGAGGTGGAAATAGGCAGCCTTAGTGATGGTGCAAATGTGAGGTTGGAAGGTCCTCTCTGTCAAATATGACAGGTTTGCAAGCAATCTGGTTGAGTCTCAGAATAGTCTGAGAAGGATGGAGTTGGTAGTTAGGGATTGGAGTTTGCTGCGGGGACTGAAGACACTGGATTCAGTCTTCCAATTTTTAATTGGAAATTTCAGCTGATCCAATATTGAATGTCAGATGAACATCCTAATCATTTGGCAGCAGTGAAGGAGTCAAGAGAGGTGATGAAGTAGAGCTGGGTAAATTCAGTGTACATGTGAAAACTAGAGCTATGTTTTCAAAGATGTTGCTGGAAGGCAGCATGTAGATGAGCAATAGGAGGGACCCAAGGATAGATCCTTGGGGTGGGGGGGGGGGGGCGGGGGCAGGTGGTGGAGGGGAGAATACTAGAGGTAACAGTGCAGGAGCGGAAAGAGAAGCCATTGCAAGTGATACACGGGCTATGATTAGATAGGTAAGAATGGAACCAAGCAAGTACGGTTCTATCTAGCGGGATGACAGTGGAGAGGCATTGGAGGAGGATGGTGGCAAACAGCGTCAAAGGCGGCAGACAGATCAAGAACCATGAGGAGGGAAAGTTTGCATTTGTGACTGAGCCATTTTGGTACTGCGGCAAGGGTTGAAACCAGATTGGAGGGGTTCAAACAGAGTTATGAGAAAAATGGGCATGGACTTGAGACGACAACACGCTCAAGAGCTTCGGAGAGCAAAGGGAGGTTGGAGATGGGGTGGTAGTTTGCAAGCATGATGGGGTTAAGGGTTGATTTTTTTTGAGGAGAGGGCTGATGGATTTAAAAAAGAGAGAGACAGCATCTGAAATGAGAACAGTTACTATAACGTGGGAACCAGGAGGGGAAGTTGGGTGGTCAGCAGTTTAGTGGGAGCAGGAGGTGGGTCTCATAGGCATGAGGGGTAATGGGAGAGAAAAAAGGAATATGCGCATTTAGGGCTAGGACCGGGTAACTTTAGAGGAAGTTTGGTCCGATGGGCTCATGGAAAGGAAGGAAGCATTAGAAGCAACTGATTGCGTGGCCTTGATCCTAGTGACAAAGTCTGATAGCTCCTTATATTGGAGATCAGGGGTTGGGGGGTGGGGGGTGCTGGTTACGGACAGTTTGCAATAGAGAAAAGAAGCTAGGGGTTATCTTTATACTTATTCCAGGATCATCCTGGAATATTGAGCAGTTTTGGCAAATCAGCACAGGACCTGATGGTGCTTTATGTGGTCCAGCCAGATCTTGTGTGAATGGCTAATATCCTTTCCTATCAAGTCTGTGTCCCTTTGACATAAGGGAGCGGAGATGAGGGCTGTACTAGGAGGAACAGCAGGGTGAGTGTGTAATGGTTTTATTGGGGACTCGAGCATCAAAGGTCAAGGTGGTTGAGCAAATCAGCCGCTGCAGAAATGTTACAGGGAAAGGGAAGGCCAAACACTAAACAGTTGGGATTTTGAAAGTGCAGTGTTTTTTTTATTTGCTAAGGCCAGCATTTGTTGCCCATCCCTAATTGCCCTTGAGAAGGTGGTGGTAAGCTGCTTCCTTGAACTGCTGCAGCCAATCTGGTGCGGGTTAGTAAGGGAGTTCCAGGATTTTGATCCAGCGAAAGTGAAGAAACGGTGATATAGTTCTAAATCTGGATTGTGTGCGCGGCTTGGAGGGAAACTTGCTGATGGTGCTGTTCCCACGTGTCTGCTGCCCCTGTCCTTCTAGGTGGAAGTGTTTGGAAGGTACTAGCGACGGGAGCATGGTGAGATACTGTAGTGCATCTTGTAAGTGCATTGGGAATAGTTTTTTCCAGAGGTGGATACCGAAGGAGTTGGGGTTCGGATGTGATGGGGGGGAAGTGGGTGGAGAGTGATGCAAGGAAATGATCAGAGATGGCCTTATCTGTGATTGATATGATGGGATCAGCAACGCCATGTGAAATCATAAAGTCAAGGGGGCGACCTTGAATATGGGTTGGGAAGTTTACAAGGAGGGGGCAATTTAAGTAAGTTAAGAGGGCAGTGAACTTGAAGGAAAAAGAGCATGATGAGTTGAGATGGAGGTTGACATTGCCGAGGATGCAAAGTTGTTTGTTGCAGAGGCTGAGTAAGGAAAGCAGTGAAGATAACTGAAAAAAATCTTGATTGTACTTGGATGGGTGGTAAGAGAATGAGGATTTTGCATGACAGGTGGATCAAGGTGAGTTGCTCAAAGGAGGATAAAGTGCCAGAGGTGTTAAGTGTTAGGCCCATCGAGTAATTGTTCCCATAGCTGGTAAAGTAACCATGTAGTAATGTTTTGTTGGATTGTGCCAGTTAAGAGTGAGAGAAAATGGTTTGATTGGGTCATGGGTATACACATTTTAAGAGTGCCATCACCATCAGGTTTGTCAGGCACACAATCGACATCATAAAATAAGTGAATCTAATTCTTAGTTTGTCTGTACTGTGATCAGATTCAGGATTGCTAATCGTGCTGAGATTTGGACTCCGTCTTCCTCATGAAACAAATTGTGGTATTGTA
Source organism: Heterodontus francisci (assembly GCF_036365525.1). NCBI lineage: Eukaryota > Metazoa > Chordata > Chondrichthyes > Heterodontiformes > Heterodontidae > Heterodontus > Heterodontus francisci. The sequence continues at coordinate 64,347,620 of NC_090389.1, forward strand.
CACACCAATAATCAATCTGTAAAACAGTCATTGCCAATACTTGAGTTTAAAGCAATGTATCATTGCATTTTTTCAAACAATGCATTCATCACTGTAGTAGCTCACTTTCATACTGAAAATTTGTAAAAATTGAAGTGTACATAAAGGGGAATATGTTTAGACCTTGTAATTAAAAAAAAAACATTCATGATTATTTCAGATTTGGATTTGATAATGGATGACTTTGAAATCAGCTATGCCCAGAAACCCACATTCTATCTTCTCTTCCCCAGGAAATTCAAAAGGCTGATTTCCTGAACTTTAAATTGTTTAATGTTCAGGAAAACTTTGAATACCTGAGGCAGATCAGGTGTTCTTTCACATATTCTGTATATTCATATTTCAAAATATTACACTCTTCATGGTTGCTCAGTTTTCCTCCTATTTCTCATCTTCCTAATCCAAACACGTTATCTCTGTTTTACTGACTTCCAATAACTGCTGTCCTCCAGCATAACTCCAAAATCATCATCCTTGTCCTTCACAATCTCACTGGATCCCTCTGCTCTTACTTTTTCCCTGCATCCATAGGTGGTGGCCAAGTCCCTTAACCACCGTATCCCTATACTCTGGAATTCATATCATGGGTGGGGGGTGGGGAGCGGTTTGTAGCAGTGGAATTTTAAGTACAAATAAACAGGCAGGTTTAGGTCAGAGGCTGAAGTGTTCAAAAATCTGAATCCTGATCCTAGCGCTCCCACTTCTGATTTTAATGGACAGGCAGCCAACCTGCTTCTTGCAGGCTAGCAGTTTAAATATTGAGGCTGCTGGCCTCATATTTATTCACCATTTCAATTTTATCTTCGGACAGCCAGGTTTACTGTGCTTCAGGAAACCTGGCAATGAAAGGGAGATGAGAATTTTTGGATCTAGCAGGCAAATGCCCTTCTGCTTACCTGCTGGGTCCAGCATACCTCCCTTGCCAGACCCCACCTCTCCGGTCTCAGATCCCTCAGGTCGTGGATTTCTGACTTTTTTTTTCACCCCCCCCCCCCCCCCCCCCCCCCACCAACCAAACCAGGTCAAAAAATTAAAACTTCCCCCATAAACTTATTCCACTTTTCCTATTTCCCCCCTCATTTGTATTTCTGGCCTAGCAAGACTTCACTGTTAGCAATTTGGTCACGAATAATTCAGTGCCCTCTCTAGTACTCAAGTTTCACTGCTTGCTCCCCCAGGTGAAGATGTGATATCTACTCAAGAATGTTCTACATCAGAATATGTGAAAGAACACCTGATAGTGTGATTTCCCCCCCCCCCCCCCCCCACCCCGACTGCTTATTGGTGTTTTAAACATGTTTAATAGCTTTTCATAGGAAGTGTAAGGACCTACTCTCCTGGCAGTTGGAACTGATTTATTTGGCAGCATTCCCCTGCTGGACTGTGCGCACCAAGCAAGAGGCTGACTGAGGACAAAGGCTGTTCCCCACACATTTGGCTCATGAGAGTCATCTTTGGAATTCTCACTGGCAGGGCCAGCATTTCTTGCCGCTAGGTTTTTGTAACCATCTGGACTTGCATGGTCACAATTATTGGTGCCAGCTATTTTTAAATTCTTGACTTATTTAATTAAATTCAAATCCTGCAGATGCCATGGTGGGGTTTGAATTTATGTCTTTGGATATCTGGTCTGATATCCGGATTACTAGTCCAGTAACATAACCACTATACTGTAAACTCCACAGTATGCTGAGTTCCCTGATCTCTGGGGGGAAAAAAAAAAGATCTCTGGGTCAGCTAGTGCCCTAATGGAGCATTAGAGTATCATTCCGATGTCTGAACGGGTCTGGTCACGAATCACAAACATTTCATGGGCTACTGCAGCTCAGTCGAGAGCCCATGCTGCCCAGCCACTTCCAATAATGTTGGTGGTCTGTTTCACTGTTGGTGTCAGTAGATTGACGGGACATCCTCCTATTCTGGTTTTCTTCCTCCAGTTGTGTTCCAGCTTCTCTTGCAAGAAGAGTGGAAATTGGTTAATGTTACTTAGGTAAAGGCTTCTAACATGGGCTGTTTGGCAACACAAAAAAGCAGCCAAGAGGGAAAACGGTAGTTGTGAGGCAGTTTTTGAGTGTGAGTGCATGCAGAAAGAAGGTGCAATGAAGTGTTTTCCTGCTTATTTGAGAGCTATGAAAAGCGGGAAAGGATGCGATTTATTGCCATGTGGCAACTGGACAGTCCCATGGGGCTTTGAACTGAGAATGAGAAGTAAAATGGAGGCAGTCCTGGTCCGATTTAATTTTGTTCTTTTTTTCCTGCATTGCAGCTAGGCCCTGATGACAGTTTGAGCCATTTCTCCCAATGCATATTAACTATTTTACCTTGGCACCTATCACTTTTACATTGAAAAGACAACCTCCATCTTGAGGAGACTTTTTTTCTTATTGCAGTTCCACTGCTGCGTCAGAGAACTTCTGGAGGCCTGCTGAAAGTCCATTGGCTGCTGCTGTCCAATGTACTTACCTTAAGGTACTTCCACAGGCCTTTTAGAAACGACCGCCCCATCAAATTTCCTGCCCTCTCAATAAATGAGCTGCCTATTGGGAGCAGTGTTTCATACCATCAGATCTCGTGGGAGAGATGAGATTGAATTGTATAAAAATTAGAACATGGCTACAGGCTATATGGCCCAACCAGTACGTGTTGGTGTTGAAATTCTACACGAGTAGCAGCAGTAATCCCACATGCCTGCCTTGTTCCTGTATCCTAATCTAATTTAAGCTAGGCAGCTATGAAAACTGCATTTGGCCCTAATTGACAACTCAGGTCAGCCATTGCATGCTTAACTGGTGCTCAAAACTGAAAACCCTTCCACCATTACAAAATAATATTTCTCCTGGTTCACCTTTAGCACTCTCCCATGAGATCTGCTAGTCTGTTTAAATATTACAACTACTTTCACTTCTCATCCTCCCATTGGGGGAAAAAAATGAGAAGGCACTTGACCTACAGAAGAAATATTGAAAGAGAAAGCTTACAATTGTAATGCTACCAATTGAGGAGCATCACTGATGAGGCCTAGGTGTAGATTGCTTGCTCTTTCACTGAAAATGTTTTGCTGTATGGAGGGTTTAAATAACTATTTAGGAGAGGAAAAAGGTGAGAAGGGGAAGAACAATAAATGAACACTAACTTTGTAAATAGCAATTAATTCTGAACTTTTCAAGATCCAATATTTCCTGCAATTTAAGAGCTCCAGTATGTTTTATGTGAGAGCTCATCACTGTAGTGAGAAAGTCCAGAAATTGATGCTGGTTTCTTCATAATGTCTAGTCACAGGACATGTATGCACTGAAAAAAACCTTTAGTTGTAGATGCGATAGGATGTCTCCTGGCAATTTCGAGCTGTGCCTGCTGTTTACTATCAAAGGCTGCACCATTTTTATTCTGTTTTCCGATTGTGATGTGACACAAACTAGAATAGACATCTTGTGTTTCTGACTGACCAGTTTTTGATGGAACATCATTTTGCTTTCGGCAGATATTTTCAGTGAAGGAGTCAGCATTTTTTCAGTCTTAGAAATGACATGCTGGATCTGTTTTTGGTTTTTCCTTTTTTTTTGTTTCAGGTGATGTTGGTAGTCATGTGATTAAAGGCAATCATTCATGAGCCTTCTGTTTAGGCTGTAAAAAGACCTATGGCTTTCTAAACAGACTTTCAACATTGAAATGTGAAATTGCCATGACTTAGTTTTGTCTGCCAGTCATTCCAGAAGATGTTGATTCGGCTGGAAATCACGAAGCATATACTTAATTCTAATTTATGCTTGTATAGAATTTTTGAAGTATGTTATCTCACTTCTCCTTTGGAGTTGCAGCCAATTTGAAGGGGCATTACCTTTCAAACATTTATGCAAAACCTAGTTTTTAAAATCATGTATGTACAATATGTAGATCCATCTGCATGTGATGATATCTGAAGGTGCAATGATAGCATCAAAACCCCTCTGGGTTCTTGAAGTTTAAATTACTTGGAAGTAAAGATAAAGGAGCATTGAAGAAAAAAAATTCTAAGCACTGGAAAGAGAAAATGAAGGCTGTTGCAAAGAGATTTGTTATAATTTACATTGTAAGTCTTTCTCCATTGGTTTATATACCAATTGATTGGTCTTTAGCCGTAGTTATAGATTGAGTAATGGACAGTGGGTTAAACTAGGATTTTCTTCATGACATTTTGGAAATGAGTTTAATTTTAGATTATTTTAAATATCTGAATCTAAAGGAAGTATAAAATCTATAGCAGTAGCATATGCATCCTTGTTGAACTAAGGCCGGGCTTTTCCCCCTAGGCGGACGGGAGCCGACCACCAACTGAAAAGTCGGTGGCAAACCCACTTCCGCCGAGCCTGGGGATCTGACCCATATTTTGTGGGTCCCCGAGCTTTAATCAGTCTGAGGCGGGACTTCCACACGCTTCAGGTAGGACGTCCTGCCTAATAGAGCTGCTGGCCAATCAGCGGGCCAGCATCTCTGTCCCAGTAGCGCCACTTGGAGCGGTGGCCACTGCTGGGACTGCACCCAGCATCGTGATGATGTCGGGGAGCCGGAACACAGGTAAGTTTCTGTTGCCTCGCTGGGGTGATTGGTCGGGCCCTGGCAAAGCCAGGGTGGTCGATCGGGGGCATGGGGAAGGGGGGGGGGGGGTGTTGGGGTGATTAGGGTATCGGGCGTGACCCTCCGTTGGGCACAGGGTGCCTGATCATGAGGGCACCACCCCCCCAAGGATGTCAGAGCCGCCTGCTTTTAACAGGTGACTTTTCTCGGGCATGACCCCCCCTGACTAGCCATGGGCAAAGTCCCCGTGGAGGTGGACGGGAGGCCCTTATTTGTCTATTAAGGGGCCACCACCTGCATAAAGTGGCAGTGGAGGTGGGAGCAGGTCGGGAAGGGCCCCCTGAGCCTCCTGCTCCATTCTCTTCCCCTCTTACCCCTCCCCACCCCAAGCCACCTTCCCGCTCCTTTGGGGGGCACAAAATTCCAGGCTGAGTTTTTTTAGGAAAATATATTTTCATTATGTACTCTATTAATGGAGGCTGTTCAATCAGTTTTTGAGATTCTATCTTTTCAAATAACTTCAATAAACCAAAACGTGAAAGACATCTTTTATAATTCATTTGTTATACTTAACCAGCAAATTTTGGGTAAGTGTCATTTCTAGCAGAACATTCCAATTAAATCTGCTCAACTGCATTAATTTAAGAATAACTGATTCTGCCTCTCTAGTAAAATTTTTGACTGGGGTCATGGTGGAAATTGCTGTGGAGAATTTTACTTGGTTTGAAGAAATATTCTTGAGCTAACATGTTTGTGTAGGTTGGTGAATCTGGTGATTGAAAAAAAAATACTTACAGAAGTATTACACCCCTGCATATGTTACATATTTCTGGTCAGTCTTATGTCTTTTCTCAGGTTCATTGGTGCTGGTATAAGCCTTTTCAGACCTTTAACTTTCAATGATTTGACATTGACCCATATTGGTGAAAGTGATTCAACTTAAAGCCATTGAATCGTTGTGGCACAGAAGAGGTTCATTCGGCCCTAGTCCTTGTGCCATCAGCTAAAAGGAACAGCTTTACTTTGTCTACACTATTCAAACCTGTCATAATCTTGTACACCTTGATCAAATTTCCCCTCAACCTCATTCTCCCCTAGGAGAACAACCACACCTTCTCCAGCCTAACCTTGTAGCTGACTTCCCTCCTGCCTGGAACCATTCTGGAAAATCTCCTTTGCATCCTCTCAGACCTCCACATCCTTCCTCAAGTGTGGTGAACTGAACTGGATGCAATACTGGATGTGGCCTAACCAGAGCTTTATAAAGGTTCAGCAAAACCTGCCTGATTTTGTACCCAGTGTCTCTATTTATGAAACCCAAGATCTCGTATGCTTTGCTAACTACTCTCTCAATATGCCCTGCCACTTTCAAAGATCTGTACACATGAACCCCCAGGTCCCTCCTCTTGCATACTCTTTAGAACTGTGCCAATAAGCATATATTGCCTCTCCCTATCCCATCTGCCAAAATGCATCACCTCACACTTCTTAATACATTATTGTATTTGAGCATTAGTTTTCAGAATGCAATTCAGTCTTTTATTAAAAGCAAAATACTGCAGATTCTGGAACTCTGAAATGAGAACAGAAAGCGTTGGAAATACTCAGTCTTTCATTATCCCGTAGTATCCTGGGAAGAAGTCATGGCTAAGTAAGTGTTCATACCTTCAGCCCATCTCTTCTGTTCAGTCTCCCAATATATCTTGAATTTTCCTCAAGTCTTCCAGACCTATTGTCCATTGGGGTTCCTTTCTTTTACCTTTTTAAGTTCAACGTGGTTTAATAGTTTTTGAGTTATAGCAGTCACTGGATTACACCCAAAGCCCCATTATCTAATTACAGAGATGCTGTGTACATTTTGTCTCTGCTTCCTCAGGTTTCGATCGATTGACATACTCATAACATTTGTTCTTAATAGATGTCATAGAGATATACAGCACTGAAATAGGCCCTTTGGCCCACCGAGTCTGTGCTGACCATCAACCACCCATTTATACTAATCCTACATTAATCCCATATTCCCTAACAGCATTCTAATGAATTTATGGCTGTTGCCCTATTTTGTTTCCTTTCTTTGTGTTGGTCCTGCCCTTGTTTTTCTCTTTTTTGGCTTTTGTTCATCAGTTGTTTATCATTCTGCAATTCTGCAACACCTACTTTCTAGACACATCGTTTATTTCTTTGTTTCTCTTCTTGCTCCATCACCACTCCTTTGTGGCCCTGCATGACTTAAGGCTTCATCATTTCATCTCTTTTGTCTTCCACCCTACCACAGACCTTCTCTTTTGTTGTTCCCGCCCTTCCCCTATCACTTGCTTAAAATGTATTACATTTGTAACTTTTCGCTTTTCTGATGAAAGAAACTTGAAACGTTAACTGTTGCTCTATCCACAGATGCTGACAGACCTGCTGAGTATTTCCAGCATTTTCTGTATTTATTGCAATTTTCCAGCATCTGCAGTATTTTGCTCTTGAGCTTAAGGTTGTCCTTAGTTTCTATATACAATTAGCCTTGCTTTGTTCTATTTTCTTGTTAATAATCAACTTTTGCTAAACTACCCACAGCTTCCCATCTTACTATGCTGGTTCTCTCTCTCTCTCTCCCCTAGTTGGTATCTACTGTGTTCTAAAAGTCATTTACAACAGACAGGGTTGTGAAGTCACATACAGTGCATTTTAAGAAGTGTAACCCGACACATTAGCATTGTATGTTTTGGATAGTATTTTGCATCCAACCTGACCCTCGGGCACCTTAGACTGGTTACTTCCATAAGTTGTCCAAACACCTTGCATTTAGGAGTGTACCCTACAAACGATTATCCATTCATGCAGCATATTGGATCATAACATTAGTATTTCTTAATTTTGAACTGCATTTCTTGTCTGTCTTTGTTTTTCTCTAATTTTTCTGTAGGTGGATTGAAAACTATTTGAGACCTGTTGTTTTATTTTACAGGCAGTGAGTGAATGTACAGAGTAATAGTTATAATCTACTCTAACTGCACATAGCTTTTGATCACCTGCAAAGAAATGTAGTATGCCGCACTGCCCTATGTTCGTTGGATAACCTGACTTTTTCTGGTTCGCCTTTTGATTCTGACTTGTGCTGATAAACATAAGAAAGCATTCCTTCTAAGATAGGCTGTCCCTCCAGACCTAACAGGACTGACATCACATGTATATCTTAGCCATTTTTCTCCCTCATCTCTGGAAGTTATCTTTTTTTCAAAATGGATGGAGCCATTTTTTAGAGTCTGGGATAAGTCAAATGACACTGTCTTAGCTATAAGTGGCCAATGAGCAGCAATGTCCCACAAATTTGTCAATCTAGCTTCAACAATATCAGTGCCTGGCTCATGAACAAACTGCTTTTTGTCCTAACAGTAGCCCATGCCTGTAAAGAGTACTTTAATTTTGTGATCCTACTTTGATTTAAAGCGCATTACTTAAATATAACTAATTTCCAAATTCTTTGTGAAAAAATTCGAAAACATGACAAGACATACAATGAAATTTAAATTGGTAAGCCTGAAGTTAGACCTAGAAGGGAGTCCATTTTTCAAAGGTGAATTTTTAAATAATTCTTCAATGGCTATGCTTCAACAATGACTCATGCTATCAAGGCTACTGGCTCAGAAATTATAGATCTAAACAGCGGGAGGGAACTGAATTAACATTAGCGGTTAACCATCATTAACCAATGTTCTTGAGACTTAATTTAGTAATTGGCTAATTTGCTCCCTCAACAGTCAGTTGTGCCATCGGCATTTGCTATTTAGCTACATGATTTTTAGAAAAGCTGCTAAATTTGTTTTAAGATCTGCAGATGGTAAACCTGCCTCTTTATATTGAGTTTTTTCAGAGTAAGTTATAAAAATAATCCCTGTTTAGTTTTCCTTTAGTCATTTATGGCATGAAGGAGGTCATTTGGCCCATCGAGTCCATGCTGGCTCTCCACAGAGCAATCCAGTCGATCCCACTCCTCCCACTTGATACCTATTGGCCTTTAAGTTTATTTCCTTGGGTGCCCATCCTGTTTACTCTTGAAATCTTTGTCTCCACTTCCACCACCCTCGTGGGCAGAGTGTTCCAGGTCATTACAACTCTGCGTAAAAAAAAAATTCTTCCTAACATTCCCCCTGCATCTCTTGCCCAAAATGTTCAAACTGTGTCCCCTAGTCCTTGTACCATCTGTTAATTGGGACAGTTTTTCCTTGTCTAACTTAACTAAGCCTGTCATAATCTTGTACAGCTCTATCAAATCTCCCCTCAATCTCTCTCGCTCCAGTGAGAGCAACCACAGCTTTTCCAACCTAACCTTGTAACTAAAATTCCCCCGTTCCTGGAATCATTCCGGTAAATTTCATCTGCATTGTTTCTAAAGTCTGGTGACCAGAATTGGATGCAGAATTCCAGGTGGGGCCTAACCAGAGCTTTATAAAAGTTCAGTATAGCTACTCAGTGCCTCTATTTATGAAGCCCAAGATCCCATATGCTTTGCTAACCATTCTCTCAATATGTCCTGTCACCTTCAAAGATCGATGCCCATGCACACCCAGTTCCCTCTGTTCCTGCACACTCTTTAGCACTCTACCATTAAGTCTGCATTGTCTCTCCCTATTCCTTCTGTCAGACTTCTCACTTGTCTGTATTAAATTTCATCAGCCACTTGTCTACCCATTCTGCTAGCCTATCTGTCCTGTTGCAGGCGATTGGTATCATCTTTTCTGTTTGCCATTCCTCCAAGTTTGGTATCGGCAAATTTTGAAATTTTACTCTGTATTCCATGTCATTTATATATAAGCAAAATAAGCACTGGTCCTGGCACTGACCCTTGGGGGTACCTACTGTCTAGAATTCCTAAGACACTCTTTTCTATCCTTAAGCCAGTTTTTTGGCCAGTTGGACTCTGACCTTCCTACTCCATGAGTCTCAATTTTGTTAACCAGCCTTTTATGTGGTACTTTATCAAGTGCTTTCTTAAAATCCATCTAGACAATGATGGCTGTCTTCCCTTCGTCAACCTTCTGTTACTTCATCAAAAAAATTCAATTAGATTAGTCAAGCATGATCTGTCTTTTACAAATCTGTGCTGGCTGTCCTTAATTAACTCAAACCTCTCCAAGTGTCTGATTTTTTTTTTTCTCTCCTGATTATTGTTTCTAAAACCTTACTCGCCACTGATACACTAACTGGACTATAGTTGCTAGGGCTGTCCTTGCACCTTTCTTGAATAAGGGTGTTGCATTTGCCACACTCCAATCTTCTGTCACCTCCCTCATATATAGGGAAGATTGGAAGATTATAGAATGTTACCAGAGCTCCCAAGTTGTGAAAGCAGACCAAAACAAATCAGTTAAATAAGTTTTCAGAGTCAGAAAACAGGCCACAAAAGACCTAGAGGGTTAATCAACATCTTCAAATGAGAATCCACAACTAACCTGTATGAAATGGATGAGCCCTTTTATTACCAAAGCTGAGGGGTCCTTCCTTCTATTAAACTCACGTAGAGAGAGGGGGGTCTGGGGCAGCCCAATATTAGAAAGGGTACTACAACAACTACTCATTTATATAGGCACTTAATGTAGTATGAAGTCCCAAGGTGCTTCATGGGTATTATAAAACAAATATGACAACAAGCCACATAAGGAGATAGGGCAGGTGACCAAAAGCTTGGTCAAAGAGGTAGGTTTTAAGGAGAATCTGAAAGAAGCAAAGTGAGGTAGAGAGGCCAACAGTTTGAGGAGCAAATTCCAGAGCTTAGAGCATAGGCAGCTGAAGGCACAGCCACCAATGGTGGAACAATTAAAGTCGCAACAGGCCAGAATTAGAGGAGCACATCTGAGGATTGTGGAGGTGAATGCAGAGATGGGGAGGAATGGGCGAGGCCATAGAAGGATTAGGAAACAAGAATGAGAATTTATAATCTAGGCATACAGTTTAATATTTTAATTGCTGATTTTAATAGTGTTGGTGTGCACCCCAGATACTTATGATCCAATATAGCAGGTGGACCATTTCTGGTGGTGAAAGGGTGCGATCGCCACGCCTATTGTATTGGCTGCTTTGCCGCCTGTTTTGTGCTTGGGACAAAGGATGTTATTGAACTTCTAGACCGCTGAGTGGAGAATCCTGGGGCTTGGTGCTGGGGAGATGTTGTGAATGGAGTGTCCCAGTAATTGGTGCTGGGAGATGCATTGTGTGGAGTTTCCCAGGGATCGGTGCTGAGATATGCACTGGGGGGGGGGGGGGGAGGTGTTCCTCGGGTTCATTGCTTGGAGATGTACTGAGCGGATTATCCCAAAGTTCAGTGCTGGGAGATGGATGGAATGGAGTGTCCTGGGGATCGGTGCCAGGAAAGATGCACAGAGCAGGTAAGTGAGGGAATGATAGGAAATGTATTGAGTGGAGCATCCAGGTATCAATGATATGGAGATGTACTGGGTGCAGTGTCCTGGGGATCAGTGTTGGGAAACTTACTGAGTGGAGTCTCCCAGCAATCAGTAATGGGATACATAGTAAGTGCACTGTGCTAGGGATTGGTGCTGATGTGCAGTCAAATGAGCCAAGAATTGTTTCTGGGAGATGTACTGAATGGAGTTTCTTAGGGATTGGAGTTGGGAGATGTATGGAGTGGAGATTCCTAGGGACTGTTGCTGGAAGATGGGCTGAGTGGGGCGTTCCAAGAATGAGTGTTAGGAATGTACTGAGTGGAGTGTACCAGGAATTGTTGCTGTAATGTACTGAGTGGAGTGTCCCAGACATCGGTACTTGGAGATGTACTGAGTGAACTGTTTCAAGGATCAGTGCTGGAGATGTACTGTGTGGAGTGTCATAAGTGTTGGTGCTGGGAAATGAGCTAAGTTGTGTAGCCCAGGGGTCACTGGTAGCGATGCACAGACTGGAGTGTCCCAGAGATTCATTCTGGGAATTGAACTGAGTGGAGAATCACGGGGATTGAGGTTAGGGATGTACTGAGTGGCATCTCCCTGGAATTGGTGCTGGGGGATTTATTAAATGGAGTTTCTGAGGGATCAGTATTGGGTGAGATAGATTGTCCCAGGGATTGGAGCTGGGGCCATGCAGTAAGTGGCATGTCCCAGGAATTGGAGCTGGAAGATGTATTGAGTTGAGTGTCCCAGGGATCAGTGTAAAGAATGTATTGAGTGGAGTGATGTAGGAATCTTTGGGGGTATCAGCTGTGATTTAGTTGGTAGCACTCTTGGGTCTGAGTCAGGAGGTTGTGGGTTGAAGTCCCACTCCAGGACTTTGAGCACAACAATCTAAGTTGACCCTCTAGTCCAGTACTGAGGTAGTGCTGCACTGTCAGAGGTGTTGTCTTTCAGATGAAACGTTAAAAGATGCCCTGTCTGACCCCTCGAGTGGATGTAAAAGATCCCATGACACTATTTGGAAGAAGAGCAGGGGAGTTATTTCCCCCGCCCCCATGTCCTGCCTAATGTGTTGATACTAAACTTGGAGATTTAACAGACAGTAAGCATGTTGCAGTCAATTGGCAACAAGACATAGGCTGGCAGAATGGGTAGACAAGTGGCAAATGGAATTTAATACAGATAAGCGTGAGGTAATGCATTTTGGCAGAAGTGGTAGGGAGAGGAATGTAGACTAAATGACAGCACTAAAGAGTGTGCTGGAACAGAGGGACCTGGGAGTTCATGTGTATAGATCTTTGAAGGTGGCAGGACATATTGAAAGAGTAGCTTGCAAAGCTTCTGGGATCCTGGGCTGCTTAAATACAGTATTGAGCACAATTTTCATTGGATACTCCATGTGCAATCTTCAAGGAGGTTTTAAGTAACTATTGTGCGGTTACTCATTGTTATTGATGGAGTAGTAATTGTCTTTCAAAATCTAGGCATGTTCAGAGGTCATTTTGTTTTCCTAACCATGGAAATTAGACCAGAGACCTTTTTGGTTAGAACATTACCTGTGAGTTGGCTCTATATTTTAATTTGGTTACAAATGTCAAAATGTTTTAATTTGTGATTGTGCTCATTTGGATTTGTTTTTTCCAAGGACTCTCACTCTACTGGCTCAGCACTTTTGAGGTGAACTTATAAATTTTATGACACAAAACTCAGTAATATTCCAGCAAATAAAAAATTTCAAAGATCATAGTGGAAATTTCTGTGGTAGTTACTCATGGAATCATGGTATGTGTTGGTAAGGAAACAATGCTACTTTTAATCAACAATACAATTTTTGATATACAATAGATCCTTAAATTGCTAATGCAATTTTTGGAATGTTGACTGAAGATATATTACAAAAAATATTGGTACATAGTTTCTGTTCCTTTAAAAGTTGTGTCTGACTTCGTTTAGTAGATTGCAGTGTGGTACTGAACATTGAGTTTTTGAGTAAATGCACTAATTGTCTGTGATCTGGATAGTTCCAAATGCCCCACACTTGGAATTTCATGGAGTTTATTCTTTGAATTTAGCATTGTGTACAAAATGTACTTAACAGACATATGCTTGCCTCAGTCTCTGCATTTAAAAAAAAATAAGTAATGGAGATGTTTTGACATAATGTGCTTTTACTTTTTTGTCTCCTTACAAGTGGTAGTTCAAACACAAGCTGAAGCTATACTATCTGGTTCAATATGCTATTTTGATGTATTTGCATGTCAGCAAGTATTTGTGTAGCAGTATGATCTGACAGTTCTATGAAGTACATAGGAACTTGTCCTTTCTTTAAAATAAGCAATGAAGTTTTGAGTATCACATTTTTATTAAAAAGCAGTTTTTTAAAAAGCATGTCATTTCATGTTGGGTGCTTCAGAACTGGAGCTGGGAATTCAGAAATGTCGATCCACAAACTTTGCGAAAAACAATACACTTAATTTTCCTCGTGATTTCTCTATTCACACTACTCCACATTAATCTTAATTGGATATACTTGATTTAAGCACATCTGTAGCATACCAGCAAAATATGTTGTGCATTGCATGATATGCTCCTTTACTTGTAAAGCATCACATCATTCTCGAATTAAATGACAAAATGAGAAAATTTTGATGCTTTGGTTATTTTTTTCAGGGCTCCATAACTACTGAAGATACTAAGGTTTTGAAGATTGCAAATATCGGATAAGGGTCTGAAAGGTTAATGTTTGAGACAATGAGTATACCTTCCCACTGTGGTGATGTAATAGTCACGTGGGTAATGGGCTTGGAGCATCATGAGAGGTGCTAACTAGACATGCTTAAGGAGAGTGTCTATACTTATGTAAATACAATGAACAAGTTGCTCTTTAGACATAAAGACTCTGAGAATTCTGTAGACCAAGCTCGACGTAGCATCCTCAATACTAGCAACAATATACAATATGATGGCAGTGGTGAGCACACCATAAGAATATTGAGACACTAACCTGGTACAGTAACACCAAGAAGACTGCAAATCTCAGTTGGGACACTGCGAAGAGCTCTAGAGCTACTCTGTAGCCGGAGGAAGACACTGACAGTTGGTGAGTCAGCCGCAGAGACATTCAGTCTGCACCACAGAAGCATGCGAGAAGAATCCAGGTCCAGCGATCACAGGCTGCGAGTCACAGAATTCGATGATTGGGGATCTGATGAGAAACCTTTTGAAAAGGGTAGAAACATGGTATAATGGCGCAATGGACAGGCAAAATGGAGAAAAGCCGATCCGTCACGAAAAGCAGGTCCAGAGTTGAGGGCAATTACTCAAGCAGACCACAAATCTGAAGCGTGGGAAACCTCGGCAAAGAGCAGGAACTCTTGAAAAGAGCAGGAAGCTTCCAATAAAGCAAGAAAGTTTCTAAATAGTAAGGGAAGACTCTAAAGAGTTTAGCAAAGGATGAATTCAAAAATACACAATGCCTGAAAGCTTCCAAAATTTGGAAGGACCCAATCAGATACAGAATTGGTCTATGTGGAGAAAAAGATTTCTAAGATTTTAGAATAGCTTCTCAGCTGCACACCAAATCTGAAGCTGAGCAAGTAAATACTATACTCCGTGGGTGCAGTTGATGATGGGATCATAAGGCAAGGCATCAATGAGGCTTCATACAAGTTTGATGTTTCACAAGCCTTTGATTAAATACTTTAAGAAGTAGTAAGATTCTGGAAAGAGCAAAGTTTATTAAAAGGATCCAGAAGCTGGGTAAATTAGTGGATGCTTTCATTAAGGATTTGTACAAATTGGCTGAGGGATGCAAGTATGGAGAACTGAAGTCTGAGTTGATAAGGGACTGAAGAGTAGTGGGAATAGCTGATGAGTCTTTATCAGATCTCTTGCAGTCAAAAGATGACCTCACCCTTGAGAAAGCAATTCAGATGGTGCAACAGGCAGAGGTCTGAAGACAAACACCGTCCTCCTGCGGGCTGAAGAGAAGCCTTGGGTCAAGAAAAAAATCTGATGACTGGACAGTTCCTGTAGCCCAGGACAGAAACAATCTCCGGATAAGAAGGTACATTCAGATGGGAAGATGCAAGATGCCATAAAACCCTGCCAGCGCTGTGGTGCCAAAAAGACCCAAGACCTAAACAGTGTCCTGCTAATAAAGCAGAATGCTTTAGTTGCAAAAAGACAGGCCATTTCAAAAAGATGTGCCAGAGCAAGACTTCTTACAAATATGCCAAAAAGTCTTCGCGTGCAGCTGTGAATGCAGTGGAGCAATTTCCGTTGGAAGATAAACCAGGAGACTTCCTAGGGGAGATTAATTATCCCTATCTGGCTCTCAGGATGGTGGATATTTGTCAACGGACATATTAGTAATTTCAAATTGGACACGGGTACAAGTGTCAGTGTTGTCAAACCAAGAGCTGTGGTTGTCGACACATTGCTTGCAACTAGCAGACACTCAGTTACATGGTCCAGGAGGGATTGAACTGAAGATCAAGGGAAAGCTGCAAGCAACACTCTCTAATATAGGAGAAGGCAAATAATGGAAACCCTGTACATTCTGAAAACCAAGAATTTTCTCTCCAGCAGGGACGTGTGCTTAGACCTACATCTAATTGAGAAAGTGGATGAAATCAAACCGCCAGAGTCCAACAGTCTCTTTCAAGCAGACTTTCCAAAACTATGAATCCAGGAAGACTGAAGACCAAATATAGCATAATGTTAAGGGAAGATGCCAGACCGGTATGTATCTTTATGCCTAGGAAGGTACCCCACCCGTTGATGAACTAAGTTCAACATCAGTTGGAAGAGATGACCAGGATGTGAGTCATTTCTCCTGTCGCAAAGCCAACAGAGTGGTGTTTGGCCAATGTTCCAGTTCCAAAACCAAATGGTATTCTTGGTAGCTGTGTGGTCTACATGGAAACGTATTATAATAAATACAATAAGTTGTAAAACGTATGCTTAGCGAATATGAACAAAATGTCTTCCTATGAAGCTTCTAATAGTATAGTCGTTACAAATGTACTTGTAAGCATTTACATTTATCATTTGTAACATGTACATGTTACCACATGTTCACATTTGTTTTTCCTTTTACATTTAATCTTGTTTTTACTGTGGGGTGACATTTCTATTTAAAATTCTTGTTGAAATTAGTTTTCCGAAACACATTGCATACCTTTTTTTAAGGAATCTTTGATCATTTCTGGGTGGTAATCAATCAGTAATTCATAAGCTTTTGTCTTTGGGAAGAAGTTCAACAGGGTAGTTATTCATTTGATTTGCTTTTCCGAAACGAATAGAACCTTCATATAGTGCAAGTATCTTGCCTCTCCAATTTAGAAATAATTTTCTTGCTTCTCGTAACAGGGTCAGGCTGTTTGTATAAGTACTTTATCAAACCTGATTTTTGTCATTTAAAAAAATTATGGGCATAAAAAAATAGAACATGACGTTACGACTGTTCAGGACAAAGCCCCGAATCAAAATATGATTTTGATCGCAGTGGGATCAATGCACTACCAATTCAGTCCTGTCGCTCCACAGGTCGCAGCATATTTGTTTAACCTTTCCAAATCGGGAAAAAATACAGCCAAATTGAACAGTCTAGTAATCCCCAAATGAAATGGACCACACCTGGTATATTTAGATATCACCAAATTAACTATTTATTAAAAAAACTGAAAATCTTAAACATAAAGATAAACGAATATCTAAAGACCGTATAGCTTATTTAAAAATCTAACTCCTACATTTGCATACATATACTTGCTTTTAAATTAGCTGACCGAGAAAACAAAAAAAAGTCTTTGCAAGTTCCGTTCCTGACAAAATTGAGTCTTCCAATGTAAAAACAGTCCAAGATCGCTTCAAGTCTTCATAGTGGTCCGATGGGGAAAAAGAAGGTCCTTCAAAGATAGGAATTCAGCAGTTCAGATTGGCAGTTGTAGCATAAACTGTCCCTTCAGTGATGAACACAGAAATACTGATACTTTGTTGAGAAAGAACAGCTTTTCTTTTCTTAGGGAATTAATTCAGCTTGTTGCTTTGCAGAATCTTCTTGAGAGCGAGAAAATAAAACTCTTTCCTTCAGTTGCTGGAACAGTCTCTCTGCTCAAACCAGTTTTTGCCAGCTAATTTTCAAAAGTCAAACTGCAACACTGAATCACATGTCCTCTCTTGCTACTGTTGCTTGGCAACCAGAATTATCTCTGGCTCACTAAGTCTATCGAATTTTCTGAAGGCTGCTTTTGCTGACAACGCAACCACTTGGTGTGCAAATGCAGGCCGTTCAACTGGAACATCAGTGTTTGCGATGTTCAGGCAGCTGCCAGGATTGAAGATGGCGCTGCTCAGTTTATCACAGGAAATGCTCATGGCTAGATCGTTCTAGCAAACTAGCTTTACTTTAGATGGAAGCCCAGTAATATGCTATGTAGTTAAAGGATACTAACTGTAATCCTCAGATCCATTTAACATTCCAGTAATGCTATTAAATACAAAAGGAATTTTATGATTGAATTTCCATAGGAAGATAGTGAATTAGCACCCAATCGATGGAAAGGATAATCAGGCAGAGTATAAAATGTGCTGCCAGTTCATTGTGATTTGTTTATATGACTGACCAGGACTGATTTCACCTGAATGCAGCTACCAGCTTCCGCCCCACTGGCCACTTCTCTTCCCCCCCCCCCCCTTAGCAATTTGCTTTCTCCCCCTACTCCCTACTGATTTGCTTCCCTCCCTCAACCGCTCGCTCCAGACCTCGCTGCTCCCCTTCACTTCCCTGGCTAATTGTTTCTTGCTTCACCAAGCCCTGCTCTCTGGCCGCTTGCTCTCCGTACCGCCCACCCTTTAAAACAGACGCTAGCTCTGGCCGTGCCACTTACCTCCATTCAGCCACTCGTTCCCAGGTTTCATCAGTCACCAGGCGCGGGCCGCAAGGGGCAACGTAGGAGTGAGTGGCCGATAGGAGGGAAGCAGCGCGGCCTGGAGCTAGTGGCTGGGTGGGGGGGGGGGGCAATGCGGGCTGAGAGCAGGGTGGCGGGAAATGAGGAACAATTGGCCAGGGGAGTGGAGGGAGCAGTGAGATCTGGAGCGAGTGGCTGAGGGGAGCAAGCGTTGAGGCCTGGAGTGAGTTGCCGAGGGGGGGAGGGCTCCAGCCTCAGTCTCCCATTCAGCCGCTTCCTCCAGCTGAGTGGGGGACTGGATACCCGATGACGCTTCTTTGCGCATGCGCAAAGATGGACTTGGCGCAGATACGCGATGACGTTGGTGCTGTGCAACGACGTCATCCCGAGCATGCACCGCTAGTACCTGGTAAGATGTAGCTGCGTATGTGCGCAGCTTGGTGCACCCTGATGACATCAGCGGGCCGATGTGTTGTCAAGAATCACTTTATTTTCTGAAAGGTGCACTGATCTTTGACGGTCTGAAAGGCGCACCACAATATTTCCGAGGAGATAAAAAACCACAGGACAGTGATCATGATCACAACCTGATTTTCAATATTAATGGAAATAAAGATGAGTTGTATTTAATTTTAAGGTGCTCTGTGTAGTTTTGAAAACGAGCATACAACTTAGTTTTCCAATCTGTTTTTAATGTAGAAACATTTTAATTTTGCAATTGAATTAAACAATTGCCCTGCTGTACTGCCCCCACCAAAAAAAAAAGTTTGAAAGGTAAATTCAAAACTGCGTTTGATCGTGATATAATCATGAAATGTGGATATTGAATGCTATACTGGGGTGATGCATGAAGCCTCTTTCCTATTTCCTACTTCACCACTGCAGCTCTGTACATATTACCTGCAGCATCATAGTGTACCTTGAGTCATCTGTATCTCTCAAATGCTTGAAGTTCCATGCGGGAACAGATGCTGAGGATACTGTAAATATGCACATAAGCTGCTTTCTAACATTGTAATTCAATGGGTGTGTGCATTTATTATTGAAGAATTATATTCCTTTGAAAATTGTTTTGTTGAATTTAAACAGTGTTTAATGAACATGATTTTATTTTAGCCCCAAAAAGTGTGTATTCAATTGCAGCAGATTTCCAGATATTTTTGATCCAATTTCAAAGGGGGAAAAAATCCAAACACAAAAATCAGCCCATAATTTTTTATAAGTCAAGTACATTTCCAATCCAGTATTGTATGATTTGGATTTATTAGTCTTTCATTTTGCTGTTCAGTGCTTGTTAAAAAATCAAATGTTAATTGTATTACAATTGCATGGATATAATGCTGAATAAACAGGATAGTTACAGTGCATTTGAGAATTTGATATCAAACTGATTCTGGGTAATTGAAACCTTTTTGATAGTTGATTTTGAAAGCATCTGATTAAATGAAAAGCTTCTTAAAATATTTTATTTTTATACTAATATTCCTCCTTTTTACTTCGTAGGTACGAAGGAGAGAGCTCAAGAAGTATCAGGTTTGTGTTCAGTCACCCACTCGTCATGATATTCTCATTGGAGTGCGGTACTTAAATGAAACTGTGCCCTTCCATTTCTACCTTTTATTGGTTGACTGGTTACACTTGAAAATGTGAATGCAGTGGAACTTGTACTTAAAAAAAAAAACTCCCACAAATGGTTAGCTTTTTCATGCCTCAGTGTATTTTGTAATGAAGCTTATTTAATTTGTATTGCTCATTCGCGCAATCTGTTTTTATTTTGGTAAATGAGTTGAGTTAAGTTCTATTACAATGCAGGTTCAGCTCCATGCACGGTCATTGGATTGTGGCTTTGTAGATGCTTTAATGAAAATATTTATTTGCTACAAAGAAATTTCTACTGTGATGACTTGAATTAGAAATGGAAAAATGTAGGTAATGTACATTTATGGTCAATATTCTACAGAAAAAGGATTTTTTTGTTGGATGAGGCAAAATATTTCTCCCATTTGGCACCTCAGTATTTGCTTATTTATATCTTAGAATATTCTAACTCAGGGTTGTCCAAAGTATGGCCTGTGGGCCAGGATCCAGCCCACAGATGTAATTCAGGGATGAGAAATTTCCCATCGGCTTCTTCTTTCAATCTGGCTTTTTAAACAAAACTTGCAAGTCAGTTTCACAGGTGCTGACATCAGTAACAGTGGATTTGGGGCTTCGGACAGATTCGGACTTTTCTGGCAGGTACCGACTTTTTTTTAAAAGCCTGCCGGAAAACCTCAAATCTGTCCAAAGTTTCAAAACCACTGTTGATGTCAGGGCCTGTCAGTTGTGAAACTGAAAAAATAGTCAAACAGAAAGCTGAGGGAGAGGGGTCGGAGAGAGGGGGCAGGCGAGTGAGTGAGGGAGAAGGCGACGGGGAGTGAGGGGGCAGACAGACAGAGGGAGGGGTGACATTGGAGGAGGGGCGAGAGGGCGGGGACGGGCAAACGAGAGCCAAGTGGGTGATGGAGGGGAGGCACGGAGTGTGGATGAACAAGGAAGTGGGATAGGGAGGGAGGGACAGAGAGGGAAGGGGGGACAAGCGGGGTTGCAGAGGGGGGTGGGAAAGAGCGATCAAGATCACTGCTGATAAATGGACATCTATCTGGAATACTCAGCATCAGTATAAGTAGTATGCAGGCAAACATTGACTACTTATGCAAACAAAAAAATGCCAAGCATCTCAATCAGTGTCCAAACTAGTGATGAGAAAGTAAGTAATAAGTTAATCCTCTCATTTAAAGCTTCACAAAAATACACATTTGTTGTTTTGATTCATGGTAAGATAAACTTTTAATGTCTTTGTCTTTCTGAAACACTCAGTGGCCCCCTACGTAATACAAAAATTGTAATGTGGCCTCCCACTCAAAGGTTGAACTATCATGTTCTAACTGATCATTATATCCATGTAGCCTGTTTAATTCCAGTCCTATTGCTTGAAATGTACAACAGTAATTGATTTTCTATGTGTTGCTGATACCCAAATCAGAATTCAAATTGTAACAAATTAAATATCTTAAGTTTTCCTAACATGTTTATATTTTTCTGCTAAAGACAGTAAGTTCTAAGTGGTGCTTTGAATATTTCTGTGCTGCCATGATATTCTTGTAATTGGATAAATCTAACAATTTGATTGCTTTGTTAATTCGTCACATTAATTTGCAAGAGGCCTTTGTAAGCTTTCTACTTCTGCATAATCTTGCAGCTGCAAATCTGTTACTACAGTGGAACAAATGCACAGAAACCTTTTGGTTTGGTGTTGCTAACATTTGACAGGAAGAGAGATGCACAGTAATAAGATGGTAGCAGTGGAGGAAAAAGGCGATTGTTGTATAATTTTGTGAGATTTCTAGATGTTAAAATCTCTGCATTTCCTATGAATCCCCGGGAGTTAACAATTCAATAGATAATGAAATCAATCTGTATGATAGACATTTGCAGTGAAAGGATATACAAGTTTAGCTATTTTCCTGAAAGTGATGCAACTTCTTTTTGCTGTTTGGGTTCAAAACAAACTCATCTGTTTTCAAAGCATTTATGATGTGATGTTTCCTGAAAGCTGGATTGATGGCACACATTAATAAAAGTGAAGTTCCCCACACCACCTTCTCACACCGCCGACTTGGACTAGTGGCAAGTTGAGGTAAGGCTCTTATTCCAAGAGGGAAAATCCAAACTGTGCTGTGCTTGTCTTCCTCTTGACAGCTGGCTCGAGCCTTGGCAAGCATTTCATTTCCCTGATCTTTTTATTGGTGAATAGTTGATGGCAATAAGAGCAAATGGGGGAAAAACTGCTTAAACTGGGTGGTGAAGCTGAAAGTACTTCTGTGTTCAGCAAGACAAATCCGACAGGCTGCATCTGTTGAGCAGAGACCTGGCGACTTGCTTATCCAAAGGATGCTGCTGGATGGGTTAAACTTCAAAAGCATTATGGTCTGGAACAAAGAAAAAGGTGCAACAAGAGAAATTTAGTAATAGCTCTAATCTATCCATTGCCTCCTTATTTAGCTTTTATTAATGCTTTTTAATTTTGTAATTGTGGAGCATTTATACATTGCAAATGAGTGATGTGATCATAGTACATTCTCTTGTAAATTTCACATTGCAGCAACTTCAAGTAACACTGATTCCTTTTTACTTTTTTTTAGTCATTTTAAGGGAAATATTTAATAATCTATGATTGATAAAACATGATGCAGTTAAATTGAAAATCTCTTGATTGTAAATGCAAGGAGAATATTTTTAAATAACCCCGTAGTTGTATTTGCCTTTTAAGAGCTACAGAAAAATGATTTACCAAGATATTTTTCCGCAGCACATAACCGAGTGAATTGGATGGATATAGGAGTTTAATTTAACACAATTAAAATGAAGTCTTGACTCCTGCAGGAGTAGGCGAACAATTTCATAATATCATCAACACTGTGCTTTGACGAACTACAAGATTGAGTGGGCTGACGTAGAATTCTGTTTCCACTGCCCCTCCACCTTTCCGGTAGAAAAATATAGGCCCTTTATTCTGTTTCTCTGTGATAGTACAGCTAAGATTGGGAACTTCCTGTATATGAGGAATCGTGGGCATGATTCCACACCCAATGTTTGTATTTCCTTAATCTTGCCCTTTTTTTAAAAATTAGAACACATCCAGAGTTCAGTGGGGGATCTGTTTTGAATTAAAACCACTGATCTCATTCTGTAAAAACATTCAGGTTACTAGCAGTCATTAGTTAACGGGGCTCTAGTTGTGTTTTGAACTGTGCTGAATACCACAAGATGCTGGTCTGATGGCCTTTGCTGAAGAGGACTTTACAAGGGTCAATTCTGATATTAAAAAAAAAGTGTAGAATGGACTTTAAGCACATGCTGTGGGAATAAAGTGGAAGGACATGGTCTTGAATTTAGCCTATGAAGTCATTCTCATTTTTAGGCTGAGATTCATTTTGGTTTAAAAATTAAAAAAGATAGTTCTCTGTGCTTGGGGAATCTGTAACTCTTGACATTTCTCCATGTTGACAGCTGAGTCAGCTTGGCCGTGAAAGTGCTGAACTATACATTTTGCCGGTGTTTGCGTTCTGGGATAATTAAACAGAGAAACAAAATTCTGGAGCCCTCTGACAGCCCATAAGGCCTAGACTACAACCACATAAAGATTATGCTGTCATGCTCTCTTGTGCTCGTTCCCCACTCTCTTGCATGCTATATCTTAGGTGCTAAATCTTCATGATTTTTGTAGTGCTTTTATGTTGTGCCATTTCTGATATACTTTACTAATAACTTCAAACCACTTCCCATGCTGTGCAAATCCCAATAAGCACAGCATATTTTAAAACTTTTGATTGTTTGCCTCTGCTCTGCTTTGCTTGACCCATCCCCGTTCCCTCCTCTTGAGTTACTGACCTTACTGTCCCTAATGGTATTAGTACAGCAGTCACTTTATTGCTTTCATAGTGTAACACTAAAATTTTGATACAGATTCACCCAGGTCCTTGTTTTCTTGTGCCCTCTGCAAATCTGTTTACATAGTGGATCTAACAGCATCAGAGCTAGTATAAGGCTGCATAACAGCTGCATTCCAGGCAGAATTTAGTTTTGCGAGAATTTTTGTCACTGTTGTAGGTGAACATGAATCCATTTTAACCTAATAGGTTGTGCAATCTTCTGTATTCTGATGGATTTAAGAATGCATACCTATACTCTTTTTACTAAATCTGATCAAGAAGTTTGGCCTCGAGGGAGTTTATGGCATTGTAATTTTTGTATTGTTAAAATCTTGTTACAAAGCTTACTATATCAGAATGGTCTTCAATGAAGTCGATGGGTAAAGTGGTCCAATCGCAATGTGTTTCATGCTAATGTGAGGGGAGCCCAAAGAGTTGTGGAGTGTGCGGATAGCTACTGCTCTGAAATCGGCACCTAAATGTAATAGTGGCAACAGTTGGCCAGTAATGACATAATTAAAACCCTTAACTTTGACATCAATTACCATGCCCATCACTGATAGTGGGCACATTGGTGCTAATGTGTTTTGCCTACTTTTACGCATTTAAGGGAAATAGTACAGCTCCCAAGTAACGACTGATGCCAGATCTTAGAGTGTGTGGATCTCTCGTGTGTTTTTGGCAAAGGTCTATATACCTGTATGGTGCAGCAGGAGCAATGGTAATGACCTCATGGCTGAGAGCCTATCTGCTGCAACTTTGAGAGGAGCACAGGCAATTGGAAGAACTGGCATTGGGAGTGAGATAAATGGGCATCTGGAGATCAGGAGCATCCTCAAGAACACTGTTCTGGAGCAGTAGGAGTGAGTGAACAAATTTCTGATGATTCAGAACCTTGACAAGGGAAAGAGATCTAGGAGGAGAGGAACTGAGCACTACATAACAATAACTGGATCGAATTATAGCATTTATTCAAGAAACTTAATATTGAAGCAATCTACTATTGAGTGCCTAATTCCCAAAGTTCACAGTGCTTAATATGTTGTAAGTGGCAACTTTGTAATTGGCCTTAATGAAAATAGAATATGGTTAGCAATTTTTGACTTTTTCTAAACATGGGAGGGTCTGAAGTGGTGGGGACTGCATTATGTCCATTTTCAATCTAGCATAGATTTACTTCTAATACATATGCTTGCCCTTGAGCCCAGTGGATGAGCAAGATTTGCCAACTTCAGTCATCAGGCATTTAAGTGCGCAAGGGCATGGACTGTATAGTTTTTCTTCTGTTGTGGTGGTCCAAATTAAGTACTTATTTATTGCTTGATCTACTTGCGTAGATTTGATTCAATTCCTTGCTGTTTGGATAGTCCCTGGGCGACTATATGCAGTTATATAATTGGAGTTATAGTAAATTCAAAACTAGTGTAGAATTTATATTTTTCTGTCTTGCAGTAGCCTAGTTATCCTTGGCTTTTAATCAGTTTCATTCAGAACAACATGTAGTGAAAAAGAAATGCAAGTTATGCTAGTATACCGAGCCACATAAGGAGATATTAGGGCAGATGACCAAAAGCTTTGTCAAAGAGGTGAATTTTAAGGAGTATCTTAAAGGATGAGGTAGAGAGGTTTAGGGAGAGAATTCCAGAGCTTGGGGATGAGGCAGCTGAACACACAGCCACCAATGGTGGAGCAATTAATATCTGGGATGCTTAAGAGGCCGGAATTAGTGGAAATCTGATAACTCGGAGGGTTGTAGGGCTAGAGGAGATTAGGGATATGGAGGGATTTGCAAACAAGGATGAGAACTTTAAAATGGTGGCATTGCATAACCAGAAGTTAGTGTAGGTTCAATTAGCACATGGGTGATGGCTGAGGTTATTTGGTGCAAGTTAGGACACGGGCAGCAGAGCTTTGAATGAGCTCAAGTTTATGCAGGGTAGAATGTGGGAGGCCAGCCAAGAGAGTGTTATTGTCCATTCTGGAGGCAGCAAAAGCATGGCTGAGGGTTTCAGCAGCAGAAGAGCTGAGGCTGTGGCAGAGATGGGTAATGTTGTGAAGGTGGGGGAAATCAAACTTAAATAAAGATGATAAGCACCTATATGTCACATGTACTTGTGCACAATTGAAGCTGATTTAAGTAGGTGATGTGGATGATTCTGTATTGCTGGATTCGAGTCATTTGAAACTGACATGCTTTTCAGTGACCTGTAGTTAGTTGATCAAGAGATCTAAGTTCCAAGGACTTTTATTTGATACATAAGACATTATCCATTATCATTTATCATACTAAAATGTTCACCACCTGACAGCAACCGTTGATTAGTTGGATGCTAGCTTTCACTGCATTCATATATGCAATCTGGTGTAGGTTTAAATTGCATGGAAATATAGGAGCTCTTGGCTCATGAACTCTAAAATGGGAAAAATTACTCATCATGATTTGAAGTCTTCCATCTAGTATATGGCTATCACACTGGAAAGTGTTGCGCATGGAAAGTATGTGCCAAGCTTGCAGCTCATCAGCTCCAAGAGGCAGGTATGAAAAGTACCAATCAAGAATCAGCATTCAGAAAATTTTATTGATTAGGCCAAGGTGGAGAAGAAGAATTAATCAAAATCACTTCAAATTTTTGAAAAGCCTTTTGGCCAATATTTTGTTATTATTTAACTTGACACATTAACATAAAAAGGTGTGGTAGTGTTGTGATTGTTAATAGCCTAGTGTTACGATCCCAATAGAGACCAGCAACTTTTGCAAAAGAAATTCAAACTCCCAGTTATTACTGGAAGAATTATGCCACAAGATTTCACATTTTACACAAACCTAACTGTACTAGAGTTAAACAAACACAATTTGAACTCATTTGTACTTTAAATTTAAAATCGTAAGAGAACACTCCCGTTTGACTTTTACTTCCACCCTTATAGTTCCTCTATACGTTACAGGATCTTGGCAGTTCGTTCACTTCTGGGACCAATCCAAAGTGTAATACAGCTCTGAAGAATTCACTTTGGTTGTCCAGAGTCTCCCAGTTATCATCCAAGGTATGAGATTTCCTGGGGATTCTTCCTCTCACATTCGGCTAGGCAACTCTCCAGCTCTCTTGCAACACCTCACGAATCTGGATTTCCAGCCTGAGCGTGGACCTCACTCAAATCAGAAACACCCCTGGTTCCTGATGGCCTTCCTGCTCCTGGGTTCAGCTACTTCCAAAGCCAGCTGCCTCCAAGAAACAACCAACTGTCTGTCAGCAAGCAGAGATACAACACTTGACCAACAGGCATCTCTGCATTATTTATCCCCATAGCAATGTGGTACATTGAGATATCCCAGATAGCAATTTAAGCTAATTACCTACAACTCCAAAACCTCTCTTGATTTTGGATACCCACATGAATAATTGACATTGTGAACAATGACAGGACAATTCCTTCCAGACACTCTGGCTACAGTTCTCCAACTAAACAAGCCCATTTGCTGTTTTATGGCTCTCTCCTCTAACTTTGTCCTTGTAAGCACCCATGGAAAGATCTTTGAAATGAAATCTTTTGGGTGGTCCTGCAACCTTTTAAATTCCAGAATTTCAATTATCTTAGAGCGATACATTTAATTTCCCCCAAACTGAAAGTGACCTCTAAAATATTAATACAGCCCATGAACTAGATGATCATAACACTATACAGGCATCTAGCCTGATGATCCAGAGAACACTCATTCAAATTTCACTGGCAGCTTGAGAATTGTGAAATAAAAAACTGGTATCAATGGAAGTTACTATGAAGCTGTTGCATTGTTATACAACTCAGCTGTTTCACTAATAGCGTTTAGGGAAGGGAATATGTTGTCTTTACTCACTCTGCCTGTATGTGACTAGTCCCATACCAACGCATTTGATTATCCTAACAGTTCCTTCATTATATCAATGTGTGTTGGCCTGTTCCACCCCATATACAAATTAACTGGGGCAAAGAATTATGCAGCTATATGATCTTAACCTTTAATTATCCCATATGTTTATATAAATTTATATGCTTAAATAATCATTTATCTTCTAAATATAAATGCCTGTTGCATATTTTCATATCTGCTCATTCTGTATGTTGTGTGAACCAATCCTGCTTTCCTCACTACCCTCAGCTCCA
Source organism: Heterodontus francisci (assembly GCF_036365525.1). NCBI lineage: Eukaryota > Metazoa > Chordata > Chondrichthyes > Heterodontiformes > Heterodontidae > Heterodontus > Heterodontus francisci. Next base: position 64,375,136 of record NC_090389.1, read on the forward strand.
TGGATCCCTGCACCCCCCTATTGCCAGTTGGGGTGGAAAGAGATCCCTGTCCATTCCTTCTTGAATTCTGGTATTATTTTGCTTGTGCTCTGCTGCAACTTGCAATTGCCTCACTCTCTGCCCCTGCATTATATTCTTTGCTCAACTGCTCTGCTTCCAACCTCAATATCCATTCTTCACTCTCAATATCTCTAAAGCAGAAATAGTTATTGAAAGTAATTGGAAGGCCTTCACTTCAAAACATGCTTTTGATGTGTAGATGAAATATTCAGAATGAGCTAGTACTTACAAAGAGACAGGGTGTGTTTTGAGCATTAATTGATGTTTGGAGCATGGGGTTTCCCCTTAAACTTCCATTATATGTAGATGGAGGAGAAACTTAGCGTTAACACAGCTATGAAGAGTATAAACCATGTGTTGTAGTTAATATGCACATTAATAAATTTGAAATACACTTGAAGATAACTGAGTTATCTCCTGTTAGCTGCTTTCAACCATATTATCTTTCACCTCCTGTAGTTAGTACTCTAATTCAGCTGATTTAGTGTGGTTAATAAAATACAGGAATAGTGGTAGAGAAATGCAGACTGGTTTCAATCTCATAATGAAGAGCTGGAACCTGTCATAGCCGCTAAGCGCATTGCACTGTTGAACTACAAGGAAGCCCCCAGCAATTTAACATCCGCATCACTTAAAGCAGCCAGAAGCACTGCACAAATAACAGCCAGGCGCTGCGCAAACAACTACTGGCATCACCTATGCAGTCATATTCAGCTGGCCTCAGACACCGGAAACATCAGAGGAATGTATGATGGCATGAAGAGAGCTCTTGGGCCAACCATCAAGAAGATCGCCCCTCCCCTCAAATCTAAATCAGGGGACATAATCACTCACCAACACAAACAAATGGACCGCTGGGTTGAGCACTACCTAGAACTGTACTCCAGGGAGAATGCTGTCACTGAGACTGCCCTCAATGCAGCCCAGCCTCTACCAGTCATGGATGAGCTGGACATACAGCCAACAAAATCAGAACTCTGATGCCATTGATTCCCTAGCCAGCGGAAAAGCCCCTGGGAAGGACAGCATTACCTCTGAAATAATCAAGAGTGCCAAGTCTGCTATACTCTCAGCACTACATGAACTGCTATGCCTGTGCTGGGACGAGGGAGCAGTACCCCAGGACATGCGTGATGCCAATATCATCACCCTCTATAAAAACAAAGGTGACCGCGGTGACTGCAACAACTACCGTGGAATCTCCCTGCTCAGCATAGTGGGGAAAGTCTTTGCTCGAGTCGCTCTGAACAGGCTCCAGAAGCTGGCCGAGCGCGTCTACCCTGAGGCACAGTGTGGCTTTCGTGCAGAGCGATCGACCGTTGACATGCTGTTCTCCCTTCGTCAGATGCAGGAGGAATGCCGTGAACAACAGATGCCCCACTACATTGCTTTCATTAATCTCACCAAAGCCTTTGACCTCGTCAGCAGACGTGGTCTCTTCAGACTACTAGAAAAGATTGGATGCCCACCAAAGCTACTAAGTATCATCACCTCATTCCATGACTATATGAAAGGCACAATTCAACATGGTGGCTCCTCATCAGACCCCTTTCCTATCCTGAGTAGCTTGAAACAGGGCTGTGTTCTCGCACCCACACTTTTGGGGATTTTCTTCTCCCTGCTGCTTTCACAGCGTTCAATTCCTCTGAAGAAGGAATTTTCCTCCACACAAGATCAGGGGGCAGGTTGTTCAACCTTGCCCGAAGAGCGAAGTCCAAAGTACGGAAAGTCCTCATCAGGGAACTCCTCTTTGCTGACGATACTGCTTTAACATCTCACACTGAAGAGTGCCTGCAGAGTCTCATCGACAGGTTTGCGGCTGCCTGCAATGAATTTGGCCTAACCATCAGCCTCAAGAAAACGAACATCATGGGGCAGGACGTCAGAAATGTTCCATCCATCAATATTGGCGACCACGCTCCAGAAGTGGTTCGAGTTCACCTACCTAGGCTCAACTATCACCAGTAACCTGTCTCTAGATGCAGAAATCAACAAGCGCATGGGAAGGCTTCCACTGCTATGTCCAGACTGGCCAAGAGAGTGTGGGAAAATGGCGCACTGACACGGAACACAAAAGTCCGAGTGTATCAGGCCTGTGTCCTCAGTACCTTGCTCTATGGCAGCGAGGCCTGGACAACGTATGTCAGCCAAGAGCGACGTCTCAATTCATTCCATCTTCGCTGCCTCCGGAGAATACTTGGCATCAGGTGGCAGGACCGTATCTCCAACACAGAAGTCCTTGAGGCGGCCAACATCCTCAGCTTGTACACACTACTGAGTCAGCGGTGCTTGAGATGGCTTGGCCATGTGAGCCGCATGGAAGATGGCAGGATCCCCAAAGACACATTGTACAGCGAGCTCGCCTCTGGTATCAGACCCAGCGGCCGTCCATGTCTCCGCTTTAAAGACGTCTGCAAACGCGACATGAAATCCTGTGACGTTGATCACAAGTCGTGGAAGTCAGTTGCCAGCGTTCGCCAGAGCTGGCGGGCAGCCATAAAGACGGGGATAAAATGTGGCGAGTCGAAGAGACTTAGTTGGCAGGAAAAAAGACAGAGGCGCAAGGGGAGAGCCAACTGTGCAACAGCCCCGACAAACAAATTTTTCTGCAGCAGCTGTGGAAGAGCCTGTCACTCTAGAATTGGCCTTTATAGCCACTCCAGGCGCTGCGTCACAAACCACTGACCACCTCCAGGCGCGTATCCATTGTCTCTCGAGATAACGAGGCCAAAGAAGAATAAGATACAGGTATAGTGGTAGAATGTACCTTTTTAAAGGAGGACGACTGCATTAGGTAACGGAAAATGTTGCTGATGGGGAATTTACTTTCCATTCCATAACTACTTAAATTGGGTACTTAAACTTCTTCTCCTGAAGGTGGTGCTCTGCTGTTACTTTGCTCCACAAGTCTCCCCAAACAGTCCTTGCAAACTATTCAACCGAAGCTATAACTATTTAGACTGATGGCTGCTTTGCATAAATTCATGTTTCCAGCAAGGACTGTTGTCTCTAAAGAATGTTAAGCAGCAACAGCCAGTTTGGTGGAAAGTATAGCCAGATGTGGAAACTTCAGTAACAAGTATTGTGTTGCCATCCGTAAAGCAAATTTGATACTTTGGAAGGATGTCAATATATTTGTGCACAATAAGGTAGCAAGGGTTTTGTTCGCAAGTGAGTTGACGTTCTGAAGAGAAATAGCAAGGTGGTGGTGATTTCTTTTCAGTTGGCAGAGTCCGGGGAGTGGTGATGGGCCGGGTCACTTTGGAACTCCAGTTCCAAAGAAGGGTCACTGACCCGAAACGTTAACTCTGCTTCTCTTTCCACAGGTGCTGCCAGACCTGCTGAGTGATTCCAGCATTTCTTGTTTTTATTTCAGATTTCCAGCATCCGCAGTATTTTGCTTTTACTTAAATCTATGCCCCCTGGTTATTGACCCCTCCGCTAAGGGAAAAAGTTCCTTCCTATCTAACCTATAAATGCCCCTCAAAATTTTGTATACCTCAATCATGTCCCCCCTCAGCCCCTCTACTCTAAGGAAAACAACCCTAGCCTACTCAGTCTCTCTTCGTAGCTGAAGTGCTCCAGCCCAGGCAACATCTGATGAAACTCCTCTGCACCCTCTCCAGTACAATCACATCCTTCCTATAGTGTGGTGCCCAGAATTGTACACAGTACTCCAGCTGTGGGCTATCTAGCGTTTTATACAGCTCCATCATAATCTCCCTGCTCTTATATTCTATGCCTCGGCTAATAAAGGCAAGTATCCCATATGCCTTCCTAACCCCCTTTTCTACATGTGCTGCTGCCTTCAGTGATCTATGGACAAGTACACCAAGGTCCCTCTGTACTTCCTAGGGTCCTGCCATCCATTGTATGTTCCCTTGCCTTGTTAGTCCTCCTACAATGCATCACCTCACATTTCTCAGGATTAACTTTCATTTGCCACTGTTCTGCCCATCTTACCAGCCCATCTATATCATCCTGTAATCTAAGGATTTCCTCCTCACTATTTACAACAACACCAATTTTTGTGTCATCTGCAAACTTACTGATCGTACCTCCTATATTCACGTCTAAATCATTAATGTACACTACAAACAGCAAGGGTCCCAGCACTGATCCCAGTGGTACAGCACAGGTCACAGGCTTCCAATTGCAAAAACAACCCTTGACCATTACCCTCTGCCTCCTGCCACTAAGCCAATTTTGGATCCAAATTGCCCTGAATCCCATGGGCTCTTACCACCTTAACCAATCTCCCATGCGGGACCTTATCAAAAGCCTTACTGAAGTCCATGCAGACTACGTCAACTGCTTTAACCTCATCTACACATCTAGTCACCGCCTCAAAAAATTCAATCAAGTTAGTTAGGCACGATCTCCTCCTGACAAAGCCATGCTGACTATTCCTGATTAATCCCTGCCTCTCCAAGTGGAGATTAATCCTGTCCCTCAGAATCTTTTCCAATAGTTTCCCAACCACTAATGTTCGACTCATCAGCCAGTAATTACCTGGTTTATCTCTGCTACCCATCTTGAGTAATGGTACCACATTCACTGTCCTCCAATCCTATGGTACCTCTCCTGTGGCAAGAGAGGATTTGAAAATTTCAGAGCCCCTGCTATCTCCTCCCTTGCCTCACATAACAGCCTGGGGATTTATCCACTTTTAAGCCCGCTAAAACAGCTAATACCTCCTGCCTTTCAATGCTAATATGTTCAAGTCTTCCCTGACAGTTGATTTGACTTTAAAGCATGAAATGCATGATCATTGTGTCCTTTGCATAAAGAGTGCAATTAGCTAGGAGAGGAGTTAGCTTGGAGTTTTCAACCTGTGGAGTTCATGGATCTTGCTCTGACAACAGAGGGAGGGGGGGTGGGGTGGGGAGAAAGAAAATCTCGAATTCTGGAACCAGCGGGAGAGTGGTCTATGATTGTGGGGGGTGGGGGGGGGGGGGTGATGTGGAGAAAGAGAACAACTGTTAAATATTGGGGCTTTGGGATGCGGAGTTTATGGAAACAGAGCTTTGAAGAGGTGGTTGATCATTAGACTGAGGGCGGTAGGGCAGTGATTGTGAAATGTCAAAGCAGTATGAGGGGTGAGCTTGGAAGGAATGGAAAGGGTGTCACAGGATTTTGCACTTTTTAAAGAGATCTGGGGTGCAGAGGTTTTTGGGTGAGAGCCCTTAGATTGTAGGGTATGGAGGGAATTGCAGTGATCTTGAGTATTGGGGGCATCAAAGTCTGGTCAGATTTGAGGGGACTAGAGTCTGATATTAAGGATGATCTGGGATCTAGCTTGATTGAGGGGGAGCTAAACCAACGGGAGTGTGGCCTTGCGTCCATCTGGCTATTGATTTTGTTCATTTCTTACAAGCTGTGAAGATCTTCTGAATGCTGCTGTTAGCCTTCAGGCAGTTCTATTTTAGTCTAAGTGCAAAATTTGTTACCACTATTTGTTTGCTGATGGAGCCTGAAGGCTTCAGAGCGAAGCATAAAATATAGTTTCAGCATAATTAAAGTGTTGCACTTAAAGGAAGTATACACTTTATGCAAGACTTTGGTTATATTTCTAATAGCTCTCCTGTGATGCTCACAGCTGTCAGGATATTTTGATAGAAAATATTAAGTTTGTGGAAAGTGTTAGAACAAATAAATACAATATTTAAAGGACATGCATGCTCTGTATGCACCATAGTTTTTGTATGTTTGTTCACGGGATGTGGATGTCGCTTGCAAGACCAGCATTTATTGCCCAACCCTAATTGCCCTGGAAGGTAGTGGTCAGCCATCTTCTTGAACTACTGCAGTCCATGTGATGTAGATACACCCACAGTGCTGTTAGGGCAGGCATTCCAGGATTTTGACCCAGCTACGATGAAGAAATGGCAGTAGAATTCCAAGTCAGGGTGGTGTGAGACTTTGGGTACTCGCAGGTAGTGGTGGTGTACCTATCTGCCTGTTACCTTTGTTCTTCTGGATGCTAGATGTTGTGTGTTTGGAAGATGTTCACGAAGGAGTCTTGGTAAGTTGCTGCAGTACATCATGAAAATGGTACAAGCTGTTGCCACTGGTGGTGGGAGTGTATGTTTAAGGAGTGGGTACCAATCAAGCAGTCTGCTTTGTCTGGATAGCTTCTTTAATGTTTGAACTGCACTCATGACCCAGCACATCACCCACTCTACCATTACCATCAAGCTGGAGGACCAACCCTGGTTCAATGAAGAGTGCAGGAGGGCATGCTAGGAGCAGCACCAGGCATACCTAAAAATGAGGTGTTGGCCTGGTGAAATCTATAACACGACTACTTGAATGCCAAACAGAGGAAGCAGCATGCAATAGACAGGGCTAAGCCAACAAACTGATCAGATCTAAGCTCTGCAGTCCTTCTGCATCCAGTCATGAATGGTGGTGGGCAGTTAAACAACTAAAAGGAGGAGGAGGTTCCACAAATATCCCGATCCTCAACGATGGGGAGCCCTACACATTCGTGCAAAAGACAAGGCTGAAGCATTTGCATCCATCTTCAGCCAGAAGTGTCCAGCGGATGATCTGCCTCTCCTCCTTCTGAGGTCCTCAGCATTACTGCAGGAGTTCCTCAGGGTAGTGTCCGAGGCCAACCATCTTCAGCTGCTTCATCAATGACCTTCCATCCATCATAAGGTCAGAAGTAGGGATGTTCACTGCACGATGTTCACCATTCGTGACGACTCAGGTACAGCAGCAGCCTGTGTCCAGATGAAGCAATACCTGAACAACATCCAGGCTTGGGCTGAAATGTGGCAAGTAACATTTGAAAATGACCATCTCCAACAAGAGGGAATCTAACCATCTCCCCATGACATTCAATGGCATTACCTTCGCTGAATCCCCCACTATCAATATCCTAGGAGTTAACATTGACCAGAAACTGAAACTGGACCAGCCACATAAATACTGTGGCTACAAGAGCAGGTCAGAGGCTGGGAATTCTGTGGCAAGTAACTCCCCACCTGACTCCCCGATGCCTGTCCACCATCTACAAGGCACAAGTTAGGAGTGTGATAGATACTCTCCACTTGTCTGAATGGGGGCAGTTCCAACAACACTCTAAGCGCGACTCCATCAAGGACAAAGCTGCCCACTTGATTGGCCCCCTATACACCACCTTCAACATTTACTCCCTTCACTGCTGATGCACAGTAGCAGCAGTGAGTACCATCTGCAAGGTGCACTGCAGCAACTCACCTAGGCTCCTTCAGCAGCATCTTCCAAACTCATGACCTCTACCACCCGGAAGGAAAGGGGCAGCAGACGCATGGGAACATCACCACCTGTAAGTTCCCCTCCAAGCCACACAGCATCCTGACTTGGAACTATATCACCGTTCCTTCACTGTTGCTGAGTCAAAATCCTGGAAATCCCTTCCTAACAGGCTGTAATGTGGTCTGGAGCTGAATGGTCCTGGCAGAACCCAAACTGAGCATCGGTATACAGGTTAAATAGTACTATCAAGCAGCACTTATTCATTGTCAATGATGCCTTCAATCACTTTACTGATGATTGAGAATAGACTGATGGGGCAGCAGTTGGCCAAATCAGATTTGTCCTGCTTTTTGTGGACTGGGCATACCTCGGCCAATTTCCACTTTGGTGGAGGTCAGTGCTGTAGCTGTACTGGAAGAGCTTGGCTGGTGATGCAGCTAGTTCTGGAGCACAAATCTTCAGTATTATAGATGGGATGTTGGGGCATATAGTCTTGGCTGTAATTTGGTCAGATTCCTTGGCAATGAGAAGATGAATTGAGCAAACCAATTAAATCACTGAAACTGCTGTTAGTACAATTTTCCATCCACTTATTTCTCAGTAAAATGGCTACATGTTAAAAATAGCATTTCTAGCAAAAATGTACAGTAAATGTTTCAGTATAATGTGATTAAGTTTAATATGTTTATTTTTTATGTCTGAGTACTTTATTAAAATGCCAGAATTTACTATAGCCAGTGAGTGAAAGTCGCTAGCTGTTCGATAGACTTCCTCTTCCTATTTAATTGCCATGAGCTTTTGGCAAAGCAAGTTGCTGTTAGGGACCTACAATAAGATGGTATGGTGCCCTCTACAGGAGATCTGGGATCTATGTCAACAGTGCAAGTAACTGTGTATCCCCTTATCAATTCTGATTGAAGCAGTGGCCCAAATTTTATTGCCAATAGCTTCATTATTTTTTTTCCAATCGCAATTATTGAAGAACGAATTGGACTCCAGCAACCACACGTGCAGTTAAATGTGGAAATCAGGAAGTTGCTGTATGTTTTACCCTTCTCCTCCCAGATGCTGTGTACTAGTTTCTCGCCAAGAGATTCACCATTGAAACACACAGGACATATGAAGTTGTATTTCCAAGCAGTTAGCCACTTAAGCATGCCAATTTTTTTTAAGGCTAGTATAAATGGATTTTTAATAGTGTAGTGTATCTTGTACTACTAAACAAACTTCCGGGCACAAAAAATTAAGTTTGACCAGATGTTAATTCTGAGATTTAAAAAAAAAATGCTCAGCAGTTCATTAGAATATGCAGGGCGTTGCCCCCCCTCCCCAACCACGTGGCAGGGTGGCCTCTGCAACGCCCTGAATGGCGTCAACTGTCTCCGTCCAGGCGCTGGTGCCATTTTTAAAGGGCTGCCTGCCCTGTGTGGAGAATGCAGTGTTGCCCCCATCCACCACTCTTTTTCTCCACCCCCCCCCCCCCACCAACTACACAGAAAATAAATGTTTGCCCAGTTCCCAACCCCCACCACTACACTAAAATTGGAGTTGACCCCTTCTCCCTCCCCCCCCCCAAAATCACTGAAAGTGCTGCGTTCCCCCTTTCCCACCTCGGTGCCAGCATTCCCTGGATGGGTAACTGAAGCTCGTGAGTGCCATCCGTTGTGCTGAAGATCCAGAACCACAGGTAAGATTGCTGCAAATTAGATTTTAATGCATGCAAACACCTTTAAAGTCAGGTCCCGTCGCAGAACGGCAGCGGCCCCACCATGGAGCCTCACCGCTGCTGGGAAGATCAGGCCCGACAATCCCGGTTTTAGGTTCTGTGGCTGGCAGGCGGCACTCCAATCTCTCTCCTCCACCCCCCCTGGCAAAATCTGGACCATTGTTAATGAATTGGAATAATGAACTAAATGTCCAATCAGGTGCACAAAGTGAAATAAGGAACAGGGCAAGAAAGATTGGTTTGTGAGAGAGGCTGTTACAGATGGAAAGGAATGTGGGTGGTTCCCAGTGTTTACTTCCCAACTGACCACAGTCGTCTTTTGTTAAAATGATGAGTTAGGGTCAAATAAACAGACAAGTGACAGGTTTTCTCATAGGTAAAAATTAAAAAAAAAACTTTTACACAATTCCTGAAATGGTCGCAACTTCACGCACGTCCACATTCATTCACATATGCATACACAAGAATAGTTAGAGGGAAAAAGGGTAATTGGTTCAGAGATAGGTGTTCGTGGTTTATAGTAAACCTGTTGAATCTTCCATTGAGGATAATCTCTCTCAAAGGTGCAGGCCTGGATGTTTGTAGTCTTGAACTTGTTGAGGGGTTATAGATTTCTGCTGGTTAAGACTACAGATTGGAGTTGGTGGTCACTTCAACTTGCTGCAGCAGAGAATTGAAAGTGTAGAATTAGCAGCAGGGTTGCTTATTTGTACTGATCTGATTTCTCACCCTTTGGCTGGACTGCTTTCTGTGATGTTGGCTTGATCTCTCCCTCTCCGAGAGGGTTATCTTTTTAAGGTAAAAATTCATCAGAGTTTCTATTAGGAAAAACATGGCTTGCTTCCCTGTTGTAACCACACAATGGGCCAGGATATGATAACCATGGCTATCGATTTAATGTTTGAATGGGTACTATTGTTATGATGTTGCTACTTCACACCCATTTATCCTGGTTTTGTTGTAAGACATCCTTCCTGGTGGGGGGCATGGGGGGAAAAAGAGTGGTTGGTGTTAAGATCACTTTTTTTTGTCTCAGAAGAAACCCACTAAATTCAGGAATGCACTTGATGGTTTCAGGACAGGTGTAGTTGGCACCTCTTAGTCTGGAATTAATACTTTTGTTCTTTCATGACAGTGAGGCAGTTTTTGAATACATAGGCCAGGTCATCTGACCTTCAGTGGCCATCTTTGCCACACATTAAAATTGACTTTTCCTTTAACAAACGTGGACGAAGAGTCCACATTGAATAAAGATCGTGTTTTAAAAGTTAAGAATATGATGTGTCTTTATTGGGCATAAGAGGAGGTTAAAAATAGGTGACTATAAATTTTAACAAGTTTAATTATCCAACAATTAAAAGCTGAAGGAATGAGACTCCATACTTGTATAAGTTAATTCTCTGTGCCATAGAGGTAGTTTGGCACTAATTACGACCCTTCATAGTATTGAAAGGGTTTATGTTTAATTTCTGATCGCTGTTTGCCTGAAGTTCCTGTTTAATTTTATGCATGAATAACAGTGAGTGCTGTTCGTCTGTTATTTTTACGATAAATTCTGGCCCGGTGTTCTAATTTAAAGATCTCTACGTCCCCCCAAAAGCTTGCACGTGGACGAGTTGTACCCATAAAGATCAATCTTTTAGCTGAAAGCTGAACATCCAGTGCATGTACAACTTGCACTATTGTTGGGGATGCTTCAATAGGATTTTGCCGTCCCGCAGGAGGATTATTTCTTGGCGGCATGTGTGAATTTGATGATTCTTCAAAAATTTCAGAAGCTTAATCCAGGTCAGCTGACGTTTTTTTAACAAAGTTAATGTTTGAAGGGGAAATAGATCCCTCGAACTCAACAACATGCTGTGCTTGTTTTTATTCTGCTTGAAATTCCAAAACAATTTTTTTCTCTAAGAAGTAAAATCATTCCAATCTATAGCACTACTGTATTTGATTTTGATGTGAATGCCAACTGGAGGATGTATTTAACCAGGTTTTCATGTAGTTTCATTTCACTTACAGATCCAAAACTAATTGTAGTTTACATAAAAATTTGTACTTACTGTTGCAGTGATGAAGGGAAACATTTTTCTGTTTCTAGGTTGTGAAATCTTAGTGCAGCCCTTTTTAGCTCAGATAAGGTAAATTTTAGATGTCTTTGTTGTAGCTACCTGTTGTAGCAAGCTGCAGGTAGAAAAAGCCCCCAGAATGCAAAACAACAATTCTTCAAAGTTTGAATATAAAATCCTAATAAGGTAGCCCATCTTTCAATCATCAGGGCCCCTTTTATGCAGCAGTTGTATTTTTATTGATGCAGGGCATGAATGGTTGAGAAGGAAAATCCAGTGTTGGCCTTATTTAAATCCGATATTTATGTGCAGTGGTAGGTTTGAGGTGGATTCTGCAAGCCATCTGCATTGGAAGGTGCAAGAAAATTATAATTGAGTTATAGATGAAGAGAGAATCGAGATAAGGCCTCTCCATGCTCTCTTTCCCCTACAGCTTGCTGTAAAATGGAATTGGAAATCAGAGCAGGGGTCGAAGGAGGCAGGAAATCTTGACCTCTAACTCTGGTCTATGAGCCCTGTGCCGTTTGAGCAGGTATTGTTCTCAAACTGGCCTCTTTAGCATAGCAGTACGTTTTAATCAAGTTTGAAAGGGAGAACGAGGATCATTTTGTAGATGCATAACTCACTCTAAGCAAGTTGATTTTGAGTCCTACATTTTCTCTTGGGAAATAGGAAACCTGAACCTTTTCAATTAAGCCTTCATGATTCTTATCTAAATTGGCATAACAGCTTTTGAATTGCATGAATAAATGAAAGCTGCTCACTGTATAACCAAACCCCAGTTTATTTTGTGGCTGTCAAACAGGCATAAATTCTTTTGATGTATTTAGTAGAGATTATTGGTAAGACAGGACATCATTGTATATTATTTGATCATATGTTGCCTTTCATCTTTGGTACTTGCACCTGACAAAATTGTGTGTCGAGCCAAAGTGCTCAAGTAATTTGGAGAGGTCTTTCCTAATGGAAAAATAATAAACTGGTCACAACGTAGTTGTACTGATGATTTTTATAGAATTAATCAGAATTCATAAGCCTTATTGCCTTACAGTATAGAATAGTGATTTCAGTTTTTAACTTTTTTGAAGTCTTTGTAAAGAAGCATTTGTGAAGGAAAAAGCAGAAGTGTTGTGTGTCTTTATTTTGATGCCATGCACAAAAGGTGCAGTGATGTATTTTGACACAGTTTAGGTAGGTTGTTACTAGTCTTCTAAATAAATTCAATTGCCAGCAAATTATATTCTTCAACAGAACTGCTGAAGACTGAACAGTGGATCTTGGTTGTTAGGGTCTGAAGTTCTGTTAATGGATGATAAATACCTGGTAGTTCAAGATAATAGGGTGAATGGGTGTTAATTAGTTAATTGCATTCAAGTGTGTATATATAAAGAAGAGGCAGCCAGCACTGGCTGGAGGTTGTGTTAGGAGTGCAGTAGTAAGCTCTGTGGCAGGCAATAAACAATCTCCACCAAAGCATCCTAGTCTCCGTATCTTCACAAACAGGCTTGGAAGTTTCCCTAACATTGGTTACCAACTGTATTGTAAAGTCTTCAATTATATGTAGGTCATTGAACTATAATAACACTTTTGGGTGTATTAATGTACAAAGAACAGCACAGGAACAGGCCATTCGGCCCTCCAAGCCTGCGCCGATCTTGATGCCTGCCTAAACTAACACCTTCTGCACTTCCGGGGCCCATATCCCTCTATTCCCTTCCTATTCATATATTTGTCAAGATGCCTCTGAAATGTCGCTATCTTATCTGCTTCCACCACCTCCCCTGGCAGCAAGTTCCAGGCACTCACCACCCTCTGTGTTTAAAAAAAAAAAAAAAAAATTTGCCTCGCACATCCCCTCTAAACTTTGTCCCTTGCACCTTAAACCTATGTCCCCTAGTAACTGACTCTTACACCCTGGGAAAAAGCTTCTGACTATCCACTCTGTCTATGCCGCTCATAACTTTGTAAACCTCTATCATGTTGCCCCTCCACCTCCGTCGTTCCAGTGAAAACAATATGGGTTTTTCCAACCTCTCCTCATAGCTAATGCCCTCCAGACCAGGCAACATCCTGGTAAACCTTCTCTGTACCCTCTCCAAAGCCTCCACGTCCTTCTGGTAGTGTGGTGACCAGAATTGCACGCAATATTCTAAGTGTGTCCTAACTAAGGTTCTGTACAGCTGCAACATGACTTGCCAATTTTTATACTCTATGCCCTGACCGATGAAGGCAAGCATGCCGAATGCCTTCTTGATTAGCTTATCCACCTGCGTTGCCACTTTCAGTGACCTGTGGACCTGTATGCCCAGATCTCTCTGCCTGTCAATACTCTTAAGGGTTCTGCCATTTACTGTATACCTCCCACCTGCATTAGACCTTCCAAAATGCATTACCTCACATTTGTCCGAATTAAACTCCATCTGCCATTTCTCCGCCCAAGTCTCCAACCGATTGTATCCTCTGACAATCCTCATCATTATCCGCAACTCCACCAACCTTTGTGTCGTCCGCAAACTTACTAATCAGACCAGCTACATTTTCCTCCAAATCATTTATATATACTACAAACAGCAAAGGTCCCAGCACTGATCCCTGCGGAACACCACTAGTCACAGCTCTCCATTCAGAAAAACACCCATCCACTGTTACCCTCTGTCTTCTGTGACCCAGCCAGTTCTTGCAGGTTGATAGGTAAATTGGCCATTAGAAATTGCCCCTCGTATAGGTAGGTGGTAGGGGAATATAGGGGCAGGTGAGGATGTGGTAGGAATATGGGATTAGTGTAGAATTAGTATAAAATGGGTGGTTAATGGTCGGCACAGACTCCGTGGGCCAAAGGGCCTGTTTCAGTGCTGTATCTCTAAATCAAAAAATCATAAATCCATATGGACAACATCCACCGCCCTTCCCTCATCAATCATCTTCATCACTTCCTCAAAAAACTCAATCAAATTCGTAAGACACAACCTCCCCTTCACAAAACCATGCTGTCTCTCGCTAATAAGTTCGTTTGTTTCCAAATGGGAGTAAATCCTGTCCTGAAGAATCCTCTCTAATAGTTTCCCTACCACTGACGTAAAGCTCACCGGCCTATAATTTCCTGGATTATCCTTGCCACCTTTCTTAAACAAAGGAACAACATTGGCTATTCTCCAGTCCTCTGGGACCTCACCTGTAGCCAATGAGGATGCAAAGATTTCTGTCAAGGCCCCAGCAATTTCTTCCCTTGCCTCCCTCAGTATTCTAGGGTAGATCCCATCAGGCCCTGGGGTCTTATCTACCTTTTAATGCTTTGCAAGACACCCAACACCACCTCCTTTGTGATAATGAGATGACTGAGACTATCTGCACTCCCTTCCCTAGGCTCATCATCCACCAAGTCCTTCTCCTTGGTGAATACTGATGCAAAGTACTCATTTAGCACCTCGCCCATTTCCTCTGGCTCCACGCATAGATTCCCATCTCTGTCCTTGAGTGGGCCAACCCTTTCCCTAGTTACCCTCTTGCTCTTTGTGTATGTGTGTATGTATATGTATATTTATTTGTGCTTATTCACTATACCTACATATCCTTTCTCTGCTGTTGCTTTCAGTTTGCTGTATGTAGTCACAATTGACAGAAAAGTCTGGAGTATATTCGTTGTAACAGTAATATAGCTTTCTTATTAAAATTTTACTGTGCTACAAGGGGAAAGAAGTGGACACCATGGAGGACATTAAGGTGCTCAGATTGAAGCTCCATTTAAAGGAGTCTTTTGGAGATGGGAGAGAAGGGTTGACAGACGGTCAAAGATTAGGAAGATCAGAAGGACCCAGCAGAATTGAAATTAGAAGTGTGCAGCACTTGCTTTGATTGGCTTGCAGCCAAATTACGCATCCAGGTTGGGGGACTTAGTTTAATCCCACTTGGGTGTACTGGTTATCAGTGTAATGCCTTTAGAATCCCTTCAGATATTTTGATTGTATCTCTTTGGTTTGCTTATTTTGCTATTGTTCACTTGTGGTTAGTAAACCTTATTGCCTGGCTGGTCTTGTGAATCCTATATAATAACGATTTGTGTTTGACACAGGCATTTATCTGCATTTTCTGCAAATGAAAATCAGTATTGCTCTAACTCTTCCTCTTCCCACTCCTCTATTCCTCCTTTGACCTTCCCTGCTCCCACGCTGTTCCTAGCTTCTCGAAAGTTCAGCAAACACTGCATGTAGCAGCGGAAGCCATGGTAATAGTCCTGAGGAGAATGTTGGCATGAAGCAGGAGAGTGGGAGGAATGTTCCAACTGAAGGAGGATACAGAAGAGCTAACTTTTATATAGTGCTTTATCGTGTTGCTAAAATGCCCAAAAATGAATTATTTTGAAGTGTTGGGTTGTGGGCAAATCAAGCAGCAGCAGTAGTGTTGGGCAAGACACCAGGGGAACTCTGTTGTTCAAAAAATGTCACAGGATCTTTAGTATCCTCCAAAATAACTGGAACTAGCAGTTACTCCGTCAAGACAATTTGACACACATTACTGCACCGGAGTAGCAGCCTAGATTATGTGCTTAAATCCTGTATGGATATTGAATCCACAATCTGTTTGACTCCAGTGAGAGTGCTGAAATTTAAGTAAATGTGTCAACGTCAACCAAAATGAGAGGACGAAGTCCTGTGTGCTGCTCTAATAATCGTGTAAGCAATTTAACGATTGGGGCTAAATTTAAAAAAAAAAATCAGACTTGACAAATGGGGATACCAACACTTAAGCGCCATGGTCTGTGAAATAAGGAAATAGCCACAATTTTGCCACAATCTTTCAATGTGCAAGTGATGCAATGTTGGTTATACCTGAATCTATTGTCTATATCCAGTGCAGTTAAGTGACTAGTGTCACAGAACTGTTTTTGTCATCAAGAAGGACGGTCTGTCGTTTGTGTTTGCTTGCATTCTCAGTAAAATGTTGACTGAAACTACCAATTTTAGAATCCAAATAGACCTGTGGCTATACTCCTTGCTAAAAGAACTGTGTGACGCCTGCTGCAACCGAAGTGCTTCGAATGCCTATCTATTAGGAACATAGGAGCAGGATTAGGCCATTCAGCCCATCAAGCCTGCTCCTCCATTCAATACGATCATGGCTGATCATCCATTTCAATGCTTTTTCCCCCGCATTGTCCTTGTATCCCCTATTAAAAGACTGGTCGAATTTGCCTGGAGACTGAGTGGCATCTGATCTATTTTGGGACACCCCATCAACCAGGAACGTAACTCACCAGGACTTAAACCCCAGCTACTTATTTTATTCCTAAGAAATACTGTTTTTTAAAATGGGTTAACTGTTGATTTTTGAATGTAGGTGTGTATGCATTAGGGTTAAGAGAAAATAAGTTATAAAGTCTTTAGACATAAGTTTATCTTAAGTGTTTAAGATTTAGTTTATTAATAAATAAATTTGTCAAAAGATACCTGGCTTGGTCTGTTTTATTCTGGGGGTTACTAAAGTGTTTAATTTGGCTAATTTCCAGTAGGTGGGAAATCTTTAATATGCTGCAACCTGTGGATTATTGGGATTGAATTGACAGTGCATTACTCCCGCATCAGTCATAACACTAGCGATAGATAGGCTAGCAGAATGGGCAGACAAGTGGCAGATGGCATTTAATAGAGAAGTGTGAGGTAATTGTCAGGCAAATCCCCCACCTGCCAAGACTGAGGCAAACATTCTATCACCACATGAACATTAAAACTTGAAAAATTGCAATCTCTGACTGGAAAGACATTTCCATAGTAACAGACAATGTTGAAATAATGGAGACACAGCAGCAGCTCTCCAATGCACGAACATAGTCAGACTAGTTTGGCCACATGACTAGCTGGCTGTGGCAGTGAAATTTGAACCCCCAGCAAAGGCTATAGAAGAGACTGTTCCATATAAGGTGCTAGTCACATCCCTAACCTGCTGAGCACCCTGGGAGCTTTTTGAATTTGAACTCCCAAACAAAGGGATTTGAGGCAGAACACTGTGCTCTCGTGGAACTAAGAACCTTCCTGCCTCCTGTCTACCTGTTCCATCTATCTCTCAGGGAACTGAAACCATTGAAGAGACGTGAAACTCAAAGGTTTTGTCATGTGAACAAAGTTTTAAGATGATTACTGGGCCCCAACGAAACGCAAGAATATAACTTCAATCAAGGACGACAGCAATCCTGAGAAACACTAACAAGATATTGTCTCAAACTGTTCTATTTATCTCTTCTACTCTCCTGTCCCTTTCTTGCATGTTTATATCACGTGTGTATGCTCGCGAGTGCGTCGTATATCCACCAGTGTGAACCGTATTAAACTTTAAAGTTTAATAAATTTCATCTTTCTGCTTTAGACCAAAGAGAGCCTGTTTGTGCTCAATTATTTGCCTGATAATTGGAAACTGAATGTAGATTTGCAAAAAGGGGAGCTCAAAACAGTGTGTTTAAAATTAAACCCTGTTACAAAAGACTAGGTGAAGACAGCAAGAGACCCCCTCGCCACATTGCTCACCAGGTTGTAACAGAAATTGGGTGCTAGCGCCGGATTGTTACCCACAGCCAAACGAGTGAAAATTGAAGTGGAAGCCAAATTGTTCCCAGTCAAAAAGAGCAAATTATTACAGGTTTTTTTCTGGTTGTGTGATTGAATACTAACATGTCTGCAACTGAAGCGAGTAGCTCTCCAAGCCAGGGTGAAGTAACTTGGGATAAGTTAAAAGCCCTGTCTACGGAGGAGTTGAGAAAAATGGCTGAGCAGTGTAGGATTTCTGTACATGTCAAGGCTAGGAGGTCTGAACTCCTAAGGCTAGTAGCCAGCCATTTTTCCCTTGAATCTGATGAAGCAGAAACAGTGTTAGAAGCAGACCCAGACAGGGCACTGCTAGCAAAGATACAATTGGAACAAAGGAAACTTGAGGTAGAGGAAAAAGAGAGAGAGAGAGGCAAAAGAGGGAGAAAGAAAGAGCCTTCCAAATGGAACGTGAAGGAAAAGAAAGAGAGGAGAGAAAAGAAATTCCAAAAAGAATGCGAAGAAAGAGTAACAGTGGCTTGAATTAGCTAGGGGGTGACGGAGTAACCCTAGTGAAAGCATGGCCAATATGGAGGATCCGAATTCAGGCTTTGGTATAAGATTGCTAAAACTCGCCCACTTAACTCCAAAATTCTATGAGGAAGATGTGGCAGTGTTTTTTGTGTCTTTCAAGTAACTGGCAAGGCAGCTAACATGGCCAGATGAGTCCTGATGTCACTCACTGCAAAGCAATCTAAATGGAAAAGCCCATGAGGTCTATTCCTCGCTGCCAGATGAGAGTTCATCAAATTATGAACTGACCAAAAATGCTATACTTGGGGCATATGAATTAGTACCCAAAGTCTAGTGCCAAAACTTCAGAACCCTCAAAAAAAAAAAGCCAATCAAACCTATCTGGAGTTTGAAAGAATCAAGCAGCTGTTTTTTGACCAGTGGATGAGGGCTTTAAAAATACAGCACAGCTATGAGACTCTCAGAAGTAATCCTGTTAAAGGAACTTAAAAACACTCTCCCATTCTCGATCAAAACTCGTGTTGAGGAGCAGCAGGTTCAGGAAGCCCGGCAAGCAGCCGTTCTGGCCGATGAATTTTCTTTAATCCATAAGTCAGTTTCTCAGGGAGGAAGCTTTCCTAGTCACCCCCAAAATCCACAAAGGACAAAGGGTGGGAAGGTGATGGAAGTCCTGGAAGAGAAAGGAAAGCAGGAGACACAGGGGACCCCCTCCAGCCAAAAAGGAAAGTGCTGTGAGCAAGAGTGAGACCTGTGTGCTTGCGTTGTAATAAAGCAGGGCATTTAAAAGCTGATTGGAAATTAAAGGGGAAACCCGTTCAGTCTACAAGAGGGCCTGATGGAAAACATGGAATGGGCTGTGGCCTTGACTGCAGTAAGGGTACAACCCAGGAAGCTTACTACGGCCTGTGCAGGAACAGTTAATAGGATTCCTGTAGGTTACCAGGGTTTTGTAACTGAAGGGAAAGTAAACCCATACCCCTCGAGTGGGGCCAGCAAGCCCATAGTGATTCTCAGGGTCACGGCCACCAGATCTCTTTTCCTGGGGAAAAAGCCTGACCTTTTCCCCTGGAGAGTGCAGTGAGCACCAAAATGGTGTAATGGCATTGGAGGGCAGTATATGTCTGTACCTGTACACTGGGTGCACCTGGAGTATGACCTAGTTTTGGGACCAGTGACTGTAGGGATTGTTCCTAGTTTGCCTGTGGATGGGGTTGACCTGCTCCTAGGTGGTGGTCTGGCAGGGGTGAAGGCGGTAGCCCCCCAGTAGTGCAAGACAGACCGCAGGAGGTCCGAGAGACTGGGCGGTGGCAGGTGACTGTCTC
This sequence comes from Heterodontus francisci, assembly GCF_036365525.1. Lineage (NCBI taxonomy): Eukaryota > Metazoa > Chordata > Chondrichthyes > Heterodontiformes > Heterodontidae > Heterodontus > Heterodontus francisci. The sequence goes on from NC_090389.1 coordinate 64,394,598, forward strand.
CTGCAGAGTCCCTGAATGTGTAATGGGTCAGGCCATTATCAAATCAGCTCCCCCAGAGGAGACTGCATTGGCACTGCAGGCAAATGACCATGAGGTCTGCCTGGCCAAGACTTCCTTTGGAAAGTTAGGAGACCCAGGGAATGAATTAAATGGCTTTTCCCTCGGTGAGGCTCAGCGAGCCGACCCAGAACCGAGGGTTAGAACAGGCTGCCCAGCCCACTCTGAGGGAGTCCCTGACTGCTACTTTTTAAAGAATGAGGTACTGATGAGGGAATGGAGTTCTCCTCACAGACCTGAGGGCCAGGACTGGACAGTAGTTCACCAGTTAGTGGTGCCACAGAGGTATCGGGGAGAAATATTAAGGGCCCATGCGACTACAGTAGCTGTACATGCCGGTATGTGAAAGAACAAAACCCATATAAGGTAGCAGTTTGACTGGCCAGAACTCCACAAAGCTGTAGTGGAGTACTGCAGGTGTTGCCACATGTGCCAGGTTGAGGGGAAACCCCAACCTACAGTGAAACTTGCACCCCTAAGTCCTGTAGGAGGATCCTCCAGCAGAGGGCTGGTGAACTGTAAGGGACCCCCGCCGAGAACAAAAGGGGACAGGCAGGCACATGGCTGGCAAAAGTTTAGAAAGAGAAGGGGAAAAAGTGACCAAGAGGGCAGGTTAAAGGAAGTCTGGGAAGAACCCAAATGAAAACCCCTACTGCCTGGTCAACCAACCCTGAAAAATGTGAAAAGTTAGACTCATATCATCATATGTAAATGCAGACTCTAGAAGCATCCCACCAGAGTTGCTCACAGCATTTACAGGAACCTGCAGTGATGAAGAGAGACCTCTAGGGGGCAGAGAAACCATGAGGGTGATGCCTCACCTCGTCAAAGTGTCACTAGAGAAGGCAGTTAAGTCTGCACAAACCCCTGCAGGTAGGAGTGTCCCAAAGAACAAAAGGGCGAGTAACAGAGACTCCTTCCCACAGTCAGAGAAAAAGGGAACCGCCCATCCCCTGACGCCAAATGTCTTTGCATAGAGTACAAAATCAGGGAATTTATGCTGAACCCTTTATAAAGCTCTGGTTAGGCCACAACTAGAGTATTGCATCCAGTTCTGGTTACCATACCAGCAAGGAAGTGGGGGGTCCTTGAGAGGATGCAAAGGAGATTTACCACAATGGTTCCAGGCATGAGGAATTTCAGTTACAAGGTTAGGTTGGAGAAGCAGGGGCAGTTCTCCTTGAAGCAAAGAAGTTTGAGGAGAGATTTGATAGAGGTGTACAAGATTATGACAGTTTTAGATACAGTAGACAAAGAACTGTTCCTATTGGTTGCTGGTACAAGGACTAGGGGACACAGATTAAGGTTTTAGGTAAGCGATACAGAGGGGATGTGAAGAAGTACTTTTTTTACGCAGCGCGTGGTAATGACCTGCCTACGAGGGTGGTGGAAGCAGAGACAATGAATTATTTCTAAAGGAAATTGGGGGAAATAAACTTAAAGGGCTATGGGGATAGAGTGGAGAAATGGAACTAATCGAGTCCATGTCAGCTCTCTGGAACAATCCAGTGGGCTGAATGGCCTCCTTCCGTGCCATACTAACTGTGACTCTGACTCTAGGATGAGGGATGGATGTATTTGAAGATGAGAGTTTTGAGGCCATGTCTTTTTGATTTATTCTGTTGTACTGCGAAGTTGTCGACTTAAAGTGCACTACTTTAGTTCACAAGTTTTGTGTATAGTGCAGAGCTAAGAAGTTTCATTAGTGTAGGAAAAGAGAAAAATAAGAGGATGTGGGTATCCTTGCATGGTTCTGTTAATGTGGCAATAAAATCTTCCCATCCAAGGGTTGGACAGAGCTTTGGTTCAGACTTTGGACTAGATTTTATCATCTTGGAGCAAGTTGATTTCAGGGGCAACCTATTTTCATTTGAAGGAGAGTGTTTATTTTGACTGGAAAGATACTGTTTTGGATGGATTCACTGGAGCAACAGTCTTTTATGGTGGACCATATATACTTGATAAAACCATAGATGTGGCTGCTGTTCCTTGCCAGTGGCCACATTGCTGCTGTTGAGGTGCAAGGTTACATGGGTAATACCAAAAAGGGAGGGTGATCCTGATTTTAATGGAAGTGCACATGTTACGCCAATATGTTTTGTTGAATAATAATTTTCTTCAATTCACTGACTGGAGATCAGTATTTATATATTTTTTAAAATACATTTTTAGAAGATCAGCTAAAAGAATGATTTTGTTGGCAGCTTAAGTTGACTACTAATTTGTCACACTGTATCCTACATTACAAAGGACTGTGAGGAGGGTGACAAAATGGCTGCATTTCCCAGCAAAAACCAAGGACCCAGGAAGTTTCAAGGAACTACCTGTTCTTTCAGCAAGCAGAGAAATACTGCTAATATGTTTGACTGACTATCATATGACGAGCCTCTCCCCATCTGTGATTTTAAGCGGATGTTTTCTCTGCAGCAGAAGAGACGTAACTGATACGTGCAGACCCATGTGGGGGTCCCTCTGTCTCACTGTCCCACGCTCTCCATTCCAGCTTGAAAGCTTTCAAATTCTGCCTGTTGACTGACCACCTTTGCATACTCTGGCTAGAATTAGAAACCCCATTGGGGGAAATCATCCACATCGCTACCTCCAAAGAGATCCACCAAACCATTCATCTACCTCTTCAAACTAAAAACCTCAGGACCACCGAATTCAGCTAGAAGCCACTTGAATCACCAAAGGCCACAGAGTGTATACCCCCTTTTTCATGGACTCTAACTCAACCAAACTACCTTTCCCCACTAACTTATTTGTGTGTGTGTAAACATCTAATGAGAGTGAAAGTTGACATGTTTATTAGTTTGGTTAGGTACAATAAAGATGACCTTTTTCTTTATCAAGTCAAGAAAACCTGCCCAATTGGTTCATGTCATGATCATAGCAAGTAAGTAAGCAAACACTTATGAATTTACCAGTACATTCACTTTAAGAAAGAATTAAACCTGTTGTCGTCAAACAAAGCAAGGGAAAAGCGGGAAGCCCTACGACCCCTCCTCGCTTGGCAGAAACAACACAATAACGGACACTCAGATCTAGAAATAGCAACGATAATGTTTAAGTAATGCACCAGTGCAAAATTATTTATGCATACCTGGCAGATGGAATTTGATGTGGGGAGTTGCAAGGTTATCCAGTTTGCATCAGAGAAAGACAAATCAAAGTATTTTCTTAATGGTGAGAACCGGGAGGAGCAAAAGGATCTTGCGTGTACACAATTCACTAAAAGTGAGTGCATGGGTACAAAAAGTAATCAGTAAGGCTTTATCAAGCGGTTTGGAATTCACACGTGAAGAAGTGATGTTTCATTTGTACAGACACCATCTGGAATACTTCATTGTGGAGAGAAAAACGGTTAACATTTCAGGTCTGTAACCTTTCATCAGAACTGGGAAAAGTTAGAATGTAATAGGTTTTGAGCAAGTGAAAGGGGGAAGAACAATAAAAGGGAAGCTATGGAATGGAGGGCAGGAGAGATTAAATGACAGAAGGTGTCATGGTATATGGTACAAAGCCATAGGGAGTGGTAATGGGACAAGTAAAGAAGAAAAAGATGTAAAAACAAAGTGCTTGAAATACTCAGCAGGCTGGCAGCATCATAGAACATAGAACATTACAGCACAGTACAGGCCCTTCGGCCCACGATGTTGTGCCGACCCTTTAACCTACTCTAAGATCAAACTACCTACAATACCCTTCATTCTACTATCATCCATGTACCTATCCAAGAGTCGCTTAAATGTCCCTAATGTATCTGCTTCTACTACCACCGCTGGCAGTGCATTCCACGCACCCACCACTCTGTGTATAGAACCTACCTCTGACATCTCCCCGAAACCTTCCTCCAATCACCTTAAAATTATGGCCCCTGGTGATAGCCCTTTCCGCCCTGGGAAAAAGGCTCTGGCTATCCACTCTATCTATGCCTCTCATCATGTACACCTCTATCAAGTCACCTCTCAACCTTCTTCGCTCCAATGAGAAAAGCCCTAGCTCCCTCAACCTTTCTTCATAAGGCATGCCCTCCAGTCCAGGCAGCATCCTGGTAAATCTCTTCTGCACCCTCTCTAAAGCTTTCACATCCTTTCTATAATGAGGCGACCAGAACTGAACACAATATTCCAAGTGTGGTCGAACCAGGGCTTTATAGAGCTGCAACATAACCTCGCGGCTCTTAAACTCAATCCCCCTGTTGATGAAAGCCAACACCCCATACGCCTTCTTAACAACCCTTTCAACTTGGGTGGCAACTTTGAGCGATCTATGGACATGGACCCCAAGATCCCTCTGTTCTTCCACACTACCAAGAATCCTGTCTTTAAGCCTGTATTCTGCATTCAAATTCGACCTTCCAAAATGAATCACTTCACACTTTTCCAGGTTGAACTCCATCTGCCACTTCTCAGCCCAGCTCTGCATCCTGTCAATGTCCCATTGCAACCTACAACAGCTCTCCACACTATCCACAACTCCAGCAACCTTTGTGTCATCGGCAAACTTACTAACCCAGCCTTTCACTTCCTCATCTGAGTCATTTATAAAAATCACAAAAAGCAGAGGTCCCAGAACAGATCCCTGCGGAACACCACTGGTCACCGAGCTCCAGGCTGAATACTTTCCACCTACTACCACCCTCTGTCTTCTATGGGCCAGCCAATTCTGTATCCAGACAGCCAACTTTCCCTGTATCCCATGCCTCCTTACTTTCTGAATGAGCCTACCATGGAGAACCTTATCAAACGCCTTGCTAAAATCCAAATACACCACATCCACTGCTATTCCTTCATGAATGTGTTTTGTCACATCCTCGAAGCATTCAATAAGGCTTGTGAGAGAGAAACAAAGTTAATGTTGCAGGTCTGACCTTTCATCAGAACAAGCAAAGGATAGAAATGTAATAGGCTTTGAGCAGTGAAAAAGGGGGAGGGGTCGAAGAACAAAAGGGAAGTTGCATGATAGGGCAGAGGACAGGAGAGATTAAATGACAAAGATGTCATGGAACAAAGACAAAGTGAGTGGTAATAGTTGTATTAAAAGACAAAGCATTAGTCAAGAGAGTGTTAATGACTGAATAATGAACAGCTCTGTCCAAAAGCAAATACAAAAGCAAAAACCTGAAAAACAAGTTTACGTCAGGCACGTGGCTTTAAAAAAAAAATGTAAAAAAGCCAGTCATGCTCTGAAATTGTTGAACTCCATGTTGCATCCAGAAGGCTGTAGAGTGCTTAATCGGAAGATGAAGTGCTGTTCCTCAAGCTTGTGTTGTGGTTCACTGGAAAACTACAGCGGGCCAAGGACAGAAATGTTGGCATTGGAACTGGGTGGTGAATTAAAACGGCAAGTCACCGGAAGCTCGGGGTCATGCTTGCAGACTGAGCATAGGTGTTCTGCAAAGCGGTCACCCAATCTCGTATGGTCTCCCCAATGTAGAGGCGACCGCATTGTGAGCAGTTGAATGCAGTGTAATAAATTGAAAGAAGTACAAATACATTGCTGCTTCACGTGAAAGGATTGTTTGGGGCCTTGCTTGGTGAGAGAGAAGGTAAAAGGGCAGGTATTACACCTCCTGCAATTACAAGGGAAGGGGATGAGGTATCTGTGGTGATGGAGGAGTGGACCAGGGTGTTGCAGAGGGAACAATCCCTTCAGAATGCTGACAGGATAAGGGAAGATGTGTATGGTGGCATCATGCTGGAGGTGGCGGAAGTGGCAGAGGATGATCCTTTGGAGGCTGGTGGGGTGGAAAGTGAGGACAAGGGGAATCCTGTCATGGTTCTGGGAGGGGGGGTGAGGGCAGAAGTGTGTGAAATGGGTCAGACACAGTTGAGGGCCATGACGACCACTGGTGGGGGGTTGGAAAAAAAAAAGTCCTTGGTTGAGGGAAAAGGAAGCGTTGTAGTCGAAGATTGCATCATCGGAACAGATATGTCTGAGATGGAGAAACTGGGAGAATGGAATGGAGTCCTTATAGGAGGCAGGGTATGATGAAGTATAGTTGAGGTAGCTGTGGGAGTCAGTGGGCTTATAGAAAATATTTGTGGAAAGCCTATTCCCAGAGATGGAGACAGAGAAGTCAAGGAAAGGAAGTGTCGGAGATGGGCAATGTGATGCAAAAGATGTGTCTGGATGAAGTGTGTGCAGGATAGCAGCCATCCAAACACAAAGTAAAGGTATTTAGGGAAAAAAAGAGGGGAAAAGAATGAATCAGCAAAAAAACTAAAGAAAAAATGGGGGCAGAGATTATGACCTAAAATTATTGAATTCAGTGAGTCCAGAAGGCTGTCCAGTCAAAAGATAAGGTGCTGTTCCTCGAACTTGGTTTGAGCTTCATTGGAACAGGGCAAGGACAGAAAGGTCAGAGTGGGAGCAAGGTAGAGAATTGAAATGACAAGCAACAGGAACTTGTCACGAGCGTGGACTGAATGGAGGTGTTCCGCAAAGCGATCACCCAGTCTGTTTGGTTTCCCCAATGTAGAGGAGACTTGAGAAAGATGAATTGGCCTTGGAAGGAGTACAGCACATATTCACCAGATAGATACAGGGGCACAAAGGGCAACTCCCTTCTTTAAAAGATAATTTAAGATCTGTGGTTTGCTTTAATTTAATTGGAAGACTAAGGTCAATTACACTTAGTCTAAGTTATGAGAGCAGATCTAAAAGGGACTTGCAGCTTAGACTAGCTACAAAACCACATGTGTACGAGGGTGCTTTCAGAAGCTTCACAGCCTTTTATCGAGTTTTCCACAATAAGCACAAAATCATGATGCCTAACACCGGGCTGTGGTCAGTAGTTGCGTTCACGATGGAACACCGGTCCTCAACCTCCAGTTAACTGTGGCGCCTTGCCTCTTGATTAAAGTCTGCCTTCAGTTGTTTTCTGAATGATGTACACTTTTGGGGTCTTGCAAGTGGTTAGCACCGCAGCCTCACAGCTCCAGTGACCCGGGTTCGATTCTGGGTACTGCCTGTGCGGAGTTTGCAAGTTCCCCCTGTGACCGGGTGGCATTTCGCCGGGTGCTCCGGTTTCCTCCCACCGCCAAAGACTTGCAGGTTGATAGGTAAATTGGCCATTATAAATTGCCCCAAGTATAGGTAGGTTATAGGGGAATTGAGGGAAGGTGGCGATGTGAGAGAGTAATGGGGTTAATGTCGGATTAGTATAAATAGGTCGTTGATGGTCGGCACAGACTCGGTCGGCTGAAGGGCCTGTTTCAGTGCTGTATCTCTAAAATAAATAAATACATTTTAAAAAATAAATAAGATGTATCTTTCCCAGTTTGGTTCTGTGCCATATCAGGTAAAACCCTGTTTCTGTTCATCTGATTGGTCAGTCATTACCTAACTGCCCTTCCAAGATAGTACTTTGAGACTTGTTTAGGTCATTGTCATTCAGGGGGATTCCAGGTTCGTGTTTCCTTGCTGTGTATTCAACAATGACCACATAATGAGATTTATATGTACTTGTCCCATTTCACAGCTATTTGGCTAGACATGTTACATTCTTTCCTGGTTAAAAAGCTAACCATCTCCCTGGGGTTATCCACGTTCTAACAACTTGTAAACAAAGGATCTTTACATGGTCTGAATTAGACCCTTTCGTCGCTTCTCGACATGTCATGATTTGTACAGAACTCTGTTGTATGATCGCTTTAAGAGTGATGTTCCTTTAAGAACTCAGTGTGCTAATGAGATAAGTATCATGTAACCAGAAGGCATCGTCACTCTAAGGCAAAAGGTTCTGTATGTAGTTTGCTCTGTATTGTATGTACTAGTTTAGCTGTTAACAAACCTTCTAGAGATCTTCAAGGAACTGGAATCCAAGTACCTCATTGTGTTGCTTAAGATAACACAAAAAACTCATGACATTTAGCTAACATTCACCTGAGCTTATTCATCATGCTTTTATGGTCATCATTTTAACTGATATACTTAAGGATATGATAACTAAGTTCTAACCATACTATTTTAAAAAAAAACTCAATCCTACAGTATATCGATATAAAATCAGTAGCTTATTCATGCTGAATATATTGATCTAATTGTTTAAAAAGTCAGTCAGTCCTTGTGGTGATTTCTATGTATATCTCTGATAAGCAACTCTAATTGCATTTGTGAAAACTTTAATAGCACTACAGAATTTTGTTTTGAAATATCAGCCGTTCCATTCGAAACTTTCAAGTTCTTGCAGCCCCAGCTGTGTGTGGTTGATCATTGACATTTTCACGATTGCTGTGATCTGTAATTTGTCAACAACAGTGGTCATCCAAGAATTTAGTTTTCCATATTTACGAAATTAACTTAATTCCTGCTATCCTAATAGTGTTGCCTTTTAAGTAAATCTACACAGAAGAATTTGAATAGTTTCACATTTGTGGCAGGAAGTATATGTCTACATGAAGCGGTCGAGTAATTCGGTACCAAAGATCCATTTTTTTTTAACATTAAGGTAATCCTAAAGCAAATTATAAAGTGGCATGTGCTGCAAAATTGTTTCCTGTGTATAGTGCCAGTTATTAGAATTCTGCTTTCAGGAAAAAGCTTTCAAGAGCACAAGCATTTCAAACCTGTTGGAGTTTTCCTGCTGTTTGCATTATTTGGTATGGCTCAGAGCTTAATGAACGGAGGAATTAGGAGCAGAAGTAGGCCATTCGGCCCCTCGGGCCTGCTCTGTCATTCAGTAAGTTCTTGGCTGATCTGTTTGTGTTACTATTCCACTCTCCCCTCTACCCCCTGATAACCCTTGATTTCCTTGCTGAACAAGAATCTATCTACATCCACCTTAAAATCATTCAATGTCCCCTACCTTCTGAGGCAGAGAGTTCTCGACCCTCAGAAAAAAATTCTCATTTCTGTCCTAAAAGGGTGTCCCCTAATTTTAAAACCGTTCCCCCTAGTTCTGGACTCACCCACAAGCAGTCCTTGATTGAAGTTATATTCTTGAGGTTTCGTTGGGGCCCAGTAATCATAAAACTTTGTTCACGTGGTAAACCTTTCTCTCTGAGTTTTACGTGTCTTCAATGGTCTCAGTTCCCTGAGAGATAAGCAGACAGATGGGCAGAGGCGATGTTCCCAGTTCCAGGAAAGCACACTGCATTCTCCCTGGCAATGCTTGTGTTTGGGAGTTCAAATTAAAAAAGCTGTCAGGGTGCTGAGCAGGTTATCATGAGACTAGTTCCGTATATGGAACAGTCTCTTCACATCCCTTGTTGGAGGCTCAAATTTCTCTGCCCCAGCCAGCTAGCCATGTGACTAAAACTAGTCTGAGCACTTCTGTGTATTGGAGAGCAACTGCAGAGTCTCCATTGTTTCAACATTATCTCTTACCATGGAAATGTGTTTCTGGTCAGGGCTTGCAATTTTAAGTTTTAATGTTCATGTGGGGAAATGATGTGTTCCTCAGTCTTGGCAGGTGGGGGTTTGCCTGACACATGCACTAGAGCACCTTCCCTCTGCAGCTCGGAATTCTGCAGTCGTTCTGCATTTAAGTAATACTCTGCTTTTTTTCTTCCTGCCAAAGTGAACAACTTCACATTTTCCTACATTATACTCTGTCTGCCAGATTTTTGCCCACTCACTAAGCCTATCTATGTTGGTCTGCAACCACCTTGTGTCCTCTTCACAACATAGTTTCCTACCTATCTTTGTGTTATCCGCAAATTTAGCTACTATGCCATTGCTCCCTTCATCTAAGTCATTGATATAAATTGTAAAAAGTTGAGGCCCCAGCACAAACCCCTGCGCGAGTCCACTCGTCACATCCTGCCAATCAGAGAAGGACCCATTTATGCATACTGTTTTCTGCCAGCCAGCCAATCATCTATCCATGCTGATATGTTACCCCCTACAACATGAGCTCCTACTTTGTGCAATAACCTTTTATGTGGCCCCTTGCCTTCTGTAAATCCAAGTACAGTACATTTACAGTCTCCCCTTTATCCACAGCATATGGCATCCTTCAAAGAACTCCAGCAAATCGATTAAACATAATTTCCCTTTCACAAAACCATGCTGAATATTCCTGATTACCTTGAGTTTTTTTAAGTGCCCAGCTGCAGCCTCCTTAATGATTGATTTCCCCATGGCAGACGTCAAGCTAACTGGCTTGTAGTTATCTGTTTTCTGCCTCTTTTTTTCCACCCCCCCACCCCTCACACACACTTCTTGAATAGCGGGGTTATATTTGCTACTTTCCAGTCTGATGGAACCTTTCCAGAATCTAGCAATTTTCGAAAAATTAACACCAGCGCTTTTGCCACCCCTTTTAAGACCCTACGATGAAGTCTATCAGGACCCGGGGGCTTGTCAGCCCACTGTTACTGCTAGAATGTTTGTATCCTCTAGTGAAGACAGAAGCAAATATTTGTTCATTGCATCTGCCATTTCCTTATTATCTATTAACTCCCCATGCTCATTCTCTGGAGGAACAATACTCACTTTACTTTTTTCCTTTTTAAATACCTTTAGAAACTCTTGCTACCCGTTTTTACATTTATAGTTGGCTTCCTTTCATACTCTCAAAGGTTAATCAGGAGAGAGAAATTAATCATTCTCTGCCATTCTTTATATTCTGACCAATTATCTGAACTGCCACTCATCTTTGCACAATTATATGCCTTTTCCTTAAGCTTAATGCTTTCCTTAACTTCTTGAGTTAACCACGGATGGTGGGTCCTCCCCTTAGAATTTTTCTTTATAGTAGGACTATACTTCTGAGTAATCTGAAATATCCCCTTAAATGTATGCCACTGCTTCTCTATTGATCTATGTCCAAGCCTAGTAACCCAGTTCACTTCAGCTAGCTCAGCTTTTATGCCCACATAGTTGCCCTTATTCAAGTTTAAAATACTAGTCTTGGACCCACTCTTCTCTTTTTCAATCATATTGTGGTCACTGCTACCTAGAGGTGTGTTTACTATGAGGTCATTAATCCTGTCACATTACACAATACCAAGTCTAATATAACCTCTTTTTGTGGTATATGTCAAACATTCCTCCTTCCATTCTGACTCCAGCCCCCTCCCCCAACTCCTCTTCCGCTACGTTGATGACTGTAAGGATGCTCCCACCACGTACTGGAAAACTTTATCAACGTTGCTTCTAATTTCCACCCTTCTCTCTCCTTTTACATGGTCCATCGCCAGCACTTCACTTCCCTTGGTCAACTTCTCTGTCTCCATCTCTGGGGATAGGCTGTCTACTAATATTTGTTATAAGCCCACCGACTCCCACAGCTACCGCGACTACACTTCTTCACACTCTGCCTCCTGTAATGACTCCATTGCATTCTCCCATTTTCTCCTCCGATGCAACTGCTCTGATGATGCAACCTTCCATGACAGCGCTTCTCATATGTCTTCCTTTTTCCTCAACCGAGGATTCCCCCCACTGTGGTTGACAGGGCCCTCAACCGTGTTCGGCACATTTCCCGCACTTCTACCCTCACCCCTTCCCCTCACTCCCAGAACTACAACAAAGTTCCCGTTGTCCTCACTTGCCACACCACCAGTCTCCACATCCAAAGGATCATCCCCTGCCATTTCCGCCAGGTCCAAATTGATTCCCCTACCGAATGCATCTTCCCCTCCCCTCCCCTGTCTGCATTCCGAAGGGATTGTTCCCTCCAAGACACCCTGGTCCACTCCTCCATTACCCCCTTCCCATGCAATCACAGGAGGTGTAATACCTACCTATATACCTCCTCTCTCCTCACTATCCAATGCCCCAAACTCTCCTTTCAGGTGAAGTAGTGATTTACTTGTACAACTTTCAATTTAGTATACTGTATTTGCTGCTCACAATGTGGTCTACTCTACATTGGGGCAACCAAACACAGATCAGGTGACCGCTTTGCGGAACACCTCCGCTCAGTCCGAAAGTATGACCCTGAGCTTCCGGTTGCTGGCCATTACAACACCACCCCCCCCCCCCCCCCCCCCACCCCACCCCGCGCTCATGCGCATATCTCTGTCCAGGGATTGATGCAGTGTTCCAGTGCATATCAACGCAAGCTTGAGGAACAGTATCTCATTTATTGATTAGGCAAGTTACAGCCTGCTGGACTGAACATTGAGTTCAATAATTTCAGAGCATGATGGGCTCCACTTTTTTTTTCTTCGTTTTATTTTAGTTTGTTAAGTTTGTTTCTACTGTGCCTACTCACTTTTTTTTCATGTTTGTGCTTGGGGTCAGGCTGTTCATTTTTCTGTCCGTTAACACCCTCTCTGCACTAACACTTGGTCTTTCACCATACCATTAACATACCGTTTGCCTTTGCTCCATGACCTTCTGATCAGTTATTCTCCTGAATTTGTTCTATCAACGCCACCTCTTTGGTTATCTCTTGCCCTGCCACCGCATTATTTGCTTAAAACCTGTTACATTTCTAATATTTGCCAGTTCTGATGAAGGGTCTCTGACCTGAAACGTTAACTCAGCTTCTTTCTCCACAGATGCTGCCAGACCTGCTGAGTATTTCCACCATTTCTTGCTTTTATTTCAGATTTCCAGCATCTGCAGTATTTTGCTTTTATAACCTGCTCTTTGGTTCCAGAACGTGCTACTGTGAGAAACTATCTCGAAAGCATTCTATGAACCCCTCATCCAGGCTACTATTGCCAATCTTATTTTTCCAGTTTATATTTAGATTAAAATCACCCATGATTATTGCCGTCCCTTTATCACAAGCACTCAATATTTCTTCTTGTATACTTCATCCTACATTGTGATTACTGTTCGGGGGCCTGTAGACCACTCCGACTAGTGACTTCTTTCTCCTCCTAGTCCTCATCTCCACCCAAAGTGATTCTACATCCTGATCTTCTGAACCAAGGTCATCTCTAACTATTGCACCAATGCCATTCTTGATTGAGTGCTACCCCTCCACATTTACCTAGCTTCCTATTCTTCTTGAATGTCGTATACCCCTCAATATTCAGGACCCAGTCCTGGTCATCCTGCAGCCATGTCTCCATAATGGTTATCAGATCATATTTATTTACTTCAATGTGCACCATCAGTTCGTCTACTCTGTTATGAATGCCACGTGCATTCAGATACAAAGCCTTCAGTTTTGTCTTTTTGTTATCTTTGTAACATCTGATCTCGACTGTTGGTGTGGTCTTAGGTTTTTTCTCTCTGTCCCTTCCTGCAATTCTCTGACTTTCATTTCCCATATTACTATTTTGCTTTCCTGCCTTGACTCTACCCCTTGGTTTGCTACATCTTCTAACCAAGCTTGTACGCTCTTCCCCCATAATCTGCTCCAGAGATTATTACCCTTGAGGTTCTGTTCTTCGCTTTAGTGCCTTGCTCCTCATACTGTCTAAGCAGAACCGCTTTCCTAGTCTTATCAATGTCGTTGGTACCTACATGACCACGACCATGGATCCTCCCACTCCAAGTTCCTGTCGAGCCCTGAGCAGATGTCCCGAACCCTGGCACCGGCTAGGCAACACAGCCTTCTGGATTCGTGCTCTCGTCTGCACAGAACAGTGTCAATCCCCCTCACTATACTAACCCCTACTATCACTACATTCCTTTTTACTCCCTCCACTTGAATGGCTTCCTGTACCACAGTGCCATGGCCAGTCTGCTCATCCACCTTGCAGACCTCACTTTCGCCCGCACAGGTTGAGAGCACCTCAAACTGGTTTGACAATTGCAAAGTCTAAGGCTCCTTCACTACTGTCTGCTCGGTCCCTTTACCTGCCTCACTCATGGTCACATCCTTCTGTCTGTCACTGCAGACCAAAACAGATGACCCTGTTCTAAGAGGTGTGAGCGTCTTCCAGAACAAAGTGTCCAGGTATTCCTCCCCCTTATGTTGTGCAGTGTTTGCAGTTCGGCTTCCTGATCAATAATCCTGATCTGGAATTCCTCTAGCTGCTTATGCTTTCTGCAGATGTTTGTCCTGGATCGCCTTGGAATCCAGGAGCTGCCCCATGCCACAGTTGCAACACAGAACCTGTCCTGCCATTGTTACTTATGCTAGTAGTCAATTTACTTTAATTACTTTCTTAATTAACTTGGAATAATTCTTATGTATAATAGAATTTACTGGGCTTATTAAATGCTAGTACCACCAACAACTAAAGTTACATTCTTCTTGATGACACAGCTATGTAGACCTTCCTACTGGTAATAGACCTTACCAAAGCCAATAAACCTTTGCCAATACTAATGAACCTTACTACTATTAGTAAACCTTACAAATACTGATAAATGCTAATAATACTTAATACAGCTCATGTATTAAATTGTCCTAATTTGAACTAATACACCCTGCTGGTCTCTGTGTCTCTCACTCTGAATTATGAAATCCGCTTTAGTTTCTAGTTTATGTACTAATGAATCGATCAAGTCTTATTTCATATTTGATTGAAATGAAATTAAAAGCTTATTGGTATTCTCACCCTGGCTGCATTCTGTTTCCCTGCTCTTGATTGATTATGATATCACGATGATGTCACTTTTTGATTTCCCTCCCTGCCCCCCCTGCTGCTCACTCCCGCTATGTTCGTTCGTGCCTTCCCCCTCTCCTCCCCACCCCCCCACCCCTGAAAGTTGTATGATACATCATTAGTCAGTGCTGCAGTAGTTGAGCGCAGCAGGATTTGACTGCTGGGGAGCTGCAACGGCCCTGAGTTCCAAGCAAGGGAAAAAAATCAGCCTGTATTCCAAATCCAGTCACTGTCCAGTGACCCCTGCTAGAAAACATGAATATGTCTTATGGGTATGGCATCAGGCTCAGCTGTGATACCTTCTGTAATTGAATAGCCTGTCAGCTGTCTAGACATGCTCATCAAGAGTTGTCACTTGCTCAGGGTGGAAGAGAACTGAAGGTGCGTGGAGAACTATGTGCCGGCAAGAATTAGTATCTTCAGAAATGGAGAAAAATTGGGGGCAGGGTGGAATTTGTTACTTGCAAAATAAATTGTTCAAAGGAGAAATATACTGTTATATGCTGATAACCTACGAGAGATATTAGCTGTTTGAGGTTTCCCTTGGCTCATTTAACAAATGCTGTGCTTTGTAATGAGCATCTTAATTATCGCTTCAAGGACAGAGATCCTGCTGTTACTGCAAAGGCAAGGCAGGACATCTGAAAAGCTCGAATACATTGAAGCTTGAATGTTGCAGTTTTTTTAAATTTTCTTACTAATATGCCGCATCTTAAATGGTAAGAACAACAACGAGCCAGAACCAGTGGAAATTTCTCAGTGGAACAGCGATGAGGAAGACACTACCATTAACTACAGATATGGGGATGCTTCCAGCCTGTTGCATTGTTCAACTTGAATTATTTTTCTCCTGTAACCTTTTAATTTCATATAAGCTCTTTACATAAATGTTTTTAAAAATATAAACTAATTTGGGAGAAGGGCGAATAGCATTTGTCATTTTAATTGAATATGAGACAGATATTTTTCAAAACCTTCATTGTTGCATATGTCTTTGTCAAGAAATGATTTGCTTATCCACAGGACGAGTTGCTACTTTAAGTACTTCCTAGTCAAGTTTCGTAAGTTCAAATGATTGGCAGCTTATACTTGAGGCCTAGGTTTGACAGACCTCTGAAAACCTGTGATGCTGTAAAAGCCTGTTCATTTTTTTTTTTGAAGAAATTTGTTCTTGACATATGGCGATGCTGGTAAGACCTTTAGTTTTTTCCCATCTGTAATTGCCCTGAAGGCAGCACTGGCCGCCTTTCTTCAAGTGGTACAGGTCTTAGTGATGCTCGCACATGGATAGTAGGTAGGGAATTGCAAAAATTTGACGCAATAACAATGAAGGAATAATAGTTTTCCAAATTAGAATGGTATGTGACTTGGAAATGAAATTTGAAGTTAATACATTCCCATAATGCTGCTGTTCTCCTTTCCTGCAGACGGGGGTAGATGAAGGGGGTGGATATTTAGTCCGATAGCAGCCGTATGATGTTGATTTGCCCCGAATCAGTGTTGGCACTGTGTAGGTGCAGTTTTCTGGGGTGGCTATACTTTCACAGAATCATCCCAGTTGTAATAGCTGTGATTTGTAAACTTTGGTAGTTTTCATTGTGTTAGTACAGTTTCTGAATTGGAGTACTGTATGCCAAACTGGTTCTCAAAGTACCTGTGATCTGATGAGCAATCTGAAACAGTTAGAATACCACATTTCAGTTTACACACAATTATAATTTTTTTTCTAGTCTTTTAAGTAAGTCCCATGGTTGTTGCATTTAATCAATAACAATTTAAAATTGCCGAGTAAGATGGAAGCTCATTTTATGCACTCCATTGCCTCCTATATTTAATGCAAAAGTGAACCTATAGTACTTCACATCTACAAATAACTGCCTTTGGGTTTACTTTATGTATATGCATTTCATCATTTGTGAAGCTTTCACGTATCTGTGGCTTCTGCTTTTGTTTTAGGATTGAGTTTTGTGGCTGTTGAGCAATAAATATTGATTTTTTATAAAATCTGTATGCTTAAAAATAAAAACATCATCCATTATATTTTTCAGTATAGCCAAATTTTAGGGACAAACCTTGTTTAATCATATTTTAGGAACAAGATCCTTAACGGGTCATAAATTATAGGTTTCAGAAATGTATTGATATGAGTTTTTGTGCAACGGGTTAATGTGTGTATTTTCTATCTTCCTCCTCACCACCTCTTCATTCATCTAGCCCTAATACTCTTAATCCATACTGGTATGAAAGATACCCAGCTTGTAGCTTGGCCAATTCTGGAGAAATGATATTTAAGAACAAAACTCGCACAGTTTTTAAGATGCTTGCATAACCATCACTGCATTGTCCAAATCACTTTAGTTAAATATAATGTGCTATGCAAATACATTTTTAAAAAAATATGGCTTGCAATGACCTCATCAGGATTGTTATTTTGCCGTAACAAATGGAACATTCAAACATAACAGCTGAATGACCCTTTTTCCTTTCCGAGCTTCAGGCACTGCAATGTATCGGGGAGGGTGAAAGTTACCTCGATGCTTTGTTCCAGGAGGTAGTCGCACCTTTTGGGTTCAATACTTCAGATTTGGTTGGTAGTCAGGGACAGGATGGTGTGACTGGGTGAGGCAGATATGGGGATCCGTAGGGTAATATTGGAGGAGCCTCAGCCCTTGCACTTGTCCCTCAAGTACGAGGTTCTTGCAGCCTGTGTGGACGAGCACAGGGACTGTGGTGAGGATAAGCAAACAGACCAGAGCACTGTGGTTCAGGGGGCCATTCATGTTGGAGTAAAAAGGAATTTAGTCGTAGTCAGTATAGTTAGGGGGATAGATACTGTTCTCTGCAGCTGAGAGCATGTTCCGAAGGCTGTGTTGCCTATCCAGTGCCAGGGTTAAGGACATCTCCTCAGGGTTGGAGAGGAACTTGGAATGGGAGGGGAAGGATCCAGTTGTCTTGGTCCAGGTGGATACCAATAACATAGGGCATCTTTGGCCTCCTTATCTCGAGAGACAATGGGTAAGCGCCTGGAGGTGGTCAGTGGTGTGTGGAGCAGCGCCTGGAGTGGCTATAAAGGCCAATTCTAGAGTGACAGGCTCTTCCACAGCTGCTGCAGAAAAATTTGTTTGTCGGGGCTGTTACACAGTTGGCTCTCTCCTTACGCCTCTGTCTTTTTTCCTGCCAACTGCTAAGTCTCTTCGACTCGCCACACTTTAGCCCCGCCTTTATGGCTGCCCGCCAGCTATGGCGAACGCTGGCAACTGATTCCCACGACTTGTGATCAATGTCACAGGACTTCATGTCGCGTTTGCAGACGTCTTTAAAGCGGAGACATGGACGGCCGCTGGGTCTGATACCAGTGGCGAGCTCGCTGTACAATGTGTCTTTGGGGATCCTGCCATCTTCCATGCGGCTCACATGGCCAAGCCATCTCAAGCGCCGCTGACTCAGTCGTGTGTATAAGCTGGGGATTTTGGCCACCTCGAGGACTTCGGTGTTGGAGATACGGTCCTGCCACCTGATGCCAAATATTCTCCGGAGGCAGCGAAGATGGAATGAATTGAGACATCACTCTTGGCTGACATGCGTTGTCCAGGCCTCGCTGCCATAGAGCAAGGTACTGAGGACACAGGCTTGATACACTTGGACTTCTGTGTTCCGTGACAGTGCGCCATTTTCCCACGCTCTCTTGGCCAGTCTGGACATAGCAGTGGAAGGGAGAAGAAAATCCCAAAAAGTGTGGGTGCGAGAACACAGCCCTGTTTCACACCACTCAGGATAGGAAAGGGCTCTGATGAGGAGCCACCATGTTGAATTGGGCCTTTCATATTGTCATGGAATGAGGTGGTGATACTTAGTAGCTTTGGTGGACATCCAATGTTTTCTAGTAGTCTGAAGAGACCACGTCTGCTGACGAGGTCAAAGGCTTTGGTGAGATCAATGAAAGCAATGTAGAGGGGCATCTGTTGTTCGCGGCATTACTCCTGTATCTGACGAAGGGAGAACAGCATGTCAACGGTCTATCTCTCTCTGCACGAAAGCCACACTGTGGCTCAGGGTAGACACGCTCGGCCAGCTTCTGGAGCCTGTTTAGAGCTACTCGAGCATAACATAGGTAGGGCTAAAAGATTGTGCTAAGGGAGCATGAGCAGCTCGGGGCTAAATTAACAAGAACCACAAAGCTGGGAATCTCTGGATTACTACCTGAGGCAAGAGCAAATTGGCACAGGGTAAATAAGATCAGAGAGTTGAACGTGTGGCTCAACGTTTGGTGCGGGAGAAATGGGTTTCAATTGTGGCACTGGCGCCAGTAGTGGGGAAAGAGGGAGCAGTTCCATTGGGATGGGCTTTACTTGAACCATGCTGGGACCAGTGTCTTTTTACCTGGACCCCCAAGACTCACTGGACCTCCACTGCTTCTAGCTTTTCACTATTTAGAAAATATCGTGTTCTTTAATTTTAGGTCCAAAGTGGATGACTTCACATTCCCTTGAATAGAAATCCACTTTGGAAGATTATTGTTATGGCATAACAATGTTCTCATGTACTTCCTTTAAAATGGAAACCATTTGGTCCTGGGGATTTGTCACTCTTTAGTGCCATTAATTTCTCCATTACTGTTGGCTTGCTTGCTTTAATTTTGTTGAGTCCCTGCCCCTGATTCAATAATAGTTTCCTTGGGATGTTTGGCATACTGACTGCTTCCTCCACTGTAAATACACATACCAAGTAATTCAGCATGTTAAACATTTCCTCATTATTGACCACATCAGTTTTCAAGCGACTCGCATTGCTTCTGATCACTTTTTTTCCTAATGTAATTGTAAAAGTTTTTTGTATTGATTTTTGATATCTCATGCAAGTTTGTTTTCATATTCCCTTTTTTTTGCTTTTACTATCTGCTTTGTCACCCTTTGCTGCTCTCTGTATCTTTGTCATTTGCCAAAATCTGTGCTATTTTTCACATTTTTGTATGCTCTTTTTTTAGGTTTATATTGTCTCTTGGCTCTTTAGTTGTCCATGGATTTTTTTGGCAAGTGTCACAAGAGTTTTCTTTTTCATTGAAAGTTGGGAATCTTTTTGAAGTGTTTTTGAAATCTGGGAAAAGGGATTTTCTGGTGTTCGAAGTGTGCAGACTGCAAGACCTGTTTCGAAGCAACCAGGAAGATTTATGACTGTCTTGTGACTTGACTGTTGAAAAAGTTTAGTTTCGTTTTGGGTTGAGTTCAGTTGCTGCTGGAGACCTGCCAAAAAGGCAGCCTAGAAAACCTTTTTCTTGAAAATAATTCCTGTATCGAGTGAAATTCTAACTTTCTCATGAAGTTAAAAGAACTTTGAAGGAGTGGCAAATCAAATGTATATGAGCTAAAACCCTTGTTGCTGTGTCTGCCTGGAGACAGCCTTGTATTTCAGGTTTGGCAGATTACTGTTGCCTCGAGTGATTCCTGTTGCCTTTTGTGTTTTGGGAGATCTTTAAATCTCAAGAATGTTGTTACTGCTAGACTGCTACTTCAAAATCCAAGTCGATCTGTTGCTGCACCCCTGATGGAATATGTTGTGTGATGCCTGCTGCAGACAAATTGCCTTGAACGCCTGCCCATCACAGACTGTTCGTTAGTCTTGCCTGGAGAGATTTTGAGTGGCATCCGACTATTTGACTCTGGGACACCTCACCGATCTGGAAATATCTTAAAAGATCGTGACAACTAATCATTTTATTATTCCTAAGAAACAGTTGTAATTCAAAACATCCTTTTAAAACTGGTTAATGGTTGGTTTTTGAATGTGTGTGTGTGTGCATGAGGGTTAGGAAGAATAAGTTATAAAATCTTTTCATATATATAGATTGATTCCATTATTTAAGATCTAGTTTAATATTATATTTAATTTTGTTGCTTAAAGAAACCTGGTATGGTGTGCTTTATTCTGGGGGGCAAATAGTGTTTAATTGGCTAGTTTCTGTTAGGTGGGAAACTTTAATATCCTGTGAGTAGTGGGACTGAATTAGCAGCGCATTACTCCTGCCTTGGTCGTAACACAAGTAAAATTCTTGCCTTTTAGGAGTATAAACTGGTTCTGTAACGTGTTGCATTTTTCTTGAACACCTTTCACTGATCTATCATTTTACCCATGAACAGATTTTCCCACTTGACTGTTGACCGCCTCTGTCTCAACCCATTGAAGTTAGCCGTCTCTAAATCTGTTTCACTTTTCCCCCTTTCAAATACTACGTTGAGCTCAGCGTATTATCGCTATTAATTTTCGCACATGGTTAGGCTTTTAACTAAATCTGGTTCATTACTCATTACTAAATCTAATGTGGCATGCCCCCTTGTTAGATCTTGGACATATTGTTTCAGAAAACTAGCCTAGATACACTCTAGAAATTCACTACCATTCTAAAATGTGCCAGTCTGCTTATCCCAATCTATATGAAAGCTAAAATCCTCCATTAAAATCACTCCTCCTTTGTTACATGCTTGTTTAATTTTGGCATTTCTACAAACTGCCACTTCACAGCTACTACCAGGGGGCCTATGTACAACTCCTGCTCCAGTCTTAGATCCCTTTCTATTAACTCTCCCCATAAAATCCCGACAGCCTGCTTTCCCCTCCTTATGTCCTCTCATCATGCAAGTGATTTCATTAAAGTTACTGCACCCTCTCTTCCATTTTCCCCAACTTTCCTGTAGGCCTTACTGTGATAGTACATTGGTTAGTATGTTGAGATATGTTTCCTAAAATAAATAATCATTTGAAGATATGTTTATGCAAATATATACATCGTAGGAAGTGATATCACGCATTTCAGCCATATTGCTCAGTCAGTAGCACGTGTAAGCAGAGGCATGAAGAAGCCTCCCATTAGAGTTCTGTGTAAAACAACTATGCCAGCCATTTGACACTTTGTTTCTATTAGTCTAAAGCCCCAGATAATAGAACACTGATAACCTGGTATATTTAACCAGCCTTATATCCGTCATGGCTACCAGTTGAATTTGCATCTGCAATTCTTTCAGTTTGTTCCTTATAGACCATGGATTTGTATATACCTCTATTGATATGAACCTCTATTGATTTAATTAAAATGGGCTCTCCTTGCTTCACTCTAGCCACTTAGAATTGCAATCCTCTTTATAAAACATATTTTTATTATGGAAGTGTTAATTCCTCGTATATTTAAACCTTCAATTATGATCAATTTTGTTAGTGATTCCTTTTTCCTGCTTAAAATAGAAGATTCACTGCATTCAGAAATGCACTGGCCTTAAAATTGAGCCATTGGTACAAAAACTGATCTCCCATGTGGATAAGTTTATTGTAAAGAAAAAAGGGTCACTTTAAGGAATTGCACAATGTCTCATTTTCACTACCTTGACTGATAACACTTCATGTTCCGTGCAAGTGTCAAACTGTACGTGTGAACTGCATCATCTATATAATTACAAGACTTTATGAAATGCCTTTTTAAAGGTATTGCGTCACATTTCAAGACCTCCCATCCATTGGCCTAACTTTATTGCCGTGTGCACCTTTCTAAGTTAGTGGATTAAATATTCAGTTCACTAAAGGTGAGTAAGTCAAAAGTAGCCAGCACTATTGATGAATGGGTCAGGATCAAAAATCCAGGCACCAAAATATTAGTAAAAGAAAAGGAAATTATCTAGCCTATACTGCTTTGCAATAGAAGCTATTCAATTAAATGACTCAAAGAAGTGTGAATTTAGCATGATCGAACATCTTTTTTTTCAGCTGTAGGTAAATCCCTGAAGAACATATTCTTGAGGTGTCCATTCCTGTACAGGAATGATGGGGCTTGTCTGCAGGTCCAATTATTGAGTTTGGATTGTTACCTATTTTCATAATATTCAGGTATCTTTTCCCAGTTGGCTACAGTTTATGTCAATGACAAAGTTTCATCCTTTTGATGTTGGCTTCAGAATAGGAGGTGAGGCAGTAAGGCTACTTCCCTTTTGGGTCCTATAAATGCTGATCTTTAATTTGAATGCTTAACACACCAGAATGTGACTGACTATTTCCAGTATGCCAGATGTTGCTGTATGTACGTCTTGACAGCCACCTGGCGCGCTCAAAAAAAATCCTGTCCATGATGGGAGAAAAGAATCCTACTAGGGGTACCAAAATAAGGAGGAATGAATGTAGCTTTATTTTAAAAAAAATTAAATTCATGGGATGTGAGCATTGCTGGCAAGGCTAGTGTTTGTTGCCCATCCCTAATTACCCTTGAAAAAGTGGTGGTGAGCCACCTTCTTGAACTGCAGCAACACACTGAGGGAGGGAGTTCCAGGATTTTGACCCAGTGACAGTGAAGGAATGGCAAAATATTTCTAAGTCAGGTGGTGTGTGACAGGAGGGGAAGTTGCAGGTGGTGGTATTTGCGTGCCTCTGCTGCCCTTGTTCTTCTAAGTGGTAGAGGTCGCGGGCTTGGAAGGTGCTGTCAAAGGAGGCTTGGTGAGTTGCTCCAGTGCATCTTGTAGATGATATGCATGGTTTCCACTGTGGGTTGGTGGTGGAGGGAGTGAATGTTGTGGTTGGTGGGGTGCAGATCATGCAGACTGTGGTGTCCTGGAAGGTGTCTCGTCTCTTGAATGTTGTTGAAGCTGCATTCATCCTAGAGAGAATTTCATTGCACTCTTGACATGATTATCTAGAAGCATACAAAGTAAGAGAAAACAGAAAAAGAAAGCTTATGACCGTCACAAAAAATTTAATACTTTAGAAAGCCTAGTGGAGTATAGAAAGTGCAGGGGTAAAGTAAGGAAAGCAAAGCAAGGACATGAAAAAATATTGGCAAGTAAAATCAAGGAAAACCCGAAGATCTTTTATCAGTACATTAAGAGCACGAGGCTAACAAAGGAAAGGATAGGGCCTATCAGATGTACAAGGTAACTTATGCATGGATGTAGAAGATGTGGGCAGGGTTCTAAATGAGTACTTTGTCTCTGTCTTCACAAAGAAGAGGGATGATTGCAGATATTGTAGTAAAAGAAGAGGAATGTGAAATATTAGATATGATTTAGGGCGGCGCAGTGGTTAGCACCGCAGCCTCTCAGCTCCAGCGACCCTGGTTCGATTTTGGGTACTGCCTGTGCGGAGTTTGCAAGTTCTCCCTGTGACTGCGTGGGTTTTCGCCGGGTGCTCCGGTTTCCTCCCACAGCCAAAGACTTGCAGGTTGATAGGTAAATTGGCCATTATAAATTGCCCCTAGTATAGGTAGGGGGAAGGTGGGGATGTGAGAGGGTAATAGGATTAATGTAGGATTAGTACAAATGGGTGGTTGATGGTCGTCACAGACTTGGTGGGCTGAGGGGCCTGTTTCAGTGCTGTATCTATAAATACATTTTTTTTAAAATGAGCATATGAGAGAGGAAATACTAGAGAGTCTGACGACCTTGAAAGTGGATAATTCGCCAGGGCCAGATGGATTGTATCCCGGGCTGTTAAAAGGAGCCAGGGAGGAAATAGCGGATGCTCTGAGGATCATTGTCAAATCCTCACTGGATACAGGCGAGGTACCAGAGGACTGGAGGTCTGCAAACATTGTACCATTGTTTAAAAAGGGTGCGAGGAATAGGCCAAATAATTATAGGCTGGTCATCTGACCTTGCTGGTGGGAAAATTAGTAGAATCAATTCTGAGAAATAGGATAAACTGTCACTTAGAAAGGCACGGATTAATCAGGGATAGCCAGCATGGATTTGTTGAGGGAAGGTTGTGTCTTACCAACATGTTTGAATTTTTTGAAGAAGTAACGAGGAGGATTGATGAGGGTAGTACAGTGGATGTTGTCTACATGGATTTTAGTAAGCATTTAACAAGGTCCCACATGGCAGACTGGTCAGAAAAGTAAAAGCCCATGGGATACAGGGGAATGTGGTAAGTTGGATCCAAAATTGGCTCAGTGGCAGGAAACAAAGGCTAATATTCGGGTGCTTTTGTGAATGGAGAAATGTTTCCAGTGGCATTCCACAGAGCTTAGTGTTGGGTCCCTTGCTGTTTATGGTATACATTAATGATTTGGACTTAAATGTGGGAGGCATGATTGGGAAACTTCGGACGACACAAAAATTGGCCGTGTAGTTGATAGTGAAGAGGATAGCTGTAGACTCCAGAATGATGTCAGTTGCTTGGTTGAGTGGGCGTAAAAATGGCAAATAGAGTTCAGTCTGGCGAAGTGTGAAGTAATGTATTTGGGGAGGGCAAACGAAGCAAGCGAATACACAATAAACGGGAGGATATTGAGAGGGATAGAGGAAGTGCGAGACCTTGCAGTGCATGTCCACAGGTCCCTGAAGGTGGCAGGACAGATAAAGTGGTGAAGAAGGCATATGGAAAGCTTGACATTATTGGCCGAAGTATCGAATACTAAAGCAGGGATGCAATGCTGGAACTGTATAAAATGCTGTTTAGGCCACAGCTAGAGAGTATTGTGTACAGTTGTGGTCACCACATTACAGGAAGGACATAATTGCTCTGGAGAGAGTACTGAGGAGATTTACAAGAATGTTGCCAGGGCTGGAAAATTGCAGCTATGGAGAAAGATTGGATAGGCTAGAGTTGTTTTCCTTAGAACAGAGGAGGCTGAGGGGTGACTTAATTGAGGTGTACAAAATTACGAAGGGCTGAGATGAAGTAGACCGGAAAGACCTGTTTGCCCTAGCAGAGAGGTCAGTTACCAGGGGGCACAGATTTAAGATGATTGGTAGAAGGATTAGAGGGGACATGAAGAACTTTTCCACTCAGAGGGTGGTGGGTGCCTACCCAGATCGGTGGTGGAGGCGGAAACCCTCAACTTATTTAAAAGGTACCTGGACCTGCAACAGAAGTGCTGTAACTGGCAAGGGCCAGGTTCTGGAAGGTGCGATTAGAATGGGCGGCTAGTTTTTTCAGCTTTTGCAGACATGATGGGCTAAATGGCCTCTTTCTGTGCCGAAACTTTGCTATAGTTCAAAACATGATCTGCTTTTTACAAATCTGTGCTGGCTCTCCTTAATTAACTCCCATGTCTTCAAGTGCCTGTTGATTCTTTCCTTGATTATTGCTTCTAAAGCCTTGCCACTACTGATAAACTGACTGGCCTATAGTTACTCGCAATGTCCTTTCTTAAACAGGGTGTTGCATTTGCTACTTTCCAGTCCTCTGGCACCTCCCCCATCTAGAAGTTGGAAGATTACAGCAAGGGGAGGCGGTGGCGTACTGGTATTGTCACTGGGCTAGTAGCCCAGAGACCCAGGTGTTGCTCTGAGGACATGGGTTCAAATCTCAACACAGCAGAAGGTGGAATTTGAATTCAATTAATAAAATCTGGAATTTAAAGCTAGTCTAATGATGGCCATGAAACCATTGTCGATTGTTGTAAAAACCCATCTGGTTCACTAATGTCCTTTTAGGGAAGGAAATCTGCTGTCCTTACCTGGTCTGGCCTACATGTGACTCCAGATCCACAGCAATGTGGTTAACTCTTACATGCCGTCGAAATGGCCTAGCAAGCCACTCAGTTCAAGGGCAATTAGGAATGGGCCATAAATCCTGGCCTGGCCTGCAACGCCCACATCCCATGAATGAATAAAAAAAAATATATGAAGATTAATGTTGCCCACAATTATTGCAGTACCTTTCTTAAAACCGCTATTATTTTTTGATTTATACCCTGTTCAACAGTGTAGCTACAGTTGGGGGAACTATAAACTACTCCCACCAGTGACTTATCGCTACCCAAACTGGTTCTATACCTTGATCTTCTGAGTCAAGTTTATTTCTCACTACTGTACTGATCTCATCCTTTTATTAACAGAGCTACTCCATCGCCTTTTGCTTTTAAAACCATGGAATCATTACGGCACAGAAGGAGGCCAATTAGCTCATTGTGTCCACAGTGGCTGGAAAAACTAGCCGCCCAATCTAATCCCACCTTCCAGCACCTGATGCATAGCCTTGCAGGTTACAGCACTTCAGGTACATGTCCAGGTAACTTTTCAAAGAATTGAGGGTTTCTGTCTGCACCACCAGTCCTGGCAGCAAATTCCAGACACCCACCACCCTCTGGGTGAAAATGTTTTTCTTCTTGTCCCCTCTAATCCTTCTACCAATCCCTTTAAATCTGTGTCCCCTGGTAACTGACCTCCCTGCCAGGGGATACCGGTCCTTCCTGTTTTTGTATTCTATACCTCAGCCAATAAAGGAAAGGAATTCATATGCCTTCTTCACTCTATCTACCTGTCCTGCCACCTTCAGGGACCTGTGGACATGTACTCCAAGGTCTCTCACTTACTCTACCCCTCTCAATATCCTCCCAATTACTGTGTATTCCCTTCCTTTATTTGCCCTCCCCAAATGCATTACCTCACACTTCTCTGGACTGAATTCCATTTGCCACTTTTCTGCCCACTCAACCGAACCATTGATATCATTCTGGAGTCTTCACTATTAACAACACGGCCAATTTTTGTCATCAGCAAATTTCCTAATCATACCTCCCACATTTAAGTCAGTCATTAATGTATACTGCAAACAGCAAGGAACCCAACACTGAGCCCTGTGGAGCACCACTGTTAACAGCTTTCCATTTGCAAAAACACCCGTCGACTACCACGCTTTATTTCCTGTCCCAGAGCCAATTCTGGATCCAACCTGCCATATTCCCCTTTATCCCATGGGCTTTCATTTTATTGACCAGTCTGCCATGCGGGACCTTGTCAAATTCTTTACTAAAATCCATGTAGACCACATCCACTGCACTACCCTCATCAATCCTCCTTGTCACTTCCTCAAAAAAACACTATCAAGTTAGTAAGACATCACCATTCCCCTAATAAATCCATGCTGACTGTCCCTGATTAATCCATACCTTTCTTTTCTGCCAATCTGTCTAAATGTCATCATTACTATCGCAAAATCTGGGCCGTTGTACCATAGAGCTAACCAAAATGTGCGCATAATCTGATAGGAATGTAAATAAAAAGTGCATGCAGGTTAACTGTCAGCTAACAGTTCACTTCCCTAATCTATTTCTGTATGAACTTTTGGTATACAAGCTATTTGTTTTTTGGGTTCCATTTGCACAAGTTGAGTTACAGCTACTTCCTACCTTTTTGTCTCTGTCCTCAAACTCATAACTGGAAAAACTATGCTGTAATAGTTTACTATGTTGACTTTAATGCCTAACTCATAATTTATCAGAAATTGAAATATTTTAAGATGTTTAATACTGTGGCCTTGCCAATAAAATTAAGCTCATTGTGTACCACTATGCTCTGTGATGTGATATGTGAAATACCCTTGGGGTTCCATACTCTGTCCCTGAATCGCTCCGTGTCTGATTTTCTTGGAGTAAACAAAGACACAGTGAATAATGAGTACTTACTGTGCTGGAGGAAAGGTGACTGTGACCAGCACAAAACTGTATGTGCTGGCAGGGCACTAATGGATTTCTGGGATTAGGTTGTTTTTTAACTGGTGTCATGTATAGTGATCCAACCGACGCTCTTGTGATGCTGCATTGTCCTTAATCTGCATTCTAAGCTTGTAGCGGGAATTCATTATCGATCTGAATTTGTTTTTATGTACTTTTAGCATTGTCATTTTTCATGTTTGCTGTGTCTGGAGTTTAGAATAAATTTTCTCTCTTACTGGTTATTTTGGATTGTTTTGCGATTGACAAGTTTGGAAGAGAATTTCCAAGAGTTTGTTTTGAAACAAAATTTTCGCAATTTTCTGCCTGTTTCTTTTCTTCCCTCATTTCCTGAAGGTGTTGACGATTGTTGGGGTGCAGTTTCATTGGTGCTAATAGGTACAAATGATAGGTCACACAATAGAGAAGAATGGTGATGTATAATATTGAAAATCAAGTTCAGTTGATTTTTGTAGTGACCTTATGAGTGGTTAAAAAAGTATAGACTGAGAGGATAAGGGGATTACTGTATGAGTGAAATGGGTGCTGACTGAGAAATTGATGGAAGGGGAGGGATTATGGCACAGCTCCTGAGATTGGACAATCTAAGAGTGCAAAATACTGAATTTCTGACAGCTTCGCACTCATATCAATAAGTCAGTGAGCCTTGTGGAGATTGGATAACTTTCTGGGCAGCTTCTATTTGTCAGAACTACTATTGTATCGTCCAAGAAAGACTTGAATGAACAAAATCACCATACCACAAGATTCTGCAAATGTTACGACTTTACAAATGTTACATTTTTCTTGCACCGAGCAAGACTGCCATACTGAGAGTAATTGGCAGCAGTCCAATAGCTCCTGATGTCAGTCCTGATTGGTTAAATCGAATATTTGATAAATGTTCCAACTAAAATTCGATAACTGGTAGACAGCCACACATAGCAAGTTGCACATTATTTGTAAACGTTAGATCCCTAATTGTTAGCCGAAGCTAAGCATTCACCCTTAAGATTTTGCCTAATCTGTTGTATTTTATGTAACTGGTTTTCTTTATTACTGTGCTTCATGAAGAGTATGGATATTGCGAAATTCCTACTGATGTCATTATAAGCTCGTCGATATATGCTAACCCAAAAAGTTGCAGACTTGCATTCAATTGTTGAGTAGCCCATTTGATTATGCAACTTTAAATATAGCACCTTTAAGGTAATAAAATACCCCAAGGTGCTTTACAGGAGTGTTATAAAAGAAAGTATGACACTGAGCCACAAAAGGTAATAGGTTTTTTTTTTAGTTTAGTTTAGAGATACAGCACTGAAACAGGCCCTTCGGCCCACCGAGTCTGTGCCGACCATCAACCACCCATTTATACTAATCCTACACGAATCCCATATTCCAATAACATCCCCACCGGTCCCGATATATTTCCCTACCACCTACCTATACTAGTGACAATTTATAATGGCCAATTAACCTATCAACCTGCAAGTCTTTGGCATGTGGGAGGAAACCGGAGCACCCGGAGGAAACCCACGCAGTCACAGGGAGAACTTGCAAACTCCGCACAGGCAGTACCCAGAATCGAACCCGGGTCCCTGGAGCTGTGAGGTTGCAGTGCTAACCACTGCGCCACTGTGCCGCCCTTGTTACAACTGAGGAGGGAGGAGTGCACTGTTTGTTCTAGTTTCACTTCTCCATGGGTCACAACATATATTTAAATTTTTTTCTCACTTACCGATATGGACAATCATACTCTATTTTTATCCCAGAATAAAACACACACTAACCAGGTTTCTTTTAATAAACAACAAAATTAGCAGTTTATTATAAAAGTCATGAAGTAAAGCATCAACACAGATTGAAATATTAAAGTTCCCTTTCTACCTTTGCCCCCCCCCGCT